>NW_027672498.1:0-1248000 GCF_964165515.1 Mesoplodon bidens
AAAATATTCTGCAAAGGAAAAAAGCTTTATTTAGTGTACTGTGCTTAATATTCAGCCAGACCTGCATTTTTCTCTAAACCTTATACAATTACTTAGTCTGCAAGAAGCATTAGAAGAGAGACAATGTCTATTGAGAAAAATACGGGAAGCGAAGGTCATCAATCATTTTCTACTTTCAATAATCTCTTTCATAAAGAGGTAAATGCTCCTAAATTCCAGAATGAATGGAATTCAATACAGCAAAGTAAAATGCTTTAAATACATAAAACAAATATCTTGGTGGACCTTCCACCATCTGTTTTAGTAACTTAAATTATAAAAAACACCCTAAATTTAAGAAAAGTTATATCAACAGCTAAAATTGAGATATTTTTCCATCTATTACTTTGATTTTCCTGACCCATTTTTGAGAATTGTCAGCATTCTGGATCAATAATGCCAAATTATTTCTTGAAGACAGTGAGATTCCTCCCAAGTCATCTAACATGCTCACTAATCAATAAAGATAAGAACAAACAAGAAAGCCATATTTATGAAGCAAGCAAATTATATTAAAAGACTGACTTTGAGAAAAGGTTGCTGCTTGCCAAGAAAATTTTATTATTATAAAACTTTTTCTGTCATTTGTATTACTTCATTTTCCCTTTCAGATTATCTGTGTAGCCTTGTAAACACATCATAATCCAAAGCAGTTGAGCTTTACCAATAAAATGTAAATCAACACAATAGAGCCAACTGCATAATTAAAACAAAAGTATACCGGGCTTCCCTGGTGGCACAGTGGTTGAGAGTCTGCCTGCCGATGCAGGGGCCCTGGGTTCGTGCCTCGGTTCGGGAAGATACCACATGCAGCGGAGGGGCTAGGCCCGTGAGCCATGGCCACTGAGCCGGCGGGTCGGGAGCCTGTGCTCCGTAACGGGGGAGGCCACAACAGTGAGAGGCCCACGTACTGAAAAAAAAAAAAAAAACATACCACCATCAACCCAAGCAGATTACAAAATAGCAAGCAGATTTTAAAATAATAGTCTACAAGCCTGCTTTTTTAAATATATAACTAAATGCATTGAATATCTTATATAAAAAGCCAAAAGATAGAGTTGAAACCGAATATCAAAAGTAAACATCTCCTTCCCCAAAACCCTAACTCCACTCCAGTCATGAGGCGAACATCACACAAAGCCAAGTTGAAGGACAGTCTATGAAATATGTGAACCAGGACTCTTCAAAATTGTCATTAAGAAAAGGAAAGTCTGGGACTTTCCCGGTGGTGCACTAGTTAAGAATCCATCTGCCAATGCAGGGGACACCGGTTCCAGCCCTGGTCCGGGAAGATCCCACATGCCGCAGAGCAAGTAAGCCCGTACATCACAACTACTGAGCCTGCGCTCTAGAGCCCGCCAGCCACAACAACTGAGGCCACACGCTGCAACTAATGAAGCCCGCGCACTCTAGGGCCTGTGTGCCGCAAATACTGAGCCCAGGTGCTGCAATTACTGAAGCCCGCACTCTTAGAGCCCACGCTCCGCAACAAGAGAAGCCACCACAATGAGAAGTCCGCGCACCACAATAAAGAGTAGCCCCCACTTGCCACAACTAGAGAAAGCCTGCGCGCAGCAACAAAGACTCAACTCAGCCAAATATAAACAATAATAAAAAAATAAATAAAGGCATCATCACATAAACACAAATGAGGAAATATTTTTTTTAAAAAAGAATAACGGGCGGGGCAGTGGTTAAGAATCCGCCTGCCAGTGCAGGGGACACGGATTTGAGCCCTGGTCCTGGAAGATCCCACATGCTGCAGTGCAACTAAGCCCGTGAGCCACAACTACTGAGCCTGCGCTTCTGGAGCCTGTGCTCCGCAACAAAAGGCGCCACGGCAGTGAGAGGCCCACGAACCACGATGAGGAGTGGCCCCTGCTCGCCGCAACTAGAGAAGGCCCTCGCACAGAAACGAAGACCCAACACAGCCAAAAATAAATAAAATATAAATAAAAATAAATACATTTAAAAGGAAAACCTATACATTTCCCTTTCCGCAAATGTAGGTTTTCGAGGCAAGAGTAGAGCCTCAGAAAGAGTGTCTGCAAACAGAAAAATCACTAGTTCACTAAGGACAAATTGTAGGATACTTTTTGAGAATCCCATCACAGCTAGATAATTGGTCCAGGACCAAAAGTAACTACTGGAAGAAAAATGAAATCAACAGTGTACCACAGAGGTGGTAGGCACACTGGCCTGGACTAAGACATGTTCCGTCATAGATAATAAGGGTGGTGATTTTTAAGCATCATTCTCGACCCACTGTGGACTTCCTTCTGCAGCAGTATAAGGATACCACCAGATCATCTTGAAATCAAGTCATGAAATGTACCTTTATATTTCTAAAAATCAATGATTGTCCTTAAATTAACTTTTCTTATTAATTTAGTCATGGTGCTCTTTTACTTCTAAAACATTAAATCTTATTTGATTAGAGACAGACTTCAAAAAATAAAAATAAACTGTGATCATATAGCAGGAACAAACAGTAGTAACTAAAATTTCTTCAATCTAAACTGGAGATGATTTCTGTATCTCTGTCTTTTACATTTGTCTCCATTAGGGGAAAAAATATGTACCTCATAATTAACTTGGCTGGAATGAATCAGACTGCATTTGTAAAAGTCTCAGAAGACCAATGAGCTGTGCTAAACAGTACCACTATCCACCTGAGCAGAAATTACTATCCTTAAGTTTCTATACATAACTAACACAACAAAAATTTTAACAAAAGAAGAACTACTAGAAACAAATTAGAGATTCATGTTTTTAAGTCAGTAATTTGCCTTTAGTCAGTAATTTGCCTCATACATTATGATTTTCCCTGTGGAAACCCAATTATTATCCTGAAAACAAGACCACTTTACAAAGCAAATGCATTGTGACAAAAGAAAGAAAAGGCAGATTGATACATTATTAAAATAACTCACACGCCATACCCTGAGGAGTAAGGAAGCCATGGCAGAGCAGGCCCCCTTCTCCTCAATGGACAGCACAGCTGTGGGGAAGACACTGCAGCTAGCAGAAGCGTGTCACACTTCCTCAGGGAGGAAGCAAGTTACAGACAACTCTACAGAGGGCACCCATAAACTCACGGCCACGCTCATTACCCAACGTCCAGGCCACCCACAGGCTGACTGCAGCCCAACTTTCCCACCATTCCCACACAGGCCCCAGGAACCGTCAGGCCTCTGAGGCTCTGCCAATGCCCTTCCCTCCACCCAAATATCCTTTCCCTCCTCTCTCCGGACCTCAATCCTGCCCAGCTCTAAATGAGCACTGCAAGGCCTATTTCCCTAAGAATGCCTCTCTCAAAACCAAAATTACTTCCTCGAGAATGATCTGCCTCTTACTCATCCATCATTATCTTGGATTAAATACATCAGGTAAGATGCCTTATCTGACCAACACAACTATTTTAGAAATAAGAGTCATGTTTTAGACCATCTATGACATGACATGACAACCATTCAGCTCACGAAAACCATTCAATAAATACTCTAATTGAATTGCCCAAAGAGTTGACCTAAAATAACCTAAATGCCAAGCATTCCAAGAACCGTCCTGAACCAAATTCACTTCTCATTCGAATGCCAATGTCACAGAAAGGGATGTTGTATTGTCCTTAAATGTACTTGCCTTTATCCAAAACTAGAATCTCTGATGAATCTATGGGACACACATGTAAAATATTCTGCAAAGGAAAAAAGCTTTATTTAGTGTACTGTGCTTAATATTCAGCCAGACCTGCATTTTTCTCTAAACCTTATACAATTACTTAGTCTGCAAGGAGCATTAGAAGAGAGACAATGTCTATTGAGAAAAATACGGGAAGCGAAGGTCATCAATCATTTTCTACTTTCAATAATCTCTTTCATAAAGAGGTAAATGCTCCTAAATTCCAGAATGAATGGAATTCAATACAGCAAAGTAAAATGCTTTAAATACATAAAACAAATATCTTGGTGGACCTTCCACCATCTGTTTTAGTAACTTAAATTATAAAAAACACCCTAAATTTAAGAAAAGTTATATCAACAGCTAAAATTGAGATATTTTTCCATCTATTACTTTGATTTTCCTGACCCATTTTTGAGAATTGTCAGCATTCTGGATCAATAATGCCAAATTATTTCTTGAAGACAGTGAGATTCCTCCCAAGTCATCTAACATGCTCACTAATCAATAAAGATAAGAACAAACAAGAAAGCCATATTTATGAAGCAAGCAAATTATATTAAAAGACTGACTTTGAGAAAAGGTTGCTGCTTGCCAAGAAAATTTTATTATTATAAAAATTTTTCTGTCATTTGTATTACCTCATTTTCCCTTTCAGATTATCTGTGTAGCCTTGTAAACACATCATAATCCAAAGCAGTTGAGCTTTACCAATAAAATGTAAATCAACACAATAGAGCCAACTGCATAATTAAAACAAAAGTATACCGGGCTTCCCTGGTGGCACAGTGGTTGAGAGTCTGCCTGCCGATGCAGGGGCCCTGGGTTCGTGCCTCGGTTCGGGAAGATACCACATGCAGCGGAGGGGCTAGGCCCGTGAGCCATGGCCACTGAGCCGGCGGGTCGGGAGCCTGTGCTCCGTAACGGGGGAGGCCACAACAGTGAGAGGCCCACGTACTGAAAAAAAAAAAAACCATACCACCATCAACCCAAGCAGATTACAAAATAGCAAGCAGATTTTAAAATAATAGTCTACAAGCCTGCTTTTTTAAATATATAACTAAATGCATTGAATATCTTATATAAAAAGCCAAAAGATAGAGTTGAAACTGAATATCAAAAGTAAACATCTCCTTCCCCAAAACCCTAACTCCACTCCAGTCATGAGGAGAACATCACACAAAGCCAAGTTGTAGGACAGTCTATGAAATATGTGAACCAGGACTCTTCAAAATTGTCATTAAGAAAAGGAAAGTCTGGGACTTTCCTGGTGGTGCACTAGTTAAGAATCCATCTGCCAATGCAGGGGACACCGGTTCCAGCCCTGGTCCGGGAAGATCCCACATGCCGCAGAGCAAGTAAACCCGTACATCACAACTACTGAGCCTGCGCTCTAGAGCCCGCCAGCCACAACAACTGAGGCCACACGCTGCAACTAATGAAGCCCGCGCACTCTAGGGCCTGTGTGCCGCAAATACTGAACCCAAGTGCTGCAATTACTGAAGCCCGCACTCTTAGAGCCCACGCTCCGCAACAAGAGAAGCCACCACAATGAGATGTCCGCGCACCACAATAAAGAGTAGCCCCCACTTGCCACAACTAGAGAAAGCCTGCGCGCAGCAACAAAGACTCAACTCAGCCAAATATAAACAATAATAAAAAAATAAATAAAGGCATCATCACATAAACACAAATGAGGAAATATTTTTTTTAAAAAAAGAATAATGGGCGGGGCAGTGGTTAAGAATCCGCGTGCCAGTGCAGGGGACACGGATTTGAGCCCTGGTCCTGGAAGATCCCACATGCTGCAGTGCAACTAAGCACGTGAGCCACAACTACTGAGCCTGCGCTTCTGGAGCCTGTGCTCCGCAACAAGAGGCGCCACGGCAGTGAGAGGCCCACGAACCACGATGAGGAGTGGCCCCTGCTCGCCGCAACTAGAGAAGGCCCTCGCACAGAAACGAAGACCCAACACAGCCAAAAATAAATAAAATATAAATAAAAATAAATACATTTAAAAGGAAAACCTATACATTTCCCTTTCGGCAAATGTAGGTTTTCGAGGCAAGAGTAGATCCTCAGAAAGAGTGTCTGCAAACAGAACAATCACTAGTTCACTAAGGACAAATTGTAGGATACTTTTGGAGAATCCCATCACAGCTAGATAATTGGTCCAGGACCAAAAGTAACTACTGGAAGAAAAATGAAATAAACAGTGTACCACAGAGGTGGTAGGCACACTGGCCTGGACTAAGACATGTTCAGTCATAGATAATAAGGGTGGTGATTTTTAAGCATCATTCTCGACCCACTGTGGACTTCCTTCTGCAGCAGTATAAGGATACCACCAGATCATCTTGAAATCAAGTCATGAAATGTACCTTTATATTTCTAAAAATCAATGATTGTCCTTAAATTAACTTTTCTTATTAATTTAGTCATGGTGCTCTTTTACTTCTAAAACATTAAATCTTATTTGATTAGAGACAGACTTCAAAAAATAAAAATAAACTGTGATCAAATAGCAGGAACAAACAGTAGTAACTAAAATTTCTTCAATCTAAACTGGAGATGATTTCTGTATCTCTGTCTTTTACATTTGTCTCCATTAGGGGAAAAAATATGTACCTCATAATTAACTTGGCTGGAATGAATCAGACTGCATTTGTAAAAGTCTCAGAAGACCAATGAGCTGTGCTAAACAGTACCACTATCCACCTGAGCAGAAATTACTATCCTTAAGTTTCTATACATAACTAACACAACAAAAATTTTAACAAAAGAAGAACTACTAGAAACAAATTAGAGATTCATGTTTTTAAGTCAGTAATTTGCCTTTAGTCAGTAATTTGCCTCATACATTATGATTTTCCCTGTGGAAACCCAATTATTATCCTGAAAACAAGACCACTTTACAAAGCAAATGCATTGTGACAAAAGAAAGAAAAGGCAGATTGATACATTATTAAAATAACTCACACGCCATACCCTGAGGAGTAAGGAAGCCATGGCAGAGCAGGCCCCCTTCTCCTCAATGGACAGCACAGCTGTGGGGAAGACACTGCAGCTAGCAGAAGCGTGTCACACTTCCTCAGGGAGGAAGCAAGTTACAGACAACTCTACAGAGGGCACCCATAAACTCACGGCCACGCTCATTACCCAACGTCCAGGCCACCCACAGGCTGACTGCAGCCCAACTTTCCCACCATTCCCACACAGGCCCCAGGAACCGTCAGGCCTCTGAGGCTCTGCCAATGCCCTTCCCTCCACCCAAATATCCTTTCCCTCCTCTCTCCGGACCTCAATCCTGCCCAGCTCTAAATGAGCACTGCAAGGCCTATTTCCCTAAGAATGCCTCTCTCAAAACCAAAATTACTTCCTCGAGAATGATCTGCCTCTTACTCATCCATCATTATCTTGGATTAAATACATCAGGTAAGATGCCTTATCTGACCAACACAACTATTTTAGAAATAAGAGTCATGTTTTAGACCATCTATGACATGACATGACAACCATTCAGCTCACGAAAACCATTCAATAAATACTCTAATTGAATTGCCCAAAGAGTTGACCTAAAATAACCTAAATGCCAAGCATTCCAAGAACCGTCCTGAACCAAATTCACTTCTCATTCGAATGCCAATGTCACAGAAAGGGATGTTGTATTGTCCTTAAATGTACTTGCCTTTATCCAAAACTAGAATCTCTGATGAATCTATGGGACACACATGTAAAATATTCTGCAAAGGAAAAAAGCTTTATTTAGTGTACTGTGCTTAATATTCAGCCAGACCTGCATTTTTCTCTAAACCTTATACAAT
This sequence comes from Mesoplodon bidens, assembly GCF_964165515.1. Lineage (NCBI taxonomy): Eukaryota > Metazoa > Chordata > Mammalia > Artiodactyla > Ziphiidae > Mesoplodon > Mesoplodon bidens. The sequence goes on from NW_027672498.1 coordinate 7,545, forward strand.
TACTTAGTCTGCAAGGAGCATTAGAAGAGAGACAATGTCTATTGAGAAAAATACGGGAAGCGAAGGTCATCAATCATTTTCTACTTTCAATAATCTCTTTCATAAAGAGGTAAATGCTCCTAAATTCCAGAATGAATGGAATTCAATACAGCAAAGTAAAATGCTTTAAATACATAAAACAAATATCTTGGTGGACCTTCCACCATCTGTTTTAGTAACTTAAATTATAAAAAACACCCTAAATTTAAGAAAAGTTATATCAACAGCTAAAATTGAGATATTTTTCCATCTATTACTTTGATTTTCCTGACCCATTTTTGAGAATTGTCAGCATTCTGGATCAATAATGCCAAATTATTTCTTGAAGACAGTGAGATTCCTCCCAAGTCATCTAACATGCTCACTAATCAATAAAGATAAGAACAAACAAGAAAGCCATATTTATGAAGCAAGCAAATTATATTAAAAGACTGACTTTGAGAAAAGGTTGCTGCTTGCCAAGAAAATTTTATTATTATAAAAATTTTTCTGTCATTTGTATTACCTCATTTTCCCTTTCAGATTATCTGTGTAGCCTTGTAAACACATCATAATCCAAAGCAGTTGAGCTTTACCAATAAAATGTAAATCAACACAATAGAGCCAACTGCATAATTAAAACAAAAGTATACCGGGCTTCCCTGGTGGCACAGTGGTTGAGAGTCTGCCTGCCGATGCAGGGGCCCTGGGTTCGTGCCTCGGTTCGGGAAGATACCACATGCAGCGGAGGGGCTAGGCCCGTGAGCCATGGCCACTGAGCCGGCGGGTCGGGAGCCTGTGCTCCGTAACGGGGGAGGCCACAACAGTGAGAGGCCCACGTACTGAAAAAAAAAAAAAACCATACCACCATCAACCCAAGCAGATTACAAAATAGCAAGCAGATTTTAAAATAATAGTCTACAAGCCTGCTTTTTTAAATATATAACTAAATGCATTGAATATCTTATATAAAAAGCCAAAAGATAGAGTTGAAACTGAATATCAAAAGTAAACATCTCCTTCCCCAAAACCCTAACTCCACTCCAGTCATGAGGAGAACATCACACAAAGCCAAGTTGTAGGACAGTCTATGAAATATGTGAACCAGGACTCTTCAAAATTGTCATTAAGAAAAGGAAAGTCTGGGACTTTCCTGGTGGTGCACTAGTTAAGAATCCATCTGCCAATGCAGGGGACACCGGTTCCAGCCCTGGTCCGGGAAGATCCCACATGCCGCAGAGCAAGTAAACCCGTACATCACAACTACTGAGCCTGCGCTCTAGAGCCCGCCAGCCACAACAACTGAGGCCACACGCTGCAACTAATGAAGCCCGCGCACTCTAGGGCCTGTGTGCCGCAAATACTGAACCCAAGTGCTGCAATTACTGAAGCCCGCACTCTTAGAGCCCACGCTCCGCAACAAGAGAAGCCACCACAATGAGAAGTCCGCGCACCACAATAAAGAGTAGCCCCCACTTGCCACAACTAGAGAAAGCCTGCGCGCAGCAACAAAGACTCAACTCAGCCAAATATAAACAATAATAAAAAAATAAATAAAGGCATCATCACATAAACACAAATGAGGAAATATTTTTTTTAAAAAAAGAATAATGGGCGGGGCAGTGGTTAAGAATCCGCGTGCCAGTGCAGGGGACACGGATTTGAGCCCTGGTCCTGGAAGATCCCACATGCTGCAGTGCAACTAAGCCCGTGAGCCACAACTACTGAGCCTGCGCTTCTGGAGCCTGTGCTCCGCAACAAGAGGCGCCACGGCACTGAGAGGCCCACGAACCACGATGAGGAGTGGCCCCTGCTCGCCGCAACTAGAGAAGGCCCTCGCACAGAAACGAAGACACAACACAGCCAAAAATAAATAAAATATAAATAAAAATAAATACATTTAAAAGGAAAACCTATACATTTCCCTTTCGGCAAATGTAGGTTTTCGAGGCAAGAGTAGATCCTCAGAAAGAGTGTCTGCAAACAGAACAATCACTAGTTCACTAAGGACAAATTGTAGGATACTTTTGGAGAATCCCATCACAGCTAGATAATTGGTCCAGGACCAAAAGTAACTACTGGAAGAAAAATGAAATCAACAGTGTACCACAGAGGTGGTAGGCACACTGGCCTGGACTAAGACATGTTCAGTCATAGATAATAAGGGTGGTGATTTTGAAGCATCATTCTCGACCCACTGTGGACTTCCTTCTGCAGCAGTATAAGGATACCACCAGATCATCTTGAAATCAAGTCATGAAATGTACCTTTATATTTCTAAAAATCAATGATTGTCCTTAAATTAACTTTTCTTATTAATTTAGTCATGGTGCTCTTTTACTTCTAAAACATTAAATCTTATTTGATTAGAGACAGACTTCAAAAAATAAAAATAAACTGTGATCAAATAGCAGGAACAAACAGTAGTAACTAAAATTTCTTCAATCTAAACTGGAGATGATTTCTGTATCTCTGTCTTTTACATTTGTCTCCATTAGGGGAAAAAATATGTACCTCATAATTAACTTGGCTGGAATGAATCAGACTGCATTTGTAAAAGTCTCAGAAGACCAATGAGCTGTGCTAAACAGTACCACTATCCACCTGAGCAGAAATTACTATCCTTAAGTTTCTATACATAACTAACACAACAAAAATTTTAACAAAAGAAGAACTACTAGAAACAAATTAGAGATTCATGTTTTTAAGTCAGTAATTTGCCTTTAGTCAGTAATTTGCCTCATACATTATGATTTTCCCTGTGGAAACCCAATTATTATCCTGAAAACAAGACCACTTTACAAAGCAAATGCATTGTGACAAAAGAAAGAAAAGGCAGATTGATACATTATTAAAATAACTCACACGCCATACCCTGAGGAGTAAGGAAGCCATGGCAGAGCAGGCCCCCTTCTCCTCAATGGACAGCACAGCTGTGGGGAAGACACTGCAGCTAGCAGAAGCGTGTCACACTTCCTCAGGGAGGAAGCAAGTTACAGACAACTCTACAGAGGGCACCCATAAACTCACGGCCACGCTCATTACCCAACGTCCAGGCCACCCACAGGCTGACTGCAGCCCAACTTTCCCACCATTCCCACACAGGCCCCAGGAACCGTCAGGCCTCTGAGGCTCTGCCAATGCCCTTCCCTCCACCCAAATATCCTTTCCCTCCTCTCTCCGGACCTCAATCCTGCCCAGCTCTAAATGAGCACTGCAAGGCCTATTTCCCTAAGAATGCCTCTCTCAAAACCAAAATTACTTCCTCGAGAATGATCTGCCTCTTACTCATCCATCATTATCTTGGATTAAATACATCAGGTAAGATGCCTTATCTGACCAACACAACTATTTTAGAAATAAGAGTCATGTTTTAGACCATCTATGACATGACATGACAACCATTCAGCTCACGAAAACCATTCAATAAATACTCTAATTGAATTGCCCAAAGAGTTGACCTAAAATAACCTAAATGCCAAGCATTCCAAGAACCGTCCTGAACCAAATTCACTTCTCATTCGAATGCCAATGTCACAGAAAGGGATGTTGTATTGTCCTTAAATGTACTTGCCTTTATCCAAAACTAGAATCTCTGATGAATCTATGGGACACACATGTAAAATATTCTGCAAAGGAAAAAAGCTTTATTTAGTGTACTGTGCTTAATATTCAGCCAGACCTGCATTTTTCTCTAAACCTTATACAATTACTTAGTCTGCAAGGAGCATTAGAAGAGAGACAATGTCTATTGAGAAAAATACGGGAAGCGAAGGTCATCAATCATTTTCTACTTTCAATAATCTCTTTCATAAAGAGGTAAATGCTCCTAAATTCCAGAATGAATGGAATTCAATACAGCAAAGTAAAATGCTTTAAATACATAAAACAAATATCTTGGTGGACCTTCCACCATCTGTTTTAGTAACTTAAATTATAAAAAACACCCTAAATTTAAGAAAAGTTATATCAACAGCTAAAATTGAGATATTTTTCCATCTATTACTTTGATTTTCCTGACCCATTTTTGAGAATTGTCAGCATTCTGGATCAATAATGCCAAATTATTTCTTGAAGACAGTGAGATTCCTCCCAAGTCATCTAACATGCTCACTAATCAATAAAGATAAGAACAAACAAGAAAGCCATATTTATGAAGCAAGCAAATTATATTAAAAGACTGACTTTGAGAAAAGGTTGCTGCTTGCCAAGAAAATTTTATTATTATAAAAATTTTTCTGTCATTTGTATTACCTCATTTTCCCTTTCAGATTATCTGTGTAGCCTTGTAAACACATCATAATCCAAAGCAGTTGAGCTTTACCAATAAAATGTAAATCAACACAATAGAGCCAACTGCATAATTAAAACAAAAGTATACCGGGCTTCCCTGGTGGCACAGTGGTTGAGAGTCTGCCTGCCGATGCAGGGGCCCTGGGTTCGTGCCTCGGTTCGGGAAGATACCACATGCAGCGGAGGGGCTAGGCCCGTGAGCCATGGCCACTGAGCCGGCGGGTCGGGAGCCTGTGCTCCGTAACGGGGGAGGCCACAACAGTGAGAGGCCCACGTACTGAAAAAAAAAAAAAACCATACCACCATCAACCCAAGCAGATTACAAAATAGCAAGCAGATTTTAAAATAATAGTCTACAAGCCTGCTTTTTTAAATATATAACTAAATGCATTGAATATCTTATATAAAAAGCCAAAAGATAGAGTTGAAACTGAATATCAAAAGTAAACATCTCCTTCCCCAAAACCCTAACTCCACTCCAGTCATGAGGAGAACATCACACAAAGCCAAGTTGTAGGACAGTCTATGAAATATGTGAACCAGGACTCTTCAAAATTGTCATTAAGAAAAGGAAAGTCTGGGACTTTCCTGGTGGTGCACTAGTTAAGAATCCATCTGCCAATGCAGGGGACACCGGTTCCAGCCCTGGTCCGGGAAGATCCCACATGCCGCAGAGCAAGTAAACCCGTACATCACAACTACTGAGCCTGCGCTCTAGAGCCCGCCAGCCACAACAACTGAGGCCACACGCTGCAACTAATGAAGCCCGCGCACTCTAGGGCCTGTGTGCCGCAAATACTGAACCCAAGTGCTGCAATTACTGAAGCCCGCACTCTTAGAGCCCACGCTCCGCAACAAGAGAAGCCACCACAATGAGAAGTCCGCGCACCACAATAAAGAGTAGCCCCCACTTGCCACAACTAGAGAAAGCCTGCGCGCAGCAACAAAGACTCAACTCAGCCAAATATAAACAATAATAAAAAAATAAATAAAGGCATCATCACATAAACACAAATGAGGAAATATTTTTTTTAAAAAAAGAATAATGGGCGGGGCAGTGGTTAAGAATCCGCGTGCCAGTGCAGGGGACACGGATTTGAGCCCTGGTCCTGGAAGATCCCACATGCTGCAGTGCAACTAAGCCCGTGAGCCACAACTACTGAGCCTGCGCTTCTGGAGCCTGTGCTCCGCAACAAGAGGCGCCACGGCACTGAGAGGCCCACGAACCACGATGAGGAGTGGCCCCTGCTCGCCGCAACTAGAGAAGGCCCTCGCACAGAAACGAAGACACAACACAGCCAAAAATAAATAAAATATAAATAAAAATAAATACATTTAAAAGGAAAACCTATACATTTCCCTTTCGGCAAATGTAGGTTTTCGAGGCAAGAGTAGATCCTCAGAAAGAGTGTCTGCAAACAGAACAATCACTAGTTCACTAAGGACAAATTGTAGGATACTTTTGGAGAATCCCATCACAGCTAGATAATTGGTCCAGGACCAAAAGTAACTACTGGAAGAAAAATGAAATAAACAGTGTACCACAGAGGTGGTAGGCACACTGGCCTGGACTAAGACATGTTCAGTCATAGATAATAAGGGTGGTGATTTTGAAGCATCATTCTCGACCCACTGTGGACTTCCTTCTGCAGCAGTATAAGGATACCACCAGATCATCTTGAAATCAAGTCATGAAATGTACCTTTATATTTCTAAAAATCAATGATTGTCCTTAAATTAACTTTTCTTATTAATTTAGTCATGGTGCTCTTTTACTTCTAAAACATTAAATCTTATTTGATTAGAGACAGACTTCAAAAAATAAAAATAAACTGTGATCAAATAGCAGGAACAAACAGTAGTAACTAAAATTTCTTCAATCTAAACTGGAGATGATTTCTGTATCTCTGTCTTTTACATTTGTCTCCATTAGGGGAAAAAATATGTACCTCATAATTAACTTGGCTGGAATGAATCAGACTGCATTTGTAAAAGTCTCAGAAGACCAATGAGCTGTGCTAAACAGTACCACTATCCACCTGAGCAGAAATTACTATCCTTAAGTTTCTATACATAACTAACACAACAAAAATTTTAACAAAAGAAGAACTACTAGAAACAAATTAGAGATTCATGTTTTTAAGTCAGTAATTTGCCTTTAGTCAGTAATTTGCCTCATACATTATGATTTTCCCTGTGGAAACCCAATTATTATCCTGAAAACAAGACCACTTTACAAAGCAAATGCATTGTGACAAAAGAAAGAAAAGGCAGATTGATACATTATTAAAATAACTCACACGCCATACCCTGAGGAGTAAGGAAGCCATGGCAGAGCAGGCCCCCTTCTCCTCAATGGACAGCACAGCTGTGGGGAAGACACTGCAGCTAGCAGAAGGGTGTCACACTTCCTCAGGGAGGAAGCAAGTTACAGACAACTCTACAGAGGGCACCCATAAACTCACGGCCACGCTCATTACCCAACGTCCAGGCCACCCACAGGCTGACTGCAGCCCAACTTTCCCACCATTCCCACACAGGCCCCAGGAACCGTCAGGCCTCTGAGGCTCTGCCAAAGCCCTTCCCTCCACCCAAATATCCTTTCCCTCCTCTCTCCGGACCTCAATCCTGCCCAGCTCTAAATGAGCACTGCAAGGCCTATTTCCCTAAGAATGCATCTCTGAAAACCAAAATTACTTCCTCGAGAATGATCTGCCTCATACTCATGCATCATTATCTTGGATTAAATACTTCATGTAAGATGCCTTATCTGACCAACACAACTATTTTAGAAATAAGAGTCATGTTTTAGACCAGCTATGACATGACATGACAACCATTCAGCTCACGAAAACCATTCAATAAATACTCTAATTGAATTGCCCAAAGAGTTGACCTAAAATAACCTAAATGCCAAGCATTCCAAGAACCGTCCTGAACCAAATTCACTTCTCATTCGAATGCCAATGTCACAGAAAGGGATGTTGTATTGTCCTTAAATGTACTTGCCTTTATCCAAAACTAGAATCTCTGATGAATCTATGGGACACACATGTAAAATATTCTGCAAAGGAAAAAAGCTTTATTTAGTGTACTGTGCTTAATATTCAGCCAGACCTGCATTTTTCTCTAAACCTTATACAATTACTTAGTCTGCAAGGAGCATTAGAAGAGAGACAATGTCTATTGAGAAAAATACGGGAAGCGAAGGTCATCAATCATTTTCTACTTTCAATAATCTCTTTCATAAAGAGGTAAATGCTCCTAAATTCCAGAATGAATGGAATTCAATACAGCAAAGTAAAATGCTTTAAATACATAAAACAAATATCTTGGTGGACCTTCCACCATCTGTTTTAGTAACTTAAATTATAAAAAACACCCTAAATTTAAGAAAAGTTATATCAACAGCTAAAATTGAGATATTTTTCCATCTATTACTTTGATTTTCCTGACCCATTTTTGAGAATTGTCAGCATTCTGGATCAATAATGCCAAATTATTTCTTGAAGACAGTGAGATTCCTCCCAAGTCATCTAACATGCTCACTAATCAATAAAGATAAGAACAAACAAGAAAGCCATATTTATGAAGCAAGCAAATTATATTAAAAGACTGACTTTGAGAAAAGGTTGCTGCTTGCCAAGAAAATTTTATTATTATAAAAATTTTTCTGTCATTTGTATTACCTCATTTTCCCTTTCAGATTATCTGTGTAGCCTTGTAAACACATCATAATCCAAAGCAGTTGAGCTTTACCAATAAAATGTAAATCAACACAATAGAGCCAACTGCATAATTAAAACAAAAGTATACCGGGCTTCCCTGGTGGCACAGTGGTTGAGAGTCTGCCTGCCGATGCAGGGGCCCTGGGTTCGTGCCTCGGTTCGGGAAGATACCACATGCAGCGGAGGGGCTAGGCCCGTGAGCCATGGCCACTGAGCCGGCGGGTCGGGAGCCTGTGCTCCGTAACGGGGGAGGCCACAACAGTGAGAGGCCCACGTACTGAAAAAAAAAAAAAACCATACCACCATCAACCCAAGCAGATTACAAAATAGCAAGCAGATTTTAAAATAATAGTCTACAAGCCTGCTTTTTTAAATATATAACTAAATGCATTGAATATCTTATATAAAAAGCCAAAAGATAGAGTTGAAACTGAATATCAAAAGTAAACATCTCCTTCCCCAAAACCCTAACTCCACTCCAGTCATGAGGAGAACATCACACAAAGCCAAGTTGTAGGACAGTCTATGAAATATGTGAACCAGGACTCTTCAAAATTGTCATTAAGAAAAGGAAAGTCTGGGACTTTCCTGGTGGTGCACTAGTTAAGAATCCATCTGCCAATGCAGGGGACACCGGTTCCAGCCCTGGTCCGGGAAGATCCCACATGCCGCAGAGCAAGTAAACCCGTACATCACAACTACTGAGCCTGCGCTCTAGAGCCCGCCAGCCACAACAACTGAGGCCACACGCTGCAACTAATGAAGCCCGCGCACTCTAGGGCCTGTGTGCCGCAAATACTGAACCCAAGTGCTGCAATTACTGAAGCCCGCACTCTTAGAGCCCACGCTCCGCAACAAGAGAAGCCACCACAATGAGAAGTCCGCGCACCACAATAAAGAGTAGCCCCCACTTGCCACAACTAGAGAAAGCCTGCGCGCAGCAACAAAGACTCAACTCAGCCAAATATAAACAATAATAAAAAAATAAATAAAGGCATCATCACATAAACACAAATGAGGAAATATTTTTTTTAAAAAAAGAATAATGGGCGGGGCAGTGGTTAAGAATCCGCGTGCCAGTGCAGGGGACACGGATTTGAGCCCTGGTCCTGGAAGATCCCACATGCTGCAGTGCAACTAAGCACGTGAGCCACAACTACTGAGCCTGCGCTTCTGGAGCCTGTGCTCCGCAACAAGAGGCGCCACGGCAGTGAGAGGCCCACGAACCACGATGAGGAGTGGCCCCTGCTCGCCGCAACTAGAGAAGGCCCTCGCACAGAAACGAAGACCCAACACAGCCAAAAATAAATAAAATATAAATAAAAATAAATACATTTAAAAGGAAAACCTATACATTTCCCTTTCGGCAAATGTAGGTTTTCGAGGCAAGAGTAGATCCTCAGAAAGAGTGTCTGCAAACAGAACAATCACTAGTTCACTAAGGACAAATTGTAGGATACTTTTGGAGAATCCCATCACAGCTAGATAATTGGTCCAGGACCAAAAGTAACTACTGGAAGAAAAATGAAATAAACAGTGTACCACAGAGGTGGTAGGCACACTGGCCTGGACTAAGACATGTTCAGTCATAGATAATAAGGGTGGTGATTTTTAAGCATCATTCTCGACCCACTGTGGACTTCCTTCTGCAGCAGTATAAGGATACCACCAGATCATCTTGAAATCAAGTCATGAAATGTACCTTTATATTTCTAAAAATCAATGATTGTCCTTAAATTAACTTTTCTTATTAATTTAGTCATGGTGCTCTTTTACTTCTAAAACATTAAATCTTATTTGATTAGAGACAGACTTCAAAAAATAAAAATAAACTGTGATCAAATAGCAGGAACAAACAGTAGTAACTAAAATTTCTTCAATCTAAACTGGAGATGATTTCTGTATCTCTGTCTTTTACATTTGTCTCCATTAGGGGAAAAAATATGTACCTCATAATTAACTTGGCTGGAATGAATCAGACTGCATTTGTAAAAGTCTCAGAAGACCAATGAGCTGTGCTAAACAGTACCACTATCCACCTGAGCAGAAATTACTATCCTTAAGTTTCTATACATAACTAACACAACAAAAATTTTAACAAAAGAAGAACTACTAGAAACAAATTAGAGATTCATGTTTTTAAGTCAGTAATTTGCCTTTAGTCAGTAATTTGCCTCATACATTATGATTTTCCCTGTGGAAACCCAATTATTATCCTGAAAACAAGACCACTTTACAAAGCAAATGCATTGTGACAAAAGAAAGAAAAGGCAGATTGATACATTATTAAAATAACTCACACGCCATACCCTGAGGAGTAAGGAAGCCATGGCAGAGCAGGCCCCCTTCTCCTCAATGGACAGCACAGCTGTGGGGAAGACACTGCAGCTAGCAGAAGCGTGTCACACTTCCTCAGGGAGGAAGCAAGTTACAGACAACTCTACAGAGGGCACCCATAAACTCACGGCCACGCTCATTACCCAACGTCCAGGCCACCCAGAGGCTGACTGCAGCCCAACTTTCCCACCATTCCCACACAGGCCCCAGGAACCGTCAGGCCTCTGAGGCTCTGCCAATGCCCTTCCCTCCACCCAAATATCCTTTCCCTCCTCTCTCCGGACCTCAATCCTGCCCAGCTCTAAATGAGCACTGCAAGGCCTATTTCCCTAAGAATGCCTCTCTCAAAACCAAAATTACTTCCTCGAGAATGATCTGCCTCTTACTCATCCATCATTATCTTGGATTAAATACATCAGGTAAGATGCCTTATCTGACCAACACAACTATTTTAGAAATAAGAGTCATGTTTTAGACCATCTATGACATGACATGACAACCATTCAGCTCACGAAAACCATTCAATAAATACTCTAATTGAATTGCCCAAAGAGTTGACCTAAAATAACCTAAATGCCAAGCATTCCAAGAACCGTCCTGAACCAAATTCACTTCTCATTCGAATGCCAATGTCACAGAAAGGGATGTTGTATTGTCCTTAAATGTACTTGCCTTTATCCAAAACTAGAATCTCTGATGAATCTATGGGACACACATGTAAAATATTCTGCAAAGGAAAAAAGCTTTATTTAGTGTACTGTGCTTAATATTCAGCCAGACCTGCATTTTTCTCTAAACCTTATACAATTACTTAGTCTGCAAGGAGCATTAGAAGAGAGACAATGTCTATTGAGAAAAATACGGGAAGCGAAGGTCATCAATCATTTTCTACTTTCAATAATCTCTTTCATAAAGAGGTAAATGCTCCTAAATTCCAGAATGAATGGAATTCAATACAGCAAAGTAAAATGCTTTAAATACATAAAACAAATATCTTGGTGGACCTTCCACCATCTGTTTTAGTAACTTAAATTATAAAAAACACCCTAAATTTAAGAAAAGTTATATCAACAGCTAAAATTGAGATATTTTTCCATCTATTACTTTGATTTTCCTGACCCATTTTTGAGAATTGTCAGCATTCTGGATCAATAATGCCAAATTATTTCTTGAAGACAGTGAGATTCCTCCCAAGTCATCTAACATGCTCACTAATCAATAAAGATAAGAACAAACAAGAAAGCCATATTTATGAAGCAAGCAAATTATATTAAAAGACTGACTTTGAGAAAAGGTTGCTGCTTGCCAAGAAAATTTTATTATTATAAAAATTTTTCTGTCATTTGTATTACCTCATTTTCCCTTTCAGATTATCTGTGTAGCCTTGTAAACACATCATAATCCAAAGCAGTTGAGCTTTACCAATAAAATGTAAATCAACACAATAGAGCCAACTGCATAATTAAAACAAAAGTATACCGGGCTTCCCTGGTGGCACAGTGGTTGAGAGTCTGCCTGCCGATGCAGGGGCCCTGGGTTCGTGCCTCGGTTCGGGAAGATACCACATGCAGCGGAGGGGCTAGGCCCGTGAGCCATGGCCACTGAGCCGGCGGGTCGGGAGCCTGTGCTCCGTAACGGGGGAGGCCACAACAGTGAGAGGCCCACGTACTGAAAAAAAAAAAAAACCATACCACCATCAACCCAAGCAGATTACAAAATAGCAAGCAGATTTTAAAATAATAGTCTACAAGCCTGCTTTTTTAAATATATAACTAAATGCATTGAATATCTTATATAAAAAGCCAAAAGATAGAGTTGAAACTGAATATCAAAAGTAAACATCTCCTTCCCCAAAACCCTAACTCCACTCCAGTCATGAGGAGAACATCACACAAAGCCAAGTTGTAGGACAGTCTATGAAATATGTGAACCAGGACTCTTCAAAATTGTCATTAAGAAAAGGAAAGTCTGGGACTTTCCTGGTGGTGCACTAGTTAAGAATCCATCTGCCAATGCAGGGGACACCGGTTCCAGCCCTGGTCCGGGAAGATCCCACATGCCGCAGAGCAAGTAAGCCCGTACATCACAACTACTGAGCCTGCGCTCTAGAGCCCGCCAGCCACAACAACTGAGGCCACACGCTGCAACTAATGAAGCCCGCGCACTCTAGGGCCTGTGTGCCGCAAATACTGAGCCCAGGTGCTGCAATTACTGAAGCCCGCACTCTTAGAGCCCACGCTCCGCAACAAGAGAAGCCACCACAATGAGAAGTCCGCGCACCACAATAAAGAGTAGCCCCCACTTGCCACAACTAGAGAAAGCCTGCGCGCAGCAACAAAGACTCAACTCAGCCAAATATAAACAATAATAAAAAAATAAATAAAGGCATCATCACATAAACACAAATGAGGAAATATTTTTTTTAAAAAAAGAATAATGGGCGGGGCAGTGGTTAAGAATCCGCGTGCCAGTGCAGGGGACACGGATTTGAGCCCTGGTCCTGGAAGATCCCACATGCTGCAGTGCAACTAAGCCCGTGAGCCACAACTACTGAGCCTGCGCTTCTGGAGCCTGTGCTCCGCAACAAGAGGCGCCACGGCACTGAGAGGCCCACGAACCACGATGAGGAGTGGCCCCTGCTCGCCGCAACTAGAGAAGGCCCTCGCACAGAAACGAAGACACAACACAGCCAAAAATAAATAAAATATAAATAAAAATAAATACATTTAAAAGGAAAACCTATACATTTCCCTTTCGGCAAATGTAGGTTTTCGAGGCAAGAGTAGATCCTCAGAAAGAGTGTCTGCAAACAGAACAATCACTAGTTCACTAAGGACAAATTGTAGGATACTTTTGGAGAATCCCATCACAGCTAGATAATTGGTCCAGGACCAAAAGTAACTACTGGAAGAAAAATGAAATCAACAGTGTACCACAGAGGTGGTAGGCACACTGGCCTGGACTAAGACATGTTCAGTCATAGATAATAAGGGTGGTGATTTTGAAGCATCATTCTCGACCCACTGTGGACTTCCTTCTGCAGCAGTATAAGGATACCACCAGATCATCTTGAAATCAAGTCATGAAATGTACCTTTATATTTCTAAAAATCAATGATTGTCCTTAAATTAACTTTTCTTATTAATTTAGTCATGGTGCTCTTTTACTTCTAAAACATTAAATCTTATTTGATTAGAGACAGACTTCAAAAAATAAAAATAAACTGTGATCAAATAGCAGGAACAAACAGTAGTAACTAAAATTTCTTCAATCTAAACTGGAGATGATTTCTGTATCTCTGTCTTTTACATTTGTCTCCATTAGGGGAAAAAATATGTACCTCATAATTAACTTGGCTGGAATGAATCAGACTGCATTTGTAAAAGTCTCAGAAGACCAATGAGCTGTGCTAAACAGTACCACTATCCACCTGAGCAGAAATTACTATCCTTAAGTTTCTATACATAACTAACACAACAAAAATTTTAACAAAAGAAGAACTACTAGAAACAAATTAGAGATTCATGTTTTTAAGTCAGTAATTTGCCTTTAGTCAGTAATTTGCCTCATACATTATGATTTTCCCTGTGGAAACCCAATTATTATCCTGAAAACAAGACCACTTTACAAAGCAAATGCATTGTGACAAAAGAAAGAAAAGGCAGATTGATACATTATTAAAATAACTCACACGCCATACCCTGAGGAGTAAGGAAGCCATGGCAGAGCAGGCCCCCTTCTCCTCAATGGACAGCACAGCTGTGGGGAAGACACTGCAGCTAGCAGAAGCGTGTCACACTTCCTCAGGGAGGAAGCAAGTTACAGACAACTCTACAGAGGGCACCCATAAACTCACGGCCACGCTCATTACCCAACGTCCAGGCCACCCAGAGGCTGACTGCAGCCCAACTTTCCCACCATTCCCACACAGGCCCCAGGAACCGTCAGGCCTCTGAGGCTCTGCCAATGCCCTTCCCTCCACCCAAATATCCTTTCCCTCCTCTCTCCGGACCTCAATCCTGCCCAGCTCTAAATGAGCACTGCAAGGCCTATTTCCCTAAGAATGCCTCTCTCAAAACCAAAATTACTTCCTCGAGAATGATCTGCCTCTTACTCATCCATCATTATCTTGGATTAAATACATCAGGTAAGATGCCTTATCTGACCAACACAACTATTTTAGAAATAAGAGTCATGTTTTAGACCATCTATGACATGACATGACAACCATTCAGCTCACGAAAACCATTCAATAAATACTCTAATTGAATTGCCCAAAGAGTTGACCTAAAATAACCTAAATGCCAAGCATTCCAAGAACCGTCCTGAACCAAATTCACTTCTCATTCGAATGCCAATGTCACAGAAAGGGATGTTGTATTGTCCTTAAATGTACTTGCCTTTATCCAAAACTAGAATCTCTGATGAATCTATGGGACACACATGTAAAATATTCTGCAAAGGAAAAAAGCTTTATTTAGTGTACTGTGCTTAATATTCAGCCAGACCTGCATTTTTCTCTAAACCTTATACAATTACTTAGTCTGCAAGGAGCATTAGAAGAGAGACAATGTCTATTGAGAAAAATACGGGAAGCGAAGGTCATCAATCATTTTCTACTTTCAATAATCTCTTTCATAAAGAGGTAAATGCTCCTAAATTCCAGAATGAATGGAATTCAATACAGCAAAGTAAAATGCTTTAAATACATAAAACAAATATCTTGGTGGACCTTCCACCATCTGTTTTAGTAACTTAAATTATAAAAAACACCCTAAATTTAAGAAAAGTTATATCAACAGCTAAAATTGAGATATTTTTCCATCTATTACTTTGATTTTCCTGACCCATTTTTGAGAATTGTCAGCATTCTGGATCAATAATGCCAAATTATTTCTTGAAGACAGTGAGATTCCTCCCAAGTCATCTAACATGCTCACTAATCAATAAAGATAAGAACAAACAAGAAAGCCATATTTATGAAGCAAGCAAATTATATTAAAAGACTGACTTTGAGAAAAGGTTGCTGCTTGCCAAGAAAATTTTATTATTATAAAAATTTTTCTGTCATTTGTATTACCTCATTTTCCCTTTCAGATTATCTGTGTAGCCTTGTAAACACATCATAATCCAAAGCAGTTGAGCTTTACCAATAAAATGTAAATCAACACAATAGAGCCAACTGCATAATTAAAACAAAAGTATACCGGGCTTCCCTGGTGGCACAGTGGTTGAGAGTCTGCCTGCCGATGCAGGGGCCCTGGGTTCGTGCCTCGGTTCGGGAAGATACCACATGCAGCGGAGGGGCTAGGCCCGTGAGCCATGGCCACTGAGCCGGCGGGTCGGGAGCCTGTGCTCCGTAACGGGGGAGGCCACAACAGTGAGAGGCCCACGTACTGAAAAAAAAAAAAAACCATACCACCATCAACCCAAGCAGATTACAAAATAGCAAGCAGATTTTAAAATAATAGTCTACAAGCCTGCTTTTTTAAATATATAACTAAATGCATTGAATATCTTATATAAAAAGCCAAAAGATAGAGTTGAAACTGAATATCAAAAGTAAACATCTCCTTCCCCAAAACCCTAACTCCACTCCAGTCATGAGGAGAACATCACACAAAGCCAAGTTGTAGGACAGTCTATGAAATATGTGAACCAGGACTCTTCAAAATTGTCATTAAGAAAAGGAAAGTCTGGGACTTTCCTGGTGGTGCACTAGTTAAGAATCCATCTGCCAATGCAGGGGACACCGGTTCCAGCCCTGGTCCGGGAAGATCCCACATGCCGCAGAGCAAGTAAACCCGTACATCACAACTACTGAGCCTGCGCTCTAGAGCCCGCCAGCCACAACAACTGAGGCCACACGCTGCAACTAATGAAGCCCGCGCACTCTAGGGCCTGTGTGCCGCAAATACTGAACCCAAGTGCTGCAATTACTGAAGCCCGCACTCTTAGAGCCCACGCTCCGCAACAAGAGAAGCCACCACAATGAGAAGTCCGCGCACCACAATAAAGAGTAGCCCCCACTTGCCACAACTAGAGAAAGCCTGCGCGCAGCAACAAAGACTCAACTCAGCCAAATATAAACAATAATAAAAAAATAAATAAAGGCATCATCACATAAACACAAATGAGGAAATATTTTTTTTAAAAAAAGAATAATGGGCGGGGCAGTGGTTAAGAATCCGCGTGCCAGTGCAGGGGACACGGATTTGAGCCCTGGTCCTGGAAGATCCCACATGCTGCAGTGCAACTAAGCCCGTGAGCCACAACTACTGAGCCTGCGCTTCTGGAGCCTGTGCTCCGCAACAAGAGGCGCCACGGCACTGAGAGGCCCACGAACCACGATGAGGAGTGGCCCCTGCTCGCCGCAACTAGAGAAGGCCCTCGCACAGAAACGAAGACACAACACAGCCAAAAATAAATAAAATATAAATAAAAATAAATACATTTAAAAGGAAAACCTATACATTTCCCTTTCGGCAAATGTAGGTTTTCGAGGCAAGAGTAGATCCTCAGAAAGAGTGTCTGCAAACAGAACAATCACTAGTTCACTAAGGACAAATTGTAGGATACTTTTGGAGAATCCCATCACAGCTAGATAATTGGTCCAGGACCAAAAGTAACTACTGGAAGAAAAATGAAATCAACAGTGTACCACAGAGGTGGTAGGCACACTGGCCTGGACTAAGACATGTTCAGTCATAGATAATAAGGGTGGTGATTTTGAAGCATCATTCTCGACCCACTGTGGACTTCCTTCTGCAGCAGTATAAGGATACCACCAGATCATCTTGAAATCAAGTCATGAAATGTACCTTTATATTTCTAAAAATCAATGATTGTCCTTAAATTAACTTTTCTTATTAATTTAGTCATGGTGCTCTTTTACTTCTAAAACATTAAATCTTATTTGATTAGAGACAGACTTCAAAAAATAAAAATAAACTGTGATCAAATAGCAGGAACAAACAGTAGTAACTAAAATTTCTTCAATCTAAACTGGAGATGATTTCTGTATCTCTGTCTTTTACATTTGTCTCCATTAGGGGAAAAAATATGTACCTCATAATTAACTTGGCTGGAATGAATCAGACTGCATTTGTAAAAGTCTCAGAAGACCAATGAGCTGTGCTAAACAGTACCACTATCCACCTGAGCAGAAATTACTATCCTTAAGTTTCTATACATAACTAACACAACAAAAATTTTAACAAAAGAAGAACTACTAGAAACAAATTAGAGATTCATGTTTTTAAGTCAGTAATTTGCCTTTAGTCAGTAATTTGCCTCATACATTATGATTTTCCCTGTGGAAACCCAATTATTATCCTGAAAACAAGACCACTTTACAAAGCAAATGCATTGTGACAAAAGAAAGAAAAGGCAGATTGATACATTATTAAAATAACTCACACGCCATACCCTGAGGAGTAAGGAAGCCATGGCAGAGCAGGCCCCCTTCTCCTCAATGGACAGCACAGCTGTGGGGAAGACACTGCAGCTAGCAGAAGCGTGTCACACTTCCTCAGGGAGGAAGCAAGTTACAGACAACTCTACAGAGGGCACCCATAAACTCACGGCCACGCTCATTACCCAACGTCCAGGCCACCCACAGGCTGACTGCAGCCCAACTTTCCCACCATTCCCACACAGGCCCCAGGAACCGTCAGGCCTCTGAGGCTCTGCCAATGCCCTTCCCTCCACCCAAATATCCTTTCCCTCCTCTCTCCGGACCTCAATCCTGCCCAGCTCTAAATGAGCACTGCAAGGCCTATTTCCCTAAGAATGCCTCTCTCAAAACCAAAATTACTTCCTCGAGAATGATCTGCCTCTTACTCATCCATCATTATCTTGGATTAAATACATCAGGTAAGATGCCTTATCTGACCAACACAACTATTTTAGAAATAAGAGTCATGTTTTAGACCATCTATGACATGACATGACAACCATTCAGCTCACGAAAACCATTCAATAAATACTCTAATTGAATTGCCCAAAGAGTTGACCTAAAATAACCTAAATGCCAAGCATTCCAAGAACCGTCCTGAACCAAATTCACTTCTCATTCGAATGCCAATGTCACAGAAAGGGATGTTGTATTGTCCTTAAATGTACTTGCCTTTATCCAAAACTAGAATCTCTGATGAATCTATGGGACACACATGTAAAATATTCTGCAAAGGAAAAAAGCTTTATTTAGTGTACTGTGCTTAATATTCAGCCAGACCTGCATTTTTCTCTAAACCTTATACAATTACTTAGTCTGCAAGGAGCATTAGAAGAGAGACAATGTCTATTGAGAAAAATACGGGAAGCGAAGGTCATCAATCATTTTCTACTTTCAATAATCTCTTTCATAAAGAGGTAAATGCTCCTAAATTCCAGAATGAATGGAATTCAATACAGCAAAGTAAAATGCTTTAAATACATAAAACAAATATCTTGGTGGACCTTCCACCATCTGTTTTAGTAACTTAAATTATAAAAAACACCCTAAATTTAAGAAAAGTTATATCAACAGCTAAAATTGAGATATTTTTCCATCTATTACTTTGATTTTCCTGACCCATTTTTGAGAATTGTCAGCATTCTGGATCAATAATGCCAAATTATTTCTTGAAGACAGTGAGATTCCTCCCAAGTCATCTAACATGCTCACTAATCAATAAAGATAAGAACAAACAAGAAAGCCATATTTATGAAGCAAGCAAATTATATTAAAAGACTGACTTTGAGAAAAGGTTGCTGCTTGCCAAGAAAATTTTATTATTATAAAAATTTTTCTGTCATTTGTATTACCTCATTTTCCCTTTCAGATTATCTGTGTAGCCTTGTAAACACATCATAATCCAAAGCAGTTGAGCTTTACCAATAAAATGTAAATCAACACAATAGAGCCAACTGCATAATTAAAACAAAAGTATACCGGGCTTCCCTGGTGGCACAGTGGTTGAGAGTCTGCCTGCCGATGCAGGGGCCCTGGGTTCGTGCCTCGGTTCGGGAAGATACCACATGCAGCGGAGGGGCTAGGCCCGTGAGCCATGGCCACTGAGCCGGCGGGTCGGGAGCCTGTGCTCCGTAACGGGGGAGGCCACAACAGTGAGAGGCCCACGTACTGAAAAAAAAAAAAAACCATACCACCATCAACCCAAGCAGATTACAAAATAGCAAGCAGATTTTAAAATAATAGTCTACAAGCCTGCTTTTTTAAATATATAACTAAATGCATTGAATATCTTATATAAAAAGCCAAAAGATAGAGTTGAAACTGAATATCAAAAGTAAACATCTCCTTCCCCAAAACCCTAACTCCACTCCAGTCATGAGGAGAACATCACACAAAGCCAAGTTGTAGGACAGTCTATGAAATATGTGAACCAGGACTCTTCAAAATTGTCATTAAGAAAAGGAAAGTCTGGGACTTTCCTGGTGGTGCACTAGTTAAGAATCCATCTGCCAATGCAGGGGACACCGGTTCCAGCCCTGGTCCGGGAAGATCCCACATGCCGCAGAGCAAGTAAACCCGTACATCACAACTACTGAGCCTGCGCTCTAGAGCCCGCCAGCCACAACAACTGAGGCCACACGCTGCAACTAATGAAGCCCGCGCACTCTAGGGCCTGTGTGCCGCAAATACTGAACCCAAGTGCTGCAATTACTGAAGCCCGCACTCTTAGAGCCCACGCTCCGCAACAAGAGAAGCCACCACAATGAGAAGTCCGCGCACCACAATAAAGAGTAGCCCCCACTTGCCACAACTAGAGAAAGCCTGCGCGCAGCAACAAAGACTCAACTCAGCCAAATATAAACAATAATAAAAAAATAAATAAAGGCATCATCACATAAACACAAATGAGGAAATATTTTTTTTAAAAAAAGAATAATGGGCGGGGCAGTGGTTAAGAATCCGCGTGCCAGTGCAGGGGACACGGATTTGAGCCCTGGTCCTGGAAGATCCCACATGCTGCAGTGCAACTAAGCCCGTGAGCCACAACTACTGAGCCTGCGCTTCTGGAGCCTGTGCTCCGCAACAAGAGGCGCCACGGCACTGAGAGGCCCACGAACCACGATGAGGAGTGGCCCCTGCTCGCCGCAACTAGAGAAGGCCCTCGCACAGAAACGAAGACACAACACAGCCAAAAATAAATAAAATATAAATAAAAATAAATACATTTAAAAGGAAAACCTATACATTTCCCTTTCGGCAAATGTAGGTTTTCGAGGCAAGAGTAGATCCTCAGAAAGAGTGTCTGCAAACAGAACAATCACTAGTTCACTAAGGACAAATTGTAGGATACTTTTGGAGAATCCCATCACAGCTAGATAATTGGTCCAGGACCAAAAGTAACTACTGGAAGAAAAATGAAATCAACAGTGTACCACAGAGGTGGGAGGCACACTGGCCTGGACTAAGACATGTTCAGTCATAGATAATAAGGGTGGTGATTTTTAAGCATCATTCTCGACCCACTGTGGACTTCCTTCTGCAGCAGTATAAGGATACCACCAGATCATCTTGAAATCAAGTCATGAAATGTACCTTTATATTTCTAAAAATCAATGATCGTCCTTAAATTAACTTTTCTTATTAATTTAGTCATGGTGCTCTTTTACTTCTAAAACATTAAATCTTATTTGATTAGAGACAGACTTCAAAAAATAAAAATAAACTGTGATCAAATAGCAGGAACAAACAGTAGTAACTAAAATTTCTTCAATCTAAACTGGAGATGATTTCTGTATCTCTGTCTTTTACATTTGTCTCCATTAGGGGAAAAAATATGTACCTCATAATTAACTTGGCTGGAATGAATCAGACTGCATTTGTAAAAGTCTCAGAAGACCAATGAGCTGTGCTAAACAGTACCACTATCCACCTGAGCAGAAATTACTATCCTTAAGTTTCTATACATAACTAACACAACAAAAATTTTAACAAAAGAAGAACTACTAGAAACAAATTAGAGATTCATGTTTTTAAGTCAGTAATTTGCCTTTAGTCAGTAATTTGCCTCATACATTATGATTTTCCCTGTGGAAACCCAATTATTATCCTGAAAACAAGACCACTTTAGAAAGCAAATGCATTGTGACAAAAGAAAGAAAAGGCAGATTGATACATTATTAAAAGAACTCACACGCCATACCCTGAGGAGTAAGGAAGCCATGGCAGAGCAGGCCCCCTTCTCCTCAATGGACAGCACAGCTGTGGGGAAGACACTGCAGCTAGCAGAAGCGTGTCACACTTCCTCAGGGAGGAAGCAAGTTACAGACAACTCTACAGAGGGCACCCATAAACTGACGGCCACGCTCATTACCCAACGTCCAGGCCACCCACAGGCTGACTGCAGCCCAACTTTCCCACCATTCCCACGCAGGCCCCAGGAACCGACAGGCCTCTGAGGCTCTGCCAATGCCCTTCCCTCCACCCAAATATCCTTTCCCTCCTCTCTCCGGACCTCAATCCTGCCCAGCTCTAAATGAGCACTGCAAGGCCTATTTCCCTAAGAATGCCTCTCTCAAAACCAAAATTACTTCCTCGAGAATGATCTGCCTCTTACTCATGCATCATTATCTTGGATTAAATACATCAGGTCAGATGCCTTCTCTGACCAACACAACTATTGTAGAAATAAGAGTCATGTTTTATACCATCTATGACATGACATGACAACCATTCAGCTCACGAAAACCATTCAATAAATACTCTAATTGAATTGCCCAAAGAGTTGACCTAAAATAACCTAAATGCCAAGCATTCCAAGAACCGTCCTGAACCAAATTCACTTCTCATTCGAAAGCCAATGTCACAGACCGGGATGTTGTATTGTCCTTAAATGTACTTGCCTTTATCCAAAACTAGAATCTCTGATGAATCTATGGGACACACATATAAAATATTCTGCAAAGTAAAAAAACTTTATTTAGTGTACTGTGCTTAATATTCAGCCAGACCTGCATTTTTCTCTAAACCTTATACAATTACTGAGTATGCAAGAAGCATTAGAAGAGAGACTAAGTCTATTGAGAAGAATACTGGAAGCGAAGCTCATCAATCATTTTCTACTTTCAATAATCACTTTCATAAAAAGGTAAATTCTCCTAAATTCCAGAATGAATGGAATTCAATACAGCAAAGTAAAATGCTTTAAATACATAAAATAAATATCTTGGTGGACCTTCCACCATCTGTTTTAGTAACTTAAATTATAAAAAACACCCTAAATTTAAGAAAAGTTATATCAACAGCTAAAACTGTGATTTTTTTTCCATCTATTACTTAGATTTTCCTTACCCATTTTTGAGAATTGTCAGCATTCTGGATCAATAAAACCTTTGAGAAAAGGTTGCTGCTTGCCAAGAAAATTTTATTATTATAAAACATTTTCTGTCATTTGTATTACTTCATTTTCCCTTTCAGATTATCTGTGTAGCCTTGTAAACACATCATAATTCAAAGCAGTTGAGCTTTACCACTAAAATATAAATCAACACAATAGAACCAACTGCATAATTAAAACAAATGTGTACCGGGCTTCCCTGGTGGCACAGTGGTTGAGAGTCTCCCTGCCGATGCAGGGGCCCTGGGTTCGTGCCTCGGTCCGGGAAGATCCCACATGCCGCGGAGCGGCTAGGCCCGTGAGCCATGGCCACTGAGCCTGCGGGTCGGGAGCCTGTGCTCCGTAACGGGACAGGCCACAACTGTGAGAGGCCCGCGTACTGAAAAAAAAAAATACCACCATCAACCCAAGCAGATTACAAAATACCAAGCAGATTTTAAAATAATAGTCTACAAGCCTGCTTTTTTAAATATATAACTAAATGCATTGAATATCTTATATAAAAAGCCAAGATATAGAGTTGAAACCGAATATTAAAAGTAAACATCTCCTTCCCCAAAACCCTAACTCCACTCCAGTCATGAGGAGAACATCACACAAAACCAATTTGAAGGACAGTCTATGAAATATGTGAACCAGGACTCTTCAGAATTGTCATTAAGAAAAGGAAAGTCTGGGACTTTCCTGGTGGTGCACTAGTTAAGGATCCGTCTGCCAATGCAGGGGACACGGGTTCCAGCCCTGGTCCGGGAAGATCCCACATGCCGCAGAGCAAGTAAGCCCGTACATCACAACTACTGAGCCTACGCTGTAGAGCCCGTGAGCCACAACAACTGAGGCCACATGCCGCAACTACTGAAGCCCGTGCACTCTAGGGCCTGTGTGCTGCAACTACTGAGCCCAGATGCTGCAATTACTGAAGCTCGCACCCTTAGAGCCCGTGCTCCGCAACAAGAGAAGCCACCACAATGAGAAGTCTGCGCACCACAATAAAGAGTAGCCCCCAGTTGCCACAACTCGTGAAAGCCCATGCGCAGCATCAAAGACCCAACACAGCCAAAATAAACAATAATAAAAATAAATATATAAAGGCATCATCACATAAAAACAAATGAGGAAATAATTTTTTTTTAAAAAATAATAACTGTTGCGGCAGTGTTTAAGAATCTGCCTGCCAGTTCAGGGGAAACGGGTTTGAGCCCTGGTCTGGGAAGATCCCGTATGCTGCAGAGCAACTAAGCCTGTGCGCCACAACAGCTGAAGCCCGCATGCCTAGAGCCCGTGCTCCACAACAAGGGAAGCCACCACAGTGAGAAGCACGTGTACCGCAATGAAGAGTAGCTCCTGCTTGCCGCAACTAGAAAAAGCCCGCATACAGCAACGAAGACCCAATGCATCCAAAAATAAATAAATTAAATTAATTAATTTAAAAACAAAGAAACTAAAGAGTCAAAAACAAACTAATGAAATAAAATACATTTTGGGAAGAAAGAGGAAAAATTATACATGTACTTGATATCTGATTGTATAACTATTAGTATTACTGAATTATTTTCTTAGGTGTGATAATGGTATTATGTTTATGAAGAACTATGTGCTCATTCTTAGGAGACACATGATGAAGTATGAACGAAATGCCATCTAAGATGTCTGCCACTTACTTTTAGCTGGCTCAGGAAAAAACTTTCTATCTATTTGACAGAGAAAGAGAGACAAGGCAAATTATGACATAACGCGAACTATTGGGTATTGATTATACTATTCTTACAACTTTGCTGTAGGCGTATAGGTTTTCATAATATAAATTAAACTAACAGTTTTCTTTAACTTAAAAAAGATTCAAAACCCAAACTAATCCAGAAGTTATAATCTTCTCGTAAATATAAAATATATTTTATTTTATGCTGCTTAACTCATCTCCTCCAAATTAAAAAAAATTGAAAAGGGATGACTTATTTTACAGAGTAAGGAATTATAGCTAACATCCAGGAGTAATATTTAGGTTTCCTTCAAATTGATATTCAATACAGTCTTTTTAATCATCTGAGCAGTTTATACTGATCTTGGGCTCATTAATTGCTAACTTACCTACTTTTTTTAAAAATAAGAATGTTTATTTGAATACAATTACCTTATCCCTTAAAGAAGCTGGAAAGAAGATTAAATAACCCAGAAGACACAGTTGGAAACTGTAAAGAAGTATAAGAAAGAGAGTCACTGGCAGAAGAGAAGAGCAGATCTCTTGCAAAGCTGCATTCCATGTACCCTGCCTGGGTCAGACATAGTTCATCTTGAGCCGAAGATCCAGTAGAGACCCGTCTGCCCAAAATGCCTTTCTCCAAATGAGAAAGAAGTGAAAATGCTAAGACATATGAGAACATTCGCTGCTGTCTACAGCTAATTGAATCAGAAATCTTTAATACCATTTCAGGTCCTGAAATTCTATTATTCTACATAAAACACCTTTAAAAACAAGTATATATTATCATTTCACACCCATTAGGATGGCTACTATCAAAAAAATAGAAAATAACTGTTTGTGAGGGTGTGGAGAAATTGGAACCCTTTTACATTTCTGGTGGACATAAAATGGTGCTACTGCTATGGAATACAATATGGGGATTCCTCAAAAAATTAAACACAGAATTACCATATGATCTAACAATTCCACTTCTGGGTATTTCCCGAAAGAACTGAAAGTAGGGACCTGAACAGATATGTATACACCCAAGTTCACAGCAACATTATTCACAACGGCCAAAAGGTGGAAGCAACCTGAGTGTCTATCAAAAACTGGATGGATTTTAAAAAATGTGGTATTTATGTACAATGGCATAGCATTTAGCCTTAAAAAGGAAGAAAATGCTGCCACATGCTACAATATGGATGAACCTTGAAGACATGCTAAGTGAAATTAGCCAGTCACAAAAAGACAAATATTGTATCAGTGCACTTATATGAGGTACCTATGGTATGAATGGACCCTATTCAAATTCTTAGAAACAGAAAGTAGAATGATGTTTGCCAGGTGCTTGAGGGAGAGGGGGATGGAGGGTTAGTGTTTAATGAGTACAGACTTCAATTTGGGAAGATGATGAAGTTCTGGAGATGGATGGTGGTGATGGTTGTGCAACAATGTGAATGCACTTAATGACACTGAACATTGTATGCTAAAATGATTAAAATGGTAAATTTTATGTTATGTATATTTTAACAATATTCAAAAAAAACCCCACAGGTATGCAAGCCATAATACCCTCCTAACCCTCCTTAAAAGGAATGAGGCCCATGTCCTAATCCTGATGCAAACTTAAGGAATGCTCACTGCCCATTTCCCCATCTTCCCTGCCCAGGAAGGAGAACCACGAG
This sequence comes from Mesoplodon bidens, assembly GCF_964165515.1. NCBI lineage: Eukaryota > Metazoa > Chordata > Mammalia > Artiodactyla > Ziphiidae > Mesoplodon > Mesoplodon bidens. The sequence goes on from NW_027672498.1 coordinate 33,640, forward strand.
CTGGCAGGGCAGAGCCAGAGCCAGGGGCGGGAAATTGGTCCTGACGTTACTCCCACTGAAGAAACTCAGAAGAGCCACAACAAACGGTAAGGCCCAAGAAGACGGACAGAGGCAGGCTAGGGAAGAGAAGGCAAAGGCAGAAGGAAGGAAATCCCTGAGAACATGGGCAGCTGATGACACTGGGAAGGGACACCACAGCTGTGAGGAAAAGGAGGATCAGACAACAGGGGAAATCAGAGAAGGGAACTGCCCCGAGGTAAGGAAAGAGAGGAGTAGGAGAAAAAAGAAGAATTGTAAGCAAGAAGGAGATTCATCCAAGAAGAGACTCTTCCCAAGTACCAGCAGGAAAATGACTTCGTTCCACTGAGGTGGCCATTTGTATCTAAAGAAACCAAGAAAGTTGGTGAAGCCTATAAAATGTAGGAAGAAAAATTCTTTTCTGTGTAAGAATACTAATATATGCCCATCCACAGAGAACTGTGTACTGCCATTGTTTTCCTTTGTTTTTGTCTTTTTTTCTCCCACAAGAAGAGAACACTTACTTGTTTAGGAATAATTTCAATCAGGGCCTACCTTTTTTATTTGTACCAAACACTAGTACGCCATGAATGAGCTAAAGCGTTTTAATGGCACAGGGGTAAGAGTATAGGCTTGAAGCCAGCTCTGCCTGAAACTGAATCCTGGCATTGTGACCTGAGGCAATCTGCTTAAAAATCTGCTTTGATTTCCAAATTTGCAAAATGGGAATAATAACAGTGCTACACTTCAAGGCATTACTGCAAGAATTAAATAGGCTAAAATATGAAAGCCCTCAGAACAGTGTCTAGCCCACACTAATCACTATTAAGGTATTAACTTCCTATTATACTCCAGACCTAGAACATGAGTTCCAGGACAGCTGAGATTTTGTCTGTTTTGTTCCCTGTTATTCTTTGTTGAGTAATAACAATGTATTGAATGCCAGCAACACAGAAGCCCAAAGGAATAGCACTACCTTTCTGTTATTACCAACAACTAAAATCTGCATAACACTCTTCAGGCTCACAGTTCACAGAGCGTTTTCTGCACCTTATCTCAGGTGATTCTGTGACGCTGCCATTATTACTTCCATCTCTCAGACAAACAAAGGCTCAGAAGACGTAAGTGATTTGCCCAGGAATCCTGGCAATTAATGCTACTTCTGTTCACTCTAGACACCCACCCAGAAAGCTCAGAACATACCGTACTGAACTGTTCAATTCTCCTTAACTACAGATACACAGAGTTCAAGTTCACCAAAACACTTTATCTGATTTGCTTCAATAGAATTGATGGAGAGGGAGGAAACAGATGAAACAACATTACTAACTATTAAAGTTGAACAACGGGTACAGTGGGATTGATTATACCCTTTCCACTTCTATACATCTGAAATTTTCCATAATAAAAATGTAATTGAAAAATAAGCTCTTCACTCCCAACATAAGCTCTGCCACTTCCAACTACCTATTGAGCACACCTAGGTGCGAGGAAAACACCACAGCAGAGAAGTTTCTCAGTCTGAGGCACTGAAGAAAGTGCTGCACTGGGAATCAGGAAGATTCAGTCTTCACTCTGCTTTATCTAACTGTGAGACCTCACTGGTCCCTCAAGCTCCTCTGGGCCCCGAACTTCCTCATCTGTTCCTTCCAGGGTTAAGATTCTGATTTCACCTTTCTACTAGTTCCTTAAACTCAACACACAAAACCAAAATCATCTTTTCTCTATTCTAAACCCCTAAGACCTGCTCTTCCTCCTGACTTCTGTATTCCTGCTGTCCCATTCTGCCAGCCATCCAACCACAAATACCTCAGCATCATCTCTGACTTAAGACACAGAACTGACTGTTCCTTACCCTCCTACCTAATCAGTCACCACATCTCTGTTCAACCTCCAAAGTATCTCTTGACTCCACCACCTCCTTTCATTCCCAAGCACACTAACTCAGGCACTCATCATCCCTCACCTGGAGTAGTGCCATGAACTCGACTGAAAACCCTGTCTCTAGTTTCTCCTCACTGACAATCCATCATATTCATTCTCCAAAACCCAGTCATGACCTCTCAACAGCCTCACTGTCCACTATGTTCCTTCATGTAACCCAGGGTCTGGGTAATTTGGATACTCAGTTTCCGGACATCCACCTCATTTCCAACACCACCCCTCAGCCTTTGCTCAAGCTACCCTTCCCTCAAGAATGCCCTCTTCTTGCCCTGGCGCCTCAATTTCACAGTGGTGCAATTTAAATGCCACCTCCTCAGTTGAAGTGTTCCCTTACATCCCCAAGGGGGCAGTATCACTCCTTCCACTGAACCCCTAAGCACCTTGTCTGAACCCCTCTTACAGCGCCTTTCAAATTCCTATTAGTCCTTTCTTGTTTTGGTGCCCCTACTCTCTCTACTAGATGATTCGCTCCTTGTCAGAGGAAATGATGCTTTATTCATCTTTGTATCCTTCAGAACAGAGCTTCTCAAAGACTGTGCCGTGGCACTGTGGTATGCCATGAATGAGCTAAAGAGGTTCTAGTCAGTCATCCCCTCAGCCCTCCACAAAGAGACGTCAGCAGCCAAAGTCCCACAAGTCAAGCCTCAAGCAGCCTCAGGCAGCCTCCTCCTTCAGCCAAGTATACTCCACGATGACTTGAGGAGCACTAAGAGGACGCAACACGTGGTACACAATGCATGCGCACTAAACATGTGCTGAGCTGAACCTTGGAATAACTCACCCGTTACCCTTGAACCACTATGTTCTCAAGAAAACTTACCATCCAGACTAGACTCTCTCTGAACATTCTCCCCGAAGATGTTCTGATCATCATTTTAATAATCACCTGTTTATTAGCTGGTTTTACTTGTCGTACCATCCAAAGCCCACAACGATAGTTTACTGATTAAAATAGCAAAGGATATGAACAAACAATTCACCATGAAGAGACTCAAAGAGAAAAATTCAACATTATAGAACAAAGAAGTACAAATGCCACTTTACACTATTAAATAAGCAAAAACTTTTAAGGAAAATATGTATTTATATCCAGTTATGGTGAAACAGGTACATCTGTATATCTGTTACTAGTACAAACTGGTATAACATTCTTGAAAAACAGTATGGCGATATATATCAAAAGCCATAAAAACATTCATACCATTTAACACAATAATGCATTCAAAAATTTATCCTAGAGATATAATTAGCCAGAAAAAAATACAATAATATCTACAATAACGTAGATTAAATATTAACTGAAAACCAGCCAGCAACATAAATATCTAATATAAAAAGATTTAAGTAAATTATTGACGGCATGACTTGATGACGTATTTTGCAGCCTCTCAAAGTGTAATCATGTCAATTAAAATTGTGACAACTATAACATGGAAATGTTTCATAATCTAATAAGTAGAAAAAATTCAAATTATATGCATTATAATTAAAAATGAGTACAATAATATATGTGTGTGTATGTGTATATATATATATGTATATATATATATGTGTGTGTGTGTATATATATATATATATATATATTTAACAGAATACCAAAAAGAAAATCAACTGTTTTTGGGGTAGTAACCCAAATATTTAACAATCTACTTAATAGCAATGCTTAAATTATTTTATAATTTAAGAGAGAAAGTTCTACCATACTGAGGAAACTTAGGGGTCCCAGGATGCAAACTCAATATAGTCTCAGGAAGAGGTCCACACCTCTCTTTTACTGCTCACTTTGGCCTTAACTGAGAACGCTCATGTACTTCTTATCACAATGACCTATGACAACCCAGATCCCAGTTTTCCAAGGACTAAGAAACCAGCTCAACTAGCCTTCTGATCATCCCCATGAACCTGTGGGGGATGAATCGTGCAAACTGCCCTAACTCAAGAAACAAAGAACCCCTACAACAATGTTTTACTTTAGCAATCAATAAGTAGCCAAGCATAAGTTTAATTATAAACCCTAAAAGTATATAGCATTGTCTCATTATAGTCTCCGGGACTAGCATTAAAAATACATCAAAAAATAATTTTAGGGCTTCCCTGGTGGCGCAGTGGTTGAGAGTCCGCCTGCCGATGCAGGGGACGCGGGTTCGTGCCCCGGTCTGGGAAGATCCCACATGCCGCGGAGCGGCTGGGCCCGTGAGCCATGGCTGCTGAGCCTGCGCGTCCGGAGCCTGTGCTCTGCAAGGGGAGGGGCCACAACAGTGAGAGGCCCGCCTACCGCAAAAAAAAAAAAAAATAATAATAATAATAATAATAATAATTTTAGCACTGATGCCCCACAAGGACAATATTAAAACTCTCTTCTAATTGTTTTCTCTGTAGTACTACAATTTTCTTAGTTTAATACTGAATGGCCAAGATACTATAATGGACCAAGAAGATTAATTACTGTGAAATAATAAATACTCAAGACTAAAATGTCATTCTTAGGGCATTTCAGCAATATACAAATAATCTAAAGGACTAATACAACCATTAGGAAAAACGTTTAACCTTCTGTTTCCATTGATATGTTCCTGGTATCCAGATCCTCAAAAATATGGATATATAGTCATTCATGACAATACACACATAGTACATAACAGGAAAACAAACAATTTAATACTTAACCCGTTCATCAGAGCACTGGGTGATCAACACTCAAGAATGTTGACACAAAAACTGAAGGACCTCTGAAGATCCAATCATATGCAGATAGGTTGAATCCCTGTGCAGTTACTCATTCAAAACAGAAGTGGAAGATTAACCTACCCTCACTTCTCTTCAAACAAACTGACAAAGCATCAGGCAGTCTGTTTGGAGTAGCTTCACCATCATCCAGTCGGCTCCAGAAGTAACCAATTCAGCCAGGTCACCACTGCTGCACCAGGGCCCTACTTCCTCCACCTTGTCCCACCTCATCTTGCTGACCAGACACCCTCCTCTAGGTTAAGTCCCTTTTGTCTTTTCCTCAGGCATTACCAAGTCCTTGCTTTGTAAATAAGGCTCTCCCAGACCTTACTCACCTGCAGTTCACTGCACTGGGTATCACCCAAAGAGCCCATCAGAGCTCTTTATAATTTCTGAAAGAGAGAGAAGGAACCTTTTAATACATACTAGAAAACACCACTCACTGCTGATGTATCAGTTCTGAAGCATTTGTATCCAGTGGTCACAGCATATGGTCCTTTGGTCCACAGTACTGCAGTAAAATGTAGCATAACCAGCCAGGACCAAGAGTCCTGAGATAAGGGTCCAGAGATAAAAGATTGCTTTAATGTTGCTACTAATCAGCTGTGTGACCTTGGGAAAGTCACTTGACTTCTCCAGGCCTCAACTTCCTCATCTGGAAAATAAGACAGACTAGATAGAAGCTATAGTAAGTATACTGTGCATCTCATCATAAAATTCCACAGATGATAATTACCAACATTACTCCCAGCCCTAAGGTTACGTGAATTCAATTTCTAAATATTTATTTCCTTACAAGATCAACAAATCAAAACTTTACCAACCTGACAATGCAATTAACTGTTTGAGTGGTTCACTAACAATTCAATTACAGTTATCTTAAACCAATGGAAGTTTAAGATTATCAATATTAATTAACATCACAGGCAATAAGGGTGGAATACCTGCCTAACATCTAAACGGGTTCCGTGGCCATGCCTTCCATGACTTCTCCCTCTGCTTTCACTAGTGCCCGCGCACCTAGGCAACAGAGGTCTTGTAAACACCAAGTAACACCAACTGCTTTCTACGGTCAGATTAGGGGGACATGGCTAACGATGGAGGAAGGAGAGCAGAGGCTTTTTATCTTTTTTCCTATATACACTTAGCACTGCTTGGATTTGTTTACCATAGCATGCATCAGTTTTACATAAGAATAAATAATTTTTTAGACTATATTAGTTACACATATTGCCTACTGAAAGGAAGCTCGCCTCACAGGAATATTTTCACCACCAGGAGAATATCGACAGAAGAAAGCAAAAAGGCAAATTCAGATGTTCCGAGAACACCTAAAATATGGCACAGAAATAACAAAAATCACAAACATTCACACGTCACAATGGTTTACTCAAAAAAATGTGCCTGCATTCTTTGAAGAACCTAATGATGAATCAGGGTTTCTGGGGGTCAAAACAAGTTGAACACACAAATTCTGGCTTTACCAGACAACCTCCTGCCCTTGGAGAAACTGACCCCGTACAATTTACACCGGTAAACAAGTTGGTATGACTCTCTAGTAGTATGCTGAGAAACGTTCAATTTGCTTTAGACAATTGGTAGCTTTTAAAATAAAGATAGATGCGTATATAAATATATATGCACACACACACATATAGACATATAAATTAAAAATCTCCATGTTATGTCTACTATTTCTTCTTGAAAGAGGAATATGAACCTTATGGAATTCAGGACGGCTCAGAAGCAGAATCCCAGCCACCGGTGAAGTGACAGACCACTACGCTTTACGCGGCTCCGAGCCAGGGCTACCGACGTCACCCTGACTCCAGCCAGCAACCTGAATGGACTACAAGCTGCTGCGGCCACACCCTCCACACATATCATACTTCTCTCCTAGAAAACAACTCAAACTATTATTTAGAAATCAAATTATATTGGCACGTATACTTGTCTAAGTTGATGGAAATAAACAGCCATAACACTTCGTTTATAATTTTTAAGTAGCTCCTCCCCATCTCTCGTTTATCGACAAGTTGATAAACTTGGCCCCAAATCTACTATGCATTTAAAACTGCTAAGCATTTAAAACAACAGGCAAAGGACCTTACTTCTTGTGCTGGGCCTGTATTTAGAATCTTAGGGCTTCCCTGGTGGCACAGTGGTTGAGAGTCTGCATGCCGATGCAGGGGACACAGATTCGTGCCTCGGTCCGGAAAGACCCCACATGCCGCGGAGCGGCTGGGCCCGTGAGCCACGGCCGCTGAGCTTGTGCGGTCGGAGCCTGTGCTCCGCAACGGGAGGGGCCACAACAGTGAGAGGCCCGTGTACCGCAAAAAAAAAAAAAAATACAAAATTAAATTTAGTCTGACAGATAATTATAGACTAATTTGCATTTAATATCAATACCATGCCTACTTCTTAAACAGAGGACAAAATTGCATGTGTAAGATCTGGTCTACTTATCTGTAGGTCCCGCTGCAATATACTTAGTCTTTCACGAATATGCTCTATATTTTTAAACTACACAAGGTGCTTTGCAAGCAGGAATGATTTCCCCTGTTATTTTGGCATCACTCCCTTCTCCAGTAAAATTCTGGACGGTACATACATGTATACAGACTTTAAAACAATGTAGATTGAATACTTATGGTATTAGAAATGAAACTTCTTGCTAACAACTGCAAAAATCAAGCACACCAGCTGATAGAGAGACACTTACTGACTCCCCAAAACTCCCACCTTACCTAAAAATAGTGTCCCAGCTTCCCAGCTGAAAGGACAGACTAAAAAAGCTATGTCTTCAAAGACACAGACCCTCGCTTCACCACAAACTTCAGTACTATGGCATTTCCCATTTTAGAATGCTTCGTGTGACAACCTGTTCGGTGGCCAACCACCAACTTCACTTTGAAGTCAATACTACCACTTCACATGGTCTACACGTGTGAAAATTGTGGAAAATGTCTTGACACAGCTCAGGCCAAACAACACTAGCCACACAAGATGACCTATTTCTAAATATTCCCTTTTGGATTATAAACAAGCATCTCCATAGGCCCTAAAGTAGATCATTGGTTCTTTCCACAAAGTAATATGTATTTTAAAAAAAAGATAAAAGGTACAGATTGGGAGGCCTAAGGCATGAATATGCCTCCATCTGTAAGCTGAAAATAAATAAATTTTACAATCCATATTTGCTCTGCTAAGAATAAAAATAAAAATATATGTAATACACACAAGCACTTCTGAGTTTCAAACACAAGCAAATGTGGTGTGTGCACTTACAAAAAGATCTTGGTTTATGTCCACCTTCCTCTCCCAAGTTTTTTTTTAAGGCAAAAATGTCAATTGTATGCCTCAATCTGGAATAAAATAAAGCACAGCTTACTCTTCTTAAACAGATGTGTCATAGAGATGAAAACTTTGTGAGTGAATTTCAAAATCAAAGGCTACTCAGATGTGTTAAAGGAAAAATAAACAAAACCCTGCAGTAACCAATCTACCATAACAACTTACATTTTCTCAATAAACCATAGTAAAATATTTTACAGACACACACACTCACACACACTGTAGTATAGTACATCTACAATGACTAAAATAAAAAAAATGAAAAGATATATTTTTAAAGTTGAGAAAATTGCTTGTGAAGAATGTAAAATTAGCAACACTGTCCTTCTCACCAGTACAGAATACTGACTGTTCGTTGACCCTGTATTCATAATGTTCTATAAAACCAAAGCCTTATGAGTTAGATTAAATAAAGCAACACTCTGAATTCACACACTACATGTGACCAGAAGATAATGACAAGCCAGTCTTATCCCTAATAACCTAACCAAAATGCAACACTATCATTTTTATTTCCAAATAATTATGAGAGAGCCAAGCACTGTTCCATTTTTCAGAAAATAAAAGCAGGATTTGCCTGAAATCATTCTTTCCAATGCAAAGGGTGTACTTTACATGAGTCCCACAAAGTGTAGGCACACAAAATCCGCATACACAATCACTAACACTCAATGCAGACTAAGTGATGGACACCAAAGCACAGATAAAATTAAGACATTCAATTAAAGTTACACAAGGGAATTTAAATAGGCAAACTATAATTACCTCTGGTGAAGATACTAATCAAGGATGGCTGCAAATAACATTTGGCTCTGGATAAGCTCCAGTAGCTGAAAAGTTTGGTGTACTTGACACAGTTGTCCTTTCCAAATCTAGCCCTGCCTCTACTCCCATTTGACTGAGTGAGTGATTTGGAAATAAAGATGGCCCCATCAAGTTACTTAGTTGCAGTCTCACCCTCATGACTTGATTAAAATAAAGAAGGAAAAAAGGTAAATCATTTTTAACTGCAGTCTCACCTTACACATCTCACCAGCACTGTAGTTCTTTAGTCATCAATGACTTCATCCAATTCCTGAGATAAACAGAAAAGTAAAATGTGTTTAGACAACACCAGTAAGAGACATGTAGCAAACATTCTATCAGCCTGAAGTGAAAGGGCATATAAATTTCAAATGGAAAAAGTTACCAAAATGGTACAGTATGCAGCTTTGTAAATGAGTCTGTTTGCTTTACTTTAAAACAAAAACATTTCCTCTCTGTGTGAGAAAAGAATAATTATAAAGTGTTCTTAAAATCCAAACATAAAAATGTCATATCTGACTGAGCTTACTTTCAAAAAATCAAATGAAAAAGAAGGAGAAAAAAGAAGAGATGATGGAGAAGAAATCCATTCATACGAGTTTAAGAGAGGGCAGAATTAAGAACAAACTAGCCAGGACGACGCCTTTCTCCCCCCTCCCCCCGCCCAACTCTAGGCATCCACTGTCTCTGGAGTTACACATCTATAAACGATTTGCCTGAAAAGCGGTAAGTGGTGAGGGTGAACGAACAACAATTTTGAGTTTCAAACACAACCTGAGGGTCTCAATTCAAGAAGAATCCTAAGACCCTGATTCCCAACCCTGGCTGGACGATCCTCAGCAAAGGGGAAGGTGCAGGAGGCTCAAATAATTTGGGGGGAGAGCAATCAAAGTTCCTTAGATAAAGCTGCGGTCCCTTAGCTCAAGAAAAGGGAAGTCTTGAAGGAATCTCCAGGAAAGGATCCTCTGTTTTTGTTTTTGTTGATGTGCTTGTGGCCCAATGAGAATTTCCGAGGAGGGGGCGGAGAAAGGGGGTAAAGAAAGTGAAGCTCAGGCAACAGCCCTCGGCGGGGGAGGGAGGGGTGCACCCCTGACCTACTTTTCCCCGCGCTCACCCTCCGGCCCCGCCCCACCCCTCGTGGAAGTCCGAGCCCAGAGGGGGCAATCGAGCGGGGCGTGGGAGGCCTGCACGCTCCCCACACCCAGCCGCGACCCAGAGGAGGGGAGCGTGCAAGGCGGCTTGACTTCCCCTCCCGGCGTGCTGTGGGCTGGACAAACCTCCCGCACGCTCGCGGCTGGGGTCTGCGAGGCCCCCTCCACGGCCTGGGCCGAGGGCTCCGCGGCCCCCAGCGGAGGGGAAGGGGGCCAGGGAGGGAAAGAAGCTGTAAACAGCCCCAGCGTCTGGGCCTCGCCTCGAAGAGCCCCGCTTCCCAGGCCCCGCCGCGGGCCGTCTGGGCCTCAGGCCGGCCCCGGGGCCGACCCTCTTGGGACTTGGAGGACCGGAGGGGAGTCCGGTTCTCTCTCCGGAGCTCTCCAGCAGCTCGCGGAGCGATCCCAACAGCAGAGAAGGGGGAATTCAGGACTTACCTCTCATTACTTGCTACGCCATCTTGGATCCACTATGGCAACGCCCCCACAAAGCATTATGGGTAAGAAAGAGCATTTAAAGTGACCGCCACCCCTCCCTCAGCCTCGGACTCCCGCCTCCTGCCGCCGGCGCCGCCCCTCGGGCCGCACCTCCCACCTGGAAATTTGCCCCGGGTGGCTTGGAGGCCAAGAGCCCCGCAGCCCTGTCCCCACCTCCCCCGTACTGTTTTCCTTTAAAACCGCCCCCCATGTTTAAAAACGTGGCTTTGGGTCTTTCCCGTCGCTCCTGCCCCGGCCTCCCTTCCCCCCACCCTTCGCCTCCCCGCCTGTTCCCTGTACCCCACCGCCCTCCTGTCCTGGCAGACACCCCGCGTCTGCATTTAATCAGCCCGAGGTTTCTCTGCTGCTGGCAGCAAAGAGCCGCTCATTGATTGATTTATCCGTCTATTATTGCTCTAGATCTTCGTTGCCCGGAGGCGGGCTTCGTTGCCCGGAGAGGGGTCGCCCACGGGGCCCTGGAGCCTGGCAGCCCTGCAGGCCAACCGGCGCTCTGACTGCAGCATCCGCGTATGGAAAGATGCTTGTGTCCTGCCAAACCGTTCCGGGGCCGTCGGGCTCCGGAACCTGGGCGGACACCATGTCCCTGAGCCTACAGGCATCGCAGCGCTTTAGGGAGGGGGAGGGGGAGTACTAAGCGAAAAGCAAATTTTACCCCTGTTGACTCTCCCTTCCGCTGTCTCCTCCCCTCGGCCGGTAATGCGATCTGCGACCCTCTAGATGGGGACCCCACCCCTCCCCTAGGAATGTGGTTTTGGGCTCTGCCGAATCCACCCTTTTACAGTGCGGGCTGCCTGCGAACTGGGACTTCCCGAGGCAGGTAACACGGGGGCGCAGATAGCGAGCTCTGGCCGGCGAGCAGAGGCACGCAAGGGCTCGAGGGAGGGTCCGGGACAGGGGCCGGGGCTGGAAGGAGGGTGCACATGCCACAGTCCACCTGCCGGGTCCCAGCCGGGCGGCGAGCGCCGGCGCCCAGGCGAGCGGAGGACTGCGGGCAGAACTCTGGCCCAAGGCTGGTTGGGGGCCGCTCAGGTCGCCTGGCTGCGATGGGGCGCGCTGGAAGTAGGGGCGCCTAGATGCCAGCCGGGGAACCCGGCGAGCGACCCCGCAGCCCACGCCCGCCGCCTGGGCCTCTGCTCCTGCCCGAGGGCTCGCTGCAGGGGAGCTGAGCGCTCTCGCGATACTCGCCGCCCGCTTTCGGTTGCGCGGGCGAGTAGAGCTTCGGCCCGCGCCCTCGCGCGGTGGTCCCCTTGCCTCGGGGCCCGTTGGTCAGTCTGCCGCACTCTCGCCTCCCATTGCCACTGGTCTCTGCTTTGCAGACTTTGGGGGCCTACTCTGGTTGCTTTTTGGTTTCCCCCAAGCAAATTTTGACCAAGAGGTGTCCAAGGGAAAATTCCTCCAGGACACCAAGACTTGCGAAATTGTATTCGGTATAAAATGCTGTTGAAAGGCTCTGAAATTAGAAGAATGCACAGGCATTAAAGCCCTCCTTCGGTGCACGGGGAGGGCCTGGGGCCTTCGGGTCCACCCAAGGGTTTTACGCTCCACCAGCCCCTAGGAGAAGCCTCTCTCGAGGAACCTGGACGGTTGCTGACAGAAGCCCTGCCCCCGGGGAGCTAAAAACTCCACCAGGCAATTGTCCCGGCCAAGTGAGAAGAGTGGGGTGTAGACTCCTTAAGGGATTGGCCCGGGGTCAGCGGTGAGGGAGGGAGCGAAGTGGTGAATCACTGCAGGCCGGCTGAGAACGCGGCGTGCTGGGAGGGCCCTCGCCTGAGTCACTGCTTCTCTGAGCTCCCGAGTGAGTTGGGAAACTGGAGCCCGGAGCCAAGTTCTTGGACAATCCAGGCCCCGCCGCCACGCGGGGCCGTGGGCTGGGGGTGGGGAGGCAGAGCTGCTCACGACCCTCTGCCGCTGCCCGCTGGAAAATGAGCCACCCTGCCCGTCTGGAGAAGGCTCCAAAATCTCTCCTTTACACGGTAGCCAGTTACTGTTTCCAGTCCCCGTTCTGCACCTAGTCAACCCCTCCTATGCACTGACTTATTGGTTGCTTTGTGTTTACCCGGCACCTTAATATGTGTGGCCTGAGTTTCCTGTAATTCAGCATTCAGTAAGCTGAGGGCAAGGACTGTACCTCGCCCATGTTTCTTTAGGAGGTGCTTTTCTTGGCCTTGCATGGGCCTGGACCCAGAGAAGAGCTTGATATATGTATGACTGCCTGACCCCCCCCCCGCCGTTCGTTCAAGACAACGTGCATCCTGGCCCATCCTAGTGCAAGATGCCACCTGTGGCCTCAGCTAGAAAACCCTCCTAACTCCTTTCGCTGCCTCCACTCTGCCCCCTACGCTCTGCTCTCCATCTGACCAACCCAGGGAGGTCTGTGAAATGTTGTCACGTGAGTCCTCTGCTTAAACCCATGGGAGGTGTCCTCGTCACACTTCGAATAAAACCAAATTCCTAACCATAGCCTACAAGGTCCCACGTGAGGGGGCTCCTCACCATGATCAGCACACTGGCCTTCAACATTCCCTTGCAGCACTACAAGCCTCCCTCCAGCCAGATCCTTGACCCCCAGATCTGATGGCCATCATCCTTTTAGCGCTCAGGTCTCAGCTCGGATGTCCCCTCCTGGAAGAGAATTTTCATGATCCCCTTCACCAAATCAGGGCATTCTCTATTCTTTTATCCTGGATTAGGAATGTTCCTGTTTGTCTATTTGTTGATTTTTTATTTTCTACCCCAGCCCCCTTATGGAGTATACTCTCCATAAGGGCACAGGCCTTGTCTAGCTTGTTCACTCAGGGCCTGGCACATATATAGGCATTCAGTAAAGATTTGTTGAATGAATGACCAAACCTTTATGAGAGCGAGGGGTGGTGGTGAAAGAGTGCAGAAGCATGGAATGAGCAGCTGACGGCCCTGCCCATCATCAGACCACGGGGCTTGTACACAGCTAGAAGCAGGCAGGTTGGAGTGGAGTTGGGGGGAAACAGACCCCTTGGTCACCATTAATGGTGCTCCATTCCGATTCTGATCTGATGAACCACAGCCGCAAATAATTCCCCACTCACGCCCGCTTCCTTCCCTCACTTTTTTTCTCCCCAACCCAGCAATGGCCACATCTTATTCTGTCCAGACCTAAGGCTCAGCCCTTGGGTCTCTCTTTTTCAACTACACTGCCTGCCCTTCTCTTTCGGTCTCAAGGCTTTGAGTAGCGCCTTTACCCTGAGAAAGGACTCTAAACCTGTAGCTCAAGCCCAGGGCTTTCTCCTGAGCTTCAGACCCTAGTCCAGCAGCTTTTTAGCGTCTCCACATGAAACTCGCATGGACGTAGCAAGCTCAACATGTCCAGAGGTGAGTTCTTGAGTTCCCCCCACAAACGTGCTCCACCATGGTCTTCCCTAGCTCCATGTTTTAATTGCTCAGGCCACAGTCACTCCTGTCTTTCTCTCAAACTCCATCTTCAATCCATCTACAAATCCTGCTTTGCCTTCAAATTGTATCTAGCAATCTACATCTCTCATCACCTCCATTGTTGCCACTCTGGTCCCATGCACTTTTATCTCCTTCCCTTTGCCCCCAATCAGTGTATTCCCAATGTAGCCACCACACTGGTCTCAATAAAGTGCAGATCGAATCCTAGCTCTCCTCTGCTCACACCCATCTGATTTCTTCTCATCTCATTCAGAGGATAAATCTAGAGTCCCACACGATTTGCCTCTGATTTGTTTGACCTCATCTCCTGCCTCTCTCCGCTGGCTCTGTTTCAGCCATAATGGGCTCCTTTTTGAGTGTTCCCTCTTCTAGTCACACCGTCTCCCCTATATTCACATGGCTCACATCTCTGCTTCCTTCAAGTTTTGCTCAGCCCCGTGAGTCCATCTCTCGCCAGTCTATTTAAATTTTCAATACTCCGCCCTCCCAGACACTCTATTTCTTTCCTGCATTTTTCCCATAGCATTTATCACCTCCTAAAGTAATAAAAAATTTCTTATTCAGCTTCTTGTCTGTATCTTTCCATGTGAAGAATCAAAGTCCTTGGTCACCAAAGACTTGTGTTTGTTACTGGGAACTACATTTCCCAGCCATGCCCTTGCCTTTGGGGCCATGTGACTAGTTCTTGCCAATAGACGTGAAGCAGAAGTGTGACTCTGAATGAGCAGGGCAGATCTGCATGACCAAAAATACATGCAAGGACTCTCAGCTGAGCAGACAACAGACCTTTATTATGTTAACCTGCTGAGAAGTTGTGATCTGTTTGTTACAGCATTTAGCACCTCAATCACTCTACCTTGGGTACAGTGGCCCACTAGAACAGAAGCTCAGTAAGGGCAAGGGCTTGTGTAGGTTTTGTTCATTTGTTTCTCCTCAGTGCCCAGAACAGAGCTTGGCATATAGTGGGTACCTAATAAATATTTGTTGAGTGAATGAATTAGTTTCCTTTTTCCACGACCAGTCATGAAAATAAGTGAATGGTTGGCAAGGAAAGGACAAAGTGAAAGGAATTTTTTGTTTGTTTGATTATTAAACAAGTAGTAACTCTGGATTTCTACAGAAGCACTGGCTACATGTCTTGGTCAAACTAAATGGAGCTTCCTTTAATTCTGTTCTCCCTGCTTCATCTTTCTCTTTTCTTCTTCCCACTTTTCTGCCTTCTCCATCTCTATCCCTCTAGGTCCTCCTTCTCTTTCCCCTTCTTCTTCCACTCCTTTTTCTTCCATGGATTTTCTTCTCTTTTTATTCCCACTTAATCTAAAAAAAATCACTGCCTGTTAATGTGAGCTACTGCGAGTACTCAGCCAGGATATCTACTCCAGGTTACTTAAAATAGAGACTTGGGAAATAACGTTGTTTAAAAAATAAAGAAATATTAAATCCATGGACTCCTACTCTCCTTCTACCTTTAAGGCCCACTTCATTTCTTTTTGAAATCCAGAAAAGTAGTGATGGTGGTCCAGATAATTCAGACTAATCCTCCCTCTAAGGACTACTAAAACAAAATAGACAATGTATTCCTCAAAACATCTGCTTGGAAACATCTGGTGGGTTAATAAGAGTGAAAACTATCAGGGGTAGACAGAACAGGGAGGTGATTCTAAGGTTTGGGGTCCTTGTGCCCTAAGTTCCTTTGCTTTTGACAGCAACTTAAGTCCAGAGTAAGTATCACCTCGCACACATTAAGACAACTGTTATCAAAACAAAAACAAAAAACAGAAAATAACAAGTGTTGGCAAAGATGTAGTGAAATTAAAATACTTGTGCATTGCTGGTAGGAATGTAAAATGGTGTGACGACCATGGAAAACATTATGGCAGTTTCTCAAAAAATTAAACAATTACCATATGACCCAGCACTTCCACTTCTGAGTATATAACCAAAAGAATTGAAAGCAAGGACTCAAAACAGATATTAAACACTCATGTTCATAGCAGCATTATTCACAATCACAAAAAGGTGGGAGCAACCCAAGCGTCCATCAAGAGATGAACAGATTTTTTTTAATGTGGCATATACACACCATGGAATATTACTCAGCCTTAAAAAGGGAGGAAATGCTACACATGCTACAACATGGATGAACCTTGACAACATTGTGCTATGTGGAATAAACCAGCAGCAAGAAACAAACAACTGTCTGATTGTATTTGTACGAGGGCATCTAGAGTAGACAAATTCTTAGAGAGTAGGAAGGGTGATTACCAAGCAGGGGGTGGGGAGGAAGGATGGGGAATTGTTACCTGGATACACATATAGCGTCTTCAGTGTGGTAAGATGAAAAGACTTCTGGAGATTAATTGCAGAACAATGTAAATGTACTTTACTGTACACTTTAAAATGACTAAAATGGTAAACTTTATGTGAACAGAGATTTTACCGCAATTTTTAAAACTTTTAATGGTTGACAGTAAATTGTGCATTGCACCACAATTTTTGAAAGAAGAACAAAAATTTAAAAAGACAAACCATGCAAAAACTACCAAAAGAAAGTAGGCATTATGGCAAAAAAGCATGACTGGAAGTAAAGAGGGATGCTTCATAATGATGGTATGCTTCATTCACCAAGAAGACATAACAGTTCTGAATTTGTGTGTGCCTAATACACATAGCCTCAAAATATAGAAAGCAAAACCATGGACAGAATTGCAAGAAGGTAGAGACAAATCTACAAATACAGTGGAAGATGCATATATCAGTAACTGTTAAAACAAGCAGATGGAGAGCTAGTAAGAAATAGATCTGAACAACTGGATAAGCAGACCTTACCTAATAGATATATAGAGAATACTGCACCCACAACTGCAGATCACAAATTCTTCTCCAGTCTACATGGAATGTTTATGAAAATGCTGGGCCATATAACAAGTCTCAACAAATTCAAATGCTCTAAATCATACAGAGTACATTCTCAGACAGTGATGCAATTAAGATAGAAAACAAGAAGAAAAGTAAGAAAATATCTACATATTTAAAATTCCTTTTTTTTTTTTTTTTTTTTTGCGGTATGCCGGCCTCTCACTGTTGGGGTCTCTCCCGTGGTGGAGCACAGTCTCCGGACGCGCAGGCTCAGCGGCCATGACTCACGGGCCCAGCCACTCCGCAGCATGTGGGATCTTCCTGGACCGGGGCACAAAGCCGTGTCCCCTGCATCGGCAGGCGGACGTTCAACCACTGCGCCATCAGGGAAGCCCAAGAGGTGGTTATTATGTAGTCATTAAGAACAATGAGTTTGGGAATTCCCTGGCGGTCCAGTGGTTAGAACTCTGGCGCTTTCACTGCTGAGGCCCGGGTTCAGCCCCTGGTTGGTGAAATAAGATCCTGCAAGCTGCTCACAGCGGGCCAAAAAAAAAAAAAAACAATGAGGCAATGAGGTCAATCCATTAAGTACAGACATGGAAAGATGCCTACAGTACATTAGGGAAAAAAGCAACATGCAGATCAAGAAGAGTAATATCCCAGTTAGGTAAAATATCAAAATAAAGCAAATCAGAAACCCTGAATGTGTTTATATATGTATAGGAAAATCTGGAAGGCTGCAAACTGATTGTTAATAATGGAGTTACCTTTCATAGTGTTGGACTATCACTTTTTTTTTCTCGTGGTACGCGGTCCTCTCACTGTTGTGGCCTCTCCCGTTGCAGAGCACAGTCTCCAGATGTGCAGGCTCAGCGGCCATGGCTCACGGGCACAGCCGCTCTGCGGCACGTGGGATCTTCCCAGACCGGGACACGAACCCATGTCCCCTGCATTGGCAAGCAGACTCTCAACCACTGCGCCACCAGAGAAGCCCAGATTATCACTTTTCAAATTACGTACTTCTTTGTATTTTTTTTTGGCAAAGACATGTATTACTTATATAATTTTTAAATTTTGTTTATTTATTTATTTTTTGCTGTGTTGGGTCTTCACTGCTGGCCGCGGGCTTTCTCTAGTTGCAGCAAGCGGGAGCTACTCTTTGTTGTGGTGCGTGAACTTCTCATGGCGGTGGCTTCTCTTGTTGTGGAGCACGGGCTCTAGGCACGTAGGCTTCAGTCGTTGTGGCACGTGGGCTCAGTAGTTGTGGCACACGGGCTTAGTTGCTCTGCAGCATGCGGGATCTTCCCGGACTAGAGCTCGAACACGTGTCCCCTGAATTGGCAGGTGGATTCTTGACCATTGCACCACCAGGGAAGTCCGTATAATTTTTTTAAATAGGTAAAAACATGAATAACAAAAGCAGCACTGTAGCATTCGAATTGACTTGAGCAGTTAGAGGTGCTTAAATACAATTTTGTTACTTTCCTTTTATTTTTGTGACCTTAAGCTTAAAGTATGTTATTGAAATGCCATGTAGATGAAGATTTTTCAAATATATGAAAACGTAATAGGATTTCCATAGCCAGTTTTTCCATATTTTAATTTTTTCTTTTTATTTCCTTTTCTTTTTATTTATTTTTAAATTTTTCCCCATATTTTAATTTTCTATGAAGTTATTTTTAAGTACAATTCCATTTTCTACAATAATCAAGGATATAACTCCATTGGTCCAAAAGTAGATAGGTGAAGATTAGTATTTTTCACTTATAGGCAGGATATCTAATTTATTTTACCATGACCTCAATTTTTTAAAAAAATACAAAAAGGAGGGAAGATTGATTAGAGATCTTGCAATAAAAGCTCCCAATTAGGGCTTCCCTGGTGGCACAGTGGTTGAGAGTCCGCCTGCCGATGGAGGGGACACGGGTTCATGCCCCAGTCCAGGAAGATCCCACATGCCGTGGAGTGGCTGGGCCCGTGAGCCATGGCCTCTGAGCCTGTGCGTCCAGAGCCTGTGGTCCGCAACGGGAGAGGTCACAACAGTGAGAGGCCCGCGTACCGCAAAACAGAACAAAACAAAAACAACCTCCCAATTAGCATGAGATAGTGACTCAAATCCAAAATATATTTTGCTTCATCTTTTACTCTATACAAATTATCACAATTTTATTGCTTACTCAGCGTCTTTGAATTTTGTTAGTTTTATAAAATATAAAGTTTCAAAAACCTTAAAACCTTTTATTTGGAATCATGCCATGACAATAAATAAATTGCTATTACCTAGAGGCCTAAACAGTTGAGTTTTTCCCCCTAACCCTTTTTCTGTAGACCAACATATTTCAGTAATATCATAGATTTGGAAAGAAAAGTTATTTTAAATTAGAGTAAAATTAGAGTTTCTGTTTGTTAACATTTAGGGTACCCTTTAAATACAGAATTGTAGAAAGACAGGAAGGATGTTTAACTGCCCTTTATTGCGTGATGTGATAATACATAGTGGTTTGGTGGCAAATGTCAGAATATCTCACTGGGACAGACATAAATTCTGGAATTCACTGAGCAACAGTGAATTTCATTGTGATGTTAGGAATATGCCCTAATATCTTAATTCACTGGGTAAATTATTTAAGTTAGTGAATTCTAAGATTTTTCTCTTTGTTCTCTTGCTGAGTAACAAATAGTTGTATTTTTCTTCATGGATAGTTGAAAAAAGAATGTGAATAGCTCCTTAAAAGTTTTTATATTGATTACCTATTGAAATAATATTTTGGATATATTGGGATATTGGGATATCCAACATTGGGATAAATAAAATATATTCAAATTAATTTTGCTTATTTTTACTTTTAAAAAATGTGGCTATTAGATAATTTAAAATTACATATGTGGCTTGCATTTACGGCTCATGGTATACATATATATTTTTTTGCCCACGCCACGTGGCATATGGGATCTTAGTTCCGGGACCAGGGATTGAACCCATTCCCCCTACAGTGGAAGCATGGAGTCTTAACTACTGGACCTCCAGGGAAGTCCCGTGTTAGCGTATTTTTGTTCAGTGCTGATCTGGAAGAACAGTACTAGTGTAATTTTCTTCCCTTGTAAGTAATTTGATTTTTGTTTGTCTGGATACCTTTTTTTTTTTCTTTAATACTTTTTTTAAAAAACACTGAAAAATATGGTATTAGCACTGGTCATTCTGGGCCACACCTTATGGTTGTTTTTTTTTCTTGATATTTATTTTTATTGTGGTAAAAATACATAACATTAAACTTACCATCTTAACCATTTTCAAATGTACAGTTCATTAGTGTTAAAATCTCTAGAACTTTTTCTTCTTGCAAAACAAACTCTGTACCCATTAAACACGAATTCCCCTTTTCCCCTCCCACTCATACCTTATGTTTTAAATATAATTTGGTTAAGAAATTATAGCCAACTAATAACGGAAAGCTTGCAGGTTATCTACTAGTCATATGTTTTTTCCTGTTAGCAAACAGGCAAATAAGTGTTTTAGTGCAGTTCTTTTTTCCCTGCCATTTCTGATTTTAGAGCGCAGTTCACACTAAGAAGCAAAAAATGTGTGCAAATTGTCCAGAAGGCATTTTTTTCAAGGATTGTTAGTGTGTTTGGTGTTCCCATCTGCTGATGTGGCTGCTCTAGGTCAGTGTGCCCTGATCCACACCTCTGGGCAGCCTGGGCACACAGGCAGGATGCTTTAGCTAGGCTGCAGATAGCAAGTTTGCTCTCCCTCTAGTCTAACTGGGGTTATTAGTGAGGTGCATTTCAAAGAGAGGAAAAAACAAAATTTCAGTTGTCTTAAGTTTAATTTTCCTTTTACCTGATGAGGCATTTCTATTTTAAGTGCACCAAGGAAGATCAGCTTTTCCCAGGAACGTGGCATTGATGCCTCTCCTGAAATGAAAACTCCCCTTCTCATTTGCGGATTATTGACCTTAAGTTTAGGTCTTTGTATATGTGTGCTCTTGATTTCTAATGCTACAGTTAGCTCTGCACTGCTTTCCGGATGATTCCTTTTAATGTCACAGCTCCCCCCAGAATGGCATTTCCAATAGAACACTGTCATCTTTAACACTTTAACCCTGAGGCCATTAGTGCTCTTCTCTTGCTAGGATCAAATCTCCGTGGATTTCATTGTCCCCACATCCCCCACCTGACTGCTCCCAGGTACCGGAAACTCAGCGTGTCCCACATTGAGCTCAACCTGTACCACTCCAGACACCAAACCTGCTTCTCCTGGTTCTTTATTCATGATTTGGGCAAGCCATCCATCCATCAATGTGAACATCTTTCCCTTTTCTAATTTCACCTAATGTATAATAAATGTATAATGTCTAGTGTATAAAAAATATATTTTACTAAGGTTCAACAGTAAATGACAAATTCTTTGAGATGGCTGCATCTGCTTATGGCAACTAGGCACCTCCCCTCTCTATAAATTATGCACGTGGAAAATAGGGCTAGTAAGTGCTAGACATAAATAATTGATAATTAAGCTTTCCTAAATGATGAATCGCACTGTTGTATCACTGCAGATGGCTGCCGTGTGTGTTTTCGTTTTGATGGGTAACTTTCAAGGGGTCCTCAGTGATTGCTTTGGTTTTGGCTGCTGTTACTCTCAAATAATGTTTTCCTGCTTGTTATTTAATTAAAGAATTGCCTCACTTTGTGGCGAGTGATTTTATCCACGTTGTTTTGTTTAATACATGTTTCTAGACTAAAGCAGCTCCATGTGTAGAAAATCCAAAAAATGAACATTTGGTTCCATTTTTCTGTTAGAACTTTCTTCTCTGTCTTCCTTGCTGTGGCTTCTTCACAGGCTGAAATTGCTGAATCTCATTTTTTTAAGAGTTTGCTGTATACCTTAAACATTGAAACATTTACCTGAGCCGATAACACATAAAGAAGACTTTTGCCGATTCATAAGTTCTTTGTATTAATCTAAGAACTTGGGTATATGAGAGCATCAATAAAGTATGTTATGGTAGGAGTCGTTCACTTTGAACAGCTTGCCTTTGTGGGAGAATTAGATTATAGAAATGTGGCTTAAGAAGCATTTTTTTTTTTTTTGCTGGAAGGGGTGTGGTGAAAAGGGAACCCTCCTGCACTGTTGGTAGGAATGTAAATTGGTACAGCCACTATGGAGAACAGTATGGAGGTTCCTTATAAAACTAAAAATAGAACTACCATATGACCCATCAACCCCACTACTGGGCATATACCCAGAGAAGACCGTAATTCAGAAAGAGACATGTACCGCAATGTTCATTGCAGCACTATTTACAATAGCCAGGACATGGAACCAAACTAAATGTCCATCAACAGATGAATGGATAAAGAAGATGTGGCACATATATACAATGGAATATTACTCAGCCATAAAAATAAATGAAATTGAGTGATTTGTAGTGACGTGGATAGACCTAGGGTATGTCATACAGAGTGAAGTAAGTCAGAAAGAAAAAAAAATACTGTATGCTAACGCATATATATGGAATCTAAAATAAATGGTACTGATGAACCTAGTTGCAGGGCAGGAATAAAGAGATAGGCATAGAGAATGGACTTGCGGACTTGGGGTGAGAGTAGCATTGACGTATATACACTACTGAATGTAAAATAGTTGGCTGGTGGGAAGCAGCAGCATAGCACAGGGAGATCAGCTCGGTGCCTTGTGATGACCTAGAGGGGTGGGATAGGGAGGGTGGGAGGGAGGCTCAAGAGGGAGGGGATATGGGGAAATGTATGCGTATGTCTGATTCGCATTGTTGTGCAACAGAAACTAACAGTATTGTGAAGCAATTATACTCCAATAAAGATCTATTTTTTTTAAAAAAGCATTTTTTTAATTGAAGTATAGTTCATTTACAAAGTGTTCATTTCTGCTGTACAGCAAAGTGACTCAGTTATACATATACATACATTCTTTTTTCTATTCTTTTCCACTATGGTTTATCACAGGATATTGAATATAGTCCCCTTTGCTATGCAGTAGGCCCTTGTTGTTTATCCATTCTATGAGAAGCGTTCGTTTAATCATCAGATTTGGAAAGTGTTCCCACATGGAATGTGCAGTGTTACCCAAGCCTCCCTTGGTGACTTAGTGCCATCACGTCCTGGCACGGTTCTTCCTTCTATCTGGATAAGGCAGATGGGGATTCTGACCCTGACTGCTGATTGCATCTGGTTAGTGTAGAGTTGAAAATATCCCTGCCTCCTGGCTGGTCAAGGTGGGGCAAAGAGAGCCTGTGTGACTGATGTCCCTGTAACCTTGGCCATTAGCACTGCTAATGAATTTGAGACTAGGGTCTGTGTATGTGTCTATATCTTTCATAGCACTAAACCTGTCCAATTAAACTACATAATCTATGTGGTAGTTGGTAGGTAAAGCCTGGGGCAGTATTATTTAAATTTGTATTTTCCTATTAAACAATCATTTTGAAACAAATATGAAAAACAAAGAGCCTTCATTGTAGAGGGTTATGGAGGTATACACATAGGTAGGTAGGTGCTGAGACTTCTGTGTATAGGTATGAGCTGGCTTATGAAAAATCTAGGTAAAGAAACATATGTGTGTATGCATGCTGATACCTGCATATAAGATTCCTGAATAGGTGGAGAACAAAGAATAACAGCTTCCAGTGTAAGGAAAAAAATCAGGAACAAAACACATATATATATATGTTCATTAACATCTATCTATCTATCTATCTATCTATCTATATATATATAACATAGATATGTTCATACATTATATGTTCAGGTGCATTGTTGGGCCTTCTGGTCTTTTGCTTCATGGTATCATAGGCAGATCATGGTAAAGATTCAATTAAGAATGTCACAAGGAATATGGTGATCTATTTTATATTTGGTATCTTGGGTTCTCGCTGCTATGATTTTGCTTATTTTGTGCCATTATCCCCAATCAAGAGAAGAAAATTTTCCTAGGGTTAGAAATTGCTCTAATTGTTTGTTGAAGGGTTAACCATTTTTTTTTCCGCATCAGCTTTTTCACTTGGCTTAGTTTGACTGGTTTCTGTTTGATTTTTCTGTCTCTCGCCCTCTAGGAAGCTATTTTGCCAGCCACTTCATTATGGGAGGAGAGAAGTTTGATTCAATTCATCCTGAAGGCTACCTGCGATCTGAAATTTCTGGGAAACAGACGAGTTGCAGTATGATTGTAATCCATTTACATCCACGCGGGGCTAAGTGGCCCAAGTCAAATGGTCTTGTCAAAATAAGTTTGTAATTGCTGGTTCAGCAGTGTTTGTAGTTTGGTCTGAGTTGAGAGGGGCCTTGGGAGCCAGACTGCAGCCTCTTTGATGGATCAGGGTCTCCTGGCACTAGAGGCCGCCCCGTGGAAAAGTACAGAGTCTGCCTGAGGGCGAGGACAGCTCACAAAACCCAGCTCTCCTAGGGATCTGAAGCTCTGCCTAAATGCCACCTCTGCAGACTGCCCTTGCCCAGCCCCTATCTGGCCCTCACCTCGCTTTTCGTTCCTCTTCATGGCACTTCATACCATATAAGCGTTTATTTCTCTGTCTCCTCCTGTTTATTAT
Source organism: Mesoplodon bidens (assembly GCF_964165515.1). NCBI lineage: Eukaryota > Metazoa > Chordata > Mammalia > Artiodactyla > Ziphiidae > Mesoplodon > Mesoplodon bidens. The sequence continues at coordinate 58,001 of NW_027672498.1, forward strand.
CTGCCTTCCCCATCAGAAGGTACATTTCACAGGGCAAGGGCTGTCCTACTGCTGCATCCCAGCACCCAGGACAAAACCTGGGACATTATGATAAGCCCTTAATAAAGATCTGTTGAATGAATGACTCAAAAAGTTCCCCTTGATATCTGATCTGCTATCAGACTGTCTCTCTCTCCATTCATTCAACTCATTCCATAAATGTTTATGGAGCATTTTCTCTGCACCCAGCCTGAGGCTTTGTAATAATAGCTTGCATATGGCAATTGAGTGGCTGCTGTGTGCTAAGGAAGGCCCTAGAGACTTCTCAGGCATTATTCCTAATCTTCACAAAGACCCACCTGACAGAGGATTTATTATCAATCCCATTTTGTAAGTGCGAGAAGTGAGGTTGCAAGAAAACTGAGTTTCCGAGAGGTGAACAGCGGTAATAGCCTTATATGAAGTGCATACTATGTTCTGGGCCCTGTTCGAAGTGCTTTACAGAAAGTTTTCCCAAAGTCACATAACTAGATCTGCCTAGCCAGAGATCCATAATCTTTCCACTGCTTCTCATGCTTCAAAATATCCTGCCTTTCTCCAGAAACTCCTAGTTTAGTGGGGCAGACAAAACATAGGAACAGGAAATGTTTCAGTAGCACACAAGGCCCGAAGGGATGGGATTCTGTAGGAATAGGGAGTGTGGGAGGGGAGTGGCAAGGGCAGATGCTTCGGTGCTGGTGTGGAGAACAAGTCCTTGGAGGATGGCTGGGTGTTCACGAGGCGGGTGGGAAAGGGGCTTCCCGGGAGTGAGGTGCAGAGCACAGGCCTGAAAGCATTCACGTTTCTGTTGAATCAGCTACCATTTACTGAGAAACTACCATGGACCAGGTACCGTGATAGGCGCTGGGGATACAAAGCTGAAATGAGCATGGTTTGTTCCTCCCCAGGAACAAATGAGTAAGCCAGTCTGGCGGGAGTGGACCTTTCCTGATGTCGAAACAAGATTGGGAAGGTAGGTGGGGACTCCATTACCTCGAGACGTTTTCCACTCTCTCCTGTAGGCTCTGGGGAATACTGAAAGTTTTTAGACAGATATGTGCCCTGGAGAAATTATCTGTTTGTTTGTTTGTTTGTTTTTTAGGAAGGTTAATCTGGTGACTCTTCCATCTGGAGCTTTAATTAAAAAACGTTGTTGTTGTTGTTGTTGGTTTTCATTGTTTTCTTCCTTTCTATCTGGGGTGACAATCCTCCCCTTCAACACCTTCTAATTCTGAGTCCAATAGTACTTTAGAAAATACCAAGTCCTTTCTGCTTCAGATTCACTTATGACAGCTCACACTTATCAAATGTCTGTTCTCTGATTTTGCTGCTACTACCTTAGCCATTAGAGTGGAAAGATTTTTTTTTTCTGATTGAGCCTGATAAGTACTCTTCCTCATTCACCGAGAGTCAGCTTATGCCTGGAAAATGCCCTTTCTTCTCACATGGACTTGCTGTTTGCGTCCATTTCTTCCTCCCTTTTTTCTTTCCTCTGGTGTCAGAATAGATTATGTACTTTAAAAAAGTGTAGTTGTTTTTTATTTTACCTTTTCAGGCCATAAAGATTATTTTATTTATTTATTTTTGGCTGCTTTGGGTCTTTGTTGCTGTGCGTGGCTTTCTCTAGTTGCGGTGAGCAGGGGCTGCTCTTCGTTGTGGTGCGTGGGCTTCTCATTGCGGTGGCTTCTCTTGTTGCAGAGCACGGGCTCTAGGCACGTGGGCTTCAGTAGTTGTGGCTCGTGGGCTCTAGAGTGCAGGCTCAGTAGTTGTGGTGCACAGGCTTAGCTGCTCTGCAGCATGTGGGATCTTCCCGGACCAGGGCTCGAACCCGTGTCCCCTGCATTGGCAGGCGGATTCTTAACCACTGCGCCACCAGAGACGTCCCAAAGATGATTTTAAAACAATGGAACACTCATTTAGGTTCATTTTGAGGTTTATGCCAGCTAACAAACCTTCGCAAAGTTTAACCGCCTTGTTTACACTTCTCTGTGAGCCTGTGAATGACTGAGCTCTTCCAGGAGCACCGGAGAGCAGACTTGACCTTCACTTGCAGGCTGTCTCCCAAAGGAGCATCAACACTGGCCATTTTGTTGTTGTTTTTATGAAGTAGTCATTAACTGTGCTTCATGTTGTACAGAGCAAATGTTTTCAAAGAGCATCATGATTTCATGTTAAGAAAGCAAATCAGGGTCACTTCAAAGAGGGAGGTAGAAGCAGAGAAAACAGAAGAAATGTAGCACATTTCCCTTTGCTTTCCCCCTTTCTTAGTTAATAATAATAATAGCTAACATTTATTGAACACTTACTGTTTGCCAGGCCTGGTTGTTCTAAGCTCTCCGTACATGTTCTCTCTCTGTGTTCTCACCCTAACGAGTAGGGTCCTGATTTGACAGATGAAGACCAAAGAGACACAAAGAATTAAAACAAAGATCGCAAAGCCTGGAAGTGACTAAATCGGGATTTGATCCCAGCAGGCCAGCTCCAGAGCCTGGGGTCCTCTGCCCTTTCCTGCTGGTCAGGTCAGGTGCACTCAGGACCCCTGCGCATGTCCTGTCTGTGAAGCTGTCTAAGTAGATCATCAAGTGAGGTTTGTGAGATATGGAGAGACAACCATCCCAAAGTAGCCAGCATGGCCATGACATGTTCTCCTGAGTGTCTCTTGACAGAGTCCATATCTGGTGTGTAATTCCACCTGCCGACCTGACCTGGGGAGTCCGCCGTTACCACACGTCAGCTTGTTTAGGGGAAGGCCCATCGATTGAAGGTTGACTGGTCGCTTGAGTTCTGCAGAGCTGACCTCTACTCTCTAGTAACGTATCTCGGTGTTGGTAAATGGGCGTCAGGTTGCAGAGGAAAGTGAACAGCCTTATAAAGCCATCCAGCAGCTTCAGGCAGGAACAGCACCTCTTTCCAGAGAGATGGGGACAAAATATGTTGAAATAAATTATTAGATTAAATTATAAATGCCATAGACTTCCTGGCTTCTGGGTCTTGTTTTTCCTGTCATTTCTGAATGATCAGACCAAGATGAGTACCATTCAGTTCTCGCTCAGCCTGTAGTTTTTACTGGAGTTGATCTCCCACTTAGGAAAATCCATCAAAGTCAAATGTATTATCAAGTCTTCAGGTCAGATTTAAAGAACCAGATATATATAGAAGGATGTACATATAGAAGGATGGTTGAAGAGAGGTTGGAATCAAGATTGGAAGTTTTATATACCTTAAACTCTTTGCAACCTTGGCAAGTCTATCACTCAGGCTCTCAAATTACCCACTTGTAAAGTGGAGGCAGTTCTGACTTTATAGGAATGTCATGCTTGAAAAATGCATTTCAACTGCTGGATGCAATGAAGTATGGAGCAAGGTTAGCTGCACTCACTAGGCTTTCAGGTTGGTTATTTCTGCAGTTACTGATGGTTCTGGGTGGAGAGAATACCCACTGTTTTTTAAGCAACTGTCTTAAGTAGTGAACAGGGCTTCTGAAGGCCTTTCTGCCCTGGTCCCTATATAGAGGAGATAAGATGGTTGTGTTTGTACATCACAGTTGAGTAAAGGCCATTCGTCCTCTTCTTAGGTGGCAGAAGAGCTGGTGCTGATTTTTTTGGTTCTTTATTGCATTAGATCTTATTTTGTTGAGGTAAATTACTGCTAAAACTCTAAATTATTTGGAGGCTTAGTGACCTTAGGATTGTCAGATATCAAGTGTTCTCTTGACTCTCCCAGAGTTCAGATCTCTCCTGTCATCTGAGAGGAAGCAGCTGAGTTTTCGTTGGGCCCCTAATACTCCACATCCTCTTGGGTGTTTTGTCGCTTCTTCCTCACGCTCCCTACAGCCAGGCTGCACAGCTAGTGTTGAGAACCAAGGCACACACAGGTGGGCTTTCCTTCTTCCTCTCATAGAGATGTACCCCCAAGTTGTGCTTAAATCCAGTTGCCATAAACTGAACGCTTTTATTCACATATGGGCAGGGAGAGCAAGTTAGTTAAAGGAATTTGGCAATATATGCATTTATGAAGCAGGATTTTACACATATAGAGCTTTGTGTAAGCCATGGTGCCGTTTATTCATTCAGTAAATACCTGTGAGTCATATATTGTGCTCGCAACTGGGAATGCAAAGGTGAGAAGGATTTGGCTCCTTCCCCGAGGAGCTCTGACAGAGTGGGGTGGGCAGATTGCCCCTGACTGTGATGGATCGTGGTAAGTTCTCCGAGAGAGACAGGGCCAGAGTAACCTGAAAGCGCAGGGGAGTGGGGATGCCCTCCTCCCAGGGAACTGGCTCTGAGAGGAGTCCTGGAACCTGGAGGGATGAGCAGGACTTCCCAGGTGGAGACTGGGAAGGTCATTAAGGCAGAATTCACAAGCACTGCAAGAAAGCACAAAGATGCAGAAGGGCACATCGGGCTTCCAGAATGGCAAGAAGTCTGTAAGGACTGGATCGTGAGGGATGTTGGTGGGAGATGAGGTTGGAAATACAAACTGGGCCCGTGTTCGAAGGGCTGTGAATATTGTACTGAGAAGCTTATACTCTTCTATGGCAGTAGAGAAGGTCATAGTCATGAGTGGCTTTGCCATTGACTAGCTTTGTGGTGTAGGTTAAGGTATTGGCCATCACTGAGCCTCTGTTTCCCCATCTATAAAAATACCCATCTTGGGGCCTCCCTGGTGGCGCAGAGGTTGAGAGTCCGCCTGCCAATGCAGGGGACACGGGTTCATGCCCCAGTCCAGGAAGATCCCACATGCCGTGGAGCAGCTAGGCCTGTGAGCCATGGCCGCTGAGCCTGCGTATCCGGAGCCTGTGCTCCACAATGGGAGAGGCCACAACAGTGAGAGGCCCATATACCGAAAAAAAAAAAAAAGAAATGTTGGGAATTCCCCGGTGGTGCTGTTGTTAGGACTCCATGCTCTCACTGCTGCAGGCCTGGGTTCAATCCCTGGTCAGGGAACTAAGATCCCACAAGCCACACGGTGCAGCCAAAAAATTTAAAATTAAAAAAAAAGAAAGTTAAAAAAATATCCATCTTGCTGGAATATTTTCAGAATTCAAATAATGACAACTATTGTGATTTGATTTCCATTTTAGAAAGTTAGCTCTTTAAATCAACTCACAGTGTAGAGTGAATCAGAAAGGGCGGAGATTAAGGAGACCAGTTAAGAGGTCGTAGTTTTAGTTAAGAATGAAAACTACCTGAACTAGGATAGCAGCATTAAAAAATAAGGATGGTGCAGATTCAAAAGTTGTGGGCAGTGTGAGTTGAGGGAAGGGGAGAAGTTAGGGCAGAGGACACGGAGGAGCAGCCCCTGGGGTCAGCTACCACTTAAATGGGATCCTCTGCACGGGTTTTGTCTGCAGGTTGGTTTGTGCCCAGGCCCCAGTGTAACCAGACCGGTTGGTCACAAGTACCCCAGTATCTACTGCCTTGGAGCCTGTATTCATCTGCCCAGGCTGCCGTAATAAAATACCACAGGCTGGGTGGCTTAAACAACACATACTCACTTCTCACAGTTCCGGAGGCTAAGAACTCCAAGATCAAGGTGCCGGCAGACTGGGTTGCTGGTGAAGGCCCTATTCCTGGCTTGCAATGACTGCCTTCTTACTGTGTCCTCACATGGCAGAAAGAGACTGGGAGTTCCCTGGTTGCCTAGTGGTTAGGATTCCCGGATTTCACCACCATGGCCCGGGTTCAGCCCCTGGTTGGGGAACTGAAATCCTGCAAGCCTCACTGTGTGGCCAAAAAGAAAAAAAAAGAGAGAGACTGATATCTCTATTTCTGTTCTTATAAAGCCACTAATCCCATCTGGAGGGGCCCACCCTTATGACCTTATCTAACCCTAATTATCTCTCAAAAGCCCCATCTCCAAATATAGTCACATTGGAAGTTGGGCTTCAACGTATGAATGGGGGGGGGACATGAGTCCATAGCACAATGTAAAGTCCATGGAAGGAGTGGGCCTCTTTTCCGAGTGAGTGTGTGTGTGTGTGTATGTATTAGATTGGATTTTTTGCCTTTTGTCTGCTCTCTTCTTTCCTTCTTCCTTCCTTTATAATTGTACTACACCTGATTTTGTTTTGGGCATTCAGTTTGGCAATATTTAGTAAATTTTCAGCTGTGGCCCAGCTATTTCACTTCTCTGAGTGTCCATGTAAAGGAAAAACATACTCCTGTGTCTTTCCTCTGCTCTCAGTATTCTACTACAATGCTGATTCACTTTTTTAAAATTAATTAATTAATTTATTTATTTTTATTTATTTTATTTTTGGCTGCGTTGAGTCTTTGTTAGCTATGTGCCGGCTTTCTCTAGTTGTGGCGAGCAGGGGTTACTCTTCATTGTGGTGCACAGACTTCTCCTTGCAGTGGCTTCTCTTGTTGTGGAGCATGGGCTCTAGGTGTGCAGGCTTCAGTAATTGTGGCATGTGGGCTCAGTAGTTGTGGTGCACTGGCTTAGTTGCTCCATGGCATGTGGGATCTTCCCAAACCAGGGCTCAAACCCGTGTCCCCTACATTGGCAGGTAGTTTTTTTATTTTTAAAATTTATTTTTATTTATTTATTTATTTATTTTTTGCAGTATGCAGGCTTCTCACTGTTGTGGCCTCTCCCATCACGGAGCACAGGCTCTGGACACGCAGGCTCAGCGGCCATGGCTCATGGGCCCAGCCACTCCGCGGCATGTGGGATCTTCCCGGACCTGGGCAGGAACCTGTGTCCCCTGCATTGGCAGGTGGACTCCCAACCACTGCACCACCAGGGAAGCCCTGGCAGGCAGTTTTTAACCACTGTGCCACCAGGGAAGTCCCCTGATTCACTTTTTTTTCCCAATTTACTTTTAATTAATTAATTTATTTATTTATTTATTTTTGGCTGCATTGGGTCTTTGTTGCTGCATGCAGTTCTCTCTAGTTATGGTGAGCAGGGGCTACTCTTTGTTGCAGTGCGCAGGCTTCTAACTGCGGTCGCTTCTCTTGTTGCAGAGCACAGGCTCTAGGCACGCGGGCTTCAGTAGTTGTGGCACACTGGCTCAGTAGTTGTGGCTTACTGGCTCTAGAGCACAGGCTCAGTAGTTGTGGCACACCGGCTCAGTTGCTCCACGGCATGTGGGATCTTCCCAGACCAGGTTTCAAACTCATGTCCCCTGCATTGGCAGGCAGATTCTCAACCACTGGGCCACCAGGGAAGTCCCTCCTGATTCACTTTTGACACTAGATGTGTGTGGGTTTTCCACACATCAGGCAGGAATTGTTAAATAAATTATAGTGTATCTATACTATGAACTGGTATTCAGCCAAAACTAAAGTAGAGCTGTATCCACTGAGGTGCAAATATATCTATGACCACATCGGTTACCAAAAATAAAAGCAAGTTCCTATATATAATGTAGAGTCTGGTTTCATTTCTTTATTTTATTTTTTTAATATTTCTTTATTTATTTGGTTGCACTGGGTCTTAGTTTCTGCCGGCAGGCTCCTTAGTTATGGCTCACTGGCTCCTTAGCTGTGACATGTGAACTCTTAGTTGTGGCATGCATGTGGGAGATAATTCCATGACCAGGGATCGAACCCGGGCCCCTTGCATTGGGAGCTCGAAATCTTAACCACTGCGCAACCAGGGAAGTCCCTGGTTTCATTTCTGATAAAAATAACAGTGTATAAAAATATATGTATACATTTATGTTGATATTTACAGGTGCATAAAAATACATGAGCACAATGCATTTTAACCTGTGATGGGGTAACTCTTGGGGGTGCATCAGTGAGGGGAGGTACTTCCTTCATATTCTTCTATGTTGTTTGAATTTTCCCCATTGAACATGTTTTCACTTTTCAATTAAAAGCATTTAATTTTTTTCTAAAAATAGAGAAGGGATTACTGCTGAGCACAGGAAGGAAATAAAATATATAGAGGAGAATATATAGAGGTAGGAAAAGTAAGGAAATTCATAGAATACTGGTTTTAATTTTTTTTAATGAACTGCAAGAAGGGTGTGGTCTGCTGAGTGGTTACAGGCTTGTGGAAAATGAGAAAAACATCAGAATAAACATGGAGAGGGATGGAGTGTCAGGCTTTGGGTGTCAGGCTGTGATGGTTCAGCTTTAGAAAAGTCAGATTAGGTGTGGATGTGACCTGCTTTTAACAAGCTGAGAGTAAAAGAAAACACAGATTATAAAAGAACTAAACTAGGGAATAAATATTCATACTTTTAATTTTTTTATTTATTTTATTTATTTATTTTTGGCTGTGTTGGGTCTTCGTTGCTGTGTGCAGGCTTTCTGTAGTTGATACGAGCGGGGGCTATTCTTCATTGCAGTGCAGGTTCTTCTCCTTGCGGTGGCTTCTCTTGTTGAGGAGCATGAGCTCTAGGCACACGGGCTTCAATAGTTGTGGCACTCGAGGTCCAGAATACAGTCTCAGTAGTTGGGGTGCACGGGCTTAGTTGCTCTGCCGCATGTGGGATCTCCCTGGACCAGGGCTCAAACCCGTGTCCCCTGCATTGGCAGGCAGATTCTTAACCACTGTGCCACCAGGGAAACCCGAATATGCATACTGTTTAAATGCTTTAAGGCTTTACAGACAGCTTTACGTAAGGATTTTTTAAAACAGCATTTTTATAATACATGTCTTCCTACTTCTGGGCTCTCCCCAGAGGTGACCACGCTGCTCATTTCAATAAGTGATCTTCTCGATCTTTTACTTTCAGTTTTTTTAAAAAATTGTGACAAAATACACATAACATATATGGTATCATCTTAACCGTTTTAAGTATGTAGTTCAGTACATTGACATTGTTTTACACGCAGTCTCCAGAACTCTTTTCATCTTGCAAAACTGAAACTCTGTCCCCATTAAATACTAACTCCTCCTTTTCCTCTCCCCCTAGCCCCTGGCAACCACCATTCTACTTTCTGTCTCTAGGAATTTGACTACTCCAGTACCTCATCTAAGTGGGTTCTTACAGTATTTGTCTTTTTGTGACTGGTTTATTTCACTGAGCATAATGACTTCAGGGTTCATCCATGTTGTAGCCTGTGTCAGAATTTCCTTCCTTTTGAAGGCTGAATAATATTCTATTGTATGGCTAGAGCACATTTTGTTTTTCCATTTATCTGTCCGTGGACACTTGGGTTGCTTCCACTTCTTGGCTGTTATGAATAATGCTGCTACGAACATGAGTATTACATTCAGTTTTTAAGGCACACGTGCACACCAGTATTGGCCTAGGGAAGAAATGACCATTCAGTTTTAGGAACTTATTTTAATGAAGTTATTGTAGGTCTTCAATTTTGTAATTTAACTTGTTTTTATATACTCCCCCCCAAGAAAATATCCTTCTATCTATGTTAACTTTTAGTTCTTAATAAAGATGAAGAAATCATTTCAAATACCTTCTTCTAGGGAAAGTTGCTTCCTGACACTTAGTGAATAAATATCAAATACATAAACAAAGACTATTTTGCAGTGTACAGATAACATCCTAGTCATTTTCCCAAATACCGAGAGAATATAACCAAACTGTAGATTTTATTCAAGAGTTAGTTTCAACTGTCTCTTGACTCCAGAGATAACATGAGAAACAGGAGAAAGCTGGTTACTTTTACATGCAGAGTAGGATAGATTATTTTTTAGGTAAATGAAAGCATAACATATGAGACTTAACAGTATGTGTAACGTTAGCGCCACCTTTGGATAGTAAGTTATAACATAAAAGAGACAACTTTGGAAGCTAGTTGGTTGGGTCCAAGCGTTTGCTACTTGGCACTAAGAAAAGGATTTTTAGTGGCTTCTGTCTTAGTTTTCCACCCTGAAAATTCTGTTTTATGGAGATGGGTTTCTGTAGTAGATGGATCATGGGATGGACAGGGGTCCCATTGGTATGACAGAGACCAGCGAGTCACACTATCCAGGGCAGCTACACTTCATGCTGAGGTCCCAGTGATGAGAGGGTGTGCCCCCAAAGAAGTCAAATCAGCTGATAGGACTGCTCCTGCCATATGTTCCTTTTTTTTTTTTTTTTTGCGGTACGCGGGCCTCTCACTGTCGTGGCCTCTCCCATTGCCGAGCACAGGCTCCGGATGCGCAGGCTCAGCGGCCATGGCTCACGGGCCCAGCCGCTCCACATGTGGGATCCTCCTGGACCGGGGCACGAACCCGCCTCCCCTGCATCGGCAGGCGGACTCTCAACCACTGCGCCACCAGGGAAGCCCCCCCCCTTTTTTTTAAATTACCTTTTCTGGAAACAAAACCCAACTGCTTTTAATTTACTTTCTATCGTTGTTTTTTTTTTCTTTTCACTTTTGTCTTGTGAATTGTGAAATATTTATATGGAAGTATAGAAAGCACATATCTACAGGTAAAGAAACTGCAAACAAACACCCTTGGACTCGCCACCCAGATCAAGAAATGGAATATCGCCAGCACCTTAGAAGTTCACCTTATGCCTGACCCTGGTCACATCTGCATTGCTTTGTTAAATAAAAGCTTTATTGAGATATAATTCACCATTGGTTTCTCCATGGTAGAGTTATCATCTTTCCCTTTGTAGTTGATAAGTACCTTTGGGAGGATAGTTTGAAACTGCTGCCTAGATTTCTTTTTTTTTATTGCTCACTGTATTCTTTTTTTGTTTGTTTTAATATTTATTTATTTTATTTATTTATTTGGCTGTGCTGGGTCTTAGTTGTGACATGCGAACTCTTAGCTGTGGCATGCATGTGGGATCTAGTTCCTGGACCAGGGATCGAACCTGGGCCCCCTACATTGGGAGCATGGAGTCTTAACCACTGTGCCACCAGGGAAGTCCCAGATTTCTTTTTTTTTTTAATTGCTCCTTTCTTAACTAACAGGATGCTGCATATTAGATCTACTGCATTGCTTAGGGATATAAGACAGGGATCATGGTTCTGTCTGTCTGGTGTGTAGGCTTCAGGGTATAGTTTTATGGATTAGAGCTATAGAAAGGGGTTGTAACGTAGCCTGAAATTATGAGAGTAGGCGAAAAAAATTCTCTGGAGAAGAAACTTTGCTGGAGATGATGAGGAATAAGAACAGTGTTTAGTAGTTGTTGACCTAGTGGGTTACCTTCCCGATATAAGAATTTCAAAATCAATTTGGATTATAAAATTATGCACTGGGAGAAGAAAGGAGAGGAGGAGAAGGAAACAGTTTCTTCTCCGTTCTTATCATAATTTGGTTTCTGTCCTAGTTGAGAAGATAGTTTTCTTCGATAATCATGAGGCCATGCCCACGTTGATCTCCCCCCCATTACACAAATCGTTGATTGATTGACTCATTCAGTCATTCTTCATATGGGTTCATTTGACTGAACCCCTATCATCCTCCAGGCTCATGTTCAACACTAGAGATACAAAGATAAAATGAAACCCCTGCCTGAAGGAACATACTTTATAACCAGGACATATGCACGAGTTGGAGGAGGGTCCGAAGAGCAAAGGCACAGAAGCATCTAACCAAGTTCACAGCTCTGAACTACAGATGATTCAATAAAATTAAAGTGTAGGGTCCAGAGTGTGCAGGAGAGACACAGCAAGAGATAAGGCTGTGGATCCCGGCCTAGACCAAGGGGCCTTGTGTGCCTTCCTGCAAACTTTGGACGTTTATCCTATAGGAATGGGGAACCATTCATGTGGTATAAACTGGGAGTCATTTAATATACATTTTGAAAGATCACTCCGATGACAATGTAGAAAATCAATTAAGAGATGATTATTTTTACTGTGGGAACATAAAGCAGAGCCCATTGTCCAGATGAGATCTGATGAGGTGTGAGTCAGGTTGCAGTCAGAATAAAGAAGAGGGCCCTGATCCGTGAGGCTGAATCAGTGTTGGTGACCAACATTGGAGGCAGAGTCTAGGCTTTGGTACTCAGACTGTATCTCCCGGGCCCTCCCAAAGGATACAGCCAGCTCATGGGTTTCCCTGCTTTATGTGGCAGACCCATTCTAGTGTGCCGGCTCCTCTAAACCTTTTGGTCTTTGCTTCCAAAGACTTCTGTGCCAGTTCTGGAATCGCTTAGTGCGGGCCATTGCTCGTCCAAGCTCCTAAGAGGCCCCCTCCCCCAGCAGCTGTGAGACCCAGGCCTTCGCCAGCGTGTTAATTTTGAGTCATGAGAGGATGTCCTCGTATCAGCAGCTCCTCCTCATTCTGCTTTATAGGCCACACCCATGACCAGCACCCTCAGGACCCACACATCCTTCCAGCTCCTGCCAACACGTGTGTCAGCCCAGTCCCCTGGGATGTTTGCAATAATACCCCCTCCTCTCTTAGCCGGCCCAGCTGGCCCCAAGTGAGTGATGCAGCCAGGAGGAAGATGGGGGCAGTCCATTGTAGGGCAAGCGGTGTCCTGTAAGAGGCTTGTCTTGTTCGAGACTGCTGCCGTGGTCTTCAAGCAAGGGGGATTCCTCTGTTTTCCAAGGAGAGGGAGTTGGCCACTTTGAGGGCCCAGAGAATCTGGGGTTCACAGTTCTCAAGTAAATAGATACAGACATCCCATCTCAGGCCTTAGAGTTCACCCTTTCCATCAGGGCCCTGACTTTGACATAGGAGACTTGCCTGGACTGAGTTCAGCCTTCTTAGAGCTGCCACCCCTAAACATCAGGTCCTGAGCCTGAGGGAGGTAAGTGTCTTTAGGCTGGCTGACTGTCATACTCGGCTTCAAGTTGCTGGTTGTTGTATCCGAGGCTGTCTTTTTCTGTTTTCACTGGGCAGACAGCTCTTAACAACAGCCACCCAGTTCCACAGTCCTTCTCGTGACCATTTCTTCTGCACCTCCTGTACCAGAGAAGTTAAACCAGTCAGCGCATCCCCAGCCACAGGTCGCACTGCTACAGCACTCCAGGGGCCGTCACCCCACTGATGGGTCCATGTTGCCATCTGGCTGGTAAGCGACCCACCCTCAGAATTCCACCTGCTGAGTCCACTTCCGTAGGCAACTTCTGATGCCACCTGGTCTAAGGCAGACTCTGGAAGCAAACCTGTGCTAGAGACTTTTGTGAAAACTCTTTACTGAAGAAGTGCTCTTTGGAGAAGGGGCATAACGGAAGCCAGATGGGGCAGGGGAGCAAAACTAGGCAGCAGTGTGGTCTTGGCACAGACTCGCTCCAGCCTGGTCCTTTGGGAAAGCTCTGGAGTACAGCTTGCACCACAGAATCCCCCCATCTCGAGGACAGGGGGCTGGCCTTTTGTACTCCTCACTGTGCTGTCGTGAATATTCCATTGGGTTGGCCAAAAAGCTCGTTCGATTTTAAGTGAAACTGAGACAGTTTTCATTTCACGAAGGACTTTATTGATCAACGAACGTACTCACTACCCGAGCAAATGCAGCATTCTGTGTATTTTGTTCAGCATGTGTATGCATATTCCTAGGAGTACGCCCGCAGCTGGCATTGCCGGGCACACAGTATACTGGAGAAGATACTGCCAAATGGTTTTCCAAAGCAACTATACCAATTTTACTCCTGTCAGGAGTGTTTGGAGTCCCCAGCACCTAGTATTTTCCATCTTTTTCATCATAGCCATTCTGGTGGGAGTGCAGAATTAACTTCCATTTTCCTGATGACCCATGAGGTTGATCACCTTGACATATATTTACTGGCCATTTGGATCCCTCCTTTGTGAAGTGTCACTTCAAATCTCTTCTCTTAGCTGAGCTGCTTTTTCTTTATTAGTAAGGAAATAATAAGAAAAACATGAGCCCTTTCTCAGATAAATATATTGCAAATATCTTCGCCTAGTCTCTGCTTGCTTTTCACTCTCTCTTTTTATTTTGTTTTTATTTTTGTATTCAGTATGTCGGTTTGCTTGTTTTTGCTTAAAACAAACTTTTGGTAAATCTTGGCAAGAGGTAAAAATGTGAGAAGTTCTATTTAACAACCGTAATTTATTAGTTTTCAAATGCTGCTCTAACAAATTGTTATAAACTTAGTAGCTTAAAAGAACATGAATTTATTTTCTTATAGTTCTAGAGGTCTAAAATTAAGGTGTTGGCAGGACCTTCTGGAGGCTTTAGAAGAGAATCCATTTCCTTTAATTTTCCTTTCCTAGAGGTTCCCTGCATTCCTTGACACATGGTCCCTTCCTCTGTCTTCAAAGTACATCACTCTAGCCTCAGGTACCATCTTCACAACTCCTTTTTACTCTCTCTTTTTAAAAATAATTTATTTATGGAGTTCCCTGACGGACCAGTGGTTAGGAATCAGTGCTTTCACTGCCGTGGCCCAGGTTCAATCCCTGGTTAGGGAGCTGAGATCCCACAAGCCACACAGTGTAGCCAAAAATAAAAGATAAATATGAATTAATTTATTTTTATTGAGATATAATTGACATAGAACATTGTGTTAGTGTGAGGTGTACAATGTGTTGATTTGATAGATTTATATATTGCAATATGATTACCACCAATGTGTTAGCTAACACCAGCATCAGGGCCCGTAATTATTATTTCTTTTTGTGGTGAGAACATTTAAGATCTAGTCTCTTAGCAACTTTGAAGCTTATGCCTTTTCACTCTCTTCCCAGTATCTTTAGTTGAACAGAAGTTCTAAATGTAATATAGTCCAATTTATCTGTTTTTTGCTTATATGGTAGCACTTTTTGTATCCTATTTAAGAAACCTTTCAAATACCCAAATCATGAAGATGCTCTGTTTTTCCTCTAATAGCTTTGTTTAACCTTTCACACTTAGGCTTGTCCTCCATCTGGAATTGATTTTGGGGTGTGCTGTGAAGTAGGGGCCAAGGTTCTTTTCCTCCTTTTCCTTTTGTTTAAATTGACCCAGCACCGACCGTGGAAAAGACCATCCATCCTTTCTCATGGCACTGCAGGATCGCCTTTGTCATAAATCAAGTGACAGTAACTAGTTTCTCCAGTGAAGAATCCACTCATGTCCAACATGGGGGTGGGGGACAGAGGGGAAAGGGTTTAAAGTCTGACGGCCAGGTTCCAGGAGATGAGCGGGGAAGGGGCTGTGTGGTCTCAGCAAGCCTCCGTGTGGAGACCTTGAGTTAGCCCTGTGTTTTCAAAGAGCTCCCTTGCCCTTGGCTGTGCCCTGTGTCCCTGGGATTGTCAAATCCTCTGATTGGTAAACGTCTTCTCTTAGAGAGGGGACAGGTGGCCTCCTGGCCATGTGGCATCTGGGAAAAGATCTCAGAGTCGAAATGCTCTTCATTCAGACCTTCCCAGTCTCCTCTTTCAAACCTCAGTGTACCCCGCTTTTAGGACGACCTGTTGCCTCCAATTTCTAAGCCTTTCTGGGACTCTGGGCATAAATATGTTTCTGCCATTTCGAATTTCAGCCTTTTCTGTTCTCCTAAATCAGTTTCCACTTGTCTGTGTGTGATACAGCTTCCAATTGTTTATTTCCTCTCCCATTCTCTCTGTTCTTGTGGTTTTACACATTTTTTCTTCTTTTTCAAGCCCTTTGCTGTCATTTCAGTGGGAATTCAGAAGGGAACAGAAGTCAGTACAAGTATTGAATCTGTTGTGGGCACTGGGAGGCCTATCCTAAACTTTTGCCTTCATTTCTTCAAATTTTCTAATCTGTGCTGATGGGAGCTGGGAAGCACTGTTTGACTTTAAATTCCCTATCATTTCTTCAAACTACATCTCAAAATTTTTTATAAATTTATTTATTTTTTATTTTTGTTTTTGGCTGCATTGGATCTTTATTGCTGCATGCGGGCTTTCTCTAGTTACAGCGAGTGGGAGCTACTCTTTGTTGCAGTGCGTGGGCTTCTCATGGTGATGGCTTCTCTTGTTGCAGAGCAAGGGCTCTAGGCGCACGGGCTTCAGTTGTTGTGGCATGCGGGCTCAGTAGTTGTGGCGCTCGAGCTCTAGAGCACAGGCTCAGTAGTTGTGGCGCACGGGCTTAGTTGCTCCACGGCATGTTGTATCTTCCCGGGCCAGGGCTTGAACCTGCGTCCCCTGCATTGGCAGGTGATTCTTAACCACTGCGCCACCAGGGAAGCCCCATACATCTCAAAATTTGATAGATAACCCCTTATATATCTAATATGAAATATAAGATATAATATAAAATAATTTATTACATAGAGTAGAAAGGGAATGTGTAAACAATATAATTGGGGCTTTGAAATTACAGGGCAAGGATTTTCTATGTAAAAATTTTAAATTAAAAAAAAGCTGTAATGTGACCTTGTATTGTGCTAGAAGGTAATTTGCAATTTCCCTCAGTCTCGATTTGCCAGGGAGCTCGTCATTGTCCCTTGTTTTGCATTTATACGTTCTTTGTACTCTGCTTCATGTTAGCCTGAAGTTGCGTAGGAAGCTCTTGAGTGATTCTTAAAGAATTCAGTAAAAGTTCAGTGTTTTGCTAGGCACAAAATAACTCACTGTGTGGTCAAGCCAAATCTGATAGGCTGGAAGAACATTCTACTGGAACTCAAGCTTTTTGGCTTAACAGAATTTTCTTATTAATGTATATTCTATTTCAGCTACAGTAATTTATGTTTTCTTTTAATACCAAAAGCTCAACCAAACCAGAAGGAAATCTGGGTGTGTCTTGTACCATATGACCATGGAAGAAGGAACCCGGATATTTCATAGAGAGGCAGTTTAAAATAAGAGGTCTTTGTCTTTGGATGGAGAAGAGCTGCTTCCCAGCTCACGAGGACACGTCCTGCTCCCTGTAGAGCTTGTGATGTCATCCATGCCTCAGTGAATGGTGCTGCCCTTCACACCCACCAGCCCCTGTGTTCTCCCCTCCAGATGTACACGAGAGGCTCCTAGGGCAGCTGAACATATGGTGATCTGTGCAGAGTTCACTGAGGCCTTTGGCTATTTTATTTTAGCATGGAAAGAATGTGTCTTGTCATTCTGGAAAGGACAAAACTTTGGGGATGGGAAACAGATGAATGGTTGCTAGGCACTGGGGGTGCAGGGCGGGGTTGGCTGCAGAAGGGAATGAAGGAACATTGTGGGGGGATGGGAGTATGCTGTACCTTGATTACAATGGTGGTCACAGAGCTGTATGCATTTGTCAAAATTCATAGAACTGTACACTAAAATGGGTGAATTTTACTGGATGTAAAATACACCTCGATAAATGTGACTTTTTTAAAAAAAGGAATGTCTTGGAAAGAAGGAGTGGTTCACAGACATGCCAGTGCTCTCTGTGGCCTGGTGTCCATGTGGCCCAGGGAGCCCCTGCTTATGGCCATGTAACAACAAGAGGCAGTGGACGTGTGGCCCAGATGCCATGTGTGCATGTGGCAGTGGGGAGGGGCAGGGGGCGGGTCAGCATTGCTTCTGCATCAGCAGCCCTCAGCCAGAGGGGTTAATCCTAGTACCCCAGCAGCAGGGAAAAACTATAATGGAAAAGAATATTTAAAAACGATTGTCTATTTGCGTAAAACGGAGTCACTTTGCTGTACAGAGATTGGCACAGCATTGTAAATCAACTACACTTCAATAAAAAGGTAAGAAAATAAAAACCAAAAAACACATGGCGATCTGTTTTTTAGTTATTTTGTGAGTATTAATTATGCCAACCTGCCATTTAGGGCAAATATCCACAATCCAGATGGTCACCATGGGCACATGCTGTGCTCTTCTGAAGACCTTATTCATATATTCATTCTACACATACCTATTTTTATCTTTTATGTGTGCTGGTCTAATCACTCTGGGTGATACAAAGATATCTCTAACCTAGACTTTGCCCTCAAGTTTATAATCTCGCAGGAAGCTCAGACACTATATACACACAAGGAGGGAAGTGACAAATGAAGTGTAGACAGAGCTTCCAGAAGCTCTAAAAAAGGAACTTTGCTTTGTGACATAAGTTTTGCTGACTTGGAAAGTGCCACTAAATGCTTGAACTTTTGGTTTGTTGTTTAAGGCTGTGTTTCTTAACAAACCGGAGCACAAGAATTGCTGCAGTTTTCAACAGTGAAACGAAAACATCTGTGTTGTAGGAAGTCCCTCGACATTTCTTTGAAACCTACTGAAACTAAGGGTGCACACTCTCACCTCTGTTTCCTGTTGTCAGGGTCCGCCCCAGCTTATGGGAAACTATATATATTGGAGTTGCATTTCAAAGAAAAATTTGGTTAACTTTTTTCAGCTTTTAAAGAGATGCATAATGGCCTTAAATTGTAATGAAAGTGTTTTTACAAAAGTCTATAAAAGTCAAAGACTTCTGGGTCAAATAGCCTGGTTACATGTAAATAGCATCCCTGAGCAACACACATATTCCACTCAACTAAAATAGTAGCCCTGACTATTACAGAAATGAATCAGACATATGCTTTACCTTTAGAAAACAGCTCTGACAAAGCGAGCTTTGCGGTAAAGCTTGCTATAATTATAGAATAGAATGTAGTCCCATATTTTCCATTTATTAAAATTTTAAATGCTTTTAACACCAAAGGTGCATATCCTCTGTTAATCCATACTGTTAGATATATATATATATATATATATATATATATATATATATATATATATATATATATTTTCAATATGCGGGCTCTCACTGTTGTGGCCTCTCCCGTTGCGGAGCACAGGCTCCAGACGCGCAGGCTCAGCAGCCATGGCTCACTGGCCCAGCCGCTCTGCAGCAAGTGGGATCCTCCCGCACCGGAGCACGAACCCGCGTCCCCTGCATCGGCAGGTGGACTCTTAACCACTGCGCCACCAGGGGAGACCCTGTTAGATATTTTTAAAAGAAAGAAGGGGAGGGCCTCCCTGGTGGCGCAGTGGTTGAGAGTCCGCCTGCCGATGCAGGGGATACGGGTTCGTGCCCCGGTCTGGGAGGATCCCATATGCCGCGGAGCGGCTGGGCCCGTGAGCCATGGCCGCTGAGCCTGCGCATCCGGAGCCTGTGCCCCGCAACGGGAGAGGCCACAACAGTGAGAGGCCCGCGTAAAGCAAAAAAAAAAAAAAAAAAAAAAAAAAAGAAAGAAGGGGAGAGGACTTCCCTGGGGGTCCAGTGGGTAAGACTCCGTGCCTCCACTGCAGGGGGCATGGGTTCGACCCCCTGGTCCGGGAACTAAGATCCCCGCAAGATGCGTGGCGTGGCAAAAAAAAAAAAGAGGGAGAGTTATCTCAGGCACTTAATGGAAGTAATGAAATTAATAAGTACTAGTGGGTAACATTTACAGTCTACAAAGCTGCTTCATAGTTCACAGTTGAGCTGTTGTCTCCCAGCCCCAAACCACCCTCTAACCTGGGCTGGGTAATTCTGGGGCAGGGACTCTTCGGCCAGGTTTCTCCACTTCCAGGCTCTGCCAATGGAGGGCGCCAGAGGGTCTGCAGGGCTGGAGGAAGAGAAAGGGTGGTACCCAGAGACCAGAGTCCCACCCCCAGGGGCCTCTAGGCTGATAGCCCCCACCTCTCCCCTTGATTCCCTCAGCCCCAGGGGTTGTAGCCGCTTCCTGAGGTGACACTGTGTCAGCTCAGTGTCCCCTTTTTGTGTTTTGGTTCTCTGGTGCCTGTTTAACCAGTTCGATTAAATTCTCTGTTAAAATACCTGGGGTGGTTTGTTTTCCTGACTGGACTAATACAACCTTTATTTTTATTTATTTATTGTCTGCATTGGGTCTTCATTGCAGTGCGGGCTTTCTCTAGTTGTGGCGAGCAGGGGTTACTCTTTATTGCGGTGTGCGGGCTTCTCACTGCGGTGGCTTCTCTTTGTTGTCAAGCATGGTCTCTAGGCCTCCGGGCTTCAGTAGTTGTGCCGGGAGGGCTCAGAGGTTGTGGCTTGCGGGCTTAGTTGCTCCGTGGCATGTGGGATCTTCCCGGACCAGGGCTTGAACCCGTTTCCCCGTGCAGGCAGATTCTTAACCACTGTGCCACCAGGGAAGTCCCTAATACAACCTTTAATCTCACAAATTATAAGGTAGCTATTATCAAGCCCATTTTACTGGTGAGGAAATAGAGACTTAGTAGGGTACAGCAATTTGTGTAAAATTGCACAACCACTAATACAAGGGCCAAGACCTACACCTTCCACTTTGGGATCCTTTGCTCTTCATTTCCTCTCAGCACTTCTCTTGCTGAACTTTTTTTTTAATACTTTACAGAAGAATTGCAAAGGTAGTAGGGAATTCCCATATGCCCTCCACCCAGCTATCTCTGATGTTAACGTCTTACACAACCATGGAGCATTTATCCAAACTAAAAGTTAGCATAGGTACATTACTATTTTTCAAAACTACAGATTTTATTAGGACTACACCGGTGTTTCCACCAATGTCTTTTTTTCATCCCGGTTACCTTTGGTTGTCATGTCTCCTTCATTTCTTCCAATCTTTAACAGTTTCTCAGTTTTTCCTTGTTTTTCATGACCGTGACAGTTTTGAGATGTACTAGTTAGATATTTTGTAGAACTCTCATCAATTTGGGTTTTCTGATGTTTTCTTGTGATTAGACTAGGGTTATGGATTTGCAGAAAGAATACCACAGAGGTTAAGTGCACTTATTACATCATATCAGAGGCATATAACAGTTCATGACATACTCCCAGTGATGGCAACCTTGATCACTTAGTGAAGGTGGTGTCTGTCAGGTTTACCCACTACGAATCTTTCCTTTTCCATAATGTATTTGTTTAGAAGCCAGTCACTAAATCCTCTTGCTGAACTTTTGACTTCCCACTTAATCCTGGGGCTGTGCTTTCTTGGTGGGTTATTAAGTAGTGCTTAAAGAATCTTTGAATTGGCCAGACTGAGCATTATAAACCCAGGAGCAAGACTGTGTTAGGAGATATGACCATGTATTGTTCCTTGGGAAATTATTATCTGTTGTGCCATCTTTGTTTTGCACTACGTTTAAACTTGGAACTTGGCTCTTTTTAGTCTCAGAAAGCTTATGGTTAAGGCTAGGACACCTGCTTTTTTCTTGATGAACTGGAATCACTTCTGACAAGCCTGGAAAGATGATCAGAAGCCCAGGGTCTTAATAGCATGCAGGAAATCAGTAAAAAGAGGAAGAGCCATAAAGAAGTGTTTGCTGAGAATAGGAAAATTGGAGGTGTTGAAGGATGTGGTTAAAGGAGTGAAGATTTACGAGCATGGACTGAGAGGTGATAGGTGATTGGTGGAGGGACACAGAGATGTCAGGTAGGAGGTCAAGAAAGGGATGAGGATGGAACACAGGATGCGAGAGAAGCCAGTGACGTGAATCAGCCTTGGGATTGGACTCTGTGCATGATATATTGTAAATAATTATATTTTGTCTCTGAGATTCACCATCTAGAACATCAGAGTTATACTTCTAGCTCTAGATTTCATTACAGACAGACTTTAAGTGAGCTTAGACTTTAATATGTTTAATATATATTTAATATGTGAGCCTAAGAAATTAGTTCAGTTGGTTTATATAACCTTGGCTACTCACTGCTGTTTTTTAAATTTATTTTGGCTGTGTTGGGTCTTTGTTGCTGCACGTGGGCTTCCTCTAGTTGCGGCAAGCGGGGCCTACTCTTCATTGCAGTGCACAGGCTTCTCATTGCAGTGGCTTCTATTGTTGCAGAGCACAGGCTCTAGGCATGCAGGCTTCAGCAGTTGTGGCGTGCGGGCTCAGTAGTTGTGGCTCACGGGTTCTAGAGTGCAGGCTCAGTAGTTGTGGCGCAGAGGCTTAGCTCTTCCCTGACATGTGGGATCTTCCCAGACCAGGGCTCAAACCTGTGTGCCCCGTACAGGCAGGCGGATTCTTGACCAGTCCTACGCACTGCTATTAAGGAGTGAGTGAAAAATAATCAGAGCTCTCAAGACTTTTGGAAGCTTAGCAGGGCAAAGTGAAAGAGATTGTTACCTTGTTAACTTAGCTGCAAATTACAGATTTTTTTAAATTAAATATTTATTTATTTATTTTTGGCTGCATTGGGTCTTAGTTGTGGCATGCGGAATCTTTCATTGAGGCGTGTGGTCTTCTCTCTAGTTGTGGTGCGTTGGCTCTGGAGTTGTGGTGTGCTGGCTTAGTTGCCCTGCAGCATGTGGAATCCTAGTTCCCTGACCAGGGATCGAACCCCCGTCCCCTGAAATGGAAGGCAGGCTCTTAACCACTGGACCACCAGGGAAGTCCCTACAGAGCTTAATATTAACAATTTAGAAATTTAAACTATCATACATATGCTATAGGGTTTTTTTGGTTTATAAACAGCAGTAATTTTTTTATTTTTATTTTCTTTTTATATATTTATTTTTTGACTGTGTTGAGTCTTTTTTTTTACATCTTTATTGGGGTATAATTGCTTAACAATGGTGTGTTAGGGCTTCCCTGGTGGCACAGTGGTTGAGAGTCCACCTGCCGATGCAGGGGACACGGGTTCGTGCCCCAGTCTGGGAAGATCCCACATGCGGCGGAGCGGCTGGACCTGTGAGCCATGGCCGCTGAGCCTGCGTATCCGGAGCCTGTGCTCCACAAAGGGAGAGGCCACAACAGTGAGAGGCCTGCATACCGCAAAAAAAAAAATACAATGGTGTGTTAGTTTCTGCTGTATAACTTATAGGTTTTTATTTTACGCTATTTTGTTCCAATTATATGGGGTTTCCATATCTCATGATGAGCTAAGCAAAATAAAATCTCATTAGGGTGTTTGAATTACTAATGGCCTTCTTTCTGGGCCTAGGGCTGTATCTGAAAATAGGTAGCTTAGCCAAAGAAACTGACCTTACCTGGGCTTAGAATTCTGTATTTGATTGGCTTATAAACTTAACTGTTTCTGTATTTCATACTATTCTTTTTCTGAAGCTGAGGTTCCTAACATAGCAGACTTCAGAGCATATTTTTTAAGATTAATTAATTATTTATTTATTTTATTTATTTTTGGCTGCATTGAGTCTCAGCTGCGGCACACGGGATCTTCGTTGAGGCATGTGGGCTATTCATTCTGGCACGTGGGCTTCTCTCTATTTGTGGTGTGCGGGTTTTTCCCTTCATTAGTTGTGGTGCATGGGTTCCAGGGCACGTGGGCTCTGTAGTTTGCGGCACGTGGGCTCTAGTTGAGGCACGTGAGCTCAGTAGTTGTGACGCATGGGCTTAGTTGCCCCGTGGCATGTGGGATCTTAGTTCCCCGACCAGGGATCGAACCCCCGTCCCCTGCATTGTAATGTGGATTCTTTACCGCTGGACCACCAGGGAAGTCCCTCAGGGCATATTTCCTTCCAGAAATATGAGACATGGAGACTTGAAACTCTTGTAATTGATCTTGGCTCTTACAGAGATCGTTTTAGGGTCAGTATATTTCAGGAGGGGCACAGGTGGGCAGCTTGGAGGTTTTCAACTTGAAGACCAGCTTACAGTTTTTAGTTTTTAAAATACAGACTGGGGAAGACTTCGGTCCACTTGCTCTTCTTAATAACTGGCCTACTAAAAACACCTCTGTTAAATAAAATGACTGGAAAACTAATACTTGGTGGCATTAGAACATTCATATGCTTCTTTGGAAAAAATGTATATGTTGTGTATTTTATTTTTTTAATTTTTTTAAATTTTTTAACATGTTTATTGGAGTATAATTGCTTTACAATGGTGTGTTAGTTTCTGCTTTATTGTTGTGTATTTTAAAATACCTGTTTTGGCTGATACTGGTGCTTTGGGCATATTCTTTACCTACAGTATTAAGCATCTCAAAATCTCTTACTTAAAACTGGATTCTTATTTGTGAGCTGGGTTACCAGTCTCCTGACCAGATGAAATCTGGAAGTCAGGCGTCTAGATTGGGGTGCTGGTCTGAAAGGAGTCGTTTCTCTGACCCTTAGTCATTATTTACCAACTTGCTGGAGGGAAAAGGTGACAGTGTCTGCTTTACTAAAAGCACTTTTTTCCCTTTTAACTCTCCTTAAAATTAGCTGGTGTTAGGCAGAACCCTCTGTATCTAAAAGCAGCTCATCTTCAGAAAGATACTTTTATTGTAGAAGCACAGGATGATTGGGTAGTGTTTTATCCCGATGGGATGGGCTTTCAATCAGGGGAACCGGAAGTTGAGTAGGTTTCACTTGTCATCAAAGCAGCACACACAGCCCTGGAGGTGCATTTGATGTCCGAGTGTGAGCAACCTGTTGCCCGGTCTGAGTACTCCTGAACAATATGAGTCAAGACCCAAACCATAAGTAGAGGGAGAAAATGGGTCTGTGATGGTTGTCAACAAAGACCAGGGCGATTTTGTGATGGGTGCTTTTCTCTGCAGTGGATCTTTCATGCTCTTGTTATCAAAGAGAACTGGTTAAGTGGGCACACTCGTAGTAGGGTTTAAATATTTTGGAAAGATCAACCTTAGAGGTGATGTCATATAGCCAGGACATTGGTCCCATGTGCACCCTGCCAGGGGACCCAGCGGAGGAGTTAACAGACTATAAATAGACTGCCATCTTGGATGGATTCCTTTGGTAACCAAACCTGGACACAGAGCATCTTTGAGTTAAGGTCATCATGTGACGCCCTCGTGGTATCTCCCTCACGTCTTTGATTTGAGTGAAAAAAATGTCTTTTCACATCTTGTCAGCTTTGTGGTCACCAGTCTTTCTACATGGGTGATTGACTCCCCACGAGGATTGGATGGAAAATTAGTGAAAAGGAGTTTGACTGCTGTAAATATAGCTCATTGATGTTTTGGTGGACAGCAGGCACAATACAGTCTGTCCCAGGGCTACAGCTGGTTAAATAGGCAAATTTGTATTCATTTCACATCATTCAACCAGGGTAAACTGTTCTCCCTGATGTGGATCTAAGAAAATGTTATAAAGTATCACAAGTCTAAATATATGCTCTGGTAAGTCTTGGACACACTACATAGCTGAGAAGAGGGGAAGTAGAGAAAGCTGAGAAAATAACCAGGCATCAAATAAAAAAGGAACTGAATTTTAAATATAAAACCCCTAAAATCTATAAAAGCAAGAGCTTATGTAAATGAGTGCTGTAAATGAGCTCTTCATATGATCCCAGATGTTGATTTCTATATTAACTATTATTTATTTCTCTGACACAAATATTACATGTCTATGTGTAAAATGAGTACTTTTCTCTTTTAGTCATAAATTGCCTAGAAATAATTTCCTTTCTCTTCAGAGGCAGATTTTTGGCATTTGGGGCTTTTTTCTTCTTAAGTAAAGACTGCATTAGGTCATATTCATTTGTTTTTCTTTTACATCACCCCCCCTCCTTTTTCCTATTAAGTTTCCTTTCAGGGAATGTTTATTGCATCATTGTTTGTAATATTGAAAACTGGAAGCAGAACAAGTGTTCATTGGTAAAAGATTAGTGAATACATGATGGTCTGAGGTAGACGTCTCTAAAAAGGAACCAGGGATCCTTGGAGACATGATCAGTTCCAGGGAGGGGACAGAAAAACACAACATGAACTTGGAATATCTTGTGGTGCCAGAAAGTAAGGAGGAAGTGCTCAGAAAAGTGATGGGGCAAATCAAAAGGACACAGGAGCCAACTGAGGGAGTTCCCAGTGGCCAAATCCAGGATGCGATGTGTGTATATGATCAGGCCTGAATTTAATAGCAAATGTTAGCAAATTATGTACCTTAAAAAAACTTTTTGTTGAAATTAATTATTTATTTTTATGAATGGATTATAGTCCCTTTTACAGACTACTGGGAATTACCCAATAATTTACAATTGAAGTAAGATCCTTTAATCTCGTATGCACTGGGACCATATTTTCTACAGCAAAAATGTGAGTGCAGACATGGGGGTAGTTTAACAAAATACTTAAAATTAGAATGGTTAGAAAATCTAGGATACATAGTTGATATATACATACATATATGTGTGTATATGAATATATACGTATGTGTACCCCTACACACACACACACACACACACACACACACACACACACCCATACCCATATCCGGTCTATCTAAACCGGCAGTTCCACATTTGGCCGCCAAGTGGCGCTTTGCTTGTGTAAGGAAAACGAACAAGGAACCTGATGAGCACCAGGATAAATGGTCAAAGAGGCACTTGCTCTGTATTCATATGAGCCTTGATCGCCAACCCCCTGGGGCCCATTGAGAGAGTTTCTCTGGCCGAGTGGGTACTATACTCCCATCCTGGGCTTGAGGTGTTTGGGATTTAAATTATTCTGAGATTTAGGCTTATTTTGGCGTGGACACAAGCAGGCCGGTCCTGGGCGGGGGCGCGGCGGTGGTGGTGGGGGTAGTGCGCTGCTGGTACCTGAGTGCAGGGCGCCAGATGCACGCTCTGTTGTGGGCCCCTTACAGGTGGAACTAAGAGAGGCGTGCCTGGTCCATCCCCGAATCCAGGCTAGCATAGCGCTCAGGGCATAGTGAACGTGTTGAATGAATTGGTAGATGTCTTTGTTCTTTGAAAATAATTTAGAGGAGAAACCACCGTGCTTTAGGAATATCTATCAGTAACACATATTGGAGCATCTTGGGCAGAAGGTAAACAGCGATGAACATCTCCCCTGCTTCTGCTGGCAGTGTTCTCTGATGTCACACCCTGAATATACCTTTGTGTCTTCTACAGGTGCTGTTAGCTCTTACAGACAAAAGGAATTTGTCATGCAGTGCTCCAAGAAAGCTTTCCTCTGAGGAGACCTTAGATACTCCTGTTAAAATTTAAAAGGAGTGTGGCATTAGGTAGGCTTTTGTATGTACTGCTGCCTAAGCATAAGGGTGTAATCCAGAGAGTTTCGACCAGCCTCTAGAACCTGAACAGGATTCGGTACCTTTTGCAGTGATCATTTAACGTTCAGACTCTCTCCACACTCAACTCAGGTACCTGGAACACTCCTGGCATCAGAACATGTAGCCTTGCCCTGCTGTAGCCAAGGCAGCTGCAGGACAAACAGTGTGGCTTTTGGATTCAGATCCTGGTTCTGCTACTCATTAGCCCTGAGACCTTGAATAATTACATGAATCTTTTGAGTCTCAGTTTCTTTATCTGCAAAATGGGGGTGTTAAAACTGATATTCTTCATTTATCCAGTCAACCAACATATTTCTCTTCAGACTCTCCTCCAAGAGCTTGCAGTCTGGTGGGCATGGCCCACATGTCTATTAGTGTCTAGAATATTAAGTAAGAATGTATCTACACCAGAACTCCACGGGAGTCATGACAGCACAGGACATGTGAATGCATTTGCTGCCGCTGGACTGTGTGCTTAAAACTGGTGAAGGTGATACATTTCATGTTATGTATATTTTATAAATTAAATAAAGTAAAATGAAAAAAAAAAACTAAAGAACCCAGCATGATGCCCGGCCCATAGTACGTACTCAGTAAACGTTTCCCTATGTTCTCTTTTTTCATGGATGGGCGTTGGCAAGCTGTCGTTGCAACAGTTACCCAAATTTTACCCCATTAAGAGGGCTTTCTTCTGGCAGCATTTCTACTTAGATGAATAGAGTAGAGGGACCTGAGCCTTAATTCTCTGTCAACACATTACTGACCCGGCAGGTTTGGGCCACAAGTCCCTGAGCAGACCCGATTTCATTCTTTGCACACTAGTCTTTATAAGCCTGTCTTCATTATGAAAAGTGAAAGAGAATCCTGGAAGCTGTTTTTAAGGTCCTTCATAAGGTGCTGAGAGTTTATTTACTCCAGGATGTTGTCTGAGAAACAGGAAGACGTCTCCTAAGCCCATACTGAGCTTGAGGCAAGAAGTGAGGATACGGCTTGCAGAAGGCCTGTGGGTCCCCCTCCATCTGTGCGCCTGGTGGCATGTTGTGTGCAAGACAGAAAAGGCCACTTCTTCCCGTTTACTGACCTAGTTGTGCCAGGGCGCTTGCATCTGAGAAAAATAAATTCTGTCTGATCTTTCTTTTCATCACTCACTCCCTAATGAGGTACAACTGGGGCTGAGAAAATTACAGTTCCAAGGTCATAAGAAAGCAAGTGGAAACTGTGGATGTGAACTGAGAAATGGTTATTGATGCTGTTCTGAGCACAGTGAATGACCGGTGAGCGGCTCCTTCAGGGCAGTGCGTGGACCGGAGTCCATCCTGACCTTCATCTCCTTCGGTCCCAAGAAGATGTTACTTTGCTTTCATGTCACACATATCTGTTAGCATAGGAGTGAAATCTCTGGCCTTGAATTGAACTAAGATACTTTTTTTTTGCTCTAAATATAATACAGTAATGGTGCGTGTGTTAAAGAGGTACTGTAGGCAAACAAAAAAGTTCATCAGTGCCTTGCTAAGAAAAAAGAATGAACAAAGACATAGGTTAGGGTTTTCAGAGCTTTATTAACTGGTACTTCAATCCCTTCGTCATCTCTAGGTTAAGCAGCTGTATCCAGGAGCATCTTAGAGAAAGATGGAGGTAGAATGTGTTCAAACTCCAACTCTTCTCCTTAAAACTTGTGGAACTTTGGAAGGTGTTACTGAACCTGTTGCTATGTCAATGTCCTTATCTGCAAAAAGGGAACAACCATCTCTCCCTCCCAGGATTGTTCCAAGGATCACTAAGATAATGTATGTAAAGAGCTTAGCATAGTGCCTGGCACCTAGTAAGTGCTCAATAAATGATCGTTTTAAAAGCGAAGATCACAAAGACGCTTAGAGTCACGGTGGGCTAACCTGGCCTAGAGAGTTAGGGGAGCCGACTCTAAGAGCAGAATATTTTCTTTAGTTTGCCTCTGTTCCTGCTGTTTCCTCTGTCTTCCCTGTCATCTCTGAATTTACAAATTACCTTTATCCTTCAAGATCCCAGATCAAATACCACCTCCTCCATGAAGCCTTCCAGATTACCTCAGCCAGAAGTGATCACTCCCTGTATCGTTGCCCTTTCTGTGGCATTTCTGTTTAGTGTCACAGTTATTTGTGTAACTGTATCATCTTTCTTATAATGCTGCTTCTGAAAGAGCAGGACCTTATCTTTTCCACTTTAAGTCTCTCTTTACACCCAGCACTGAGTGTTGCCGGTAGACTCTGGTTGGGTACATGAACGGCCACTAAGGCTGAAGCTTAAGTAGGTAAGAGCCTACAAACAGGATTAGTTTCTCCTAAACAGATTTTCAATGGTTTTCTTTTGGCGAGGCAGAGGGTAAAGAGCTAAAAATGTAAGTGTGGATTTATTATACTATAAGGATAGTTTATATATGTAAACAATTGATCCCACGATGCCTTTCCCTGAGCAGTGAATAACTTGTGTTCCATTCCAGCTATCATCAAATGTAATATTCTAAATGGAAGGTGAAGAACACTAACTCCCCCCACCTTCCTTTTGTTTTTCTTTTTCTTTTTGTGGGGGTGGGGAGGATCTAGAGGGGAAAGGGCAAAGAGTGAAGGGAAAGCCTCTATTTTTTTTCTGGACTCAGGCAGGAGTTAAGGATAACTCCCAAGTACCTGTGCAAATGAATATGATTAAATTCGCTACTCCAGAAAAAAATTTTAATCCCAATGTCATTTATTTTGGCTTTAGAATAGACAAGCATTTGTGTTGGGTTTTCCTGCCTAATTACTTTTTGATTAAGCTTATTTAAAAATTGTTTAAAATTCCTTTAGTGTGACAGCCCAGCAAAGGGGGTGGGGGTGTGTGTGGAGAAATGGGCCACAGATGGGATCTGAACTAGGATTTCAGCTTTCCTGTATAAAAGCCTCCTGATACACTGCAAGCAGGAGAGCAAAGTTGGAATCAGCTTTCCGGAGAACAATTTGGCAAAATAGTTTTAAAAGTCTTAAAAATATGCTTACTCTTTGATCCAGTAATTCCACTTCTAGGAATGTCTTAAGGAAATAATCAAAGAGGCACGCAGAAATGTAGGGACAAAGCATTCACCACGACATTTATATCAGGAAAAAAAAGTAAAACCAACTGAAAACACTGAATAATGTGGAATTGATTAAAGTAGGCCCCAGTCTCTAATGTGTGTAGTTATATTGTCAAATTATAGGCTTTAAAACATTTGCCACATCTTTCTAAGTGAAAGAGAGACAATAAAATAGAAGGTACAGTTTGAAACAGTGCAGAGAAATAGAGGGGGGGGAGGGAGGGAGGAGGTGGGTGGGTGGGTGGGTGGATGGATGCCTATCCAAAAAGACACATTCTGCAAATGTTAACTTTGGTATCACTGAGTGGTGAAATTATGGCTGACTTTGTACTTTTTTGTATTTTTCAAGTTTTCTGCTTGAACGTGTATTGCTTTGTAATCAGAAAAACCACCTATCATATATTTTAAAAGAATATATGTTTAAGGTGAGAATTCCCTGGCAGTCCAGTGGTTAGGACTCCACACTTCCACTGCAGAGGGCCCGGGTTCGATCCCTGGTCGGGGAACTAAGATCCTGCAAGATGCTCCACATGGCCAAAAAAAAAAAAAAAGAAGAATATATGTTTAAGGTATCAATGAAAAAATAAAATATTGCTAGACAATACCCACAAAGCAATCATCTGAATGCACAGCTGATAGTTTGGATTAAATGTATTTTCTTAAGGGTCACATTCATACACATGAAGTATCAGGGATCACACTGAATACACAAAATCAAACATACCATAGGTTCAATTATGTTTCCCAAGTAAAACAGCAAAAATCTGTGAAGACACAGTTTCATGTGGACGTCCTGTTTTCTGAGACCAGCATGAGGAGGTAGACTCTTCAGAGCTAGGAGGACCATGGTTTTGCAAAGCTCCAAATACTAGTGGGTCTTCTGGGAATCACATGTAAAAAATATTTACTGCCCAAATGACATTAGAAGAATAGTGGGAACATTTTAAATCACTCTTAATCTTCTCAAAGCAGTTCCCAATGAAATGTTTTACTGTGTCCCCTTTCTTATCTCCTCGTTGTCATCAACTCACTACTCCAAACCCACATGTTTAAACAGGGAAAGAGAGTGAAAGCATAAGGTAAATGATGGACAACCACAAACCTTTGACGACCCCAAAAGAGCTCTTTGGCTCACATTTTTTTTAACTCTGCTTTATATGATCAACTGCAGAGGAAATTTGTTCTTCACTGTTTGCAGGCCTCCACTCTGTACACATGATGGGGTTCTCTTGTGTTTGAAGTTCCTAAATTCTTCAGACACCATGTGGCTTCACTGAAGGAAAATCCTTGCAGGTCCGACTCCCCATTGTGTAAGGTCAGGTGGAAAAGCCTTTTGTGATTAACTCAGCCACTGTGTGTCCCTTGGTATTTGGAACTTCAGTGGGAGTTTTTATTAGGTGTCCGCATTTTGAATGCTGACTCACATAAGCTTCATCTACTGGGAAAAGCAGATAAATGTAGCACTTTGGACACCAAGTCGGATCCCAGCTCTCCCACTAGCTGTGACCTCGAGCAGGTCCACTTACTATGGTTATCCGTCTTTCTAAACACAGTCTTCTCCCACTTTGTTTCCGACACAGTTTCCTTACGCTGCCCCTCCTCCCCAAGAACCAGTGAAGACTCTGAGAAGCCTGATCAACATCCGAAAGGATACACTAAGACTCGTCAAGTAAGTTCAAGTTCCCAGCCAGCGGGGGCCATGTTCCAGGGGCCCTTCTCCATGAAGGGGCAGCCAACTCCCCAGGGGACCCACAGAACAGTTTCTGCCAGACCCGGAGCCCAGCCTCTAGGCCTCTGGGCCGTGGGCTGCTTGCATGAGGGGTCTCCGTACCTAGATTGTTCAGAACATTCTCTGATAGTCAGTGTTTGGGAAGAACTTTCACTCTCCTGGAAGCTGTCATGATTACCCCGGTATGGTGAACCTTCCAGAAAAAGAACAGTTGGAGGAGAAAATGAATTCTGCAGATACCTCGACAAACCTGTGTGAAGATGGGATGTTTGAACTTGGTGCAGGAAATCCTTATTTTATTGCCTATATTTCCTTTTTAATTTATTCTTAATCTCATGTTCCCTTCCTCTGGTGCACTGGGTTTGTTGTTTTATCACCACTGTCAGTACTAATTATCATCAACATTTGCCTTCTTTGTGCTGTCCCTGAGATAGCATGATTTTTTTTTTTGACTGCATGGCGAGGCTTGTGAGATCTTAGTTTCCTGACTGGGGATTGAACCCGGGCCCCCTGCAGTAGAAGCACAGAGTTCTAACCCTGGACCACCAGGGAAGTCCCAGAGATAATGTGATTTTTAAACAGATGCTGCTTTCCAGATAGCAAGTCTGTCTACTAAGACTCACTGGTTCCCTGGGGAGACAGATTTGGTTAGGGCAAACCAGAGGTCCCACATTTTTCTCAATTGACAAAGGAAGATGACTCAGAGACCATTTTATGCTTGTATAGATCAGGGAGTTTATTTCTCTCTGATCATCTTTTTAAAATATAACCACTTCGGGGACTTCCCTGGCAGTCCAGTGGTTAAGACTTCGCCTTCCAATGCAGGGGGTGTGGGTTCGATCTCTGCTTGGGAAGCTAAGATCCCACATGCCTCGAGGCCAAAAAACCAAAACATAAAACAGAAGCAATATGGTAACAAATTCAATAAAGACTTTAAAAATGGTCCACATCAAAAAAATCTTAAAAAATAAATTTTTAGGAATAAAATATAACCACTTCATTGAGATATAGTTCATATACCATACAGTTCATTCATTTAAAGTGTACAATTCAGTGATTTTTTAAAGTATTTATTTTTTATTTGGTTGCACCGGGTGTTAGTTGCAGCAGGCAGGCTCCTTAGTTGCGGCATGCAAACTCTTAATTGCGGCATGTGAAGTCTTAGTTGCGGCATGCATGTGGAATCTACTTCCCTGAGCGGGGATCAAACCTGGGTCCCCTGCATTGGGATCACGGACTCTTATATGCTGCGCCACCAGGGAGGTCCCCCGATTCAGTGATTTTTAGTTATTCACAGAGTTGTGCAACCATCACTACTATCTAATTTTACAACATTTTCATCACCTCAAAAAGAAACCCGATACTTATTATTACCCGATACTCATTATTAATCATCCCCCATTTCCCCCCGAAACCACTCTTCCCGGCCTAAGCAGCCACTAATCTGTTTTGTCTCAGTTTTTTAATATTTTATTTGTCCCTGAGGTTTTCAACTGCCTCCCCAGCCACTCGCACCCCCGGGGTCAACCCTGGGGATGGCACAGCCAAGGGGAAACTCTTTAGCTGCAGAAGAGTCTGCAGCCGGGCATCACCCCTCCACCGGGGAGTTCCTGATGCAGCAGGATAAATGGAGGCTACTGAGGCCTCGGGAGCCTGCCAGCTGTCAGCTGCTCCGGCCACTTGTTTCTCTCATCACATATGGTCTGCTCGCGTATTTGATGGAGATGGATTCAAGGGTCTGAGCCCCCTTGAGGTCCTGGCCTCGGACGTGGCAGCCTGGCTGCAGCTCTAGAATAAAATGAGGCAACTGCTCTGAGCTTCTGGTTCTCACCTGTAAAATAGTGAACCAACCTTACCTTTCATGGCTGTTGTCAAAATTAAAGGGGATAATGAAAGGGAAAGCACCTGGTGATCAATAAATGTTAAGGGCTTCCCTGGTGGCGCAGTGGTTGAGAGTCCGCCTGCCAGTGCAGGGGACATGGGTCCGTGCCCCGGTCTGGGAAGATCGCACATGCCGCGGAGTGGCTGGGCCCGTGAGCCATGGCCTCTGAGCCTTCGCGTCCAGAGCCTGTGGTCTGCAACGGTAGAGGCTGCAACAGTGAGAGGCCCGCGTACCACAAAAAAAAATAAACAAACAAAAAAAAAACAATAAATGTTAAGATGAAGGGTGAGTTTTGATTTTGCTTTTTCTGAGGTGGGACTAAAGTAAATTCTGAGTCTCAGATTTCCAGGTAAAGATGCAGGATTGAACATGTACCTTTGCTTTCTCTCCAAACCCCACTAAACAATAATGAGTATTTTTAAACAGCACAAATCCTCAAAAATTGGGAGAGTGGGAAAGGAGCAACGGCAACAAAATTTTAGAGGCTGGGGGTTCCCTGGTGGCGCAGTGGTTAAGAATCTGCATGCCAATGCAGGAGACACGGATTCGAGCCCTGGTCCAGGAGGATCCCACATGCCACGGACCAGCTAAGCCCGTGCCCTACAACTACTGAGCCTGCACTCTAGAGCCTTCGAGCCACAGCTACTGAAGTCCACGCACCTAGAGCCCATGCTCTGCAACAAGGGAAGCCACTGCAATGAGAAGGTCACACACTGTGACGAAGAGTAGCCCCCGCTCACCGCAACTAGAGAGGACACACGCAGCAACGAAGACCCAAAGGAGCCAAAAATAAATAAATTAATTAATTAAAAAATTTTAGAGGCTGGAAAAAGGTGGTGAATGTTAAATAACTTATAAACCTGAGAAATCAGGATCCTGAGCAAACAGAAGGAAAAGCTGAGAATCACTAGTTTGTACTGTGGTTTCCCCCAGAAGGCTTAGGAATTGGCAGTTCCAGGTACCTCTGGACATCTTGGGAGTGGGGAGGCTAAAAGGAGGGGGGTTAGTGGAAAGTCTGCTTGAGAGGTATTCAGATCCCCCCTCCTTTAGACTACACAGCCAGAACTGCCCTCCCACACCCTGGCAAAAGGCTAGCAGACGATGCTCACTGGAAAAGTTCAAACAAAGAATCTCTGGACTTGGGGGACCGAGGCACAGCTAAGGGCTGGACTCAGTACTGAAAGCAGGGGGTTAGGTGAATTCAGAAACGTTGGATGCTGAGCCCTCCAGCCTGCCCCCCAACCCCAACTCTAAACTCAGAATGCCAGCAGCCAGGCCATTGTTAGAAGAGAGGAAAACTGTTCTTTGGACAATCAGACTCCCCCAGGTGGGAAGACCAAAGAGACTGGTTTTGGAGGTCCCTCGCCAGACCCAGGTGAGTCCGCAGGAAAGCCTAGCATCCCCAAGCCCCACCATGCACTCAGTTCCAATCAGGATTTTATTTTTTTTGGCCGCGTGCCATGGGGGATCTTAGTTCCTTGACCAGGGATCGAATCCATGCACCCTGTAGTGGAAGCGTGGAGTCTTAACTGCTGGACTGCCAGGGAAGTCCCCATGGACCACAACTAGGGGGTTTAAATGTCTTAGTATGAGCAGACAACCAAAGGTTCTCAGGTGTATAAGGAACGCCTATCACATGAAAGACAATTGTAAAACAAGCCAACGGGAAAAAGTGGAAATAAAAACTATGCAGGAAGAGGAAACCTTGATTTGTAGCCTCAGAGACATAGAGAAGATACTGCCTTCTTATTTCACGGACACAGTGACACAAATCTTTTAGCAAACAAGGCTCTCAGAGCTTAAAAACATAGAAATGAAAAAATCAATAGAATATCGGAAGAAAAGTTGAAATGTTCCAGGAAGTGGAGCATAAAGGCAAAGATATGGAAAACAGAAGAGGAACGATATGAAGAATATAAGGTCTGTTTAGAAGGTCCAACAGCCAACTAATGGTTCTAGAAAGAGAGAATGGAGAATATAGAAGGAAGGAATCACCAATGACGTACATAATTTAAGAGTTTCTACAAAGGTCCACCGAGTGCCCAGCCCAATCGATGATGAAAGTGACCCTGGGAGCTAAAAGATAATGCAGCAATGCTCTGAAATGACTTTTAAAAAGTATTTATAGGGCTTCCCTGGTGGCGCAGTGGTTGAGAGACTGCCTGCTGATGCAGGGGATGTGGGTTCGTGCAATGGTCCAGGAAGATCCCACATGCTGCGGAGCATCTGGGCCCGTGAGCCATGGCCACTGAGCCTGCGCATCCAGAGCCTGTGCTCCACAGCGGGAGAGGCCACAACGGTGAGAGGCCCGTGTACCGCAAAAATATATATATATATATATATTTTTAATCCAGAATTCTTTACTCAGCCAGACATTTGTTTTGGCCTCATGGCTTGCAGGATCTTAGTTCCCCAACCAAGGATTGAACCCGCATCCTCAGCATTGAAAGCACGGAGCCGTAACCACTGGACCACCAGGGAATTCCCTCAGCCAGACTTTCAATGAAGTGTGATTGTATAATAAAATCTCTCAAAAAGTTTATCCCTCCAACACACCCCTTTTCAGGAAGCTACTGGAAGTTGTGCTCCAGCAAAATGAAAGCATAACTCAAGAAGGAGGAAGCCAGGAGGTGCAGGAAGCATGCAATTCTCTGGGAGAGAGGCAAAAGGGACACACAGGGAGGTGGGGCAGGGAGATTCCAGGGTGGCAACCATGTGCAGGTACAGAGGGATCAGGGACCGGATGGAGCAGGTCAGAAGGCTGCATAAGTGTCCTGCTCAAAAAGGCAAGGTGCACAGAATACCTGTTACGTCTGAACGTCGAGATGTAGACAGCCAAAGAGTTTGAATTTGAATTAGTGACTAGTGAATAAAAGACTAAGCAACTGAAAAAAAAAAACAAAATGAGCACAAGCTCTAAGAAAAACTTATGCAGGAAAGGAAAAATAATTAGAGATTACTCTGTGGCTGAGCTGTGAATAATGTTGATGGACTCACAGGTGTATAGACGAAGATTACTGAGCTAACAAAATCATGGTGTATCACATGGTGGAAGGGGTGTCCCTATATGGAGCAGAGTGAGGAAAGAGAAAGTCTCATTTCCATAGTAGGAAGTCAATAGATAATGCCTAAAACTGAAAAATTAACATGCAGATAAATGCCAAAATGGTCAGCTACAGAGGTAAAGGCGGTTTCCTCTAAAGAAGAGGAAAAGGGAAAGAAAGAGACCTGCTGTTTTTTTGTCACAAGACTTGTGGAAACTATTTAAACTATGTGATTAGTAACTTTGATTAAAATTAAAAACTTTTTTTAAAGCCTGGCAAATGCACAAGGATGTTAACTGCGGCACCGTGAAATATCAGAAATCGCCTAAATGCCCCCTGATAGTGGTAAGAAAGTGTTCTGCCATCGTTCAAAATGAGGATGGAAAGTGCATGATCACAGAGGGAAGCCCACAATATGTTCAATTAAAAGAAGAAAACAAGGGACTTCCCTGATGGCGCAGTGGTTAAGACTCCTCGCTCCCAATGCAGCGGGTGTGGGTTCAATCCCTGGTCAGGGAACTAGATCCCACACGCTTGCCACCACAAAGGAGCCCTCGAGCCGCAACCAAGACCTGGTGCAACCAAATAAATAAATATTTTTTAAAAAGAAAAGAAGACGGAATTCCCTGGCAGTCCAGTGGTTAGGACACTGCACTTCCACTGCAGGGGACATGGTTGCATCCCTGGTCAGGGAACTAAGATCCCACAAAAAAAAATATTACTTTTAAAATATTAATTTGCTACCCCCAAATGCTGAGTCTTTATGGTGTTCTAGATGTGCCGAGGAAGTGAAGACCCCGGGGGAAGAGGCCGGCTGAGCGAAAGTCCACTACAGCGTGGAGTTCACCTTTGACACGGATGCTCGAATGGCCATCACCATCTATTATCAGGCCACTGAAGAGTTCCAGAATGGGATTGCCAGGTAAGAACAAAGGACCAGGGGAGCCACATCCTTCCTAGACAGGTTAGGGTCTGTGCCTGACGTGCTCACCTGTGGAGGAAAACATTCAGTGTGAGGCCCGCCTACCACAAAAAAAAAAGAAAAAAATAAAAGTTATCTATTCAGCCCACATATCCACAGAAAGGTAGCTTAATAGATTTTTTATTTTTTTAGCATTACGCAGGCCTCTCACTGTTGTGGCCTCTCCCGTTGCGGAGCACAGGCTCCGGACGCATGGGCTCTGCAGCCATGGCTCACGGGCCCAGCCGCTCCATGGCATGTGGGATCCTCCCGGACCAGGGCAAGAACCCGTGTCCACTGCATCGGCGGGCGGACTCTCAACCACTGAGCCACCAGGGAAGCCCTGAAGAGATAACTTTAATAGCATTACCAAGCAAGGGCAAAGGAAAGAGATTATAAAGATCTTTTCTTCTCTTTTCTCTTCCAGTCTATACTGAGAACCTGTTGAGAACAGGCATGAGACAGAGGAAACTGTCAGATAGTAACCTTTGCTTTGCTTCCCACTTTGACCAACAGCTACATCCCCAAAGACAACAGCCTGCAGTCAGAGACGGTGCACTACAAGCGTGGGGTGTGCCAGCAGTTCTGCCTGCCCTCCCACACCGTGGACCCCTCCGAGTGGGCTGAAGAGGAGGTGAGCTGCCGGCTGGCGGAGGGGACCGGCCGCTGGGAGGAAGTGCAGGGCAGGGTCTGCCCACAGACCCCCAGGGCGTGGGAGCTACTCAGGACCCTGGCCAGCAGCAAAGGATAGGCCCGGGTACTCGAAGGCCATGCTCCCCTTCAGCCTTGTAACGTCTTCATGCCCTGGGAAGGGTACATCTAATTTTTCTGTCCCAAAGTAGCCCATTAACCCAGGATATTTTGAGAAAGCCATGCCCAAAGGCAAGACCTGCAGGTTAGAAGCCTTTACATCTATGAGATTTTTTACAAAGAGGCTGGTGGCCTTCAATTCCACGGACTTAGGTAGTTAACCAGGTTGATGGATGAAGAGCAGAGATGAGGTTCAGGCTTCCTGATGAGACCTCCCTTTCTGACAGATTACTGTGCCCTTTAAATGTGTTAAGTCCCTTTTTTTCCCCCTTTTCTTTCAGCTTGGCTTTGACCTGGACAGAGAGGTTTACCCGTTAGTGGTCCATGCTGTGGTGGATGAAGGAGATGGTACGGGTGCTTCCTGTCTTCTTTGGCTGCACACGTGCCCG
This sequence comes from Mesoplodon bidens, assembly GCF_964165515.1. Classification (NCBI taxonomy): domain Eukaryota; kingdom Metazoa; phylum Chordata; class Mammalia; order Artiodactyla; family Ziphiidae; genus Mesoplodon; species Mesoplodon bidens. Next base: position 96,558 of record NW_027672498.1, read on the forward strand.
TATGTAGCGTGCAGGCCTGGCAGCGCCTGCGGCCTCAGAACAACACGCCTCCCCTGTGGGTATCAGGCAGTTCCCACATCCCCACGCACTCTTGCTCCCACGCTCCTCGGGAGAGAGTCCTATTGGGTGACGTAACATGCCCCTTCCCGTGACAGCCAGAGGGTTCGTTTTGCCAGACTGTGGGACCCGGGAAGGTGAGTGGAATCGAGGTGTGTTGTTGGCTTTCTTCTTCTTCATCCTTGTGCCTTTATTTGTTTCAGAGTATTTTGGCCATTGCCACGTCCTCCTGGGCACTTTTGAAAAGGTCAGTGGGTAAAGTTATAGGGCCTCACTTTGGTACATGTTGCTCTGTCTTTCCTGTGAGGACATGTGGAGCCCTGTTCGCTGGCTGCCTGAGCTCGGCAGAGTGGGTCCGGCTCGGAGGCTGCGCAGGGAGCGGGGGAAGCACCACACCGGGGGCTACACCACCAACTTGCTGCATGACCTTCAACTCCTTAGGCCCCGTTTCCTCTTCCTCTTTTTAAAAAATATTTATTTATTTATTTATTTATTGGCTGCATCAGGTCTTATTTATGGCACTCAGGATCTTCTTTGTGCTGCCAGGGCTTCTCTCTAGTTGTAGTGCATGGGCTCAGTAGTTGCAGTGCTCGGGCTTAGTTGCCCCACAGCATGTGGGATATTAGTTCCCTGACTGATTCTTAACCACTGGACCACCAGGGAAGTCCATCATTTCCTCTTCTTAAAGCAGAAGGGCTAGATTATGTGCTTGAAGACCCTTCCTGTATTAGGAGTCTGTCATTCCACACTGGCAGGGTGTGGGGGGCTTGGGGGGCCTCCAGGAGGTGTGTAATTGAGAGAAGTAACAAAAGAACAGCTGATCCTCATTGCCCTCCTTCATAACTGTGTATTTTCGCTCCAGCACACAGATGGGACTTTCTGTGTCAAGCCCCTCAAGCAGAAACAGGTAGTAAGTATTGGAGGGCCAGGGACTGGTGGTGTACCCACTTCTCTCTCTCCACTCCTTTGCTAAAGCACTCTTCTTTCCCTTCCACCACCACCCCCCCTTTTTTTTAAATCAAAGAAGAAAAGCAAACAGGGAATGCTTTTCTGTGTTGGAAACTACTTGGGTGGCCTGAAAGGAATACTGATTTTTGGTATCTCTGTTGTTCCAGAATTGTTTATGGTGAGGCAGCCATTATCTGAGCAGAGGACTTTAGAAAATGAAAGGGCAAGATATATCTCCTGACTTTAGGTTTAGGGAGAATGTTGTTATTTAAAATGCCAGGGTGAGAAACATTTCCAGCTAAAGGATCAAAGTATTGGGGTCCAGTTCAAGGCCAATTGGAGCTCTTGGCTTACTTTATCCCAACATTCCTTTTCTCACATTCCAAGTTTGCTGACTATCTGCTCCCTTCCAGAATGATCAGGCAAGTTATGCATATGTGTGCTGGAAGTCCTAAGCCCCACTGTGTGCCAACACTTTCCTTCCACTCATGCAGAGGCAGGAGCAGGGTCATGGAAGACAAGGAGGGGAGAGGTGTCAGTGGCATTGCCAAGGGAAGGTGTGTCATCACATGGAGGGTGTAGAGCAGTCGGGTGGGGTGCAGGGTAGGCCTCGGGTTGAGATGCAAAGAAAGACACCCCCTGCAGATGGGTGACAGATATCTTAAATTCTACATCATTCATTCTTTCAGGTATCAAGTGCTGTCCACCCTTAATGAGGTCAATTGTAGTCAGTAATACTTTAGTATAAATTGGTTGATAATGTCCTTTCCAACATAATCACTGTGTTAAAGCAAGTTTTAAGAGAGGCAGAGGAGATAACAGATCCTGAGCCCAGGGTACAGCCTGGAAAGGCCTGGCCTCAGTGAGTTGTCTCTTGGGAAGGCCTGGATCCCCAGGACTCCTGGATGGGATGGAAAGGCTAGGGTAGCTCAAGGGAAATGGTTTATCTCTCCTTCTGTTGCTAGATTGGCATCAGCAACAGCCATTGTCAGACTGGAGAGTGGGATGCGAAATCGGTGACAGGGTGAGCCTTAGGGACAGGGATCACTGGGACAGGGTGAGGGGCAGGGAAGAAGAGTGGGCAGGCATAAAGAAACAAGGGAGGGGCCAGCTTTGGCACCAACATGGCCCAAGCTAGTGGGAGTCAAACTGGGCATTGAAGTTGAGGTTCTAATGTTTTCTGGTTTTTTTTGGTGGGGGGGTGTTTGTCTCTGCCTTAGGACTTGCGGGATCTTAGTTCCTTGACCAGGTATTGAACCCAGGCCCCCTGGTGGTGAGAACGCTGAGTCCTAACCACTGGACCGCCAGCCAGTTCCCAAGTTGAGGTTTTAAGGAGCAGGGCTAAGAGAGGTCACATTTTGCCGCATGTTGGAGACAGGGTGGCTCCGTGGCCAGGTAGGGGGCGCAATCGTCCCCTCCTTCAAGTTCTTGCTCTCTCTTTGCTTCTGCATTTTCCCTTCCCCTCTTTTCCTTGCCCATTTCTTCTCTTTCTTTCCCATTCCCATTGCTTCCCATTTATAATGTCTAAACTTAGCTTTTATTACATAGCCAATGCTTCTGACACATGGTCTTCCATCCTTTTCCTAGTTTCTGCCTTCCTTGACTGTTGTTATAGCGACCTGCAGTACGAGTGTTACTGTTGTATTTGTGCAAGTTCCCTGTTGGGGATAAGGGCGGGTGAATTAAGCATTTGATTTTCATTCCCCTCCCAAAGAGAACACATATGTAAATAAGAGCCTCCTTTACTCTCCTAGGCCTTTGGTTTTTTTCATTGTGAATCAGTAGTCCTTGGTTACCGAAGGAGGTTGGGGGGTGGTGGTGAGTTCCCACTCATCTCTCGGGAGAGCCAGCCTGCCCTTGAACTTTTCCATTTGCTCTTCAGGTGGATGGGGTCAGCTACCTCCTTCAGGAGATCTATGGAATTGAAAACAAGTACAACACGCAAGAGTCTAAGGCAAGTTCCACCCACAGTTCTGAATGCACTCTTCCCAGGAGGCAGAGTGAGAACTTCTCTGATCCAGCCAGGATCTAGGAACTTAGCATGCCAGACTCTGGAATCCATTTGGTCCTAGAAGGGTATGTCTTCTTCCTCGTTTCAGATGATTATACTTATATAACTTTGGAAATGAGAACATAGGCTGGTTTGGATCGGTTCTTTGGCAGGTCTCTGCTCACTCAGTTCATTGCTCCCCACTTCCCTGGGTGGCCTCCTGGGCCCCTTCAGCTCTGACTTTCAGACAGGACCGGATCTCAACCTCAGAGAATGAGCTTGAGACAAACAGTTGCCAGAAGAAGTGAAACTCAGTGTGCCAATGCACTTGGTAAACTACCAAGTTCAATGTAGTTTACCAAGTGCATTGTCTCAGCTCTGCAGCCAGGCCACCTTCTAAAGAAAGTATGTGATGTGAGGGTCTTTGTGACGCTGGCTAAATTTCTGTCCCCCGGCCAGGTGGCTGAGGATGAAGTGAGTGATAACAGTGCTGAGTGTGTGGTGTGTCTCTCAGACGTGCGGGACACCTTGATTCTGCCATGTCGTCACCTCTGCCTGTGTAACACCTGCGCCGACACCCTGCGCTACCAGGCCAACAACTGCCCCATCTGCCGACTGCATAAGCCCCGGAGGCCCTGCTGGGTCCCCGAGGTCAGCCCTCGGGGGAGAAGGGGTCGTGGCTTCTGTGTGGGCTCTTGTACATCTTGACTCCTGCATCAACATGTCCTGATGGCCTGTTTTCTTCTTCACAGCTTTCCGGGCACGGCTTCAGATCAGAGCCATGAGGAAGAAACTGGGCCTTCTGTCCCCAACCAGCTTTAACCCCATCCTCTCATCCCAGACATCCGACTCAGAAGAGCATTCAGTAAGTTGGGCTTTTTTCACCTTTTGTCCTTCTTCACGTGACTTTGTGGCAAGTAATTAAAACTTGGCATTCTGAAGTAGTGAGTAAGCTGGCCGAGATCATGTTGTGTTAAACACCAGCCAATAGTACAGTGGAAAATGAGGTTCTGATCATTAAAACCTCCACTTTCCACCTTGGGGACTCAGCGTCCAGTTAACATTTACCATCCCTACAGCTGTCAGCTTGCTGTTTCACTCCAGTGTCCAGGCAGATGGGGGTGGGGATGGGGTCTGACTCTGGAATGCCCCCAAGCAGAAACAAGGGGATGATTGTTTGGGATTTAGATACAATTTACCATTTTTTATCTGAATCCTCCGAGAAGGTAACTGTTTTTCTTTGTCTTATTTTGTGGCTTCAGGGACTGGGAGCCACGTAGATGATATAATTCACCTCTGTCTCGTGGTGTAAGTGTTGGTGTCAAGACTCCACGCTTTGTAGTTGTAGACCAGAAGGTCTTGTCTTTAGGTTAACATGCTAGTGGAAGAGATTAATTATCAATTATTCAGTAAATGGTATTGGAACGATGAGGTAGTGCTTTAGGGAGGAACAATCAGTTTAGCACTTCACTCCTTACCAGATAACAAATTCCAGGCGGGGTAACTAGTTAACTGCACTAAAAACAGAGCAAGCCAAACATTAAAAACCTAGAATAAATTAGAGATGATTCTTTAGCTGACTATGGATGGGAGAGGGCTCTCTAAGCTTGAAAACAATGGAATGCTACCCAAAAAATAACCTGTAGATTTTTATTTTTGGCCATGCCACACGGCATGTGGAATCTTAGTTCCCCGACCAGAAATCAAACCCTCACCCGCTGCAGTGGAAGTGCGGAGTCTTAATCACTTGACCGCCAGGGAAGTCTCGAATATGTGTACATGTAGATTTTTTTTAATGTTTTTTTTTGTTTGTTTGTTTTTTGCAGTACGCGGGCCTCTCACTGTTGTGGCCTCTGCTGTTGCAGAGCACAGGCTCCGGACGCACAGTCTCAGTGGCCATGGCTCATGGGCCCAGCCACTCGGCGGCATGTGGGATCCTCCCGGACCAGGGCACGAACCCATGTCCCCTGCATCAGCAGGCGGACTTTCAACCACTGCACCACCAGGAAAGCACCCCGAACATGTAGATTTTATCGCATAAAAAATTTTAAACTTTAGATGTGTAAAAGATGACCAAAGTTAATACCAAACAGCAAATCATCTAAAGAAAAAAAAATGTACTCACAACATTTGCATCAGAGGAAAGGCTAGTATCGTTACCATAACCGACTTGAATGAAATAGTAGGTAAATGGTGCAAAGGACATAAAAAATTTCTCAGAAGAGGAAACATAGCTGGTCAACTGTCATTTTTTTAAAAATTCAATCATGTTAAAAATCAACAACATGCAAATTAAGATGAGAGACCATTTTTCACCTTTCACATTTAAAAACTTCATTTTTTAAGATACCCCATGCTGGCCGAGAAGCAATTAAAACAGGTAGTCTGTACTGCTTGTAAGGGTGTAACTAGAAAGATCACTGAAAATAAACAAAACAAAACAACTGTATATATTAAGAGCCTTAAAAACATTTGTACTTGGTAATCTAAGGTCTTAGAACTTAATACCCAGAAAATGATCTGAAAAAAAGAGATTTATGCCCAATAGATGAACAGATGTTCATCAAAGTGTTGTTTACAGTAGGAAATGGACACAACTAAATAGCCAGCACCAATGGAAGAGTAAGGAAATGTATGGTATCTATGAAAAGGGATGCATGTGAAGGAAAATATTTATGTTCTGTGAGGTAAGCGGGGTATAAAATTATCATTAACACATTGATCACAACTGTGTAAACAGTACAGAGGAAAAAACATTGGAAGAAAATAACACTAGAATGCTAACAACAGTTATCACTTTGGGTGATTTGATGGTTGATGACTTTTTTCCTTCTTTCCACTTTTATGTATTTTCCAAATTTCCTGTAATGAACATATATTTCTACTATAATAGGAAAAAATCAACAGTATTAAGAAGAAGTTCATCAGTAGGCAGAGTCAAGGAACATGTGGTTCTCTGATATTTTATCTTTTTCTGCTTCTAATACAGCTTTCATTTGCCAGAGCCCCAGACTAGATGTAAAAGAAAGTGTTTTTCCAATGCAGAGGAAGAAACACGCTCGTACCATAAAACGAAGAGTATTTAATTAATTTCCCAACCTGTCTCTGATTCCCCTAGTCCTCGGAGAACATTCCACTGGGCTATGAAGTGGTGTCTCTTCTGGAGGCCGTCAATGGGCCCCTTACCCCATCCCCGGCAGTCCCCCCACTCCACGTGCTTGGAGAGAGACACCTGTCGGGAATGCTGTCTTCCTTTGGCAGTGACGGCCACCTGCCTCCTGTCCGGATGCTCTCCCCCCTCGACCACCTGTCCGACTGCAGCAGCCCAGGACTCAAGCTCAGAAATAGTCTCTCCAAGTGAGTAGTCAGCATGCAATAGCGTTGGCCCTGGGGTCCTTGATGAGATGCTCTCAATCCATCTTTCACCTCCTCGGTGCTGGCTCGAGTCCCAATTCCTAGGGCAGTGTAGACCCTCTGGGCTGTTCCCAGAGCTGCTCATTGCACTGAAGACCTGGGCTAGCACCCATCCCTTGGGAGGGGAAAATAAGATGGTACATGTGTACTTAGGAGGATCCAGACGGACGAACTTCTCATGTATTCTGTTGTGGAAGGAGAGTATGGGGTATAGGGATGATGACATCATTAGGGTCATTCAGGCCCCTGGGAGCATCACTTAGTCTGAGGACCGAAGGAACCTTGTGATCTGTGTTTCTTAGGCGTTTACATCCAACTAGAAGCAACTCATAATAAGTTTCCACGGCAGAGGAAAGGAGGGTAATTTTACAGATGAAAATATTGAAACCCTCAAAATGTCAGTGGATTTCCCCCAGTTCAGACACAATTGTTTGCAAGAGCTAAAGGTAAAACTCTGATTTTCCGATGCCCAGAAGAGGTCTCAGACCCTCTGGTGCCCTTTCTCACGTCCCCACTCCTTCCTAAGATTTAGGTTCCCTCCGGTTCCCCTCAGGGCCCTCTTCTCCCTGTGACGTCTGGTTAATGGGAGTGCAGGCGAGTTCTGTTCTTTAAGGGGCATTGGCTGCAGCTGCTTCTCCCTCCGGGCTTATGCAGGTCCATCTCCCAGAATTCTTCTGTGCTGCACGAAGAGGAAGATGAGCGTTCATGCAGCAAATCTGAGATGCCCCTGTCTCAGAGACCGACAGCCCAACATCTCAGAGAGGTAATGTGCATTGTCCTTCCTTGTTTGGTTTTGGACTCCAGGTGCTCTCCTTCCTGCCTGCTGGCCTCTCCCGGCCCGTCTGGTCTCATTCATTCATCAAATGCCTTTTGAGCACTCTCTGAGACAGCAGCAAGGGTGTCACCAGACTCAGTCTTTTCTCAGTGTATGGGGCCTGCGTTACTGACCAGGCATGATCCTTTATGCTGAGGACAGCAGCAGTGGGGAGACACAAAAGTCCTGCCCTCCTGGCGCTTACAGTCTTCATGGTTGGGGTGGGGGTGTACACAAAAGACGGTCAGTACAAAACAATTGTGTCAGGTGTTACCGGGGATCCGTGTGTCACATAAGGGTGGGGAGGCTCGCTTTAAAAAGTGGTCCGTGGACAAGGGGACTCCCCTGGCTGTCCAGTGGTTAGGACTCCGTGCTTCCACAGCAAGGGCTGTGGGTTCGATCCCTGGTTGGGGAACTAAGATCCCACATGCCACGCAGTTGCAGGCAAAAAAAAAAGTGGTCCATGGACAGAGGAGGTGAGACGAACTGGGCAGATGTCTGAGGAGGGCAAGTTCTGGATGCAGGCTCAGCTGGTGGAAAAGCTGGGCGGCTGAGTCGAAGATGGGATCATCTACCCTGTGCACCCTCACAGGCTTTATGTAACAGAGGTCAGCGGGCTGTCGAGCCCACCCCTGGTAAGGCGGTGGGCAGGGTGCAGCGGAGCATAGGAAGGTGAAAAGCGGTTCCTGTCCTGAGGAGCTCATGGTCCAGTAGGAGACAGGACATATATATGAATAACAACACCACATCTGGCACGTAGGTGTTAGTAAGTGTTTGTTGAATGAGTGAATGAATTTTAACCAGAGAAAGGAAGGGCTCCCAAAACAGAGACACTGACGTGCTGTGGAGGATCACGTCAAGTGAAGGGAACCAGAAGCAGTGATGGCGGAGCAGTGTTTGAGCTGAATATCAAAATTTCTTAGACACGAAGAGACAGGTGAGAGAAACATTCCTGGTGGCAGGGACAGTACACGTGAAGCACGGAGCAGAGTGGGGGCCCTGAGCAGGCCAGTGGTACAGTGGGAATGTGGCTTCATGAGGGCACACCTGGCGGAGGTGTGCAGACTGGATTCAGCGGGAGACAGACCTAGCCAGGCAGGAGGGTTGCCTGAACCAAGGTTTTTATTTTTTTCAATTTATTTATTTTATTTATTTATTATTTTGGCTGCGCTGGGTCTCCGTTGCTGCGCGCGGGCTTTCTCTAGTTGTGGCGATTGGGGGCTACTCTTCATCATGGAGCGTGGGCTTCTCATTGCAGTGGCTTCTCTTGTTGCACGGCACGGGCTCTGGGCACGCGGGCTTCAGAAGTTTTGGCACACGGGCTCAGTAGTTGTGGCACATGGGCTCAGTAGTTGTGGCTCATGGGCCTAGTTGCTCCGTGGCATGTGGGATCTTCCCAGACCAGGGCTCGAACCCGTATCCTCTGCATTGGTAGGCGGATTCTTAACGACTGCTCCACCAGGTAAGCCCATGAACCAAGGTTTTAAGAAAAGAAGACTTGGAAGAGAGAACACAGGCTGTAGAAAGAGAATCAGTAGGCTTTTGCATCTGCCCTGGGTTGCACTGATGTTGTGAGCCCATGTGACTGATGGGAGTGCCGAGTGTTGGCTGGGGGACAGGCAGTGTTTGTATTAGATCCATCAAGCTGGAACTAACCCTCCATGCCAGAGGAGAAGTCCAGCAGGTACCAGGGCCTCCACTGGTTTTGTGTTCTCTCCCTTCAGAAACAGAGCTGTTTCTCCGCACACCACAAAAAAAAAAGAGAGAGGGAGCTGTTTGTAATCCTGGGGAAACCTGGGGTTTCCCCATGTCACAGCTGCTGGGTGACCTGTGTCACCTGAGCTGTGGTCTTTGTGTGGCTCTAGCAGCTGCTGGACCTCGGACAGGATGTGCATGTACCTCCCCCCGGGAGACAGCCACTCCAGGTCAGGGGTGCACAGAAGTGATGAGAGGAGAGACCAGGCCTCCCTCTGCATGTTGCCTCCTGCGCCCTTCCAAGATCCCCTTTCCTCCTCCTTGCCCGGGGCCCCTGCCCTAACCCCTCCCCTCTAACATGTTTGACTGGCGCTTACTTCTTTCCCACCCAGGAATGTGGCATCACCCCATAAAGTGAGAACCTGACCTTGTCATCGTCAGGAGCTATTGACCAGTCGTCCTGCATGGGGACGCCTATCTCCTGCACAATTTCCTCCCCAGAAGGTACATGAAGGTGGGTGGGATCAACTGCACGTCCTTGCCCGTCAGCCGAGTCCGTAGTGCTTCTAATATTTCCTCCCAGATGGACTGGGGAGCAGCATATTAATACCTAAGTGGAAGACAGTATAGGCCCCGGCTTGAGAGGAAGTGAGACTCGCTCCCTTGCAATGAGAGGGCGGTCTAGTGGCTGAGCTGGGGGAGAAGCAGGTATCTCACCCCCAGTCCTGCTGTCGTAAGGTTTTCTTTAACATTATGACAGGGAAAAGCAAATCCCTCATCCCTGAGGTTGAGTTTGGAGCTCTAAAACATAAAGGAACCAAACCTTGGAAAACCTTCCATCTAAACCCTATTTGGTGAGGGCAAGGCCAGGCTGCTGGTGTCCTCACTGCCCGGGTGCAGCGAGAGAGCTCTGCTCCCAGTGGACTCACAGCAGCCGGGCCTGACCTCCGTGTCCTTCCTCCAACTCCTGTCTCCAAAGACCCTGCCAGCAGCAGTCTGGCCCAGTCGGTCATGTCCATGGTGTCCTCCCAGATCAGCACCGACACCGCCTACTCCATGTCCGGCTCCTACATCGCCCCTGGCACAGAAGAGAACGGGGAGGCTCTCCCCTGCCCCCAGACCACAAGCAGGACCCCCTCAGAAGAAGGAGACATAAGAGAGGAGCATGGGATCGACCTCGCCGCTCTGCTCTGCTCTGTACTCGAGTCCCAAAGAGCTCAGTCCAGGGCCTGCCAGGGAGATCGGCAAAGGCGCCCAGTGCTCGGGAGGGGAGCCCTGGAAAACGGTACCGTATCATTGAATCAAAGACTCCCTCAAATGTGATCTTCCGTGTGACACCACTTCTATACTGAGGACTTGGTTTGGGTTTGCTGCCAGGAGAGCTGGGTAGGAGAGCCGGTGGCATCTGCACCTTGACTTTTGTTGCTCCTTTGCAGGTAACACCAGTGGCGTCTCCAGACTGTAATTTTGTGGGCCTCGTCGCCACCGCTGAAGAGCAGGATGCAGAGGTAAGAGCAAGGTGGATGCTGATGTCCCTCCCCATTCAGAGGGACTGTTGGCGCTGGCAGAGGATGCAAATAGGATGAGGATTGTTCTGGAAGAAGCCTTCCAAGGTGGTGCACTTGGATCTGTTAGAGGGAGGGTGCAGGCAGAGGGACTGTCCGGTTAGCAGAGGGCGCTGGTCTCAGCTTAATAGGCGTGGGGTGAGTTCCGGAGGGAAGTCTTCCAGGCCAGACCCTTGAGAGGGTGTTTGTCCTCCAATTCACTTAGTATTTACCTGGCACAGGCATCTCACATCTTCCTGGCACTGGGGGACACAAAGACCGAGTGACATGGCTTTTGCCTGCCCACACCCCCAATCCATCCATCCCACCCATTCCGCAGCTCCATCTGATGGAGGAATCAGAGTTATAACTCAGCGTGAGAAGTGCTCTGACGGAGGTGTGCCTGAAGTATATGGAATGCCAAGCTCCCAGTGGGGACTCTACAACTTTCTCTTGAGCCAGATGTTCTCAAAGGAGTATCTGGATGGGACTGGGGATCCTAAAGGGTTCCTGAAAGTTTTATGATCTCACGGTTTGCTTTTTCATTTGACAACTTTTATTTCCACCTGAGAGAAACAGTGTGAGCTAAACTATTACCAAGGCTATTCCTGACAGTCCCACGGTCCCTCTGTAAGGTGCCTCAGACCTGGTCCCTACGGGCCGATCCTGCCTCGCCAAGCAAAATCTGCCTCTGCTGGGCCTCCCAGCCATCTCACACGGACAGGAAATGTATGGATACCATGAGGGTGATTAGTTCTGTCTTCTGACAATCAGTAGACTCATTTCACTGCTTTATGGACTCACAGTGCCTTCCTTCTGTCCTAGGGAAATGATGTTCTAGAAGAAGAGGACGGATCACCCACACAAGAAGATGGTAAAAGACCTGGTCTTTTGCTACCTTTTATTATATTTCTTTCCCGGGTATTCTCTGAAGGGTAGAGAAAGGGGCACTGGTGTGACTTGGTGGCACTGCTCAAGGGTGTGGCTTTGGGGAAAGGTTGTCTCCTTGATGGAATATCAAAGCAAGCAGGGTATCTGAGGACCTCAGCAGCCTTCCTGGCTCTTTCTGGGCCTCTGAGCCAAGGCTGCAGTAGATACATGGAGTTCTCCATCTACGTTGAGTAGATCCTGAAGCTTCTTGGGCAACTGCCATCACCTTCCTTCCTGCTTCAGCTTCTCAGCTGAGTCTCACAGAACTGCTCTAGGAGCCCCAAAGTTCATCTGCAGCAGGAGAACAGCTTCCTCCCCTTGGGGGAACCGACTGTTAGGCAGTAGGTTTTCCTGCTTTAGTGAAGAAAACGGCTGATATTACAGTAGCAGAAGGATGACAGCCCTGGCGGCACAGCAAAGGTGAGGTGAAGAGACGTTAGCAGCTCAGCGTGCACTAGTGTTTGTAGGCTATTGGAACGAGTCTCTTTACCATCGTTCAGGCCTCAAGTAGATATTTTTTTTTAATTGGAAGAGTTGGTTTACAATGTTGTGTTAGTTTCTGCTGTACAGCCACGTGAATCAATTATACATATACATATGTCCACTCTATTTTTAGATTCTTTTCCCATATAGGCCATTACAGGGTACTGAGTAGAGTCCCCTGTGCTCTACAGCAGGTCCTTATTAGTTATCTATTTTATATATAGTAGTGTGTATATGTCAATCCCAATCTCCCAATTTATCCCTCCCCTCCCTTGCCCCCTGCCATAACCATAAGTTTGATTTCTACACCTGTGACTCTATTTCTGTTTTGTAAATAAGGTCAATCATATCTTCAGTCGGAAGAATTTTGTTTCTAGTAAGCCGAGAAGCAAAGGAAGGACCTACATATAGAGCAAGGAAGTGGCGGGGGGGTGGGTTAGGCGAGCTGGGAATCCCACCTGGGATTGTAGGACCAGGCGTCCCAGGAACCGGTGTCTCTTCCGTCTGCTCCTCTGAGGTGCCTCCACAGAAGGGCAACCTCTAGAGCAAACCTGGATCCCAGCCTGGATGCAGATGTAATGCTAGTCGCTTCTGCTTTGGCCATGGCAGTTGCTTGGTGGGTTGTGTGGTGTGCAGGGGGTGCACATGTGCACATGACCACTCTCTCCTGGCCAAGTAGTGCCGGAGGAGGGGTGGTCGCCCAGGCTGTGCCTCTGCCGCACACACACACCAACAAAGCCGGGGTTGGGCGCTACCTCCCCTCGGTTGATGTCTTCACGGCGCAAGGCTCTGAGTTCTCCATTGTGATTGTCGTCCCCAGTAGAATATTTGCTTCTAAAAGGCACAGGGCAGTACGTGGTTTCCGCCTGACATTCCATATGTGGTTTCCACCTGACATGCTGTACACAGTAGATGTATGTTTCTTCCTCTGCCTTTCACCAAGGGAAAAAAAAAAACCGGGTGTGGGGCTTGAAAAAATAACATCTAAAACTGTCCCGTTCCCATCTTACACCACTGTAGGTTTCTGGTCAGCCCCTTAAAACATCCTCAGAATAGCAAATTAAGTCTCAAAGAAAATAAATCATAATTTTGCAAGTGATGTGATTCTTTGATTTGAGGTGCAAAATTACGGGACCAAAGAGCTTTAATTGCCATTTTATGTATTAGTCATTTCGCAGAGCCTTGTGGTCATAAACACACCCCACGTGCACCGACAGACACAGGCCGGAGCCTGGGGTCACTTCCCCCGTGGCTCTCCTAGCTCTTCCAGCCTTGCTTAGCTCTGCTGTGGGCCCAGGTCTTTGTGTCCGAATCCCACAGACCTCCCCAGCGCCTGATTTCCCAGGAACGAAGGCTGGAAAGGGGCCAGTTAAGGAAACAGAGCAGAACAGAGCAAGAACACAAACGTACCCAGACAGTTTCCTTTATTGTCCACTCTCCCCACTTAATTATTGTCTTTTTTTTAACATATGATTTGATGTTTTTTGTCTCCATCCTAAGATTTTTATTTTAAGGACAGCAAAGCAGAGAAAAACACAGCCAGGTCCTCTCTAACTGCCTTAACTCCGTTACAGGCCAGAGGACATTCGCATTTCTAGGTATGGAGTGTGACAATAACAATGACATTGCATCGCCAGCATGAAAGCACTGGACAATAAGCTGTGCTTTGCGGTCTGCTTACCCGGTGAGTGGCAGTCTGGTGAACATGAACTTGGTGGGAGACGCTCCCGTGCTCACACCCCTGCTCTCACCGTAGGACACCCATCTCCTGCCCTGCAGTTCCTGCAAGAAGGCATGGGCTTTGCTATGGTGCTGGGAGCCAGTTGCTGAAAGGAATGAGGCGGCCTTGGGAGAGTCCTTGGTCAAAGAGCGACTCTGCTCTAAACGAATCTATTTGGGCATGGAGAAAGGCGCAAAAATACCTCCAAAGCCTTCCAATTTGGCCTGACCGTGCCCCCTCCATCATGATCTTGCAGATCCCATGGCAGGGGGCCTGGTCTTGTTTCCATCAACAGGCAGTTTAAGGCAGACACGGCCTCTGTCATAAGGTCTTGGAAAGAGAGCCTGAGCGCTTGAAAAGGGAACCTGTAGCCCCTCAGAGGAGAGTGGTTAGTTAGGATCAGAGAGGAATTTCAAAGCCTGCGTTTTATAGACTAGCTCTGTGACCCAGTGAGCCCTGGGCTACCACCAGTTGCCTTGTGCTCCCTAGATTTGTATCCCAAAGGAACGATCAGGGGTCGAGGGTGACTCTTCTCCCTGGAGCCCTAACTCTATAAATTCCATCAGGGCCATCAACGTGCCCCTTATTCCTTCTCATGACACTAAACTGAATCCGGGATGAGTTCTCAGGAGGAGCCCACCTGTCAGTCACACTCTGCGCACTGATGTCTCTCTGCTCCATGCTCACCAAGGGCTTCACCAACCATGGCTCTAAAGCCACATCTTGCCCGGTGGACTAGGTCGAAATAGCCCCTCCTGGGTTCACAGCAGAGACTGCCTTCATGTTGCGTGGTTTGTAATCTCTTAAACATGCCCTGGACATAATTAAGCTTCAGGACAGCCACGTCCCGTCATGGTTCCAGTGCTTTACTCTCTTGGCGACGTGGTTACAGGTGCTGGAGGGACACAAACTCCTGTGGTTGCCACTCTCCATCAGCTTGCAAAAGACCCAGGTCCTCACCCCTCTTGCCCCATGCAGGCCTGTGGTGGAGGAAGCCGTAATCCACAGAGACGCCTCCCACAGCCTTCCCAAGGGCTCTCTGGTCCCTTCCCATTTAGCGTTGACCCAGCCAGGCCTGGGCCTGGGTGGCTGAGGTCCAGGGTACACTACACTTCCTGCCTTCCTACTCTTTACCTGGCTTCTGTCTGTCCATTTGTTTCTCATGTCTTTTTGCCAAATGTACGTCTGTCTGTCCACTTTGTTTATTTTGAAACTCATTTAGGTTATCCAGACTTCGTGTGAAAGTTCATGTTCACCCACACCCAACCCCAAGCTTGCTGGGCGCACGCACATCCGAGGGGCCCTCGCTGAGGCTTCCGTTCCTAACTGGCAAGAGCCTGTATTTAATATGCTGAAATTTTCCAGGAAAAAAAATATTTGTGAGACTAGATTAATCCCTGTTCCACAAAAGCGGCGATGCATCTGTGGCAAAGGTTACAGGCAGGATTTGTTTTGGTCACTAGTTGGGGAAGATGCCATCTCTGCCCTCACTCCGCCCTGAGTCTGTGGCAGCTGTGCCGGCCAGCCGCTCACTGGGTTTCAAGAGAGGAATCTAGGCTCCTGCCTCCCCACAGTGGATCCCCACCAACTCCCGTGTTTGGCAGAGAGAGCTCTTGGGAATTGTCTCAGCCAGCCATGCTGGTGGAAACTGACCCCAGGCCTTGTGCTTCCTCCTCTCCCTCACTCCTTCGGGCCAACCTGCTGGTGGATGTTTATTCCACTCTGGGATTGCGGCAGGGGAGCGAGACCTGGAAGGAAAACTATGCCTGGGCTTCTTTATGGTGATCTCGAGAGCCAGCCATTCTCAGATTAAACTGGCTTCACCGTTCAGGCCAGACATGAAACCGAATGACAGTGGCGGCTGCCGGGAGAGGGAGTTGAGGGTCGCATCGTAGCCTCACCCCGAGGTCTCAAGGGCTCTTACGGGAGAAGGAAAGTGCATCTGCTCTCTTGGTAAAATGTTTCTCGGGTTCTGCTGTTAGCGTCACACTGGTAGTAAAGAGCTGGGGAACTCTCTGGAAGCATCTGTCGGGTTAATGTCAGGTAAATGACAGGAGCATCCACTGTGGTAGTTCCCGTGGAATCAACAGACCTCACCACGCTCAGCTGTAAGTTCAAAGTTCCATCCTATGACTGTGGTGCCTCAGGCTGGCTTGGCCGTCAGGACAGCTTCTCAGGCACGTGGTCTCCCTCTCCACGCTGTTTCCCTCCCCACATGGATGCCACTCCCCTCACGGAGCGCCCACAAGGAGGGAGCCCGGGGAACATCCCATGGTCCACCCTCCCCAGGCCCACAGGTGCTCTGCCAGGAGGCCCAGCTCGTGGCAAGAATGGCTCAGGTCCCCATCCTCGCTGCTCTCATCAGCCTTGTGGGAGTGATGTTGAGAAGGCACCTGTGTCATTCCAGCACGTCTTCCGCTAAGAAGACTCTGGGTCTTCTTTGGCCCTGAGACCAAGGTGGGGGGGGGCGATGGTATGTTCTGAGATTGTTCTGCAAGGTTCTCAAAGGGAGGAAATCTGAGTTGACCACTGTAGGTGGTGAGCCGATTAGAAGCGTGAGGCCATGCTAGGTAGACGGGGCCCCAGGGAACCTGATGGAGTATCACACAGGCGTCAGTATAGTGGCCAGGGGACCAGTGACAATTCTGTGAAAATGCTGTGGGGAGTGTGATGGGAAAAAGCAAAGATAATTTGAGTTTATTAGTGGAAATACAAATGTTTTTGTTTTGTTTTGTTTTGTTTTTTTGTGGTACGCTTGCCTCTCACTGTTGTGGCCTCTCAAATTGCAGAGCACAGGCTCCAGATGCGCAGGCTCAGTGGCCATGGCTCACGGGCCCAGACGCTCCGTGGCATCTGAGATTTTCCCTGACCGGGGCATGAACCCGTGTCCTCTGCATCGGCAGGCAGACTCTCAACCACTGCGCCACCAGGGAAGCCCGATACAGATGTTTTTAAATGATGGCATTGGACAGGAGTGGGCATACCGATGAAATCTAAAAGTACTTATGGAGGGAATTCCCTGGCCGTCCAGTGGTTAGGACTCAGCACTTGCACTGCAGTGGCCTGGTTCAATCCCTGGTCGGAGAACTAAGATCCTCCAAGCCACTGCACAGCCAAAAACAAAACAAAGAAAAGTACTTATGGAGACCTGAAATAACCCAAGACTAAGACGCCACTAGGAAGGGTTATGCTTCACAGATACTAAGGAAAAATCGCAATTAACTTTCTCTTTTCTTGGAGAGAAACTCTACAAGATGGTGGAACTGTTACAGACCTTAAATTTAATTAGTGGCTGGGTAGAGGCAGGAAAGAGGTGTGTGGAATCCCCCTAGATGTGCTCCCCAAATCTGCCTCTAGAGGTCTCCTCACTCCCCCGTTTCTGAGCCTGAGGATGGAATTAAGTGGGAACCACCTTTCTCTACCTCCTGTGAAGGATTTTCAATCTCCAGGTCCCTTTTCTGGCTGAGGGCTGGACAGAATGGCAGCACTCGCTCAGGAAGTCCTCCTAGGCCTTCCAGGCTTACCTTCTGCATCCAGGATGCACGGAGCAGCAGGGTTTCGCCGAGGGTCTGGCAGAAGCCTTTTTAGAGGAAAGAGCACCACCGACTGTACCAAGAAGCTGGGGAGATCAGAGACTTCAGGTCTGAGTCTTGAGGCTGTTTCAGAAGGAGCCAGTTTTCAGCCCTGGCTCAGAATCTGGACCGGTGGTGTTTGTAGCAAGGACTCAAGAATTCAGAGCCAGGCAGCCTGGCAGCCAGTGGTGGTGACGGCGAGGCTGTGGCAGTGTTTTGATTTGACTTTGTGTGGTTGTGTGTGTGTGTGTGCGTGCGTGTGCGTGTGTGTGTGTGTTTGTGTGTCTCTTCTCTACTTTTTACCATTTGCTTTTGGCCTTTCGTACCAAACAGCCGCAGTTCCGGAGTCCTGCCCATTAAACACAGAGGAATAAGTATGAGATCTACCAAATTATATAAAATGAAGGAACAACTTAATTCATCTGGGGGTTTCTAACTTGAAAGGGCAATCTTGCCTGCTCTTCATCCTGTCACCCTTAGAGCGGTAAAGCACTGTGGACCCATGTGCCGGACTCCGGTACCCCCAGGGAGTACAGATCCCTGCATTCCGTCTGGCTGTGAGAGATAACTAAACATTTCCTGTCCCACTCACTCCCCTTCCCCTGGGGTCTACCTCCACAAGACAATTATTAGAGGCTTAGGGCAGATTAGCACACCAGGACATTTATGGGTATACACAATTTATACCCGCTGAATCCTAGTGCTTCTGCCATTAAAGGGTTTCGTGTCTTGGGCTGGCCTAACCTGAAGCTGACCCCAGACATTTGTGAGTGGCCTCCCTCAAATGTGACACAGTGAGCCTCACGCCCACCCTCCAGGGTCAGCCGGCTCCGTCCACGAACTGAGCCCTCTGAAGAGCATGGCGCTCGGCGCTGCCCTGGAGGAGATCACCGTGTGCTGGAGGATCCAGCAATTTCCACACATCATGAGAAATTGGGTGGTCGTACGGGCCAGTGGGGGAACACTTCGGAGCACGCTGGTCCCCATCTGGCTTCAGGGGGGGCCTTCTGGGGGCAGGTGCTGGAAGAGGCAGCTCAGCAGTCCTCGGCCAGAGAATGGAAGGCTTTCCCCAAACTCAGGGGGTTAGGGCTTCATCCTCTCCCTTCAGAAGGGGCATCTCGCTGCACTGGGGGGACTGAATCAGATGGAGTCAGTCTGTGGGATGGGAGGACGACTTGGGGGAGATGAGTGTAGCCTGAACAAGGCCTGGGGGGCGGATGGTTTTCGCGCACTTTCTGTGAGTCAGGCGCCCTGCTCACCACTCTTCCATGTCACCTCGCTTAGTCTCACAGCATCCCTGGGGAGTAAGTACTTGTCTCCCATCTGATGGATGGGAAAACCTGGGTTCCAAATACAGTGACCTGCCCAAGGTCACACAGTCAGCACGTTACAAGCTGGGGCTGTGTCCCGGTTTTCTGACTACAGATTTAGACCTTACTAGAGCTTGAACAAGCAGGAGGTCATGGTGGATTGGATACAGAGCATGAAGGAGAGAGAAGCATCAAGAGTGGGTTTCCAGCATGGGCAGCGGGTGCTTCTCGTGCAGGAACTGCAGTACAAGGGGGCAAGATGATGAGTTTCGTGGATGGTACCCGGGGGACCCCAAAGCTCTGGAGCTAATGTCTCCTGGGGTTGGTGGCACCAGCTGATAGCAACTCTCGGTGGGCTGTTCAGGTGCAGAAGGAGAGGAACAGCTGTCACTCTGTTCTCTGCCATGCCATTTGGTCCCTGGCACTCTACTGGGCAGCCAGTCCCTTCCTGCCCCACCCTGGCCCCCACAGCAAACACTAACTCTGAGCCCAAATTAACACACTCTTCTCCCTCCCCTTCACCTCCTCCTGCTCTCGTGAAAGTCTCAGCCAGACTCAGTTTCTTTTCCTGGTCCCCTGTAACACTTAGGCAAACTTCAAGACCAAATAAAGATACAAAGGTGGAGCCTACGGCAAGCTCACAAAACAAGGACCATCCTGCATGTCCCTCCATCAGTGGGCCACAGTGGCCATGACTGTCCCTCGCCCAGTGGACGCCACTGCTCCCAAGTTTCACGTGCTGTGGTTTGCACCCTGTGGGAGTTCCAGGTAATGTGCATCTTGCCAGTTTTCGTGCCAAACTCCCGGACTGTCCTGCAAGAGACAACATCTGCACCAAACCAAATGTCCGGTAACCTTCCTTTCCTCTTCTCAGGTGCCTGGCAGGCTGACGACAACGTGGTCAGTCATCGGAACACGCAGGGCCGTCGCTTACCTTCTGGCAGCCTGGAGGACCCCAAGAACAGGCTCTGTGTGTGGGATCCTTTGGCCATCTGAGAGCCTTAGCCCCTGTACCAGGGCTCTCCTCCCGTTCTCACATCCCATCCTGGCCTCATGGCACCACTGACCTCCTGGGCATCCTCAGCAAGACACACGGAGACGTTTTAGACCCACGTGAAAGCTGGATGCTGAGGGCACCTGACCCTTCTCCCAGACTCATCTTCTTCCACAACCGTGATCCTTCCCCTCTCAGAAGGGACTAGAAACCTCTTTTCTCCTTGTGGTCTAAAGCCACTCGAACTGCAGCTCATGAGACCCTTTGCAGAGAGTCTCTGTAATGTTTCCACTGTATCTTGATCTTCAGGTGGAGCTGTGGTCTACAGACTGGTTATTTCTTGTGCATCTTTTCTTTTTTTTCTCCTTAGGAGGTAGACCAAGAAGACTCAAGAGTTTGGGTGACTTCATTACAAACACCCATCTGGCATTCTCTAGTCTCTGGGACATCATAACCAATCTGAGACCTGCAGTTTGGGGTGGCGTTGGGGGATGACTCCTGTGAGAAGGGAAAGCCATATTGCACTGTAAGTGGGGTTTCCCTCAAAATGCATTAGGAGCTCCTCTCTCAAGGACAAGAAGCAGTGGCAACCACCAGAAGGTTGGTTGGGAAAACAGTTCTTGCTTCTGGTAGCAGAGGCTATGCCTCGTGTGTCTGCTTAGGAAGGAGGCCTTGAATCTGAGAACCCCTCAGTTAAATGATGACCTACCGGGGACTTCTTTATGATCAGGTGCACTCAGGAAGGCCTGGGGCTCCATCCTAAGGTGACACTGCAAAGGCATTTTTGACCCCCTCTATGTACCAGGCACTTGTTAGGGACTGTCGTATATTATCACGTTTCATCACTACCGCCCTGTCAGGTGGCATTCTTATCCCTGCTGCCCCCGTCTCCACCCCGCTTTTCTGAAAGAGTTGAAGAAAGAAGCTGAGAGAGGGGTGGACCGGTGGTTCTCATTTGGTGCCCAGGAACCCCAAAGGAGGTTGGGGGAAGGGCTGAGCTGGGGTCAGTGGTGGTCTGGGAGCCTCCCCACCCCACCGGTTTTCCTCCCCTGTCCTCCAGATCAGCTGAGCCTGATGGGGGGAGCCGGAGGTACTGCCTTCCATAGGCTCATCAGAGATTTAGAGATATTGTTCAAATCACATGTGCACCCCACCTCACTCTGGTGTAGGGCATAGAAATAACAGCCTGAAACAGCAAGACCGTAAGCTGTTGGCTCTTCGTCCCTCAACACTAGTGTTATCAATGGATTCCTCATAGCTCTCTGACAGATGCATTGTCTGCTGGCTTTTGGAAGAGGTGGTTATTTAGTGGAGCATGAGATTGAGAAGCAAAGTGGGATCCAACATTTTGTGAGGCTGAGGTATGACAGAGCCCTAGGCTATGCCCACCATGATGGCCTGAATTAGTAGTTGGAATTGTTGCCCTAGAAGAGCTTTTCAGGGTCCTTCCCAAGGCCTCAAAGTGAGCCCAGTGCCGGGGAATGTTTTGCACCTCCTGAGTGGCTGCTTTGCGCCACCAGGTGCGTGGTGACCCTCACTGCCTGGTGGTTGTGGTTCACATCCTGCCCTGGGGGTGGGCAGGGGGAGGCCTGTGGTCCTGACAGACACTACATGAGCCAAGCCTGAATCTCAGCTTCTGCCTTGAGTTCCCGTGTCCACCCGCTCTGAAATCCTGCAGTGGGCTCTGCTGTTTCAGGCCCCATTTAATGTCCTTCCTTTCCCCGAAACATTCTTAGAGCCCCTTTCATATTGATGATTCCAGCAATAACCACACTTCCTGATCTCCTTGAAGTCTGAGTCCCAGAAGCACTAGGGAAGGGGGCACTCCCTTAGCCTGGGGTGGTGGTATACAGATCCACCTCCTCTCCTGGCAGGTAGTATTCAGAGTGTGGTGTTACCTGAGATGAAGGAGATGCAGGTAAACAGTTGCCACAGTGGCCAGGAACCCTAAGAGGAAGCCATTGTCTTCACCCTTTCTGGAGGGTCTGTCTTCTCCCAGGAAGAGGCTCAGAGAGATTCCTCAAGGCCTTGGTTCCATAACCAAGACATACCCGGGTGAGAAGTGGCCCTTCACTCCTGTTTCTCAGACAGTTCCTGCTCTCTCCCCCATCCCCTCAACTCTTTGCCCTCATTTAGCTCTTTGGCGAGCAGAAATATCCCATCCAAAAGGGCTGGGATCAGGGAACAGGGCACAGAGCCTGGTCGGGGAACAGGACAGCTGCCCCAGTCATCATCTGGAGATGGTCATGTTGTTAGCAGTTGACCCACAGAGAATATGATGGGGCCTGGTTTCTCACACAAGGACACAGACTAACCAGAGGCCTGGGGCTCCTTCCTGCCACACTCAGGTCGGAGCTCACCTATGAGCTCACTTCCGGGTGGTGTGGTGATCCCAGCCTTCTCACAGAGCCCTTTTTCCTTCTCCTCCCCAGTCCCATCCCACCAGAGGTCATGCCCACGCTGGGGCATCTCCTGGGCACGGATCCACACACGTTAAGACATCTCACCTGGGGAGAGTTTGTGTCCTGTTCACCTGACCTTGGCATGCTGCTTGCTCACTTTGCTTTAGGATCTGCACACCTACTGTGTGTAAGTATGTGTGTACTGTTGTGCCAGCTGCGTACCCCTCACTCCCTGGAGTACACTCATGGGCACACTACAGTGGGGACGTCAAGGATGCAATATTTATGGACTGCTGCATGATTCTTAAAAATGAATAAAACTGTTCACAATGGAAGGAGAGCTATTAATTGTGCAGTTGACTTATTTGTGAAAGTTTCTGTCCGACTTTCTCCAGCACGCTTTTAATACTTTGACTCAATAACAACTCACACTGCAGAAATATAGAAGATCATGAGAGATTACTACAAGAAACTCTATGCCAATAAAATGGACAACCTGGAAGAAATGGACAAATTCTTAGAAATGCACAACCTGCCAAGACTGAATCAGGAAGGAATAGAAAATATGAATAGACCAATCACAAGCACTGAAATGGAAACTGTGATTAAAAATCTTCCAACAAACAGAAGCCCAGGACCAGAAGGCTTCACAGGCGAATTCTATCAGACATTTAGAGAAGAGCTAAAACCTATCCTTCTCAAACTCTTCCAAAATATAGCAGAGGGAGGAGCACTCCCAAACTCATTCTACGAGGCCACCATCACCTTGATACCAAAACCAGGCAAGGATGTCACAAAGAAAGAAAACTACAGGCCAATGTCACTGATGAACATAGATGCAAAAATCCTCAACAAAATACTAGCAAACAGAATCCAACAGCACATTAAAAGGATCAAACACCATGATCAAGTGGGGTTTATTCCAGGAATGCAAGGATTCTTCAATATACGCAAATCAATCAATGTGATACATCATATTAACAGATTGAAGGAGAAAAACCATATGATCATCTCAATAGATGCAGAGAAAGCTTTCGACAAAATTCAACAGCCATTTATGATAAAAACCCTGCAGAAAGTAGGCATACAGGGAACTTTCCACAAGATATTAAAGGCCATATATGACAAACCCACAGCCAACATTGTCCTCAATGGTGAAAAACTGAAACCATTTCCACTAAGATCAGGAACAAGACAAGATTGCCCACTCTCACCAGTTATTCAACTTAGTTTTGGAAGTTTTAGAAACAGCAATCAGAGAAGAAAAGGAAATAAAAGGAATCCAAATTGGAAAAGAAGAATTAAAGCTGTCACTGTTTGCAGATGACATGATACTATACATAGCGAATCCTAAAGATGCTACCAGAAAATTACTAGAGCTAATCAATGAATTTGGTAAAGTTACAGGATACAAAATTAATGAACAGAAATCTCTGGCATTCCTGTACACTAATGATGAGGAATCTGAAAGTGAAATCAAGAAAACACTCCCATTTACCATTGCAACAAAAAGAATAAAATACCTAGGAATAAACCTACCTAAGGAGACAAAAGACCTGTATGCAGAAAATTATAAGACACTGATGAAAGAAATGAAAGATGATACAAATAGATGGAGAGATATACCATGCTCCTGGATGGGAAGAATCGATACTGTGAAAATGACTCTACTACCCAAAGCAATCTACAGGTTCAATGCAATCCCTATCAAACTACCACTGGCATTTTTCACAGAACTGGAACAAAACATTTCAAACTTTGTTTGGAAAAACAAAAGACTCCGAATAGCCAAAGCAATCTTGAGAATGAAAAACGGAGCTGGAGGAATCAGGCTCCCTGACTTCAGACTACACTACAAAGCTAGAGTAACCAAGACAGTGTTTTACGGGCACAAAAACAGAAAGATAGATCAATGGAACAGGATAGAAAGCCCAGAGATAAACCCACGCACATATGGTCAACTTACCTTTGATCAAGGAGGCAGGAATGTACAGTGGAGAAAGGACAGCCTCTTCAATAAGTGGTGCTGGGAAAACGGGACAGGGACATGTAAAAGTATGAGATTAGATCATTCCCTAGCACCATACACAAAAATAAGCTCAAAATGGATTAAAGACCTAAATGTAAGGCCAGAAACTATCAAAGTCTTAGAGGAAAACATAGGCAGAACACTCTAGGACATAAATCCCAGCAAGATCCTTTTGGACCCACCTCCTAGAGAAATGGAAATAAAAACAAAGATAAACAAATGGGACCTAATGAAACTTCAAAGCTTTTGCACAGCAAAGGACACCATAAACAAGACCAAAAGACAACCCTCAGAATGGGAGAAAATATTTGCAAATGAAGCAACTGACAAAGGATTAATCTCCAAAATTTAAAAACAGCTCATGCAGCTCAATAGCCAAAAAACAAACAACCCAATCCAAAAATGGGCAGAAGACTTAAATAGGCATTTCTCCAAAGAAGATATACAGACTGCCAACAAACACATGAAAGAATGCTCAACATCATTAATCATTAGAGAAATGCAAATCAAAACTACAATGAGATATCATCTCACACCAGTCAGAATGGCCATCATCAAGAAATCTAGAAACAATAAATGCTGGAGAGGGTGTGGAGAAAAGGGAACACTCTTGCACTGCTGGTGGGAATGTGAATTGGTACAGCCACTATGGAGAACAGTATGGAGGTTCCTTAAAAGACTAAACATAGAACTACCATATGACCCAGCAATCCCACTACTAGGCATATACCCTGAGAAAACCATACTTCAAAAAGAGGCATGTACCAAAATATTCATTGCAGCTCTATTCACAATAGCCCGGAGATGGAAACAACCTAAGTGTCCATCATTGGATGAATGGATAAAGAAGATGTGGAACATATATACAATGGGATATTACTCAGCCATAAAAAGAAACGAAACTGAGCTATTTGTAATGAGGTGGATAGACCTAGAGTCTGTCATACAGTGCAGTCAGAAAGAGAACGACAAATACCGTATGCTAACACATATATATGGAATTTTAAAAATGTCATGTAGAACCTAGGGGTAAAACAGGAATAAAGTCACAGACCTACTTGAGAATGGACTTGAGGATATGGGGAGGGGGAAGGGTACGTTGTGACAAAGCGAAAGAGAGGCATGGACATATATACACTACGGAACGTGAGGTAGATAGATAGTGGGAAGCAGCCGCAGAGCACAGGGAGATCAGCTCAGTGCTTTGTGACCGCCTGGAGGGGTGGGATGGGGAGGGTGGGAGGGAGGGATATGCATGAGGGAAGGAATGTGGGAACAGATATATATATATATATGACTGATTCACTTTGTTATAAAGCAGAAACTAATAAAAAATAAAAATAAAATAAAAATAAAAACAATAAATACTTGGGAAGAAAAAAAAAACTTTGACTCAAGACAAGCTGGACATGGAGGAGTGAGAGAGGGCAAGGGGTAGAGGGAAAGACATGTTTCTGGGTGGGAGCTGGTGTACCATCCCCTGGGCACAGCTCCTGCGCAGAGGCCTGATAAGGAGCCCTCACCTCCACCCACCCCCTTCAACCAGAGAACTTCCAACTGCTGCTCCTCAATCATTGAAGAGCAGGAAAGCTGGTGACTAGAGGGAGGCTGGGGGAGGGGAGGAGGAAGGACCACAGTCCACCGTTAGTCCGTCACTTAAAGGCTGGTGAAATTAATGGGGCAAATGACCTCAGTCAAAGAATTTGGCAAGTCCACGGCTTTCCTGGGTTTCACTCACCGGCTCTGTTTCCTCGGCTCTCTGGAAAGGAGGGAGAGCAGTTCCGAAGAAGCCTCTGGAATGTCAGCTTCTGGGAATCTTGCTGAGGACGGGGCGGGGAGGGAGTGCTTACCGGGAAACACTGGATTACCCTAGCCGCCTTGGGGTGTCTGCGACCGGGGCTGCGGTTTCTGCGGACCTGAGCGGCAGGTGGCATCGGAGAGTCAGACCTGCTTGCGGGCACCAAGACGACACTCGGTCGGGAGACAGGGACAGGCCGCAGAAACGTCAGGAAGTGCCACTCGCAGCCCAGAGGAGAGGAAAGGAAAGCCCCAAGCATGGACCCAGCCCTGGCCCCCGCGCCACGGGCTGCGTCCCAGGAGCCGTCGCCACCTCTGAGCAGCGCAGATGGGAAGGGGGTGGGGCGGAGTACGGTTCCCGCGGCGAACTGCTCGCCGAGGGCCCCGGGGCCTCTGTGGGAGCGCCGAGCCGCGCGCCTCTCCGAGCCCGGCGCGGGGCCGTCGGGCGGGAATGCGCGGAGCCGGGACGCGGTGGCGGGTAGGGGCCTGGGTCGCGCGCGGGAGAGGGCGGCAGGAGGGAGTTGGAAGAGAGTTACCGCGTGCGATAGCGGTTAAGAGCCCGCGGTCTCTTTGGAGACGCCCTGGCCAATGGCAGAAGCGGAAGCTGTTTATATGGGCGGGGCGTCGCCACGGCAGCAGGAGACGCCTTGCGAGCGGCTACTGAGGGCCGGTCCCTGGCCGCTGGCTTTCAGAGAGGCGCCGGCGGGCGTGAGTGGCGACGAGGATTGCTGGCTGGGCCCTCGAGCTGGGAGCAGAGAGCCGCGGTGAGGGTGGGCGGTGGTTGGAATTTCTTTGAGAACCTTCCTTTGGCCCGGGCTGCTCTCTGAGCCAGGTAAGGGAGGGGGAGGCCTGCAGGCCGTGGGAAGGGAGGGCGTCAGTACCAGCCCGTTCTCCCATCCTTCCCCGACGGAAGTGGTGGGCCCGGGGACTGACATCAGAGGCGTTTGGGGGACACTCACTTCCCGCCCCCTTATAACTCTGTATTGTTTCCTTCCTTCCCCTTGATCCCCATCCTAATATCCATTTTCAAAGATCAGACGAGCTCCCCCGACCACGACCCGTCGTACTGCCCTCCTGGACTCTCTTGCCACATTTCCATTGGTTGTGGACGGAGAGAGGGGGGTTAATTCCCCGCTTTGAGGGAGAAAGTGGTGGCCTCGCATGCCCCTACACTATTCCCTCGTTTAGCTAATTAAGTCTCCTCTAAAAGATCCAAGAGGAAAAGAGCGAGGCGAGCCCCATGTGGGTCGAACCCCCGGGCACACCTTCTGTTTCCCAGACCTCGGCATTAAAAGTTCCTCCCCAGCTGCAGGAAGGATTTTAGTAAGAGCCTACCCCTCGCCCACACTCTCCCCTCGGGTGTGGGGAAAGAGGGCTCACTTCCCACTCTGGTCCCCGCAGGCACCACATTCCGTTTGGAGGAGGCTACCCCCGGATCGCGGGATGGAAGCCCGCTTCCGGGAGGCTGCGTAACTGAAGCCGCGGGAATCAGCGGGCCGGAGAGCTCGGCGGCCACCCTCGGCTCGGCTCGTGGATGTTGACAGCCCCCTCGGAGAGTCCCCGCAGATATGGCGGAGAGCTGGCTACGCGTCTCGGGAGCAGGGGCAGCGGAGGAGGCCGGACCGGAAGGCGGCCTGGAGGAGTCCAACGCCCTGAATGACAGCCTGACCAGCCTGCAGTGGCTGCAGGAATTCTCCATTCTCAACGCCGAGGTCCCAGCCCTGCCTTCGGGGGACACCGACCCCCATGGCTACCATGAGCTGTCAGGCTCGGCCGAGCCGGGGTCTCCCCTGGCGGCCGACCCCGCCTGCCTGGGGCAGCCGCACACACCCGGCAAGCCCACGTTCTTGTGCACGCCGCGGAGCGCCCCCTCGGGGCTGCAGGCCTCGCCTCCCGATGACGTGGACTACGCCACCAACCCGCACGTGAAGCCGCCCTACTCGTATGCCACGCTCATCTGCATGGCCATGCAGGCCAGCAAGGCCACCACGATCACACTGTCGGCCATCTACAATTGGATCACGGACAACTTCTGCTACTTCCGCCAGGCTGATCCCACCTGGCAGGTAGGGGAGGCACTCCCTCCCTCCCTCCCCATGCCTGCGTGGACAGGACTCACATCCCAGATCCTCAGGCCAAGTAGGCGCGGTACGGCCAGGGCCCCGAGAGAGGAAGGCCGTCCAGGAAGGACCTCAAGGGAGCCCAGTGCTTGGACTGCTGCCCCTTTGACTTCAGAGACGGAGGAGGGAGGATGTTCAGAGGGCTGCAGGGGTGCCGACATAGAGGTTCAAGTTGGAAGAACTTGTCACTCATCCGGCAGGCTCAGCCCAAAGACCAGGGCTGAACTACGCGTGGACACAGACCCCAGGGTATGTTGATGGACTGAGGGACACATTTTTGTCCCAAGTCCTGGAATTCCTACACACTACCCTCCTCAAGGTCAGTTTGTCAGGGCCTGACTGGAGGCAGAGCATGGTTGCTGCCCGGCTCTGCATCCCGCCTGCTTTCAGTTGGCTGGAGGGGCTCTGGGAGGGGAGAGGGGCATGCTGCGGGGTGTGGAGGCCATCTGTGTCCCAGTGGAAGGGCTACAGAGCCTTCCGAAAGCTTCTGTGCCAGCTCCCACCCCATGCCCTCCTAGTTTCCTGCCTAAACTCCTCCCCCTCTTGTCATCAACCTCCCTGGGGGGACAATTACCTCAGCCACGTGCTTTCCACAGGGGCTCTTTCCTCCCACACTGGCTTCATGTTCCAAGTCTCCGGAACCTGGCACAGAGCAGCCAAGGTGCCCAGGCCACCATGTAAACCTCCCAGTATTGTCAGGGGGCACTACTCACCTGCCGGCCCCACCCACCAGGCCCCAGACCCCTGTGCCCCAGCGTGGTTTGGACTGTGCACCCAGGCGTGAACAAGGCAGGATGGTGATTCAGGCTGGGCACACACTGCCCTGAGCCTCTTCGACCATCAGGATCAGGGGCTACTTGGGGACAGAGACCCTGAGGATGCACAGATCCTTCCCTGTGGCACAGGTCACAGGATCAAAGTTCCTGTGATCACAGCTATTCCACGTTTGCTTGGGCCCTGTCCCTGGGGCAGGTACCATTTGTAACCTTGGTGAGAAAGCAGAGACCCTCCACCACCCCCCACCCTACCCCAAGCCTGAGAGGCCCCAGGAATGAGCGCTATGCTCTTGGCTGGGTAATAATCAACTGAGGCCTCAGAGCCTGGGGTGGGAGGAGGGGGACATGGTGGGTGAGGGCCGAGGCCAGCAGCCGGCTCTACAAACAAGGAAAGTCATCAGATCCTCCCACACTTCATCCCCCCCCCACCACACACAGACCCTCACACACACTCACACATTTCACAAACAGAGAAGGCCAGCCAGGCCCAGGCAGAGGGAGATGGCCGTCCAGGACCTGGGGGAGCCAAGGTCTTTGGCCAGAGGCCGCAAGCAGCGGGGTAAGGGAGGGAGGGCAGGACAGGCTGGCACTGAGAGCCACCCTGCGGCTCAGGGCTCGGATGACTGAGCAGGCAGATGTCCTGGCAAATGGGAACAAAAGCCCCCGACAGCACTCCCAGCTCCTGGTGCCCCGTGGCGAGTGTCCCAGAGCCTCTCGCTCGGAGCAGCGCTTCTGTCTCCCCTGCCCCCATCGGAGAGAAGGTGGTGGTGGGACTGGCAGTGGCGCTAGGAGCCCCCCATCACTGACCCCACCCACTCTCCCAGCAGTCTTCCTTCTCTCCTACATCCCTGTGGCCAGAACTCCATCCGACACAACCTGTCCCTGAACAAGGGCTTCATCAAGGTGCCTTGGGAGATGGAGAAGCCAGAAAAGGGGGGCTTCTGGCGCATCGACCACCAGTACAACGAGCGGCTGCTGAGTGGGGCCTTGAAGAAATAGCGGCTGCCTCCAGTCCACATCCACCCGTCCTTTGCCCACCGGGCCGCGCCAGAGCGTAGCGCCGCCCCATGGGCCGGGCCACTGACCGTGAGCACCGAGGCCCAGCAGGTGCTGCGGGAGTTCGAGGAGGCCACTGGGGAGGCGGACTGGGGTGCAGGCGAGGGCAGGCTGGGGCGTAACGGTCAACAGCTCTGCCCAAGCAGGAGGCCAAGGTCCCGCGGCCCTCCAGCCCCCTGCTGCTGACCCAGGAGGAGCAGGCTGAGCTGGAACCCCTCAAGGGCAACTTTGACTAGGAGGCCATGTTGGACGCTGGCACGCTGGACGGGGAGCTGGGCATGCTGGAGACCTCAGAGCTGATCCCGCCGCTGAGCCCTGCCTCACACGGGGACGTGGACCTCACCATCCATGGCCACCACATCGACTGCCCTGTTACCTGGGGGCCTCCAGTGGAGCAGGCTACCAACAGCCTGGACTTTGATGAGACCTTCCTGGCCAC
The DNA here is from genome assembly GCF_964165515.1 of Mesoplodon bidens. Taxonomy (NCBI): domain Eukaryota; kingdom Metazoa; phylum Chordata; class Mammalia; order Artiodactyla; family Ziphiidae; genus Mesoplodon; species Mesoplodon bidens. The sequence continues at coordinate 126,648 of NW_027672498.1, forward strand.
ATCCTTCCTGGAGCACCCCTGGGATGAGAGCACCCGTAGCTCCCTGCCCCCCGAGCCCCTCTTTGAGGCCGGGGATGCCACACTGGCCTCTGACCTGCATGACTGGGCCAGCCTGGCCGCCTTCTTGTAAGAAGCCAGGCCCTGCCCCACCTCCAGACAGCACCGAAGTCTGGGCCCAGACTGCCCCCCTCCCCGCCAGTGCAGGCCCATGGACAACCTACCACCCAGGCAGGGGCTGGGCCAGGTCAACCCACCAGGCCACACGGCCCCCAGCCCAGGCCATCCTCAGATTCTAGTCCAGCAGGCTGAGAATTGGGGCCCAGGACCAAAATTGCTGCCTCCGCTCCCCAGCCCCCCATACACACAGTGTTTCATTGACCCACTTCTTCCCTGCCCCAGAGACACGCTAAGGTCCCTGCACTATGAGAGCTGCAGCTTGGAGGGGCCCTGGCCAAGCTGGAAACATCAGTACAGGGCCCGCCCCAGAACACCTTAGCTTCGAAGCATCTCTCTCTCCTGCTCTCCTCCCCAGGTCTCTATCCAAAGCAAGTTCCCAGGTACAACAAATGCTGATTAGGTGACTGCAAATTAACACCCAAAAGGCCTCTCCCGGCAGTCTGTGAGGAGGAGCAAGGCGGAGGGGGGAAGAGAGAGGAGACAGAAAGGAGGCCGGGGTGCTGGGTGGAGCCAGGAGATTTTCTAAGGCCTCTGGGATCTTCTGGCTTCATCCCTAGAGGTGGGGCAGAGGGTATGTGTCCCTAATCTTTGAGCCCAACTTGAGGCTGAGAGCAGCAAGGAGTTGGGTATCTGGGGGTGAGGGGCAGGGGCAGCCAAGCTGCAGAGGGAAAGGGGACAGACAGACTAATGTAGTGAGTGTAGCTACAGCTGAGGCTTAACTGGGTGGGACGCAGTGCTTGCTAGAACCACTGGGACCAGGAATGGGGGGATGGGCCCATGCCCTTGCTTGCAGTCCTGCTCGGGAGTGTCTTGCTCCACCATAAACCCCCTGGGCTGCATCCCACATCCACTCTCCTAACCCTTCGGGCAATTTAACCTTTTTCATAGAAAGTTATTTACAATAAAAACATTTTTAAAACTAAAGTTTTAAAAAGTCTCAAAATGGACCTGCTTGCAACTTTCTCTGGGGAAAAGCATGGGCCAGATTTGGGGAGGCCACGGCCCAAGGGGGAATGGCTGGGAGCAAGATGGCGGGCACCAAAGGCCTGCAGATAGTCCCCTGATGCACTCCTCATGGTCTCTGGGTCCCCAGAGAGAAAGGGGCTGAGAGGTGGCCCTCGGGGTTCCCCTGCAGCCAGGGCCTAAGCACCTTTATAGGTGCAATTGGGAGACTGTACCCACAGCCACGAGGAGCAGGCGGCAAAGGAGGCACAGCCCACTCCATGACCCTGGGGACTCACTCACAAAGGCCGTTCCTGCCCAGGGCTCGGCTCACGTTCCCTACCTCGCCCAAGTTGAGGGCCTGCCGAGACTCACCTGCGGTCCTCGCCTGGGCCTGTCTCCAGCTCCTCCCTCCCTTGGTCCCTTCCTGAGAGGACAGGGTGTGAGGTCAGAGGGCCCCAGCCCCTGGGGCCCCACTTGCCAACCTGGGTTTCATTCACCCCACCCAGGGCCTTCCCTCCAATGCAGGTTGGGGCTGAGGGAGGCCATCAGGGCAGATGGAAGATGGGGTGCCTAGACCCTACAGCTCCAGCCTGTGAGGAATCAACGTACCAGAGTTCTGATGGGGAAACTGAGGCACAGCAAATATGTGACACTCAGCAGGCACCTTTCAACCCCCTCACCCCAGCTTTGCCGGGAACCCATCTCTCCCCCGAGCCCACACCTGGCCCCGCCAGCACACCCTTGTGGTGCACAGCCCCTTCCCCCAGCACTCACGTGCACGTGCGCACAGACACACACACACACACACACACACAAATGGGCACTGTCCTACACAATCCTGCCCAGCCTCCACAGGCCCCTTTCTCCTGAAACCCCTTTCTTTCCTTGCACTCGAGGCTGGCTCCAGGACAACCTGGCATTCCCCAGCCAACTTGCTGCTTTCCCTTGCTAATTATTCCAAATATTTCAGAAGGGTGCACACACTGCAGGGCCAGCCGGGTTGGGGCCTTACAGAGCTCACGAGGCAGCCCATCCCCTTCCCACCGCTTGCTGAGGAGGCTGCCCCAACCTCCCTCTGAGACTCCCTTCACCCCCTAAGCAACGACTCCCTCCCTCTCCCAACCACCCTCCGGCCTTCCTGCCCACGCTCCCCAGCACTGGGGGAACATGGGGGCTCCAGCCTCTCCACTGGTCCCCAGGCTCAGCCTCCAGCCCCCGCCAAAAGGGGTACACCCTGGATTGACAGGTGGGGCCGGTCACTGTCCCCCCTACTCACCCTCTGCCTGGGCCATGCTGGGGGAAGAGGGGCAAGTTCAGGGGCTGGCAGAACTGCCTGCCAGGTAAGGAAAGGCTGAAGAAGCTTCTGGCTGCCAGGAAGAATCCCCAGGAGCTCCTGAAAATCCCTATGCTTGGGACTAGCGTCTCTGGGGCTGGGACCCAAACACTGGCACTTTTAAGGGTCCATGGGTGCTGCCAACGAGCAGCCAAAGCTAAGAGGGGGCTCCGAAGCGGCCAGAACACAGGGCTTCACACACCCTTTCAGCAGGCAGCGTTTGGGGGTTGGCGGTGGAGGGGGCGGGAAGCGTGAGTGGATCCTGTCCCTCCTATTCATCCCTTCCCCGGCCCTTGGCTGGGTGGCTTTTTCAAAAAACGTTCAGTGACTCCGTATTTATTTAGAGATTCAATGTAATCCCAGTCAATATATACTTTGCGCCCTTAACAGTAAGTTGCAGACAGGCTGCCCCATTAGCACTAGATACTTTAGTGTGTGTTTCCTTAGAACAAGGACACGCCTCCATAATCCCAGTACCACCATCACAATCAGGAAATGAACACTGACCTGGTAATCCCATGTAACCGCAGACCCCCTTCACGTCTTGCAGATCACCCCAGTAATGCTCCTCTCCATTCCAGCCTCCCAATCCAGGACCCCATGTTGCACTGAGCTGTCCTTTCTCTTTTGCCCTGTGTGGCTTTGAGCCCATGACTCAAGCTCTCTGCACAGGTTTCGCATTTCCTTTGATCTCCACTTTTGAGGTGAGAAGCCCTTCAGCCACTTCACCCTCAGGTGTGGTACAGTCCCTTCCCAAAGCAAGAAGCCAGCTTTCTGTCTCCTCACTTTCCACCTCTTCCCTATCCTCCCTCCCCCATGTATCGCCAGCCAGGAAAGGGATGAGGGGCAATGTTCAAGAACTCAGTCTTTGGGGAACCTCGCCGTCTGCCCACGGGACAGGCCACCCCCAGCTCCAGTGACGGGAAGGCCCCCGGGATGAGATTCCATGCTGGCCTGAAGCAAATGCGCCAGGCCTCCTGAAGAGTTGAGCTGAGGGCAGGAAACACTCACCTCCCCGCCTGTGCCCCCCTCAACATACTGGGGACCCAGACTTGATGAAGGAAGGTCATGTCCATGGTGTCCTCCCAGATCAGCACCGACACCGTCTCCTCCATGTCCGGCTCCTACATCGCCCCTGGCACGGAAGAGGACGGGGTGGCTCTCCCCTGCCCCCGGGCTACCAGCAGGACCCCCTCAGAAGAAGCAGATGTAAGAGAGGAGCATGGGATCGCCCTCGCCGCTCTGCTCTGCTTTGTACTCGAGTCCCAAGGAGCTCAGTCCAGGGCGTGCCAGGGAGACCAACAAAGCCCCCCATTGCTCAGGAGGGGAGCCCTGGAAAACAGGGTACAGTGTCATTGAATCAAAGGTTCCCTCAGATGTGATCTTCCATGTGGCACCACTTCTGTCCTGAGGACTTGGTTTGCGTTTGCTGCCAGGAGAGCTGGGTAGGAGAGCTGGTGGTATCTGCACCTTGACTTTTTTTGCTCCTTTGCAGGGGACGCCAGTGGCGTATTCAGACTGCAACTTTGTGGGCCTCGCCGGCACCGCCAAAGAGCAGGATGCAGAGGTAAGAGCAAGGTGGACGCTGGTGCCCCTCCACAGTCAGAGGGACTGCCGGCGCTGGCACACGATGCAAATAGGATGGGGACTCTTCTGGAAGAAGCCTTCCATGGTGGTGCACTTGGATCTCTTAGAGGCAGGGTGCAAGCAGAGGGACTGTCCGATTAGCAGAGGGTGCTGGTCTCAGCGTAATACGCGTGGGGTGAGTTCTAGAGGGAAGTCTTCCAGGCCATACCCTTGAGAGAGTGTTTGTCCTCCAATTCACTTAGTATTTACCTGGCACAGGCATCTCACATCTTCCTGGCACTGGGGGACACAAAGACCGAGTGACATGGCTTTTGCCTGCCCACGCCCCCAATCCACCCATCCCACCCATCCTGGAGCTCCGTCTGATGGAGGAATCAGAGTTATAACTCAGCGTGAGAAGTGCTCTGATGGAGGTGTGACCGAAGTACATGGAATGCCCAGCTCCCAGTGGGGACTCTACAACTTTCTCTTGAGCCAGATGTTCTCAAAGGATTATCTGGATGGGATTGGGGATCCTAAAGGGTTTCTGAAAGTTTTATGATCTCACAGTTTGCTTTTTCATTTGACAACTTTTATTTCCACCTGAGAGAAACAGTGTGAGCTAAACTATTACCAAGGCTATTCCTGACAGTCCCACGGTCCCTCTGTAAGGTGCCTCAGACATGGTCCCTCTGTAACGTGCCTCAGACCTGGTCCCTATGGGCTGATCCTGCTTCGCCAAGTAAAATCTGCCTCTGCTGGGCCTCCCAGCCATCTCAAACGGACAGGAAATGTATGGATACCATGAGGGTGATTAGTTCTGTCTTCTGACAATCAGTAGACTCGTTTCACTGCTTTACGGCCTCACAGTTCCTTCCTTCTGTCCTAGGGAAATGATGTTCTAGAAGAAGAGGATGGATCACCCACACAAGAAGATGGAAAAAGACCTTGTCTTTTGCTCCCTTTTATTATATTTCTTTCCCGGGTATTCTCTGAAGGGTAGAGAAAGGGCACTGGTGTGACTTGGTGGCACTGCTCAAGGGTGTGGCTTTGGGGAAAGGTTGTCTCCTTGATGGAATATCAAAGCAAGCAGGGTATCTGAGGACGTCAGCAGCCTTCCTGGCTCTTTCTGGGCCTCTGAGCCAAGGCTGCAGAAGATACATGGAGTTCTCCATCTACGTTGGGTAGATCCTGAAGCTTCTTGGGCAACTGCCATCACCTTCCTTCCTGCTTCAGCTTCTCAGCTGAGTCTCACAGAACTGCTCTAGCAGCCCCAAAGTTCATCTGCAGCAGGAGAACAGCTTCCTCCCCTTGGGGGAACCGACTGTTAGGCAGTAGGTTTTCCTGCTTTAGTGAAGACAACGGCTGATGTTACAGTAGCAGAAGGATCACAGCCCTGGCGGCACAGTAAAGGTGAGGTGAAGAGACGTTAGCAGCTCAGCGTGCACTAGTGTTTGTAGGCTATTGGAACGAGTCTCTTTACCATCGTTCAGGCCTCAAGTAGATATTTTTTTTAATTGGAAGAGTTGGTTTACAATGTTGTGTTAGTTTCTGCTGTACAGCCACGTGAATCAATTATACATATACATATGTCCACTCTATTTTTAGATTCTTTTCCCATATAGGCCATTACAGGGTACTGAGTAGAGTCCCCTGTGCTCTACAGCAGGTCCTTATTAGTTATCTATTTTATATATAGTAGTGTGTATATGTCAATCCCAATCTCCCAATTTATCCCTCCCCTCCCTTGCCCCCCGCCATAACCATAAGTTTGATTTCTACACCTGTGACTCTATTTCTGTTTTGTAAATAAGGTCAATCATATCTTCAGTCGGAAGAATTTTGTTTCTAGTAAGCCGAGAAGCGAAGGAAGGACCTACATATAGAGCAAGGAAGTGGCGGGGGGGTGGGTTAGGCGAGCTGGGAATCCCACCTGGGATTGTAGGACCAGGCGTCCCAGGAACCGGTGTCTCTTCCGTCTGCTCCTCTGAGGTGCCTCCACAGAAGGGCAACCTCTAGAGCAAACCTGGATCCCAGCCTGGATGCAGATGTCATGCTAGTCGCTTCTGCTTTGGCCATGGCAGTTGCTTGGTGGGTGGTGTGGTGTGCAGGGGGTGCACATGTGCACATGACCACTCTCTCCTGGCCAAGTAGTGCCGGAGGAGGGGTGGTCGCCCAGGCTGTGCCTCTGTCGCCCTCGCACGCCAACCAAGCCGGGGTTGGGTGCTACCTCCCCTCGGTTGATGTCTTCAGGGCGCAAGGCTCTGAGTTCTCCATTGTGATTGTCGTCCCCAGTAGAATATTTGCTTCTAAAAGGCACAGGGCAGTACGTGGTTTCCGCCTGACATTCCATATGTGGTTTCCACCTGACATGCTGTACACAGTAGATGTATGTTTCTTCCTCTGCCTTTCACCAAGGAAAAAAATAAACCGGGTGGGGGGCTTGAAAAAATAACATCTAAAACTGTCCCCTTCCCATCTTACAACACTGTAGGTTTCTGGTCAGCCCCTTTAAACATCCTCAGAATAGCAAATTAAGTCTCAAAGAAAATAAATCATAATTTTGCAAGTGATGCGATTCTTTGATTTGAGGTGCAAAATTACGGGACCAAAGAGCTTTAATTGCCATTTTATGTATTAGTCATTACGCAGAGCCTTGTGGTCATAAACACACCCCACGTGCACCGACAGACACAGGCCGGAACCCGGGGTCACTTCCCCCGTGGCTCTCCTAGCTCTTCCAGCCTGGCTTAGCTCTGCTGTGGGACCGGGTCTGCGTGTGCGAAACCCACAGACCTCCCCAGGGTCTGATTTCCCTGGAACGAAGGCTGGAAAGGAGTCAGTTAAGGAAACAGAGCAGAACAGAGCGATAACACAAACGTACCCACGCAGTTTCCTTTATTGTCCACACTCCCCACTTAACTATTGTCTTTTTTTTAACATATGATTTGATGTTTTTTGTCTCCATCCCTACCCCTGGGTCGCAGAATGGAAGCACGCTTACTGGAGGCTCTGTAACTGAAGCCGCGGGAGTCCGCGGGCCAGAGAGCTCGGCAGCCACCCTCGGCACGGCTCGTGAATGTTGACCGCCCCCTCGGAGAGTCCCCGCAGATATGGCGGAGAGCTGGCTATGCGTCTCGGGTGCAGGGGCAGCGGAGGAGGCCGGACCGGAAAGCGGCCTGGAGGAGTCCAACGCCCTGAATGACAGCCTGACCAGCCTGCAGTGGCTGCAGGAATTCTCTATTCTCAACGCCAAGCCCCCGCCCTGCCTTCGGGGGACACTGTCCCCCACGGCTACCACGAGCTGTCAGGCTCGGCCGACCTGGGTTCTCCCCTGGCAGCGGACCGCGCCTGGCTGGGGCAGCCGCACACGCCCGGCAAGCGCACGTTCTCGTGCACGTCGCGAAGCTCCCCCTCGGGGCTGCAGGCCTTGCCTCCCGACGACGTGGACTACACCACCAACCCGCATGGGAAGCCGCCCTAGTCGTATGCCACGCTCATCTGCATGGCCATGCAGGCCAGCAAGGCCACCAAGATCACCCTGTCGGCCATCTACATGTGGATCACGGACAACTTCTGCTACTTCAGCCACGCTGATCCCACCTGGCAGGTAGGGAGGCACTCCCATCCTCCCTCCCCATGCCCGCGCGGATTGGACTCACATCCCAGATCCGCAGGCCAAGTAGGCGCGGTACGGCCAGGGCCCCGAGAGAGGAAGGCCGTCCAGGAAGGACCTCAAGGGAGCCCAGTGTTTGGACTGCTGCCCCTTTGACTTCAGAGACGGAGGAGGGAGGATGTTCAGAGGGCTGCAGGGGTGCCAACATAGAGGTTCAAGTTGGAAGAACTTGTCACTCATCCGGCAGGCTCAGCCCAAAGACCAGGGCTGAACTATGCGTGGAAACAGCCCCCCAGGGTAGGTTGATGGACTGAGGGACACATTTTTTGTCCAAAGTCCTAGAATTCCTAGACACTACCCTCCTCAAAGTCAGTTTGTCAGGTCGTGACTGGAAGCAGAGCATCATTCCTGCCAGGCTCTCCATCCTGCCTGCTTTCAGTTGGCTGGAGGGGCTCTGGGATGGGAGAGGGGCGTGCTGCGGCGTGTGAAGGCCATCTGTGTCCCAGTGGAAGGGCTACGGGGCCTTCCGAAAGCTGCTGTGCCAGCCCCCACCCCAAGCCCTTCCTTGTTTCCTGCCTTCACTCCTCCCCCTCTTGTCATCAACCTCCCTTGGGGGACAATTACCTCAGCCACGTGCTTTCCACAGGGGCTCTTTCCTCCCACACTGGCTTCATGTTCCAAATCTCTGGAACCTGGCACGGAGCAGCCAAGGGGCCCAGTCCAACATGTATACATCCCAGTCTTGCCAGGGGGCACTACTCACCTGCCGGCCCCACCGACCGGGACCCAGATCCCTGTGCCCCAGTGTGGTATGGACTGTGCACCCAGGCGTGAACAAGGCAGGATGGTGATTCAGGCTGGGCACACACTGCCCTCAGCCTCTTCGAACATCAGGATCAGGGGCTACTTGGGGACAGAGACCCTGAGGATGCACAGATCCTTCCCTGTGGCACAGGTCACAGGATCAGAGTTCCTGTGATCACAGCTATTCCACGTTTGCTTGGGCCCTGACACTGGGGCAGGTACCATTTGTAACCTTAGTGAAAATGCAGAGACCCTACACCACTCCCCAACCTACCCCAAGCCTGAGAGGCCCCAGGAATGAGCGCTATGCTCTTGGCTGCGTAATAACAACTGAGGCCTCAGAGCCTGGTCTGGGAGGAGGGGGACATGGTGGGTGAGGGCCCAGGCCAGCAGCCAGATCTACAAACAAGGAAAGTCATCAGATCCTCCCACACTTCATCCCCCAACACACACACCCTCACACCCACTCACTCATTTCACAAACAGAGAAGGCCAGCCAGGCCCAGGCAGAGGGAGATGGCCGTCCAGGCCCTGGGGGAGCCAAGGTCTTTGGCCAGAGGCCACAAGCGGCGGGGTAAGGGAGGGATGGCAGGACAGGCTGGCACTGAGAGCCACCCTGCGGCTCAGGGCTCGGATGACTGAGCAGGCAGATATCATGGCAAACGGGAACAAAAGCCCCCGACAGCACTCCCAGCTCCTGGTGCCCCGTGGCTGGTGTCCCAGAGCCTCCCATTCAGAGCAGCGCCTCTGTCTCCCTGCCCCCAATAGAGAGAAGGTAGTGGTGGGACTGGCATTGTCGCTAGGAGCGCCCCATCACTGACCCCACCCACTCACCCAGCTGTCTTCCTTGTCTCCTATCTCCCTGTGTCCAGAACTCCATCCACAACAACCTGTCCCTGAACAAGGGCTTCATCAAGGTGCCTCGAGAGAAGGACGAGCCAGGCATGGGGGGCTTCTGGTGCATCGACCCCCAGTACGCCGAGCGGCTGCTGAGTGGGGCCTTGAAAAAGCAGCGGCTGCCCCAAGTCCACATCCACCCGGCCTTTGCCCTCCAGGCCTCGCCGGAACCCAGCGCCGCCCCATGGGCCGGGCCACTGACCGCGAACACCGAGGCCCAGCAGCTGCTGTGGGAGTTCGAGAAGGCCACTGGGGAGGCGGGCTGGGGTGCAGGCGAGGGCAGGCAGGGGCGTAAGCATCAACAGCCGCTGCCCAAGCAGAAGGCCAAGGTCCCGTCGCCCTCCAGCCCCCTGCTGCTGACCCAGGAGGAGCAGGGTGAGCTGGAACCCCTCAAGGGTAACTTTGACTAGGAGGCCATCTTGGACGCTGGCACGGTGGATGGGGAGCTGGGCATGCTGGAGACCTCGGAGCTCATCCCGCCGCTGAGCCCTGCCTCACAAGGGGACGTGGACCTCACCATCCATGGCCACCACATCGACTGCCCTGTTACCTGGGGGCCTCCAGTGGAGCAGGCTACCGAAAGCCTGGACTTTGATGAGACCTTCCTGGCCACATCATTCCTGGAGCACCCCTGGGACGAGAGCACCCGTAGCTCCCAGCCACCCGAGCCCCTCTTTGAGGCTGGGTATGCCACACTGGCCTCTGACCTGCATGAGTGGGCCAGGCTGGGCGCCTTCTTGTAAGAAGCCAGGCCCTGCCCCACCTCCAGACAGCACCGAAGTCTGGGCCCAGACTGGCTCCCTCCCCGCCAGTGCAGGCCCATAGACACCCTAGTCCCCAGGCAGGGGCTGGGCCAGATCACCCCACCAGGCCACACGGCCCCCAGCCCAGGCCATCCTCAGATTCTAGTCCAGCAGGCTGAGAATTGGGGCCCAGGACCAAAATTGCTGCCTCCGCTCCCCAGACCCCATACACACAGTGTTTCATTGATCCACTTCTTCCCTGCCCCAGAGACATGCTAAGGGCCCTGCACTATGAGAGCTGCGGCTTGGAGGTGTCCTGGCCAAGCTGGAAACATCAGTACAGGGCAAGCACCAGAACATCTTAGCTTCGAAACTTCTGTCTCTCCCGCTCTCCTCCCCAAGTCTCTATCCAGAGAAAGTTCCCACGTACAACAAATGCTGAGTAGGTGACTGCAAATTAACACCCTAGAGGCCTCTCCCAGCAGAGCTTCCCTGGGGCTGTGGCCAGCAGTCTGTGAGGCAGAGCTAGGCGGAGGGGGGAAGAGAGAGGAGACAGAACGAGGCCGGGGTGCCAGGTGGACCCAGGAGATTTTCTAAGGCCTCTGGGATCTTCTGGCTTCATCCCTAGAGTTGGGGCAGAGGGTATGTGTCCCTAATCTTTGAGCCCAACTTGAGGCTGAGAGCAGCGGGGAGATGGGGATCTGGGGGTTAGGGGCTGGGGCAGCCAAGCTGCAGAGGGAAAGCGGACAGACAGTCTAATGTAGTGAGTGTAGCTACAGCTGAGTCTTAACTGGGAGGGACGCAGTGCTTGCTAGAACCACTGGGACCAGGAAGGGGGGATGGCCCCGTGTCCTTGCTTGCACTACTGCGGTGGAGTGTCTTGCTCCACCTGAGGCTTCCTCCTGGGTTGCAGAAGTGTCAGCTTCTCCAAAAGACTCTGAAAGCTGAGCTGGGGTCTCCTGCTTGCTTGTGGCAGGTATAACTTCTTCTCCAGGATGCTCTGGATACTGAGCTGGGGTCTCCTCTTTTACTGAAGGTTTATTATGTGAACTGGCTTCTGGAGTTTGGGCTGGAGCCTCCTGTTGAAATGGCAAAGGTTCAACCTCCTCAGATGGCTGTGAAGGCAGCGTGCGGGCCTCATGCTGGGTTGTAGAAAATTCTGCATTAGTAAGGGGCACTGAGGGCTGAGCTGAAGGCTTGTGCTGATTTGGACAAGGTCCCACCTCTGGAGTGGGTTCTTCTGTGATGGTAAGCTCCACATCTGCAGGTTTGACAGCGACACTGGATAACTTTGAATGCTGAGTATGAGGGTGACTTGGAGGTGAAACTGTCATTTCCTGATGCTCTGGAGCTTGAGCTGGCTGTTCCTGTTGAGTTGGAGAAGGTTCCACCTCCCCTGAAGAAGGCTCTGGAGGCTAAGCTGGTTGCTCCTGCAGGGTTGCAGAAGGTCCTACCTCCAGAGGAGACAGAGCTGGGATCTCCTGCTGGCTTGGAGAAGATTCTGCCTCATTAGGAGGCTCTAGAGACGGGGCTGAGGCTTCCTGCTGGGTTGCAGAAGTGTCAGCTTCTCCAAAAGACTCTGAAAGCTGAGCTGGGGTCTCCTGCTGGGTTGCTGCTTTCACCTCCTCAGGAGGCTCTGTAGGTTCCGAAGGCTGAGTCGGTTGTTCCTGTTCCCTTGGAGAAGGCTCAGCTTCCACAAGAGGCTCTGGAGGCTGACCTGTGGGCTCCTGCTGGGTTGGAGAAGGTTCAACTTCCCCAGGAGGCTCAGAAGGCTGAGCTGGCTGCTACTGCTCCCTTGACGTCTCATCCTCTCCAGGAGGCTCTGGAGGCCTAGCTGTGGTCTCTTGTTGGGTTGTAGAAGATTCTGTCTCCTCAGGATGCTCAGGAGGTGGAGCCAGGGCCTCCTGCTGAGCTGTAGGAAACTCAGCTTCCGTAGTGGCCTCTGGATTCATGGTAAATTCCAAATCCAGAGGTTGCAGTGGAACACGGGGCAAGTTTGAAGGAGCGTGACGCTGAACGCCAGGTACAGACGCTACCTCATCAGTCACTGGAATTTGAAGTACATACTCAGTAGCGAAAGCTGGAGCCTCACTTGGGGCCTCTTGATGGAGTAGAGAAGGATCAATCTCCTCAGGGTGCTCTGGAGGCTGAGATGGGGTCTCCTCCTGGACTGGAGAAGGTTCAACCTCTTTAGTGACCTGTGGATTTATGGGAAGTGCCAGAGCCAGAGATTTAACAGTGCCATTGTACAAGGCTGACTGCTGAGCTTCATTTACCCCGTGATGTGCTTCTAGTCGAACTACAACCTCCTTAAGTGTCTCCAAAGGCCGGGCAAGGGCCTCCTGAGGACTTGAAGTTTCTAGTTCCTCAGGGGCCTCTGAAGGCTGAGATGGAGGCTCCTGCGGAACTGGAGGTGGTTCTACCTCTTGAGTGGGCTCTGCATGCTGAGCCTGGGCCTCTGCCTGGGGTGAAAAAGATTCAAAGTCCTCAGGGGTCTGTGGATGCTAAGCAGGGCCCTCCTGCTGGGTAAAGATTCAGCCTCCTCAGTGAGCTCTGGATGACGAGTTTGGGCCTCCTGCTGGGATGCAGAAATATCTCATCCTCATCAGAAGACTCCCTGTCGTGTAGCTTTTGGGCCATGTGTTCCTTGCGTGTGGCGCTGAGAGGCCTATACATATCCCTAAGCCAAAGTGGCCGCCTTCTCCCGAAAAAGCCCTCCTAGAACACAGAAAGGGAAATATTAATTCTGCATCTCCCCTGCTTTCTCTGGCCACAGTACTTTACCCTCCTCACATCTAGCTGACTCTCACTTTCCCCTGAGCTTCTCTTATGCAGCAGAAATCAAAAAAAGGCCCTTGGAGGAAAACACACACAGTTAGTGTTACATGTCACTTTTCATCTCTCTCACAATGTGTCATGTCTGCTTTCATTAGGACTAAATGGGTACCTCAGTTCATAATCACAATGAGCAAAATCACCACAGACCCGGGATCATGAAAATCATTGCATGCATGCTGGCCTTCCAGAAGTTCTCTGTGTCTGTCCAAAATGGACCCCAAGTGTATCTGGGGAGACGTTTGTATGTGGCTTAGCATGGAGCATAGGCAGGATTTTCAGCCCCGTTCACCTTTCTTTGCCCTTGGCCAACTGCCCTCGTGCAGTGAAAACACTGCACAACGGCACTGGGCAGAAACTTGTTACTCCCTTAGACGCGCTTCACACCAGTCCGCTTCGCATTTAGTCGCACATGCAGCATTTGCTGGGGGTGTGGGTGTGGGGAGAAGGTGATTTTATTTTCCTGGCTGCTCTATCCTATAAGTTGAATCACACCAATTAAACACCTGAACCCAACGAGCAAAGTCATCTATAGCTCTCTAACTTTCACTCTGCAGGCTGTCACTCAGGTGTCAGTGAATTGTGGAATCCGTTTAAAGGCCATGACCAGCAGGGAAGCACAAAATACTCTTTTTGAATACAAATAGAACAGAAAAAATTCACAGTGCACAATAAGTTTGTTTCAGAAAATACTTATGTCCATATATATGTGTCTACTCAACTGTGACATAAAACGTAGCTCACAGCCCAAGAACAATGTGATCAGCGGAGAAGCCCTCAGTGGAAATGGACCATCTTCTTCTTGGTAATCACTAGCAGTATGACCATGGGGCAATATATTTTCCCTTTCTCTTTCTCCATTTACTTATTACAAAAGGAAGAGACAAACTACTGTCTAAAGTTTCTCCCGGTTAAAATTCTATGAGGTTTGGATAAAGGGAATAGAGAGTAGGGGCCTGAAAAACAGTAGGATGAGAAGGGAAGTTTTCTTGCCACTTTCCAGGAGGGACTCATATGTTCTACCTTTCGTCAGCTTTGAGTGAGGCCAGCCCCTAAATCCCCAACCATGTGGCCCTCCCTACCCCAGAGCCTCCTAGAAGGCCTCTGGCCTGGCCTGATGCCTAGGAACCAGGCATCAGCACAGCAGGAACAGGTACAACCAAAACCTCTCCCCGTCCACCCTCTTTCCTTAAAGGACTAGTGAGAGCAGATGAATGTGTGCCACTCCTGTTCTAACTCAGCTTGGGCTGGGGAGCTAATTCTGCTGATAAATAAACTAGTGTAAACCTTTAGGGTAATTAAACATTCCTCCTGCCTTTGGTGAGGAAACTGAAATAGATGAGTTCTAAGTTCTCCTCTAGTTGTAAAATTCTGGTTTCAAAGACCAATATTTACCTTCTGCTTCTTTTTCTATCTTCCTCTTTTGCAATTCTATGAGAAGAAATCTGTTTTGAAAGAAAACAGGATCATGATTATCCATTACAACTATTTCCAAATCCTTATTCATTCCTTTTTACTTTAAATCTTATCTATCCAGTAAGATGATAACTCTTTCAAGGAAAGGAATTCTACCCTGTTTAAGAATCCTTTGACTCTTCCACAGTACCTAACTTAGGGTCTTGCATGCAGCTGGTGATATATTTTATTGACTGTTTTAGATAACGTTCAACAGATAATTCCTAATAAAAACTCTTAGAAGTAGGAAAAGAAAATAAAAGTATCTGGCAGAAACCTAAGCATTGTTTTAAAGTCAAGAACAAGAGTAGAATGCCCAATCATTACTGCTACTATTGAGCATTGTGGAGGAGGTCTTAATCAGTACGATAAGAAAAACGAAGCATTGGAAAGAAGAGACAAACATATCTGCATATGAAACAAGGGACCCCAAAAGACCAAAAGAATCAACTGAAATTTTATTGGAAGTAACATGAGTAAGATGGCTCCATACAAAATCAAGAGATCAACATATTAGCCTCAATAGCTTTCCCATATACCACAAATAAGTAACTAAAAAACAGAAGAAACATCCCATTTACTATATCAATAAAAAATGCATAAAGTACCTAGGAATAAATTTAGCCACAAATTTGTAAGACCTATGTGATGAAAATATAAAAACTTTTCTGAAAGACATTAAGAAGTACTTACATGGTATGAGATACCATCCTCCTAGAATGTTTTAAAGAGGACAGTTCTCCTGAAATGAAACTAAAAATTCAATGTAATCCATTTTATAGCCAAAATAATTTCTAAATAAAACCTGGCCTGCTGACATTTGATAGAGAATATATGTTAGAATAGTTATGAAATGTATGCAAAAGAAGGTCAAAGAGTAGGAACTTGCCCTACCAGATATAAAATATGTCAGAGAGCAACTGGAATTAAGCAGTGTGATATCAGTACTGGAACAGGACAAGATAACTGGATCACAGAACAGCATCCAGATGAAGATAGCATATTAGACCAGGGAAGAAAGAATAAACCATTCAGTGAAAGATTTGAAAAGAATCAGATCTTCATGTAGGGGGAAAAAGTTAGATCCCCTACCTCAACCACACGAACAAACAAATACAACAAATTCTGGACAGATTATAAAAGTACTTGAAGAAAATATTAGAGATGATTTTTACGTCACAAGGTGACAAAGGCCTGGCTAACAAAACCCACCCCACATGAGCCATGAGGAGACGACAGGCAGATATGGTGGCAGACTGTCAACACACCTCCTACTCTTCACAGCCCTTGCCCCCTTTTCCCCTGGACTGTTTGTCTTCTTCTTGTTGACTTATAAAACTCTTGGGAGTTCCCTGGTGGTCCACTGGTTAGGGCGTGGCTCTTTCACTGCTGTGGCCCGAGGTTCAATCCCTTGTCAAGGAACTAAGATCCTGCAAGCTGCACAGCATGGCCAAACCCCACCACTTCGAAACAAACAAACAAAAACTCTTTATGGTAAAGAAATACTGGCTTTCATTGAATTTCAGTGTTTCGAATATTTCCAGTGTTTTTGTCTCTAAGGAGACAAGACAAAAGAGTGGAGTAGGGAGCACCAGCTTTGCAGTCGGGTGAAACTGCCTTCTGCTTTTGGTTTGGCCGCTGGGGCCTTACACTGATCTCCTTCATCTATGAAGGAGGGATAGTAATATCATCCTCACAGGACTGTGGGCTTTAAATCAGACAATATATGGAAAACTCTTCATCTTACGCTTGGCATGAATCAGTGCTAAGCTGGTGTCACAGACAAGATGGTGGAATATATCAAAGGCTCTGCTTGTGGCATCAGCCTCTGAAGGCTCTTTCCCACCAGAAGATTATAGAAATATTGCTTTTATTTTCTCCTAATACCTTTATGTGGTCTTTTTTCACATTTATGGATATATGTTTATTTAACATGAAACATGGGGATCTGCTATTTACCCCCCAAATACTTAGGCAGCTATTCTATCACCATTTATTCATTTTCTTCCCCTGATTGCAATATTAAAACATGACATTTCAAAAGTCTTAAGAACACAGGGGTCTATTGCTGGACTCTATCCTACTTCAAATAAATATTCGGTTGCATTATTCCTCACTGTGGAATTGACATAACGCCTCATCTCTCTTCCGTTGAACACCATTATTGTCTACCATAGGAAGAACACTGCATGGCCCCTGTCCTCCAAAAGCTTATCGTATAAGTGGGGAGAGGAAATAAAGGTTAGGACTCCTCACTTTCACTGCCGAGGGTACAGGTCCAATCCCTGCTTGGGGAACTAAGATCACACAGGCCCAAACAAAACAAAACAAAACAAATGCAAGAAGTTAAAAACAATAAAAAGGGGACTTTACAGAAATTCTAAAAATGCCAAAGGCCATATGCCACCTGAGATGTAGAGGGTACAGTCTGGGCAATGGCCAATGACTAGCAAGCTAGTCCCCAGCCTCCTAGGCTCAGAAATCATACTCTTCCTCACCAAGCGAGAACTCACGTCTTCCTGTTGTGGAAGTCTCACATTAGCAATATCACAGGATTGATCAAACATCAGAATGCCAAATTATTACTTGACAATGAGAAATACATCTGTTCTACACACAGGGCATCTGTGTCTACACAATCAGAGAATTACCTTCTGTGGGGACAGGCCTCTGTGGCACAGTGAAGCACAATCACAGAATCGAAGGCTACTTGGTGACAACAGAATTAGAAAAGGAATCAGCTGTATCCAGAATTTAATGGGAAGGCCTGAGGTAACTGGATCCATCCATCTCCTCAACAGGCAGCCTGGCTAGTGGGCCTGACTCTTCAGTTATGCTGCCTAAGGTGCCATCTCTACTCTTGGGCAATGTGAGGATGGGCACTACCCATGTTGGTCTCTCCTCACCTTTTCTATGCTTTCACTAGTGACCAACCCTCCTGCAGATAGACACATTTCTCTTTAGAAGTTAGTACATCATGCCAGGTTTGATTCAAGTGTGATAGGCCAGGAAGCCATTGGTCCTTACACATCTCTGCTCAGCTCCATGATGTGCTAACCTTGGTGGCTCTCTCCTGGGGGGCTGCCTTTCAAAACACTGCTTACCACTTTTGTGAGTTCTGAGGGGAGGGGACTGCTTTGCTATGGCCCCTAAGAAATGGTGACAAACCTCACAGGACTAGGATCAGGAGGGCTGGAGTATTCAGGGAAGGCTTTACAGAGAAAGATATCTGAACTTGAGTTGGCTTTTCAGAGATTCATAGGAGTTCCACAGGCAAAGCAAAATAAAGGAATTTTCGATGGACAAAGGCACAGACAAAAGTAGGAATGGGTATGGTGTAACTAGCGTATAGTGAGGAGCTGCTTTGGCTGGAATGGAGGGCTGCCATTACAGGAGAAAAGATAACTAAAGTAATGTGGAGTGGTAGGGTAGAATCAAGACTGTCAGCCTATTAAAATCACTCTTTTAATGTTAGCAACTGCCTGCTGGGAAAAGTAATCAACCACTATGTAACTGAACAAAAGGTAAACAGGCTAGCTCCACGAATAGGCTACTATAAATATTTGAGGGTAGCCTGCTGCAAGATTTTACTTGCAGTGTTTTAATGGAACCTATCTACACAATTCCTAATACACCGGAGAAGAAAGCTGCTAAGTAAACCTGAGGAATTGACGAGATCACACTTGTGTCTTTCAGGCATGTCCTTTTAGCCCTCCCAGGGTGACTGATAGCTCCTTGAGTATGGAGATCCTATATCTCTCATCACTTCAGCCAAGAAGGAAAGAAATCAACGGTAGAATGAGAGTGACTGGTGAGGACCTCAAATCAGCATACTTTGTTGAGTTGAAGAAAATTTATTATCATGTCAACTCTGGCCTTCTTATAAACTTCACTTGTCAAAAGAGTCCAATAGCTTGTTATCAGGGATCCAATTCCATAGGGATCTCCTGGGAGTGAAGTTCCTTTTAAAAATCCTGTGGGGACTTCCCTGGTGGTGCAATGGTTAAGGATCCGCCTGCCAGCACAGGGCACACAGGTTCGACCCCTGGTGTGGGGAGGTCCCACATGCTGCGGAGCAACTAAGTCAGTGTGCCACAACTCCTGAGCCCGTGCATCTACAGCCCGTACTCCACAACAAGAGACGCCACCTCAGTAAGAAGCCCATGCACCGCAATGAGGACCCAACGCAGCCATAAAAAAAAAAACACACACACACAAAAAAAACATCCTGGGAATATACTTTTCATTAAAAGAACAAAGTGTATGTCAGTCCTCATGGCTAAAGGGAAGAATCAGGTAGTAGCAGGTGGAAAGGTGGATTTGATTCTCAGTTTCTGGGTTCTGAATCTGAATTAATTATTGTCCTTACCTCAATGAGACAGAGAATTGTAACACAAATCGTCACTACTACAGGTACAGATACTGCCAAGATGAGTTTGTTGTTATAGTCATAACCTGGAACTTCTTTTGTGAGCTAAAGAAATATATCACAATTTTTAAAAACAAGGAGATAGAAGGGATGAAAACTTACGATTCTTAATCGTATTCTAAACGATAGCTAACTATTCTTAAACTACTATGAAACCCAATCCTTTCAGGCGAGTAGCTTCTATAAGAACAAGCCAAATTTAATGTTATTAGTCTTATCATTAGCATTTTCTTCTACAATTTATCTACAATTTATTTATCTTGTGTTATGTCCTTTTCGCATCTACCCTAGGAATAGTGACACACGCTCTCAATGAGCAAAGTTGGAGATCACTGTCTTAGCCCGTTTCATGGCTGAAGATAAGATACTGACTAGGAGCCCGTGGTATTCCCGCTTGGGCACGTTAATGGCATGTCCTAAACTGAGTAAAAGTCCAAGTCCCATGTGTCAGGGGTTATCCTCACCTCACTTGACTCCTGCTCTTTCTGCTCACTCTGGGCTTCTGTGCTCTCACTGATATAGCTGTCAGCTTTCCACTGGTCCATATCCCATTCCGCTTTGGACACATTTACTTCTTGCTGCTTGCTGAGAAGCTTCATCAGGAGGCCTGTTCTAGAGATGAGGTTGGCACAGGCCAGCTGCACGTGGGTGTCCGAGCAGTCTATTTTCAAAGTCTGGATAACATGAGAAATGAGCCTTTGCACGTCATTGTTGGGGATGAGGGACCAGAGCTGCTGGTTTAGCTGAGTTTCAACTGGATCACCCGGGGATGCGAGCCCTGGGAAAGTGAAGCCTGTGGGCTTAGAGGATAATTCAGTGACCATGTTGTGGTGCTACCATTGTGTTTTGTTGCTGTGTTGAACAGCTGGCATACTATTGCCTGCAGCAACAGTAGAATGTGCAGTGGAGACGTTCCTATGGCTAGTGTTTCCAGGGCCGGTTCCTCCTGGCAGAGTAGCGTTTCCTGTAGAAATAATTGCTTCAGAAACATTTTGTGCAGTATTGTTTTCTGAAGTAGTGTTTTCTGCAGAAGGGTCTGAAAGAGAAAATAATTCTGGAAAAGGATTTTCCTGAGAAGTCACTTCTCCTGAAGATGAAACAGCCTCTTGTGGAGGGGAATTTATGAGACTCCTCACGACAGAGAACAGAGGGCTTGCAAGCATCATTCTATCAAGTGAAGTTTTCTTTCTGAACTTTCGACTCCCTTTTTTCTTTCTTTTTGTTTCTTTTTGCAGTACATAGGCCTCTCACCATTGTGGCCTCTCCTATTGCGGAGCACAGGCTCCAGACGCACAGGCTCAGCGGCCATGGCTCACGGGCCCAGCCGCTCCACGGCATGTGGGATCTTCCCGGACCAGGACACGAACCCGTGTCTCCTGCATCGGCAGGAGGACTCCCAACCACTGTGCCACCAGGGAACCCCCTCGATGCTTTTTAAGTTTGGGTTTTCTGTGGACCCGATGAGACCTAAGTTTATGGAAGATGTATTTTTTTTCCAGAATGTGAGATTAATTCGAAGTCCTTAATATTTCTAACTCTTGCCTTTGCATCTTCGAAAACATGAATAGCGTTGGATAAGTCTTTTGATTTGCTTTTAACCCCAGATGGGGATTTTGGCGGGATGGAGGCACAAAGCCTGCCCTTGAAGTACGGTTTCAGGGAAGAGGAGCCTGCGGCCTTGTGTTCCTTTATGAATGAAGACTGCATTGGAGGACTTTCCCACCAGCTTCCTGGGCCTCTGCACCATGAGGAGCTGTTTCAGCTTTCTTGGGGATGGCCTCCTGAGCTTTCATTCTTTGGCAGTGTTCACCACAGATGGCCGGGCATTCTGTTTCCTCCTGACGCTCTCATCTCCCACTGCTTTGAGGTGCATTTTCTGTATGCCCCTTGAGGACCTTGTTCACTCTCAGCAGCGTTTCCTCTGTACTCTCCATCTTTGCTAGGCTGTCTTTCTGTGGTTGGGCAGCTTCTAATTTATTTTGAAAGATGTAGTGTGTAATCATGGCACTTAAAAGGTTGGAACGCGTACACGTGGCAGGTTTTTCTTCCTTTTTAACCTCATCAATTTTTTCTTGAGTTTCTGCATCTAACAAATTTTCCACAAAATGGAGTTCCCTCATTTGTTTTTATTAGTTGAATTGTTGGGTACAGGTTTAACAGAAGGGCTCCTTGTATTGTTTTTCAAAAGGCCCAGCGGCATATCTCCATCTTGTGTATTTGAAAAAAGAAGTTGAATGAATGGTAATAATGTTGATTCCACATCTCCTAGATTTCCCTCTGAGATATAAGGCAGTATGTAACTTAGTGCACTGATAATATCACTTTTATTATTAGAGTCCAGCTGCTCATTCATGAAGCCTGACAGGCTGACAGCACTGTTAGGTGAGGACATCCTCTCTGACGCAATAGTCCGCTCGGTGCTGTTGTTCTTCTTCTGGGCTTGTAACACCTTCATCAACGATCCTCCTGCATTCTCTATAGATGTTTCTTCATCTGTCAAAAGAGAAGGGACTGTTTTTGATCATTGAAGACTGATGGGACAGCCTTTTGTCAGTCCACAGCCAAAGAAATTAGGAATCAGTCAAAGTTTGAGTGCCACTTAGGAGAAAAAGAAACCCACACTTAAGCCTATGACTGGCAACAACAAAATGTGAGAAAGGTCTCTCTTGAAAAGGGGGCTATCTACTCAGAAAATTCTGTAGCGTGAAATATATGAACTATATTCAGGATTACTCCACTGGTTCTCAGGGGCCAGTACTCAAGAAAAGCCAAGGCTGCAAGACAAATATTCCCCTAATCAGCTGGACTCTCTGCAGATCTACTGTGACTCCTCACATTCATATACCCCATCCTGTCCTGCCTCAAAGGCACAGGAGTGTGAGGCTTCCTCTCTCCATCTCTTCAGTGTGCTTGTGTTCTTGCTGCTATCACAGATCTCCACGACAACCACCGACACTAACAGGTCGTCATCTGGACATGTCCTTCTCCAACTACCCACTGAGTCCTTTGCTTAGTCCCTCCTTCCATATATCCCAGTCCCCATAACAGAAGGCTCTATACAGAAAAAAACACTATGTCCGCCCTGGCTCTTTGCTAAACTTTGGGCAGGGATCTCGGGTATAAGTTTAGAGATTTGCCAGATTGTATGCCCATGTGGAATGTTCAACAAATCAATGGAATAATACTTGAGGCCCTAAAATGTAGACGGGAAAAAGCAACTTCTGTCAGATGGCTACTTTGCTTTCAATTCATTTTACTTCTAATATTTCCAGCTCTACTTGGGGAACCATCCAAATCTTCTGACTGTGTGAAGGTAATGTGTACCATTGTGTAGCTGGGCTTGTCGTCCAAAAGGACTAAAAGTATTTTTGGTGAGGGTCAAAGGAGGAGGGAAGGGTCATGAGAAAGGAGGAGCAGAGGCTAGCAGAGAGCCCCAAACTGGGGACAGGAGATCGGAGCACTAGGGTCATAGCACTTAACACCTCTGATCTTGTTTTTCCTCACCTGTAAAAGGAGAGTAAAAATGCCTTTTCTGCCCACTTCTGGGGGAGAAGGGAGTAATATAATTAGTAAAAAAAATGTTTCGGGGAGTTCCCAGGTGGTCTAGTGGTTAGGACCCGGCACTTTCCCTGCTGTGGACCGGGTTCAATCCCTGGTGGGAGAATTAAGATCCCACCAGGTTTGTGGCCAAAGGGAAAAAAAAAAACTGTGTTGAAAAATCAGCAATATTGTCTTTATATAAGTGGCAAAGTGTTATTATTTATGATGTGCTCTAGATCACTGAAAGAGACCTGTATTCAAGCTACCTGGTTATGAAAGCACATTTTGGAAGTCATCAAGTTAGTGCCCATAAATCTAATGTATAGAAAAATAGTTGAAAGCCCCTGAGTGTTTTGTGGATAGAAAAACTTGAGATTCAGAGCAAGTTCAGAGCTGGACAGTCAAAGAAATAACTAGCTCTCCCATGCATTAGAAGGGCTTGGTAGCAGCTTCTGGTTATGGAACCAGAAACTCTCAGGCTCCAGATAGGACATAAAACAGCATCACTTGTACTCTTTATAAAATTGCAGAAACAAACCAAATAAACAAAAATATATTTACACCTGTCTTATAAAACAAAGGGTACTTGAGACCTAATGTATATAAAATCAGTTTACAAACTGTGATGTACTATGTGAATAAGTTATCATTTGCAGAGAGGGAAGCATAGGATATGTGGCCATTAATGTGAATTCCCTTCCCCCTTCCATTCCTTTCTCTGGTTCCTTTATATATGCAGATCAGTTACATTATGAAGCTAATAATGTAACTGAGCTATTATTAGCTTAATAATGTAACCAAGAATCTGATTTTTAGCAAGGGGGTAATTCTTAGAAATTTAGGGAGCTGGAACTCTAAATGAATGTATTAAAATAATGTAATTACATCATTAGTTTTAAAATGTATCATCCTTGATTAAAAATAAAAAATTAAATTAAAAATTAAAAATGTATTATCCCGCAATTGAGACTCACCACAACGTGTGACGTCCCTCAGGCGTTCACTGTCACAACACAGCTTGACTGTCTCACAGACAACCTCAATAGTATTTTTAAATTGGCAGAGGCAGCAGGCCCTACGGCTGGGTAAGATTCTATAAATGGAAACACAGGTAATTAAATTCGTGGTAAAAGAGTTACCTGAGTAGGTAGAAGAGGTAGGCCAAGGCCACCACAGACCAGTGCAAAAAGGAGTTCTTGGGGCATATGGACTATAGAACTGGATAGGGGCCGGTTGGCCAATTGCTGCCCTTGACTGTTGGAAATAAATATAGAGGAGGAGAGAGGTGCCCAACAGAAGGATTAGGATGGCAGTAGGTATGATATGCCTAGAAAAAAGGGAATAGCGATAAGAATTGGGTGACACTGAACTGTAGTTTAATTCAGAAGTATCTCCTTCCAACCCGAAAGCCTCACTTTGGGTTGAGAGTACACAGGAAGAAGGCAGACTTCTAAGAAGAGTATGAATAAGACCGCACATTCTGGAGTCACTTTCTCAGTTCCTATTTGTGAGGAGTAATATATTAGAAATTATTCTAGTAATAAAAAAGCATCATGTGGCTAAACAATAACAGAGATCACATTGACCAAATCTGGACAAAAGGAACATTCCAAAGAATAACATTATCATTATAATAAGGTATAACGTAGTTAATTGAAAAAAAAGCACATGAGTTCATAATGATACTCCAAATGAAAAGTGGGGGAGCTCTTCTTTATAGAATAATGTCAGCTAATAAATGCAAAAGGAAGGATAGAATTAGGAAAGTGTTATTTTGCAACTATCAATGTAATAATCAATTCAGTCAAGGATTATCATTGATGCACAGTTGGGTGAAGAGTTGTTTGAAAGTAGGATCTTCACTGATACCAAGGATCACCCCACATATTATTTATCAATTACCAAGGGGAAAAATAACTTTACAATGGAGAGATATGGAATAGACCACCTTAACCAAGTGATCAAACTTAGCAATGGGCCACCTCAAGTGATGAAGTATGAAGAATACATGACCTATATAGTATTCTTCCCCAAAATGTTTAATTTGAATCTAATGAGGAAACAGACAGATACAGGTTGTGGGGCAATTTACAAGACAACTGGCTTAGACTCTTCAAAAAAGCCAATGTCATAAAAGACCAAAAAAAAATACTAGGGAAAAATTCTAGATTAACGGAAACACAGACATGACATGCAATGCCTAATCTTTAATTGCATCCTGTATCAAAACAAAACAGATTTAAAGAATGTTATTGGCTTCTGGCCAAGATGAAGTACAAGGGCCAACTTAACCTCCCACCTGAAACAAGGAAAAAATCAGATGGAACATAATGAAACAACAGTTTTCAAGAAACTGAACCTCAGGCAATAAATTTCAGTGATTCCCAAGGAGATGGGAAATAAATGAAGTGATCCCTATAATTGCCCTTACTTCTCTGAGAGAGTATCCACGTCATGGTACAGGGAAGAGAAGTCCAGACAGAGACTAGTGGGCTCCCTGACAGACGAAATGGAGATAAGAGTCTGGGAGAACCAAGGTAACTAGAGTTCACAAAGCAGAGTATCAGAGAGAAAAGAAGTGCACAGACAGAGAAATCTGGAGATATGCAGAGGGAGCTCTTGAGAATTCAACAAAGTATGGGTCAGTACATTTGTGTGAGGAATAACTTGATGCCAGGAAAAGAACCACATGAAAGGATTAATAAGAAGAACAACTGGATATCACACAGGGTTGTAGGAATAGTACCTGTTCCTACAAGTCAGACTGGAAAACCTCATGATACTCAGAAAGGACTTGTCTCAGTAGTTGCAAATAATGAGCTCCAGACTAAAGGCTACTTGGACTCCTACCCAACGAAACTTAAAAGTTAGACCTAAAAGAATACAATTGTTTTGAGTAACCTAATTTCACCCAAAACAAAGCCCAGGCATTTTACAGGAATATAAATATACACAGCACACAATAAACTAAAACTCACAATATCTGTGATCATATGATAAATTGCCAAGCATGCAAAGAAGTAGGAAAATATGACCCATACTGAGGAGAAAAGGCAATCAATCAACAATAACCCATAATCGATACAGATGTTAGAATTGGCAGAAAAGAACTTTTAAAAAGTTATTATACATGAAGAAAAGTTATTATAACTGTATTTCATATGTTAAAACACCCAGACTAAACACTGAAAATGTTAAGTACAGGCATGGAAAATGTAAAACAGACCTAAATTGAGCTTCTAGAGATTAAAAACAATGTCTAAATGAAAAAGATATTGCAGGAGGTTAAAGGCTAATTAGACACGGCAGAAGGTCAGTGAACATTAAGGCATAGCATCAGAAACTATCCAAAATGAAACAAAAGGAGTAACAAAACAACAACAAAATGAATAGAGCCTCAGTGACTTGTGCAACAACTTCAAGTGGCCTAATACATGTGTACTTAGAGTCCATGAAGGAGAGGAGAAATATAAAAATTTGAAGAAATAATAGCCAAAAATTTTCCAAATTGGTAAACACTATAAACCCACAAAGTCAAGAAGATCAATGAACTTTAAGCAGAAGAAACATGGACAAAACTACACGAAGGCACAGAAAATAATCGAATTGCTCAAAACCAGCAATAAAGAGAAGAATTTAAAAGGAGCCAGAGGAAAAAAATTATACACTACATACAGAGGAACAAAGATAACAATGACAGCAGAATTCGTGCCTGAAAAATCGTAAACGAGAACTCAGTGGAATAACATCTTTAAAGTAGTGAATTGAATTCTATCAAGCTAGAATTTTAACCCAGATCTGTCAAAACAAAAGCAAAATAAAGACTATCTCAGACATACAGAAGCTGAAAGAATTCATTGCTAGTAGACTTTCACAATAAGAAATGTTAAAAGAAGTATTTTTAAGCAGAAGGAAAATGACACCAGATTGGAATATGGATCTACATAAAAGATTAAGAATACTGGATACATACAACAATGAAAACCCAATTCAACCAAAAATAAATAAACAAATTAAGAAAAGAAGGGAAAAATCATATAATCATTGCAATAGATGCAGGAAAAGAATGAAAACATCTAACATACATTCCTGATTAAAGAAAAAAAAACAGCCCTCAGTAGACTAGGAATGGAAGGAGACTTCCTCAACTTGATAAATGACTTCTACAAAAAACCTAACATCATACTTAATGGTGAAGGACAAAGTACTTTCTCACCAGGATCAGGAACAAGGCAAGGATATCTGGTCTCATTGCTTATATTTGACATTGCACTGAAGGTTCTAGCCAGTGCAATAGGGCAACAAAAAGAAAAGACATATTGAGAATGGAAAGGAAGAGGTAAAACTATCTTTATTTGCAGATAACATGATTATGTAGAAAAACTGATAGAAGCTACGAAAATGCTACTGGAACTAATAAATGAGTCTATCAAGTTTGCAGGGTACAAGATCAACATACCAAAAGATGAATTTGTCTCAACAAACAATCAGAGATCCAAATTTTAAAATGCTACTTATAAAAGAATCCAACATATAAAATACTTAGAATAAATCTGACAAAAGACTTGCACACTGAAAACTGTAAAATATTGCCGGGGGAAATTAAGAAAGACCTAAATAAATGGAGAGATATAAAGTATTCATGGATCAGAAGATTCAATATTGATGAGACATCAATTCTCCCCAAATCGATTTATACATCAAAACCCCAGTAGGCTTTTCTATAGACATTGACAAGCTAATTCTAAAATTCATATGGAAATAAAATTTAGAATAACTAAAACAACTTTGAGAAAGAACAAAGTTGAAGAACTAACAGTAACTGATTTCAAGGATTATGAAGCTACACCTTCAAGACATTGTGATAGTAGTGTAAAGATAGGCAAAAAGACCAAAGGAACAGAATACAAAGTTCTAAAGTACAGAGATGTGGAGAACTGACTTTCAGGTTCAAAGGCATTTCAGTGGAGAAATGATAGTCTTTTCAACAACTGATGCTGGAACAACTGAATATCCAGGTGCAAAAAGAAAAAAAAAAGAACTTCCATCTAAACCATATACAGAAGTGAACTCAAATTGGTTCAAAGATCTAAATGTAAAACATAAAACTATAAAACGTCTAGAACAAAACAGGTGAAAAATTTTATGACCTTGAGTTCGGCAAGATTTCTTAGATACAACACCAAAAGCATAATGCATAAAAGAAAAAAATAGATAAATTAGACACCATCGAAATTAAGAATTTCTGCCCTGCAAAAGACACTCCTGAGTGAACGAAAAGATGAGTCACAGAATGGGAGAAAATACCTAGCAACTTACCTATTGGATAAAGGACTAATTTCCAGAATATATAAAGAACTCTTAAAACTCCAGAAAAATATAGATAAAAGATTCAAAGATATACAGATGGAAAATAAGCATATGAAAAGATGTTTGACATGATTAATCATTAGGGATGCTACAGTGAGATACAACTACACACCTATTAAACTATCTAAAATTAAAAATACTGAGCATAGCAAATGTTGGCCACAACGTGAAGAAAATGCAGCTCTCATACACTGCTGGTAGAGATGTAAAATGATCAAACCACTATGGAAAATAGGTATTTTTTAAAAACTTAAACATACACTTACCAATGATGCAGCCATTCTACAGGCAGGCATTTACCCAGGAGAAATGGAAGTAAACATCCATACAAGACTTGTACACAAATATTCATAGCAACTTTATCTGTAATAGACAAAGACTCAAACAACTCAAATGTCCATCAATGGTCAATACATAAATGGTGGTACATCCATATAAAGGAATGCTATTCAGCAATAAACAGAAATGAATTGCTGATATATACCACAATATGGATGAAGATTAAAATAATCATGCTGGGTTAGAAGCCAGTTAGAAAAAAGTATACACTGTATGATTCCATTTACATAAAATTCTAGAAAATGCAAACAGAAAGCAGATCAATGGTTGCATGGCGATTGGGAAGTGCAAGGAACGATGGGAAGGAAGAATTACAAAGAGACATTAAGAAAATTTCTGAGGTGATGGACATTTTGATTTTTGTGATGTCTTCATGGTGTGTATGTATGTGTGTGTGTGAACACAGATTATTGCATGTCAATTCTACCTCAAAAAGCTGTTAAAAGAAATGATATTATATAAGAGAGACAATAGGGGAAATTTGAATAGCAACACTTTATTAGGTAATATTATTGTGTAGGAATTTAATTTCTTCAATACTTTGTATTAACAGTATCGTCGTTACACAGGGAAATAGTTTCTAATATCCAGAGAGGAGGGCATCTAGCTGACAAGAGAGGGATCGCAATTGTGGCAGATGCTGTGGGATGCTGAGGAAGATGAGGCTAGAGCAGTGACCAATGCGTGACGGCACGGTGAACACAGTCATTTGTCAGGTGATCTGACAAAGACGGTTGGAACAGACTGCTAAATGCAGGGCCGTTTCCGCATACTAATCTCACGCAATCCCCTCAACTAGCCTTGGCGTAACAGAAAGTTTCTATTAGCTTGCCATATTGGAGGGGGGATGGCACAATTTAAGGTGCAGTAGTTTGTGTAATAAACTGTCACAATAGGGTCCTACAGAAATAGTTTCTTAAACCGCAAAAAAATAAAACTTGACCCTTCCCTCACAACGTATATGAAAATTAACTCAAAATGAATCATAGACCTAAATGTAGCTATACAACGTCTGGAAGAATACGTAGGAGAAAATCTTTGTGATTTTGGGTTAGACAGTGGGGTCTCAGAGAAAGATTTCTTAGATTAAGACACAAAAAAGCAGAAACCATCTAAGAAAATTTGCTAAGGGACTTTACTGGTGGTTAAGACTCCAAGTTCCCAATGCTGGGGGCCCGGGTTCGATCCCTGGTCAGGGAACTAGGTCCCACATGCATGCCTCAACTATGAGTTCGCATGCCAGATCTAAGAAGCCCATGAGCCGCAACTAAGGGGCCGATCTGCTGCAACTAAGACCCAGCACAACCAAATAAATAAATTAAATAAATATGAAAAATTAAGAAAAATTGCTAAATTAGAGTTCATCAAAAATTTAACACTTCTAGTGTTCAGGGACGCTTTAATATAATGAAGATAAGTCACAATCTGGGAGAAGATATTTACTAAACACATATCTGAGAGCAAGGACTTTTTCCATTGCTTTTTATATAAAGCACTCTTAATTCTCAATACAAATATCCAATTAAAAATGGATTTGAACAGACACTTCATTTAAAAGGATATTTGCACATGAATAGACACTCAACATCATCAGCTTTTACAGAAATGCAAAATGTGGCAAAAACCACGAGATTCAACTACACACCTACTAGAAAGGCTAAAATTTAAAAAAAAAACAAATATAAGGATCAGGTGAAGATGTAGAGCATCTGCAACTCTCATAGACTGCTTTTGGGAAAGCAACATGGCACAGGCACTTTAGAAAACAGTTCAGCAGTTTCTTAAAAAGTTCAATAGGCACTTAGCATATGATGAAGCAATCCCACCCTGAGGTATTTTACCCCAAAGAAATGAAAACATATGCTCACACAAGACATATGTTCACACACACATGTGAGTGTTTTCAGAGGCTTTGTTCATAATAGCCAAAAAACAAGAAGAAACTCAAATGTGCATGAAACAATGAATGCGTAAACAAACTGTGTATCCACACAACTAGAATACTGCTCAGCGCTCAAAAGGAATGAGCTACTGACAGGTGCAACAAAACAGATGAATCTCCAAAGAGACTGGCTAAGTGAAACAAGCCAAAAACAAAAAGCTACATACCACATGATTTCATTTATCAAATATTCTGGAAAAGGCAACATTATGCGGACAAAAATCAGATTGGTGGTTGCCAGGGGCTGGTAGTGACAGGAGGATGGATTGACTACAGAGGGACAGGAGGGGTCTTTTGGGAGTGCAGAAGTTTTCTTTACCTCAAATGTGGTGGTGGCTACAGAACTATACGTTTGTCGAAACACATCACACTGTATATTTAAAAAGAGTGAATTTTGTTAAATGAAAATTATACATAAATAAACCTGACTTAAGAAGATAATCAAACAAACCTAAAAATACCATTGAGTGAAAATCAATGTAAGAAAAATCAACTTACAGTGTTTCCAATTCAAGGGTCATCATGAGGATGCTTTCAATTGCTGTAAGTGACACTTGTGCTGTTCCCATGTCTCTGAAGGAGAAGCCCAAACATGCATGATATACAACCCAAAGACAAAATTTCTAAACTGAAGAAGATACTTAACATGTGATTACTTCCACTTTGGCTTCTTACTTGCCATAGATGATAATTCCAAAGAGCTCTTTTGGAAGAAATTTAAATTTGCATCATCAAATTAATGACCTTGGTGCTGAACAGTACAATCATTTTCTATTATCCTCACTTCTCATTTTCAATTGCATCTACCTCTTTGGATCACTCTTTTTTTAAAAAAATAATGTACCCCTTATTCCTTTTTGCTTTCTTGGATAAATACTATTCCTATATGCATCTTCATGTTCCATATCTATATGTGTTCTTCAACACTGTTCTCATCCTCTGCTGGCTCTCTTACCCATATATATTCTTTCTTAATCCTTTTCTTTGCCAATAACTCTTATTTTCAATAACCCAGTTAAAATCTAAATTTTGACTGTTTAGCCAAAGTACTCAATTTTTGACGAAAGTAAAAAGGAGCAGAAATTATCTCATGAGCCATGAAACTCTTACAATACTTACAAATAGTTTAATGCTGGCACTTTAAAAAGACAAGAATCTTCAACTGTTGGCAAAGGATTACGATTGAGAATTCTGAAAAATGGAATGGAATTAAAATTATCTGCATTTTCAATTACTTCCATGAAAGTTTATATTCATTTTTTTTGGTATGGAACTGGAAGGTTAAAAAAATCATTTTCTGTCTTTACCTATATATCACCCTTAGAATCTGTAAAGCACTCTTTCACTGGGAACTACCCAGGTCTCTAGATGATAAAGTGGAGAAGAGAAACAAACAAACAAACAATAAAATAGAAAAAAAGTGGCTAGCAAAGAAAAAATATGCCAGAGTACTTTTCACGTTAAAAACCCTCGAAGTGACTATGCTGGTAGGAAGCCCTTGCTCTGTAAAAAAGTACTATTTCTAGTGTCCTCCATAATTCAAGGTGTTTTTCTTTCATCTCTACAAATTTTGAAAAATTTCAAGATTTAAGCTACTCAGCTAAAGACAAAAATAAGGCTAATTCCTTAGTTCTGGAGCCAAAGAAGAGATAAATCCAAGAGCAACTGGTGAAAGCCATACTCCCATCACATAGTCCCGTGTGTATTCTTGTGCCATAGCCTTTGTTACTGTGTATGTAATCAACTGTTTACTTGTCACTCTCCTAGATTGTCAGCAACTGGAGAGCAGGGACCACACTTTATTGTCATTATTATTCCTGTGCCTGACATAGTGCCTAATATTTACTAGGCATTTAATAAATGTTTGCTGAAGAAATAAATAACATTTTATTTATATATCAATAAAATAAACAAATTAAATTTGGGGAACAAAATTTTATTCCAAAATGTTGGAATAGATTTTCTTCATAGTTCTTTCTTTCTTTCTTTTTTTTCCCCTTAGTTCTTTAAAACAAATAAGGGGGAAAAAAAAACAGAAAAGAAACAGGAAGAAAGAAGAGAATATCTGACTTTAGGTTAACTCTACTCAAGAATTATTAGTGTACTTTTGCAGAATATTATAAAGATAATTATCAAAACTAATATCTTTTGGGTTGCCATGCATATGTGATCAGCATTTAACATTTCATCCTCACAGTAACCTTATGTGATATATATATTACACAATTGTAGAAATGAGGAAACTGAGGCACAGAGAAGTTACATAACTTGTCTTAAGTCATCAAGCTCGTAAGAAGCAGAGTTGGAATTTGAACTCAGTTCTGACTCTAAAGCCTGTGTTTAACCTGAATGAAAAAAAAGGGTTGTTTTTTTTTCTTTTGAAACATCTGTTACTTTAACCTTAATTTTGACAGCACTAAATATAGAAAAACATTTTCAAACTTCATCTACCCATCTGGGAAAGCCTCTATGAGAATTATATTTTCTCTTTCTATTTATTTATTTATTTATTTCTCTTTTTATTTATTTTTTCCTTAATCATCTCTCGTGATAAATATTTAATCAGCCTACGGCCACTGAGACTTTATAGATTTTTTTAAAAAATTGCAGGAAAATCAGTAAAAATGATGGAGGAAGGACATCTGAAAATTCATCCCTGCATAGAAGCAACAATAACAACAACAACAAAACTGGCAAAAATGGTCAGAATCAACTTCTTCTGAACTCTGGAAACTTAACCAACATGCTGGCAGTAAATGGGGGAGCAATTTATTCAAGGAAAATAAATTAATTTCTGTAAGAACAACGAGATCTGTGTTGCTTTAACTTGCCCTCGACCTTTGCTCTCCATGCCAGTGGTAGCCTTGAAAAACAGCCCACATCCCTGGTACCAGAATGAGCAGCATGGACTGGGAGGTCCTTCAAAGCCTCATTCCCAAAGAACTGTCATTGTTTTACATGTCTGGTGGTCCCCTGGAAGACCTCACTTGAAAGGCTTGCCTTTGACCTGACTGAGGGCTGTCTAGTGAGAAAAGCCTCTGCTCAGGTGGCATTTCTGGAAAACATTTTCAAGCAAATATTTTAACATGGCGGTGGCATGAGGCAACGGATAACAGTTTGGGGCAAAAAACAACCCAACCGCAAAGCTTTAAAAGAAAAGCTGAGGAATGAGATGTCCACAGACACTTTGAAATATTCCAATGTATTCCTGGGAAACTGGAAGACCACAAGACATATTCCTGGGCATCTAGGAAAATAACTGTTAGCATTAATAAATGAGTTCAGCAAGGTTGTAGGATATAATATCAATATTATTTCTACACACCAGCAATGAGTAATCGAAAAATGGAATTTAGAAAACAATTCCATGTGGAACAGCATCAATACAAATATAATACTTAGGGGAAAATATTACCAAGTAAGTGCAAGATTCACACTGAAAAGTACAAAACTGTTGGAAGAAATTGAAGAAGATCTAAATAAGTATAAAGACATGCTGGATTCATGGACTGGAAGATAATCTTATTAAAATTTCACTACTTCCCAAATCGACCTACGGTTCCATTGCAATTCCTATCAAAATCCCAGCTGACTTCTTTCCAGAAATTGCCAAGCTGTTTCTAAAATTCCTATGGCAATTCAAGGAAACAGAATAACCAAAACAATGTCAGTAAAGAACAAAGAGGGAGGACTCACACATCCTGGTTTCAAAACTCAGTTCAAAGCTACTGCAATCACAGTGTGGTACTGGAATAAGAACAGACATGGAAATCAATGGAACAGAATTGACAATATAGAAATAAACCCTCATATTTATGGTCTATTGATTTTCAACAAGGGTGCCAAAACAATTCAACGTGGAAAGAACAGTCTTTTCAAATGATGCTGGGACAACTGTACATCCACACACAAAATAATGAAGCTTCACACCGTATATGAAAATTAACTCCAAATGGATCAAATATACAAATGTAAGAGCTTAGAAAACACAGGGGTAAATCTTTATGACCTTGCTTTAGACAACAGTTTCTTAGATATGATACCAGAAGCACAAACAACCAAAGGAAAAATAGATGAATAGGATTTTATAAAATCTAAAAAGTTTGTGCTTCAAAGGACACTATCGAGAAAGTGAATAAACATATAGAATGGGAGAAAATACTACAGGTGGGAAGAATAAGATGCAGTTGGGAGAAGAAAAGTATAGTAGTTGCTAGGTGTAACAATCTCAAAATTTTGAACTATTACAAATAAAACAGCCAACCTGAATCACCCCAAAGGGCAGACCCAAGTTATTTTTGCTTTTAGTGTTTATGCCTTTCTAAATCTGAGAAGCTGCCAGGATTCTAGTACATAGCAAAAAGGGAGGACAACACCCTCAAGTGTGTAAGCTTTTGTGTGTACATAGCTATGTAAAGGAAACCAATGCTGGCTGACTGGGGGAGCATTAGGGCGGCTCTGTGACTGCAGCTCAATTTGCCTTCATAGTGTGGCCACACCTCCCACACTGATATTCTCAACAATGGGGTAAATAATTCAATAGGGATAAGGCTTTGATTTTCCTCTTATTCTCTCTTCGTGCTTATGTTCTTGGTACAATATTGATGTACCACGGACAAGCCAGCATGTGAATGTGCTCTGTCTGCTTAAGTTATATATAGTCTTTCTACATTGTAGAGTCCTTCAGTTTCTAAAATCATGGAGCTTGTATTGTTAGATCCAATGAAGTGACTAAAAGAATTTTTAAAAATAAGCCATCAGTCTGGACGTGCATAGGTGAATGAAGGAGAAACACTTTACAGTCAGAGAAAAAAGCATACTTAACATTTAGGATTATCAACCACTGCCGGTTTTCCATAGTATATTTCATTCCTGATTTTATCTGAAAGAGATATGATTACTACCACCATTCAAAAAGTGGTACTTTATAAATTAATAAGCTCTTGCCTCATCTTTGAGGTAGATTTCGGATTTAAAATAGACTACCACACTGCTAACTACTTCACCTGATATTTCTCAATAACATAGAGGCTTCATTCAAGAAACCGACTGCCTTATAATCACCTGACACCCGGTGATGAATCAAGGTTTTGTGGGGACTGAACCTCATCTACTTTGGGAAATCCTATCTAATAAAAACATGCAAAGTTATAAATAGAAAAATCGCTAGGACCCCTCTCAAGACTTTGGAAGGGACCTATGCAAGTGAGGAGCCCTGAAGCCTAAGGTTCATTGAATTCATGATAAGTCCACCTCAGCTGGGGCCCTTTTCCAAACTTATTTAATGCAGGCAACTTATAAACACCCCAG
Organism: Mesoplodon bidens; assembly: GCF_964165515.1. Taxonomy (NCBI): domain Eukaryota; kingdom Metazoa; phylum Chordata; class Mammalia; order Artiodactyla; family Ziphiidae; genus Mesoplodon; species Mesoplodon bidens. Next base: position 161,949 of record NW_027672498.1, read on the forward strand.
TAATATGTCATTATAGGTAGTAAAATGATTTAACTCGAGGGTGGCATCTTCCCTTGGTGGCTTGCCTTTGGTAAGAGATGCAATAAAGTTTAGATCTCACCATGGCAAATGTTTCCTGAAGCAAATTAGCTTTGTCTATTAGAAATACTTAGTCCAAAACAAAGACATACTATACTGTGACAATCTTTTGAAAGTAAATGTGAATGAGTTTTTGGAGTACAGTACTAATTTATTTACAACACCAGATAGTTCTGATTCTTTCACTACCTTTTTCTGTCATTTAAGAGGAGCACAAATTCCAAAGGAACAAGTTGGTGCCTCTTCCATTACAAATCTTTTCTAACCTACCACCCATTTTCTACTTCATCACCCCCCTCCCTCTCCTTGTTACCCTGCTGCATAGATGCTAGAATGGCTCTCATATATGTTTTCCCATCGACATCCATATTTCTCCTTCCAGTATGAAAGCTTCTTGGGGACAAAGTCCCTGCCCTATGCGTCTTTGTATCCCCAGCACTTAGTACAGTGTTCACAGACAGTGGGCATGGCACTCAGTGAATGTTTTGGAATGAATTCCGTAATTTTTAAACTGTGATTTATTTATTTATTTCCACAATGTATTTTCCTGTGTTACCTACATAACTATAGTGAAACTCTGATTCTTATAAGGAACTCTTGGTGTTCTAGGATGTTTAGGAAAAGTGGTGAGTTTCAGACGTTGTACTGACGCTACTAAAGCCTCCTGGTGAAGGGACCTCATGAGCCTGCTCTCCGGTGTGCTAACAAAAGAAAAACCGACCCTTGGTGCTCTCTCCCCAAGGTAGGCGTCAGCAAACTAACAAGGGAAAGCAAGGAGGCCGCTAAAGATAGGCATCTGCAGGAATTGTTAATCCAGCTCCAGACACAGCCTCAACACCTTCATTAACCCAAAATGTTGGAACTGTGTGAAACTGGATTTCTGAACCACAAGACAGGTAAGAGAGTCTTTTCCAAAGCCAGGTGTAGAAGAGCTCTTTACCTTGAGTCTAAAATCGCCTTCGGGCCATTGAACGTACCCACTATCATTTCCTTGTGTCATGAGAAATCAGAGAAGTTTTGAGCTGAAGGGGTGTAAAACCCACACTTCTTATTGAAGAGTAGTCAGCAAAGAAAATATATTGAATTAGGCCGCAGCAAAGTCTTTTCTTTATATTTTTCACACTACAGCTGAACACAAACAACGTCTTTTTCCATACCTCAAAGGTTCCTATTGGCCACAGATAATTCACTTCAGCAATATATGCTTTTTTGAAAAATAATGTTCTGGGAGGCTGGGGAGAGCCCTGTGGTGGGTGTTCAGGAATTCTTTCTGCTTTACCATTTAAAAGAGCTAATGATGGTTGGGGAAGCACCCACACCCACTGAACCACACCCTGCTAAACTTAGTTCTCTGCAGCTCTGTGTTGCATACATTTTAAGCAGTTAGGAACTTTGCACATGAAAAGGAATCAAAGTGAAATTCAAAAGTGGAAGTCCCTGGACCATTCGCATAATGGAGAGGCATCCGTGGGATTCCATGACAATGCTAATCTGAGTGTTTTTCTTTGGTGCCTTTAATTGACCATGCCAAAGATCAGTACTATGGAAAGCAGAGCCTTTCATATATATGAGTTAAACAAGTCTCTTGGCCTCTTTGTACCTTAGTTGCCTCATTTGAAAAAAAAATTAAATGGCTCTCAAGACATACTTTCCAGAATTCATACTGGGCTTACTTACACCCAGCTAACCAATAACTGCATGATTGTTTTTACACACAGTTGTTTACATGTATTCATCTTCTATTTCACTTACAACTTGTGTAAAAACTGCATTCCATGCCAGGCCTGAAACGTTCCAAAGCTCAGTTCTGGGAATAAATTGCAACCAAGATTTCTACAAAAAAAGACACAAGCAAAAGAATTAGAAAAATAGATATTCTTTCAGAACATTTATCCTTTGGCAAGAATTCTAATTTATATATGATGAAACATAACATCACTACTCCCTCCATACACTAAAGAAATCTCACTGTGGGAGATATTATGATTTATACTTTCATGATTATATATGTGGTGCATTAGATACAAAATACTAAATGCTCATTAAATACTTGTGTTAAGTGATCTTTATTTCTCTAGCTAGGCAGCACTACTGACACTTTGGGCTGGATAATTCTTTGCTGTGGGAGGCTCTCCTGTACACTGTTGGATGTTTAGTAGCATCTCTGGTCTCTGTCCACTAGATGCCAGTAGCATATACAGTTCTGACAAGCAAAACTGTCTCCAGACACTACCAAATGTCACCTGGGTGCACAATCACCCTGGGTGAGAACCACTGCTCTTGATACTGGCTGATGTTGGATGCTCAGCATGGTCCTGCTCTGTGCTGGATCTGTCACCTCGGGATACAATGGAGACTGAGCTACAACTTCCGTAAGGAGCTCTGGAGGCCGAGATGGGGGCTTCTGCTGGACTGGAGAACGTTCAACCTCTTTAGTGACCTGTGGATTTATGGGAAGTGCCAGAGCCAGAGATTTAACAGTGACATTGTACAAGTGTGACTGCTGAGCTTCATTTACCCCATGATGAACACATGGTCAAACTACAACCTCCTTAAGTGTCTCCAAAGGCCGGGCGAGGGCCTCCTGAGGACTGGAAGTTTCTAGTTCCTCAGGGGCCTCTGAAGGCTGAGATGGAGCCCCCTGCGGAAGTGGAGGTGGTTCTACCTCCACAGTGGGCTCTGCATGCTGAGCCTGGGCCTCTGCCTGGTGTGAAAAAGATTCAACGTCCTCAGGGGTCTGTGGATGCTGAGCAGGGGCCTCTTGATGAGGTAAAGATTCAGCCTCCTCAGTGAGCTCCGGATGACGAGTTTGGGCCTCCTGCTGGGATGCAGACATTTCAGCTTCCTCATGGGGCTCTGGAGGTTCATCTGGGCTCCCCAGAAAATCCCTAGCTATGCTCTCCTCAGGATAAAAGGCATCCATACTGGGATGTAAATAATCACCCTGCAACTGTTGTTCTAGACCCTGAGTGTATTTTTTCAATTGGCCTATAGTTCCAACAACAACTTTGGCAAGCCGTCGATGCTGAACTGGATCTTTCTTCAGGTTTGGGGGTGAAACAATAAAGCTCATTGGTTTTGAGCTCCTACTACCTAGAGGTGGAACAAGTATTTCAAATGATTGGTGACCTTCAGCCTGATCTAGACCTATGTGTTTAGTCTTACTTTTGTGTTGAGGAGGCACAACCAAGGGCTGATTCTGATCCCACTCTAGCACTGGAACCGCCTCTGGGAGCTTTTGATGTTGGATTTGCTCGTTATTCAGATACGGATGTGGAACAGCAAACTGATCTGGCCCTATAGGCAGCTCTACAACGGAATCCGTGTCCGGGTATGGAGCCTCAGTCTCACTCAACTCCTGATGAGGCGGGGCCAACATCTGGACTGGAGACGAGGACGTCAAGTAATTAAAGCCCCCGGCTTCTGCCAGGGGTGTAAGGGCATGGGGCAATTTGGGAGGGCTGTCTGAGGTGTATGAAGACCAAGTCTCGGTCAGGCACGGGGGTTAGGGTGTCACCTGGACGCGGCCCAGGGCCCACTCTGGAGGCTGAACTGCCTGGACTAGAAGCCACAGTCGTTGCCATGTGAGGAGGAGCCGTGGGGCTCAGCAGCAACACAGAGGCACAGCCAGGACATAACATGTGGCGGCTCCAAGGCACAGCGACCCAGGCCAGCGAGAAGCCAGAGCCACACCCTCCTTCAGAGCCGAACTGAACCGTTATGCCAGCGCTGCAACGCAGGGCTCACGGTTAGCAACCGTTAGCAACCACGTGTCCCTCCGCCACCTAACGTCCCACCCGGTATTTATGACATCTGTAGTTACTCCACCTTTATTAGGCTCCTGCGGAGATCCAATGCACGCCACCACAGTGAGCCTTTTTCCCAGAGTCCCCAGGGCACAAGCCACCCTTCCCCTTGCAAAGGTGACAATTACCTCCTGCCAGGCCCCCTTCCCAACCCTGCCCTGCCCTCCCAGGCCCCAAACAATGAGGCGGGATTTGGGCTGCAGACCCCAGTGGCCCCAAACTCCAGCAGCCCAGGGGTGGAGGGGGGTTGGGAAGGATGCAGAGCTTCCCGAGGAAACCACAGGATGTGGCATTCTGGGAAATTCAAAAGTGCTAGTCCAGTTCTGGCAATCTGAACTCTTCCTCCTCGAAGCTGAAGTCTGAGAGACATTCTTCCTCCCTTTGGCTACAGGGCTGACAAGAAAAGTAGCAGACCTGCAAAATGAGCACCAGTCAGGGTGGCGGGAGGGGAACACACCTTACAATTATTCTAAAATGTTGCCATTTCCTCCAAACTCTCAGTATTCACGTCTCATTATTAATTCACCACTCTGTCATCAGAGGTTACCACTGAATCAGTGATGACTCCAGAACTTCTGTAGGAGGGGTTTGGGGCAGGTGAGCAATTCATTCTGGGAAAGAGTGTCTAAAACCAAGTGAATGGCCCTTTATATTAGCATGGGAAAACTTCCCCCATCCCACCTTGTCTCAACAGAACCATTAATCTAGAAAAAAACTACTGTGTCACTTTTCAGAGGTCTACCCTGTGTGCAGACATGGAGAAGACACTTAGAATGTTAAAGTCAGCATGTTAAGTAGTTTTCTCCAAATACTGTAACTAGCACCCAGTTTACTTTCTTCACAGTCCTTTTCATAATCTATTTAATTTTAGTCCTTTTTAATTGTCTGGTACACCTGTAACACCTAAACTCCAAGAGAGAAGGAGCTTCATCTTATTTCCAGTGCCTGGCACATAATGGTTTCTCAATGGAACCGATTCCAAGATGGGCCACACTTAGGAATGGATCTGTTTTTATAATCAGTTTTCCGAAATCTTTACTATCAATACGGAGTCCTTTCCTCTCACATTTCACAGGAAGCTAGACTTCTTAATGTCCAAACATGGATACGTTTGAAGTTTCCTTGACTGATTTCAATTGAATTAAAATAATTATTTTGTACAGGAAAAACTTTCAAAATTTTTACATTTTTCAGAACATAACCACCTTTTCTTTCTCTACTTTCTTCCCTTCAAAACAAAGTTTGCAACGTTGGGGTGAGTTAAATAATCAGAAAACTAGCCCTAAAATAAGCTCTCAATGACAGGAAACACATTTTTTGCTCCTTTTTAATAAAAATTCTATATACAGTACATTAATGTTTTCTTTTAGAAATTACGTTGACAACTTAATCCCTAATTCGAGGCATCCATATAATTGGTTTACAGAAAGGTGCTTCGGCAAAATATTTAACACAAGATATATATGATATGCTGAGATCGGGGTAATATACCTTACTTGAAAGGCATGAATAGTTTTAAAACACTGTAGCATAATCACACTTAAGGCCATAGTTACTTTGTTCCCAAATCCCTGCAATTCTATTTGAGGGGAGTTTTAAAGGGCCTGTGTCTTCTCCTGTGTCCACAATTGTAGACGTACACTGATGGCCCTCAATCCTGCTCTCCAAACTTCAAATAATGGGCCAGAGACAAGGCTCGGGACTTGGAAAAGTCCTAGAAATTCCCTGCCTCAAAAGCAGTTTCAGAGTTCACATTTTCCTAAGGAAGACAGAGCTGAGTAGACATGCCAAAGTCTTCCAAATCCTGCTGCTTGTTTTGAATTATGGCTACACTGGCTGTGTACACCTTGAGATTGTATCTCCACATACTTGAATTAAATCCTGTAGTTCCTCTTTGGTTCTAGCATCTGTGACGTCTTCACAGAGTCTATATGCCACGGCTGTTTTACCAATTTCTGAAATAAAGTTAACAAGGATCAATTCAGAAGTTTTCTTGTTCTAAAACTTCCTGTATACAATGGTAGCACCCAATAATTAGACATTCTTTTGATTTCTAAAAGCAGAAAATAAGAGCATTTTCCTAGAAGTTCCCTCATCTGACACTCCAGTTTTTATCATAATTATTTGTGAAAAAATATATAAGAAGTATCAACTTTGGTTCAAAAACGTTTATGATCTTAGAAATAAGAACTAAGGAATAATGACATAGAAATTAAAAGCTGTGGAAACAAAAATGTTCAATCACAATACAATGAAATAGGAAGGCATTAGGTGGGGGTCAAAATGAGTTCAAACCTGGAGAGATACCACTGGACTATAATAGATACTTCATATTAGAAGCAAGGCAAATGCCTACTCCTTGGGACCAAACTTCTACCAGATACAATGAACAAAGTTTTAGAGACAGAGACAGAGAGAGACAGCATTTGAACACTCTACTGGCAGAAACTACCCCATGTACCTTTTGGACAATACAGCTTTCCTCAAGGCAAGCTAGAGCCACCAGGCTTTTGGGTCTAAGGAGTTTGGAGTACATATAAGGAATACCTTGGCATATTAGGGACAAACAACCCAGACATTTAGTTTGGTTCTTAAAGGTTGTTACCCACAGTTGACAGCTGATGGAGATTCTGCCTGATGACCAGGGAAGTCAAACTTCACTGGAAGGACTGCCCAGGCTGGAAAGCCAAGACCAATCCAGGGTCAACTCTTACAAGCAAATAAGGTCTCTGACAACTTAGCTCGGATTTTCTCTAAGCCTGCAGGGCTGTGAAGCAGGGGAGCAATTCTGTTCCGGGAATCTACTCATCATAAAGTTTCCTTTGGGCACAGCCTGTGACATTCTCACTGCTGTATAACTCGATAGGGAACACAATCAACACTATTCAATAGCATGACCACTTTCAAGGCTCACAAAAACGTAGCCAATTATTATATAAGAATCATATTCACCCAATATATCAGAAATGAAAACTGAAATTAAACTGATTTCAAAAACATAATCTAATAAACTCTTCAACATGAAAAAAACGATAATAATAATAGTCAATATATTTTCTCTGCTTACTATGTTTCAGGCATAGTTCTAAGCTTTTTACATTCATCATCTCATTTACTCTTACAATATCCTCCATTAGGTGATAAGCTGTATTACTAATCCTATTTGCAGATAAAGAAATTGCAGCTTAGAGATATTAAATACCTTCAGATGTCTCTGGCTAGAAAAACCTAAAATTGCAACAACAACAACAACAACAAAATCTAAGAGACAAAGTTAGGACTCAAACACAGGTGCCCAAGGCTTATAATCACTGCACTATTCTGTAAGATAAGCAAGCAATTGGGGAAGAACTGGATCAAACACTTTCTGTATGAACTGTGGCAAGTCACTCTACATCTAAACACTGGGGACAATAATATTTGCTGTCATTTTTCTCATAAATGCCACAGAGAACACATTTAAGACTGCTGCTGTGAAAGCATCTGGTGAGCGAAAGAATATGTAATGTTTTAGACAACCATTATTTTCATCCAATTAACTTTTCAAGTAACTTTATTTGCTCACTGAAACTGAAGTACTTCAAGGACAATCAAAAAGGTCTTACCTAAGGCCACAATCAGCAGTTTCTGGAATGCGTCTGTCATAGCCTTCTGAATAGCAAGCTTCTGGGTTACCTTCCTTTCCATAAGGAATGATAATGACCCTAAATCCAACCAAAACAGATGAGTTTAAAATGCCTGTCTGCATAACTGATTTCTAGGTTATGTGTGTAAAACTAAAAATGCATCTGTGATTCTTAGATCATTATCTTAGTGATTAAGGGCAGGCACAACACTGGGGTACGGGTGAATGTCTCTGTTGTAGGTATACCCTGGCATGGCACATTTTTACTGCTCAGATCTGTTCTGGAAGTTCCTAAAATACTCGATGGGAAATGCAAACCAAGAACGTGCACAAATCTCATACTACTCACAGATTTCAAATGGACAAGCTGAGGCTGCACTGCTACAGACCCTGCTCTCCTGTGCGTAAAGGGCTGGATTCATACAGTAAGATAGATTTGGCGGTAGTGCAGATGATCTGGCCTCTCCTCAACCATCACCCACTCAGGTGGATGGTGGAGCCTCCTCCACTCCATTCGCTAACAGCTCTGCCTCTGAGTTAAAACCCTAAGCCCAAGTGCCATGGATTCTAGGAAAAAACTCAGTACCAATCGGAATCCCCTTTCTAGGGATCTACATTAACTTTTTCTGCTCAGGCCCTTCTATAGGAGGCAAAGGACTGAATATTTACACAAGAGTTTATTTCAATCTTTAGACAATGATTTTCTTGGGATAACTGAAGGCCAGAAGACATCTGTATTTGAAGGAATATTTTAGCACATAACAAATTATTAACAATAACAACAACAAAAACTCACTCATTTTCCTTCCTCCTAAGCTTCTTGGCAGGCGGTCAGTTCTAAAATTCTAAAGTTTAAGGTGCTGTCAGGTATTGCCTAAGATAAAAACCTATATTGTCAGGCAGAAAAAATCTGCCCAGGGCTTTAGTGGCTTAGAAAAGTGATGATGTATCTGAAAAGGTGAGTTTCAGAAAGAAAGGAAAAAAGAGAAATCCCACTCCCTCACCTCCCCACACACAAACATACTGGAAAACAGACCTTCCTCCAACTTATGCAAAGCTTCCTCAGCCATGACAACTCCGGGACTCCTGCACTCATGGGAGGGCAACACCACCTCTAAAGCACAGAAGAACTTCAGGCTTTGCTTCTGAATTGATGTCACAATAGCTTCATTTTCCCTTTCTTCAAGGTTAGAAAGATCCTGAAGCTCTTAGGATTATGAATTAAAGGCTAGACTTCAAAATATCCTGTTGTTAGAAATAAAAACAAAACTCCAGCAATCCCAGGTAATAGTTTAGGTATGCAATAGCTTCAAAATCAAGTTGGGACTTGCAAATGAATGACTAGATATGGACAACTATTTTTTATCATATACCATACAGATACTGGAGAAAATTATGGACACCGCCATCCAAGTCATTGAGATTATCACTAATTCTAGGTGGCAGGCCAATGCTCACATACTTCCATGTGGAAGGCTCTCACATCTCCTCCCCATAGCCCTGTTCTATTCTTCTCTCTAAAGTCTAGGAGTTCAATGTTGAAAGGAGTCTGGTTAGTCAAAGAAAATCTACAGAGTTCACCTTGATGATCCTTCTTGACCACCCATTGAAACCAAAGTAGTGATTTGCCAATTCTTGGCATCTGGAGCTGTTTAGGGCCAGCGTATTATGTTGAACCGCCTTATGTCTCGTGCCAAGACGAACCTAAAGACATAAAAGTCCTAAAAATATCACAATCCTACATAGAGACTTGTTTTGGATATACCTGAGATTTATCAATACCAATTTCCTAGAGTGGTTGTGAAGATTAAGTAGGACATTTTAAGCAATGAGCTCACAGTCAGCCCTAAATAAATGTTATTTATTATTTTTAAGTCAGTACTTTTCTGCATCATTTCCAGGGCCCCTGATTAACCGGAAGGTTCCCTGAGCTCTGGTGGTGAAAGTGATGATGAAAACAACCAAGGAAGCCCAGCAGAAGCCTATCATGGGGCTGGGGGTAAGCAAAGGAAGTGAACTGTTTTACTCGTCTCATCCTGTAGCTCCTGCTTGAGAATATGACCTGAAGAGGAGGTAAGATGGACCTGCCACTGAATCAGGACCTTAATCTGTAGCACCCCCTCCCCAAGTTACTAACCCCTGTTAGAAGAGGGAATACCTATACCTCTATAAATGTAAATAAAGCAACCAAAAGAAGTAGGGGTTCATCTGCATGAACAAGCTTCTTGGAGAGTGCAAATATTTCCAGTCTTAACTCTCTAAATAACTTACATATTACTGTGGATTTTTTACATCACTAGTTCTTTCTTAAATATCTCTTTCCACTTTGAACAGGGTGTAGTATATAAATATACTCATAAAAATTCAAATAATACAAATAAAGTCAAAGCATTGTTAATTCTTTATTGATTGGTTTGTGCATCTTCCTCTGTCACTAGTTTATGAGCTCCTTAAGTGCTTGAAGGAACCATATATTATTCTTTCCTTGTTACCAGAAGCAAGCATAGATCTTGGCATATAATAGAGGAGTGATGGTCTGTTGACTGAGTGAATGAACGAGTACATAAGAAAATGAAATTACTTTCTCCAACTGAAGCTGCCTGCTGGGAAGGAGAAATGAAGACTAATTTTTAAATGTTGAGTGTCGCATGAGAGGCTAGGCCCTGTATGGTGAGTCATAATGGAGCTGTCCTGGACAATTAGGAAGCTTCAGAAGGGCTCTGAGCCCCTGGTAGTAGAGACAGTTGACATCTGGGATAACCTTGCCACAGTTCTTGCTGGCAAACATTTCCCTTCGTGCTACTGAGAAAAACTCAGATACATTAGGCCTTTCCTTCATTTTATTTTAAGATGTAATTCACTTTTCTGTATTTATAAAAATACAGGGGGAAAATGATAAGAATTATGTATACATGCCAATGAATAAAGGAACACATAACTGGAACTTCCCTGCTGGTGCAGTGGTTAAGACTCTGTTCTCCCAATGCAGGGAGCCCGGGTTCGATCCCTGGTCAGGGAACTAGGTCTCACATGCATGCTGCAACTAAGAGTTCACACGCCACAGTTCAGGAACCTGCGAGCCGCAACTAAAGGAGCCTGCCTGCTGCAACTTGGGAGCCCTTGAGCCGCAACTAAGGAGCCAAGCTGGTGCAACTAAGACCCGGTGCAACCAAATAAATAAATAATTAAAATTTTAAAAGAACACATAATTAAAGTAGGTAACAATATCGGGGGTGTGGGTTGTAAACTCAGGCTCTGCATTAACAAAAGAAATCTAGGGCTTCCCTGGTGGCACGGTGTTTGAGAGTCCGCCTGCCGATGCAGGGGACACGGGTTTGTGTCCCGGTTCAGGAAGATCCCACATGCCGCAGAGTGGCTGGGCCCATGAGCCATGGCTGCTGTGCCTGCGCGTCCAGAGTCTGTGCTGCGCAACGGGAGAGGCCACAACAGTGAGAGGCCCGCGTACCGCAAAAAAAAAAAAAAAACAGAAGGTGCAAAACTGTTTCCTATCCCAGACTCCTATCTTCCGTCGTACAATACTGTAACTGACACTTCAGAGAATCAAAGTCCACACCGTGTAGGATTTTTCCCACCAGTACAAAACACTGGCTCAAGGGCAAGTTTGAACTGGCTATTAATTCAGTTCAGCAAACATTTCCTGAGGCCAGGCCCTGTGTTAGCAGCACTATAAGCAAAGAGGAAGCATGCCATCACTGCTTTCAAGAAACTCAGATTCTAGCAAGACAGGCAAAGCACAAATGGAAAATAGCAAGAAATACCTTCCATCTGCCGAAAGGCATGAGCTGCCCTCAAAAGAAGAACACAAGTTCACTGTGCAGAGATGATAGGGAGAGCACAGGGGAGTTTATCAGAGAGAATGCACAAGAAGTCACCAAGACAAGAAAAAGCACATGATACACTCCAGGTGTGTCAGAGAAAGAGGGAAAGGAGCTAAGAATGCCCTCCAATGCCACAAGAAGTGAGGGCTTTATTCCATAGCAATGGAGCATGATGGGAGGTGTTTAAATAAAGGAGGAACCTATCGGGCAGTGCAGTGGTTGGGACTCTGCGCTTCCTCCACAGCGGAAAGGGGCGGGGAGAGGGTTTGATCCCTGGTCGGGGAACTAAGATCCCGCAGGCGGCATGGTGTGCTCAAAAAAAAAAAAAAAAAAAAAAAAAAAAAAAGAAGGAACCTATCATGTAGAAGTCCTGTGAACAACTGGTGATAAGCAGGCATTGCCATTAATAACAGACCACTAAGCAGTCCAAGTAATAGAGATTGAGAATTCAAGCGCAGCCTCTCCTGAGCTATACCACTCATAATGCAGGGAGCAGCAATCCTGGGCAAAGAAGACCTAAGATCCTCTGACCTGACAGTCACAACATTGCTCCGGCGGACCACGCTTGCAGACCTCCCACCACCAACTCTGTTGGTTCCGAGACTGCTCTTCTTGCCTGTTCCCACCCTCGCTCACTCTCCCCACTTTCTACCTCACCAAACGGCCCCAAGGTACAGGTCTCCTCCATCCTTCCAAAGCTCAATTTATGCCACTTCGCTTTTAAGAAAGACCCACGTTAGTGCCTGTTTTCCCAACCAAAAGAAATCCAAAGAGGTATCTATTTTCACAAAAAAGGGTGGAAAATGAGAACAGTGCCCGGCACGTGTTGTGCAGCAGCCCGTACAGAGGCAACTCGCACTGTGCGCTGCAAAAGCGGGTGCAAGGGGCACCACCCAGCTCCTTTCTGGGAACCACACTCAGCACCTCAGCATCAAGCCACCATAGCTTTGAACTGTCACTGAGCTTCTGTACTTTAGCTCAATTTATTTTGTGCATCCGTTAGCAAGATGTGTCCTATGGTCACTGCTTCTTCGCTTTACGCCACTTCGGCTTATGAAAGGTTTCATGGGAACGCTTTGCTTTCAGTCATTGGGGGGAACCCATACTTATTGTCCTCCCGCCTCCCTCCAGCCTACGCATCCACTCTCGGCCTGGCCTTTCCAGCTTTGAAAAGACAACCTGGCTCCGCCCTCTACCGCCTATATACTGCAGTGAAAGATGAGGGGAGAAGCTGACAGGCAGACAAAAGGCAGCAGCAGTGAGTGAGGCCTGACGACAGACAACGGAAGAGTTCCAGGCCCCTTCAACTTTTGAGATGTTTGGTATAATAAAAAATGTAGAAACACCTAAGGGATGGGATGAGAAAGAGCTCAAAATGGACTTCAGTATTTGTTAGCATTTGTTAAATATGGGTGGTACATACACGGGCTACAATGTAATATTCTCCACTTTTCTCAGTATGAAATTTTTAATTAAAAAAATACCAAATCACGGTTTTAAAAATTACAGGATATTTAAAATGTTTATACATTTGACAAGTTAATACAACACAAAAAATGAAATCTAATTGTGTAATTCACAAGGTAATCCAACAAATATTTAGAGTATTGTATCCTCAGGCATTACATGGCCTCCCTTTAAACTTCCTCAGCTCTCCCTCAGTGGGCTATAATTCCCAGTTTACTTTAAGGGAACTTCAATATTTAAGTTATGGTTGGTGTTTATGTCCCTTATACAAACATGCATTAATTTGGGGAAATCAATTATCAAACAAACATCAAAAGTAATCATTTCTACATTACTAATGTGACTTTGCCCATTAGAGATCAGAATGGCATTACAAGATCATCAGTCACTTATTCTATAGGCCAGAGTTGATGCTATTGACATTTTGGGCTGAACAATTCTTTGTTGCGGAAGGCTGTCCTGTGCTTCATAAATGTTTCAGCAGCATCCTGGCCTCTGACCACTAGGTGCCAGGAGCACGTCTCCTGACTTACGACAACTAAAGATGTCTGTCTCCAGACATCAGCAAATGTCCCCTGGGGGGCAAAATCATTCCTGGTTGACACCTACTGATATAAACAAGCATATAGTGTTTGCTTGCCAAATAACAGCAACAGAAGATGGATAAATCCATGGATTCCAAAGGTCCTAGAATTAGCAAATCTTCTCTATAAAACTCCTAGCCCACATCTAGAGAATATTACAAAAAGAAGCAAAATGAAAAGAAAAACTAACAACACATGAGCTAAAATCTTTACTAGGGACAGAACACAGCATAGTGATCCAAAGCACAGACTTGGAGCCAGAGGACTTACATTCAGAACTCACCAGCTGTCACTCACCAACTGTGTCACTCACCAGCTGTGTGACCTGGAGCAAATGACTTAGCCTCAAGTATCTCAACTTGCTCACCTCTAAAATGGCAAGCAGACAACTAATACCTACCTCCTATGGTTATTTATTTTCACTTAAGAATTAAGCGAAATAATACGTGTAAAGTGCTTAAAAGAATGCCTGGCATACAGTGAGTGCTCAGTAAGTGTCAGCTATTGTTATTTCACTAAAATTCCATATTTTCAATTTATACAAAGTGGAAATCACTTTACAGATTTCAACATACAACACTCTATTTTTAGAAAATAAAATATCATGCTATGTAACTACTTTATCTACTTGACAGAGGAATTATTTTCACCCATTTTCACCATCTCGGTAAAATAATAATGGTTATGATTATGCAATCATAAGAATGATTATGCTCTCCAATAGCCATTGGAGAAACAAGTGTACTTGTACATCGCTGACAAACACAAGCTAACCCCTAAAACTGGCTCTGAGGGGAGATCACAAAGCCTACCGTCAACATTAATCACCAAACATATTAGCCAGGGATATCTCAATAAAAGTAACACAGAAGTAGAGATTAGGGACAGAATTACTAACTCCGGGAGCTATGGGGGGAAGTGACTTAATTTCAAGAGTTAATGTCTCTGATATGTAGGCTCAGGTGCCCACCTCAGCACTGGATATGAAGATGCCTACCACAATTAATCAGGTCCCAACAGTTCATTTCTAACTGCAGTCTCCCTGAACCTCACTGCGGGTACTTCTGTAGCGTAGCTCTCCATACAAGGCAGGTCTCTGGTAACTGCCTTCTCTGGTTCTTCAGAAAACAGCATGACCTGGCTACACATACTCCTGAAGAAGTTCAAGCGTCTTCTTGAAAAACATAAAACAGAAACTGCCAGCCGAAGTCAAAGTGAGACAATGTCTCAAGCCACACTAAAATGGACTATAAAAAATACAGAGATCTAGAAACGACCTCTAAACGACGCCAGCACCAGACACACCTCACCATGTAGCCAACACTCTTGGCCAGGATACACGGATACACCCGTGTCTACAGCACGCAACCCTGCCAAGTAGCGGACAGACACTGACCAAGCTGGGTCTTGTACAGCCTCTGCCACGGGGACAGAAAGGCCCGGAGAAGGGCGCTGAGTCGCTTAAACCCACCAGTGTGGGAAGAAGCACCACGTCCACCCATTGAGAACGCCACCCCTATTTGCCTTGACTCTTTCTCTTCCTGTTAAAAATTATCCAACTTTCACCAAAAGAAGACACAACACTAACTTTCTGCAAACTCCTGCCCCTGTGGGGAACGGCATTCCTGGAGACAAAAAAGCTGGAATCAGTAACAAAGGTTCTAATTCAAATCCGCTCTAATTCAAATCCATTAACCCCTGTGATCCGTTGCCGATCTACAAAAAGAGCCTAACAGCACATTAGTCGTTTGACCAGCCAGCGTCCATCCTTTTTTCTGGTAATAAAAGCCCACAAATTCCCTCAGAGTAGGTACCTCTCCACGCCTCTCAGTCAGCGTGGCTCCGGTGGGCTCGACTCCACCAAAGAGCCACGGGTGACACGTGACCAGAACTGGCCAATCCCAGTCTCACAGCCTCAAACAGCGATTGGCTCCAGGTCAGACATGTGACCCCATAAGAGCGAATGAGACATCATGAGACTTTTGCTGAGGCTTCTGGGAAAGAGACAGGCGCTCTTTCCGGCTGAATCTAAACGCTGACAGGCTACAGGGCGTGAATATGCTACAGCCAAGTTTCTAACATACAGTTCCTACAACTGAAGTCCATACAGGAAAAGGCAGAGTTGACTCGTGGGGAGAACCTGAGTCCTGATGACTTTACTTGAGCCCTGAATCCAGCTAGCTGTGCCTGACTTTGCAGTTAGGTGAGCCTAACTCAAATTTCTTTCCAGCTTAAGCCAATTTAGGTTGATATTTCAGGCAGCTGAAGCAAACTGATGTATATGTGTATATCTGATTAGTACCTCACAGGATGTGAAAAATGGAATGAACTGATAGCTGGCTTGTAAAACAGTGTATATATACATGATTATTAAAAACACTAGTCACAGGTATTGATTAATAATAACAAGTGCAAAGAGAAAAAAGTGGGCATGGGAGAGAAATGACTTAGTGTGCTATGTGGTTATTCTGACTCTTGAAAATATTCCAAAACATTTGTTTAAACAATTTTATCATAAAGCTATTTCAGCAATAATAATAAGAAGAATAACAAGAGCCATTTGCTGAATGCTTCCTGTGGGCCAGAGGCCCTTGAAATGACTATATTATGTAATCTGCTTGAGTCCTCATAATGACCTTACAAGGTGGATGTTATTATTATCATTCCCACTAACAGATAAGGAACCTGAAGCACAGACAAGTTAAGTTACTCACCCACAGTTACACTGTAAATAAAAGGCAGGATTCAAATGCAGACATTCTGATGCAGCTCGTGCTTTTAGCCATGACACTGAATCTGAACCTACACTCAGAGTTCTAATGCTGTTCCAGTGAAGCAGAAACTCAAACACAGGCACTCCCCAAAGCATCAAATGGGAATGTAATATACCACTATTTTAACCCTGGAAGAGTCTTAAGGACTAATTCCTACATAGTTCTGCATTATGAAAGTATACATATTTAACCACATTAGTGATTATCATTTTTTTAAAAAGTGTGAAAACCCTCACAAACCTCAACCAATTGTATCCTTTGGTTAAACAAAAGTCCTAGATGTTCCCAAGACTAAGAGGTATATTAATTAGTACTACCTTTCCAGAAAATAACATTTGCACCTTCCACAAAGTCAACTTTATGAGGACATTCCCATCACTAAGTTACTTTTCACCGCTTTTATAGAACAGAAACTTATTTTAAAATCTACCCATCTTAGTATAATATAAAAAAGAAAAAAATTTATGAACTGGACTTTCTCAAAATTAAACCTTTTTCCTCTTTGAAAGACACTATTATGTTAGAAGGATACGAAGCCAAGCTAAAGACTGAGAAAAAACCAACGGCAAATCACATACCTGAAAAAGGATTTGTATCCAAATATATAAAGAATTCTCAAAACTCAACAGTAAGAAAACAACCCAATTAAAAGCTAGGCAAAAGATTTCAACGGCACTCCACTAAGAGGATCTAATGATGGCAAATAAGCACATGAAAAGATGTCCAATGGCATTAGTCATCAGAGAAATGCAAATTAAAACCATGATAAGATATTACCACATACCTATTAGAATGGCTAAATTAAAATCACTGATAGTGTCAGTGATGTGGAATAGGTGGAATTCTCGTACATTGCTAGTGGGAGAATATAAAATGGTACAGACACTCTGGAAAAAGGGTTGACAGTTTCTTATAAAGTTAAAAATATACTCACTATATCACCTAGCAATCCCCTCTCCCCAGAGACAGCTACCCTAGAGATAGAGAAATGAAAACTATGTTTGCACAAAAGTCTGTACACAAATGTTTACAGCAGCTCTATTCGTAAATGTTAAAAATTGGGAACAACGCAAATGTCCTTTAATGAGTGACAATGGAAAACTACTCAGTAATAAAAAGGAATAAACTTTCAATACATGCAATAACTTAGATGAATCTCAAAGACAGAGTAAAAGAACCCAGTCTCAAAAGCTTACATGTATGATTCCATGTATAGGACATTCTCAAAAAGACAAAACTATAGGGATGGAGAAAAGGTCAGTGGTTGCAGAGGTTATAGGATGGGGACAGTTAACTATAAAAGGATAGCATCAGGGAATTCTGGGGGGTGATAATATTATTCTGTATTCTGATTGTAGTGATGGTTGCACAAACTACACGTGTTAAATTAACAGGATAAAAGAAAAAAGTTAGTTTTACTGTATGATAATTTTAAGAATAAAATTTTAAAATTATTTTTAAATATGAATCTCAATGTCACAATGGACACGGTTTTTAAAAACTGGAAGGAAATAAAGAAGGATAAGTTTGTTAATAAAAGGAAAACCTGGGCTTCCCTGGTGGCGCAGTGGTTGAGAGTCTGCCTGCCGATGGGGGGGACACGGGTTCGAGACCTGGAAAGGGAGGATCCCACATGCCACGGGGCAACTGGGCCCGTGAGCCACAACTACTGAGCATGCGCGTCTAGAGCCTGTGCTCCGCAACAAGAGGGGCCACGGCAGTGAGAGGCCCACGCACCATGATGAGGAGTGGCCCCCGCTCGCCACAACTAGAGAATGCCCTTTCACAGAAACGAAGACCCAACACAGACAAAAATAAATAAAAAATAAATAAAAATAAATACATTTAAAAGGAAAACCTATACATTTCCCTTTCTGCAAATGTAGGTTTTCGAGGCAAGAGTAGAGCCTCAGAAAGAATGTCTGCAAACAGAACAATCACTAGTTCACTAAGTACAAAATGTGGGATACTTTTGAAGAATCCCATCACAGCTAGATAACTGGTCCAGAACCAAAAGTAAATACTGGAAGAAAAAGGAAATCAACAGTGTTCCACAGAGGTGGTAGGCAGACTGGCCTGGACTAAGACATGTTCAGTCATAGATAATAAGGGTGCTGATTTGTAAGCATCATTCTCCTCCCACTGTGGACTTCCTTCTGCGACAGTATAAGGATACCACCAGATCATCTTGAAATCAAGTCATGAAATGTACTTTTATATTTTTAAAAATCAAGTCTTGTCCTTAAATTAACTTTTCTTATTAGTTTAGTCATGGTCCTCTATTACTTCTAAAACATTAAATCTTATTTGATTAGAGACAGACTTCAAAAAATAAAAATAAACTGTGATCAAATAGCAGGAACAAAGAGTAGTAACTAAAATTTCTTCAATCTAAACTGAAGATGATTTCTGTATCTCTGTCTTTTACATTTGCCTCCATTAAGGGAAAAAAATGATGTGCCTCATAATTAACTTGGCTGGAATGAATCAGACTGCATTTGTAAAGGTTTCAGAAGACCAATGAGCTGTGCTAAACAGTACCACTATCCACCTGAGCAGAAATTACTATCCATAAGTTTCTTTACATAACTAATGAAACAAAAATTTAAACAAAAGAAGAACTACTAGAAAAATATTAGAGATGCATTTTTTAAGTCAATAATTTGCCTCATACTTTATTATTTTCCCTGTGGAAACCCAAATATTACCCTGAAAACAAGACCACGTTAGAAAGTAAATGCATTGTGACAAAAGAAAGAAAAGGCAGATTGATACATTATTAAAATAACTCACACGCAATACCCTGAGGAGTAAGGAAGCCATGGCAGAGCAGGCCCCTTTCTCCTCAATGGACAGCACAGCTGTGGGGAAGACACTGCAGCTAGCACAAGCGTGTCACACTTCTTCAGGGAGGAAGCAAGTTACACACCGCTCTAGAGAGGGCGCCCATAAACTGACGGCCACGCTCATTATCCAACGTCCAGGCCACCCACAGGCTGACTGCAACCCAACTTTCCCACCATTCCCACACAGGCCCCAGGAACTGTCAGGCCTCTGAGGCTCTGCCAATGCCCTTCCCTCTACCCAAATATCCTTTCCCTCCTCTCTCCAGGCCTCAATCCTGCCCAGCTCTAAATGAACACTTCAAGGCCTATTTCCCTAAGAATGCCTCTCTCAAAACCAAAATTACTTCCTAGACAATGATCTGCCTCTTACCCATCCATTATCTTGGATTAAATACATCATGTAAGATGCCTTATCTGACCAACAGAACTATTTTATAAATAGGAGTCATGTTTTATATCATCTATGACATGACATGACAACCAATCAGCTCACTAAAACCATTCAATAAATACTCTAATTGAATTTCCCAAAGAGTTGACCTAAAATAACCTAAATGCTAAGCATTTCAAGAACTGTCCTGAACCAAATTCACTTCTCACTTGAATGCCAATGTCATAGATAGGGATTTTGTATTGTCTTTAATGTACTTGCCTTTATCCAAAACTAGAATCTCTGATGAATCTATGGGACACACATGTAAAATATTCTGCAAAGGAAAAAAGCTTTATTTATTGTACTCTGCTTAATATTCAGCCAGACTTGCATTTTTCTCTAAAACTTATACAATTACTGAGTATGCAAGAAGCATTAGAAGAGAAACTAAGTCTATTGAGAAGAAAACTGGAAGCGAAGGTCATCAATCATTTTCTACTTTGAATAATCTCTTTCATAAAGAGGTAAATTCTCCTAAATTCCAGAATGAATGGAATTCAATACAGCAAAGTAAAATGCTTTAAATACATAAAATAAATATCTTGATGGACCTTCCACCATCTGTTTTAGTAACTTAAATTATAAAAAAGAACCCTAAATTTAAGAAAAGTTATATCAAGAGCTAAAATTGAGATTTTTTTTCCATCTATTACTTTGATTTTCCTGACCCATTTTGAGAACTGTCAGCATTGTGGATCAATAATTCCAAATTATTTCTTGAAGAGAGTGAGATTCCTCCCAAGTCATTTAATATGCTTACTAATCAATAAAGATATGAAAAAACAAAAAATCCATATTTATGAAGCAAGCAAATTATATTAAAAGACTGACTTTGAGAAAATGTTGCTGCTTGCCAAGAAAATTTTATTATTATAAAATATTTTCTGTCATTTGTATTTCTTCATTTTCCCTTCCAGATTATCTGTGTAGCCTTGTAAACTCATCATAATCCAAAGCAGTGGAGCTTTATAAATAAAATGTAAATCAACGCAAGAGAGACAACTGCATAATTAAAACAAAAGTGTACCGGGCTTCCCTGGTGGCGCAGTGGTTGAGAGTCTGCCTGCCGATGCAGGGGACACGGGTTCGTGCCCCAGTCTGGGAAGATCCCACATGCCGTGGATCGGCTGGGCCCGTGAGCCATGGCCGTTGAGCCTGCGCGTCCGGCGCCTGTGCTCCACAACAGGAGAGGCCACAACAGTGAGAGGCCCGCGTACCGCAAAAAAATAAAAAATGGGCATCCCTCGTGGCGCAGTGGTTGAGAGTCCGCCTGCCGATGCAGGGGACACGGGTTTGTGCCCCGGTCCGGGAAGATCCCACATGCCGCAGAGCGGCCTGGCCCGTGAGCCATGGCCACTGAACCTGCGCGTCCGGAGCCTGTGCTCCGCAACGGGAGAGGCCACAACAGTGAGAGGCCGCGTACTGAAAAAAAAAAAAAATAGCATACCACCATCATCCCAACCAGATTACAAAATAGCAAGTAGATTATAAAATAATAGTCTACAAGCATGCTTTTTAAAATATATATCTATATGCACTGAATATCTTATATAAAAAGCCAAGAGAGAGAGATGAAACAAAATATTAAAAGTAAACATCTCCGGGGCTTCCCTGGTGGCGCAGTGGTTGAGAGTCTGCCTGCTAATGCAGGGGACAGGGGTTCGAGCTCTGGTCTGGGAGGATCCCATATGTCACGGAGCAACTAGGCCTGTGAGCCACAACTACTGAGCCTGCACATCTGGAGCTTGTGCTCCGCAGTAAGAGAGGCCGCGATAGTGAGAGGCCCGCGCACCACGATGAAGAGTGGCCCCCGCTTGCCACAACTAGAGAAAGCCCTCGCGCAGAAACGAAGACCCAACACAGCAAAAATAAATAAATTAATTAATAAACTCCTACCCACCCACCCACCCCCCCAAAAAAAGAAAAAGACCCTGTCTAGTTCTCTAAAAAAAAAAAAAAGTAAACATCTCCTTCCCCAAAACCCTAACTCCATTCCAGTCATGAGGAGAACATCACACAAACCCAAGTTGAGGGACAGTCTATGAAATACATGAACCAGGACTCTTCAAAATTGTCATTAAAAAAAGGAACGTCTGGGACTTTCCTGGTGGTGCATTGGTTAAGAATCCATCTGCCAATGCAGGGGACACGGGTTCCATCCCTGATCCGAGAAGATCCCACATGCCGCAGAGCAACTAAGCCCGTACGTCACAAATACTGAGCCTGCGCTCTACAGCCTGCGAGCCACAACTACTGAGGCCACACGCCGCAACTAATGAAGCCCACACACTCTAGGGCCTGTGTGCCGCAACTACTGAGCCTGGGTGCTGCAATTACTGAAGCCCGCACACTTAGAGCCCGTGCTCCGCAACAAGAGAAGCCACCACAATGAGAATTCTGCGCACCACAATAGAGTAGCCCCCACTTGCCACAACTAGAGAAAGCCTGCACGCAGCAACAAAGACCCAACACAGCCAAAAATAAACAATAATAAAAATAAATAAATAAAGGCATCATCACATAAAAAAAATGAGGAAATAATTTTTTTATAAAAGAATAACTGGTGGGGCAGTGGTAAAGAATCCGCCTGCCAGTGCAGGGGACACGGGTTTGAGCCCTGGTCCGGGAAGATCCCACATGCTGCAGAGCAAGTAAGCCCGTGCGCCACAACTGCTGAAGCCCACACGCCTAGAGCCCGTGCTCCACAACAAGGGAAGCCAACACAGTGAGAAGCGCGTGCACCGCAATGAAGAGTAGCCCCTGCTCGCCGCAACTAGAGAAAGCCCACACACAGCAACGAAGACCCAACGCAGCCAAAAATAAATACATTAAATAAATTAATTTTAAAAAAAGAAACTACAGAGTCAAAAACAAACTAAAGAAATAAAATATATTTTGGGAAGAAATAGGAAAAAATTATACATGGACTTGATATCTGATAGTATAACTATTAGTATTACTGAATTATCTTCTTAGGTGTGATAATGGTATTATGTTTATGAAGAAATATGTCCTCATTCTTAGGAGACACATGATGAAGTATGAATGAAATGCCATATAAGATGTCTGCCACTTACTTTCAGCTGGCTCAGGAAAAAAAAATTCTATCTATTTGACAGAGAAAGGGAGACAAGGCAAATTATGACATAACGCTAACAATTGGGTATTGATTATACTATTCTTACAACTTTGCTGTAGGCGTAAAGATTTTCATAATATAAATTAAACTAAGAGTTTTCTTTAACTTAAAAATGATTCAAAACCCAAACTAATCCAGAAGTTATAATCTTCTCGTAAATACAAAATATATTTTATTTTATGCTGCTTAACTCATCTCCTCCAAATTAAAAAAAAAATTGAAAAGGGGTGACTTATTTTCCATAGTAAGGAATTATAGCTAACATCCAGGAGTATTATTTAGGTTTCCTTCAAATTGATATTGAATAGAGTCTTTTTAATCATCTGAGCAGTTTATACTGATCTTGGGCTCATTAATTGCCTACTTACCTAGTTTTTTTAAATACAAATGTTTATTTGAATACAATTACCTTATCCCTTAAAGAAGCTGGAAAGAAGATTAAATAACCCAGAAGACACAGTTGGAAACTGTAAAGAAGTATAAGAAAGAGAGTCACTGGCAGAAGAGAAGAGCAGATCTCTGGCAAAGCTGCATTCCATGTACCCTGCCTGGGTCAGACATAGTTCATCTTGAGCCGAAGATCCAGTAGAGACCCATCTGCCCAAAATGCCTTTCTCCAACTGAGAAAGAAGTGAAAATGCTAAGACATATGAGAACATTTGTTGCTGTCTACAGCTAATTGAACCAGAAATCTTTAATACCATTTCCAGTCCTGAAATTCTATTATTCTACATAAAACACCTTTAAAAACAAGTATATATTATCATTTCACACCCATTAGGATGGCTACTATCCAAAAAATAGAAAATAACTGTTTGCGAGGATGTGGAGAAAGTGGAACCCTTTTACATTTCTGGTGGACATCAAACGGTGCTACTGCTATGGAATACAATATGGGGATTCCTCAAAAAATTAAACACAGAATTACCATATGATCTAACAATTCTTCTGGGTATTTCCCGAAAGAACTGAAAGTAGGGACCTGAACAGATATGTATACACCCAAGTTCACAGCAACATTATTCACAACAGCCAAAAGGTGGAAGCAACCTGAGTGTCTATCAAAAACTGGATGGATTTTAAAAAATGTGGTATTTACATACAATGGCATAGTATTTAGCCTTAAAAAGGAAGAAAATGCTGCCACATGCTACAATATGGATGAACCTTGAAGACAGGCTAAGTGAAATTAGCCAGTCACAAAAAGACAAATATTGTATCAGTGCACTTATATGAGGTACCTATGGTATGAATGGACCCTATTCAAATTCTGAGAAACAGAAAGTAGAATGATGTTTGCCAGGTGCTTGAGGGAGAGGGGGATGGAGGGTTAGTGTTTAATGAGTACAGACTTCAATTTGGGAAGATGAAGTTCTGGAGATGGATGGTGGTGATGGTTGTACAACAATGTGAATGCACTTAATGACACTGAATTGTATGCTAAAATGATTAAAATGGTAAATTTTATGTTATGTATATTTTAACAATATTCAAAAAAACCCCACAGGTATGCAAGCCATAATACCCTCCTAACCCTCCTTAAAAGGAGTGAGGCCCATGTCCTAATCCTGATGCAAACTTAAGGAAGGCTCACTGCCCATTTCCCCATCTTCCCTGCCCAGGAAGAAGAACCACGAGCTGGCAAGGCAGAGCCAGAGCCAGAGGCGGGAAATTGGTCCTGACGTTAGTCCCGCTGAAGAAACTCAGAAGAGCCACAACAGAGGGTAAGGCCCAAGAAGACGGACAGAGGCAGGCTAGGGAAGAGAAGGCAAAAGCAGAAGGAAGGAAATCCCTGAGAACATGGGCAGCTGATGACACTGGGAAGGGACACCACAGCTGTGAGGAAAAGGAGGATCAGACAACAGGGGAAATCAGAGAAGGGAACTGCCCCAAGGTAAGGAAAGAGAGGAGTAGGAGAAAAAAGAAGAATTGTAAGCAAGAAGGAGATTCATTCAAGAAGAGACTCTTCCCAAGTACCAGCAGGAAAATGACTTCGTTCCACTGAGGTGGCCATTTGTATCTAAAGAAACCAAGAAAGTTGCTGAAGCCTATAAAAAGTTAGGAAGAAACATTCTTTTCTGTGTAAGAATACTAATATACCCCCATCCACAGAGAACTGTGTACTGCCATTTTTTTCATTTGGTTTTGTCTTTTTTTCTCCCTCAAGAAGAGAACACTTACTTGTTTAGGAATAATTTCAATCAGGGCCTACCTTTTTTATTTGTACCAAACACTAGTACGCCATGAATGAGCTAAAGCGTTTTAATGGCACAGGGGTAAGAGTACAGGCTTGAAGCCAGCTCTGCCTGAATCTGAATCCTGGCAGTGTGACCTGAGGCAATCTGCTTAAAAATCTGCTTTGATTTCCAAATCTGCAAAATGGGAATAATAACAGGGCTACACTTCAAGGCATTACTGCAAGAATTAAATAGGGTAAAATATGAAAGCACTTAGAACAGTGTCTGACCCACACTAATCACTATTAAGGTATTAGCTTCCTATTATACTCCAGACCTAGAACATGAGTTCCAGGAGAGCTGAGATTTTGTCTGTTTTGTTCCCTGTTGAAGCCTCAGGTACCTCACATAATTCTTTGTTGAATAATAAAAATGTATTGAATGCCAGCAACACAGAAGCCCGGAGGAATAGCACTACCTTTCTGTTATTACCAACAACTAAAATCTGCATAACACTTCAGGCTCACAGTTCACAGAGGGTTTTCTACACCTTATCTCAGGTGATTCTGTGACGCTGCCATTATTACCTCCGTCTCACAGACAAACGAAGGCTCAGAAGACGTAAGTGACTTGCCCAGGAATTCTGGCAATTAATGCTACTTCTGTTCACTCTAGACCCCCACCCAGAAAGCTCAGAACATACCCCACTGAACTGTTCAATTCTCCTTAACTACAGATACCCAGAGTTCAAGTTCACCAAAACACTTTATCCGATTTGCTTCAATAGAATTGATGGAGAGGGAGGAAACAGATGAAACAACATTACTAACTATTAAAGTTGAACAATGGGTACAGTGGGATTGATTATACCCTTTCCACTTCTATACATCTGAAATTTTCCATAATAAAAAAATGTAATTAAAAAATAAACTCTTCACTCCCAACATAAGCTCTGCCACTTCCAGCTTCCTATTGAGCACACCTGGGTGCGAGGAAAACACCACAGCAGAGAAGTTTCTCAGTCTGAGGCACTGAAGAGAGTGCTGCACTGGGAATCAGGAAGCTTCAGTCTTCACTCTGCTTTATCTAACTGTGAGACCTCACTGGTCCCTCTAGCTCCTCTGGGCCCTGAACTTCCTCATCTGTTCCTTCCAGGGTTAAGATGCTGATTTCACCTTTCTACTAGTTCCTTAAACTCAACACACAAAACCAAAATCATCTTTTCTCTATTCTAAACCCCTAAGACCTGCTCTTCCTCCTGACTTCTGTATTCCTGCTGTCCCATTCTGCCAGCCATCCAACCACAAACACCTCAGCATCATCTCTGACTTAAGACACAGAACTGACTGTTCCTTCCCCTCCTACCTAATTAGTCACCACATCTCTCTGTTCAACCTCCAAAGTACCTCTTGACTCCACCACCTCCTTTCATTCCCAAGCACACTAACTCAGGCACTCATCATCCCTCACCTGGAGTAGTGCCATGAACTCGACTGAAAACCCTGTCTCTAGTTTCTCCTCACTCACAATCCATCATATGCATTCTCCAAAACCCAGTCATGACCTCTCAACAGCCTCACTGTCCACTATGTTCTTTCATGTAACCCAGGGTCCGGGTAATTTGGATACTCAGTTTCCGGACATCCACCTCATTTCCAACAGCACCCCTCAGCCTTTGCTCAAGCTACCCTTCCCTCCAGAATGCCCTCTTCTTGCCCTGGCGCCTCAATTTCACAGTGGTGCAATTTAAATGCCACCTCCTCAGTTGAAGTGTTCCCTTACATCCCCAAGGGGGCAGTATCACTCCCTCCACTGAACCCCTAAGCACCTTGTCTGAACCCCTCTTACAGCACCCTTCAAATTCCTATTAGTCCTTTCTTGTTTTGGTGCCCCTACTCTCTCTACTAGATGATTCGCTCCTTGTCAGAGGAAATGATGCTTTATTCGTCTTTGTATCCTTCAGAACAGAGCTTCTCAAAGACTGTGCCGTGGCACTGTGGTATGCCATGAATGAGCTAAAGAGGTTCTAGTCAGTCATCCCCTCAGCCCTCCACAAAGAGACTTCAGCAGCCAAAGTCCCACAAGTCAAGCCTCAAGCAGCCTCAAGCAGCCTCCTCCTTCAGCCAAGTATACGCCACGATGACTTGAGAAGCACTAAGAGGACGCAACACGTGGTACACAATGGATGCGCACTAAACATGTGCTGAGCTGAACCTTGGAATAACTCACCCGTTCCCCTTCAACCACTATGTTCTCAAGAAAACTTACCATCCAGACTAGACTCTCTCTGAACACTCTCTCCGAACAGGTTCTGATCATCTTTTTAATAATCACCTGTTTATTAGCTGGTTATACTTGCCTTACCATCCAAAGCCCACATCGATAGTTTACTGATTAAAATAGCAAAGGATATGAACAAACAATTCACCATGAAGAGACTCAAAGAGAAAAATTCAACATTATAGAACAAAGAAGTACAAATGCCACTTTACACTATTAAATAAGCAAAAACTTTTAAGGAAACAATGTATTTATATCCAGTTATGGCGAAACAGGTACATCTGTATATCTCTTAGTAGTACAAACTGGTATAACATTCTTGAAAAACAGTATGGCGATATATATATCAAAAGCCATAAAAACATTCATACCATTTAACACAATAATGCATTCAAAAATTTATCCTAGAGATATAATTAGCCAGAAGAAAAGTACAATAATATCTACAATAATGTACATTAAAGTATTAACTGAAAACGAGCCAGCAACATAAATAACTAACATAAAAAGAGTTAAGTAAATTATTGACGGCATGACTTGGTGAAATATTTTGCAGCCTCTCAAAGTGTAATCATGTCAATTAAAATTGTGACAACTATAACATGGAAATGTTTCATAATCTAATAAGTAGGAAAAATTCAAATTATATACATTATAATTAAAAAGGAGTACAATAATCTATGTGTGTGTGTATGTATATATATATATATAGATATAGAGAGATATATATCTCTCTATATATATTTTTAACATAATGCCAAAAATAAAATCTACTGTTTTAGGGGTAGTAACCCAAATATTTAACAATTTACTTAATAACAATTCTTAAATTATTTTATAATTTAAGAGAGAAAGTTCTACCATACTGAGCAAACTTAGGGGTCCCAGGATGCAAACTCGATATAGTCTCAGGAAGAGGTCCACACCTCTCTTTTATTGCTCACTTTGGCCTTAACTGAGAACGCTCATGTACTTCTTATCACAATGACCTATGACAACCCAGACCCCAGCTTTCCAAGGACCAAGAAACCAGCTCAGCTAGCCTTCTGATCATCCCCATGAACCTGTGGGGGATGAATCGTGCAAACTACCCTAACTCAAGAAACAAAGAACGCCTACAACAATGTTTTACTTTAGCAATCAATAAGTAGCCAAGCCTAAGTTTAATTATAAACCCTAAAAGTATATAGCATTGTCTCATTAAAGTCTCTGGGACTAGCATTAAAAATACATCCAAAAATAATTTTAGCACTGATGCCCCACAAGGACAATATTAGAACAGTCTTCTAATTGTTTTTCTGTAGTATTACCATTTTCTTAGTTTAATACTGAATGGTCAAGATACTATAATGGACCAAGAAGATTAATTACTGTGAAAGAATAAATACTCAAGACTAAAGTGTCATTCTTAGGGCATTTCAGCAATAAACAAATAATTTGAAGGACTAATACAACCATTAGGAAAAAAGTTTAACCTTCTGTTTCCATTGATATGTTCCTGGTATCCAGATCCTCAGAAATGCAGATATATAGTCATTCATGACAATGCACACATAGTAGATAACAGGAAAAACAGACAATTTGACACTTAACCTGTTCATCAGAGCACTGGGCGATCAACACTCAAGAATGTTGACACAAAAACTGAAGGACCTCTGAAGATCCAATCATATGCAGATAGGTTGAACCCCTGTGCAGTTACTCATTCAAAACAGAAGTGGAAGATTAACCTACCCTCCCTTCTCTTCAAACAAACTGACAAAGCATCAGGCAGTCTGTTTGGAGTAGGTTCACCATCATCCAGTCGGCCCCAGAAGTAGCCAATTCAGTCAGGTCACCGCTGCTGCACCAGGGCCCTACTTCCTCCACCTTGTCCCACCTCATCTTGCTGACCAGACACCCTCCTCTAGATTAAGTCCATTTTGTCTTTTCCTCAGGCATTACCAAGTCCTTGCTTTGTAAAGAAGGCTCTCCCAGACCTTACTCACCTGCAGTTCACTGCACTGGGTATCACCCAAAGAGCCCATCAGAGCTCTTTATAATTTCTGAAAGAGAGAGAAGGAACCTTTTAATACATACTAGAAAACACCACTGCTGATGTATCAGTTCTGAAGCATTTGTATCCAGTGGTCACAGCATATGGTCCTTTGGTCCACAGTACTTCAGTAAAATGTAGCATAACCAGCCAGGACCAAGAGTCCTGAGATAAGGGTCCAGAGATAAAAGTTTGGCTTAATGTTACTACTAATCAGCTGTATGACCTTGGGAAAGTCACTTGACTTCTCCAGGCCTCAATTTCCTCATCTGGAAAATAAGACAGACTAGATAGAAGCAGCAGAGCATACTGCAGTGGAAAGAGAACACCCTTTCCAAGGCACAACGCCAGCACCACTACTTACTGGTCTTGAGACATTATATTCGTTAATTCACATTTAACCTAAATTTCCTCTGCAAAGCAGAAATAACAGCTATCTTGGAGTTGTTCTGAAAACTAAAGGAAACATAATGAGTTATAAAAAGCCTAGAGTAAGTATACTGTGCATCTCATCATAAAATTCCACAAATGATAATTACCAACATTACTCCCAGCCCTAAGATTACGTGAATTCAATTTCCAAATAGTTATTTCCTTACAAGATCAACAAATCAAAACTTTACCAACCTGACAATGCCATTAACTGTTTGAGTGGTTCACTAACAATTCAATTACAGTTATCTTAAACTAATGGAAGTTTAAGATTATCAATATTAATTAACATCACAGGAAATAAGGGTGGAATACCTGCCTAACATCTAAACGGGTTCCGTGGCCATGCCTTCCATGACTTCTCCCTCTGCTTTCACTACTGCCCGCGCACCGAGTCAAGAGAGGTCTTCCAAACACCAAGTAACACCAACTGCTTTCTACGGTCAGATTAGGGGGACATGGCTAACGATGGAGGAAGGAGAGCAGAGGCTTTTTATCTTTTTTCCTATATACACTTAGCACTGCTTGGATTTGTTTACCATAGCATGCATCAGTTTTACATAAGAATAAATAAGTTTTTAAACTATATTAGTTACACATATTGCCTACTGAAAGGAAGCTCGCCTCACAGGAATATTTTCACCACCAGGAGAATATCGACAGAAGAAAGTAAAAAGGCAAATTCAGATGTTCTGAGAACACCTAAAATATGGCACAGAAATAACAAAAATCACAAACATTCACACGTCACAATGGTTTACTCAAAAAAATGTGCCTGCATTCTTTGAAGAACCTAATGATGAATCAGGGTTTCTGGGGGTCAAAACAAGTTGAACACACAAATTCTGGCTTTACCACACAACTTCCTGCCCTTGGACAAACTGGCCCAGTACAATTTACACCGGTAAACAAGTTGGTATGACTCTCTAGTAGTATGCTGAAAAACGTTCAATTTGCTTTAGACAATTGGTAGCTTTTAAAATAAAGATAGATGCATATATAAATATATATGCACACACACATATATAGACATATAAATTAAAAATCTTCATGTTATGTCTACTATTTATTCTTGAAAGAGGAATATTAACCTTATTGAATTCAAGAAGGCTCAGAAGCATAATCCCAGCCACCGGTGAAGTGACGGACCACTACGTTTTGCGCGGCTCCGAGCCAGGGCCACCGACGTCACCCTGACTCCAGCCAGCAATCTGAATGGACTACAAGCTGCTGCGGCCACACGCTCCACACATATCATACTTCTCTCCTAGAAAACAACTCAAACTATTATTTAGAAATCAAATTATATTGGCACGTATACTTACCTAAGTTGATGGAAATAAACAGCCATAACACTTCGTTTATAATTTTTAAGTAGCTCCTCCCCATCTCTTGTTTATCGACAAGTTGATAAACTTGGCCCCAAATCTACTATGCATTTAAAACTGTTAAGCATTTAAAACAACAGGCAAAGGACCTTACTTCTTGTGCTGGGCCTGTATTTAGAATCTTAAATAGAGTCTGACAGATAATTATAGACTAATTTGCATTTAATATCAATACCATGCCTACTTCTTAAACAGAGGACAAAAGTGCATGTGTAAGATCTGGTCTACTTAGTTGTAGGTCCCTCTGCAATATTCTTAGCCTTTCATGAATATGCTCTATATTTTTAAACTACACAAGGTCCTTTGCAAGTAGAAATGATTTCCCCTGTTATTTTGGCATCACTCCCTGCTCCAGTAAAACACTGGACTGTCCATAAATGTATACAGACTTTAAAACAATGTAGATTGAATACTTATGGTATTAGAAATGAAACTTCTTGCTAACAACTGCAAAAATCAAGCACACCAGCTGATAGAGAGGCACTTACTGACTCCCCAAAACTCCCGCCTTACCTAAAAATAGTGTCCCAGCTTCCCAGCCAAAAGGACAGACTAAAAAAGCTATGTGTTCAAAGACACAGACCCTCGCTTCACCACAAACTTCAGTACTATGGCATTTCCCATTTTAGAATGCTTCGTGTGACAACCTGTTCGGTGGCCAACCACCAACTTCACTTTGAAGTGAATACTAACACTTCACATGGTAATATGTATTAAAAGTAATATGTATTAAAAAAGGTCCAGAGGCCCGCAGACCGGTCCCCCCCTCCCCCGTACTGGTTGCCTTTAAAACCGCCCCCCCGCCATGTTTAAAAACGTGGCTTTGGGTCTTTCCCGTCGCTCCTGCCCCGGCCTCCCTTCCCCCCACCCTTCGCCTCCACGCCGGTTCCCTCTAACCCGCCGCCCTCCTGTCCTGGCAGACACCCCGCGTCTGCACTTAATCAGCCCGAGGTTTCCCTGCTGCTGGCAGCAAAGAGCCGCTCATTGGTTTATTTATGCGTCTGTTATTGCTCTAGATCTTCGGTGCCCGGAGGCGGGCTTCTGCTTCCCGCCCCCGGGCAGACGGGGGTCGCCCTCGGGGCCCCCGAGCCCGGCAGCCCTGCAGGCCAAGCGGCGCTCTGACTGCAGCATCCGCGTATGGAAAGATACCTCTGTCCTGCCAAACCGTTCCGGGGCGGACACTGTGTCCCCGAGCCTACCGGCATCGCAGCGCGTAAGGGAGGGGGAGGGGGAGTAGTAAGCGAAAAGAAACTTTTACCTCTGTTGACTCTCCCTTCCGCTGTCTCCTCCCCTCGGCCGGTAATGCGATCTGCGACCCTCTAGATGGGGACCCCACCCCTCCCCTAGAAATGTGGTTTGGGGCTCTGCCGAATCCACCCTTTTACAGTCCCGGCTGCTTGCGAAGTGGGACTTCCCGAGGCAGGTAACTCGGGGGCACAGATGGCGAGCTCTGGCCGGGGAGCAGAGGCGCGCCAGGGCTCGAGGGAGGGGCCGGGACCGGAAGGAGGGTGCGCCCGCCGCAGTCCACCTGCCGGGTCCCAGCCGGGCGGCGAGCGCCGGCGGCCAGGCGAGCGCAGGACTGCGGGCAGCACTCCGGCCCAAGGCTGGTTGGGGGACGCTCAGGTCGCCTGGCTGCGACGGGGCGCGCTGGAAGTAGGGGAGCCGAGATGCCAGCCGGAGAACCAGGCGAGCGTCCCCGCAGCCCACGCCCGCCGCCTGGGCCTCTGCTCCTGCCCGAGGGCTCGCTGCAGGGGAGCTGAGCGCTCTCGCGATACTCGCCGCCCGTTTTCGGTTGCGCGGGCGAGTAGAGCTTCGGCCCGCGCCCTCGCGCGGTGGTCCCCTTGCCCCGGGGCCCGTTGGTCAGTCCGCCGCACTCTCACCTCCCATTGCCACTGGTCTCTGCTTTGCAGACTTTGGGGGCCTACTCTGGTTGCTTTTTTGTTTTCCCCAAGCACATTTTGACCAAGAGGTGTCCAAGGGAAAATTCCTCCAGGACACCAAGACTTGCGAAATTGTATTCGGTATAAAATGCTGTTGAAAGGCTCTGAAATTAGAAGACTGCACAGGCATTAAAGCCCTCCTTCGGTGCACGGGGAGGGCCTGGGGCCTTCAGGTCCACCCAAAGGTTTTACGCTCCACCAGCCCCTAGGAGAAGCCTCTCTCGAAGAACCTGGACGGTTGCTGACAGAAGCCCTGCCCCCGGGGAGCTAAAAACTCCACCAGGCAATTGTCCCGGCCAAGTGAGAAGAGTGGGGTGTAGACTCCTTAAGGGATTGGCCCGGGGTCAGCGGTGAGGGAGGGAGCGAAGTGGTGAGTCACTGCAGGCCGGCTGAGAACGCGGCGTGTCGGGAGGGCCCTCGCCTTTGTCACCGCTTCTCTGAGCTCCGAGTGAGTTGGGAAACTGGAGCCCGGAGCCAAGTTCTTGGACAATCCAGGCCCCGCCGCCACGCGGGGCCGTGGGCTGGGGGCGGGGAGGCAGCGCTGCTCGCGACCCTCTGCCGCTGCCCGCTGGAAAATGAGCCGCCCCGCCCGTCTGGAGAAGGCTCCAAAGTCTCCCCTTTACGCGGTAGCCAGTTACTGTTTCCAGTCCCCCTTCTGCACCTAGTCAGCCTCTCCTATGCACTGACTTACTGGTTGCTTTGTGTTTACCCGGCACCTTAATATGTGTGGTCTGAGTTTCCTGTAATTCAGCATTCAGTAAGCTGAGGGCAAGGACTGTACCTCGCTCATGTTTCTTTAGGTGGTGCTTTTCTTGGCCTTGCATAGGCCTGGACCCAGAGAAGAGCTTGATATATGTATGACTGCCTGACCCACCCGTTCGTTCAAGACAACGTGCATCCTGGCCCATCCTAGTGCAAGATGCCACCTGTGGCCTCAGCTCGAAAACCCTCCTAACTCCTTTCGCTGCCTCCACTCTGCCCCCTACTGTCTGCTCTCCATCTGACCAACCCAGTGAGGTCTGTGAAATGTTGTCACGTGAGTCCTCTGCTTAAACCCACGGGAGGTGTCCTCGTCACACTTAGAATAAAACCAAATTCCTAACCATAGCCTACAAGGTCCCATGTGAGGGGGTGCCTCACCATGATCAGCACACTGGCCTTCAACATTCCCCTGCAGCACTGCAAGCCTCCCTCCAGCCAGATCCTTGACCCCCAGATCTGATGGCCATCATCCTTTTAGCGCTCAGGTCTCAGCTCGGATGTCCCCTCGTGGAAGAGAATTTTCATGATCCCCTTCACCAAAGCAGGGCATTTTCTATTCTTTTACCCTGGATTAGGAATGTTCTTGTTTGTCTATTTGTTGATTGTTTATTATCTGCCCCAGCCCCCTTATGGAGTATAAGCTCCAGAA
This sequence comes from Mesoplodon bidens, assembly GCF_964165515.1. NCBI lineage: Eukaryota > Metazoa > Chordata > Mammalia > Artiodactyla > Ziphiidae > Mesoplodon > Mesoplodon bidens. Next base: position 196,203 of record NW_027672498.1, read on the forward strand.
GGGCACAGGCCTTGTCTAGCTTGTTCACTCAGGCACATATATAGGCATTCAGCAAAGATTTGTTGAATGAATGACCAAACCTTTATGAGAGCGAGGGGTGGTGGTGAAAGAGTGCAGAAGCATGGAATGAGCAGCTGACGGCCCTGCCCATCATCAGACCACTGGGATTGTACACAGCTAGAGGCAGGCAGGTTGGAGTGGAGTTGGGGGGAAACAGACCCCTTGGTCACCATTAATGGTGCTCCATTCTGATTCTGATCTGATGAACCACAGCCCCAAATAATTCCCCACTCACACCCGCTTCCTTCCCTCACTTTTTTTCTCCCCATCCCTAGCAATGGCCACATCTTATTCTGTCCAGACCTAAGGCTCAGTCCTTGGGTCTCTCTTTTTCAACTACACTGCCTGCCCTTCTCTTTCGCTCTCAAGGCTTTGAGTAGCGTCTTTACCCTGAGAAAGGACGCTAAACCTGTAGCTCAAGACCAGGGCTTTCTCCTGAGCTTCAGACCCTAGTCCAGCAGCTTCTTAGCGTCTCCACATGAAACTCTCATGGACGTCGCAAGCTCAACATGTCTAGAGGTGAGTTCTTGAGTTCCCCCCACAAACGTGCTCCACCATGGTCTTCCCTAGCTCCATGTCTTAATTGCTCAGGCCACAGTCACTCCTGTCTTTCTCTCAAACTCCATCTTCAATCCATCTACAAATCCTGTTTTGCCTTCAAATTGTATCTAGCAATCTACATCTCTCATCATCTCCATTGTTGCCACTCTGGCCCCATGCACTTTTATCTTCTTCCCTTTGCCCCCATTCAGTGTATTCCCAACGTAGCCACCACACTGGTCTCGATAATGTGCAGATCAAATCCTAGCTCTCCTCTGCTCACACCCATCTGATTCTTCTCGTCTCATTCAGAGGATAAATCTAGAGTCCCACACGATTTGCCTCTGATTTGTTTGAGCTCATCTCCTGCCTCTCTCCGCTGGCTCTGTTTCAGCCATAATGGGCTCCTTTTTGAGTGTTTCCTCTTCCAGTCACACCGTCTCCCCTATATTCACATGGCTCACGCCTCTGCTTCCTTCAAGCTTTGCTCAGCCCAGTGAGTCCGTCTCTCACCAGTCTATTTAAATTTTCAATACTCCCCCCCCTCCCAGACACTCTATTTCTTCCCTGCATTTTTCCCATAGCATTTATCACCTCCGAAAGTAATAAATAATTTGTTATTCAGTTTCTTGTCTGTATCTTTCCATGTGAAGAATCAGTTTGCTGATCACCAAAGACTTGTGTTTGTTACTGGGAACTACATTTCCCAGCCATGCCCTTGCCTTTGGGGCCATGTGACTAGCTCTTGCCAATAGACGTGAAGCAGAAGTGTGACTCTGAATGAGCAGGGCAGATCTGCATGACCAAAAATACATGCAAGGACTCTCAGCTGAGCAGACAACAGACCTTTATTATGTTAACCTGCTGAGAAGTTGTGATCTGTTTGTTACAGCATTTAGCACCTCAATCACTGTACCTTGGGTACACTGGCCCACTAGCACAGAAGTTCAGTGAGGGCAAGGGCTTGTGTAGGTTTTGTTCATTTGTTTCTCCTCAGTGCCCAGAACAGAGCTTGGCATATAGTGGGTACCTAATAAATATTTGTTGAGTGAATGAATTAGTTTCCTTTTTCCACGACCAGTCATGAAAATAAGTGAATGGTTGGCAAGGAAAGGACAATGTGAAAGGAATTTTTTGTTTGTTTGCTTGTTAAACAGGTAGTAACTCTAGATTTCTACAGAAGCGCTGGCTACAGGTCATGGTCAAACTAAATGGAGCTTCCTTTAATTCTGTTCTCCCCGCTTCATCTTTCTCTTTTCTTTTTCCCGCTTTTCTGCCTTCTCCATCTCTATCCCTCTAGGTCCTCCTTCTCTCTCCCTTTCTTCTTCCACTCCTTTTTCTCCCATGGATTTTCTTCTCTTTTTATTCCCACTTAATCTAAAAAAAAAATTCACTGCCTGTTAATGTGAGCTACTGCGAGTACTCAGCCAGGATATCTACTCCAGGTTACTTAAAATATAGACGTGGGAAATAATAACGTGGGTTAAAAAATAAAGAAATATTAAATCCATGGACTCCTACTCTCCTTCTACCTTTAAGGCCCACTTCATTTCTTCTTGAAATACAGAAAAGAAGTGATGGTGGTCCAGATAATTCAGACTAACCCCCCCAACTAAGGACTACTAAAACAAAATAGACAATGTATTCCTCAAAACATCTGCTTGGAAACATCTGGTAGGTTAATAAGAGTGAAAACTATCAGGGGTAGACAGAACAGGGAGGTGATTCTAAGATTTGGGGTCCTTGTGCCCTAAGGTCCTTTGCTTTTGACAGCAACTTAAGTCCAGAGTAAGTATCACCTCGCACACATTTAGACAACTGTTATCAAAACCAAAACAAAAAACAGAAAATAACAAGTGTTGGCAAAGATGTAGTGAAATTAAAATACTTGTCCATTGTGGGTAGGAATGTAAAATGGTGCGACCACTATGGAAAACATTATGGCAGTTTCTCAAAAAATTAAACAATGACCATATAACCCAGCACTTCCACTTCTGGGTATATAACCAAAAGAATTGAAAGCAAGGACTCAAACAGATATTAAACACTCATGTTCATAGCAGCATTATTCACAATCACAAAAAGGTGGGAGGAACCCAAGCGTCCATCAACAGATGAATAGGTTTTTTTTATTGTGGTATATACACACCATGGAATATTACTCAGCCTTCAAAAGGGAGGAAATGCTACACATGCTACAACATGGATGAACCTTGACAACATTGTGCTATGTGGAATAAACCAGCAGCAAGAAACAAATAACTGATTGTATTTGTATGAGGGCATCTAGAGTAGACAAATTCTTCGAGAGTAGGAAGGGTGATTGCCAAGCAGGGGGTAGGAAGGAAGGATGGGGAATTGTTAACTGGATACACATATAGCGTCTTCAGTGTGGTAAGATGAAAAGACCTCTGGAGATTAATTGCAGAACAATGTAAATGTACTTTACTGTACACTTTAAAATGACTAAAATGGTAAACTTCATGTTAACAGAGTTTTTACCACAATTTTAAAAAATTTTAATGGTTAAGACAGTAAATTGTGCATTGTACCACAATTTTTGAAAGAAGAACAAAAATTTAACAAGACAAACTATGCAAAAACTACCAAAAGAAGGTAGGCATTATGGCAAAAAAGCATGACTGGAAGTAAAGAGGGATGATTCATAATGATGGAATGCTTCATTCACCAAGAAGACATAACAGTTCTGAATTTGTGTGTGCCTAATACACATAGCCTCAAAATATAGAAAGCAAAACCATGGACAGAATTGCAAGAAGGTAGAGACAAATCTACAAATATAGTGAAAGATGCATATATCAGTAACTCTTAAAATGAGCAGATGGAGAGCTAGTAAGAAAGAGATCTGAACAACTGGATAAGCAGACCTTACCTAATAGATATATAGAGAATACTGCACCCACAACTGCAGATCACAAATTCTTCTCCAGTCTACATGGAATGTTTATGAAAATGCTGGGCCATATAACAAGTCTCAACAAATTCAACTGCTCTAAATCATACAGAGTACATTCTCAGACAGTGATGCAATTAAGATAGAAAACAAGAAAAAAACTAAGAAAATATCTACATATTTGAAAATTCTTTCTTTCTTTCTTTCTTTTTTTTTTTGTTTGCGGTATGCCGGCCTCTCACTGTTGGGGCCTCTCCCGTGGCGGAACACAGGCTCCGGACGCGCAGGCTCAGCTGCCATGACTCATTGGCCCAGCCGCTCTGCAGCATGTGGGATCTTCCCGAACCGGGGCACGAACCCGTGCCCCCTGCATCGGCAGGCGGACGTTCACCCACTGCGCCATCAGGGAAGCCCAAGAGGTGGTTATTATGTAGTCATTAAGAACAATGAGTTTGGGAATTCCCTGGCGGTCCAGTGGTTAGAACTGTGGCGCTTTCACTGCTGAGGCCCGGGTTCAGCCCCTGTTTGGGGAACTAAGATCCCGCAAGCTGCTCGCAGCGGGCCAAAAAAAAAACAACGAGTCAATGAGATCAATCCGTAAGTACAGACATGGAAAGATGAGTACAGTACATTAGGAAAAAAAACAACATGCAGATCAATATGAGTAATATCCCAATTAGGTTAAATATCAAAATAAAGCAAAACAGAAAACCTGAATGTGTTTATATATGTATAGGAAAATTTGGAAGGCTGCAAACTGATTGTTAATAATGCAGTTACCATTCATAGTGTTGGATTATCACTTTTTTTTTTCTCATGGTACGCGGGCCTCTCACTGTTGTGGCCTCTCCCGTTGCGGAGCACAGGCTCCAGATGCGCAGGCTCAGCGGCCATGGCTCACGGGCCCAGACGCTCCGTGGCATGTGGGATTTTCCCAGACCTGGGCACGAACCCGTGTCCCCTACATTGGCAGGCAGACTCTCAACCACTGCGCCACCAGGGAAGCCCAGATTATGACTTTTTAAATTACGTACCTCTTTGTATTTTTTTTTGTCAAAGACATGTATTACTTAAATAATTTTTAAATTTTGTTTATTTATTTAATTTATTTTTTGCTGTGTTGTGTCTTCGCTGCTGGGCGCGGGCTTTCTCTAGTTGCAGCAAGCGGGAGCTACTCTTCGTTGCGGTGCGTGAACTTCTCATTGAGGTGGCTTCTCTTGGTGCGGAGCACGGACTCTAGGCACATAGGCTTCAGTCGTTGTGGCACGTGGGCTCAGTAGTTGTGGCGCACGGGCTTAGTTGCTCCGTGGCAAGCGGGATCTTCCTGGTGAAGAGCTCGAACACGTGTCCCCTGCATTGGCAGGTGGATTCTTAACCATTGCGCCACCAGGGAAGTCCGTATAATTTTTTTAAATAAGTAAAAAACATGAATAACAAAAGCAGCACTGTAGCATTAGAATTGACTTGAACAGTTAGAGGTGCTTAAATACAATTTTGTTACTTTCCTTTTATTTTTGTGACCTTAAGCTTAAAGTATGTTATTGAAATGCCATGTAGATGAAGATTTTTCAAATATATGAAAACGTAATAGGATTTCCATAACCAGTTTTTCCATATTTTAATTTTTCTTTTTATTTCCTTTTCTTTTTATTTCTTTTTAATTTTTTTTCCCATATTTTAATTTTGTATGAAGTTATTTTTAAGTACAATTCCATTTTCTACAATAATCAAGGATATAACTCCATTGTTCCAAAAGTAAATAGGTGAAGATTAGTATTTTCCACTTATAGGAAGGATATCTAATTTATTTTACTGTGACCTCAAGTTTTAAAAAAATACCAAAAGAAGCGAAGATTGATTAGAGATCTGGCAATAACAACTCCCAATTAGGGCTTCCCTGGTGGCGCAGTGGTTGAGAGTCTGCCTGCCGATGCAGGGGACACGGGTTCATGCCCCGGTCCAGGAAGATCCCACATGCCGCAGATCGGTAGGCCCGTGAGCCATGGCCGCTGAGCCTGCGCGTCCAGAGCCTGTGCTCCACAACGGGAGAGGCCACAACAGTGAGAGGCCCATATACCGGAAAAAAAACAAAAAACCATCTTCGGAATTTCCCGGTGCTCCAGTGGTTAGGACTCCATGCTCCCACTGCTGCAGGCCTGGGTTCAATCCCTGGTCAGGGAACTAAGATCCCACAAGCCACACAGTGCAGCCAAAAAATTAAATATTAAAAAAAAAGTTAAAAAAAAATCCATCTTGCTGGAATATTTTCAGAATTCAAATTATGACAACTATTGTGATTTGATTTCCATTTTAGAAAGTTAGCTCTTTAAATCAACTCACAGTGTAGAGTGAATCAGAAAGGGAGGAGATTAAGGAGACCAGTTAAGAGGTCGTAGTTTTAGTTAAGAATGAAAACTACCTGAACTAGGATAGCAGCATTAAAAAATAAGGATGGTGCAGATTCAAAAGTTGTGGGCAGTGTGAGTTGAGGGAAGGGGAGAAGTTAAGGCAGAGGACACGGAGGAGCAGTCCCTGGGGGCAGCTGCCACTTAAATGGGATCCTCTGCACGGGTTTTGTCTGCAGGTTGGTTTGTGCCCAGGCCCCAGTGTAACCAGACCGGTTGGTCACAAGTACCCCAGTATCTACTGCCTTGGAGCCTGTATTCATCTGCCCAGGCTGCCGTAACAAAATACCACAGGCTGGGTGACTTAAACAACACATACTCACTTCTCACAGTTCTGGAGGCTGAGAACTCCAAGATCAAGGTGCCGGCAGACTGGGTTGCTGGTGAAGGCCCTCTTCCTGGCTTGCAATGACTGCCTTCTTACTGTGTCCTCACATGACAGAAAGAGACTGGGAGTTCCCTGGTGGCCTAGTGGTTAGGATTCCCGGCTTTCACTACCGTGGCCCGGGTTCAGTCCCTGGTTGGGGAACTGAGATCCTGCAAGCCTCACGGTGTGGCCAAAAAGAAAAAAAAGAGAGAGAGACTGATATCTCTCTCTCTGTTCTTATAAAGCCACTAATTCCATCTGGAGGGGCCCACCCTTATGACCTTATCTAACCCTAATTACCTCTCAAAAGCCCATTCTCCAAATATAGTCACATTGGAAGTTGAGCTTCAAGGTATGAATGGGGGAGGGGGACATGAGTCCATAGCACAATGTAAAGTCCATGGAAGGAATGGGCCTCTTTACCGAGTGTGTGTGTGTGTGTGTGTGTGTATTAGATTGGATTTTTTGCCTTTTGTCTGCTATCTTCTTTCCTTCTTCCTTCCTTTATAACTGTAGTACAACTGTTTTAGTTTTGGGCATTCAGTTTGGCAATATTTAGTAAATTTTCAGCTGTGGCCCAGCTATTTCACTTCTCTGAGTGTCCATGTAAAGGAAAAACATACTCCTGTGTGTTTCCTCTTCTCTCAGTATTCTACTACAATGCTGATTCACATTTTTAAAATTAATTAATTAATTAATTAATTTTTATTTATTTTATTTTTGGCTGCGTTGGGTCTTCGTTAGCTATGCGCCGGCTTTCTTTAGTTGTGGTGAGCAGGGGTTACTCTTCATTGTGGTGCACAGACTTCTCCTTGCAGTGGCTTCTCTTGTTGTGGAGCATGGCTCTAGGTGTGCAGGCCTCAGTAATTGAGGCATGCGAGCACAGTAGTTGTGGTGCACTGGCTTAGTTGCTTCATGGCATGTGGGATCTTCCCAGAACCGGACTCAAACCTGTGTCCCCTACATTGGCAGGCAGTTTTTTTTTTTTTTTTAGAAGCAATTAGTGTATTTATTCTGGAAAAAAAAGCACTTAGATTAGAAAGCATTTGTCCTATCAAAGCCAACGCCTCTATTCATTTAGGAACTGGAGCTTATCCTCTTTTAATTAAACCCCAGCAATTCTTCATTTTCCATTCTGTATTGTCCTAGTTTGGGTTGTTATAGGAAAAATACGATAGACTGGGTGGCTTAAACAACAGAAATTTGTTTCTCACAGTCTGAAAGCTGGAAGTCCAAGATCAAGGTGATGGCAGCCTCATTTCTTGGTGAGAGCACTTCTCCCGGTTTGCAGATAGATGCCTTCTTGCTGTATCTCACATGGTGAAGAGACATTATTTCTCTCGACTCTCTTATTATAAGGGCATTAATCCGATTCATGAGGGCTGGCAGGCAGTTTTTTATTTATTTTATTTTTATTTATTTATTTATTTATTTATTTATTTTTTGCGGTACGCAGCCCTCTCACTGTTATGGCCTCTCCCGTCGCGGAGCACAGGCTCTGGACGTGCAGGCTCAGCGGCCATGGCTCACGGGCCCAGCCACTCTGCGGTATGTGGGATCTTCCCGGACTGGGGCAGGAACCCGTGTCCCCTGCATAGGCAGGTGGACTCCCAACCACTGCGCCACCAGAGAAGACCTGGCAGGCGGTTTTTAACCACTGTGCCACCAGGGAAGATCCTGATTCACTTTTTTCCCCCAATGCACATATTATTTATTTATTTATTTATTTATTTATTTATTTATTTATTTTTGGCTGCATTGGATCTTTGTTGCTGCATGCGGCTCTCTCTAGTTGTGGTGAACAGGGGCTACTCTTCATTGCAGTGCGCAGGCTTCTCACTGCAGTCGCTTCTCTTCTTGCAGAGCACGGGCTCCAGGAATGCGGGCTTCAGTAGTTGTGGCACACGGGCTCTGTAGTTGCGGCTTACGGGCTCTAGAGCACAGGCTCAGTAGTTGTGGCATGCTGGCTTAGTTGCTCCACGGCATGTGGGATCTTCCCAGACCAGGTTTCAAACTCAGGTCCCCTGCATTGGCAGGCAGATTCTTAACCACTGGGCCACCAGGGAAGTCCCTCCTGATTCACTTTTGACACTAGCTGTGTGTGGGTTTTCCACACATCAGGCAGGAATTGTTAAATAAATTATAGTGTATCTATACTATGAACTGGTATTCAGCCAAAACTAAAGTAGAGCTGTATCCAATGAGGAGCAAATATATCTAGGACCACATCGTTTACCAAAAAAAAAAGCAAGTTCCTATATATAATGTAGAGTCTGGATTCATTTCTTTATTTTATTTGTTTAATATTTCTTTATTTATTTGGTTGCACTGGGTCTTAGTTTCTGCCAGCAGGCTCCTTAGTTATGGCTCACTGGCTCCTTAGTTGTGGCATGTGAACTTTTCGTTGTGGCTGTAGAAAGAGAATCAGTAGGCTTTTGCATCTGCCCTGGGGAGCACCGAGGTTGCGAGCCCAGGTGACTGATGGGGGTGCCGGGCGTGGGCTGAGGGACAGGCGGTGTTTGTATTAGATCCATCAAGCTGGAACTAACCCTCCATCCAAGAGGAGAAGCCCAGCAGGTACCGGGGCCTCCGCTGGTTCTGTGTTCTCTCCCTTCAGAAGAAGAGCTATTTGTCCGCGTACCACAAAAAAAAAAAAGGAGAGCTATTAGTAATCCTGGGGAAACCTGGGGTGTTCCCGTGTCACAGCTACTGGGTGACCAGTGTCAGCTGAGCTGCGGTCTTTGTGTGGCTCCAGCAGCTGCTGGGCCTCGGGCAGGATGTGCTGGCACCTCCCCCCGGGAGACAGCCAGTCCGGGTCCGGGGTGCACAGGAGTGATGAGAGGAGAGACCAGACCTCCCTCTGCATGTCGCCTCCTGCCGCCCTTCCCAGATCCCCTTTCCTCCTCCTCGCACGGGTGCCCTGCCCTGACTCCTCCCCTCTAACATGTTTGACTGGCGCTTACTTCTTTCCCACCCAGGAATGTGGCATCACCCCAGAAAGTGAGAACCTGACCTTGTCACCGAAAGGAGCTATTGACCAGTCGTCCTGCACGGGGACGCCTCTCTCCTCCACAATTTCCTCCCCAGAAGGTACATGATGGTGGGTGGGAACAACTGCAGGTCCTTCCCCGTCAGCCGAGTCCATAGTGCTTCTAATATTTCCTCCCGGATGGACTAGGGAGCAGCACTTTAATACCTAAGCGGCAGACAAAATAGGCCCCAGCTTGAGAGGAAGTGAGACTCGCTCCCTTGCAATGAGAGGGCGGTCTAGCGGCTGAGCTGGGGGAGAAGCAGGTATCTCACTCCCAGTCCTGCTGTCATAAGTGTTTCTTTAACATTATGACAGGGAAAAGCAAATCCCTCATCCCTGAGGTTGAGTTTGGATTTCTAAAACATAAAGGAGCCAAACCTTGGAAAACCTTCCATCTAAACCCTATTTGGTGAGGGCAAGGCTAGGCCGCTGGTGTCCTCACTGCCCGGGTGCAGTGAGAGAGCTCTGTTCCCAGTGCACTCACAGCAGCCGGGCCTGACCTCCGTGTCCTTCCTCCAATTCCTGTCTCAAAAGACGCTGCCAGCAGGAGTCTGGCCCAGTCGGTCATGTCCATGGTGTCCTCCCAGATCACCACCAACACCGTCTAATACATGTCCGGCTCCTACATCGCCCCTGGCACAGAAGAGGACAGGGAGGCTCTCCCCTGCCCCCGGGCTGCCAGCAGGACCCCATCTGAAGAAGGAGACGTAAGAGAGGAGCATAGGATCACCCTCGCCGCTCTGCTCTGCTCTGTACTCGAGTCCCAAGGAGCTCAGTCCAGGGCCTGCCAGGGAGATCGGCAAAGCACCCCAGTGCTCGGAAGGGGAGCCCTGGAACACAGGGCACCGTGTCGTTGAATCACAGACTCCCTCAGATGTGATCTTCCATGTGGCACCACTTCTGTCCTGAGGACTTGGTTTGGTTTGCTGCCAGGCGAGCTGGGTATGAGAGCCGGTAGCATCTGCACATTGACTTTTGTTGCTCCTTTGCAGGTGACGCCAGCGGCGTCTCCAGAAGGCAACTTTGCGGGCCTCGCCGCCACCGCCGAAGAGCAGGATGCAGAGGTAAGAGCAAGGTGGACGCTGGTGCCCCTCCCCGGTCAGAGGGACTGCCGGCACTGGCAGAGGAGGCAAATAGGATGGGGGCTGTTCTGGAAGAAGCCTTCGACGGTTGTGCACTTGGATCTGTTAGAGGCAGGCTGCAGGCACAGGGACTGTCCGGTTAGCAGAGGGCGCTGGTCTCAGTGTAATAGGCGTGGGGTGAGTTCCAGAGGGAAGTCTTCCAGGCCAGACCCTTGAGAGGGTGTTTGTCCTCCAATTCACTTAGTATTTACCTGGCACAGGCATCTCACATCTTCCTGGCACTGGGGGACACAAAGACCGAGTGACATGGCTTTTGCCTGCCCACGCCCCCAATCCAACCATCCCACCCATCCCGGAGCTCCAACTGATGGAGGAATCAGAGTTATAACTCAGCGTGAGAAGTGCTCTGACGGAGGTGTGGCCGAAGTATATGGAATGCCCAGCTCCCAGTGGGGACTCTACAACTTTCTCTTGAGCCAGATGTTCTCAAAGGAGTATCTGGATGGGATTGGGGATCCTAAAGGGTTTCTGAAAGTTTTATGATCTCACGGTTTGCTTTTTCATTTGACAACTTTTATTTCCACCTGAGAGAAACAGTGTGAGCTAAACTATTACCAAGGCTATTCCTGACAGTCCCACGGTCCCTCTGTAAGGTGCCTCAGACCTGGTACCCCTGGAACGTGCCTCAGACCTGGTCCATATGGGCCGATCCTGCCTCGCCAAGCAAAATCTGCCTCTGCTGGGCCTCCCAGCCATCTCACATGGACAGGAAATGTATGGATACCATGAGGGTGATTAGTTCTGTCTCTGACAATCAGTAGACTCATTTCACTGCTTTATGGACTCACAGTGCCTTCCTTCTGTCCTAGGGAAATGATGTTCTAGAAGAAGAGGCCGGATCACCCACACAAGAAGATGGTAAAAGACCTGGTCTTTTGCTCCCTTTTATTATATTTCTTTCCCCGGTATTCTCTGAAGGGTAGAGAAAGGGGCACTGGTGTGACTTGGTGGCACTGCTCAAGGGTGTGGCTTTGGGGAAAGGTCGTCTTCTTGATGGAATATCAAACCAAGCAGGGTATCTAAGGACCTCAGCAGCCTTCCTGGCTCTTTCTGGGCCTCTGAGCCAAGGCTGCAGAAGATACATGGAGTTCTCCATCTACGTTGAGTAGATCCTGAAGCTTCTTGGGCAACTACCATCACCTTCCTTCCTGCTTCAGCTTCTCAGCTGAGTCTCACAGAACTGCTCTAGCAGCCCCAAAGTTCATCTGCAGCAGGAGAACAGCTTCCTCCCCTTGGGGGATCGGACTGTTAGGCAGTAGGTTTTCCTGCTTTAGTGAAGAAAACGGCTGATATTACAGTAGCAGAAGGATGACAGCCCTGGCGGCACAGCAAAGGTGAGGTGAAGAGACGTTAGCAGCTCAGCGTGCACTAGTGTTTGTAGGCTATTGGAACGAGTCTCTTTACCATCGTTCAGGCCTCAAGTAGATATTTTTTTTTTAATTGGAAGAGTTGGTTTACAATGTTGTGTTAGTTTCTGCTGTACAGCCACGTGAATCAATTATACATATACATATATCCACTCTTTTTTAGATTCTTTGCCCATATAGGCCATTACAGGGTACTGAGTAGAGTCCCCTGTGCTCTACAGCAGGTCCTTATTAGTTATCTATTTTATATATAGTAGTGTGTATATGTCAATCCCAATCTCCCAATTTATCCCTCCCCTCCCTTGCCCCCCGCCATAACCATAAGTTTGTTTTCTACACCTGTGACTCTATTTCTGTTTTGTAAATAAGGACAATCATATCTTCAGTCGAAAGAATTTTGTTTCTAGTAAGCCGAGAAGCGAAGGAACGACCTACATATAGAGCAAGGAAGTGGCGGGGGGGAGGGGAGGCGAGCTGGGAATCCCACCTGGGATTGTAATACCAGGCGTCCCAGGAACCGGTGTCTCTTCCGTCTGGTCCTCTGAGGTGCCTCCACAGAAGGGCATCCTCCAGAGCAAACCTGGATCGCAGCCTGGATGCAGATGTCATGCTAGTCGCTTCTGCTTTGGCCATGGCAGTTGCTTGGTGGGTGGTGTGGTGTGCAGGGGGTGCGCATGTGCACATGGCCACTCTCTCCTGGCCAAGTAGTGCCGGAGGAGGGGTGGTCGCCCAGGCTGTGCCTCTGCCGCAGGCACACGCCAACCAAGCCGGGGTTGGGCCCTACCTCCCCTCGGTTGATGTCTTCAGGGCGCAAGGCTCCGAGTTCTCCATTGTGATTGTCGTCCCCAGTAGAATATTTGCTTCTAAAAGGCACAGGGCAGTACGTGGTTTCCGCCTGACATTCCATATGTGGTTTCCACCTGACATGCTGTACACAGTAGATGTATGTTTCTTCCTCTCCCTTTCACCAAGGAAAAAAAAACCGGGTGGGGGGCTTGAAAAAATAACATCTAAAACTGTCCCCTTCTCATCTTACACGACTGTAGGTTTCTGGTCAGCCCCTTAAAACATACTCAGAATAGCAAATTAAGTCTCAAAGAAAATAAATCATAATTTTGCAAGTGATGCGATTCTTTGATTTGAGGTGCAAAATTACGGGACCAAAGAGCTTTAATTGCCATTTTATGTATTAGTCATTTCGCAGAGCCTTGTTGTCATAAACACACCGCACGTGCACCGACAGACACAGGCCGGAGCCTTGGATCACTTCCACCGTGGCTCTCCTAGCTCTTCCAGCCTGGTTTAGCTCTGCTCTGGGCCCGGGTGTGTGTCCGAATCCCACAACCTCCCCAGCGCCTGATTTCCCAGGAACGAAGGCTGGAAAGGGGCCAGTTAAGGAAACAGAGCAGAACAGAGCTAGAACACAAACGTACCCACACAGTTTCCTTTATTGTCCACTCTCCCCACTTAATTATTGTCTTTTTTTTAACATATGATTTGATGTTTTTTGTCTCCATCCTTAAGATTTTTATTTTAAGGACAGCAAAGCAGAGAAAAACACAGCCAGGTCCTCTCTAACTGCCTTAACTCCGTTACAGGCCAGAGGACATTCGCATTTCTAGGTATGGAGTGTGACAATAACAATGACTTTGACATTGCCAGCATGAAAGCACTGGACAATAAGCTGTGCTCTGCGGTCTGCTTACCCGGTGAGTGGCAGTCTGCTGAACATGAACTTGGTGGGAGATGCTCCCCTGCTCACACCCCTTCTCTCACCCTGGGACACCCATCTCCTGCCCTGCAGTTCCTGCAAGAAGGCATGGGCTTTGTTAAGGTGCTGGGAGCCAGTTGCTGAAAGGAAGTGAGGCGGCCTCGGGAGAGTCCTTGGGCAAAGAGCGACTCTGCTCTAAAGGAATCTATTTGGGCATGGAGAAAGGCGCAAAAATACCCCCAAAGCCTTCCGATTTGGCCTGACCGTGCCCCCTCCATCATGATCTTGCAGATCCCATGGCAGGGGGCCTGGTCTTGTTTCCATCAACAGGCAGTTTAAGGCAGACACGGCCTCTGTCATAAGGTCTTGGAAAGAGAGCCTGAGCCCTTGAAAAGGGAACCTGTAACCCCTCAGAGGAGAGTGGTTAGTAAGGATCAGAGAGGAATTTCAAAGCCTGCATTTTATAGACTAGCTCTGTGACCCAGTGAGCCCTGGGAGACCACCAGTTGCCTTGTGCTCCCTAGATTTGGATCCCAAAGGAACGATCAGGGGTCGAGGGTGACTCTTCTCCCTGGAGCCCTAACACTATAAATTCAATGAGGGCCATCAACGTGCCCCTTATTCCTTCTCATGACACTAAACTGAATCCGGGATGAGTTCTCAGGAGGAGCCCACCTGTCAGTCACACTCTGCGCACTGATGTCTCTCTGCTCCGTGCTCACCAAGGGCTTCACCAACCATGGCTATAAAGCCACATCTTGCCCGGTGGACTAGGTCGAAATTGCCCCTCCTGGGTTCACAGCAGAGACTGCCTTCAGGTTGCGTGGTTTGTAATCTCTTAAATATGCCCTGGACATACTTAAGCTTCAGGACAGCCACGTCCCGTCATGGGTCCAGTGCTTTACTCTCTTGGCGACGTGGTTACAGGTGCTGGAGGGACACAAACTCCTGTGGTTGCCACTCTCCATCAGCTTGCAAAAGACCCAGGTCCTCACCCCTCTGGCCCCATGCAGGCTTGTGGAGGAAGCCGTAATCCCCAGAGACGCCTCCCACGGCCTTCCCAGGGGCTCTCCGGTCCCTTCCCTCTTAGCGTTGACCCAGCCAGGCCTGGGCCAGAGTGGCTGAGGTCCAGGGTACACTTCACTTCCTGCCTTCCTACTCTTTACCTGCCTTCTGTCTGTCCATTTGTTTCTCATGTCTTTTTGCCAAATGTACGTCTGTCTGTCCAGTTTGTTTATTTTGAAACTCATTTAGGTTATCCAGACTTCGTGTGAAAGTTCATGTTCACCCACACCCAACCCCAAGCTTGCTGGGCGCACGCACATCCGAGGGGCCCTCACTGAGGCTTCCGTTCCTAACTGGCAAGAGCCTGTATATAATATGCTGAAATTTTCCAGGAAAAAAAAAATATTTGTGAGACTAGATTAATCCCTGTTCCACAAAAGCGGGGATGCTTCTGTGACAAAGGTTACAGGCAGGATTTGTTTTGGTCACTAGTTGGGGAAGATGCCATCTCTGCCCTCACTCCGCCCCGAGTCTGTGGCAGCTGTGCCGGCCAGCCGCTCACTGGGTTTCAAGAGAGGAATCTAGGCTCCTGCCTCCCCGCAGTGGCTCCCCACCAATCCCCGTGTTTGGCAGAGAGAGCTCCTGGGAATTGTTTCAGCCACCCATGCTGGTGGAAACTGAACCCAGGGCTTGTGCTTCCTCCTCTCCCTAACTCCTTCGGGCCAACCTGCTGGTGGATGTTTATTCCACTCTGGGATTGCGGCAGGGGAGTGAGACCTGGAAGGAAAACAATGCCTGGGCTTCTTTATGGTGATCTCGAGAGCCAGCCATTCTCAGATTAAACTGGCTTCACCGTTCAGGCCAGACATGAAACCGAATGACAGTGGCGGCTGCCGGGAGAGGGAGTTGAGGGTCGCATCGTAGCCTCACCCCGAGGTCTCAAGGGCTCTTACGGGAGAAGGAAAGTGCATCTGCTCTCTTGGTAAAATGTTTCTCGGGTTCTGCTGTTAGCGTCACACAGGTAGTAAAGAGCTGGGGGACTCTCTGGAAGCATCTGTCGGGTAAATGTCAGGTTAATGACAGGAGCATCCACTGTGGTAGGTCCCGTGGAATCAACAGACCTCACCACGCTCAGCTGTAAGTTCAAAGTTCCATCCTATGACTGAGGTGCCTCAGGCTGGCTTGGCCGTCAGGACAGCTTCTCAGGCACTCGGTCTCCCTCTCCACGCTGTTTCCCTCCCCACATGGATGCCACTCCACTCACGGAGCGCCCACAAGGAGGGGGCCCGGGGAGAATCCCATGGTCCACCCTCCCCAGGCCCACAGGTGCTCTGCCAGGAGCCCCAGCTCGCGGCAAGGATGGCTCAGGTCCCCATCCTCGCTGCTCTCATCAGCCTTGTGGGAGTGATGTTGAGAAAGCACCTGTGTCATTCCAGCACCTCTTCCGCTAAGAAGCCTCTGGGTCTTCTTTGGCCCTGAGACCAAGGTGGGGGGGGGGCGATGGTATGTTCTGAGATTGTTCTGCAAGGTTCTCAAAGGGAGGAAATCTGAGTTGACCATTGTAGGTGGTGAGCCGATTAGAAGCGTGAGGCCATGCTAGGTAGACGGGGCCCCAAGGAACCTGACGGAGTATCACACAGGCGTCAGGATAGTGGCCAGGGGACCAGTGACAATTCTGTGAAAAGGCTCTGGGGAGTGTGATGGGAAAAAGCAAAGATAATTTGAGTTTATTAGTGCAAATAGAAATGTTTTTGTTTTGTTTTGTTTTGTTTTTTGTGGTACGCGTGCCTCTCACTGTTGTGGCCTCTCCCATTGCGGAGCACAGGCTCCGGACGCGCAGGCTCAGCGACCATGGCTCACGGGCCCAGACGCTCCGTGGCATCTGGGATTTTCCCGGACCGGGGCATGAACCCGTGTCCTCTGCATCGGCAGGCAGACTCTCAACTACTGCGCCACCAGGGAAGCCCGATACAGATGTTTTTAAATGATGGCATTGGACAGGAGTGGGCACACCGATGAAATCTAAAAGTACTTATGGAGGGAATTCCCTGTCCGTCCAGTGGTTAGGACTCAGCACTTGCACTGCAGTGGCCTGGTTCAATCCCTGGTCGGAGAACTAAGATCCTCCAAGCCACTGCACAGCCAAAAACAAAACAAAGAAAAGTACTTATGGAGACCTGAAATAACCCAAGACTAAGACGCCACTAGGAAGGGTTATGCTTCGCAGATACTAAGGAAAAATCGCAATTAACTTTCTCTTTTCTTGGAGAGAAACTCTACAAGATGGTGGAACTGTTACAGACCTTAAATTTAATTAGTGGCTGGGTAGAGGCAGGAAAGAGGTGTGTGGAATCCCCCTAGATGTGCTCCCCAAATCTGCCTCTAGAGGTCTCCTCACTCCCCCGTTTCTGAGCCTGAGGATGGAATTAAGTGGGAACCACCTTTCTCTACCTCCTGTGAAGGATTTTCAATCTCCAGGCTCCCTTTTCTGGCTGAGGGCTGGACAGAATGGCAGCACTCGCTCAGGAAGTCCTCCTGCGCCTTCCACGCTTACCTTCTGCATCCAGGATGCACGGAGCAGCAGGATTTCGCCGAGGGTCTGGCAGAAGCCTTTTTAGAGGAAAGAGCACCACCGACTGTACTAAGAAGCTGGGGAGATCAGAGACTTCAGGTCTGAGTCTTGAGGCTGTTTCAGAAGGAGCCAGTTTTCAGCACTGGCTCAGAATCTGGACCGGTGGTGTTTGTAGCAAGGACTCAAGAATTCAGAGCCAGGCAGCCTGGCAGCCAGTGGTGGTGGCGGCGAGGCTGCGGCAGTGTTTTGATTTGACTTTCTGTGTGTGTGTGTGTGCGTGTGCGTGTGTGTGTGTGTGTGTGTCTCTTCTCTCCTTTTTACCATTTGCTTTTGGTCTTTCATACCAAACAGCCGCAGTTCCGGAGTCCTGCCCATTAAACACAGAGGAATAAGTATGAGATCTACCAAATTATATAAAATGAAGGAACAACTTATTTCATCTGGGGGTTCCTAACTTAAAAGGGCAATCTTGCCTGCTCTTCATCCTGTCACCCTTAGAGCGGTAAAGCACTGTGGACCCATGTGCCGGACTCCGGTACCCCCAGGGAGTACAGATCCCCGCATTCCGTCTGGCTGTGAGAGATACCTAAACATTTCCTGTCCCACTCACTCCCCTTCCCCTGGGTTCCACCTCCACAAGACTATTATTAGAGCCTTAGGGCGGATTAGCACACCAGGACATTTAAGGGTATACACAATTTATACCCGCTGAATCCTAGTGCTTCTGCCATTAAAGGGTTTCGTGTCTTGGGCTGGCCAAACCTGAAGCTGACGCCAGACATTGGTGAGTGACCTCCCTCAAATGTGACACAGTGAGCCTCACGCCCACCCTCCAGGGTCAGCTGGCTCCGTCCACGAACTGAGCCCTCTGAAGGGCATGGCTCTCGGCTCTGCCCTGGAGGAGATCACCGTGTGCTGGAGGATCCAGCAATTTCCACACAGCATGAGAAATTGGGTGGTCGTATGGGCCAGTGGTGGAACTCTTCGGAGGACGCTAGACCCCATCTTGCTTCAGGGGGGGCCTTCTGCGGGCAGGTGCTGGAAGAGGCAGCTCAGCAGTCCTCGGCCAGAGAATGGAAGGCTTTCCTCAAACTCAGTGGGTTAGGGCTTCATCCTCTCCCTTCAGAAGGGGCATCTCGCTGCACTGGGGGGACTGAATCAGATGGAGTCAGTCTGTGGGATGGGAGGACGACTTGGGGGTGATGAGTGTAGCCTGAACAAGGCCTGGGGGGCGGATGGTTTTCGCGCACATTCTGTGAGTCAGGCGCCCTGCTCACCACTCTTCCATGTCACCTCGCTTAGTCTCACAGCATCCCTGGGGAGTAAGTACTTGTCTCCCATCTGATGGATGGGAAAACCTGGGCTCCAAGTACAGTGACCTGCCCAAGGTCACACAGTCAGTACGTTAGAAGCTGGGGCTGTATCCCGGTTTTCTGACTACAGATTTAGACCTTACTAGAGCTTGAACAAGCAGGAGGTCATGGTGGATTGGATACAGAGCATGAAGGAGAGAGAAGCATCAAGAGTGGGTTTCCAGCATGGGCAGCGGGTGCTTCTCGTGCAGGAACTGCAGGACAAGGGGGGAAGATGATGAGTTTCGTGGATGGTACCCAGGGGACCCCAAAGCTCTGGAGCTAATGTCTCCTGGGGTTGGTGGCACCAGCTGATAGCAACTCTCGGTGGGCTGTTCAGGTGCAGAAGGAGAGGAACAGCTGTCACTCTGTTCTCTGCCATGCCATTTGGTCCCTGGCACCCTGCTGGGCAGCCAGTCCCTTCCTGCCCCACCCTGGCCCCCACAGCAAACACTAACTCTGAGCCCAAATTAACACACTCTTCTCCCTCCCCTTCACCTCCTCCTGCTCTCGTGAGAGTCTCAGCCAGACTCAGTTTCTTTTCCTGGTCCGCTGTAACACTTAGGCAAACTTCAAGACCAAATAAAGATACAAAGGTGGAGCCTACGGCAAGCTCACAAAACAAGGACCATCCTGCATGTCCCTCCATCAGTGGGCCACAGTGGCCATGACTGTCCCTCGCCCAGTGGACGCCACTGCTCCCAAGTTTCACGTGCTGTGGTTTGCACCCAGTGGGAGTTCCAGGTAATGCGCATCTTGCCAGTTTTCGTGCCAAACTCCCGGACTGTCCTGCCAGAGACACCATCTGCACCAAACCAAATGTCTGGTAACCTTCCTTTCCTCTTCTCAGGTGCCTGGCAGGCTGATGACAACGTGGTCAGTTGTCGGAACACGCAGTGCAGACGCTCATCTTCTGGCAGCCTGGAGGACCGTGAGAACAGGCTCTGCGTGTGGGATCCTTTGGCCATTTCAGAGCCTTAGCCCCTGTACCAGGGCTCTCCTCCCGTTCTCACATCCCATCCTGGCCTCATGGCACCACTGACCTCCTGGGCATCCTCAGCAAGACACACGGAGACTTTTTAGACCCACGTGAAAGCTGGATGCTGAGGGCACCTGACCCTTCTCCCAGACTCATCTTCTTCCGCAACCGTGATTCTTCCCCTCTCAGAAGGGACTGGAAACCTCTTTTCTCCTTGTGGGCTAAAGCCACTCGAACTGCAGCTCATGAGACCCTTTGCAGAGAGTCTCTGGAATGTTTCCACTGTATCTTGATCTTCAGGTGGAGCTGTGGCCTACAGACTGGTTATTTCTTGTGTATCTTTTTTTTTTTTTCTTCTCCTTAGGAGGTAGACCAAGAAGACTCAAGAGTTTGGGTGACTTCATTACAAACACCCATCTGGCATTTTCTAGTCTCTGGGACATCATAACCAATCTGAGACCTGCAGTTTGGGGTGGCGTTGGGGGATGACTCCTGTGAGAAGGGAAAGCCATATTGCACTGTAAGTGGGGTTTCCCTCAAAATGCATTAGGAGCTCCTCTCTCAAGGACAAGAAGCAGTGGCAACCACCAGAAGGTTGGTTGGGAAAACAGTTCTTGCTTCTGGTAGCAGAGGCTATGCCTCGTGTGTCTGCTTAGGAAGGAGGCCTTGAATCTGAGAACCCCTCAGTTAAATGATGACCTACCGGGGACTTCTTTATGATCAGGTGCACTCAGGAAGGCCTGGGGCTCCATCCTAAGGTGACACTGCAAAGGCATTTTTGACCCCCTCTATGTACCAGGCACTTGTTAGGGACTGTCGTATATTATCACGTTTCATCACTACCGCCCTGTCAGGTGGCATTCTTATCCCTGCTGCCCCCGTCTCCACCC
Source organism: Mesoplodon bidens (assembly GCF_964165515.1). Lineage (NCBI taxonomy): Eukaryota > Metazoa > Chordata > Mammalia > Artiodactyla > Ziphiidae > Mesoplodon > Mesoplodon bidens. Next base: position 216,538 of record NW_027672498.1, read on the forward strand.
CGCTTTTCTGAAAGAGTTGAAGAAAGAAGCTGAGAGAGGGGTGGACCGGTGGTTCTCATTTGGTGCCCAGGAACCCCAAAGGAGGTTGGGGGAAGGGCTGAGCTGGGGTCAGTGGTGGTCTGGGAGGCTCCCCACCCCACCGGTTTTCCTCCCCTGTCCTCCAGATCAGCTGAGCCTGATGGGGGGAGCCGGAGGTACTGCCTTCCATAGGCTCATCAGAGATTTAGAGATATTGTTCAAATCACATGTGCACCCCACCTCACTCTGGTGTAGGGCATAGAAATAACAGCCTGAAACAGCAAGACCGTAAGCTGTTGGCTCTTCGTCCCTCAACACTAGTGTTATCAATGGATTCCTCATAGCTCTGTGATAGATGCATTGTCTGCTGGCTTTTGGAAGAGGTGGTTATTTAGTGGAGCATGAGATTGAGAAGCAAAGTGGGATCCAACATTTTGTGAGGCTGAGATATGACAGAGCCCTAGGCTATGCCCACCATGATGGCCTGAATTAGTAGTTGGAATTGTTGCCCTACAAGAGCTTTTCAGGGTCCTTCCCAAGGCCTCAAAGAGAGCCCAGTGCCGGGGAATGTTTTGCACCTCCTGAGTGGCTGCTTTGCGCCACCAGGTGCGTGGTGACCCTCACTGCCTGGTGGTTGTGGTTCACATTCTGCCCTGGGGGTGGGCAGGGGGAGGCCTGTGGTCCTGACAGACACTACATGAGCCAAGCCTGAATCTCAGCTTCTGCCTTGAGTTCCCGTGTCCACCCGCTCTGAAATCCTGCAGTGGGCTCTGCTGTTTCAGGCTCCATTTAATGTCCTTCCTTTCCCTGAAACATTCTTACAGCCCCTTTCATATTGATGATTTCAGCAATAACCACACTTCCTGATCTCCTTGAAGTCTGAGTCCCAGAAGCACTAGGGAAGGGGGCGCTCCCTTAGCCTGGGGTGGTGGTATACAGGTCCACCTCCTCGCCCGGCAGGTAGTATTCAGAGTGTGGTGTTACCTGAGATGAAGGAGATGCAGGTAAACAGTTGCCACAGTGGCCAGGAACCCTAAGAGGAAGCCATTGTCTTCACCCTTTCTGGAGGGTCTGTCTTCTCCCAGGAAGAGGCACAGAGAGATTCCTCAAGGCCTTGGTTCCATAACCAAGACATACCCGGGTGAGAAGTGGCCCTTCACTCCTGTTTCTCAGACAATTCCTGCTCTCTCCCCCATCCCCTCACCTCTTTACCCTCATTTAGCTCTTTGGCAAGCAGAAATATCCCATCCAAAAGGGCTGGGATCAGGGAACAAGGCACAGAGCCAGGTCGGGGAACAGGACAGCCGCCCCAGTCATCATCTGGAGATGGTCATGTTGTTAGCTGTTGACCCACAGAGAATATGACGGGGCCTGGTTTCTCACACAAGGACACAGACTAACCAGAGGCCTGGGGCTCCTTCCTGCCACACTCAGGTCGGAGCTCACCTATGAGCTCACTTCCGGGTGGTGTGGTGATCCCAGCCTTCTCACAGAGCCCTTTTTCCTTCTCCTCCCCAGTCCCATCCCACCAGAGGTCATGCCCACGCTGGGGCATCTCCTGGGCACGGATCCACACACGTTAAGCCATCTCACCTGGGGAGAGTTTGTGTCCTGTTCACCTGAACTTGGCATGCTGCTTGCTCACTATGCTTTAGGATCTGCACACCTACTGTGTGTAAGTATGTGTGTACTGTTGTGCCAGCTGTGTACCCCTCACTCCCTGGAGTACACTCATGGGCACACGACAGTGGTGACGTCAAGGATGCAATATTTATGGACTGCTGCATGATTCTTAAAAATGAATAAAACTGTTCACAAGGGAAGGAGAGCTATTAATTGCACAGTTGGCTTATTTGTGAAAGTTTCTGTACAACTTTCTCCAGCACGCTTTTAATACTTTGACTCAATAACAACTCTCATTGCAGAAATATAGAAGATCATGAGAGATTACTACAAGAAACTCTATGCCAATAAAATGGACAACCTGGAAGAAATGGACAAATTCTTAGAAATGCACAACCTGCCAAGACTGAATCAGGAAGGAATAGAAAATATGAATAGACCAATCACAAGCACTGAAATGGAAACTGTGATTAAAAATCTTCCAACAAACAGAAGCCCAGGACCAGATGGCTTCACAGGCGAATTCTATCAGACATTTAGAGAAGAGCTAACACCTATCCTTCTCAAACTCTTCCAAAATATAGCAGAGGGAGGAGCACTCCCAAACTCATTCTACGAGGCCACCATCACCTTGATACCAAAACCAGGCAAGGATGTCACAAAGAAAGAAAACTACAGGCCAATGTCACTGATGAACATAGATGTAAAAATCCTCAACAAAATACTAGCAAACAGAATCCAACAGCACATTAAAAGGATCAAACACCATGATCAAGTGGGGTTTATTCCAGGAATGCAAGGATTCTTCAATATACGCAAATCAATCAATGTGATACACCATATTAACAAATTGAAGGAGAAAAACCATATGATCATCTCAATAGATGCAGAGAAAGCTTTCGACAATATTCAACAGCCATTTATGATAAAAACCCTGCAGAAAGTAGGCATACAGGGAACTTTCCACAAGATAATAAAGGCCATATATGACAAACCCACAGCCAACATTGTCCTCAATGGTGAAAAGCTGAGACCATTTCCACTAAGATCAGGAACAAGACAAGGTGGCCCAATCTCACCACACTTATTCAACTTAGTTTTGGAAGTTTTAGCAACAGCAATCAGAGAAGAAAAGGAAATAAAAGGAATCCAAATTGGAAAAGAAGAAGTAAAGCTGTCACTGTTTGCAGATGACATGATACTATACATAGAGAATCCTAAAGATGCTACCAGAAAACTACTAGAGCTAATCAATGAATTTGGTAAAGTAGCAGGATACAAAGTTAATGCACAGAAATCTCTGGCATTCCTGTACACTAATGATGAAGAATCTGAAAGTGAAATCAAGAAAACACTCCCATTTACCATTGCACCAAAAAGAATAAAATACCTAGGAATAAACCTACCTAAGGAGACAAAAGACCTGTATGCAGAAAATTATAAGACACTGATGAAAGAAATGAAAGATGATACAAATAGATGGAGAGATATACCATGCTCCTGGATTGGAAGAATCGATATTGTGAAAATGACTCTACTACCCAAAGCAATCTACAGGTTCAATGCAATCCCTATCAAACTACCACTGGCATTTTTCACAGAACTGGAACAAAACATTTCAAACTTTGTTTGGAAAAACAAAAGACTCCGAATAGCCAAAGCAATCTTGAGAATGAAAAACGGAGCTGGAGGAATCAGGCTCCCTGACTTCAGACTACACTACAAAGCTACAGTAATCAAGACAGTGTTTTACGGGCACAAAAACAGAAAGATAGATCAACGGAACAGGATAGAAAGCCCAGAGATAAACCCACGCACATATGGTCAACTTATCTTTGATCAAGGAGGCAGGAATGTACAGTGGAGAAAGGACAGCCTCTTCAATAAGTGGTGCTGGGAAAACTGGACAGGGACCTGTAAAAGTATGAGATTAGATCATTCCCTAACACCATACACAAAAATAAGCTCAAAATGGATTAAAGACCTAAATGTAAGGCCAGAAACTATCAAAGTCTTAGAGGAAAACATAGGCAGAACACTCTAGGACATAAATCCCAGCAAGATCCTTTTGGACCCACCTCCTAGAGAAATGGAAATAAAAACAAAGATAAACAAATGGGACCTAATGAAACTTCAAAGCTTTTGCACAGCAAAGGACACCATAAACAAGACCAAAAGACAACCCTCAGAATGGGAGAAAATATTTGCAAATGAAGCAACTGACAAAGGATTAATCTCCAAAATTTAAAAACAGCTCATGCAGCTCAAGAGCCAAAAAAACAAACAACCCAATCCAAAAATGGGCAGAAGACTTAAATAGGCATTTCTCCAAAGAAGATATACAGACTGCCAACAAACACATGAAAGAATGCTCAACATCATTAATCATTAGAGAAATGCAAATCAAAACTACAATGAGATATCATCTCACACCAGTCAGAATGGCCATCATCAAGAAATCTAGAAACAATAAATGCTGGAGAGGGTGTGGAGAAAAGGGAACACTCTTGCACTGCTGGTGGGAATGTGAATTGGTACAGCCACTATGGAGAACAGTATGGAGGTTCCTTAAGAGACTAAAAATAGAACTACCATATGGCCCAGCAATCCCACTACTAGGCATATACCCTGAGAAAACCATACTTCAATAAGAGGCATGTACCAAAATGTTCATTGCAGCTCTATTCACAATAGCCCGGAGATGGAAACAACCTAAGTGTCCATCATCGGGTGAATGGATAAAGAAGATGTGGCACATATATACAATGGAATATTACTCAGCCATAAAAAGAAAGGAAACTGAGCTATTTGTAATGAGGTGGATAGACCTAGAGTCTGTCATACAGAGTGAAGTAAGTCAGAAAGAGAACGACAAATACCATATGCTAACACATATATATGGAATTAAAAAAAAAATGTCATGAAGAACCTAGGGGTAAAACAGGAATAAAGTCACAGACCTACTTGAGAATGGACTTGAGGATATGGGGAGGGGGAAGGGTAAGCTGTGACAAAGCGAAAGAGAGGCATGGACATATATACACTACGGAACGTAAGGTAGATAGATAGTGGGAAGCAGCCGCAGAACACAGGGAGATCAGCTCGGTGCTTTGTGACCGCCTGGAGGGGTGGGATGGGGAGGGTGGGAGGGAGGGAGATGCATGAGGGAAGGGATGTGGGAACAGATGTATATGTATGACTGATTCACTTTGTTATAAAGCAGAAACTAATAAAAAATAAAAATAAAATAAAAATAAAAACAATAAATACTTGGGAAGAAAAAAAAAACTTTGACTCAAGACAAGCTGGACATGGAGGAGTGAGAGAGGGCAAGGGGTAGAGGGAAAGACATGTTTCTGGGTGGGAGCTGGTGTACCATCCCCTGGGCACAGCTTCTGCGCAGAGGCCTGATAAGGAGCCCTCACCTCCACCCACCCCCTTCAACCAGAGAACTTCCAACTGCTGCTCCTCAATAATTGAAGAGCAGGAAAGCTGGTGACTAGAGGGAGGCTGGGGGAGGGGAGGAGGAAGGACCACAGTCCACCGTTAGTGCGTCACTTAAAGGCTGGTGAAATTAATGGGGCAAATGAACCCAGTCAAAGAATTTGGCAAGTCCACGGCTTTCCTGGGTTTCACCCACCGGCTCTGTTTCCTCGGCTATCTGGAAAGGAGGGAGAGCACTTGCGAAGAAGCCTCTGGAATGTCAGCTTCTGGGAATCTTGCTGAGGACGGGGCGGGGAGGGAGCGCTTACCGGGAAACACTGGATTACCCTAGCCGCCTTGGGGTGTCTGCGACCGGGGCTGCGGTTTCTGCGGACCTGAGCGGCAGGTGGCATCGGAGAGTCAGACCTGCTAGCGGGCTCCAAGACGACACTCGGTCGGGAGACAGGGACAGGCCGCAGAAACGTGAGGAAGTGCCACTCGCAGCCCAGAGGAGAGGAAAGGAAAGCCCCAAGCATGCACCCAGCCCTGGCCCCCGCGCCACGGGCTGCGTCCCAGGAGCCGTCGCCACCTCTGAGCAGCCCAGATGGGAAGGGGGTGGGGCGGAGTACGGTTCCCGCGGCGAACTGCTCGCTGAGGGCCCCGGGGCCTCTGCGGGAGCGCCGAGCCGCGCGCCTCTCCGAGCCCTGCGCGGGGCCCTCGGGCGGGAATGCGCGGAGCCGGGACGCGATGGCGGGTAGGGGACTGGGTCGCGCGCGGGAGAGGGCGGCAGGAGGGAGCTGGAAGAGAGTTACCGCGTGAGAGAGCGGTTAAGAGCCCGCGGTCTCTTTGGAGATGCCCTGGCCAATGGCAGAAGCGGAAACCGTTTATATGGGCGGGGCGTCGCCACGGCAGCAGGAGACGCCTTGTGAGCGGCTACTGAGTGCCGGTCCCTGGCCGCTGGCTTTCAGAGAGGCGCCGGCGGGCGTGAGTGGCGACGAGGATTGCTGGCTGGGCCCTCGAGCTGGGAGCAGAGAGCCGCGGTGAGGGTGGGCGGTGGGAGGAATTTCTTTGAGAACCTTCCTTTGGCCCGGGCTGCGCTCTGAGCCAGGTAAGGGACGGGGAGGGCTGCAGGCCGTGGGAAGGGAGGGCGTCAGTACCAGCCCGCTCTCCCATCCGTCCCCGACGGAAGTGGTGGGCCCGGGGACTGACATCAGAGGCGTTTGGGGGACACTCACTTCCCGCCCCCTTATAACTCTCTGTATTGTTTCCTTCCTTCCCCTTGATCCCCATCCTAATATCCCTTTTCAAAGATCAGACGACCTCCCCCGCCCCCCGACCCGTCGTACTGCCCTCCTGGACTCTCTCGCCCCATTTCCATTGGTTGTGGACGGAGAGAGGGGGGTTAATTCCCCGCTTTGAGGGAGAAAGGGGTGGCCTCGCATGCCCCTACACTATTCCCTCGTTTGGCTAATTAAGTCTCCTCTAAAAGATCCAAGAGGAAAAGAGCGAGGCGAACCCCGTGTGGGTCGGACCCCCGGGCACACCTTCTGTTTCCCAGACCTCGGCAGTAAAAGATCCTCCCCAGCTGCAGGAAGGATTTTAGTAAGAGCCTCCCCCCTCGCCCACACTCTCCCCTCGGGGGTGGGGAAAGAGGGCTCAGTTCCCGCTCTGGTCCCCGCAGGCACCACATTCCCTTTGGAGGAGGCTACCCCCAGATCGCGGGATGGAAGCCCGCTTCTGGGAGGCTGCGTAACTGAAGCCGCGGGAGTCAGCGGGCCGGAGAGCTCGGCGGTCACCCTCGGCTCGGCTCGTGGATGTTGACAGCCCCCTCGGAGAGTGCCCGCAGATATGGCGGAGAGCTGGCTACGCGTCTCGGGAGCAGGGGCAGCGGAGGAGGCCGGACCGGAAGGCGGCCTGGAGGAGTCCAATGCCCTGAATGACAGCCTGACCAGCCTGCAGTGGCTGCAGGAATTCTCCATTCTCAAAGCCAAGGTCCCCGCCCTGCCTTCAGGGGACACCGACCCTCACGGCTACCACGAGCTGTCAGGCTCGGCCGAGCCGGGGTCTCCCCTGGCGGCGGACCCCGCCTGCCTGGGGCAGCCGCACACACCCGGCAAGCCCACGTCCTTGTGCACGCCGCGGAGCGCCCCCTCGGGGCTGCAGGCCTCGCCTCCCGACGACGTGGACTACGCCACCAACCCGCACGTGAAGCCGCCCTACTCGTATGCCACGCTCATCTGCATGGCCATGCAGGCCAGCAAGGCCACCAAGATCACCCTGTCGGCCATCTACAAGTGGATCACGGACAACTTCTCTTACTTCCGCCACGCTGATCCCACCTGGCAGGTAGGGAGGCACTCCCTCCCTCCCTGCCCATGCCCGCGCGCACTGGACTCACATCCCAGATCCGCAGGCCAAGTAGGCGCGGTACGGCCAGGGCCCCGAGAGAGGAAGGCCGTCCAGGAAGGACCTCAAGGGAGCCCAGTGCTTGGACTGCTGCCCCTTTGACTTCAGAGACGGAGGAGGGAGGATGTTCAGAGGGCTGCAGGGGTGCCGACATAGAGGTTCAAGTGGAAAGAACTTGTCCCTCATCCGGCAGGCTCAGCCCAAAGACCAGGGCTGAACTATGCGTGGACACAGCCCCCCAGGGTAGGTTGATGGACTGAGGGACACATTTGTGTCCCAAGTCCTGCAATTCCTACACACTACCCTCCTAAAGGTCAGTTTGTCAGGGCCTGACTGGAGGCAGAGCATGGTTGCTGCCCGGCTCTGCATCCCGCCTGCTTTCAGTTGGCTGGAGGGGCTCTGGGAGGGGAGAGGGGTGTGCTGCAGGGTGTGGTGGCCATCTGTGTCCCAGTGGAAGGGCTACGGGGCCTTCCGAAAGCTGCTGTGCCAGCCCCCACCCCAAGCCCTCCCTAGTTTCCTGCCTACACTCCTCCCCCTCTTCTCATCAACCTCCCTGCGGGGACAATTATCTCAGCCACGTGCTTTCCACAGGGGCTCTTTCCTCCCACACTGGCTTCATGTTCCAAGTGTCCGGAACCTGGCACAGAGCAGCCAAGGGGCCCAGACCACCATGTAAACCTCCCAGTCTTGCCAGGGCGCACTACTCACCTGCCGGCCCCACCCACCAGGCCCCAGACCCCTGTGCCCCAGCGTGGTTTGGACTGTGCACCCAGGCGTGAACAAGGCAGGATGGTGATTCAGGCTGGGCACACACTGCCCTCAGCCTCTTCGACCATCAGGATCAGGGGCTACTTGGGGACAGAGACCCTGAGGATGCACAGATCCTTCCCTGTGGCACAGGTCACAGGATCAGAGTTCCTGTGATCACAGCTATTCCACGTTTGCTTGGGCCCTGACCCTGGGGCAGGTACCATTTGTAACCTTGGTGAGAAAGCAGAGACCCTCCACCACCCCCCACCCTACCCCAAGCCTGAGAGCCCCCAGGAATGAGCGCTATGCTCTTGGCTGGGTAATAATCAACTGAGGCCTCAGAGCCTGGGGTGGGAGGAGGGGGACATGGTGGGTGAGGGCCCAGGCCAGCAGGCGTCTCTACAAACAAGGAAAGTCATCAGATCCTCCCACACTTCATCCCCCACCACACACACACACCCTCACACCCACTCACTCATTTCACAAACAGAGAAGGCCAGCCAGGCCCAGGCAGAGGGAGATGGCTGTCCAGGACCTGGGGGAGCCAAGGCCTTTGACCAGAGGCCACAAGCAGCGGGGTAAGGGAGGGAGGGCAGGACAGGCTGGCACTGAGAGCCACCCTGCGGCTCAGGGCTCGGATGACTGAGCAGGCAGATGTCCTGGCAAATGGGAACAAAAGCCCCCGACAGCACTCCCAGCTCCTGGTGCCCCGTGGCTGGTGTCCCAGAGCCTCCCGCTCAGAGCAGCGCTTCTGTCTCCCCTGCCCCCATCGGAGAGAAGGTGGTGGTGGGACTGGCAGTGGCGCTAGGAGCCCCCCATCACTGACCCCACCCACTCTCCCAGCTGTCTTCCTTCTCTCCTATCTCCCTGTGTCCAGAACTCCATCCGCCACAACCTGTCCCTGAAGAAGGGCTTCATCAAGGTGCCTCGGGAGAAGGACGAGCCAGGCAAGGGGGGCTTCTGGCGCATCGACCCCCAGTACGCCGAGCGGCTGCTGAGTGGGGCCTTGAAGAAGCGGCGGCTGCCCCCAGTCCACATCCACCCGGCCTTTGCCCGCCAGGCCGCGCCAGAGCCCAGCGCCGCCCCATGGGCCGGGCCACTGACCGTGAGCGCCGAGGCCCAGCAGCTGCTGCGGGAGTTCGAGGAGGCCACTGGGGAGGCGGGCTGGGGTGCAGGCGAGGGCAGGCTGGGGCGTAAGCGTCAACAGCCGCTGCCCAAGCAGGAGGCCAAGGTCCCGCGGCCCTCCAGCCCCCTGCTGCTGACCCAGGAGGAGCAGGCTGAGCTGGAACCCCTCAAGGGCAACTTTGACTGGGAGGCCATCTTGGACGCTGGCACGCTGGACGGGGAGCTGGGCACGCTGGAGACCTCGGAGCTGATCCCGCCGCTGAGCCCTGCCTCACACGGGGACGTGGACCTCACCATCCATGGCCACCACATCGACTGCCCTGTTACCTTGGGGCCTCCAGTGGAGCAGGCTACCGAAAGCCTGGACTTTGATGAGACCTTCCTGGCCCCATCCTTCCTGGAGCACCCCTGGGATGAGAGCACCCGTAGCTCCCTGCCCCCCGAGCCCCTCTTTGAGGCCGGGGATGCCACACTGGCCTCTGACCTGCATGACTGGGCCAGCCTGGCCGCCTTCTTGTAAGAAGCCAGGCCCTGCCCCACCTCCAGACAGCACCGAAGTCTGGGCCCAGACTGCCCCCCTCCCCGCCAGTGCAGGCCCATGGACACCCTACCACCCAGGCAGGGGCTGGGCCAGGTCAACCCACCAGGCCACACGGCCCCCAGCCCAGGCCATCCTCAGATTCTAGTCCAGCAGGCTGAGAATTGGGGCCCAGGACCAAAATTGCTGCCTCCGCTCCCCAGCCCCCCATACACACAGTGTTTCATTGATCCACTTCTTCCCTGCCCCAGAGACACGCTAAGGGCCCTGCACTATGAGAGCTGCAGCTTGGAGGGGCCCTGGCCAAGCTGGAAACATCAGTACAGGGCCCGCCCCAGAACACCTTAGCTTCAAAGCTTCTCTCTCTCCTGCTCTCCTCCCCAGGTCTCTATCCAGAGCAAGTTCCCTGGTACAACAAATGCTGATTAGGTGACTGCAAATTAACACCCAAGAGGCCTCTCCCGGCAGTCTGTGAGGAGGAGCAAGGCGGAGGGGGGAAGAGAGAGGAGACAGAAAGGAGGCCGGGGTGCTGGGTGGATCCAGGAGATTTTCTAAGGCCTCTGGGATCTTCTGGCTTCATCCCTAGAGGTGGGGCAGAGGGCATGTGTCCCTAATCTTTGAGCCCAACTTGAGGCTGAGAGCAGCGGGGAGATGGGGATCTGGGGGTTAGGGGCTGGGGCAGCCAAGCTGCAGAGGGAAAGGGGACAGACAGACTAATGTAGTGAGTGTAGCTATTGCTGAGGCTTAAGTGGGAGGGACGCAGTGCTTGCTAGAACTACTGGGATCAGGAATGGGGGGATGGCCCCGTGCCCTTGCTTGCACTCCTGCAGGGGAGTGTCTTGCTCCACCATAAACGCCCTGGGCTGCATCCCACATCCACTCTCCTAACCCATCGGGCATTTTAACCTTTTTCATAGAAAGTTATTTACAATAAAAACATTTTTAAAAATAAAGTTTTAAAAAGTCTCAAAATGGACCTGCTTGCAACTTTCTCTGGGGAAAAGCATGGGCCAGTTTTGGGGAGGCCACGGCCCAAGGGGGAATGGCTGGGAGCAAGATGGCGGGCACCAAAGGCCTGCAGAGTGTCCCCTGATGCACTCCTCATGATCTCTGGGTCCCCAGAGAGAAAGGGGCTGAGAGGCGGCCCTCGGGGGTCCCCTGCAGCCAGGGCCTCGGCACCTCTATATGTGCAATGGGGAGACTGTACCCACAGCCCCGAGGAGCAGGCGGCAAAGGAGGCACAGCCCCCTCCCTGGCCCTGGGGACTCACTCACAAAGGCCGTTCTTGCCCAGGGCTCGGCTCACGTTCCCCACCTCGCCCAAGTTGAGGGCCTGCCCAGACTCACCTGCGGTCCTCGCCTGGTCCTGTCTCCAGCTCCTCCCTCCCTTGGTCCCTTCCTGAAGGGACAGGGTGTGACGTCAGAGGGCCCCAGCCCCTGGGGCCCCACTTGCCACCCTGGGGTTCATTCACCCCACCCAGGGCCTTCCCTCCAATGCAGGTTGGGGCTGAGGGAGGCCATCAGGGCAGACGGAAGACGGAGTGCCTAGGCCCTACAGCTCCAGCCTGTGAGGAATCAACGTACTAGAGTTCTGATGGGGAAACTGAGGCACAGCAAATATGTGACACTCAGCAGGCACCTTTCAACCCCCTCACCCCAGCTTTGCCTGGAACCCATCTCTCCCCCGAGCCCGCACCTGGCCCCGCCAGCACACCCTTGTGGTGCACAGCCCCTTCCCCCAGCACTCACGTGCACGTGCGCACAGACACACACACACACACACACACTCACACACACACAAATGGGCACTGTCCTACACAATCCTGCCCAGCCTCCACGGGCCCCTTTCTCCTGAAGCCCCTTTCTTTCCTTGCATTCGAGGCTGGCTCCAGGACAACCTGGCATTCCCCCGCCAACTTGCTGCTTTCCCTTGCTAATTATTCCAAATATTTCAGAAGGGTGCACACACTGCAGGGCCAGCCGGGTTGGGGCCTTACAGAGCTCAGGAGGCAGCCCATCGCCTTCCCACCGCTTGCTGAGGAGGCTGCCCCAACCTCCCTCTGAGACTCCCTTCACCCCCTAAGCAACGACTCCCTCCCTCTCCCCACCACCCTCCGGCCTTCCTGCCCACGCTCCCCAGCACTGGGGGAACATGGGGGCTCCAGCCTCTCCACTGGTCCCCAGGCTCAGCCTCCAGCCCCCGCCAAAAGGGGTACACCCTGGATTGACAGGTGGGGCCCTTCACTGTCCCCCCTCCTCACCCGTTGCCTGGGCCCATGCTGGGGGAAGAGGGGCAAGGTCAGGGGCTGGCAGAACTGCCTGCCAGGTAAGGAGAGGCTGAAGAAGCTTCTGGCTGCCAGGAAGAATCCCCAGGAGCTCCTGAAAATCCCTATGCTTGGGACTAGCGTCTCTGGGGCTGGGACCCAAACACTGGCACTTTTAAGGGTCCATGGATGCTGCCAACGAGCAGCCAAAGCTAAGAGGGGGCTCCGAAGCGGCCAGAACACAGGGCTTCACACACCCTTTCAGCAGGCAGCGTTTGGGGGTTGGCGGTGGAGGGGGCGGGAAGCGTGAGTGGATCCTGTCCCTCCTATTCATCCCTGCCCCGGCCCTTGGCTGGGTGGCTTTTTCAAAAAACGTTCAGTGACTCCGTATTTATTTAGAGATTCAATGTAATCCCAGTCAATATATACTTTGCGCCCTTAACAGTAAGTTGCAGACAGGCTGCCCCATTAGCACTAGATACTTTAGTGTGTGTTTCCTTAGAACAAGGACACGCCTCCTTAATCCCAGTACCACCATCACAATCAGGAAATGAACACTGACCTGGTAATCCCATGTAACCGCAGACCCCCTTCACGTCTTGCAGATCACCCCAGTAATGCTCCTCTCCATTCCAGCATCCCAATCCAGGACCCCATGTTGCACTGAGCTGTCCTTTCTCTTTTGCCCTGTGTGGCTTTGAGCCCATGACTCAAGCTCTCTGCGCAGGTTTCGCATTTCCTTTGATCTCCACTTTTGAGGTGAGAAGCCCTTCAGCCACTTCACCCTCAGGTGTGGTACAGTCCCTTCCCAAAGCAAGAAGCCAGCTTTCTGTCTCCTCACTTTCCACCTCTTCCCAATCCTCCCTCCCCCATGTATCGCCAGCCAGGAAAGGGATGAGGGGCAATGTTCAGGAACTCAGTCTTTGGGGACCCTCGCCGTCTGCCCACGGGACAGGCCACCCCCAGCTCCAGTGACGGGAAGGCCCCCGCGATGGGATTCCATGCTGGCCTGAAGCAAATGCGCCAGGCCTCCTGAAGAGCTGAGCTGAGGGCAGGAAACAGTCTTCTCCCCGCCTCTGCCCCCCTCAACATACTGGGGACCCAGACGTGAAGAAGGAAGGTCATGTCCATGATGTCCTCCCAGATCAGCACCGACACCGTCTCCTCCATGTCCGGCTCCTACATCGCCCCTGGCACGGAAGAGGACGGGGAGGCTGTCCCCTGCCCCCGGGCCGCCAGCAGGACCCCCTCAGAAGAAGGAGACGTAAGAGAGGAGCATGGGATCGCCCTCCCCGCTCTGCTCTGCTGTGTACTTGAGTCCCAAGGAGCTCAGTCCAGGGCCTGCCAGGGAGATCGGCAAAGCCCCCCAGTGCTCGGGAGGGGAGCCCTGGAAAACACGGTACCGGGTTGTTGAATCACACTCCCTCAGATGTGATCTTCCATGTGGCACCACTTCTGTCCTGAGGACTTGGTTTGGGTTTGCTGCCGGGCGAGCTGGGTAGGAGAGCCGGTGGCATCTGCACCTTGACTTTTGTTGCTCCTTTGCAGGTGACACCAGCGGCGTCTCCAGACTGCAACTTTGCGGGCCTCGTTGCCACCGCTGAAGAGCAGGATGCAGAGGTAAGAGCAAGGTGGACGCTGGTGCCCCTCCACAGTCAGAGGGACTGCCGGCGCTGGCACAGGATGCAAATAGGATGGGGGCTCTTCTGGAAGAAGCCTTCCAAGGTGGTGCTCTTGGATCTGTTAGAGGCAGGGTGCAGAGCAGAGGGACTGTCCGGTTAGCAGAGGGTGCTGGTCTCAGTGTAATAGGCGTGGGGTGAGTTCCAGAGGGAAGTCTTCCAGGCGAGACCCTTGAGAGGTGTTTGTCCTCCAATTCACTTAGTATTTACCTGGCACAGGCATCTCACATCTTCCTGGCACTGGGGGACACAAAGACCGAGTGACATGGCTTTTGCCTGCCCACACCCCCAATCCACCCATCCCACCCATTCCGCAGCTCCATCTGATGGAGGAATCAGAGTTATAACTCAGCGTGAGAAGTGCTCTGACGGAGGTGTGCCTGAAGTATATGGAATGCCCAGCTCCCAGTGGGGACTCTACAACTTTCTCTTGAGCCAGATATTCTCAAAGGAGTATCTGGATGGGACTGGGGATCCTAAAGGGTTCCTGAAAGTTTTATGATCTCACGGTTTGCTTTTTCATTTGACAACTTTTATTTCCACCTGAGAGAAACAGTGTGAGCTGAACTATTACCAAGGCTATTCCTGACAGTCCCACGGTCCCTCTGTTAGGTGCCTCAGACCTGGTCCCTCTGGAACGTGCCTCAGACCTGGTCCCTATGGGCCGATCCTGCCTCGCCAAGCAAAATCTGCCTCTGCTGGGCCTCCCAGCCATCTCACAGGGACAGGAAATATATGGATACCATGAGGGTGATTAGTTCTGTCTTCTGACAATCAGTAGACTCATTTCACTGCTTTATGGACTCACAGTGCCTTCCTTCTGTCCTAGGGAAATGATGTTCTAGAAGAAGAGGCCGGATCACCCACACAAGAAGATGGTAAAAGACCTGGTCTTTTGCTCCCTTTTATTATATTTCTTTCCCGGGTATTCTCTGAAGGGTAGAGAAAGGGGCACTGGTGTGACTTGGTGGCACTGCTCAAGGGTGTGGCTTTGGGGAAAGGTCGTCTTCTTGATGGAATATCAAACGAAGCAGGGTATCTAAGGACCTCAGCAGCCTTCCTGGCTCTTTCTGGGCCTCTGAGCCAAGGCTGCAGAAGATACATGGAGTTCTCCATCTACGTTGAGTAGATCCTGAAGCTTCTTGGGCAACTACCATCACCTTCCTTCCTGCTTCAGCTTCTCAGCTGAGTCTCACAGAACTGCTCTAGCAGCCCCAAAGTTCATCTGCAGCAGGAGAACAGCTTCCTCCCCTTGGGGGAACCGACTGTTAGGCAGTAGGTTTTCCTGCTTTAGTGAAGAAAACGGCTGGTGTTACAGTAGCAGAAGGATCACAGCCCTGGCGGCACAGCAAAGGTGAGGTGAAGAGACGTTAGCAGCTCAGCGTGCACTAGTGTTTGTAGGCTATTGGAACGAGTCTCTTTACCATCGTTCAGGCCTCAAGTAGATATTTTTTTTTTTAATTGCAAGAGTTGGTTTACAATGTTGTGTTAGTTTCTGCTGTACAGCCACGTGAATCAATTATACATATACATATATCCACTCTTTTTTTAGATTCTTTTCCCATATAGGCCATTACAGGGTACTGAGTAGAGTTCCCCTGTGCTCTACAGCAGGTCCTTATTAGTTATCTATTTTATATATAGTAGTGTGTATATGTCAATCCCAATCTCCCAATTTATCCCTCCCCTCCCTTGCCCCCCGCCATAACCATAAGTTTTTTTTCTACACCTGTGACTCTATTTCTGTTTTGTAAATAAGGTCAATCATATCTTCAGTCGGAAGAAGTTTGTTTCTAGTAAGCTGAGAAGCGAAGGAAGGACCTACATACAGAGCAAGGAAGTGGCGGGTGGGGGGGGTTAGGCGAGCTGGGAATCCCACCTGGGATTGTAGGACCAGGCGTCCCAGGAACCGGTGTCTCTTCCGTCTGCTCCTCTGAGGTGCCTCCACAGAAGGGCAACCTCTAGAGCAAACCTGGATCCCAGCCTGGATGCAGATGTCATGCTATTCGCTTCTGCTTTGGCCATGGCAGTTGCTTGGTGGTTGGTGTGGTGTGCAGGGGGTGCACATGTGCACATGACCACGCTCTCCTGGCCAAGTAGTGCCGGAGGAGGGGTGGTCGCCCAGGCTGTGCCTCTGTCACCCGCGCACGCCAACCAAGCCGGGGTTGGGCGCTACCTCCCCTCGGTTGATGTCTTCAGGATGCAAGGCTCCGAGTTCTCCATTGTGATTGTCGTCCCCAGTAGAATATTTGCTTCTAAAAGGCACAGGGCAGTACGTGGTTTCCGCCTGACATTCCATATGTGGTTTCCACCTGACATGCTGTACACAGTAGATGTATGTTTCTTCCTCTGCCTTTCACCAAGGAAAAAAAAAAAAAAACGGGTGGGGGGCTTGAAAAAATAACACCTAAAACTGTCCCCTTCCCATCTTACACGACTGTAGGTTTCTGGTCAGCCCCTTAAAACATACTCAGAATAGCAAATTAAGTCTCAAAGAAAATAAATCATAATTTTGCAAGCGATGCAATTCTTTGATTTGAGGTGCAAAATTACGGGACCAAAGAGCTTTAATTGCCATTTTATGTATTAGTCATTTCGCAGAGCCTTGTGGTCATAAACACACCCCACATGCACCGACAGACACAGGCCGGAGCCTGGGGTCACTTCCCCCGTGGCTCTCCTAGCTCTTCCAGCCTGGCTTAGCTCTGCTGTGGGCCCAGGTCTGTGTGTCCGAATCCCACAGTCCTCCCCAGTGCCTGATTTCCCAGGAACAAAGGCTGGAAAGGGGCCAGTTAAGGAAACAGAGCAGAACAGAGCGAGAACACAAATGTACCCACACAGTTTCCTTTATTGTCCACTCTCCCTACTTAATTATTGTCTTTTTTTTAACATATGATTTGATGTTTTTTGTCTCCATCCTTAAGATTTTTATTTTAAGGACAGCAAAGCAGAGAAAAACACAGCCAGGTCCTCTCAAACTGCCTTAACTCCATTACAGGCCAGAGGACATTCGCATTTCTAGGTATTGAGTGTGACAATAACAATGACTTTGACATTGCCAGCATGAAAGCACTGGACAATAAGCTGTGCTCTGCGGTCTGCTTACCCGGTGAGTGGCAGTCTGCTGAACATGAACTTGGTGGGAGACGCTCCCGTGCTCACACCCCTGCTCTCACCCTGGGACACCCATCTCCTGCCCTGCAGTTCCTGCATGAAGGCATGGGCTTTGCTAAGGTGCTGGGAGCCAGTTGATGAAAGGAAGTGAGGCGGCCTCGGGAGAGTCCTTGGGCAAAGAGCGACTCTGCTCTAAACGAATCTATTTGGGCATGGAGAAAGGCGCAAAAATACCCCCAAAGCCTTCCGATTTGGCCTGACCGTGCCCCCTCCATCATGATCTTGCAGATCCCATGGCAGGGGGCCTGGTCTTGTTTCCATCAACAGGCAGTTTAAGGCAGACACGGCCTCTGTCATAAGGTCTTGGAAAGAGAGCCTGAGCCCTTGAAAAGGGAACCTGTAGCCCCTCAGAGGAGAGTGGTTAGTTAGGATCAGAGAGGAATTTCAAAGCCTGCATTTTATAGACTAGCTCTGTGACCCAGTGAGCCCTGGGCGACCACCAGTTGCCTTGTGCTCCCTAGATTTGGATCCCAAAGGAACGATCAGGGGTCGAGGGTGACTCTTCTCCCTGGAGCCCTAACTCTATAAATTCCATCAGGGCCATCAACGTGCCCCTTATTCCTTCTCATGACACTAAACTGAATCCGGGATGAGTTCTCAGGAGGAGCCCACCTGTCAGTCACACTCTGCGCACTGATGTCTCTCTGCTCCGTGCTCACCAAGGGCTTCACCAACCATGGCTCTAAAGCCACATCTTGCCCGGTGGACTAGGTCGAAATTGCCCCTCCTGGGTTCACAGCAGAGACTGCCTTCATGTTGCGTGGTTTGTAATCTCTTAAACATGCCCTGGACATACTTAAGCTTCAGGACAGCCACGTCCCGTCATGGGTCCAGTGCTTTACTCTCTTGGCGACGTGGTTACAGGTGCTGGAGGGACACAAACTCCTGTGGTTGCCACTCTCCATCAGATTGCAAAAGACCCAGGTCCTCACCCCTCTGGCCCCATGAAGGCTTGTGGTGGAGGAAGCCATAATCCCCAGAGACACCTCCCACGGCCTTCCCAGGGGCTCTCCGGTCCCTTCCCACTTAGCGTTGACCCAGCCAGGCCTGGGCCAGAGTGGCTGAGGTCCAGGGTACACTTCACTTCCTGCCTTCCTACTCTTTACCTGGCTTCTGCCTGTCCATTTGTTTCTCATGTCTTTTTGCCAAATGTACGTCTGTCTGTCCAGTTTGTTTATTTTGAAACTCATTTAGGTTATCCAGACTTCATGTGAAAGTTCATGTTCACCCACACCCAACCCCAAGCTTGCTGGGCGCACGCACATCCTAGGGGCCCTCGCTGAGGCTTCCGGTCCTAACTGGCAAGAGCCTGTATTTAATATGCTGAAATTTTCCAGGAAAAAACATATTTGTGAGACTAGATTAATCCCTGTTCCACAAAAGCGGGGATGCTTCTGTGGCAAAGGTTACAGGCAGGATTTGTTTTGGTCACTAGTTGGGGAAGATGCCATCTCTGCCCTCACTCCGCCCTGAGTCTGTGGCAGCTGTGCCGGCCAGCCGCTCACTGGGTTTCAAGAGAGGAATCTAGGCTCCTGCCTCCCTGCAGTGGCTCCCCACCAACACCCGTGTTGGGCAGAGAGAGCTCCTGGGAATTCTTTCAGCCACCCATGCTGGTGGAAACTGACCCCAGGCCTTGTGCTTCCTCCTCTCCCTAACTCCTTCCGGCCAACCTGCTGGTGGATGTTTATTCCACTCTGGGATTGCGGCAGGGGAGCGAGACCTGGAAGGAAAACAATGCCTGGGCTTCTTTATGGTGATCTCGAGAGCCAGCCATTCTCAGATTAAACTGGCTTCACCGTTCAGGCCAGACATGAAACCGAATGACAGTGGCGGCTGCCGGGAGAGGGAGTTGAAGGTCGCATCGTAGCCTCACCCCGAGGTCTCAAGGGCTCTTACGGGAGAAGGAAAGTGCATCTGCTCTCTTGGTAAAATGTTTCTCGGGTTCTGCTGTTAGCGTCACACAGGTAGTAAAGAGCTGGGGAACTCTCTGGAAGCATCTGTCGGGTTAATGTCAGGTTAATGACAGGAGCATCCACTGTGGTAGGTCCCGTGGAATCAACAGACCTCACCACGCTCAGCTGTAAGTTCAAAGTTCCATCCTATGACTGAGGTGCCTCAGGCTGGCTTGGCCGTCAGGACAGCTTCTCAGGCACTTGGTCTCCCTCTCCACGCTGTTTCCCTCCCCACATGGATGCCACTCCCCTCACGGAGTGCCCACAAGGAGGGAGCCCGGGGAGCATCCCATGGTCCACCCTCCCCAGGCCCACAGGTGCTCTGCCAGGAGCCCCAGCTCGCGGCAAGGATGGCTCAGGTCCCCATCCTCGCTGCTCTCATCAGCCTTGTGGGAGTGATGTTGAGAAAGCACCTGTGTCATTCCAGCACCTCTTCCGCTAAGAAGCCTCTGGGTCTTCTTTGGCCCTGAGACCAAGGTGGGGGGGGGGCGATGGTATGTTCTGAGATTGTTCTGCAAGGTTCTCAAAGGGAGGAAATCTGAGTTGACCATTGTAGGTGGTGAGCCGATTAGAAGCGTGAGGCCATGCTAGGTAGACGGGGCCCCAAGGAACCTGATGGAGTATCACACAGGCGTCAGGATAGTGGCCAGGGGACCAGTGACAATTCTGTGAAAAGGCTCTGGGGAGTGTGATGGGAAAAAGCAAAGATAATTTGAGTTTATTAGTGGAAATACAAATGTTTTTGTTTTGTTTTGTTTTGTTTTTTGTGGTACGCGTGCCTCTCACTGTTGTGGCCTCTCCCATTGCGGAGCACAGGCTCCGGACGCGCAGGCTCAGCGGCCATGGCTCACGGGCCCAGACGCTCCGTGGCATCTGGGATTTTCCCGGACCGGGGCATGAACCTGTGTCCTCTGCATCGGCAGGCAGACTCTCAACCACTGCGCCACCAGGGAAGCCCGATACAGATGTTTTTAAATGATGGCATTGGACAGGAGTGGGCATACCGATGAAATCTAAAAGTACTTATGGAGGGAATTCCCTGTCCGTCCAGTGGTTAGGACTCAGCACTTGCACTGCAGTGGCCTGGTTCAATCCCTGGTCGGAGAACTAAGATCCTCCAAGCCACTGCACAGCCAAAAACAAAACAAAGAAAAGTACTTATGGAGACCTGAAATAACCCAAGACTAAGACGCCACTAGGAAGGGTTATGCTTCGCAGATACTAAGGAAAAATCGCAATTAACTTTCTCTTTTCTTGGAGAGAAACTCTACAAGATGGTGGAACTGTTACAGACCTTAAATTTAATTAGTGGCTGGGTAGAGGCAGGAAAGAGGTGTGTGGAATCCCCCTAGATGTGCTCCCCAAATCTGCCTCTAGAGGTCTCCTCACTCCCCCGTTTCTGAGCCTGAGGATGGAATTAAGTGGGAACCACCTTTCTCTACCTCCTGTGAAGGATTTTCAATCTCCAGGCTCCCTTTTCTGGCTGAGGGCTGGACAGAATGGCAGCACTCGCTCAGGAAGTCCTCCTGCGCCTTCCACGCTTACCTTCTGCATCCAGGATGCACGGAGCAGCAGGGTTTCGCCGAGGGTCTGGCAGAAGCCTTTTTAGAGGAAAGAGCACCACCGACTGTACTAAGAAGCTGGGGAGATCAGAGACTTCAGGTCTGAGTCTTGAGGCTGTTTCAGAAGGAGCCAGTTTTCAGCCCTGGCTCAGAATCTGGACCGGTGGTGTTTGTAGCAAGGACTCAAGAATTCAGAGCCAGGCAGCCTGGCAGCCAGTGGTGGTGGCGGCGAGGCTGCGGCAGTGTTTTGATTTGACTTTCTGTGTGTGTGTGTGTGTGCGTGTGCGTGTGTGTGTGTGTGTGTGTGTGTGTGTCTTCTCTCCTTTTTACCATTTGCTTTTGCTCTTTCATACCAAACAGCCGCAGTTCCGGAGTCCTGCCCATTAAACACAGAGGAATAAGTATGAGATCTACCAAATTATATAAAATGAAGGAACAACTTATTTCATCTGGGGGTTCCTAACTTAAAAGGGCAATCTTGCCTGCTCTTCATCCTGTCACCCTTAGAGCGGTAAAGCACTGTGGACCCATGTGCCGGACTCCGGTACCCCCAGGGAGTACAGATCCCCGCATTCCGTCTGGCTGTGAGAGATACCTAAACATTTCCTGTCCCACTCACTCCCCTTCCCCTGGGGTCCACCTCCACAAGACTATTATTAGAGCCTTAGGGCGGATTAGCACACCAGGACATTTATGGGTATACACAATTTATACCCGCTGAATCCCAGTGCTTCTGCCATTAAAGGGTTTTGTGTCTTGGGCTGGCCTAACCTGAAGCTGACCCCAGACATTGGTGAGTGGCCTCCCTCAAATGTGACACAGTGAGCCTCACGCCCACCCTCCAGGGTCAGTGGCTCCGTCCACGAACTGAGCCATCTGAAGGGCCTGGCTCTCGGCTCTGCCCTGGAAGAGATCACCGTGTGCTGGAGGATCCAGCAATTTCCACACAGCATGAGAAATTGGGTGGTCGTACGGGCCAGTGGGGGAACACTTCGGAGCATGCTGGACCCCATCTGGCTTCAGGGGGTGCCTTCTGGGGGCAGGTGCTGGAAGAGGCAGCTCAGCAGTCCTCGGCCAGAGAATGGAAGGCTTTCCCCAAACTCAGGGGGTTAGGGCTTCATCCTCTCCCTTCAGAAGGGGCATCTCGCTGCACTGGGGGGACTGAATCAGATGGAGTCAGTCTGTGGGATGGGAGGACGACTTGGGGGAGATGAGTGTAGCCTGAACAAGGCCTGGGGGGCGGATGGTTTTCGCGCACATTCTGTGAGTCAGGCGCCCTGCTCACCACTCTTCCATGTCACCTCGCTTAGTCTCACAGCATCCCTGGGGAGTAAGTACTTGTCTCCCATCTGATGGATGGGAAAACCTGGGCTCCAAGTACAGTGACCTGCCCAAGGTCACACAGTCAGTACGTTACAAGCTGGGGCTGTATCCCGGTTTTCTGACTACAGATTTAGACCTTACTAGAGCTTGAACAAGCAGGAGGTCATGGTGGATTGGATACAGAGCATGAAGGAGAGAGAAGCACCAAGAGTGTGTTTCCAGCATGGGCAGCGGGTGCTTCTCGTGCAGGAACTGCAGTACAAGGGGGGAAGATGATGAGTTTCGTGTATGGTACCCGGGGGACCCCAAAGCTCTGGAGCTAATGTCTCCTGGGGTTGGTGGCACCAGCTGATAGCAACTCTCGGTGGGCTGTTCAGGTGCAGAAGGAGAGGAACAGCTGTCACTCTGTTCTCTGCCATGCCATTTGGTCCCTGGCACCCTGCTGGGCAGCCAGTCCCTTCCTGCCCCACCCTGGCCCCCACAGCAAACACTAACTCTGAGCCCAAATTAACACACTCTTCTCCCTCCCCTTCACCTCCTCCTGCTCTCGTGAGAGTCTCAGCCAGACTCAGTTTCTTTTCCTGGTCCGCTGTAACACTTAGGCAAACTTCAAGACCAAATAAAGATACAAAGGTGGAGCCTACGGCAAGCTCACAAAACAAGGACCATCCTGCATGTCCCTCCATCAGTGGGCCACAGTGGCCATGACTGTCCCTCGCCCAGTGGACGCCACTGCTCCCAAGTTTCACGTGCTGTGGTTTGCACCCTGTGGGAGTTCCAGGTAATGCGCATCTTGCCAGTTTTCGTGCCAAACTCCGGACTGTCCTGCCAGAGACACCATCTACACCAAACCAAAGGTCCGGTAACCTTCCTTTCCTCTTCTCAGGTGCCTGGCAGGCTGACGACAACGTGGTCAGTCGTCGGAACACGCAGTGCAGACGCTCATCTTCTGGCAGCCTGGAGGACCCCGAGAACAGGCTCTGCGTGTGGGATCCTTTGGCCATCTGAGAGCCTTAGCCCCTGTACCAGGGCTCTCCTCCCGTTCTCACATCCCATCCTGGCCTCATGGCACCACTGACCTCCTGGGCATCCTCAGCAAGAAACACGGAGACTTTTTAGACCCACGTGAAAGCTGGATGCTGAGGGCACCTGACCCTTCTCCCAGACTCATCTTCTTCCGCAACCGTGATCCTTCCCCTCTCAGAAGGGACTGGAAACCTCTTTTCTCCTTGTGGGCTAAAGCCACTCGAACTGCAGCTCATGAGACCCTTTGCAGAGAGTCTCTGGAATGTTTCCACTGTATCTTGATCTTCAGGTGGAGCTGTGGCCTACAGACTGGTTATTTCTTGTGTATCTTTTTTTTTTTTTCTCCTTAGGAGGTAGACCAAGAAGACTCAAGAGTTTGGGTGACTTCATTACAAACACCCATCTGGCATTTTCTAGTCTCTGGGACATCATGACCAATCTGAGACCTGCAGTTTGGGGTGGCGTTGGGGGATGACTCCTGTGAGAAGGGAAAGCCATATTGCACTGTAAGTGGGGTTTCCCTCAAAATGCATTAGGAGCTCCTCTCTCAAGGACAAGAAGCAGTGGCAACCACCAGAAGGTTGGTTGGGAAAACAGTTCTTGCTTCTGGTAGCAGAGGCTATGCCTCGTGTGTCTGCTTAGGAAGGAGGCCTTGAATCTGAGAACCCCTCAGTTAAATGATGACCTACCGGGGACTTCTTTATGATCAGGTGCACTCAGGAAGGCCTGGGGCTCCATCCTAAGGTGACACTGCAAAGGCATTTTTGACCCCCTCTATGTACCAGGCACTTGTTAGGGACTGTCGTATATTATCACGTTTCATCACTACCGCCCTGTCAGGTGGCATTCTTATCCCTGCTGCCCCCGTCTCCACCCCGCTTTTCTGAAAGAGTTGAAGAAAGAAGCTGAGAGAGGGGTGGACCGGTGGTTCTCATTTGGTGCCCAGGAACCCCAAAGGAGGTTGGGGGAAGGGCTGAGCTGGGGTCAGTGGTGGTCTGGAAGGCTCCCCACCCCACCGGTTTTCCTCCCCTGTCCTCCAGATCAGCTGAGCCTGATGGGGGGAGCCGGAGGTACTGCCTTCCATAGGCTCATCAGAGATTTAGAGATATTGTTCAAATCACATGTGCACCCCACCTCACTCTGGTGTAGGGCATAGAAATAACAGCCTGAAACAGCAAGACCGTAAGCTGTTGGCTCTTCGTCCCTCAACACTAGTGTTATCAATGGATTCCTCATAGCTCTCTGATAGATGCATTGTCTGCTGGCTTTTGGAAGAGGTGGTTATTTAGTGGAGCATGAGATTGAGAAGCAAAGTGGGATCCAACATTTTGTGAGGCTGAGATGTGACAGAGCCCTAGGCTATGCCCACCATGATGGCCTGAATTAGTAGTTGGAATTGTTGCCCTACAAGAGCTTTTCAGGGTCCTTCCCAAGGCCTCAAAGAGAGCCCAGTGCCAGGGAATGTTTTGCACCTCCTGTGTGGCTGCTTTGCGCCACCAGGTGCGTGGTGACCCTCACTGCCTGGTGGTTGTGGTTCACATCCTGCCCTGGGGGTGGGCAGGGGGAGGCCTGTGGTCCTGACAGACACTACATGAGCCAAGCCTGAATCTCAGCTTCTGCCTTGAGTTCCCGTGTCCACCCGCTCTGAAATCCTGCAGTGGGCTCTGCTGTTTCAGGCCCCATTTAATGTCCTTCCTTTCCCCGAAACATTCTTACAGCCCCTTTCATATTGATGATTCCAGCAATAACCACACTTCCTGATCTCCTTGAAGTCTGAGTCCCAGAAGCACTAGGGAAGGGGGCGCTCCCTTAGCCTGGGGTGGTGGTATACAGATCCACCTCCTCGCCCGGCAGGTAGTATTCAGAGTGTGGTGTTACCTGAGATGAAGGAGATGCAGGTAAACAGTTGCCACAGTGGCCAGGAACCCTAAGAGGAAGCCATTGTCTTCACCCTTTCTGGAGGGTCAGTCTTCTCCCAGGAAGAGGCTCAGAGACATTCCTCAAGGCCTTGGTTCCATAACCAAGACATACCCGGGTGAGAAGTGGCCCTTCACTCCTGTTTCTCAGACAGTTCCTGCTCTCTCCCCCATCCCCTCACCTCTTTGCCCTCATTTAGCTCTTTGGCGAGCAGAAATATCCCATCCAAAAGGGCTGGGATCAGGGAACAGGGCACAGAGCCTGGTCGGGGAACAGGACAGCCGCCCCAGTCATCATCTGGAGATGGTCATGTTGTTAGCAGTTGACCCACAGAGAATATGACGGGGCCTGGTTTCTCACACAAGGACACAGACTAACCAGAGGCCTGGGGCTCCTTCCTGCCACACTCAGGTCGGAGCTCACCTATGAGCTCACTTCCGGGTGGTGTGGTGATCCCAGCCTTCTCACAGAGCCCTTTTTCCTTCTCCTCCCCAGTCCCATCCCACCAGAGGTCATGCCCACGCTGGGGCATCTCCTGGGCACGGATCCACACACGTTAAGCCATCTCACCTGGGGAGAGTTTGTGTCCTGTTCACCTGACATTGGCATGCTGCTTGCTCACTTTGCTTTAGGATCTGCACACCTACTGTGTGTAAGTATGTGTGTACTGTTGTGCCAGCTGTGTACCCCTCACTCCCTGGAGTACACTCATGGGCACACTACAGTGGGGACGTCAAGGATGCAATATTTATGGACTGCTGCATGATTCTTAAAAATGAATAAAACTGTTCACAAGGGAAGGAGAGCTATTAATTGCGCAGTTGGCTTATTTGTGAAAGTTTCTGTCCGACTTTCTCCAGCACGCTTTTAATACTTTGACTCAATTACAACTCACACAGCAGAAATATACAAGATCATGAGAGATTACTACAAGAAACTCTATGCCAATAAAATGGACAACCTGGAAGAAATGGACAAATTCTTAGAAATGCACAACCTGCCAAGACTGAATCAGGAAGGAATAGAAAATATGAATAGACCAATCACAAGCACTGAAATGGAAACTGTGATTAAAAATCTTCCAACAAACAGAAGAAGCCCAGGACCAGATGGCTTCACAGGCGAATTCTATCAGACATTTAGAGAAGAGCTAACACCTATCCTTCTCAAACTCTTCCAAAATATAGCAGAGGGAGGAGCACTCCCAAACTCATTCTACGAGGCCACCATCACCTTGATACCAAAACCAGGCAAGGATGTCACAAAGAAAGAAAACTACAGGCCAATGTCACTGATGAACATAGATGTAAAAATCCTCAACAAAATACTAGCAAACAGAATCCAACAGCACATTAAAAGGATCAAACACCATGATCAAGTGGGGTTTATTCCAGGAATGCAAGGATTCTTCAATATACGCAAATCAATCAATGTGATACACCATATTAACAAATTGAAGGAGAAAAACCATATGATCATCTCAATAGATGCAGAGAAAGCTTTCGACAAAATTCAACAGCCATTTATGATAAAAACCCTGCAGAAAGTAGGCATACAGGGAACTTTCCACAAGATAATAAAGGCCATATATGACAAACCCACAGCCAACATTGTCCTCAATGGTGAAAAGCTGAGACCATTTCCACTAAGATCAGGAATAAGACAACGTGGCCCACTCTCACCACACTTATTCAACTTAGTTTTGGAAGTTTTACCAACAGCAATCAGAGAAGAAAAGGAAATAAAAGGAATCCAAATTGGAAAAGAAGAAGTAAAGCTGTCACTGTTTGCAGATGACATGATACTATACATAGAGAATCCTAAAGATGCTACCAGAAAACTACTAGAGCTAATCAATGAATTTGGTAAAGTAGCAGGATACAAAATTAATGCACAGAAATCTCTGGCATTCCTGTACACTAATGATGAAGAATCTGAAAGTGAAATCAAGAAAACACTCCCATTTACCATTGCAACAAAAAGAATAAAATACCTAGGAATAAACCTACCTAAGGAGACAAAAGACCTGTATGCAGAAAATTATAAGACACTGATGAAAGAAATGAAAGATGATACAAATAGATGGAGAGATATACCATGCTCCTGGATTGGAAGAATCGATACTGTGAAAATGACTCTACTACCCAAAGCAATCTACAGGTTCAATACAATCCCTATCAAACTACCACTGGCATTTTTCACAGAACTGGAACAAAACATTTCAAACTTTGTTTGGAAAAACAAAAGACTCCGAATAGCCAAAGCAATCTTGAGAATGAAAAACGGAGCTGGAGGAATCAGGCTCCCTGACTTCAGACTACACTACAAAGCTACAATAATCAAGACAGTGTTTTACGGGCACAAAAACAGAAAGATAGATCAATGGAACAGGATAGAAAACCCAGAGATAAACCCACGCACATATGGTCAACTTATCTTTGATCAAGGAGGCACGAATGTACAGTGGAGAAAGGACAGCCTCTTCAATAAGTGGTGCTGGGAAAACTGGACAGGGACCTGTAAAAGTATGAGATTAGATCATTCCCTAACACCATACACAAAAATAAGCTCAAAATGGATTAAAGACCTAAATGTAAGGCCAGAAACTATCAAAGTCTTAGAGGAAAACATAGGCAGAACACTCTAGGACATAAATCCCAGCAAGATCCTTTTGGACCCACCTCCTAGAGAAATGGAAATAAAAACAAAGATAAACAAATGGGACCTAATGAAACTTCAAAGCTTTTGCACAGCAAAGGACACCATAAACAAGACCAAAAGACAACCCTCAGAATGGGAGAAAATATTTGCAAATGAAGCAACTGACAAAGGATTAATCTCCAAAATTTAAAAACAGCTCATGCAGCTCAAGAGCCAAAAAAACAAACAACCCAATCCAAAAATGGGCAGAAGACTTAAATAGGCATTTCTCCAAAGAAGATATACAGACTGCCAACAAACACATGAAAGAATGCTCAACATCATTAATCATTAGAGAAATGCAAATCAAAACTACAATGAGATATCATCTCACACCAGTCAGAATGGCCATCATCAAGAAATCTAGAAACAATAAATGCTGGAGAGGGTGTGGAGAAAAGGGAACACTCTTGCACTGCTGGTGGGAATGTGAATTGGTACAGCCACTATGGAGAACAGTATGGAGGTTCCTTAAGAGACTAAAAATAGAACTACCATATGGCCCAGCAATCCCACTACTAGGCATATACCCTGAGAAAACCATACTTCAATAAGAGGCATGTACCAAAATGGTCATTGCAGCTCTATTCACAATAGCCCGGAGATGGAAACAACCTAAGTGTCCATCATCGGGTGAATGGATAAAGAAGATGTGGCACATATATACAATGGAATATTACTCAGCCATAAAAAGAAAGGAAACTGAGCTATTTGTAATGAGGTGGATAGACCTAGAGTCTGTCATACAGAGTGAAGTAAGTCAGAAAGAGAACGACAAATACCATATGCTAACACATATATATGGAATTTAAAAAAAAATGTCATGAAGAACCTAGGGGTAAAACAGGAATAAAGTCACAGACCTACTTGAGAATGGACTTGAGGATATGGGGAGGGGGAAGGGTAAGCTGTGACAAAGCGAAAGAGAGGCATGGACATATATACACTACGGAACGTAAGGTAGATAGATAGTGGGAAGCAGCCGCAGAACACAGGGAGATCAGCTCGGTGCTTTGTGACCGCCTGGAGGGGTGGGATGGGGAGGGTGGGAGGGAGGGAGATGCATGAGGGAAGGGATGTGGGAACAGATGTATATGTATGACTGATTCACTTTGTTATAAAGCAGAAACTAATAAAAAATAAAAATAAAATAAAAACAATAAATACTTGGGAAGAAAAAAAAAAAACTTTGACTCAAGACAAGCTGGACATGGAGGAGTGAGAGAGGGCAAGGGGTAGAGGGAAAGACATGTTTCTGGGTGGGAGCTGGTGTACCATCCCCTGGGCACAGCTTCTGCGCAGAGGCCTGATAAGGAGCCCTCACCTCCACCCACCCCCTTCAACCAGAGAACTTCCAACTGCTGCTCCTCAATAATTGAAGAGCAGGAAAGCTGGTGACTAGAGGGAGGCTGGGGGAGGGGAGGAGGAAGGACCACAGTCCACCGTTAGTGCGTCACTTAAAGGCTGGTGAAATTAATGGGGCAAATGACCCCAGTCACAGAATTTGGCAAGTCCACGGCTTTCCTGGGTTTCACCCACCGGCTCTGTTTCCTCGGCTATCTGGAAAGGAGGGAGAGCACTTGCGAAGAAGCCTCTGGAATGTCAGCTTCTGGGAATCTTGCTGAGGACGGGGCGGGGAGGGAGCGCTTACCGGGAAACACTGGATTACCCTAGCCGCCTTGGGGTGTCTGCGACCGGGGCTGCGGTTTCTGCGGACCTGAGCGGCAGGTGGCATCGGAGAGTCAGACCTGCTTGCGGGCACCAAGACGACACTCGGTCGGGAGACAGGGACAGGCCGCAGAAACGTGAGGAAGTGCCACTCGCAGCCCAGAGGAGAGGAAAGGAAAGCCCCAAGCATGCACCCAGCCCTGGCCCCCGCGCCACGGGCTGCGTCCCAGGAGCCGTCGCCACCTCTGAGCAGCCCAGATGGGAAGGGGGTGGGGCGGAGTACGGTTCCCGCGGCGAACTGCTCGCTGAGGGCCCCGGGGCCTCTGCGGGAGCGCCGAGCCGCGCGCCTCTCCGAGCCCTGCGCGGGGCCCTCGGGCGGGAATGCGCGGAGCCGGGACGCGATGGCGGGTAGGGGACTGGGTCGCGCGCGGGAGAGGGCGGCAGGAGGGAGCTGGAAGAGAGTTACCGCGTGAGAGAGCGGTTAAGAGCCCGCGGTCTCTTTGGAGATGCCCTGGCCAATGGCAGAAGCGGAAACCGTTTATATGGGCGGGGCGTCGCCACGGCAGCAGGAGACGCCTTGTGAGCGGCTACTGAGTGCCGGTCCCTGGCCGCTGGCTTTCAGAGAGGCGCCGGCGGGCGTGAGTGGCGACGAGGATTGCTGGCTGGGCCCTCGAGCTGGGAGCAGAGAGCCGCGGTGAGGGTGGGCGGTGGGAGGAATTTCTTTGAGAACCTTCCTTTGGCCCGGGCTGCGCTCTGAGCCAGGTAAGGGACGGGGAGGGCTGCAGGCCGTGGGAAGGGAGGGCGTCAGTACCAGCCCGCTCTCCCATCCGTCCCCGACGGAAGTGGTGGGCCCGGGGACTGACATCAGAGGCGTTTGGGGGACACTCACTTCCCGCCCCCTTATAACTCTCTGTATTGTTTCCTTCCTTCCCCTTGATCCCCATCCTAATATCCCTTTTCAAAGATCAGACGACCTCCCCCGCCCCCCGACCCGTCGTACTGCCCTCCTGGACTCTCTCGCCCCATTTCCATTGGTTGTGGACGGAGAGAGGGGGGTTAATTCCCCGCTTTGAGGGAGAAAGGGGTGGCCTCGCATGCCCCTACACTATTCCCTCGTTTGGCTAATTAAGTCTCCTCTAAAAGATCCAAGAGGAAAAGAGCGAGGCGAACCCCGTGTGGGTCGGACCCCCGGGCACACCTTCTGTTTCCCAGACCTCGGCAGTAAAAGATCCTCCCCAGCTGCAGGAAGGATTTTAGTAAGAGCCTCCCCCCTCGCCCACACTCTCCCCTCGGGGGTGGGGAAAGAGGGCTCAGTTCCCGCTCTGGTCCCCGCAGGCACCACATTCCCTTTGGAGGAGGCTACCCCCAGATCGCGGGATGGAAGCCCGCTTCTGGGAGGCTGCGTAACTGAAGCCGCGGGAGTCAGCGGGCCGGAGAGCTCGGCGGCCACCCTCGGCTCGGCTCGTGGATGTTGACAGCCCCCTCGGAGAGTGCCCGCAGATATGGCGGAGAGCTGGCTATGCGTCTCGGGAGCAGGGGCAGCGGAGGAGGCCGGACCGGAAGGCGGCCTGGAGGAGTCCAATGCCCTGAATGACAGCCTGACCAGCCTGCAGTGGCTGCAGGAATTCTCCATTCTCAAAGCCAAGGTCCCCGCCCTGCCTTCAGGGGACACCGACCCTCACGGCTACCACGAGCTGTCAGGCTCGGCCGAGCCGGGGTCTCCCCTGGCGGCGGACCCCGCCTGCCTGGGGCAGCCGCACACACCCGGCAAGCCCACGTCCTTGTGCACGCCGCGGAGCGCCCCCTCGGGGCTGCAGGCCTCGCCTCCCGACGACGTGGACTACGCCACCAACCCGCACGTGAAGCCGCCCTACTCGTATGCCACGCTCATCTGCATGGCCATGCAGGCCAGCAAGGCCACCAAGATCACCCTGTCGGCCATCTACAAGTGGATCACGGACAACTTCTCTTACTTCCGCCACGCTGATCCCACCTGGCAGGTAGGGAGGCACTCCCTCCCTCCCTCCCCATGCCCGCGCGGACTGGACTCACATCCCAGATCCGCAGGCCAAGTAGGCGCGGTCCGGCCAGGGCCCCGAGAGAGGAAGGCCGTCCAGGAAGGACCTCAAGGGAGCCCAGTGCTTGGACTGCTGCCCCTTTGACTTCAGAGACGGAGGAGGGAGGATGTTCAGAGGGCTGCAGGGGTGCCGACATAGAGGTTCAAGTGGAAAGAACTTGTCCCTCATCCGGCAGGCTCAGCCCAAAGACCAGGGCTGAACTATGCGTGGACACAGCCCCCCAGGGTAGGTTGATGGACTGAGGGACACATTTGTGTCCCAAGTCCTGCAATTCCTACACACTACCCTCCTAAAAGTCAGTTTGTCAGGGCCTGACTGGAGGCAGAGCATGGTTGCTGCCCGGCTCTGCATCCCGCCTGCTTTCAGTTGGCTGGAGGGGCTCTGGGAGGGGAGAGGGGTGTGCTGCAGGGTGTGGTGGCCATCTGTGTCCCAGTGGAAGGGCTACGGGGCCTTCCAAAAGCTGCTGTGCCAGCCCCCACCCCAAGCCCTCCCTAGTTTCCTGCCTACACTCCTCCCCCTCTTCTCATCAACCTCCCTGCGGGGACAATTATCTCAGCCACGTGCTTTCCACAGGGGCTCTTTCCTCCCACACTGGCTTCATGTTCCAAGTGTCCGGAACCTGGCACAGAGCAGCCAAGGGGCCCAGACCACCATGTAAACCTCCCAGTCTTGCCAGGGCGCACTACTCACCTGCCGGCCCCACCCACCAGGCCCCAGACCCCTGTGCCCCAGCGTGGTTTGGACTGTGCACCCAGGCGTGAACAAGGCAGGATGGTGATTCAGGCTGGGCACACACTGCCCTCAGCCTCTTCGACCATCAGGATCAGGGGCTACTTGGGGACAGAGACCCTGAGGATGCACAGATCCTTCCCTGTGGCACAGGTCACAGGATCAGAGTTCCTGTGATCACAGCTATTCCACGTTTGCTTGGGCCCTGACCCTGGGGCAGGTACCATTTGTAACCTTGGTGAGAAAGCAGAGACCCTCCACCACCCCCCACCCTACCCCAAGCCTGAGAGCCCCCAGGAATGAGCGCTATGCTCTTGGCTGGGTAATAATCAACTGAGGCCTCAGAGCCTGGGGTGGGAGGAGGGGGACATGGTGGGTGAGGGCCCAGGCCAGCAGGCGGCTCTACAAACAAGGAAAGTCATCAGATCCTCCCACACTTCATCCCCCACCACACACACACACCCTCACACCCACTCACTCATTTCACAAACAGAGAAGGCCAGCCAGGCCCAGGCAGAGGGAGATGGCTGTCCAGGACCTGGGGGAGCCAAGGCCTTTGACCAGAGGCCGCAAGCAGCGGGGTAAGGGAGGGAGGGCAGGACAGGCTGGCACTGAGAGCCACCCTGCGGCTCAGGGCTCGGATGACTGAGCAGGCAGATGTCCTGGCAAATGGGAACAAAAGCCCCCGACAGCACTCCCAGCTCCTGGTGCCCCGTGGCTGGTGTCCCAGAGCCTCCCGCTCAGAGCAGCGCTTCTGTCTCCCCTGCCCCCATCGGAGAGAAGGTGGTGGTGGGACTGGCAGTGGCGCTAGGAGCCCCCCATCACTGACCCCACCCACTCTCCCAGCTGTCTTCCTTCTCTCCTATCTCCCTGTGTCCAGAACTCCATCCGCCACAACCTGTCCCTGAAGAAGGGCTTCATCAAGGTGCCTCGGGAGAAGGACGAGCCAGGCAAGGGGGGCTTCTGGCGCATCGACCCCCAGTACGCCGAGCGGCTGCTGAGTGGGGCCTTGAAGAAGCGGCGGCTGCCCCCAGTCCACATCCACCCGGCCTTTGCCCGCCAGGCCGCGCCAGAGCCCAGCGCCGCCCCATGGGCCGGGCCACTGACCGTGAGCGCCGAGGCCCAGCAGCTGCTGCGGGAGTTCGAGGAGGCCACTGGGGAGGCGGGCTGGGGTGCAGGCGAGGGCAGGTTGGGGCGTAAGCCTCAACAGCCGCTGCCCAAGCAGGAGGCCAAGGTCCCGCGGCCCTCCAGCCCCCTGCTGCTGACCCAGGAGGAGCAGGCTGAGCTGGAACCCCTCAAGGGCAACTTTGACTGGGAGGCCATCTTGGACGCTGGCACGCTGGACGGGGAGCTGGGCACGCTGGAGACCTCGGAGCTGATCCCGCCGCTGAGCCCTGCCTCACACGGGGACGTGGACCTCACCATCCATGGCCACCACATCGACTGCCCTGTTACCTTGGGGCCTCCAGTGGAGCAGGCTACCGAAAGCCTGGACTTTGATGAGACCTTCCTGGCCCCATCCTTCCTGGAGCACCCCTGGGATGAGAGCACCCGTAGCTCCCTGCCCCCCGAGCCCCTCTTTGAGGCCGGGGATGCCACACTGGCCTCTGACCTGCATGACTGGGCCAGCCTGGCCGCCTTCTTGTAAGAAGCCAGGCCCTGCCCCACCTCCAGACAGCACCGAAGTCTGGGCCCAGACTGCCCCCCTCCCCGCCAGTGCAGGCCCATGGACACCCTACCACCCAGGCAGGGGCTGGGCCAGGTCAACCCACCAGGCCACACGGCCCCCAGCCCAGGCCATCCTCAGATTCTAGTCCAGCAGGCTGAGAATTGGGGCCCAGGACCAAAATTGCTGCCTCCGCTCCCCAGCCCCCCATACACACAGTGTTTCATTGATCCACTTCTTCCCTGCCCCAGAGACACACTAAGGGCCCTGCACTATGAGAGCTGCAGCTTGGAGGGGCCCTGGCCAAGCTGGAAACATCAGTACAGGGCCCGCCCCAGAACACCTTAGCTTCAAAGCTTCTCTCTCTCCTGCTCTCCTCCCCAGGTCTCTATCCAGAGCAAGTTCCCTGGTACAACAAATGCTGATTAGGTGACTGCAAATTAACACCCAAGAGGCCTCTCCCGGCAGTCTGTGAGGAGGAGCAAGGCGGAGGGGGGAAGAGAGAGGAGACAGAAAGGAGGCCGGGGTGCTGGGTGGATCCAGGAGATTTTCTAAGGCCTCTGGGATCTTCTGGCTTCATCCCTAGAGGTGGGGCAGAGGGCATGTGTCCCTAATCTTTGAGCCCAACTTGAGGCTGAGAGCAGCGGGGAGATGGGGATCTGGGGGTTAGGGGCTGGGGCAGCCAAGCTGCAGAGGGAAAGGGGACAGACAGACTAATGTAGTGAGTGTAGCTATTGCTGAGGCTTAAGTGGGAGGGACGCAGTGCTTGCTAGAACTACTGGGATCAGGAATGGGGGGATGGCCCCGTGCCCTTGCTTGCACTCCTGCAGGGGAGTGTCTTGCTCCACCATAAACGCCCTGGGCTGCATCCCACATCCACTCTCCTAACCCATCGGGCATTTTAACCTTTTTCATAGAAAGTTATTTACAATAAAAACATTTTTAAAAATAAAGTTTTAAAAAGTCTCAAAATGGACCTGCTTGCAACTTTCTCTTGGGAAAAGCATGGGCCAGTTTTGGGGAGGCCACGGCCCAAGGGGGAATGGCTGGGAGCAAGATGGCGGGCACCAAAGGCCTGCAGAGTGTCCCCTGATGCACTCCTCATGATCTCTGGGTCCCCAGAGAGAAAGGGGCTGAGAGGCGGCCCTCGGGGGTCCCCTGCAGCCAGGGCCTCGGCACCTCTATATGTGCAATGGGGAGACTGTACCCACAGCCCCGAGGAGCAGGCGGCAAAGGAGGCACAGCCCCCTCCCTGGCCCTGGGGACTCACTCACAAAGGCCGTTCTTGCCCAGGGCTCGGCTCACGTTCCCCACCTCGCCCAAGTTGAGGGCCTGCCCAGACTCACCTGCGGTCCTCGCCTGGTCCTGTCTCCAGCTCCTCCCTCCCTTGGTCCCTTCCTGAAGGGACAGGGTGTGACGTCAGAGGGCCCCAGCCCCTGGGGCCCCACTTGCCACCCTGGGGTTCATTCACCCCACCCAGGGCCTTCCCTCCAATGCAGGTTGGGGCTGAGGGAGGCCATCAGGGCAGACGGAAGACGGAGTGCCTAGGCCCTACAGCTCCAGCCTGTGAGGAATCAACGTACTAGAGTTCTGATGGGGAAACTGAGGCACAGCAAATATGTGACACTCAGCAGGCACCTTTCAATCCCCTCACCCCAGCTTTGCCTGGAACCCATCTCTCCCCCGAGCCCGCACCTGGCCCCGCCAGCACACCCTTGTGGTGCACAGCCCCTTCCCCCAGCACTCACGTGCACGTGCGCACAGACACACACACACACACACACACTCACACACACACAAATGGGCACTGTCCTACACAATCCTGCCCAGCCTCCACGGGCCCCTTTCTCCTGAAGCCCCTTTCTTTCCTTGCATTCGAGGCTGGCTCCAGGACAACCTGGCATTCCCCCGCCAACTTGCTGCTTTCCCTTGCTAATTATTCCAAATATTTCAGAAGGGTGCACACACTGCAGGGCCAGCCGGGTTGGGGCCTTACAGAGCTCAGGAGGCAGCCCATCGCCTTCCCACCGCTTGCTGAGGAGGCTGCCCCAACCTCCCTCTGAGACTCCCTTCACCCCCTAAGCAACGACTCCCTCCCTCTCCCCACCACCCTCCGGCCTTCCTGCCCACGCTCCCCAGCACTGGGGGAACATGGGGGCTCCAGCCTCTCCACTGGTCCCCAGGCTCAGCCTCCAGCCCCCGCCAAAAGGGGTACACCCTGGATTGACAGGTGGGGCCCTTCACTGTCCCCCCTCCTCACCCGTTGCCTGGGCCCATGCTGGGGGAAGAGGGGCAAGGTCAGGGGCTGGCAGAACTGCCTGCCAGGTAAGGAGAGGCTGAAGAAGCTTCTGGCTGCCAGGAAGAATCCCCAGGAGCTCCTGAAAATCCCTATGCTTGGGACTAGCGTCTCTGGGGCTGGGACCCAAACACTGGCACTTTTAAGGGTCCATGGATGCTGCCAACGAGCAGCCAAAGCTAAGAGGGGGCTCCGAAGCGGCCAGAACACAGGGCTTCACACACCCTTTCAGCAGGCAGCGTTTGGGGGTTGGCGGTGGAGGGGGCGGGAAGCGTGAGTGGATCCTGTCCCTCCTATTCATCCCTGCCCCGGCCCTTGGCTGGGTGGCTTTTTCAAAAAACGTTCAGTGACTCCGTATTTATTTAGAGATTCAATGTAATCCCAGTCAATATATACTTTGCGCCCTTAACAGTAAGTTGCAGACAGGCTGCCCCATTAGCACTAGATACTTTAGTGTGTGTTTCCTTAGAACAAGGACACGCCTCCTTAATCCCAGTACCACCATCACAATCAGGAAATGAACACTGACCTGGTAATCCCATGTAACCGCAGACCCCCTTCACGTCTTGAAGATCACCCCAGTAATGCTCCTCTCCATTCCAGCATCCCAATCCAGGACCCCATGTTGCACTGAGCTGTCCTTTCTCTTTTGCCCTGTGTGGCTTTGAGCCCATGACTCAAGCTCTCTGCGCAGGTTTCGCATTTCCTTTGATCTCCACTTTTGAGGTGAGAAGCCCTTCAGCCACTTCACCCTCAGGTGTGGTACAGTCCCTTCCCAAAGCAAGAAGCCAGCTTTCTGTCTCCTCACTTTCCACCTCTTCCCAATCCTCCCTCCCCCATGTATCGCCAGCCAGGAAAGGGATGAGGGGCAATGTTCAGGAACTCAGTCTTTGGGGACCCTCGCCGTCTGCCCACGGGACAGGCCACCCCCAGCTCCAGTGACGGGAAGGCCCCCGCGATGGGATTCCATGCTGGCCTGAAGCAAATGCGCCAGGCCTCCTGAAGAGCTGAGCTGAGGGCAGGAAACAGTCTTCTCCCCGCCTCTGCCCCCCTCAACATACTGGGGACCCAGACGTGAAGAAGGAAGGTCATGTCCATGGTGTCCTCCCAGATCAGCACCGACACCGTCTCCTCCATGTCCGGCTCCTACATCGCCCCTGGCACGGAAGAGGATGGGGAGGCTGTCCCCTGCCCCCGGGCCGCCAGCAGGACCCCCTCAGAAGAAGGAGACGTAAGAGAGGAGCATGGGATCGCCCTCCCCGCTCTGCTCTGCTGTGTACTTGAGTCCCAAGGAGCTCAGTCCAGGGCCTGCCAGGGAGATCGGCAAAGCCCCCCAGTGCTCGGGAGGGGAGCCCTGGAAAACACGGTACCGGGTTGTTGAATCACACTCCCTCAGATGTGATCTTCCATGTGGCACCACTTCTGTCCTGAGGACTTGGTTTGGGTTTGCTGCCGGGCGAGCTGGGTAGGAGAGCCGGTGGCATCTGCACCTTGACTTTTGTTGCTCCTTTGCAGGTGACACCAGCGGCGTCTCCAGACTGCAACTTTGCGGGCCTCGTTGCCACCGCTGAAGAGCAGGATGCAGAGGTAAGAGCAAGGTGGACGCTGGTGCCCCTCCACAGTCAGAGGGACTGCCGGCGCTGGCACAGGATGCAAATAGGATGGGGGCTCTTCTGGAAGAAGCCTTCCAAGGTGGTGCTCTTGGATCTGTTAGAGGCAGGGTGCAGAGCAGAGGGACTGTCCGGTTAGCAGAGGGTGCTGGTCTCAGTGTAATAGGCGTGGGGTGAGTTCCAGAGGGAAGTCTTCCAGGCGAGACCCTTGAGAGGTGTTTGTCCTCCAATTCACTTAGTATTTACCTGGCACAGGCATCTCACATCTTCCTGGCACTGGGGGACACAAAGACCGAGTGACATGGCTTTTGCCTGCCCACACCCCCAATCCACCCATCCCACCCATTCCGCAGCTCCATCTGATGGAGGAATCAGAGTTATAACTCAGCGTGAGAAGTGCTCTGACGGAGGTGTGCCTGAAGTATATGGAATGCCCAGCTCCCAGTGGGGACTCTACAACTTTCTCTTGAGCCAGATGTTCTCAAAGGAGTATCTGGATGGGACTGGGGATCCTAAAGGGTTCCTGAAAGTTTTATGATCTCACGGTTTGCTTTTTCATTTGACAACTTTTATTTCCACCTGAGAGAAACAGTGTGAGCTGAACTATTACCAAGGCTATTCCTGACAGTCCCACGGTCCCTCTGTTAGGTGCCTCAGACCTGGTCCCTCTGGAACGTGCCTCAGACCTGGTCCCTATGGGCCGATCCTGCCTCGCCAAGCAAAATCTGCCTCTGCTGGGCCTCCCAGCCATCTCACAGGGACAGGAAATATATGGATACCATGAGGGTGATTAGTTCTGTCTTCTGACAATCAGTAGACTCATTTCACTGCTTTATGGACTCACAGTGCCTTCCTTCTGTCCTAGGGAAATGATGTTCTAGAAGAAGAGGCCGGATCACCCACACAAGAAGATGGTAAAAGACCTGGTCTTTTGCTCCCTTTTATTATATTTCTTTCCCGGGTATTCTCTGAAGGGTAGAGAAAGGGGCACTGGTGTGACTTGGTGGCACTGCTCAAGGGTGTGGCTTTGGGGAAAGGTCGTCTTCTTGATGGAATATCAAACGAAGCAGGGTATCTAAGGACCTCAGCAGCCTTCCTGGCTCTTTCTGGGCCTCTGAGCCAAGGCTGCAGAAGATACATGGAGTTCTCCATCTACGTTGAGTAGATCCTGAAGCTTCTTGGGCAACTACCATCACCTTCCTTCCTGCTTCAGCTTCTCAGCTGAGTCTCACAGAACTGCTCTAGCAGCCCCAAAGTTCATCTGCAGCAGGAGAACAGCTTCCTCCCCTTGGGGGAACCGACTGTTAGGCAGTAGGTTTTCCTGCTTTAGTGAAGAAAACGGCTGGTGTTACAGTAGCAGAAGGATCACAGCCCTGGCGGCACAGCAAAGGTGAGGTGAAGAGACGTTAGCAGCTCAGCGTGCACTAGTGTTTGTAGGCTATTGGAACGAGTCTCTTTACCATCGTTCAGGCCTCAAGTAGATATTTTTTTTTTTAATTGCAAGAGTTGGTTTACAATGTTGTGTTAGTTTCTGCTGTACAGCCACGTGAATCAATTATACATATACATATATCCACTCTTTTTTTAGATTCTTTTCCCATATAGGCCATTACAGGGTACTGAGTAGAGTTCCCCTGTGCTCTACAGCAGGTCCTTATTAGTTATCTATTTTATATATAGTAGTGTGTATATGTCAATCCCAATCTCCCAATTTATCCCTCCCCTCCCTTGCCCCCCGCCATAACCATAAGTTTTTTTTCTACACCTGTGACTCTATTTCTGTTTTGTAAATAAGGTCAATCATATCTTCAGTCGGAAGAAGTTTGTTTCTAGTAAGCCGAGAAGCGAAGGAAGGACCTACATACAGAGCAAGGAAGTGGCGGGTGGGGGGGGTTAGGCGAGCTGGGAATCCCACCTGGGATTGTAGGACCAGGCGTCCCAGGAACCGGTGTCTCTTCCGTCTGCTCCTCTGAGGTGCCTCCACAGAAGGGCAACCTCTAGAGCAAACCTGGATCCCAGCCTGGATGCAGATGTCATGCTATTCGCTTCTGCTTTGGCCATGGCAGTTGCTTGGTGGTTGGTGTGGTGTGCAGGGGGTGCACATGTGCACATGACCACGCTCTCCTGGCCAAGTAGTGCCGGAGGAGGGGTGGTCGCCCAGGCTGTGCCTCTGTCACCCGCGCACGCCAACCAAGCCGGGGTTGGGCGCTACCTCCCCTCGGTTGATGTCTTCAGGATGCAAGGCTCCGAGTTCTCCATTGTGATTGTCGTCCCCAGTAGAATATTTGCTTCTAAAAGGCACAGGGCAGTACGTGGTTTCCGCCTGACATTCCATATGTGGTTTCCACCTGACATGCTGTACACAGTAGATGTATGTTTCTTCCTCTGCCTTTCACCAAGGAAAAAAAAAAAAAAACGGGTGGGGGGCTTGAAAAAATAACACCTAAAACTGTCCCCTTCCCATCTTACACGACTGTAGGTTTCTGGTCAGCCCCTTAAAACATACTCAGAATAGCAAATTAAGTCTCAAAGAAAATAAATCATAATTTTGCAAGCGATGCAATTCTTTGATTTGAGGTGCAAAATTACGGGACCAAAGAGCTTTAATTGCCATTTTATGTATTAGTCATTTCGCAGAGCCTTGTGGTCATAAACACACCCCACATGCACCGACAGACACAGGCCGGAGCCTGGGGTCACTTCCCCCGTGGCTCTCCTAGCTCTTCCAGCCTGGCTTAGCTCTGCTGTGGGCCCAGGTCTGTGTGTCCGAATCCCACAGACCTCCCCAGTGCCTGATTTCCCAGGAACAAAGGCTGGAAAGGGGCCAGTTAAGGAAACAGAGCAGAACAGAGCGAGAACACAAATGTACCCCCACAGTTTCCTTTATTGTCCACTCTCCCTACTTAATTATTGTCTTTTTTTTAACATATGATTTGATGTTTTTTGTCTCCATCCTTAAGATTTTTATTTTAAGGACAGCAAAGCAGAGAAAAACACAGCCAGGTCCTCTCAAACTGCCTTAACTCCATTACAGGCCAGAGGACATTCGCATTTCTAGGTATTGAGTGTGACAATAACAATGACTTTGACATTGCCAGCATGAAAGCACTGGACAATAAGCTGTGCTCTGCGGTCTGCTTACCCGGTGAGTGGCAGTCTGCTGAACATGAACTTGGTGGGAGACGCTCCCGTGCTCACACCCCTGCTCTCACCCTGGGACACCCATCTCCTGCCCTGCAGTTCCTGCATGAAGGCATGGGCTTTGCTAAGGTGCTGGGAGCCAGTTGATGAAAGGAAGTGAGGCGGCCTCGGGAGAGTCCTTGGGCAAAGAGCGACTCTGCTCTAAACGAATCTATTTGGGCATGGAGAAAGGCGCAAAAATACCCCCAAAGCCTTCCGATTTGGCCTGACCGTGCCCCCTCCATCATGATCTTGCAGATCCCATGGCAGGGGGCCTGGCCTTGTTTCCATCAACAGGCAGTTTAAGGCAGACACGGCCTCTGTCATAAGGTCTTGGAAAGAGAGCCTGAGCCCTTGAAAAGGGAACCTGTAGCCCCTCAGAGGAGAGTGGTTAGTTAGGATCAGAGAGGAATTTCAAAGCCTGCATTTTATAGACTAGCTCTGTGACCCAGTGAGCCCTGGGCGACCACCAGTTGCCTTGTGCTCCCTAGATTTGGATCCCAAAGGAACGATCAGGGGTCGAGGGTGACTCTTCTCCCTGGAGCCCTAACTCTATAAATTCCATCAGGGCCATCAACGTGCCCCTTATTCCTTCTCATGACACTAAACTGAATCCGGGATGAGTTCTCAGGAGGAGCCCACCTGTCAGTCACACTCTGCGCACTGATGTCTCTCTGCTCCGTGCTCACCAAGGGCTTCACCAACCATGGCTCTAAAGCCACATCTTGCCCGGTGGACTAGGTCGAAATTGCCCCTCCTGGGTTCACAGCAGAGACTGCCTTCATGTTGCGTGGTTTGTAATCTCTTAAACATGCCCTGGACATACTTAAGCTTCAGGACAGCCACGTCCCGTCATGGGTCCAGTGCTTTACTCTCTTGGCGACGTGGTTACAGGTGCTGGAGGGACACAAACTCCTGTGGTTGCCACTCTCCATCAGATTGCAAAAGACCCAGGTCCTCACCCCTCTGGCCCCATGAAGGCTTGTGGTGGAGGAAGCCATAATCCCCAGAGACACCTCCCACGGCCTTCCCAGGGGCTCTCCGGTCCCTTCCCACTTAGCATTGACCCAGCCAGGCCTGGGCCAGAGTGGCTGAGGTCCAGGGTACACTTCACTTCCTGCCTTCCTACTCTTTACCTGGCTTCTGCCTGTCCATTTGTTTCTCATGTCTTTTTGCCAAATGTACGTCTGTCTGTCCAGTTTGTTTATTTTGAAACTCATTTAGGTTATCCAGACTCATGTGAAAGTTCATGTTCACCCACACCCAACCCCAAGCTTGCTGGGCGCACGCACATCCTAGGGGCCCTCGCTGAGGCTTCCGGTCCTAACTGGCAAGAGCCTGTATTTAATATGCTGAAATTTTCCAGGAAAAAACATATTTGTGAGACTAGATTAATCCCTGTTCCACAAAAGCGGGGATGCTTCTGTGGCAAAGGTTACAGGCAGGATTTGTTTTGGTCACTAGTTGGGGAAGATGCCATCTCTGCCCTCACTCCGCCCTGAGTCTGTGGCAGCTGTGCCGGCCAGCCGCTCACTGGGTTTCAAGAGAGGAATCTAGGCTCCTGCCTCCCTGCAGTGGCTCCCCACCAACACCCGTGTTGGGCAGAGAGAGCTCCTGGGAATTCTTTCAGCCACCCATGCTGGTGGAAACTGACCCCAGGCCTTGTGCTTCCTCCTCTCCCTAACTCCTTCCGGCCAACCTGCTGGTGGATGTTTATTCCACTCTGGGATTGCGGCAGGGGAGCGAGACCTGGAAGGAAAACAATGCCTGGGCTTCTTTATGGTGATCTCGAGAGCCAGCCATTCTCAGATTAAACTGGCTTCACCGTTCAGGCCAGACATGAAACCGAATGACAGTGGCGGCTGCCGGGAGAGGGAGTTGAAGGTCGCATCGTA
Source organism: Mesoplodon bidens (assembly GCF_964165515.1). Taxonomy (NCBI): domain Eukaryota; kingdom Metazoa; phylum Chordata; class Mammalia; order Artiodactyla; family Ziphiidae; genus Mesoplodon; species Mesoplodon bidens. The sequence continues at coordinate 259,139 of NW_027672498.1, forward strand.
GCCTCACCCCGAGGTCTCAAGGGCTCTTACGGGAGAAGGAAAGTGCATCTGCTCTCTTGGTAAAATGTTTCTCGGGTTCTGCTGTTAGTGTCACACAGGTAGTAAAGAGCTGGGGAACTCTCTGGAAGCATCTGTCGGGTTAATGTCAGGTTAATGACAGGAGCATCCACTGTGGTAGGTCCCGTGGAATCAACAGACCTCACCACGCTCAGCTGTAAGTTCAAAGTTCCATCCTATGACTGAGGTGCCTCAGGCTGGCTTGGCCGTCAGGACAGCTTCTCAGGCACTTGGTCTCCCTCTCCACGCTGTTTCCCTCCCCACATGGATGCCACTCCCCTCACGGAGTGCCCACAAGGAGGGAGCCCGGGGAGCATCCCATGGTCCACCCTCCCCAGGCCCACAGGTGCTCTGCCAGGAGCCCCAGCTCGCGGCAAGGATGGCTCAGGTCCCCATCCTCGCTGCTCTCATCAGCCTTGTGGGAGTGATGTTGAGAAAGCACCTGTGTCATTCCAGCACCTCTTCCGCTAAGAAGCCTCTGGGTCTTCTTTGGCCCTGAGACCAAGGTGGGGGGGGGCGATGGTATGTTCTGAGATTGTTCTGCAAGGTTCTCAAAGGGAGGAAATCTGAGTTGACCATTGTAGGTGGTGAGCCGATTAGAAGCGTGAGGCCATGCTAGGTAGACGGGGCCCCAAGGAACCTGATGGAGTATCACACAGGCGTCAGGATAGTGGCCAGGGGACCAGTGACAATTCTGTGAAAAGGCTCTGGGGAGTGTGATGGGAAAAAGCAAAGATAATTTGAGTTTATTAGTGGAAATACAAATGTTTTTGTTTTGTTTTGTTTTGTTTTTTGTGGTACGCGTGCCTCTCACTGTTGTGGCCTCTCCCATTGCGGAGCACAGGCTCCGGACGCGCAGGCTCAGCGGCCATGGCTCACGGGCCCAGACGCTCCGTGGCATCTGGGATTTTCCCGGACCGGGGCATGAACCTGTGTCCTCTGCATCGGCAGGCAGACTCTCAACCACTGCGCCACCAGGGAAGCCCGATACAGATGTTTTTAAATGATGGCATTGGACAGGAGTGGGCATACCGATGAAATCTAAAAGTACTTATGGAGGGAATTCCCTGTCCGTCCAGTGGTTAGGACTCAGCACTTGCACTGCAGTGGCCTGGTTCAATCCCTGGTCGGAGAACTAAGATCCTCCAAGCCACTGCACAGCCAAAAACAAAACAAAGAAAAGTACTTATGGAGACCTGAAATAACCCAAGACTAAGACGCCACTAGGAAGGGTTATGCTTCGCAGATACTAAGGAAAAATCGCAATTAACTTTCTCTTTTCTTGGAGAGAAACTCTACAAGATGGTGGAACTGTTACAGACCTTAAATTTAATTAGTGGCTGGGTAGAGGCAGGAAAGAGGTGTGTGGAATCCCCCTAGATGTGCTCCCCAAATCTGCCTCTAGAGGTCTCCTCACTCCCCCGTTTCTGAGCCTGAGGATGGAATTAAGTGGGAACCACCTTTCTCTACCTCCTGTGAAGGATTTTCAATCTCCAGGCTCCCTTTTCTGGCTGAGGGCTGGACAGAATGGCAGCACTCGCTCAGGAAGTCCTCCTGCGCCTTCCACGCTTACCTTCTGCATCCAGGATGCACGGAGCAGCAGGGTTTCGCCGAGGGTCTGGCAGAAGCCTTTTTAGAGGAAAGAGCACCACCGACTGTACTAAGAAGCTGGGGAGATCAGAGACTTCAGGTCTGAGTCTTGAGGCTGTTTCAGAAGGAGCCAGTTTTCAGCCCTGGCTCAGAATCTGGACCGGTGGTGTTTGTAGCAAGGACTCAAGAATTCAGAGCCAGGCAGCCTGGCAGCCAGTGGTGGTGGCGGCGAGGCTGCGGCAGTGTTTTGATTTGACTTTCTGTGTGTGTGTGTGTGTGCGTGTGCGTGTGTGTGTGTGTGTGTGTGTGTGTGTCTTCTCTCCTTTTTACCATTTGCTTTTGCTCTTTCATACCAAACAGCCGCAGTTCCGGAGTCCTGCCCATTAAACACAGAGGAATAAGTATGAGATCTACCAAATTATATAAAATGAAGGAACAACTTATTTCATCTGGGGGTTCCTAACTTAAAAGGGCAATCTTGCCTGCTCTTCATCCTGTCACCCTTAGAGCGGTAAAGCACTGTGGACCCATGTGCCGGACTCCGGTACCCCCAGGGAGTACAGATCCCCGCATTCCGTCTGGCTGTGAGAGATACCTAAACATTTCCTGTCCCACTCACTCCCCTTCCCCTGGGGTCCACCTCCACAAGACTATTATTAGAGCCTTAGGGCGGATTAGCACACCAGGACATTTATGGGTATACACAATTTATACCCGCTGAATCCCAGTGCTTCTGCCATTAAAGGGTTTTGTGTCTTGGGCTGGCCTAACCTGAAGCTGACCCCAGACATTGGTGAGTGGCCTCCCTCAAATGTGACACAGTGAGCCTCACGCCCACCCTCCAGGGTCAGTGGCTCCGTCCACGAACTGAGCCATCTGAAGGGCCTGGCTCTCGGCTCTGCCCTGGAAGAGATCACCGTGTGCTGGAGGATCCAGCAATTTCCACACAGCATGAGAAATTGGGTGGTCGTACGGGCCAGTGGGGGAACACTTCGGAGCATGCTGGACCCCATCTGGCTTCAGGGGGTGCCTTCTGGGGGCAGGTGCTGGAAGAGGCAGCTCAGCAGTCCTCGGCCAGAGAATGGAAGGCTTTCCCCAAACTCAGGGGGTTAGGGCTTCATCCTCTCCCTTCAGAAGGGGCATCTCGCTGCACTGGGGGGACTGAATCAGATGGAGTCAGTCTGTGGGATGGGAGGACGACTTGGGGGAGATGAGTGTAGCCTGAACAAGGCCTGGGGGGGGCGGATGGTTTTCGCGCACATTCTGTGAGTCAGGTGCCCTGCTCACCACTCTTCCATGTCACCTCGCTTAGTCTCACAGCATCCCTGGGGAGTAAGTACTTGTCTCCCATCTGATGGATGGGAAAACCTGGGCTCCAAGTACAGTGACCTGCCCAAGGTCACACAGTCAGTACGTTAGAAGCTGGGGCTGTATCCCGGTTTTCTGACTACAGATTTAGACCTTACTAGAGCTTGAACAAGCAGGAGGTCATGGTGGATTGGATACAGAGCATGAAGGAGAGAGAAGCATCAAGAGTGGGTTTCCAGCATGGGCAGCGGGTGCTTCTCGTGCAGGAACTGCAGGACAAGGGGGGAAGATGATGAGTTTCGTGGATGGTACCCGGGGGACCCCAAAGCTCTGGAGCTAATGTCTCCTGGGGTTGGTGGCACCAGCTGATAGCAACTCTCGGTGGGCTGTTCAGGTGCAGAAGGAGAGGAACAGCTGTCACTCTGTTCTCTGCCATGCCATTTGGTCCCTGGCACCCTGCTGGGCAGCCAGTCCCTTCCTGCCCCACCCTGGCCCCCACAGCAAACACTAACTCTGAGCCCAAATTAACACACTCTTCTCCCTCCCCTTCACCTCCTCCTGCTCTCGTGAAAGTCTCAGCCAGACTCAGTTTCTTTTCCTGGTCCGCTGTAACACTTAGGCAAACTTCAAGACCAAATAAAGATACAAAGGTGGAGCCTACGGCAAGCTCACAAAACAAGGACCATCCTGCATGTCCCTCCATCAGTGGGCCACAGTGGCCATGACTGTCCCTCGCCCAGTGGACGCCACTGCTCCCAAGTTTCACGTGCTGTGGTTTGCACCCTGTGGGAGTTCCAGGTAATGCGCATCTTGCCAGTTTTCGTGCCAAACTCCGGACTGTCCTGCCAGAGACACCATCTACACCAAACCAAAGGTCCGGTAACCTTCCTTTCCTCTTCTCAGGTGCCTGGCAGGCTGACGACAACGTGGTCAGTCGTCGGAACACGCAGTGCAGACGCTCATCTTCTGGCAGCCTGGAGGACCCCGAGAACAGGCTCTGCGTGTGGGATCCTTTGGCCATCTGAGAGCCTTAGCCCCTGTACCAGGGCTCTCCTCCCGTTCTCACATCCCATCCTGGCCTCATGGCACCACTGACCTCCTGGGCATCCTCAGCAAGAAACACGGAGACTTTTTAGACCCACGTGAAAGCTGGATGCTGAGGGCACCTGACCCTTCTCCCAGACTCATCTTCTTCCGCAACCGTGATCCTTCCCCTCTCAGAAGGGACTGGAAACCTCTTTTCTCCTTGTGGGCTAAAGCCACTCGAACTGCAGCTCATGAGACCCTTTGCAGAGAGTCTCTGGAATGTTTCCACTGTATCTTGATCTTCAGGTGGAGCTGTGGCCTACAGACTGGTTATTTCTTGTGTATCTTTTTTTTTTTTTCTCCTTAGGAGGTAGACCAAGAAGACTCAAGAGTTTGGGTGACTTCATTACAAACACCCATCTGGCATTTTCTAGTCTCTGGGACATCATGACCAATCTGAGACCTGCAGTTTGGGGTGGCGTTGGGGGATGACTCCTGTGAGAAGGGAAAGCCATATTGCACTGTAAGTGGGGTTTCCCTCAAAATGCATTAGGAGCTCCTCTCTCAAGGACAAGAAGCAGTGGCAACCACCAGAAGGTTGGTTGGGAAAACAGTTCTTGCTTCTGGTAGCAGAGGCTATGCCTCGTGTGTCTGCTTAGGAAGGAGGCCTTGAATCTGAGAACCCCTCAGTTAAATGATGACCTACCGGGGACTTCTTTATGATCAGGTGCACTCAGGAAGGCCTGGGGCTCCATCCTAAGGTGACACTGCAAAGGCATTTTTGACCCCCTCTATGTACCAGGCACTTGTTAGGGACTGTCGTATATTATCACGTTTCATCACTACCGCCCTGTCAGGTGGCATTCTTATCCCTGCTGCCCCCGTCTCCACCCCGCTTTTCTGAAAGAGTTGAAGAAAGAAGCTGAGAGAGGGGTGGACCGGTGGTTCTCATTTGGTGCCCAGGAACCCCAAAGGAGGTTGGGGGAAGGGCTGAGCTGGGGTCAGTGGTGGTCTGGAAGGCTCCCCACCCCACCGGTTTTCCTCCCCTGTCCTCCAGATCAGCTGAGCCTGATGGGGGGAGCCGGAGGTACTGCCTTCCATAGGCTCATCAGAGATTTAGAGATATTGTTCAAATCACATGTGCACCCCACCTCACTCTGGTGTAGGGCATAGAAATAACAGCCTGAAACAGCAAGACCGTAAGCTGTTGGCTCTTCGTCCCTCAACACTAGTGTTATCAATGGATTCCTCATAGCTCTCTGATAGATGCATTGTCTGCTGGCTTTTGGAAGAGGTGGTTATTTAGTGGAGCATGAGATTGAGAAGCAAAGTGGGATCCAACATTTTGTGAGGCTGAGATGTGACAGAGCCCTAGGCTATGCCCACCATGATGGCCTGAATTAGTAGTTGGAATTGTTGCCCTACAAGAGCTTTTCAGGGTCCTTCCCAAGGCCTCAAAGAGAGCCCAGTGCCAGGGAATGTTTTGCACCTCCTGTGTGGCTGCTTTGCGCCACCAGGTGCGTGGTGACCCTCACTGCCTGGTGGTTGTGGTTCACATCCTGCCCTGGGGGTGGGCAGGGGGAGGCCTGTGGTCCTGACAGACACTACATGAGCCAAGCCTGAATCTCAGCTTCTGCCTTGAGTTCCCGTGTCCACCCGCTCTGAAATCCTGCAGTGGGCTCTGCTGTTTCAGGCCCCATTTAATGTCCTTCCTTTCCCCGAAACATTCTTACAGCCCCTTTCATATTGATGATTCCAGCAATAACCACACTTCCTGATCTCCTTGAAGTCTGAGTCCCAGAAGCACTAGGGAAGGGGGCGCTCCCTTAGCCTGGGGTGGTGGTATACAGATCCACCTCCTCGCCCGGCAGGTAGTATTCAGAGTGTGGTGTTACCTGAGATGAAGGAGATGCAGGTAAACAGTTGCCACAGTGGCCAGGAACCCTAAGAGGAAGCCATTGTCTTCACCCTTTCTGGAGGGTCAGTCTTCTCCCAGGAAGAGGCTCAGAGACATTCCTCAAGGCCTTGGTTCCATAACCAAGACATACCCGGGTGAGAAGTGGCCCTTCACTCCTGTTTCTCAGACAGTTCCTGCTCTCTCCCCCATCCCCTCACCTCTTTGCCCTCATTTAGCTCTTTGGCGAGCAGAAATATCCCATCCAAAAGGGCTGGGATCAGGGAACAGGGCACAGAGCCTGGTCGGGGAACAGGACAGCCGCCCCAGTCATCATCTGGAGATGGTCATGTTGTTAGCAGTTGACCCACAGAGAATATGACGGGGCCTGGTTTCTCACACAAGGACACAGACTAACCAGAGGCCTGGGGCTCCTTCCTGCCACACTCAGGTCGGAGCTCACCTATGAGCTCACTTCCGGGTGGTGTGGTGATCCCAGCCTTCTCACAGAGCCCTTTTTCCTTCTCCTCCCCAGTCCCATCCCACCAGAGGTCATGCCCACGCTGGGGCATCTCCTGGGCACGGATCCACACACGTTAAGCCATCTCACCTGGGGAGAGTTTGTGTCCTGTTCACCTGACATTGGCATGCTGCTTGCTCACTTTGCTTTAGGATCTGCACACCTACTGTGTGTAAGTATGTGTGTACTGTTGTGCCAGCTGTGTACCCCTCACTCCCTGGAGTACACTCATGGGCACACTACAGTGGGGACGTCAAGGATGCAATATTTATGGACTGCTGCATGATTCTTAAAAATGAATAAAACTGTTCACAAGGGAAGGAGAGCTATTAATTGCGCAGTTGGCTTATTTGTGAAAGTTTCTGTCCGACTTTCTCCAGCACGCTTTTAATACTTTGACTCAATTACAACTCACACAGCAGAAATATACAAGATCATGAGAGATTACTACAAGAAACTCTATGCCAATAAAATGGACAACCTGGAAGAAATGGACAAATTCTTAGAAATGCACAACCTGCCAAGACTGAATCAGGAAGGAATAGAAAATATGAATAGACCAATCACAAGCACTGAAATGGAAACTGTGATTAAAAATCTTCCAACAAACAGAAGAAGCCCAGGACCAGATGGCTTCACAGGCGAATTCTATCAGACATTTAGAGAAGAGCTAACACCTATCCTTCTCAAACTCTTCCAAAATATAGCAGAGGGAGGAGCACTCCCAAACTCATTCTACGAGGCCACCATCACCTTGATACCAAAACCAGGCAAGGATGTCACAAAGAAAGAAAACTACAGGCCAATGTCACTGATGAACATAGATGTAAAAATCCTCAACAAAATACTAGCAAACAGAATCCAACAGCACATTAAAAGGATCAAACACCATGATCAAGTGGGGTTTATTCCAGGAATGCAAGGATTCTTCAATATACGCAAATCAATCAATGTGATACACCATATTAACAAATTGAAGGAGAAAAACCATATGATCATCTCAATAGATGCAGAGAAAGCTTTCGACAAAATTCAACAGCCATTTATGATAAAAACCCTGCAGAAAGTAGGCATACAGGGAACTTTCCACAAGATAATAAAGGCCATATATGACAAACCCACAGCCAACATTGTCCTCAATGGTGAAAAGCTGAGACCATTTCCACTAAGATCAGGAATAAGACAACGTGGCCCACTCTCACCACACTTATTCAACTTAGTTTTGGAAGTTTTACCAACAGCAATCAGAGAAGAAAAGGAAATAAAAGGAATCCAAATTGGAAAAGAAGAAGTAAAGCTGTCACTGTTTGCAGATGACATGATACTATACATAGAGAATCCTAAAGATGCTACCAGAAAACTACTAGAGCTAATCAATGAATTTGGTAAAGTAGCAGGATACAAAATTAATGCACAGAAATCTCTGGCATTCCTGTACACTAATGATGAAGAATCTGAAAGTGAAATCAAGAAAACACTCCCATTTACCATTGCAACAAAAAGAATAAAATACCTAGGAATAAACCTACCTAAGGAGACAAAAGACCTGTATGCAGAAAATTATAAGACACTGATGAAAGAAATGAAAGATGATACAAATAGATGGAGAGATATACCATGCTCCTGGATTGGAAGAATCGATATTGTGAAAATGACTCTACTACCCAAAGCAATCTACAGGTTCAATACAATCCCTATCAAACTACCACTGGCATTTTTCACAGAACTGGAACAAAACATTTCAAACTTTGTTTGGAAAAACAAAAGACTCCGAATAGCCAAAGCAATCTTGAGAATGAAAAACGGAGCTGGAGGAATCAGGCTCCCTGACTTCAGACTACACTACAAAGCTACAGTAATCAAGACAGTGTTTTACGGGCACAAAAACAGAAAGATAGATCAATGGAACAGGATAGAAAACCCAGAGATAAACCCACGCACATATGGTCAACTTATCTTTGATCAAGGAGGCACAAATGTACAGTGGAGAAAGGACAGCCTCTTCAATAAGTGGTGCTGGGAAAACTGGACAGGGACCTGTAAAAGTATGAGATTAGATCATTCCCTAACACCATACACAAAAATAAGCTCAAAATGGATTAAAGACCTAAATGTAAGGCCAGAAACTATCAAAGTCTTAGAGGAAAACATAGGCAGAACACTCTAGGACATAAATCCCAGCAAGATCCTTTTGGACCCACCTCCTAGAGAAATGGAAATAAAAACAAAGATAAACAAATGGGACCTAATGAAACTTCAAAGCTTTTGCACAGCAAAGGACACCATAAACAAGACCAAAAGACAACCCTCAGAATGGGAGAAAATATTTGCAAATGAAGCAACTGACAAAGGATTAATCTCCAAAATTTAAAAACAGCTCATGCAGCTCAAGAGCCAAAAAAACAAACAACCCAATCCAAAAATGGGCAGAAGACTTAAATAGGCATTTCTCCAAAGAAGATATACAGACTGCCAACAAACACATGAAAGAATGCTCAACATCATTAATCATTAGAGAAATGCAAATCAAAACTACAATGAGATATCATCTCACACCAGTCAGAATGGCCATCATCAAGAAATCTAGAAACAATAAATGCTGGAGAGGGTGTGGAGAAAAGGGAACACTCTTGCACTGCTGGTGGGAATGTGAATTGGTACAGCCACTATGGAGAACAGTATGGAGGTTCCTTAAGAGACTAAAAATAGAACTACCATATGGCCCAGCAATCCCACTACTAGGCATATACCCTGAGAAAACCATACTTCAATAAGAGGCATGTACCAAAATGGTCATTGCAGCTCTATTCACAATAGCCCGGAGATGGAAACAACCTAAGTGTCCATCATCGGGTGAATGGATAAAGAAGATGTGGCACATATATACAATGGAATATTACTCAGCCATAAAAAGAAAGGAAACTGAGCTATTTGTAATGAGGTGGATAGACCTAGAGTCTGTCATACAGAGTGAAGTAAGTCAGAAAGAGAACGACAAATACCATATGCTAACACATATATATGGAATTTAAAAAAAAATGTCATGAAGAACCTAGGGGTAAAACAGGAATAAAGTCACAGACCTACTTGAGAATGGACTTGAGGATATGGGGAGGGGGAAGGGTAAGCTGTGACAAAGCGAAAGAGAGGCATGGACATATATACACTACGGAACGTAAGGTAGATAGATAGTGGGAAGCAGCCGCAGAACACAGGGAGATCAGCTCGGTGCTTTGTGACCGCCTGGAGGGGTGGGATGGGGAGGGTGGGAGGGAGGGAGATGCATGAGGGAAGGGATGTGGGAACAGATGTATATGTATGACTGATTCACTTTGTTATAAAGCAGAAACTAATAAAAAATAAAAATAAAATAAAAATAAAAACAATAAATACTTGGGAAGAAAAAAAAAAACTTTGACTCAAGACAAGCTGGACATGGAGGAGTGAGAGAGGGCAAGGGGTAGAGGGAAAGACATGTTTCTGGGTGGGAGCTGGTGTACCATCCCCTGGGCACAGCTTCTGCGCAGAGGCCTGATAAGGAGCCCTCACCTCCACCCACCCCCTTCAACCAGAGAACTTCCAACTGCTGCTCCTCAATAATTGAAGAGCAGGAAAGCTGGTGACTAGAGGGAGGCTGGGGGAGGGGAGGAGGAAGGACCACAGTCCACCGTTAGTGCGTCACTTAAAGGCTGGTGAAATTAATGGGGCAAATGACCCCAGTCACAGAATTTGGCAAGTCCACGGCTTTCCTGGGTTTCACCCACCGGCTCTGTTTCCTCGGCTATCTGGAAAGGAGGGAGAGCACTTGCGAAGAAGCCTCTGGAATGTCAGCTTCTGGGAATCTTGCTGAGGACGGGGCGGGGAGGGAGCGCTTACCGGGAAACACTGGATTACCCTAGCCGCCTTGGGGTGTCTGCGACCGGGGCTGCGGTTTCTGCGGACCTGAGCGGCAGGTGGCATCGGAGAGTCAGACCTGCTTGCGGGCACCAAGACGACACTCGGTCGGGAGACAGGGACAGGCCGCAGAAACGTGAGGAAGTGCCACTCGCAGCCCAGAGGAGAGGAAAGGAAAGCCCCAAGCATGCACCCAGCCCTGGCCCCCGCGCCACGGGCTGCGTCCCAGGAGCCGTCGCCACCTCTGAGCAGCCCAGATGGGAAGGGGGTGGGGCGGAGTACGGTTCCCGCGGCGAACTGCTCGCTGAGGGCCCCGGGGCCTCTGCGGGAGCGCCGAGCCGCGCGCCTCTCCGAGCCCTGCGCGGGGCCCTCGGGCGGGAATGCGCGGAGCCGGGACGCGATGGCGGGTAGGGGACTGGGTCGCGCGCGGGAGAGGGCGGCAGGAGGGAGCTGGAAGAGAGTTACCGCGTGAGAGAGCGGTTAAGAGCCCGCGGTCTCTTTGGAGATGCCCTGGCCAATGGCAGAAGCGGAAACCGTTTATATGGGCGGGGCGTCGCCACGGCAGCAGGAGACGCCTTGTGAGCGGCTACTGAGTGCCGGTCCCTGGCCGCTGGCTTTCAGAGAGGCGCCGGCGGGCGTGAGTGGCGACGAGGATTGCTGGCTGGGCCCTCGAGCTGGGAGCAGAGAGCCGCGGTGAGGGTGGGCGGTGGGAGGAATTTCTTTGAGAACCTTCCTTTGGCCCGGGCTGCGCTCTGAGCCAGGTAAGGGACGGGGAGGGCTGCAGGCCGTGGGAAGGGAGGGCGTCAGTACCAGCCCGCTCTCCCATCCGTCCCCGACGGAAGTGGTGGGCCCGGGGACTGACATCAGAGGCGTTTGGGGGACACTCACTTCCCGCCCCCTTATAACTCTCTGTATTGTTTCCTTCCTTCCCCTTGATCCCCATCCTAATATCCCTTTTCAAAGATCAGACGACCTCCCCCGCCCCCCGACCCGTCGTACTGCCCTCCTGGACTCTCTCGCCCCATTTCCATTGGTTGTGGACGGAGAGAGGGGGGTTAATTCCCCGCTTTGAGGGAGAAAGGGGTGGCCTCGCATGCCCCTACACTATTCCCTCGTTTGGCTAATTAAGTCTCCTCTAAAAGATCCAAGAGGAAAAGAGCGAGGCGAACCCCGTGTGGGTCGGACCCCCGGGCACACCTTCTGTTTCCCAGACCTCGGCAGTAAAAGATCCTCCCCAGCTGCAGGAAGGATTTTAGTAAGAGCCTCCCCCCTCGCCCACACTCTCCCCTCGGGGGTGGGGAAAGAGGGCTCAGTTCCCGCTCTGGTCCCCGCAGGCACCACATTCCCTTTGGAGGAGGCTACCCCCAGATCGCGGGATGGAAGCCCGCTTCTGGGAGGCTGCGTAACTGAAGCCGCGGGAGTCAGCGGGCCGGAGAGCTCGGCGGTCACCCTCGGCTCGGCTCGTGGATGTTGACAGCCCCCTCGGAGAGTGCCCGCAGATATGGCGGAGAGCTGGCTACGCGTCTCGGGAGCAGGGGCAGCGGAGGAGGCCGGACCGGAAGGCGGCCTGGAGGAGTCCAATGCCCTGAATGACAGCCTGACCAGCCTGCAGTGGCTGCAGGAATTCTCCATTCTCAAAGCCAAGGTCCCCGCCCTGCCTTCAGGGGACACCGACCCTCACGGCTACCACGAGCTGTCAGGCTCGGCCGAGCCGGGGTCTCCCCTGGCGGCGGACCCCGCCTGCCTGGGGCAGCCGCACACACCCGGCAAGCCCACGTCCTTGTGCACGCCGCGGAGCGCCCCCTCGGGGCTGCAGGCCTCGCCTCCCGACGACGTGGACTACGCCACCAACCCGCACGTGAAGCCGCCCTACTCGTATGCCACGCTCATCTGCATGGCCATGCAGGCCAGCAAGGCCACCAAGATCACCCTGTCGGCCATCTACAAGTGGATCACGGACAACTTCTCTTACTTCCGCCACGCTGATCCCACCTGGCAGGTAGGGAGGCACTCCCTCCCTCCCTGCCCATGCCCGCGCGCACTGGACTCACATCCCAGATCCGCAGGCCAAGTAGGCGCGGTACGGCCAGGGCCCCGAGAGAGGAAGGCCGTCCAGGAAGGACCTCAAGGGAGCCCAGTGCTTGGACTGCTGCCCCTTTGACTTCAGAGACGGAGGAGGGAGGATGTTCAGAGGGCTGCAGGGGTGCCGACATAGAGGTTCAAGTGGAAAGAACTTGTCCCTCATCCGGCAGGCTCAGCCCAAAGACCAGGGCTGAACTATGCGTGGACACAGCCCCCCAGGGTAGGTTGATGGACTGAGGGACACATTTGTGTCCCAAGTCCTGCAATTCCTACACACTACCCTCCTAAAGGTCAGTTTGTCAGGGCCTGACTGGAGGCAGAGCATGGTTGCTGCCCGGCTCTGCATCCCGCCTGCTTTCAGTTGGCTGGAGGGGCTCTGGGAGGGGAGAGGGGTGTGCTGCAGGGTGTGGTGGCCATCTGTGTCCCAGTGGAAGGGCTACGGGGCCTTCCGAAAGCTGCTGTGCCAGCCCCCACCCCAAGCCCTCCCTAGTTTCCTGCCTACACTCCTCCCCCTCTTCTCATCAACCTCCCTGCGGGGACAATTATCTCAGCCACGTGCTTTCCACAGGGGCTCTTTCCTCCCACACTGGCTTCATGTTCCAAGTGTCCGGAACCTGGCACAGAGCAGCCAAGGGGCCCAGACCACCATGTAAACCTCCCAGTCTTGCCAGGGCGCACTACTCACCTGCCGGCCCCACCCACCAGGCCCCAGACCCCTGTGCCCCAGCGTGGTTTGGACTGTGCACCCAGGCGTGAACAAGGCAGGATGGTGATTCAGGCTGGGCACACACTGCCCTCAGCCTCTTCGACCATCAGGATCAGGGGCTACTTGGGGACAGAGACCCTGAGGATGCACAGATCCTTCCCTGTGGCACAGGTCACAGGATCAGAGTTCCTGTGATCACAGCTATTCCACGTTTGCTTGGGCCCTGACCCTGGGGCAGGTACCATTTGTAACCTTGGTGAGAAAGCAGAGACCCTCCACCACCCCCCACCCTACCCCAAGCCTGAGAGTCCCCAGGAATGAGCGCTATGCTCTTGGCTGGGTAATAATCAACTGAGGCCTCAGAGCCTGGGGTGGGAGGAGGGGGACATGGTGGGTGAGGGCCCAGGCCAGCAGGCGTCTCTACAAACAAGGAAAGTCATCAGATCCTCCCACACTTCATCCCCCACCACACACACACACCCTCACACCCACTCACTCATTTCACAAACAGAGAAGGCCAGCCAGGCCCAGGCAGAGGGAGATGGCTGTCCAGGACCTGGGGGAGCCAAGGCCTTTGACCAGAGGCCACAAGCAGTGGGGTAAGGGAGGGAGGGCAGGACAGGCTGGCACTGAGAGCCACCCTGCGGCTCAGGGCTCGGATGACTGAGCAGGCAGATGTCCTGGCAAATGGGAACAAAAGCCCCCGACAGCACTCCCAGCTCCTGGTGCCCCGTGGCTGGTGTCCCAGAGCCTCCCGCTCAGAGCAGCGCTTCTGTCTCCCCTGCCCCCATCGGAGAGAAGGTGGTGGTGGGACTGGCAGTGGCGCTAGGAGCCCCCCATCACTGACCCCACCCACTCTCCCAGCTGTCTTCCTTCTCTCCTATCTCCCTGTGTCCAGAACTCCATCCGCCACAACCTGTCCCTGAAGAAGGGCTTCATCAAGGTGCCTCGGGAGAAGGACGAGCCAGGCAAGGGGGGCTTCTGGCGCATCGACCCCCAGTACGCCGAGCGGCTGCTGAGTGGGGCCTTGAAGAAGCGGCGGCTGCCCCCAGTCCACATCCACCCGGCCTTTGCCCGCCAGGCCGCGCCAGAGCCCAGCGCCGCCCCATGGGCCGGGCCACTGACCGTGAGCGCCGAGGCCCAGCAGCTGCTGCGGGAGTTCGAGGAGGCCACTGGGGAGGCGGGCTGGGGTGCAGGCGAGGGCAGGCTGGGGCGTAAGCGTCAACAGCCGCTGCCCAAGCAGGAGGCCAAGGTCCCGCGGCCCTCCAGCCCCCTGCTGCTGACCCAGGAGGAGCAGGCTGAGCTGGAACCCCTCAAGGGCAACTTTGACTGGGAGGCCATCTTGGACGCTGGCACGCTGGACGGGGAGCTGGGCACGCTGGAGACCTCGGAGCTGATCCCGCCGCTGAGCCCTGCCTCACACGGGGACGTGGACCTCACCATCCATGGCCACCACATCGACTGCCCTGTTACCTTGGGGCCTCCAGTGGAGCAGGCTACCGAAAGCCTGGACTTTGATGAGACCTTCCTGGCCCCATCCTTCCTGGAGCACCCCTGGGATGAGAGCACCCGTAGCTCCCTGCCCCCCGAGCCCCTCTTTGAGGCCGGGGATGCCACACTGGCCTCTGACCTGCATGACTGGGCCAGCCTGGCCGCCTTCTTGTAAGAAGCCAGGCCCTGCCCCACCTCCAGACAGCACCGAAGTCTGGGCCCAGACTGCCCCCCTCCCCGCCAGTGCAGGCCCATGGACACCCTACCACCCAGGCAGGGGCTGGGCCAGGTCAACCCACCAGGCCACACGGCCCCCAGCCCAGGCCATCCTCAGATTCTAGTCCAGCAGGCTGAGAATTGGGGCCCAGGACCAAAATTGCTGCCTCCGCTCCCCAGCCCCCCATACACACAGTGTTTCATTGATCCACTTCTTCCCTGCCCCAGAGACACGCTAAGGGCCCTGCACTATGAGAGCTGCAGCTTGGAGGGGCCCTGGCCAAGCTGGAAACATCAGTACAGGGCCCGCCCCAGAACACCTTAGCTTCAAAGCTTCTCTCTCTCCTGCTCTCCTCCCCAGGTCTCTATCCAGAGCAAGTTCCCTGGTACAACAAATGCTGATTAGGTGACTGCAAATTAACACCCAAGAGGCCTCTCCCGGCAGTCTGTGAGGAGGAGCAAGGCGGAGGGGGGAAGAGAGAGGAGACAGAAAGGAGGCCGGGGTGCTGGGTGGATCCAGGAGATTTTCTAAGGCCTCTGGGATCTTCTGGCTTCATCCCTAGAGGTGGGGCAGAGGGCATGTGTCCCTAATCTTTGAGCCCAACTTGAGGCTGAGAGCAGCGGGGAGATGGGGATCTGGGGGTTAGGGGCTGGGGCAGCCAAGCTGCAGAGGGAAAGGGGACAGACAGACTAATGTAGTGAGTGTAGCTATTGCTGAGGCTTAAGTGGGAGGGACGCAGTGCTTGCTAGAACTACTGGGATCAGGAATGGGGGGATGGCCCCGTGCCCTTGCTTGCACTCCTGCAGGGGAGTGTCTTGCTCCACCATAAACGCCCTGGGCTGCATCCCACATCCACTCTCCTAACCCATCGGGCATTTTAACCTTTTTCATAGAAAGTTATTTACAATAAAAACATTTTTAAAAATAAAGTTTTAAAAAGTCTCAAAATGGACCTGCTTGCAACTTTCTCTGGGGAAAAGCATGGGCCAGTTTTGGGGAGGCCACGGCCCAAGGGGGAATGGCTGGGAGCAAGATGGCGGGCACCAAAGGCCTGCAGAGTGTCCCCTGATGCACTCCTCATGATCTCTGGGTCCCCAGAGAGAAAGGGGCTGAGAGGCGGCCCTCGGGGGTCCCCTGCAGCCAGGGCCTCGGCACCTCTATATGTGCAATGGGGAGACTGTACCCACAGCCCCGAGGAGCAGGCGGCAAAGGAGGCACAGCCCCCTCCCTGGCCCTGGGGACTCACTCACAAAGGCCGTTCTTGCCCAGGGCTCGGCTCACGTTCCCCACCTCGCCCAAGTTGAGGGCCTGCCCAGACTCACCTGCGGTCCTCGCCTGGTCCTGTCTCCAGCTCCTCCCTCCCTTGGTCCCTTCCTGAAGGGACAGGGTGTGACGTCAGAGGGCCCCAGCCCCTGGGGCCCCACTTGCCACCCTGGGGTTCATTCACCCCACCCAGGGCCTTCCCTCCAATGCAGGTTGGGGCTGAGGGAGGCCATCAGGGCAGACGGAAGACGGAGTGCCTAGGCCCTACAGCTCCAGCCTGTGAGGAATCAACGTACTAGAGTTCTGATGGGGAAACTGAGGCACAGCAAATATGTGACACTCAGCAGGCACCTTTCAACCCCCTCACCCCAGCTTTGCCTGGAACCCATCTCTCCCCCGAGCCCGCACCTGGCCCCGCCAGCACACCCTTGTGGTGCACAGCCCCTTCCCCCAGCACTCACGTGCACGTGCGCACAGACACACACACACACACACACACTCACACACACACAAATGGGCACTGTCCTACACAATCCTGCCCAGCCTCCACGGGCCCCTTTCTCCTGAAGCCCCTTTCTTTCCTTGCATTCGAGGCTGGCTCCAGGACAACCTGGCATTCCCCCGCCAACTTGCTGCTTTCCCTTGCTAATTATTCCAAATATTTCAGAAGGGTGCACACACTGCAGGGCCAGCCGGGTTGGGGCCTTACAGAGCTCAGGAGGCAGCCCATCGCCTTCCCACCGCTTGCTGAGGAGGCTGCCCCAACCTCCCTCTGAGACTCCCTTCACCCCCTAAGCAACGACTCCCTCCCTCTCCCCACCACCCTCCGGCCTTCCTGCCCACGCTCCCCAGCACTGGGGGAACATGGGGGCTCCAGCCTCTCCACTGGTCCCCAGGCTCAGCCTCCAGCCCCCGCCAAAAGGGGTACACCCTGGATTGACAGGTGGGGCCCTTCACTGTCCCCCCTCCTCACCCGTTGCCTGGGCCCATGCTGGGGGAAGAGGGGCAAGGTCAGGGGCTGGCAGAACTGCCTGCCAGGTAAGGAGAGGCTGAAGAAGCTTCTGGCTGCCAGGAAGAATCCCCAGGAGCTCCTGAAAATCCCTATGCTTGGGACTAGCGTCTCTGGGGCTGGGACCCAAACACTGGCACTTTTAAGGGTCCATGGATGCTGCCAACGAGCAGCCAAAGCTAAGAGGGGGCTCCGAAGCGGCCAGAACACAGGGCTTCACACACCCTTTCAGCAGGCAGCGTTTGGGGGTTGGCGGTGGAGGGGGCGGGAAGCGTGAGTGGATCCTGTCCCTCCTATTCATCCCTGCCCCGGCCCTTGGCTGGGTGGCTTTTTCAAAAAACGTTCAGTGACTCCGTATTTATTTAGAGATTCAATGTAATCCCAGTCAATATATACTTTGCGCCCTTAACAGTAAGTTGCAGACAGGCTGCCCCATTAGCACTAGATACTTTAGTGTGTGTTTCCTTAGAACAAGGACACGCCTCCTTAATCCCAGTACCACCATCACAATCAGGAAATGAACACTGACCTGGTAATCCCATGTAACCGCAGACCCCCTTCACGTCTTGCAGATCACCCCAGTAATGCTCCTCTCCATTCCAGCATCCCAATCCAGGACCCCATGTTGCACTGAGCTGTCCTTTCTCTTTTGCCCTGTGTGGCTTTGAGCCCATGACTCAAGCTCTCTGCGCAGGTTTCGCATTTCCTTTGATCTCCACTTTTGAGGTGAGAAGCCCTTCAGCCACTTCACCCTCAGGTGTGGTACAGTCCCTTCCCAAAGCAAGAAGCCAGCTTTCTGTCTCCTCACTTTCCACCTCTTCCCAATCCTCCCTCCCCCATGTATCGCCAGCCAGGAAAGGGATGAGGGGCAATGTTCAGGAACTCAGTCTTTGGGGACCCTCGCCGTCTGCCCACGGGACAGGCCACCCCCAGCTCCAGTGACGGGAAGGCCCCCGCGATGGGATTCCATGCTGGCCTGAAGCAAATGCGCCAGGCCTCCTGAAGAGCTGAGCTGAGGGCAGGAAACAGTCTTCTCCCCGCCTCTGCCCCCCTCAACATACTGGGGACCCAGACGTGAAGAAGGAAGGTCATGTCCATGATGTCCTCCCAGATCAGCACCGACACCGTCTCCTCCATGTCCGGCTCCTACATCGCCCCTGGCACGGAAGAGGACGGGGAGGCTGTCCCCTGCCCCCGGGCCGCCAGCAGGACCCCCTCAGAAGAAGGAGACGTAAGAGAGGAGCATGGGATCGCCCTCCCCGCTCTGCTCTGCTGTGTACTTGAGTCCCAAGGAGCTCAGTCCAGGGCCTGCCAGGGAGATCGGCAAAGCCCCCCAGTGCTCGGGAGGGGAGCCCTGGAAAACACGGTACCGGGTTGTTGAATCACACTCCCTCAGATGTGATCTTCCATGTGGCACCACTTCTGTCCTGAGGACTTGGTTTGGGTTTGCTGCCGGGCGAGCTGGGTAGGAGAGCCGGTGGCATCTGCACCTTGACTTTTGTTGCTCCTTTGCAGGTGACACCAGCGGCGTCTCCAGACTGCAACTTTGCGGGCCTCGTTGCCACCGCTGAAGAGCAGGATGCAGAGGTAAGAGCAAGGTGGACGCTGGTGCCCCTCCACAGTCAGAGGGACTGCCGGCGCTGGCACAGGATGCAAATAGGATGGGGGCTCTTCTGGAAGAAGCCTTCCAAGGTGGTGCTCTTGGATCTGTTAGAGGCAGGGTGCAGAGCAGAGGGACTGTCCGGTTAGCAGAGGGTGCTGGTCTCAGTGTAATAGGCGTGGGGTGAGTTCCAGAGGGAAGTCTTCCAGGCGAGACCCTTGAGAGGTGTTTGTCCTCCAATTCACTTAGTATTTACCTGGCACAGGCATCTCACATCTTCCTGGCACTGGGGGACACAAAGACCGAGTGACATGGCTTTTGCCTGCCCACACCCCCAATCCACCCATCCCACCCATTCCGCAGCTCCATCTGATGGAGGAATCAGAGTTATAACTCAGCGTGAGAAGTGCTCTGACGGAGGTGTGCCTGAAGTATATGGAATGCCCAGCTCCCAGTGGGGACTCTACAACTTTCTCTTGAGCCAGATGTTCTCAAAGGAGTATCTGGATGGGACTGGGGATCCTAAAGGGTTCCTGAAAGTTTTATGATCTCACGGTTTGCTTTTTCATTTGACAACTTTTATTTCCACCTGAGAGAAACAGTGTGAGCTGAACTATTACCAAGGCTATTCCTGACAGTCCCACGGTCCCTCTGTTAGGTGCCTCAGACCTGGTCCCTCTGGAACGTGCCTCAGACCTGGTCCCTATGGGCCGATCCTGCCTCGCCAAGCAAAATCTGCCTCTGCTGGGCCTCCCAGCCATCTCACAGGGACAGGAAATATATGGATACCATGAGGGTGATTAGTTCTGTCTTCTGACAATCAGTAGACTCATTTCACTGCTTTATGGACTCACAGTGCCTTCCTTCTGTCCTAGGGAAATGATGTTCTAGAAGAAGAGGCCGGATCACCCACACAAGAAGATGGTAAAAGACCTGGTCTTTTGCTCCCTTTTATTATATTTCTTTCCCGGGTATTCTCTGAAGGGTAGAGAAAGGGGCACTGGTGTGACTTGGTGGCACTGCTCAAGGGTGTGGCTTTGGGGAAAGGTCGTCTTCTTGATGGAATATCAAACGAAGCAGGGTATCTAAGGACCTCAGCAGCCTTCCTGGCTCTTTCTGGGCCTCTGAGCCAAGGCTGCAGAAGATACATGGAGTTCTCCATCTACGTTGAGTAGATCCTGAAGCTTCTTGGGCAACTACCATCACCTTCCTTCCTGCTTCAGCTTCTCAGCTGAGTCTCACAGAACTGCTCTAGCAGCCCCAAAGTTCATCTGCAGCAGGAGAACAGCTTCCTCCCCTTGGGGGAACCGACTGTTAGGCAGTAGGTTTTCCTGCTTTAGTGAAGAAAACGGCTGGTGTTACAGTAGCAGAAGGATCACAGCCCTGGCGGCACAGCAAAGGTGAGGTGAAGAGACGTTAGCAGCTCAGCGTGCACTAGTGTTTGTAGGCTATTGGAACGAGTCTCTTTACCATCGTTCAGGCCTCAAGTAGATATTTTTTTTTTTAATTGCAAGAGTTGGTTTACAATGTTGTGTTAGTTTCTGCTGTACAGCCACGTGAATCAATTATACATATACATATATCCACTCTTTTTTTAGATTCTTTTCCCATATAGGCCATTACAGGGTACTGAGTAGAGTTCCCCTGTGCTCTACAGCAGGTCCTTATTAGTTATCTATTTTATATATAGTAGTGTGTATATGTCAATCCCAATCTCCCAATTTATCCCTCCCCTCCCTTGCCCCCCGCCATAACCATAAGTTTTTTTTCTACACCTGTGACTCTATTTCTGTTTTGTAAATAAGGTCAATCATATCTTCAGTCGGAAGAAGTTTGTTTCTAGTAAGCCGAGAAGCGAAGGAAGGACCTACATACAGAGCAAGGAAGTGGCGGGTGGGGGGGGTTAGGCGAGCTGGGAATCCCACCTGGGATTGTAGGACCAGGCGTCCCAGGAACCGGTGTCTCTTCCGTCTGCTCCTCTGAGGTGCCTCCACAGAAGGGCAACCTCTAGAGCAAACCTGGATCCCAGCCTGGATGCAGATGTCATGCTATTCGCTTCTGCTTTGGCCATGGCAGTTGCTTGGTGGTTGGTGTGGTGTGCAGGGGGTGCACATGTGCACATGACCACGCTCTCCTGGCCAAGTAGTGCCGGAGGAGGGGTGGTCGCCCAGGCTGTGCCTCTGTCACCCGCGCACGCCAACCAAGCCGGGGTTGGGCGCTACCTCCCCTCGGTTGATGTCTTCAGGATGCAAGGCTCCGAGTTCTCCATTGTGATTGTCGTCCCCAGTAGAATATTTGCTTCTAAAAGGCACAGGGCAGTACGTGGTTTCCGCCTGACATTCCATATGTGGTTTCCACCTGACATGCTGTACACAGTAGATGTATGTTTCTTCCTCTGCCTTTCACCAAGGAAAAAAAAAAAAAAACGGGTGGGGGGCTTGAAAAAATAACACCTAAAACTGTCCCCTTCCCATCTTACACGACTGTAGGTTTCTGGTCAGCCCCTTAAAACATACTCAGAATAGCAAATTAAGTCTCAAAGAAAATAAATCATAATTTTGCAAGCGATGCAATTCTTTGATTTGAGGTGCAAAATTACGGGACCAAAGAGCTTTAATTGCCATTTTATGTATTAGTCATTTCGCAGAGCCTTGTGGTCATAAACACACCCCACATGCACCGACAGACACAGGCCGGAGCCTGGGGTCACTTCCCCCGTGGCTCTCCTAGCTCTTCCAGCCTGGCTTAGCTCTGCTGTGGGCCCAGGTCTGTGTGTCCGAATCCCACAGTCCTCCCCAGTGCCTGATTTCCCAGGAACAAAGGCTGGAAAGGGGCCAGTTAAGGAAACAGAGCAGAACAGAGCGAGAACACAAATGTACCCACACAGTTTCCTTTATTGTCCACTCTCCCTACTTAATTATTGTCTTTTTTTTAACATATGATTTGATGTTTTTTGTCTCCATCCTTAAGATTTTTATTTTAAGGACAGCAAAGCAGAGAAAAACACAGCCAGGTCCTCTCAAACTGCCTTAACTCCATTACAGGCCAGAGGACATTCGCATTTCTAGGTATTGAGTGTGACAATAACAATGACTTTGACATTGCCAGCATGAAAGCACTGGACAATAAGCTGTGCTCTGCGGTCTGCTTACCCGGTGAGTGGCAGTCTGCTGAACATGAACTTGGTGGGAGACGCTCCCGTGCTCACACCCCTGCTCTCACCCTGGGACACCCATCTCCTGCCCTGCAGTTCCTGCATGAAGGCATGGGCTTTGCTAAGGTGCTGGGAGCCAGTTGATGAAAGGAAGTGAGGCGGCCTCGGGAGAGTCCTTGGGCAAAGAGCGACTCTGCTCTAAACGAATCTATTTGGGCATGGAGAAAGGCGCAAAAATACCCCCAAAGCCTTCCGATTTGGCCTGACCGTGCCCCCTCCATCATGATCTTGCAGATCCCATGGCAGGGGGCCTGGTCTTGTTTCCATCAACAGGCAGTTTAAGGCAGACACGGCCTCTGTCATAAGGTCTTGGAAAGAGAGCCTGAGCCCTTGAAAAGGGAACCTGTAGCCCCTCAGAGGAGAGTGGTTAGTTAGGATCAGAGAGGAATTTCAAAGCCTGCATTTTATAGACTAGCTCTGTGACCCAGTGAGCCCTGGGCGACCACCAGTTGCCTTGTGCTCCCTAGATTTGGATCCCAAAGGAACGATCAGGGGTCGAGGGTGACTCTTCTCCCTGGAGCCCTAACTCTATAAATTCCATCAGGGCCATCAACGTGCCCCTTATTCCTTCTCATGACACTAAACTGAATCCGGGATGAGTTCTCAGGAGGAGCCCACCTGTCAGTCACACTCTGCGCACTGATGTCTCTCTGCTCCGTGCTCACCAAGGGCTTCACCAACCATGGCTCTAAAGCCACATCTTGCCCGGTGGACTAGGTCGAAATTGCCCCTCCTGGGTTCACAGCAGAGACTGCCTTCATGTTGCGTGGTTTGTAATCTCTTAAACATGCCCTGGACATACTTAAGCTTCAGGACAGCCACGTCCCGTCATGGGTCCAGTGCTTTACTCTCTTGGCGACGTGGTTACAGGTGCTGGAGGGACACAAACTCCTGTGGTTGCCACTCTCCATCAGATTGCAAAAGACCCAGGTCCTCACCCCTCTGGCCCCATGAAGGCTTGTGGTGGAGGAAGCCATAATCCCCAGAGACACCTCCCACGGCCTTCCCAGGGGCTCTCCGGTCCCTTCCCACTTAGCGTTGACCCAGCCAGGCCTGGGCCAGAGTGGCTGAGGTCCAGGGTACACTTCACTTCCTGCCTTCCTACTCTTTACCTGGCTTCTGCCTGTCCATTTGTTTCTCATGTCTTTTTGCCAAATGTACGTCTGTCTGTCCAGTTTGTTTATTTTGAAACTCATTTAGGTTATCCAGACTTCATGTGAAAGTTCATGTTCACCCACACCCAACCCCAAGCTTGCTGGGCGCACGCACATCCTAGGGGCCCTCGCTGAGGCTTCCGGTCCTAACTGGCAAGAGCCTGTATTTAATATGCTGAAATTTTCCAGGAAAAAACATATTTGTGAGACTAGATTAATCCCTGTTCCACAAAAGCGGGGATGCTTCTGTGGCAAAGGTTACAGGCAGGATTTGTTTTGGTCACTAGTTGGGGAAGATGCCATCTCTGCCCTCACTCCGCCCTGAGTCTGTGGCAGCTGTGCCGGCCAGCCGCTCACTGGGTTTCAAGAGAGGAATCTAGGCTCCTGCCTCCCTGCAGTGGCTCCCCACCAACACCCGTGTTGGGCAGAGAGAGCTCCTGGGAATTCTTTCAGCCACCCATGCTGGTGGAAACTGACCCCAGGCCTTGTGCTTCCTCCTCTCCCTAACTCCTTCCGGCCAACCTGCTGGTGGATGTTTATTCCACTCTGGGATTGCGGCAGGGGAGCGAGACCTGGAAGGAAAACAATGCCTGGGCTTCTTTATGGTGATCTCGAGAGCCAGCCATTCTCAGATTAAACTGGCTTCACCGTTCAGGCCAGACATGAAACCGAATGACAGTGGCGGCTGCCGGGAGAGGGAGTTGAAGGTCGCATCGTAGCCTCACCCCGAGGTCTCAAGGGCTCTTACGGGAGAAGGAAAGTGCATCTGCTCTCTTGGTAAAATGTTTCTCGGGTTCTGCTGTTAGCGTCACACAGGTAGTAAAGAGCTGGGGAACTCTCTGGAAGCATCTGTCGGGTTAATGTCAGGTTAATGACAGGAGCATCCACTGTGGTAGGTCCCGTGGAATCAACAGACCTCACCACGCTCAGCTGTAAGTTCAAAGTTCCATCCTATGACTGAGGTGCCTCAGGCTGGCTTGGCCGTCAGGACAGCTTCTCAGGCACTTGGTCTCCCTCTCCACGCTGTTTCCCTCCCCACATGGATGCCACTCCCCTCACGGAGTGCCCACAAGGAGGGAGCCCGGGGAGCATCCCATGGTCCACCCTCCCCAGGCCCACAGGTGCTCTGCCAGGAGCCCCAGCTCGCGGCAAGGATGGCTCAGGTCCCCATCCTCGCTGCTCTCATCAGCCTTGTGGGAGTGATGTTGAGAAAGCACCTGTGTCATTCCAGCACCTCTTCCGCTAAGAAGCCTCTGGGTCTTCTTTGGCCCTGAGACCAAGGTGGGGGGGGGGCGATGGTATGTTCTGAGATTGTTCTGCAAGGTTCTCAAAGGGAGGAAATCTGAGTTGACCATTGTAGGTGGTGAGCCGATTAGAAGCGTGAGGCCATGCTAGGTAGACGGGGCCCCAAGGAACCTGATGGAGTATCACACAGGCGTCAGGATAGTGGCCAGGGGACCAGTGACAATTCTGTGAAAAGGCTCTGGGGAGTGTGATGGGAAAAAGCAAAGATAATTTGAGTTTATTAGTGGAAATACAAATGTTTTTGTTTTGTTTTGTTTTGTTTTTTGTGGTACGCGTGCCTCTCACTGTTGTGGCCTCTCCCATTGCGGAGCACAGGCTCCGGACGCGCAGGCTCAGCGGCCATGGCTCACGGGCCCAGACGCTCCGTGGCATCTGGGATTTTCCCGGACCGGGGCATGAACCTGTGTCCTCTGCATCGGCAGGCAGACTCTCAACCACTGCGCCACCAGGGAAGCCCGATACAGATGTTTTTAAATGATGGCATTGGACAGGAGTGGGCATACCGATGAAATCTAAAAGTACTTATGGAGGGAATTCCCTGTCCGTCCAGTGGTTAGGACTCAGCACTTGCACTGCAGTGGCCTGGTTCAATCCCTGGTCGGAGAACTAAGATCCTCCAAGCCACTGCACAGCCAAAAACAAAACAAAGAAAAGTACTTATGGAGACCTGAAATAACCCAAGACTAAGACGCCACTAGGAAGGGTTATGCTTCGCAGATACTAAGGAAAAATCGCAATTAACTTTCTCTTTTCTTGGAGAGAAACTCTACAAGATGGTGGAACTGTTACAGACCTTAAATTTAATTAGTGGCTGGGTAGAGGCAGGAAAGAGGTGTGTGGAATCCCCCTAGATGTGCTCCCCAAATCTGCCTCTAGAGGTCTCCTCACTCCCCCGTTTCTGAGCCTGAGGATGGAATTAAGTGGGAACCACCTTTCTCTACCTCCTGTGAAGGATTTTCAATCTCCAGGCTCCCTTTTCTGGCTGAGGGCTGGACAGAATGGCAGCACTCGCTCAGGAAGTCCTCCTGCGCCTTCCACGCTTACCTTCTGCATCCAGGATGCACGGAGCAGCAGGGTTTCGCCGAGGGTCTGGCAGAAGCCTTTTTAGAGGAAAGAGCACCACCGACTGTACTAAGAAGCTGGGGAGATCAGAGACTTCAGGTCTGAGTCTTGAGGCTGTTTCAGAAGGAGCCAGTTTTCAGCCCTGGCTCAGAATCTGGACCGGTGGTGTTTGTAGCAAGGACTCAAGAATTCAGAGCCAGGCAGCCTGGCAGCCAGTGGTGGTGGCGGCGAGGCTGCGGCAGTGTTTTGATTTGACTTTCTGTGTGTGTGTGTGTGTGCGTGTGCGTGTGTGTGTGTGTGTGTGTGTGTGTGTCTTCTCTCCTTTTTACCATTTGCTTTTGCTCTTTCATACCAAACAGCCGCAGTTCCGGAGTCCTGCCCATTAAACACAGAGGAATAAGTATGAGATCTACCAAATTATATAAAATGAAGGAACAACTTATTTCATCTGGGGGTTCCTAACTTAAAAGGGCAATCTTGCCTGCTCTTCATCCTGTCACCCTTAGAGCGGTAAAGCACTGTGGACCCATGTGCCGGACTCCGGTACCCCCAGGGAGTACAGATCCCCGCATTCCGTCTGGCTGTGAGAGATACCTAAACATTTCCTGTCCCACTCACTCCCCTTCCCCTGGGGTCCACCTCCACAAGACTATTATTAGAGCCTTAGGGCGGATTAGCACACCAGGACATTTATGGGTATACACAATTTATACCCGCTGAATCCCAGTGCTTCTGCCATTAAAGGGTTTTGTGTCTTGGGCTGGCCTAACCTGAAGCTGACCCCAGACATTGGTGAGTGGCCTCCCTCAAATGTGACACAGTGAGCCTCACGCCCACCCTCCAGGGTCAGTGGCTCCGTCCACGAACTGAGCCATCTGAAGGGCCTGGCTCTCGGCTCTGCCCTGGAAGAGATCACCGTGTGCTGGAGGATCCAGCAATTTCCACACAGCATGAGAAATTGGGTGGTCGTACGGGCCAGTGGGGGAACACTTCGGAGCATGCTGGACCCCATCTGGCTTCAGGGGGTGCCTTCTGGGGGCAGGTGCTGGAAGAGGCAGCTCAGCAGTCCTCGGCCAGAGAATGGAAGGCTTTCCCCAAACTCAGGGGGTTAGGGCTTCATCCTCTCCCTTCAGAAGGGGCATCTCGCTGCACTGGGGGGACTGAATCAGATGGAGTCAGTCTGTGGGATGGGAGGACGACTTGGGGGAGATGAGTGTAGCCTGAACAAGGCCTGGGGGGCGGATGGTTTTCGCGCACATTCTGTGAGTCAGGCGCCCTGCTCACCACTCTTCCATGTCACCTCGCTTAGTCTCACAGCATCCCTGGGGAGTAAGTACTTGTCTCCCATCTGATGGATGGGAAAACCTGGGCTCCAAGTACAGTGACCTGCCCAAGGTCACACAGTCAGTACGTTACAAGCTGGGGCTGTATCCCGGTTTTCTGACTACAGATTTAGACCTTACTAGAGCTTGAACAAGCAGGAGGTCATGGTGGATTGGATACAGAGCATGAAGGAGAGAGAAGCACCAAGAGTGTGTTTCCAGCATGGGCAGCGGGTGCTTCTCGTGCAGGAACTGCAGTACAAGGGGGGAAGATGATGAGTTTCGTGTATGGTACCCGGGGGACCCCAAAGCTCTGGAGCTAATGTCTCCTGGGGTTGGTGGCACCAGCTGATAGCAACTCTCGGTGGGCTGTTCAGGTGCAGAAGGAGAGGAACAGCTGTCACTCTGTTCTCTGCCATGCCATTTGGTCCCTGGCACCCTGCTGGGCAGCCAGTCCCTTCCTGCCCCACCCTGGCCCCCACAGCAAACACTAACTCTGAGCCCAAATTAACACACTCTTCTCCCTCCCCTTCACCTCCTCCTGCTCTCGTGAGAGTCTCAGCCAGACTCAGTTTCTTTTCCTGGTCCGCTGTAACACTTAGGCAAACTTCAAGACCAAATAAAGATACAAAGGTGGAGCCTACGGCAAGCTCACAAAACAAGGACCATCCTGCATGTCCCTCCATCAGTGGGCCACAGTGGCCATGACTGTCCCTCGCCCAGTGGACGCCACTGCTCCCAAGTTTCACGTGCTGTGGTTTGCACCCTGTGGGAGTTCCAGGTAATGCGCATCTTGCCAGTTTTCGTGCCAAACTCCGGACTGTCCTGCCAGAGACACCATCTACACCAAACCAAAGGTCCGGTAACCTTCCTTTCCTCTTCTCAGGTGCCTGGCAGGCTGACGACAACGTGGTCAGTCGTCGGAACACGCAGTGCAGACGCTCATCTTCTGGCAGCCTGGAGGACCCCGAGAACAGGCTCTGCGTGTGGGATCCTTTGGCCATCTGAGAGCCTTAGCCCCTGTACCAGGGCTCTCCTCCCGTTCTCACATCCCATCCTGGCCTCATGGCACCACTGACCTCCTGGGCATCCTCAGCAAGAAACACGGAGACTTTTTAGACCCACGTGAAAGCTGGATGCTGAGGGCACCTGACCCTTCTCCCAGACTCATCTTCTTCCGCAACCGTGATCCTTCCCCTCTCAGAAGGGACTGGAAACCTCTTTTCTCCTTGTGGGCTAAAGCCACTCGAACTGCAGCTCATGAGACCCTTTGCAGAGAGTCTCTGGAATGTTTCCACTGTATCTTGATCTTCAGGTGGAGCTGTGGCCTACAGACTGGTTATTTCTTGTGTATCTTTTTTTTTTTTTCTCCTTAGGAGGTAGACCAAGAAGACTCAAGAGTTTGGGTGACTTCATTACAAACACCCATCTGGCATTTTCTAGTCTCTGGGACATCATGACCAATCTGAGACCTGCAGTTTGGGGTGGCGTTGGGGGATGACTCCTGTGAGAAGGGAAAGCCATATTGCACTGTAAGTGGGGTTTCCCTCAAAATGCATTAGGAGCTCCTCTCTCAAGGACAAGAAGCAGTGGCAACCACCAGAAGGTTGGTTGGGAAAACAGTTCTTGCTTCTGGTAGCAGAGGCTATGCCTCGTGTGTCTGCTTAGGAAGGAGGCCTTGAATCTGAGAACCCCTCAGTTAAATGATGACCTACCGGGGACTTCTTTATGATCAGGTGCACTCAGGAAGGCCTGGGGCTCCATCCTAAGGTGACACTGCAAAGGCATTTTTGACCCCCTCTATGTACCAGGCACTTGTTAGGGACTGTCGTATATTATCACGTTTCATCACTACCGCCCTGTCAGGTGGCATTCTTATCCCTGCTGCCCCCGTCTCCACCCCGCTTTTCTGAAAGAGTTGAAGAAAGAAGCTGAGAGAGGGGTGGACCGGTGGTTCTCATTTGGTGCCCAGGAACCCCAAAGGAGGTTGGGGGAAGGGCTGAGCTGGGGTCAGTGGTGGTCTGGAAGGCTCCCCACCCCACCGGTTTTCCTCCCCTGTCCTCCAGATCAGCTGAGCCTGATGGGGGGAGCCGGAGGTACTGCCTTCCATAGGCTCATCAGAGATTTAGAGATATTGTTCAAATCACATGTGCACCCCACCTCACTCTGGTGTAGGGCATAGAAATAACAGCCTGAAACAGCAAGACCGTAAGCTGTTGGCTCTTCGTCCCTCAACACTAGTGTTATCAATGGATTCCTCATAGCTCTCTGATAGATGCATTGTCTGCTGGCTTTTGGAAGAGGTGGTTATTTAGTGGAGCATGAGATTGAGAAGCAAAGTGGGATCCAACATTTTGTGAGGCTGAGATGTGACAGAGCCCTAGGCTATGCCCACCATGATGGCCTGAATTAGTAGTTGGAATTGTTGCCCTACAAGAGCTTTTCAGGGTCCTTCCCAAGGCCTCAAAGAGAGCCCAGTGCCAGGGAATGTTTTGCACCTCCTGTGTGGCTGCTTTGCGCCACCAGGTGCGTGGTGACCCTCACTGCCTGGTGGTTGTGGTTCACATCCTGCCCTGGGGGTGGGCAGGGGGAGGCCTGTGGTCCTGACAGACACTACATGAGCCAAGCCTGAATCTCAGCTTCTGCCTTGAGTTCCCGTGTCCACCCGCTCTGAAATCCTGCAGTGGGCTCTGCTGTTTCAGGCCCCATTTAATGTCCTTCCTTTCCCCGAAACATTCTTACAGCCCCTTTCATATTGATGATTCCAGCAATAACCACACTTCCTGATCTCCTTGAAGTCTGAGTCCCAGAAGCACTAGGGAAGGGGGCGCTCCCTTAGCCTGGGGTGGTGGTATACAGATCCACCTCCTCGCCCGGCAGGTAGTATTCAGAGTGTGGTGTTACCTGAGATGAAGGAGATGCAGGTAAACAGTTGCCACAGTGGCCAGGAACCCTAAGAGGAAGCCATTGTCTTCACCCTTTCTGGAGGGTCAGTCTTCTCCCAGGAAGAGGCTCAGAGACATTCCTCAAGGCCTTGGTTCCATAACCAAGACATACCCGGGTGAGAAGTGGCCCTTCACTCCTGTTTCTCAGACAGTTCCTGCTCTCTCCCCCATCCCCTCACCTCTTTGCCCTCATTTAGCTCTTTGGCGAGCAGAAATATCCCATCCAAAAGGGCTGGGATCAGGGAACAGGGCACAGAGCCTGGTCGGGGAACAGGACAGCCGCCCCAGTCATCATCTGGAGATGGTCATGTTGTTAGCAGTTGACCCACAGAGAATATGACGGGGCCTGGTTTCTCACACAAGGACACAGACTAACCAGAGGCCTGGGGCTCCTTCCTGCCACACTCAGGTCGGAGCTCACCTATGAGCTCACTTCCGGGTGGTGTGGTGATCCCAGCCTTCTCACAGAGCCCTTTTTCCTTCTCCTCCCCAGTCCCATCCCACCAGAGGTCATGCCCACGCTGGGGCATCTCCTGGGCACGGATCCACACACGTTAAGCCATCTCACCTGGGGAGAGTTTGTGTCCTGTTCACCTGACATTGGCATGCTGCTTGCTCACTTTGCTTTAGGATCTGCACACCTACTGTGTGTAAGTATGTGTGTACTGTTGTGCCAGCTGTGTACCCCTCACTCCCTGGAGTACACTCATGGGCACACTACAGTGGGGACGTCAAGGATGCAATATTTATGGACTGCTGCATGATTCTTAAAAATGAATAAAACTGTTCACAAGGGAAGGAGAGCTATTAATTGCGCAGTTGGCTTATTTGTGAAAGTTTCTGTCCGACTTTCTCCAGCACGCTTTTAATACTTTGACTCAATTACAACTCACACAGCAGAAATATACAAGATCATGAGAGATTACTACAAGAAACTCTATGCCAATAAAATGGACAACCTGGAAGAAATGGACAAATTCTTAGAAATGCACAACCTGCCAAGACTGAATCAGGAAGGAATAGAAAATATGAATAGACCAATCACAAGCACTGAAATGGAAACTGTGATTAAAAATCTTCCAACAAACAGAAGAAGCCCAGGACCAGATGGCTTCACAGGCGAATTCTATCAGACATTTAGAGAAGAGCTAACACCTATCCTTCTCAAACTCTTCCAAAATATAGCAGAGGGAGGAGCACTCCCAAACTCATTCTACGAGGCCACCATCACCTTGATACCAAAACCAGGCAAGGATGTCACAAAGAAAGAAAACTACAGGCCAATGTCACTGATGAACATAGATGTAAAAATCCTCAACAAAATACTAGCAAACAGAATCCAACAGCACATTAAAAGGATCAAACACCATGATCAAGTGGGGTTTATTCCAGGAATGCAAGGATTCTTCAATATACGCAAATCAATCAATGTGATACACCATATTAACAAATTGAAGGAGAAAAACCATATGATCATCTCAATAGATGCAGAGAAAGCTTTCGACAAAATTCAACAGCCATTTATGATAAAAACCCTGCAGAAAGTAGGCATACAGGGAACTTTCCACAAGATAATAAAGGCCATATATGACAAACCCACAGCCAACATTGTCCTCAATGGTGAAAAGCTGAGACCATTTCCACTAAGATCAGGAATAAGACAACGTGGCCCACTCTCACCACACTTATTCAACTTAGTTTTGGAAGTTTTACCAACAGCAATCAGAGAAGAAAAGGAAATAAAAGGAATCCAAATTGGAAAAGAAGAAGTAAAGCTGTCACTGTTTGCAGATGACATGATACTATACATAGAGAATCCTAAAGATGCTACCAGAAAACTACTAGAGCTAATCAATGAATTTGGTAAAGTAGCAGGATACAAAATTAATGCACAGAAATCTCTGGCATTCCTGTACACTAATGATGAAGAATCTGAAAGTGAAATCAAGAAAACACTCCCATTTACCATTGCAACAAAAAGAATAAAATACCTAGGAATAAACCTACCTAAGGAGACAAAAGACCTGTATGCAGAAAATTATAAGACACTGATGAAAGAAATGAAAGATGATACAAATAGATGGAGAGATATACCATGCTCCTGGATTGGAAGAATCGATACTGTGAAAATGACTCTACTACCCAAAGCAATCTACAGGTTCAATACAATCCCTATCAAACTACCACTGGCATTTTTCACAGAACTGGAACAAAACATTTCAAACTTTGTTTGGAAAAACAAAAGACTCCGAATAGCCAAAGCAATCTTGAGAATGAAAAACGGAGCTGGAGGAATCAGGCTCCCTGACTTCAGACTACACTACAAAGCTACAATAATCAAGACAGTGTTTTACGGGCACAAAAACAGAAAGATAGATCAATGGAACAGGATAGAAAACCCAGAGATAAACCCACGCACATATGGTCAACTTATCTTTGATCAAGGAGGCACGAATGTACAGTGGAGAAAGGACAGCCTCTTCAATAAGTGGTGCTGGGAAAACTGGACAGGGACCTGTAAAAGTATGAGATTAGATCATTCCCTAACACCATACACAAAAATAAGCTCAAAATGGATTAAAGACCTAAATGTAAGGCCAGAAACTATCAAAGTCTTAGAGGAAAACATAGGCAGAACACTCTAGGACATAAATCCCAGCAAGATCCTTTTGGACCCACCTCCTAGAGAAATGGAAATAAAAACAAAGATAAACAAATGGGACCTAATGAAACTTCAAAGCTTTTGCACAGCAAAGGACACCATAAACAAGACCAAAAGACAACCCTCAGAATGGGAGAAAATATTTGCAAATGAAGCAACTGACAAAGGATTAATCTCCAAAATTTAAAAACAGCTCATGCAGCTCAAGAGCCAAAAAAACAAACAACCCAATCCAAAAATGGGCAGAAGACTTAAATAGGCATTTCTCCAAAGAAGATATACAGACTGCCAACAAACACATGAAAGAATGCTCAACATCATTAATCATTAGAGAAATGCAAATCAAAACTACAATGAGATATCATCTCACACCAGTCAGAATGGCCATCATCAAGAAATCTAGAAACAATAAATGCTGGAGAGGGTGTGGAGAAAAGGGAACACTCTTGCACTGCTGGTGGGAATGTGAATTGGTACAGCCACTATGGAGAACAGTATGGAGGTTCCTTAAGAGACTAAAAATAGAACTACCATATGGCCCAGCAATCCCACTACTAGGCATATACCCTGAGAAAACCATACTTCAATAAGAGGCATGTACCAAAATGTTCATTGCAGCTCTATTCACAATAGCCCGGAGATGGAAACAACCTAAGTGTCCATCATCGGGTGAATGGATAAAGAAGATGTGGCACATATATACAATGGAATATTACTCAGCCATAAAAAGAAAGGAAACTGAGCTATTTGTAATGAGGTGGATAGACCTAGAGTCTGTCATACAGAGTGAAGTAAGTCAGAAAGAGAACGACAAATACCATATGCTAACACATATATATGGAATTTAAAAAAAAATGTCATGAAGAACCTAGGGGTAAAACAGGAATAAAGTCACAGACCTACTTGAGAATGGACTTGAGGATATGGGGAGGGGGAAGGGTAAGCTGTGACAAAGCGAAAGAGAGGCATGGACATATATACACTACGGAACGTAAGGTAGATAGATAGTGGGAAGCAGCCGCAGAACACAGGGAGATCAGCTCGGTGCTTTGTGACCGCCTGGAGGGGTGGGATGGGGAGGGTGGGAGGGAGGGAGATGCATGAGGGAAGGGATGTGGGAACAGATGTATATGTATGACTGATTCACTTTGTTATAAAGCAGAAACTAATAAAAAATAAAAATAAAATAAAAACAATAAATACTTGGGAAGAAAAAAAAAAAACTTTGACTCAAGACAAGCTGGACATGGAGGAGTGAGAGAGGGCAAGGGGTAGAGGGAAAGACATGTTTCTGGGTGGGAGCTGGTGTACCATCCCCTGGGCACAGCTTCTGCGCAGAGGCCTGATAAGGAGCCCTCACCTCCACCCACCCCCTTCAACCAGAGAACTTCCAACTGCTGCTCCTCAATAATTGAAGAGCAGGAAAGCTGGTGACTAGAGGGAGGCTGGGGGAGGGGAGGAGGAAGGACCACAGTCCACCGTTAGTGCGTCACTTAAAGGCTGGTGAAATTAATGGGGCAAATGACCCCAGTCACAGAATTTGGCAAGTCCACGGCTTTCCTGGGTTTCACCCACCGGCTCTGTTTCCTCGGCTATCTGGAAAGGAGGGAGAGCACTTGCGAAGAAGCCTCTGGAATGTCAGCTTCTGGGAATCTTGCTGAGGACGGGGCGGGGAGGGAGCGCTTACCGGGAAACACTGGATTACCCTAGCCGCCTTGGGGTGTCTGCGACCGGGGCTGCGGTTTCTGCGGACCTGAGCGGCAGGTGGCATCGGAGAGTCAGACCTGCTTGCGGGCACCAAGACGACACTCGGTCGGGAGACAGGGACAGGCCGCAGAAACGTGAGGAAGTGCCACTCGCAGCCCAGAGGAGAGGAAAGGAAAGCCCCAAGCATGCACCCAGCCCTGGCCCCCGCGCCACGGGCTGCGTCCCAGGAGCCGTCGCCACCTCTGAGCAGCCCAGATGGGAAGGGGGTGGGGCGGAGTACGGTTCCCGCGGCGAACTGCTCGCTGAGGGCCCCGGGGCCTCTGCGGGAGCGCCGAGCCGCGCGCCTCTCCGAGCCCTGCGCGGGGCCCTCGGGCGGGAATGCGCGGAGCCGGGACGCGATGGCGGGTAGGGGACTGGGTCGCGCGCGGGAGAGGGCGGCAGGAGGGAGCTGGAAGAGAGTTACCGCGTGAGAGAGCGGTTAAGAGCCCGCGGTCTCTTTGGAGATGCCCTGGCCAATGGCAGAAGCGGAAACCGTTTATATGGGCGGGGCGTCGCCACGGCAGCAGGAGACGCCTTGTGAGCGGCTACTGAGTGCCGGTCCCTGGCCGCTGGCTTTCAGAGAGGCGCCGGCGGGCGTGAGTGGCGACGAGGATTGCTGGCTGGGCCCTCGAGCTGGGAGCAGAGAGCCGCGGTGAGGGTGGGCGGTGGGAGGAATTTCTTTGAGAACCTTCCTTTGGCCCGGGCTGCGCTCTGAGCCAGGTAAGGGACGGGGAGGGCTGCAGGCCGTGGGAAGGGAGGGCGTCAGTACCAGCCCGCTCTCCCATCCGTCCCCGACGGAAGTGGTGGGCCCGGGGACTGACATCAGAGGCGTTTGGGGGACACTCACTTCCCGCCCCCTTATAACTCTCTGTATTGTTTCCTTCCTTCCCCTTGATCCCCATCCTAATATCCCTTTTCAAAGATCAGACGACCTCCCCCGCCCCCCGACCCGTCGTACTGCCCTCCTGGACTCTCTCGCCCCATTTCCATTGGTTGTGGACGGAGAGAGGGGGGTTAATTCCCCGCTTTGAGGGAGAAAGGGGTGGCCTCGCATGCCCCTACACTATTCCCTCGTTTGGCTAATTAAGTCTCCTCTAAAAGATCCA
This sequence comes from Mesoplodon bidens, assembly GCF_964165515.1. Taxonomy (NCBI): domain Eukaryota; kingdom Metazoa; phylum Chordata; class Mammalia; order Artiodactyla; family Ziphiidae; genus Mesoplodon; species Mesoplodon bidens. Next base: position 294,312 of record NW_027672498.1, read on the forward strand.
AGAGGAAAAGAGCGAGGCGAACCCCGTGTGGGTCGGACCCCCGGGCACACCTTCTGTTTCCCAGACCTCGGCAGTAAAAGATCCTCCCCAGCTGCAGGAAGGATTTTAGTAAGAGCCTCCCCCCTCGCCCACACTCTCCCCTCGGGGGTGGGGAAAGAGGGCTCAGTTCCCGCTCTGGTCCCCGCAGGCACCACATTCCCTTTGGAGGAGGCTACCCCCAGATCGCGGGATGGAAGCCCGCTTCTGGGAGGCTGCGTAACTGAAGCCGCGGGAGTCAGCGGGCCGGAGAGCTCGGCGGTCACCCTCGGCTCGGCTCGTGGATGTTGACAGCCCCCTCGGAGAGTGCCCGCAGATATGGCGGAGAGCTGGCTACGCGTCTCGGGAGCAGGGGCAGCGGAGGAGGCCGGACCGGAAGGCGGCCTGGAGGAGTCCAATGCCCTGAATGACAGCCTGACCAGCCTGCAGTGGCTGCAGGAATTCTCCATTCTCAAAGCCAAGGTCCCCGCCCTGCCTTCAGGGGACACCGACCCTCACGGCTACCACGAGCTGTCAGGCTCGGCCGAGCCGGGGTCTCCCCTGGCGGCGGACCCCGCCTGCCTGGGGCAGCCGCACACACCCGGCAAGCCCACGTCCTTGTGCACGCCGCGGAGCGCCCCCTCGGGGCTGCAGGCCTCGCCTCCCGACGACGTGGACTACGCCACCAACCCGCACGTGAAGCCGCCCTACTCGTATGCCACGCTCATCTGCATGGCCATGCAGGCCAGCAAGGCCACCAAGATCACCCTGTCGGCCATCTACAAGTGGATCACGGACAACTTCTCTTACTTCCGCCACGCTGATCCCACCTGGCAGGTAGGGAGGCACTCCCTCCCTCCCTGCCCATGCCCGCGCGCACTGGACTCACATCCCAGATCCGCAGGCCAAGTAGGCGCGGTACGGCCAGGGCCCCGAGAGAGGAAGGCCGTCCAGGAAGGACCTCAAGGGAGCCCAGTGCTTGGACTGCTGCCCCTTTGACTTCAGAGACGGAGGAGGGAGGATGTTCAGAGGGCTGCAGGGGTGCCGACATAGAGGTTCAAGTGGAAAGAACTTGTCCCTCATCCGGCAGGCTCAGCCCAAAGACCAGGGCTGAACTATGCGTGGACACAGCCCCCCAGGGTAGGTTGATGGACTGAGGGACACATTTGTGTCCCAAGTCCTGCAATTCCTACACACTACCCTCCTAAAGGTCAGTTTGTCAGGGCCTGACTGGAGGCAGAGCATGGTTGCTGCCCGGCTCTGCATCCCGCCTGCTTTCAGTTGGCTGGAGGGGCTCTGGGAGGGGAGAGGGGTGTGCTGCAGGGTGTGGTGGCCATCTGTGTCCCAGTGGAAGGGCTACGGGGCCTTCCAAAAGCTGCTGTGCCAGCCCCCACCCCAAGCCCTCCCTAGTTTCCTGCCTACACTCCTCCCCCTCTTCTCATCAACCTCCCTGCGGGGACAATTATCTCAGCCACGTGCTTTCCACAGGGGCTCTTTCCTCCCACACTGGCTTCATGTTCCAAGTGTCCGGAACCTGGCACAGAGCAGCCAAGGGGCCCAGACCACCATGTAAACCTCCCAGTCTTGCCAGGGCGCACTACTCACCTGCCGGCCCCACCCACCAGGCCCCAGACCCCTGTGCCCCAGCGTGGTTTGGACTGTGCACCCAGGCGTGAACAAGGCAGGATGGTGATTCAGGCTGGGCACACACTGCCCTCAGCCTCTTCGACCATCAGGATCAGGGGCTACTTGGGGACAGAGACCCTGAGGATGCACAGATCCTTCCCTGTGGCACAGGTCACAGGATCAGAGTTCCTGTGATCACAGCTATTCCACGTTTGCTTGGGCCCTGACCCTGGGGCAGGTACCATTTGTAACCTTGGTGAGAAAGCAGAGACCCTCCACCACCCCCCACCCTACCCCAAGCCTGAGAGCCCCCAGGAATGAGCGCTATGCTCTTGGCTGGGTAATAATCAACTGAGGCCTCAGAGCCTGGGGTGGGAGGAGGGGGACATGGTGGGTGAGGGCCCAGGCCAGCAGGCGGCTCTACAAACAAGGAAAGTCATCAGATCCTCCCACACTTCATCCCCCACCACACACACACACCCTCACACCCACTCACTCATTTCACAAACAGAGAAGGCCAGCCAGGCCCAGGCAGAGGGAGATGGCTGTCCAGGACCTGGGGGAGCCAAGGCCTTTGACCAGAGGCCGCAAGCAGCGGGGTAAGGGAGGGAGGGCAGGACAGGCTGGCACTGAGAGCCACCCTGCGGCTCAGGGCTCGGATGACTGAGCAGGCAGATGTCCTGGCAAATGGGAACAAAAGCCCCCGACAGCACTCCCAGCTCCTGGTGCCCCGTGGCTGGTGTCCCAGAGCCTCCCGCTCAGAGCAGCGCTTCTGTCTCCCCTGCCCCCATCGGAGAGAAGGTGGTGGTGGGACTGGCAGTGGCGCTAGGAGCCCCCCATCACTGACCCCACCCACTCTCCCAGCTGTCTTCCTTCTCTCCTATCTCCCTGTGTCCAGAACTCCATCCGCCACAACCTGTCCCTGAAGAAGGGCTTCATCAAGGTGCCTCGGGAGAAGGACGAGCCAGGCAAGGGGGGCTTCTGGCGCATCGACCCCCAGTACGCCGAGCGGCTGCTGAGTGGGGCCTTGAAGAAGCGGCGGCTGCCCCCAGTCCACATCCACCCGGCCTTTGCCCGCCAGGCCGCGCCAGAGCCCAGCGCCGCCCCATGGGCCGGGCCACTGACCGTGAGCGCCGAGGCCCAGCAGCTGCTGCGGGAGTTCGAGGAGGCCACTGGGGAGGCGGGCTGGGGTGCAGGCGAGGGCAGGTTGGGGCGTAAGCCTCAACAGCCGCTGCCCAAGCAGGAGGCCAAGGTCCCGCGGCCCTCCAGCCCCCTGCTGCTGACCCAGGAGGAGCAGGCTGAGCTGGAACCCCTCAAGGGCAACTTTGACTGGGAGGCCATCTTGGACGCTGGCACGCTGGACGGGGAGCTGGGCACGCTGGAGACCTCGGAGCTGATCCCGCCGCTGAGCCCTGCCTCACACGGGGACGTGGACCTCACCATCCATGGCCACCACATCGACTGCCCTGTTACCTTGGGGCCTCCAGTGGAGCAGGCTACCGAAAGCCTGGACTTTGATGAGACCTTCCTGGCCCCATCCTTCCTGGAGCACCCCTGGGATGAGAGCACCCGTAGCTCCCTGCCCCCCGAGCCCCTCTTTGAGGCCGGGGATGCCACACTGGCCTCTGACCTGCATGACTGGGCCAGCCTGGCCGCCTTCTTGTAAGAAGCCAGGCCCTGCCCCACCTCCAGACAGCACCGAAGTCTGGGCCCAGACTGCCCCCCTCCCCGCCAGTGCAGGCCCATGGACACCCTACCACCCAGGCAGGGGCTGGGCCAGGTCAACCCACCAGGCCACACGGCCCCCAGCCCAGGCCATCCTCAGATTCTAGTCCAGCAGGCTGAGAATTGGGGCCCAGGACCAAAATTGCTGCCTCCGCTCCCCAGCCCCCCATACACACAGTGTTTCATTGATCCACTTCTTCCCTGCCCCAGAGACACGCTAAGGGCCCTGCACTATGAGAGCTGCAGCTTGGAGGGGCCCTGGCCAAGCTGGAAACATCAGTACAGGGCCCGCCCCAGAACACCTTAGCTTCAAAGCTTCTCTCTCTCCTGCTCTCCTCCCCAGGTCTCTATCCAGAGCAAGTTCCCTGGTACAACAAATGCTGATTAGGTGACTGCAAATTAACACCCAAGAGGCCTCTCCCGGCAGTCTGTGAGGAGGAGCAAGGCGGAGGGGGGAAGAGAGAGGAGACAGAAAGGAGGCCGGGGTGCTGGGTGGATCCAGGAGATTTTCTAAGGCCTCTGGGATCTTCTGGCTTCATCCCTAGAGGTGGGGCAGAGGGCATGTGTCCCTAATCTTTGAGCCCAACTTGAGGCTGAGAGCAGCGGGGAGATGGGGATCTGGGGGTTAGGGGCTGGGGCAGCCAAGCTGCAGAGGGAAAGGGGACAGACAGACTAATGTAGTGAGTGTAGCTATTGCTGAGGCTTAAGTGGGAGGGACGCAGTGCTTGCTAGAACTACTGGGATCAGGAATGGGGGGATGGCCCCGTGCCCTTGCTTGCACTCCTGCAGGGGAGTGTCTTGCTCCACCATAAACGCCCTGGGCTGCATCCCACATCCACTCTCCTAACCCATCGGGCATTTTAACCTTTTTCATAGAAAGTTATTTACAATAAAAACATTTTTAAAAATAAAGTTTTAAAAAGTCTCAAAATGGACCTGCTTGCAACTTTCTCTGGGGAAAAGCATGGGCCAGTTTTGGGGAGGCCACGGCCCAAGGGGGAATGGCTGGGAGCAAGATGGCGGGCACCAAAGGCCTGCAGAGTGTCCCCTGATGCACTCCTCATGATCTCTGGGTCCCCAGAGAGAAAGGGGCTTAGAGGCGGCCCTCGGGGGTCCCCTGCAGCCAGGGCCTCGGCACCTCTATATGTGCAATGGGGAGACTGTACCCACAGCCCCGAGGAGCAGGCGGCAAAGGAGGCACAGCCCCCTCCCTGGCCCTGGGGACTCACTCACAAAGGCCGTTCTTGCCCAGGGCTCGGCTCACGTTCCCCACCTCGCCCAAGTTGAGGGCCTGCCCAGACTCACCTGCGGTCCTCGCCTGGTCCTGTCTCCAGCTCCTCCCTCCCTTGGTCCCTTCCTGAAGGGACAGGGTGTGACGTCAGAGGGCCCCAGCCCCTGGGGCCCCACTTGCCACCCTGGGGTTCATTCACCCCACCCAGGGCCTTCCCTCCAATGCAGGTTGGGGCTGAGGGAGGCCATCAGGGCAGACGGAAGACGGAGTGCCTAGGCCCTACAGCTCCAGCCTGTGAGGAATCAACGTACTAGAGTTCTGATGGGGAAACTGAGGCACAGCAAATATGTGACACTCAGCAGGCACCTTTCAACCCCCTCACCCCAGCTTTGCCTGGAACCCATCTCTCCCCCGAGCCCGCACCTGGCCCCGCCAGCACACCCTTGTGGTGCACAGCCCCTTCCCCCAGCACTCACGTGCACGTGCGCACAGACACACACACACACACACACACTCACACACACACAAATGGGCACTGTCCTACACAATCCTGCCCAGCCTCCACGGGCCCCTTTCTCCTGAAGCCCCTTTCTTTCCTTGCATTCGAGGCTGGCTCCAGGACAACCTGGCATTCCCCCGCCAACTTGCTGCTTTCCCTTGCTAATTATTCCAAATATTTCAGAAGGGTGCACACACTGCAGGGCCAGCCGGGTTGGGGCCTTACAGAGCTCAGGAGGCAGCCCATCGCCTTCCCACCGCTTGCTGAGGAGGCTGCCCCAACCTCCCTCTGAGACTCCCTTCACCCCCTAAGCAACGACTCCCTCCCTCTCCCCACCACCCTCCGGCCTTCCTGCCCACGCTCCCCAGCACTGGGGGAACATGGGGGCTCCAGCCTCTCCACTGGTCCCCAGGCTCAGCCTCCAGCCCCCGCCAAAAGGGGTACACCCTGGATTGACAGGTGGGGCCCTTCACTGTCCCCCCTCCTCACCCGTTGCCTGGGCCCATGCTGGGGGAAGAGGGGCAAGGTCAGGGGCTGGCAGAACTGCCTGCCAGGTAAGGAGAGGCTGAAGAAGCTTCTGGCTGCCAGGAAGAATCCCCAGGAGCTCCTGAAAATCCCTATGCTTGGGACTAGCGTCTCTGGGGCTGGGACCCAAACACTGGCACTTTTAAGGGTCCATGGATGCTGCCAACGAGCAGCCAAAGCTAAGAGGGGGCTCCGAAGCGGCCAGAACACAGGGCTTCACACACCCTTTCAGCAGGCAGCGTTTGGGGGTTGGCGGTGGAGGGGGCGGGAAGCGTGAGTGGATCCTGTCCCTCCTATTCATCCCTGCCCCGGCCCTTGGCTGGGTGGCTTTTTCAAAAAACGTTCAGTGACTCCGTATTTATTTAGAGATTCAATGTAATCCCAGTCAATATATACTTTGCGCCCTTAACAGTAAGTTGCAGACAGGCTGCCCCATTAGCACTAGATACTTTAGTGTGTGTTTCCTTAGAACAAGGACACGCCTCCTTAATCCCAGTACCACCATCACAATCAGGAAATGAACACTGACCTGGTAATCCCATGTAACCGCAGACCCCCTTCACGTCTTGCAGATCACCCCAGTAATGCTCCTCTCCATTCCAGCATCCCAATCCAGGACCCCATGTTGCACTGAGCTGTCCTTTCTCTTTTGCCCTGTGTGGCTTTGAGCCCATGACTCAAGCTCTCTGCGCAGGTTTCGCATTTCCTTTGATCTCCACTTTTGAGGTGAGAAGCCCTTCAGCCACTTCACCCTCAGGTGTGGTACAGTCCCTTCCCAAAGCAAGAAGCCAGCTTTCTGTCTCCTCACTTTCCACCTCTTCCCAATCCTCCCTCCCCCATGTATCGCCAGCCAGGAAAGGGATGAGGGGCAATGTTCAGGAACTCAGTCTTTGGGGACCCTCGCCGTCTGCCCACGGGACAGGCCACCCCCAGCTCCAGTGACGGGAAGGCCCCCGCGATGGGATTCCATGCTGGCCTGAAGCAAATGCGCCAGGCCTCCTGAAGAGCTGAGCTGAGGGCAGGAAACAGTCTTCTCCCCGCCTCTGCCCCCCTCAACATACTGGGGACCCAGACGTGAAGAAGGAAGGTCATGTCCATGGTGTCCTCCCAGATCAGCACCGACACCGTCTCCTCCATGTCCGGCTCCTACATCGCCCCTGGCACGGAAGAGGATGGGGAGGCTGTCCCCTGCCCCCGGGCCGCCAGCAGGACCCCCTCAGAAGAAGGAGACGTAAGAGAGGAGCATGGGATCGCCCTCCCCGCTCTGCTCTGCTGTGTACTTGAGTCCCAAGGAGCTCAGTCCAGGGCCTGCCAGGGAGATCGGCAAAGCCCCCCAGTGCTCGGGAGGGGAGCCCTGGAAAACACGGTACCGGGTTGTTGAATCACACTCCCTCAGATGTGATCTTCCATGTGGCACCACTTCTGTCCTGAGGACTTGGTTTGGGTTTGCTGCCGGGCGAGCTGGGTAGGAGAGCCGGTGGCATCTGCACCTTGACTTTTGTTGCTCCTTTGCAGGTGACACCAGCGGCGTCTCCAGACTGCAACTTTGCGGGCCTCGTTGCCACCGCTGAAGAGCAGGATGCAGAGGTAAGAGCAAGGTGGACGCTGGTGCCCCTCCACAGTCAGAGGGACTGCCGGCGCTGGCACAGGATGCAAATAGGATGGGGGCTCTTCTGGAAGAAGCCTTCCAAGGTGGTGCTCTTGGATCTGTTAGAGGCAGGGTGCAGAGCAGAGGGACTGTCCGGTTAGCAGAGGGTGCTGGTCTCAGTGTAATAGGCGTGGGGTGAGTTCCAGAGGGAAGTCTTCCAGGCGAGACCCTTGAGAGGTGTTTGTCCTCCAATTCACTTAGTATTTACCTGGCACAGGCATCTCACATCTTCCTGGCACTGGGGGACACAAAGACCGAGTGACATGGCTTTTGCCTGCCCACACCCCCAATCCACCCATCCCACCCATTCCGCAGCTCCATCTGATGGAGGAATCAGAGTTATAACTCAGCGTGAGAAGTGCTCTGACGGAGGTGTGCCTGAAGTATATGGAATGCCCAGCTCCCAGTGGGGACTCTACAACTTTCTCTTGAGCCAGATGTTCTCAAAGGAGTATCTGGATGGGACTGGGGATCCTAAAGGGTTCCTGAAAGTTTTATGATCTCACGGTTTGCTTTTTCATTTGACAACTTTTATTTCCACCTGAGAGAAACAGTGTGAGCTGAACTATTACCAAGGCTATTCCTGACAGTCCCACGGTCCCTCTGTTAGGTGCCTCAGACCTGGTCCCTCTGGAACGTGCCTCAGACCTGGTCCCTATGGGCCGATCCTGCCTCGCCAAGCAAAATCTGCCTCTGCTGGGCCTCCCAGCCATCTCACAGGGACAGGAAATATATGGATACCATGAGGGTGATTAGTTCTGTCTTCTGACAATCAGTAGACTCATTTCACTGCTTTATGGACTCACAGTGCCTTCCTTCTGTCCTAGGGAAATGATGTTCTAGAAGAAGAGGCCGGATCACCCACACAAGAAGATGGTAAAAGACCTGGTCTTTTGCTCCCTTTTATTATATTTCTTTCCCGGGTATTCTCTGAAGGGTAGAGAAAGGGGCACTGGTGTGACTTGGTGGCACTGCTCAAGGGTGTGGCTTTGGGGAAAGGTCGTCTTCTTGATGGAATATCAAACGAAGCAGGGTATCTAAGGACCTCAGCAGCCTTCCTGGCTCTTTCTGGGCCTCTGAGCCAAGGCTGCAGAAGATACATGGAGTTCTCCATCTACGTTGAGTAGATCCTGAAGCTTCTTGGGCAACTACCATCACCTTCCTTCCTGCTTCAGCTTCTCAGCTGAGTCTCACAGAACTGCTCTAGCAGCCCCAAAGTTCATCTGCAGCAGGAGAACAGCTTCCTCCCCTTGGGGGAACCGACTGTTAGGCAGTAGGTTTTCCTGCTTTAGTGAAGAAAACGGCTGGTGTTACAGTAGCAGAAGGATCACAGCCCTGGCGGCACAGCAAAGGTGAGGTGAAGAGACGTTAGCAGCTCAGCGTGCACTAGTGTTTGTAGGCTATTGGAACGAGTCTCTTTACCATCGTTCAGGCCTCAAGTAGATATTTTTTTTTTAATTGCAAGAGTTGGTTTACAATGTTGTGTTAGTTTCTGCTGTACAGCCACGTGAATCAATTATACATATACATATATCCACTCTTTTTTTAGATTCTTTTCCCATATAGGCCATTACAGGGTACTGAGTAGAGTTCCCCTGTGCTCTACAGCAGGTCCTTATTAGTTATCTATTTTATATATAGTAGTGTGTATATGTCAATCCCAATCTCCCAATTTATCCCTCCCCTCCCTTGCCCCCCGCCATAACCATAAGTTTTTTTTCTACACCTGTGACTCTATTTCTGTTTTGTAAATAAGGTCAATCATATCTTCAGTCGGAAGAAGTTTGTTTCTAGTAAGCCGAGAAGCGAAGGAAGGACCTACATACAGAGCAAGGAAGTGGCGGGTGGGGGGGGTTAGGCGAGCTGGGAATCCCACCTGGGATTGTAGGACCAGGCGTCCCAGGAACCGGTGTCTCTTCCGTCTGCTCCTCTGAGGTGCCTCCACAGAAGGGCAACCTCTAGAGCAAACCTGGATCCCAGCCTGGATGCAGATGTCATGCTATTCGCTTCTGCTTTGGCCATGGCAGTTGCTTGGTGGTTGGTGTGGTGTGCAGGGGGTGCACATGTGCACATGACCACGCTCTCCTGGCCAAGTAGTGCCGGAGGAGGGGTGGTCGCCCAGGCTGTGCCTCTGTCACCCGCGCACGCCAACCAAGCCGGGGTTGGGCGCTACCTCCCCTCGGTTGATGTCTTCAGGATGCAAGGCTCCGAGTTCTCCATTGTGATTGTCGTCCCCAGTAGAATATTTGCTTCTAAAAGGCACAGGGCAGTACGTGGTTTCCGCCTGACATTCCATATGTGGTTTCCACCTGACATGCTGTACACAGTAGATGTATGTTTCTTCCTCTGCCTTTCACCAAGGAAAAAAAAAAAAAAACGGGTGGGGGGCTTGAAAAAATAACACCTAAAACTGTCCCCTTCCCATCTTACACGACTGTAGGTTTCTGGTCAGCCCCTTAAAACATACTCAGAATAGCAAATTAAGTCTCAAAGAAAATAAATCATAATTTTGCAAGCGATGCAATTCTTTGATTTGAGGTGCAAAATTACGGGACCAAAGAGCTTTAATTGCCATTTTATGTATTAGTCATTTCGCAGAGCCTTGTGGTCATAAACACACCCCACATGCACCGACAGACACAGGCCGGAGCCTGGGGTCACTTCCCCCGTGGCTCTCCTAGCTCTTCCAGCCTGGCTTAGCTCTGCTGTGGGCCCAGGTCTGTGTGTCCGAATCCCACAGACCTCCCCAGTGCCTGATTTCCCAGGAACAAAGGCTGGAAAGGGGCCAGTTAAGGAAACAGAGCAGAACAGAGCGAGAACACAAATGTACCCACACAGTTTCCTTTATTGTCCACTCTCCCTACTTAATTATTGTCTTTTTTTTAACATATGATTTGATGTTTTTTGTCTCCATCCTTAAGATTTTTATTTTAAGGACAGCAAAGCAGAGAAAAACACAGCCAGGTCCTCTCAAACTGCCTTAACTCCATTACAGGCCAGAGGACATTCGCATTTCTAGGTATTGAGTGTGACAATAACAATGACTTTGACATTGCCAGCATGAAAGCACTGGACAATAAGCTGTGCTCTGCGGTCTGCTTACCCGGTGAGTGGCAGTCTGCTGAACATGAACTTGGTGGGAGACGCTCCCGTGCTCACACCCCTGCTCTCACCCTGGGACACCCATCTCCTGCCCTGCAGTTCCTGCATGAAGGCATGGGCTTTGCTAAGGTGCTGGGAGCCAGTTGATGAAAGGAAGTGAGGCGGCCTCGGGAGAGTCCTTGGGCAAAGAGCGACTCTGCTCTAAACGAATCTATTTGGGCATGGAGAAAGGCGCAAAAATACCCCCAAAGCCTTCCGATTTGGCCTGACCGTGCCCCCTCCATCATGATCTTGCAGATCCCATGGCAGGGGGCCTGGTCTTGTTTCCATCAACAGGCAGTTTAAGGCAGACACGGCCTCTGTCATAAGGTCTTGGAAAGAGAGCCTGAGCCCTTGAAAAGGGAACCTGTAGCCCCTCAGAGGAGAGTGGTTAGTTAGGATCAGAGAGGAATTTCAAAGCCTGCATTTTATAGACTAGCTCTGTGACCCAGTGAGCCCTGGGCGACCACCAGTTGCCTTGTGCTCCCTAGATTTGGATCCCAAAGGAACGATCAGGGGTCGAGGGTGACTCTTCTCCCTGGAGCCCTAACTCTATAAATTCCATCAGGGCCATCAACGTGCCCCTTATTCCTTCTCATGACACTAAACTGAATCCGGGATGAGTTCTCAGGAGGAGCCCACCTGTCAGTCACACTCTGCGCACTGATGTCTCTCTGCTCCGTGCTCACCAAGGGCTTCACCAACCATGGCTCTAAAGCCACATCTTGCCCGGTGGACTAGGTCGAAATTGCCCCTCCTGGGTTCACAGCAGAGACTGCCTTCATGTTGCGTGGTTTGTAATCTCTTAAACATGCCCTGGACATACTTAAGCTTCAGGACAGCCACGTCCCGTCATGGGTCCAGTGCTTTACTCTCTTGGCGACGTGGTTACAGGTGCTGGAGGGACACAAACTCCTGTGGTTGCCACTCTCCATCAGATTGCAAAAGACCCAGGTCCTCACCCCTCTGGCCCCATGAAGGCTTGTGGTGGAGGAAGCCATAATCCCCAGAGACACCTCCCACGGCCTTCCCAGGGGCTCTCCGGTCCCTTCCCACTTAGCATTGACCCAGCCAGGCCTGGGCCAGAGTGGCTGAGGTCCAGGGTACACTTCACTTCCTGCCTTCCTACTCTTTACCTGGCTTCTGCCTGTCCATTTGTTTCTCATGTCTTTTTGCCAAATGTACGTCTGTCTGTCCAGTTTGTTTATTTTGAAACTCATTTAGGTTATCCAGACTCATGTGAAAGTTCATGTTCACCCACACCCAACCCCAAGCTTGCTGGGCGCACGCACATCCTAGGGGCCCTCGCTGAGGCTTCCGGTCCTAACTGGCAAGAGCCTGTATTTAATATGCTGAAATTTTCCAGGAAAAAACATATTTGTGAGACTAGATTAATCCCTGTTCCACAAAAGCGGGGATGCTTCTGTGGCAAAGGTTACAGGCAGGATTTGTTTTGGTAACTAGTTGGGGAAGATGCATCTCTGCCCTCACTCCGCCCTGAGTCTGTGGCAGCTGTGCCGGCCAGCCGCTCACTGGGTTTCAAGAGAGGAATCTAGGCTCCTGCCTCCCTGCAGTGGCTCCCCACCAACACCCGTGTTGGGCAGAGAGAGCTCCTGGGAATTCTTTCAGCCACCCATGCTGGTGGAAACTGACCCCAGGCCTTGTGCTTCCTCCTCTCCCTAACTCCTTCCGGCCAACCTGCTGGTGGATGTTTATTCCACACTGGGATTGCGGCAGGGGAGCGAGACCTGGAAGGAAAACAATGCCTGGGCTTCTTTATGGTGATCTCGAGAGCCAGCCATTCTCAGATTAAACTGGCTTCACCGTTCAGGCCAGACATGAAACCGAATGACAGTGGCGGCTGCCGGGAGAGGGAGTTGAAGGTCGCATCGTAGCCTCACCCCGAGGTCTCAAGGGCTCTTACGGGAGAAGGAAAGTGCATCTGCTCTCTTGGTAAAATGTTTCTCGGGTTCTGCTGTTAGTGTCACACAGGTAGTAAAGAGCTGGGGAACTCTCTGGAAGCATCTGTCGGGTTAATGTCAGGTTAATGACAGGAGCATCCACTGTGGTAGGTCCCGTGGAATCAACAGACCTCACCACGCTCAGCTGTAAGTTCAAAGTTCCATCCTATGACTGAGGTGCCTCAGGCTGGCTTGGCCGTCAGGACAGCTTCTCAGGCACTTGGTCTCCCTCTCCACGCTGTTTCCCTCCCCACATGGATGCCACTCCCCTCACGGAGTGCCCACAAGGAGGGAGCCCGGGGAGCATCCCATGGTCCACCCTCCCCAGGCCCACAGGTGCTCTGCCAGGAGCCCCAGCTCGCGGCAAGGATGGCTCAGGTCCCCATCCTCGCTGCTCTCATCAGCCTTGTGGGAGTGATGTTGAGAAAGCACCTGTGTCATTCCAGCACCTCTTCCGCTAAGAAGCCTCTGGGTCTTCTTTGGCCCTGAGACCAAGGTGGGGGGGGGCGATGGTATGTTCTGAGATTGTTCTGCAAGGTTCTCAAAGGGAGGAAATCTGAGTTGACCATTGTAGGTGGTGAGCCGATTAGAAGCGTGAGGCCATGCTAGGTAGACGGGGCCCCAAGGAACCTGATGGAGTATCACACAGGCGTCAGGATAGTGGCCAGGGGACCAGTGACAATTCTGTGAAAAGGCTCTGGGGAGTGTGATGGGAAAAAGCAAAGATAATTTGAGTTTATTAGTGGAAATACAAATGTTTTTGTTTTGTTTTGTTTTGTTTTTTGTGGTACGCGTGCCTCTCACTGTTGTGGCCTCTCCCATTGCGGAGCACAGGCTCCGGACGCGCAGGCTCAGCGGCCATGGCTCACGGGCCCAGACGCTCCGTGGCATCTGGGATTTTCCCGGACCGGGGCATGAACCTGTGTCCTCTGCATCGGCAGGCAGACTCTCAACCACTGCGCCACCAGGGAAGCCCGATACAGATGTTTTTAAATGATGGCATTGGACAGGAGTGGGCATACCGATGAAATCTAAAAGTACTTATGGAGGGAATTCCCTGTCCGTCCAGTGGTTAGGACTCAGCACTTGCACTGCAGTGGCCTGGTTCAATCCCTGGTCGGAGAACTAAGATCCTCCAAGCCACTGCACAGCCAAAAACAAAACAAAGAAAAGTACTTATGGAGACCTGAAATAACCCAAGACTAAGACGCCACTAGGAAGGGTTATGCTTCGCAGATACTAAGGAAAAATCGCAATTAACTTTCTCTTTTCTTGGAGAGAAACTCTACAAGATGGTGGAACTGTTACAGACCTTAAATTTAATTAGTGGCTGGGTAGAGGCAGGAAAGAGGTGTGTGGAATCCCCCTAGATGTGCTCCCCAAATCTGCCTCTAGAGGTCTCCTCACTCCCCCGTTTCTGAGCCTGAGGATGGAATTAAGTGGGAACCACCTTTCTCTACCTCCTGTGAAGGATTTTCAATCTCCAGGCTCCCTTTTCTGGCTGAGGGCTGGACAGAATGGCAGCACTCGCTCAGGAAGTCCTCCTGCGCCTTCCACGCTTACCTTCTGCATCCAGGATGCACGGAGCAGCAGGGTTTCGCCGAGGGTCTGGCAGAAGCCTTTTTAGAGGAAAGAGCACCACCGACTGTACTAAGAAGCTGGGGAGATCAGAGACTTCAGGTCTGAGTCTTGAGGCTGTTTCAGAAGGAGCCAGTTTTCAGCCCTGGCTCAGAATCTGGACCGGTGGTGTTTGTAGCAAGGACTCAAGAATTCAGAGCCAGGCAGCCTGGCAGCCAGTGGTGGTGGCGGCGAGGCTGCGGCAGTGTTTTGATTTGACTTTCTGTGTGTGTGTGTGTGTGCGTGTGCGTGTGTGTGTGTGTGTGTGTGTGTGTGTCTTCTCTCCTTTTTACCATTTGCTTTTGCTCTTTCATACCAAACAGCCGCAGTTCCGGAGTCCTGCCCATTAAACACAGAGGAATAAGTATGAGATCTACCAAATTATATAAAATGAAGGAACAACTTATTTCATCTGGGGGTTCCTAACTTAAAAGGGCAATCTTGCCTGCTCTTCATCCTGTCACCCTTAGAGCGGTAAAGCACTGTGGACCCATGTGCCGGACTCCGGTACCCCCAGGGAGTACAGATCCCCGCATTCCGTCTGGCTGTGAGAGATACCTAAACATTTCCTGTCCCACTCACTCCCCTTCCCCTGGGGTCCACCTCCACAAGACTATTATTAGAGCCTTAGGGCGGATTAGCACACCAGGACATTTATGGGTATACACAATTTATACCCGCTGAATCCCAGTGCTTCTGCCATTAAAGGGTTTTGTGTCTTGGGCTGGCCTAACCTGAAGCTGACCCCAGACATTTCTGAGTGGCCTCCCTCAAATGTGACACAGTGAGCCTCACGCCCACCCTCCAGGGTCAGTGGCTCCGTCCACGAACTGAGCCCTCTGAAGGGCCTGGCTCTCGGCTCTGCCCTGGAAGAGATCACCGTGTGCTGGAGGATCCAGCAATTTCCACACAGCATGAGAAATTGGGTGGTCGTACGGGCCAGTGGGGGAACACTTCGGAGCATGCTGGACCCCATCTGGCTTCAGGGGGTGCCTTCTGGGGGCAGGTGCTGGAAGAGGCAGCTCAGCAGTCCTCGGCCAGAGAATGGAAGGCTTTCCCCAAACTCAGGGGGTTAGGGCTTCATCCTCTCCCTTCAGAAGGGGCATCTCGCTGCACTGGGGGGACTGAATCAGATGGAGTCAGTCTGTGGGATGGGAGGACGACTTGGGGGAGATGAGTGTAGCCTGAACAAGGCCTGGGGGGGGCGGATGGTTTTCGCACACATTCTGTGAGTCAGGTGCCCTGCTCACCACTCTTCCATGTCACCTCGCTTAGTCTCACAGCATCCCTGGGGAGTAAGTACTTGTCTCCCATCTGATGGATGGGAAAACCTGGGCTCCAAGTACAGTGACCTGCCCAAGGTCACACAGTCAGTACGTTAGAAGCTGGGGCTGTATCCCGGTTTTCTGACTACAGATTTAGACCTTACTAGAGCTTGAACAAGCAGGAGGTCATGGTGGATTGGATACAGAGCATGAAGGAGAGAGAAGCATCAAGAGTGGGTTTCCAGCATGGGCAGCGGGTGCTTCTCGTGCAGGAACTGCAGGACAAGGGGGGAAGATGATGAGTTTCGTGGATGGTACCCGGGGGACCCCAAAGCTCTGGAGCTAATGTCTCCTGGGGTTGGTGGCACCAGCTGATAGCAACTCTCGGTGGGCTGTTCAGGTGCAGAAGGAGAGGAACAGCTGTCACTCTGTTCTCTGCCATGCCATTTGGTCCCTGGCACCCTGCTGGGCAGCCAGTCCCTTCCTGCCCCACCCTGGCCCCCACAGCAAACACTAACTCTGAGCCCAAATTAACACACTCTTCTCCCTCCCCTTCACCTCCTCCTGCTCTCGTGAAAGTCTCAGCCAGACTCAGTTTCTTTTCCTGGTCCGCTGTAACACTTAGGCAAACTTCAAGACCAAATAAAGATACAAAGGTGGAGCCTACGGCAAGCTCACAAAACAAGGACCATCCTGCATGTCCCTCCATCAGTGGGCCACAGTGGCCATGACTGTCCCTCGCCCAGTGGACGCCACTGCTCCCAAGTTTCACGTGCTGTGGTTTGCACCCTGTGGGAGTTCCAGGTAATGCGCATCTTGCCAGTTTTCGTGCCAAACTCCGGACTGTCCTGCCAGAGACACCATCTACACCAAACCAAAGGTCCGGTAACCTTCCTTTCCTCTTCTCAGGTGCCTGGCAGGCTGACGACAACGTGGTCAGTCGACGGAACACGCAGTGCAGACGCTCATCTTCTGGCAGCCTGGAGGACCCCGAGAACAGGCTCTGCGTGTGGGATCCTTTGGCCATCTGAGAGCCTTAGCCCCTGTACCAGGGCTCTCCTCCCGTTCTCACATCCCATCCTGGCCTCATGGCACCACTGACCTCCTGGGCATCCTCAGCAAGACACACGGAGACTTTTGAGACCCACGTGAAAGCTGGATGCTGAGGGCACCTGACCCTTCTCCCAGACTCATCTTCTTCCACAACCGTGATCCTTCCCCTCTCAGAAGGGACTGGAAACCTCTTTTCTCCTTGTGGGCTAAAGCCACTCGAACTGCAGCTCATGAGACCCTTTGCAGAGAGTCTCTGGAATGTTTCCACTGTATCTTGATCTTCAGGTGGAGCTGTGGCCTACAGACTGGTTATTTCTTGTGTATCTTTTTTTTTTTTTCTCCTTAGGAGGTAGACCAAGAAGACTCAAGAGTTTGGGTGACTTCATTACAAACACCCATCTGGCATTTTCTAGTCCCTGGGACATCATGACCAATCTGAGACCTGCAGTTTGGGGTGGCGTTGGGGGATGACTCCTGTGAGAAGGGAAAGCCATATTGCACTGTAAGTGGGGTTTCCCTCAAATTGCATTAGGAGCTCCTCTCTCAAGGACAAGAAGCAGTGGCAACCACCAGAAGGTTGGTTGGGAAAACAGTTCTTGCTTCTGGTAGCAGAGGCTATGCCTCGTGTGTCTGCTTAGGAAGGAGGCCTTGAATCTGAGAACCCCTCAGTTAAATGATGACCTACCGGGGACTTCTTTATGATCAGGTGCACTCAGGAAGGCCTGGGGCTCCATCCTAAGGTGACACTGCAAAGGCATTTTTGACCCCCTCTATGTACCAGGCACTTGTTAGGGACTGTCGTATATTATCACGTTTCATCACTACCGCCCTGTCAGGTGGCATTCTTATCCCTGCTGCCCCCGTCTCCACCCCGCTTTTCTGAAAGAGTTGAAGAAAGAAGCTGAGAGAGGGGTGGACCGGTGGTTCTCATTTGGTGCCCAGGAACCCCAAAGGAGGTTGGGGGAAGGGCTGAGCTGGGGTCAGTGGTGGTCTGGAAGGCTCCCCACCCCACCGGTTTTCCTCCCCTGTCCTCCAGATCAGCTGAGCCTGATGGGGGGAGCCGGAGGTACTGCCTTCCATAGGCTCATCAGAGATTTAGAGATATTGTTCAAATCACATGTGCACCCCACCTCACTCTGGTGTAGGGCATAGAAATAACAGCCTGAAACAGCAAGACCGTAAGCTGTTGGCTCTTCGTCCCTCAACACTAGTGTTATCAATGGATTCCTCATAGCTCTCTGATAGATGCATTGTCTGCTGGCTTTTGGAAGAGGTGGTTATTTAGTGGAGCATGAGATTGAGAAGCAAAGTGGGATCCAACATTTTGTGAGGCTGAGATGTGACAGAGCCCTAGGCTATGCCCACCATGATGGCCTGAATTAGTAGTTGGAATTGTTGCCCTACAAGAGCTTTTCAGGGTCCTTCCCAAGGCCTCAAAGAGAGCCCAGTGCCAGGGAATGTTTTGCACCTCCTGTGTGGCTGCTTTGCGCCACCAGGTGCGTGGTGACCCTCACTGCCTGGTGGTTGTGGTTCACATCCTGCCCTGGGGGTGGGCAGGGGGAGGCCTGTGGTCCTGACAGACACTACATGAGCCAAGCCTGAATCTCAGCTTCTGCCTTGAGTTCCCGTGTCCACCCGCTCTGAAATCCTGCAGTGGGCTCTGCTGTTTCAGGCCCCATTTAATGTCCTTCCTTTCCCCGAAACATTCTTACAGCCCCTTTCATATTGATGATTCCAGCAATAACCACACTTCCTGATCTCCTTGAAGTCTGAGTCCCAGAAGCACTAGGGAAGGGGGCGCTCCCTTAGCCTGGGGTGGTGGTATACAGATCCACCTCCTCGCCCGGCAGGTAGTATTCAGAGTGTGGTGTTACCTGAGATGAAGGAGATGCAGGTAAACAGTTGCCACAGTGGCCAGGAACCCTAAGAGGAAGCCATTGTCTTCACCCTTTCTGGAGGGTCAGTCTTCTCCCAGGAAGAGGCTCAGAGACATTCCTCAAGGCCTTGGTTCCATAACCAAGACATACCCGGGTGAGAAGTGGCCCTTCACTCCTGTTTCTCAGACAGTTCCTGCTCTCTCCCCCATCCCCTCACCTCTTTGCCCTCATTTAGCTCTTTGGCGAGCAGAAATATCCCATCCAAAAGGGCTGGGATCAGGGAACAGGGCACAGAGCCTGGTCGGGGAACAGGACAGCCGCCCCAGTCATCATCTGGAGATGGTCATGTTGTTAGCAGTTGACCCACAGAGAATATGACGGGGCCTGGTTTCTCACACAAGGACACAGACTAACCAGAGGCCTGGGGCTCCTTCCTGCCACACTCAGGTCGGAGCTCACCTATGAGCTCACTTCCGGGTGGTGTGGTGATCCCAGCCTTCTCACAGAGCCCTTTTTCCTTCTCCTCCCCAGTCCCATCCCACCAGAGGTCATGCCCACGCTGGGGCATCTCCTGGGCACGGATCCACACACGTTAAGCCATCTCACCTGGGGAGAGTTTGTGTCCTGTTCACCTGACATTGGCATGCTGCTTGCTCACTTTGCTTTAGGATCTGCACACCTACTGTGTGTAAGTATGTGTGTACTGTTGTGCCAGCTGTGTACCCCTCACTCCCTGGAGTACACTCATGGGCACACTACAGTGGGGACGTCAAGGATGCAATATTTATGGACTGCTGCATGATTCTTAAAAATGAATAAAACTGTTCACAAGGGAAGGAGAGCTATTAATTGCGCAGTTGGCTTATTTGTGAAAGTTTCTGTCCGACTTTCTCCAGCACGCTTTTAATACTTTGACTCAATTACAACTCACACAGCAGAAATATACAAGATCATGAGAGATTACTACAAGAAACTCTATGCCAATAAAATGGACAACCTGGAAGAAATGGACAAATTCTTAGAAATGCACAACCTGCCAAGACTGAATCAGGAAGGAATAGAAAATATGAATAGACCAATCACAAGCACTGAAATGGAAACTGTGATTAAAAATCTTCCAACAAACAGAAGAAGCCCAGGACCAGATGGCTTCACAGGCGAATTCTATCAGACATTTAGAGAAGAGCTAACACCTATCCTTCTCAAACTCTTCCAAAATATAGCAGAGGGAGGAGCACTCCCAAACTCATTCTACGAGGCCACCATCACCTTGATACCAAAACCAGGCAAGGATGTCACAAAGAAAGAAAACTACAGGCCAATGTCACTGATGAACATAGATGTAAAAATCCTCAACAAAATACTAGCAAACAGAATCCAACAGCACATTAAAAGGATCAAACACCATGATCAAGTGGGGTTTATTCCAGGAATGCAAGGATTCTTCAATATACGCAAATCAATCAATGTGATACACCATATTAACAAATTGAAGGAGAAAAACCATATGATCATCTCAATAGATGCAGAGAAAGCTTTCGACAATATTCAACAGCCATTTATGATAAAAACCCTGCAGAAAGTAGGCATACAGGGAACTTTCCACAAGATAATAAAGGCCATATATGACAAACCCACAGCCAACATTGTCCTCAATGGTGAAAAGCTGAGACCATTTCCACTAAGATCAGGAATAAGACAACGTGGCCCACTCTCACCACACTTATTCAACTTAGTTTTGGAAGTTTTACCAACAGCAATCAGAGAAGAAAAGGAAATAAAAGGAATCCAAATTGGAAAAGAAGAAGTAAAGCTGTCACTGTTTGCAGATGACATGATACTATACATAGAGAATCCTAAAGATGCTACCAGAAAACTACTAGAGCTAATCAATGAATTTGGTAAAGTAGCAGGATACAAAATTAATGCACAGAAATCTCTGGCATTCCTGTACACTAATGATGAAGAATCTGAAAGTGAAATCAAGAAAACACTCCCATTTACCATTGCAACAAAAAGAATAAAATACCTAGGAATAAACCTACCTAAGGAGACAAAAGACCTGTATGCAGAAAATTATAAGACACTGATGAAAGAAATGAAAGATGATACAAATAGATGGAGAGATATACCATGCTCCTGGATTGGAAGAATCGATATTGTGAAAATGACTCTACTACCCAAAGCAATCTACAGGTTCAATACAATCCCTATCAAACTACCACTGGCATTTTTCACAGAACTGGAACAAAACATTTCAAACTTTGTTTGGAAAAACAAAAGACTCCGAATAGCCAAAGCAATCTTGAGAATGAAAAACGGAGCTGGAGGAATCAGGCTCCCTGACTTCAGACTACACTACAAAGCTACAGTAATCAAGACAGTGTTTTACGGGCACAAAAACAGAAAGATAGATCAATGGAACAGGATAGAAAACCCAGAGATAAACCCACGCACATATGGTCAACTTATCTTTGATCAAGGAGGCACAAATGTACAGTGGAGAAAGGACAGCCTCTTCAATAAGTGGTGCTGGGAAAACTGGACAGGGACCTGTAAAAGTATGAGATTAGATCATTCCCTAACACCATACACAAAAATAAGCTCAAAATGGATTAAAGACCTAAATGTAAGGCCAGAAACTATCAAAGTCTTAGAGGAAAACATAGGCAGAACACTCTAGGACATAAATCCCAGCAAGATCCTTTTGGACCCACCTCCTAGAGAAATGGAAATAAAAACAAAGATAAACAAATGGGACCTAATGAAACTTCAAAGCTTTTGCACAGCAAAGGACACCATAAACAAGACCAAAAGACAACCCTCAGAATGGGAGAAAATATTTGCAAATGAAGCAACTGACAAAGGATTAATCTCCAAAATTTAAAAACAGCTCATGCAGCTCAAGAGCCAAAAAAACAAACAACCCAATCCAAAAATGGGCAGAAGACTTAAATAGGCATTTCTCCAAAGAAGATATACAGACTGCCAACAAACACATGAAAGAATGCTCAACATCATTAATCATTAGAGAAATGCAAATCAAAACTACAATGAGATATCATCTCACACCAGTCAGAATGGCCATCATCAAGAAATCTAGAAACAATAAATGCTGGAGAGGGTGTGGAGAAAAGGGAACACTCTTGCACTGCTGGTGGGAATGTGAATTGGTACAGCCACTATGGAGAACAGTATGGAGGTTCCTTAAGAGACTAAAAATAGAACTACCATATGGCCCAGCAATCCCACTACTAGGCATATACCCTGAGAAAACCATACTTCAATAAGAGGCATGTACCAAAATGTTCATTGCAGCTCTATTCACAATAGCCCGGAGATGGAAACAACCTAAGTGTCCATCATCGGGTGAATGGATAAAGAAGATGTGGCACATATATACAATGGAATATTACTCAGCCATAAAAAGAAAGGAAACTGAGCTATTTGTAATGAGGTGGATAGACCTAGAGTCTGTCATACAGAGTGAAGTAAGTCAGAAAGAGAACGACAAATACCATATGCTAACACATATATATGGAATTTAAAAAAAAATGTCATGAAGAACCTAGGGGTAAAACAGGAATAAAGTCACAGACCTACTTGAGAATGGACTTGAGGATATGGGGAGGGGGAAGGGTAAGCTGTGACAAAGCGAAAGAGAGGCATGGACATATATACACTACGGAACGTAAGGTAGATAGATAGTGGGAAGCAGCCGCAGAACACAGGGAGATCAGCTCGGTGCTTTGTGACCGCCTGGAGGGGTGGGATGGGGAGGGTGGGAGGGAGGGAGATGCATGAGGGAAGGGATGTGGGAACAGATGTATATGTATGACTGATTCACTTTGTTATAAAGCAGAAACTAATAAAAAATAAAAATAAAATAAAAATAAAAACAATAAATACTTGGGAAGAAAAAAAAAAACTTTGACTCAAGACAAGCTGGACATGGAGGAGTGAGAGAGGGCAAGGGGTAGAGGGAAAGACATGTTTCTGGGTGGGAGCTGGTGTACCATCCCCTGGGCACAGCTTCTGCGCAGAGGCCTGATAAGGAGCCCTCACCTCCACCCACCCCCTTCAACCAGAGAACTTCCAACTGCTGCTCCTCAATAATTGAAGAGCAGGAAAGCTGGTGACTAGAGGGAGGCTGGGGGAGGGGAGGAGGAAGGACCACAGTCCACCGTTAGTGCGTCACTTAAAGGCTGGTGAAATTAATGGGGCAAATGACCCCAGTCACAGAATTTGGCAAGTCCACGGCTTTCCTGGGTTTCACCCACCGGCTCTGTTTCCTCGGCTATCTGGAAAGGAGGGAGAGCACTTGCGAAGAAGCCTCTGGAATGTCAGCTTCTGGGAATCTTGCTGAGGACGGGGCGGGGAGGGAGCGCTTACCGGGAAACACTGGATTACCCTAGCCGCCTTGGGGTGTCTGCGACCGGGGCTGCGGTTTCTGCGGACCTGAGCGGCAGGTGGCATCGGAGAGTCAGACCTGCTTGCGGGCACCAAGACGACACTCGGTCGGGAGACAGGGACAGGCCGCAGAAACGTGAGGAAGTGCCACTCGCAGCCCAGAGGAGAGGAAAGGAAAGCCCCAAGCATGCACCCAGCCCTGGCCCCCGCGCCACGGGCTGCGTCCCAGGAGCCGTCGCCACCTCTGAGCAGCCCAGATGGGAAGGGGGTGGGGCGGAGTACGGTTCCCGCGGCGAACTGCTCGCTGAGGGCCCCGGGGCCTCTGCGGGAGCGCCGAGCCGCGCGCCTCTCCGAGCCCTGCGCGGGGCCCTCGGGCGGGAATGCGCGGAGCCGGGACGCGATGGCGGGTAGGGGACTGGGTCGCGCGCGGGAGAGGGCGGCAGGAGGGAGCTGGAAGAGAGTTACCGCGTGAGAGAGCGGTTAAGAGCCCGCGGTCTCTTTGGAGATGCCCTGGCCAATGGCAGAAGCGGAAACCGTTTATATGGGCGGGGCGTCGCCACGGCAGCAGGAGACGCCTTGTGAGCGGCTACTGAGTGCCGGTCCCTGGCCGCTGGCTTTCAGAGAGGCGCCGGCGGGCGTGAGTGGCGACGAGGATTGCTGGCTGGGCCCTCGAGCTGGGAGCAGAGAGCCGCGGTGAGGGTGGGCGGTGGGAGGAATTTCTTTGAGAACCTTCCTTTGGCCCGGGCTGCGCTCTGAGCCAGGTAAGGGACGGGGAGGGCTGCAGGCCGTGGGAAGGGAGGGCGTCAGTACCAGCCCGCTCTCCCATCCGTCCCCGACGGAAGTGGTGGGCCCGGGGACTGACATCAGAGGCGTTTGGGGGACACTCACTTCCCGCCCCCTTATAACTCTCTGTATTGTTTCCTTCCTTCCCCTTGATCCCCATCCTAATATCCCTTTTCAAAGATCAGACGACCTCCCCCGCCCCCCGACCCGTCGTACTGCCCTCCTGGACTCTCTCGCCCCATTTCCATTGGTTGTGGACGGAGAGAGGGGGGTTAATTCCCCGCTTTGAGGGAGAAAGGGGTGGCCTCGCATGCCCCTACACTATTCCCTCGTTTGGCTAATTAAGTCTCCTCTAAAAGATCCAAGAGGAAAAGAGCGAGGCGAACCCCGTGTGGGTCGGACCCCCGGGCACACCTTCTGTTTCCCAGACCTCGGCAGTAAAAGATCCTCCCCAGCTGCAGGAAGGATTTTAGTAAGAGCCTCCCCCCTCGCCCACACTCTCCCCTCGGGGGTGGGGAAAGAGGGCTCAGTTCCCGCTCTGGTCCCCGCAGGCACCACATTCCCTTTGGAGGAGGCTACCCCCAGATCGCGGGATGGAAGCCCGCTTCTGGGAGGCTGCGTAACTGAAGCCGCGGGAGTCAGCGGGCCGGAGAGCTCGGCGGTCACCCTCGGCTCGGCTCGTGGATGTTGACAGCCCCCTCGGAGAGTGCCCGCAGATATGGCGGAGAGCTGGCTACGCGTCTCGGGAGCAGGGGCAGCGGAGGAGGCCGGACCGGAAGGCGGCCTGGAGGAGTCCAATGCCCTGAATGACAGCCTGACCAGCCTGCAGTGGCTGCAGGAATTCTCCATTCTCAAAGCCAAGGTCCCCGCCCTGCCTTCAGGGGACACCGACCCTCACGGCTACCACGAGCTGTCAGGCTCGGCCGAGCCGGGGTCTCCCCTGGCGGCGGACCCCGCCTGCCTGGGGCAGCCGCACACACCCGGCAAGCCCATGTCCTTGTGCACGCCGCGGAGCGCCCCCTCGGGGCTGCAGGCCTCGCCTCCCGACGACGTGGACTACGCCACCAACCCGCACGTGAAGCCGCCCTACTCGTATGCCACGCTCATCTGCATGGCCATGCAGGCCAGCAAGGCCACCAAGATCACCCTGTCGGCCATCTACAAGTGGATCACGGACAACTTCTCTTACTTCCGCCACGCTGATCCCACCTGGCAGGTAGGGAGGCACTCCCTCCCTCCCTGCCCATGCCCGCGCGCACTGGACTCACATCCCAGATCCGCAGGCCAAGTAGGCGCGGTACGGCCAGGGCCCCGAGAGAGGAAGGCCGTCCAGGAAGGACCTCAAGGGAGCCCAGTGCTTGGACTGCTGCCCCTTTGACTTCAGAGACGGAGGAGGGAGGATGTTCAGAGGGCTGCAGGGGTGCCGACATAGAGGTTCAAGTGGAAAGAACTTGTCCCTCATCCGGCAGGCTCAGCCCAAAGACCAGGGCTGAACTATGCGTGGACACAGCCCCCCAGGGTAGGTTGATGGACTGAGGGACACATTTGTGTCCCAAGTCCTGCAATTCCTACACACTACCCTCCTAAAGGTCAGTTTGTCAGGGCCTGACTGGAGGCAGAGCATGGTTGCTGCCCGGCTCTGCATCCCGCCTGCTTTCAGTTGGCTGGAGGGGCTCTGGGAGGGGAGAGGGGTGTGCTGCAGGGTGTGGTGGCCATCTGTGTCCCAGTGGAAGGGCTACGGGGCCTTCCGAAAGCTGCTGTGCCAGCCCCCACCCCAAGCCCTCCCTAGTTTCCTGCCTACACTCCTCCCCCTCTTCTCATCAACCTCCCTGCGGGGACAATTATCTCAGCCACGTGCTTTCCACAGGGGCTCTTTCCTCCCACACTGGCTTCATGTTCCAAGTCTCCGGAACCTGGCACAGAGCAGCCAAGGGGCCCAGACCACCATGTAAACCTCCCAGTCTTGCCAGGGCGCACTACTCACCTGCCGGCCCCACCCACCAGGCCCCAGACCCCTGTGCCCCAGCGTGGTTTGGACTGTGCACCCAGGCGTGAACAAGGCAGGATGGTGATTCAGGCTGGGCACACACTGCCCTCAGCCTCTTCGACCATCAGGATCAGGGGCTACTTGGGGACAGAGACCCTGAGGATGCACAGATCCTTCCCTGTGGCACAGGTCACAGGATCAGAGTTCCTGTGATCACAGCTATTCCACGTTTGCTTGGGCCCTGACCCTGGGGCAGGTACCATTTGTAACCTTGGTGAGAAAGCAGAGACCCTCCACCACCCCCCACCCTACCCCAAGCCTGAGAGCCCCCAGGAATGAGCGCTATGCTCTTGGCTGGGTAATAATCAACTGAGGCCTCAGAGCCTGGGGTGGGAGGAGGGGGACATGGTGGGTGAGGGCCCAGGCCAGCAGGCGGCTCTACAAACAAGGAAAGTCATCAGATCCTCCCACACTTCATCCCCCACCACACACACACACCCTCACACCCACTCACTCATTTCACAAACAGAGAAGGCCAGCCAGGCCCAGGCAGAGGGAGATGGCTGTCCAGGACCTGGGGGAGCCAAGGCCTTTGACCAGAGGCCGCAAGCAGCGGGGTAAGGGAGGGAGGGCAGGACAGGCTGGCACTGAGAGCCACCCTGCGGCTCAGGGCTCGGATGACTGAGCAGGCAGATGTCCTGGCAAATGGGAACAAAAGCCCCCGACAGCACTCCCAGCTCCTGGTGCCCCGTGGCTGGTGTCCCAGAGCCTCCCGCTCAGAGCAGCGCTTCTGTCTCCCCTGCCCCCATCGGAGAGAAGGTGGTGGTGGGACTGGCAGTGGCGCTAGGAGCCCCCCATCACTGACCCCACCCACTCTCCCAGCTGTCTTCCTTCTCTCCTATCTCCCTGTGTCCAGAACTCCATCCGCCACAACCTGTCCCTGAAGAAGGGCTTCATCAAGGTGCCTCGGGAGAAGGACGAGCCAGGCAAGGGGGGCTTCTGGCGCATCGACCCCCAGTACGCCGAGCGGCTGCTGAGTGGGGCCTTGAAGAAGCGGCGGCTGCCCCCAGTCCACATCCACCCGGCCTTTGCCCGCCAGGCCGCGCCAGAGCCCAGCGCCGCCCCATGGGCCGGGCCACTGACCGTGAGCGCCGAGGCCCAGCAGCTGCTGCGGGAGTTCGAGGAGGCCACTGGGGAGGCGGGCTGGGGTGCAGGCGAGGGCAGGCTGGGGCGTAAGCGTCAACAGCCGCTGCCCAAGCAGGAGGCCAAGGTCCCGCGGCCCTCCAGCCCCCTGCTGCTGACCCAGGAGGAGCAGGCTGAGCTGGAACCCCTCAAGGGCAACTTTGACTGGGAGGCCATCTTGGACGCTGGCACGCTGGACGGGGAGCTGGGCACGCTGGAGACCTCGGAGCTGATCCCGCCGCTGAGCCCTGCCTCACACGGGGACGTGGACCTCACCATCCATGGCCACCACATCGACTGCCCTGTTACCTTGGGGCCTCCAGTGGAGCAGGCTACCGAAAGCCTGGACTTTGATGAGACCTTCCTGGCCCCATCCTTCCTGGAGCACCCCTGGGATGAGAGCACCCGTAGCTCCCTGCCCCCCGAGCCCCTCTTTGAGGCCGGGGATGCCACACTGGCCTCTGACCTGCATGACTGGGCCAGCCTGGCCGCCTTCTTGTAAGAAGCCAGGCCCTGCCCCACCTCCAGACAGCACCGAAGTCTGGGCCCAGACTGCCCCCCTCCCCGCCAGTGCAGGCCCATGGACACCCTACCACCCAGGCAGGGGCTGGGCCAGGTCAACCCACCAGGCCACACGGCCCCCAGCCCAGGCCATCCTCAGATTCTAGTCCAGCAGGCTGAGAATTGGGGCCCAGGACCAAAATTGCTGCCTCCGCTCCCCAGCCCCCCATACACACAGTGTTTCATTGATCCACTTCTTCCCTGCCCCAGAGACACGCTAAGGGCCCTGCACTATGAGAGCTGCAGCTTGGAGGGGCCCTGGCCAAGCTGGAAACATCAGTACAGGGCCCGCCCCAGAACACCTTAGCTTCAAAGCTTCTCTCTCTCCTGCTCTCCTCCCCAGGTCTCTATCCAGAGCAAGTTCCCTGGTACAACAAATGCTGATTAGGTGACTGCAAATTAACACCCAAGAGGCCTCTCCCGGCAGTCTGTGAGGAGGAGCAAGGCGGAGGGGGGAAGAGAGAGGAGACAGAAAGGAGGCCGGGGTGCTGGGTGGATCCAGGAGATTTTCTAAGGCCTCTGGGATCTTCTGGCTTCATCCCTAGAGGTGGGGCAGAGGGCATGTGTCCCTAATCTTTGAGCCCAACTTGAGGCTGAGAGCAGCGGGGAGATGGGGATCTGGGGGTTAGGGGCTGGGGCAGCCAAGCTGCAGAGGGAAAGGGGACAGACAGACTAATGTAGTGAGTGTAGCTATTGCTGAGGCTTAAGTGGGAGGGACGCAGTGCTTGCTAGAACTACTGGGATCAGGAATGGGGGGATGGCCCCGTGCCCTTGCTTGCACTCCTGCAGGGGAGTGTCTTGCTCCACCATAAACGCCCTGGGCTGCATCCCACATCCACTCTCCTAACCCATCGGGCATTTTAACCTTTTTCATAGAAAGTTATTTACAATAAAAACATTTTTAAAAATAAAGTTTTAAAAAGTCTCAAAATGGACCTGCTTGCAACTTTCTCTTGGGAAAAGCATGGGCCAGTTTTGGGGAGGCCACGGCCCAAGGGGGAATGGCTGGGAGCAAGATGGCGGGCACCAAAGGCCTGCAGAGTGTCCCCTGATGCACTCCTCATGATCTCTGGGTCCCCAGAGAGAAAGGGGCTGAGAGGCGGCCCTCGGGGGTCCCCTGCAGCCAGGGCCTCGGCACCTCTATATGTGCAATGGGGAGACTGTACCCACAGCCCCGAGGAGCAGGCGGCAAAGGAGGCACAGCCCCCTCCCTGGCCCTGGGGACTCACTCACAAAGGCCGTTCTTGCCCAGGGCTCGGCTCACGTTCCCCACCTCGCCCAAGTTGAGGGCCTGCCCAGACTCACCTGCGGTCCTCGCCTGGTCCTGTCTCCAGCTCCTCCCTCCCTTGGTCCCTTCCTGAAGGGACAGGGTGTGACGTCAGAGGGCCCCAGCCCCTGGGGCCCCACTTGCCACCCTGGGGTTCATTCACCCCACCCAGGGCCTTCCCTCCAATGCAGGTTGGGGCTGAGGGAGGCCATCAGGGCAGACGGAAGACGGAGTGCCTAGGCCCTACAGCTCCAGCCTGTGAGGAATCAACGTACTAGAGTTCTGATGGGGAAACTGAGGCACAGCAAATATGTGACACTCAGCAGGCACCTTTCAACCCCCTCACCCCAGCTTTGCCTGGAACCCATCTCTCCCCCGAGCCCGCACCTGGCCCCGCCAGCACACCCTTGTGGTGCACAGCCCCTTCCCCCAGCACTCACGTGCACGTGCGCACAGACACACACACACACACACACACTCACACACACACAAATGGGCACTGTCCTACACAATCCTGCCCAGCCTCCACGGGCCCCTTTCTCCTGAAGCCCCTTTCTTTCCTTGCATTCGAGGCTGGCTCCAGGACAACCTGGCATTCCCCCGCCAACTTGCTGCTTTCCCTTGCTAATTATTCCAAATATTTCAGAAGGGTGCACACACTGCAGGGCCAGCCGGGTTGGGGCCTTACAGAGCTCAGGAGGCAGCCCATCGCCTTCCCACCGCTTGCTGAGGAGGCTGCCCCAACCTCCCTCTGAGACTCCCTTCACCCCCTAAGCAACGACTCCCTCCCTCTCCCCACCACCCTCCGGCCTTCCTGCCCACGCTCCCCAGCACTGGGGGAACATGGGGGCTCCAGCCTCTCCACTGGTCCCCAGGCTCAGCCTCCAGCCCCCGCCAAAAGGGGTACACCCTGGATTGACAGGTGGGGCCCTTCACTGTCCCCCCTCCTCACCCGTTGCCTGGGCCCATGCTGGGGGAAGAGGGGCAAGGTCAGGGGCTGGCAGAACTGCCTGCCAGGTAAGGAGAGGCTGAAGAAGCTTCTGGCTGCCAGGAAGAATCCCCAGGAGCTCCTGAAAATCCCTATGCTTGGGACTAGCGTCTCTGGGGCTGGGACCCAAACACTGGCACTTTTAAGGGTCCATGGATGCTGCCAACGAGCAGCCAAAGCTAAGAGGGGGCTCCGAAGCGGCCAGAACACAGGGCTTCACACACCCTTTCAGCAGGCAGCGTTTGGGGGTTGGCGGTGGAGGGGGCGGGAAGCGTGAGTGGATCCTGTCCCTCCTATTCATCCCTGCCCCGGCCCTTGGCTGGGTGGCTTTTTCAAAAAACGTTCAGTGACTCCGTATTTATTTAGAGATTCAATGTAATCCCAGTCAATATATACTTTGCGCCCTTAACAGTAAGTTGCAGACAGGCTGCCCCATTAGCACTAGATACTTTAGTGTGTGTTTCCTTAGAACAAGGACACGCCTCCTTAATCCCAGTACCACCATCACAATCAGGAAATGAACACTGACCTGGTAATCCCATGTAACCGCAGACCCCCTTCACGTCTTGCAGATCACCCCAGTAATGCTCCTCTCCATTCCAGCATCCCAATCCAGGACCCCATGTTGCACTGAGCTGTCCTTTCTCTTTTGCCCTGTGTGGCTTTGAGCCCATGACTCAAGCTCTCTGCGCAGGTTTCGCATTTCCTTTGATCTCCACTTTTGAGGTGAGAAGCCCTTCAGCCACTTCACCCTCAGGTGTGGTACAGTCCCTTCCCAAAGCAAGAAGCCAGCTTTCTGTCTCCTCACTTTCCACCTCTTCCCAATCCTCCCTCCCCCATGTATCGCCAGCCAGGAAAGGGATGAGGGGCAATGTTCAGGAACTCAGTCTTTGGGGACCCTCGCCGTCTGCCCACGGGACAGGCCACCCCCAGCTCCAGTGACGGGAAGGCCCCCGCGATGGGATTCCATGCTGGCCTGAAGCAAATGCGCCAGGCCTCCTGAAGAGCTGAGCTGAGGGCAGGAAACAGTCTTCTCCCCGCCTCTGCCCCCCTCAACATACTGGGGACCCAGACGTGAAGAAGGAAGGTCATGTCCATGATGTCCTCCCAGATCAGCACCGACACCGTCTCCTCCATGTCCGGCTCCTACATCGCCCCTGGCACGGAAGAGGACGGGGAGGCTGTCCCCTGCCCCCGGGCCGCCAGCAGGACCCCCTCAGAAGAAGGAGACGTAAGAGAGGAGCATGGGATCGCCCTCCCCGCTCTGCTCTGCTGTGTACTTGAGTCCCAAGGAGCTCAGTCCAGGGCCTGCCAGGGAGATCGGCAAAGCCCCCCAGTGCTCGGGAGGGGAGCCCTGGAAAACACGGTACCGGGTTGTTGAATCACACTCCCTCAGATGTGATCTTCCATGTGGCACCACTTCTGTCCTGAGGACTTGGTTTGGGTTTGCTGCCGGGCGAGCTGGGTAGGAGAGCCGGTGGCATCTGCACCTTGACTTTTGTTGCTCCTTTGCAGGTGACACCAGCGGCGTCTCCAGACTGCAACTTTGCGGGCCTCGTTGCCACCGCTGAAGAGCAGGATGCAGAGGTAAGAGCAAGGTGGACGCTGGTGCCCCTCCACAGTCAGAGGGACTGCCGGCGCTGGCACAGGATGCAAATAGGATGGGGGCTCTTCTGGAAGAAGCCTTCCAAGGTGGTGCTCTTGGATCTGTTAGAGGCAGGGTGCAGAGCAGAGGGACTGTCCGGTTAGCAGAGGGTGCTGGTCTCAGTGTAATAGGCGTGGGGTGAGTTCCAGAGGGAAGTCTTCCAGGCGAGACCCTTGAGAGGTGTTTGTCCTCCAATTCACTTAGTATTTACCTGGCACAGGCATCTCACATCTTCCTGGCACTGGGGGACACAAAGACCGAGTGACATGGCTTTTGCCTGCCCACACCCCCAATCCACCCATCCCACCCATTCCGCAGCTCCATCTGATGGAGGAATCAGAGTTATAACTCAGCGTGAGAAGTGCTCTGACGGAGGTGTGCCTGAAGTATATGGAATGCCCAGCTCCCAGTGGGGACTCTACAACTTTCTCTTGAGCCAGATATTCTCAAAGGAGTATCTGGATGGGACTGGGGATCCTAAAGGGTTCCTGAAAGTTTTATGATCTCACGGTTTGCTTTTTCATTTGACAACTTTTATTTCCACCTGAGAGAAACAGTGTGAGCTGAACTATTACCAAGGCTATTCCTGACAGTCCCACGGTCCCTCTGTTAGGTGCCTCAGACCTGGTCCCTCTGGAACGTGCCTCAGACCTGGTCCCTATGGGCCGATCCTGCCTCGCCAAGCAAAATCTGCCTCTGCTGGGCCTCCCAGCCATCTCACAGGGACAGGAAATATATGGATACCATGAGGGTGATTAGTTCTGTCTTCTGACAATCAGTAGACTCATTTCACTGCTTTATGGACTCACAGTGCCTTCCTTCTGTCCTAGGGAAATGATGTTCTAGAAGAAGAGGCCAGATCACCCACACAAGAAGATGGTAAAAGACCTGGTCTTTTGCTCCCTTTTATTATATTTCTTTCCCGGGTATTCTCTGAAGGGTAGAGAAAGGGGCACTGGTGTGACTTGGTGGCACTGCTCAAGGGTGTGGCTTTGGGGAAAGGTCGTCTTCTTGATGGAATATCAAACGAAGCAGGGTATCTAAGGACCTCAGCAGCCTTCCTGGCTCTTTCTGGGCCTCTGAGCCAAGGCTGCAGAAGATACATGGAGTTCTCCATCTACGTTGAGTAGATCCTGAAGCTTCTTGGGCAACTACCATCACCTTCCTTCCTGCTTCAGCTTCTCAGCTGAGTCTCACAGAACTGCTCTAGCAGCCCCAAAGTTCATCTGCAGCAGGAGAACAGCTTCCTCCCCTTGGGGGAACCGACTGTTAGGCAGTAGGTTTTCCTGCTTTAGTGAAGAAAACGGCTGGTGTTACAGTAGCAGAAGGATCACAGCCCTGGCGGCACAGCAAAGGTGAGGTGAAGAGACGTTAGCAGCTCAGCGTGCACTAGTGTTTGTAGGCTATTGGAACGAGTCTCTTTACCATCGTTCAGGCCTCAAGTAGATATTTTTTTTTTAATTGCAAGAGTTGGTTTACAATGTTGTGTTAGTTTCTGCTGTACAGCCACGTGAATCAATTATACATATACATATATCCACTCTTTTTTTAGATTCTTTTCCCATATAGGCCATTACAGGGTACTGAGTAGAGTTCCCCTGTGCTCTACAGCAGGTCCTTATTAGTTATCTATTTTATATATAGTAGTGTGTATATGTCAATCCCAATCTCCCAATTTATCCCTCCCCTCCCTTGCCCCCCGCCATAACCATAAGTTTTTTTTCTACACCTGTGACTCTATTTCTGTTTTGTAAATAAGGTCAATCATATCTTCAGTCGGAAGAAGTTTGTTTCTAGTAAGCCGAGAAGCGAAGGAAGGACCTACATACAGAGCAAGGAAGTGGCGGGTGGGGGGGGTTAGGCGAGCTGGGAATCCCACCTGGGATTGTAGGACCAGGCGTCCCAGGAACCGGTGTCTCTTCCGTCTGCTCCTCTGAGGTGCCTCCACAGAAGGGCAACCTCTAGAGCAAACCTGGATCCCAGCCTGGATGCAGATGTCATGCTATTCGCTTCTGCTTTGGCCATGGCAGTTGCTTGGTGGTTGGTGTGGTGTGCAGGGGGTGCACATGTGCACATGACCACGCTCTCCTGGCCAAGTAGTGCCGGAGGAGGGGTGGTCGCCCAGGCTGTGCCTCTGTCACCCGCGCACGCCAACCAAGCCGGGGTTGGGCGCTACCTCCCCTCGGTTGATGTCTTCAGGATGCAAGGCTCCGAGTTCTCCATTGTGATTGTCGTCCCCAGTAGAATATTTGCTTCTAAAAGGCACAGGGCAGTACGTGGTTTCCGCCTGACATTCCATATGTGGTTTCCACCTGACATGCTGTACACAGTAGATGTATGTTTCTTCCTCTGCCTTTCACCAAGAAAAAAAAAAAAAAACGGGTGGGGGGCTTGAAAAAATAACACCTAAAACTGTCCCCTTCCCATCTTACACGACTGTAGGTTTCTGGTCAGCCCCTTAAAACATACTCAGAATAGCAAATTAAGTCTCAAAGAAAATAAATCATAATTTTGCAAGCGATGCAATTCTTTGATTTGAGGTGCAAAATTACGGGACCAAAGAGCTTTAATTGCCATTTTATGTATTAGTCATTTCGCAGAGCCTTGTGGTCATAAACACACCCCACATGCACCGACAGACACAGGCCGGAGCCTGGGGTCACTTCCCCCGTGGCTCTCCTAGCTCTTCCAGCCTGGCTTAGCTCTGCTGTGGGCCCAGGTCTGTGTGTCCGAATCCCACAGTCCTCCCCAGTGCCTGATTTCCCAGGAACAAAGGCTGGAAAGGGGCCAGTTAAGGAAACAGAGCAGAACAGAGCGAGAACACAAATGTACCCACACAGTTTCCTTTATTGTCCACTCTCCCTACTTAATTATTGTCTTTTTTTTAACATATGATTTGATGTTTTTTGTCTCCATCCTTAAGATTTTTATTTTAAGGACAGCAAAGCAGAGAAAAACACAGCCAGGTCCTCTCAAACTGCCTTAACTCCATTACAGGCCAGAGGACATTCGCATTTCTAGGTATTGAGTGTGACAATAACAATGACTTTGACATTGCCAGCATGAAAGCACTGGACAATAAGCTGTGCTCTGCGGTCTGCTTACCCGGTGAGTGGCAGTCTGCTGAACATGAACTTGGTGGGAGACGCTCCCGTGCTCACACCCCTGCTCTCACCCTGGGACACCCATCTCCTGCCCTGCAGTTCCTGCATGAAGGCATGGGCTTTGCTAAGGTGCTGGGAGCCAGTTGATGAAAGGAAGTGAGGCGGCCTCGGGAGAGTCCTTGGGCAAAGAGCGACTCTGCTCTAAACGAATCTATTTGGGCATGGAGAAAGGCGCAAAAATACCCCCAAAGCCTTCCGATTTGGCCTGACCGTGCCCCCTCCATCATGATCTTGCAGATCCCATGGCAGGGGGCCTGGTCTTGTTTCCATCAACAGGCAGTTTAAGGCAGACACGGCCTCTGTCATAAGGTCTTGGAAAGAGAGCCTGAGCCCTTGAAAAGGGAACCTGTAGCCCCTCAGAGGAGAGTGGTTAGTTAGGATCAGAGAGGAATTTCAAAGCCTGCATTTTATAGACTAGCTCTGTGACCCAGTGAGCCCTGGGCGACCACCAGTTGCCTTGTGCTCCCTAGATTTGGATCCCAAAGGAACGATCAGGGGTCGAGGGTGACTCTTCTCCCTGGAGCCCTAACTCTATAAATTCCATCAGGGCCATCAACGTGCCCCTTATTCCTTCTCATGACACTAAACTGAATCCGGGATGAGTTCTCAGGAGGAGCCCACCTGTCAGTCACACTCTGCGCACTGATGTCTCTCTGCTCCGTGCTCACCAAGGGCTTCACCAACCATGGCTCTAAAGCCACATCTTGCCCGGTGGACTAGGTCGAAATTGCCCCTCCTGGGTTCACAGCAGAGACTGCCTTCATGTTGCGTGGTTTGTAATCTCTTAAACATGCCCTGGACATACTTAAGCTTCAGGACAGCCACGTCCCGTCATGGGTCCAGTGCTTTACTCTCTTGGCGACGTGGTTACAGGTGCTGGAGGGACACAAACTCCTGTGGTTGCCACTCTCCATCAGATTGCAAAAGACCCAGGTCCTCACCCCTCTGGCCCCATGAAGGCTTGTGGTGGAGGAAGCCATAATCCCCAGAGACACCTCCCACGGCCTTCCCAGGGGCTCTCCGGTCCCTTCCCACTTAGCATTGACCCAGCCAGGCCTGGGCCAGAGTGGCTGAGGTCCAGGGTACACTTCACTTCCTGCCTTCCTACTCTTTACCTGGCTTCTGCCTGTCCATTTGTTTCTCATGTCTTTTTGCCAAATGTACGTCTGTCTGTCCAGTTTGTTTATTTTGAAACTCATTTAGGTTATCCAGACTCATGTGAAAGTTCATGTTCACCCACACCCAACCCCAAGCTTGCTGGGCGCACGCACATCCTAGGGGCCCTCGCTGAGGCTTCCGGTCCTAACTGGCAAGAGCCTGTATTTAATATGCTGAAATTTTCCAGGAAAAAACATATTTGTGAGACTAGATTAATCCCTGTTCCACAAAAGCGGGGATGCTTCTGTGGCAAAGGTTACAGGCAGGATTTGTTTTGGTCACTAGTTGGGGAAGATGCCATCTCTGCCCTCACTCCGCCCTGAGTCTGTGGCAGCTGTGCCGGCCAGCCGCTCACTGGGTTTCAAGAGAGGAATCTAGGCTCCTGCCTCCCTGCAGTGGCTCCCCACCAACACCCGTGTTGGGCAGAGAGAGCTCCTGGGAATTCTTTCAGCCACCCATGCTGGTGGAAACTGACCCCAGGCCTTGTGCTTCCTCCTCTCCCTAACTGCTTCCGGCCAACCTGCTGGTGGATGTTTATTCCACTCTGGGATTGCGGCAGGGGAGCGAGACCTGGAAGGAAAACAATGCCTGGGCTTCTTTATGGTGATCTCGAGAGCCAGCCATTCTCAGATTAAACTGGCTTCACCGTTCAGGCCAGACATGAAACCGAATGACAGTGGCGGCTGCCGGGAGAGGGAGTTGAAGGTCGCATCGTAGCCTCACCCCGAGGTCTCAAGGGCTCTTACGGGAGAAGGAAAGTGCATCTGCTCTCTTGGTAAAATGTTTCTCGGGTTCTGCTGTTAGCGTCACACAGGTAGTAAAGAGCTGGGGAACTCTCTGGAAGCATCTGTCGGGTTAATGTCAGGTTAATGACAGGAGCATCCACTGTGGTAGGTCCCGTGGAATCAACAGACCTCACAAGGCTCAGCTGTAAGTTCAAAGTTCCATCCTATGACTGAGGTGCCTCAGGCTGGCTTGGCCGTCAGGACAGCTTCTCAGGCACTTGGTCTCCCTCTCCACGCTGTTTCCCTCCCCACATGGATGCCACTCCCCTCACGGAGTGCCCACAAGGAGGGAGCCCGGGGAGCATCCCATGGTCCACCCTCCCCAGGCCCACAGGTGCTCTGCCAGGAGCCCCAGCTCGCGGCAAGGATGGCTCAGGTCCCCATCCTCGCTGCTCTCATCAGCCTTGTGGGAGTGATGTTGAGAAAGCACCTGTGTCATTCCAGCACCTCTTCCGCTAAGAAGCCTCTGGGTCTTCTTTGGCCCTGAGACCAAGGTGGGGGGGGGCGATGGTATGTTCTGAGATTGTTCTGCAAGGTTCTCAAAGGGAGGAAATCTGAGTTGACCATTGTAGGTGGTGAGCCGATTAGAAGCGTGAGGCCATGCTAGGTAGACGGGGCCCCAAGGAACCTGATGGAGTATCACACAGGCGTCAGGATAGTGGCCAGGGGACCAGTGACAATTCTGTGAAAAGGCTCTGGGGAGTGTGATGGGAAAAAGCAAAGATAATTTGAGTTTATTAGTGGAAATACAAATGTTTTTGTTTTGTTTTGTTTTGTTTTTTGTGGTACGCGTGCCTCTCACTGTTGTGGCCTCTCCCATTGCGGAGCACAGGCTCCGGACGCGCAGGCTCAGCGGCCATGGCTCACGGGCCCAGACGCTCCGTGGCATCTGGGATTTTCCCGGACCGGGGCATGAACCTGTGTCCTCTGCATCGGCAGGCAGACTCTCAACCACTGCGCCACCAGGGAAGCCCGATACAGATGTTTTTAAATGATGGCATTGGACAGGAGTGGGCATACCGATGAAATCTAAAAGTACTTATGGAGGGAATTCCCTGTCCGTCCAGTGGTTAGGACTCAGCACTTGCACTGCAGTGGCCTGGTTCAATCCCTGGTCGGAGGACTAAGATCCTCCAAGCCACTGCACAGCCAAAAACAAAACAAAGAAAAGTACTTATGGAGACCTGAAATAACCCAAGACTAAGACGCCACTAGGAAGGGTTATGCTTCGCAGATACTAAGGAAAAATCGCAATTAACTTTCTCTTTTCTTGGAGAGAAACTCTACAAGATGGTGGAACTGTTACAGACCTTAAATTTAATTAGTGGCTGGGTAGAGGCAGGAAAGAGGTGTGTGGAATCCCCCTAGATGTGCTCCCCAAATCTGCCTCTAGAGGTCTCCTCACTCCCCCGTTTCTGAGCCTGAGGATGGAATTAAGTGGGAACCACCTTTCTCTACCTCCTGTGAAGGATTTTCAATCTCCAGGCTCCCTTTTCTGGCTGAGGGCTGGACAGAATGGCAGCACTCGCTCAGGAAGTCCTCCTGCGCCTTCCACGCTTACCTTCTGCATCCAGGATGCACGGAGCAGCAGGGTTTCGCCGAGGGTCTGGCAGAAGCCTTTTTAGAGGAAAGAGCACCACCGACTGTACTAAGAAGCTGGGGAGATCAGAGACTTCAGGTCTGAGTCTTGAGGCTGTTTCAGAAGGAGCCAGTTTTCAGCCCTGGCTCAGAATCTGGACCGGTGGTGTTTGTAGCAAGGACTCAAGAATTCAGAGCCAGGCAGCCTGGCAGCCAGTGGTGGTGGCGGCGAGGCTGCGGCAGTGTTTTGATTTGACTTTCTGTGTGTGTGTGTGTGTGCGTGTGCGTGTGTGTGTGTGTGTGTGTGTGTGTGTCTTCTCTCCTTTTTACCATTTGCTTTTGCTCTTTCATACCAAACAGCCGCAGTTCCGGAGTCCTGCCCATTAAACACAGAGGAATAAGTATGAGATCTACCAAATTATATAAAATGAAGGAACAACTTATTTCATCTGGGGGTTCCTAACTTAAAAGGGCAACCTTGCCTGCTCTTCATCCTGTCACCCTTAGAGCGGTAAAGCACTGTGGACCCATGTGCCGGACTCCGGTACCCCCAGGGAGTACAGATCCCCGCATTCCGTCTGGCTGTGAGAGATACCTAAACATTTCCTGTCCCACTCACTCCCCTTCCCCTGGGGTCCACCTCCACAAGACTATTATTAGAGCCTTAGGGCGGATTAGCACACCAGGACATTTATGGGTATACACAATTTATACCCGCTGAATCCCAGTGCTTCTGCCATTAAAGGGTTTTGTGTCTTGGGCTGGCCTAACCTGAAGCTGACCCCAGACATTTCTGAGTGGCCTCCCTCAAATGTGACACAGTGAGCCTCACGCCCACCCTCCAGGGTCAGTGGCTCCGTCCACGAACTGAGCCCTCTGAAGGGCCTGGCTCTCGGCTCTGCCCTGGAAGAGATCACCGTGTGCTGGAGGATCCAGCAATTTCCACACAGCATGAGAAATTGGGTGGTCGTACGGGCCAGTGGGGGAACACTTCGGAGCATGCTGGACCCCATCTGGCTTCAGGGGGTGCCTTCTGGGGGCAGGTGCTGGAAGAGGCAGCTCAGCAGTCCTCGGCCAGAGAATGGAAGGCTTTCCCCAAACTCAGGGGGTTAGGGCTTCATCCTCTCCCTTCAGAAGGGGCATCTCGCTGCACTGGGGGGACTGAATCAGATGGAGTCAGTCTGTGGGATGGGAGGACGACTTGGGGGAGATGAGTGTAGCCTGAACAAGGCCTGGGGGGCGGATGGTTTTCGCACACATTCTGTGAGTCAGGTGCCCTGCTCACCACTCTTCCATGTCACCTCGCTTAGTCTCACAGCATCCCTGGGGAGTAAGTACTTGTCTCCCATCTGATGGATGGGAAAACCTGGGCTCCAAGTACAGTGACCTGCCCAAGGTCACACAGTCAGTACGTTAGAAGCTGGGGCTGTATCCCGGTTTTCTGACTACAGATTTAGACCTTACTAGAGCTTGAACAAGCAGGAGGTCATGGTGGATTGGATACAGAGCATGAAGGAGAGAGAAGCATCAAGAGTGGGTTTCCAGCATGGGCAGCGGGTGCTTCTCGTGCAGGAACTGCAGGACAAGGGGGGAAGATGATGAGTTTCGTGGATGGTACCCGGGGGACCCCAAAGCTCTGGAGCTAATGTCTCCTGGGGTTGGTGGCACCAGCTGATAGCAACTCTCGGTGGGCTGTTCAGGTGCAGAAGGAGAGGAACAGCTGTCACTCTGTTCTCTGCCATGCCATTTGGTCCCTGGCACCCTGCTGGACAGCCAGTCCCTTCCTGCCCCACCCTGGCCCCCACAGCAAACACTAACTCTGAGCCCAAATTAACACACTCTTCTCCCTCCCCTTCACCTCCTCCTGCTCTCGTGAAAGTCTCAGCCAGACTCAGTTTCTTTTCCTGGTCCGCTGTAACACTTAGGCAAACTTCAAGACCAAATAAAGATACAAAGGTGGAGCCTACGGCAAGCTCACAAAACAAGGACCATCCTGCATGTCCCTCCATCAGTGGGCCACAGTGGCCATGACTGTCCCTCGCCCAGTGGACGCCACTGCTCCCAAGTTTCACGTGCTGTGGTTTGCACCCTGTGGGAGTTCCAGGTAATGCGCATCTTGCCAGTTTTCGTGCCAAACTCCGGACTGTCCTGCCAGAGACACCATCTACACCAAACCAAAGGTCCGGTAACCTTCCTTTCCTCTTCTCAGGTGCCTGGCAGGCTGACGACAACGTGGTCAGTCGACGGAACACGCAGTGCAGACGCTCATCTTCTGGCAGCCTGGAGGACCCCGAGAACAGGCTCTGCGTGTGGGATCCTTTGGCCATCTGAGAGCCTTAGCCCCTGTACCAGGGCTCTCCTCCCGTTCTCACATCCCATCCTGGCCTCATGGCACCACTGACCTCCTGGGCATCCTCAGCAAGACACACGGAGACTTTTGAGACCCACGTGAAAGCTGGATGCTGAGGGCACCTGACCCTTCTCCCAGACTCATCTTCTTCCACAACCGTGATCCTTCCCCTCTCAGAAGGGACTGGAAACCTCTTTTCTCCTTGTGGGCTAAAGCCACTCGAACTGCAGCTCATGAGACCCTTTGCAGAGAGTCTCTGGAATGTTTCCACTGTATCTTGATCTTCAGGTGGAGCTGTGGCCTACAGACTGGTTATTTCTTGTGTATCTTTTTTTTTTTTCTCCTTAGGAGGTAGACCAAGAAGACTCAAGAGTTTGGGTGACTTCATTACAAACACCCATCTGGCATTTTCTAGTCCCTGGGACATCATGACCAATCTGAGACCTGCAGTTTGGGGTGGCGTTGGGGGATGACTCCTGTGAGAAGGGAAAGCCATATTGCACTGTAAGTGGGGTTTCCCTCAAAATGCATTAGGAGCTCCTCTCTCAAGGACAAGAAGCAGTGGCAACCACCAGAAGGTTGGTTGGGAAAACAGTTCTTGCTTCTGGTAGCAGAGGCTATGCCTCGTGTGTCTGCTTAGGAAGGAGGCCTTGAATCTGAGAACCCCTCAGTTAAATGATGACCTACCGGGGACTTCTTTATGATCAGGTGCACTCAGGAAGGCCTGGGGCTCCATCCTAAGGTGACACTGCAAAGGCATTTTTGACCCCCTCTATGTACCAGGCACTTGTTAGGGACTGTCGTATATTATCACGTTTCATCACTACCGCCCTGTCAGGTGGCATTCTTATCCCTGCTGCCCCCGTCTCCACCCCGCTTTTCTGAAAGAGTTGAAGAAAGAAGCTGAGAGAGGGGTGGACCGGTGGTTCTCATTTGGTGCCCAGGAACCCCAAAGGAGGTTGGGGGAAGGGCTGAGCTGGGGTCAGTGGTGGTCTGGAAGGCTCCCCACCCCACCGGTTTTCCTCCCCTGTCCTCCAGATCAGCTGAGCCTGATGGGGGGAGCCGGAGGTACTGCCTTCCATAGGCTCATCAGAGATTTAGAGATATTGTTCAAATCACATGTGCACCCCACCTCACTCTGGTGTAGGGCATAGAAATAACAGCCTGAAACAGCAAGACCGTAAGCTGTTGGCTCTTCGTCCCTCAACACTAGTGTTATCAATGGATTCCTCATAGCTCTCTGATAGATGCATTGTCTGCTGGCTTTTGGAAGAGGTGGTTATTTAGTGGAGCATGAGATTGAGAAGCAAAGTGGGATCCAACATTTTGTGAGGCTGAGATGTGACAGAGCCCTAGGCTATGCCCACCATGATGGCCTGAATTAGTAGTTGGAATTGTTGCCCTACAAGAGCTTTTCAGGGTCCTTCCCAAGGCCTCAAAGAGAGCCCAGTGCCAGGGAATGTTTTGCACCTCCTGTGTGGCTGCTTTGCGCCACCAGGTGCGTGGTGACCCTCACTGCCTGGTGGTTGTGGTTCACATCCTGCCCTGGGGGTGGGCAGGGGGAGGCCTGTGGTCCTGACAGACACTACATGAGCCAAGCCTGAATCTCAGCTTCTGCCTTGAGTTCCCGTGTCCACCCGCTCTGAAATCCTGCAGTGGGCTCTGCTGTTTCAGGCCCCATTTAATGTCCTTCCTTTCCCCGAAACATTCTTACAGCCCCTTTCATATTGATGATTCCAGCAATAACCACACTTCCTGATCTCCTTGAAGTCTGAGTCCCAGAAGCACTAGGGAAGGGGGCGCTCCCTTAGCCTGGGGTGGTGGTATACAGATCCACCTCCTCGCCCGGCAGGTAGTATTCAGAGTGTGGTGTTACCTGAGATGAAGGAGATGCAGGTAAACAGTTGCCACAGTGGCCAGGAACCCTAAGAGGAAGCCATTGTCTTCACCCTTTCTGGAGGGTCAGTCTTCTCCCAGGAAGAGGCTCAGAGACATTCCTCAAGGCCTTGGTTCCATAACCAAGACATACCCGGGTGAGAAGTGGCCCTTCACTCCTGTTTCTCAGACAGTTCCTGCTCTCTCCCCCATCCCCTCACCTCTTTGCCCTCATTTAGCTCTTTGGCGAGCAGAAATATCCCATCCAAAAGGGCTGGGATCAGGGAACAGGGCACAGAGCCTGGTCGGGGAACAGGACAGCCGCCCCAGTCATCATCTGGAGATGGTCATGTTGTTAGCAGTTGACCCACAGAGAATATGACGGGGCCTGGTTTCTCACACAAGGACACAGACTAACCAGAGGCCTGGGGCTCCTTCCTGCCACACTCAGGTCGGAGCTCACCTATGAGCTCACTTCCGGGTGGTGTGGTGATCCCAGCCTTCTCACAGAGCCCTTTTTCCTTCTCCTCCCCAGTCCCATCCCACCAGAGGTCATGCCCACGCTGGGGCATCTCCTGGGCACGGATCCACACACGTTAAGCCATCTCACCTGGGGAGAGTTTGTGTCCTGTTCACCTGACATTGGCATGCTGCTTGCTCACTTTGCTTTAGGATCTGCACACCTACTGTGTGTAAGTATGTGTGTACTGTTGTGCCAGCTGTGTACCCCTCACTCCCTGGAGTACACTCATGGGCACACTACAGTGGGGACGTCAAGGATGCAATATTTATGGACTGCTGCATGATTCTTAAAAATGAATAAAACTGTTCACAAGGGAAGGAGAGCTATTAATTGCGCAGTTGGCTTATTTGTGAAAGTTTCTGTCCGACTTTCTCCAGCACGCTTTTAATACTTTGACTCAATTACAACTCACACAGCAGAAATATACAAGATCATGAGAGATTACTACAAGAAACTCTATGCCAATAAAATGGACAACCTGGAAGAAATGGACAAATTCTTAGAAATGCACAACCTGCCAAGACTGAATCAGGAAGGAATAGAAAATATGAATAGACCAATCACAAGCACTGAAATGGAAACTGTGATTAAAAATCTTCCAACAAACAGAAGAAGCCCAGGACCAGATGGCTTCACAGGCGAATTCTATCAGACATTTAGAGAAGAGCTAACACCTATCCTTCTCAAACTCTTCCAAAATATAGCAGAGGGAGGAGCACTCCCAAACTCATTCTACGAGGCCACCATCACCTTGATACCAAAACCAGGCAAGGATGTCACAAAGAAAGAAAACTACAGGCCAATGTCACTGATGAACATAGATGTAAAAATCCTCAACAAAATACTAGCAAACAGAATCCAACAGCACATTAAAAGGATCAAACACCATGATCAAGTGGGGTTTATTCCAGGAATGCAAGGATTCTTCAATATACGCAAATCAATCAATGTGATACACCATATTAACAAATTGAAGGAGAAAAACCATATGATCATCTCAATAGATGCAGAGAAAGCTTTCGACAAAATTCAACAGCCATTTATGATAAAAAACCCTGCAGAAAGTAGGCATACAGGGAACTTTCCACAAGATAATAAAGGCCATATATGACAAACCCACAGCCAACATTGTCCTCAATGGTGAAAAGCTGAGACCATTTCCACTAAGATCAGGAATAAGACAACGTGGCCCACTCTCACCACACTTATTCAACTTAGTTTTGGAAGTTTTACCAACAGCAATCAGAGAAGAAAAGGAAATAAAAGGAATCCA
Source organism: Mesoplodon bidens (assembly GCF_964165515.1). Taxonomy (NCBI): domain Eukaryota; kingdom Metazoa; phylum Chordata; class Mammalia; order Artiodactyla; family Ziphiidae; genus Mesoplodon; species Mesoplodon bidens. The sequence goes on from NW_027672498.1 coordinate 338,024, forward strand.
AATTGGAAAAGAAGAAGTAAAGCTGTCACTGTTTGCAGATGACATGATACTATACATAGAGAATCCTAAAGATGCTACCAGAAAACTACTAGAGCTAATCAATGAATTTGGTAAAGTAGCAGGATACAAAATTAATGCACAGAAATCTCTGGCATTCCTGTACACTAATGATGAAGAATCTGAAAGTGAAATCAAGAAAACACTCCCATTTACCATTGCAACAAAAAGAATAAAATACCTAGGAATAAACCTACCTAAGGAGACAAAAGACCTGTATGCAGAAAATTATAAGACACTGATGAAAGAAATGAAAGATGATACAAATAGATGGAGAGATATACCATGCTCCTGGATTGGAAGAATCGATACTGTGAAAATGACTCTACTACCCAAAGCAATCTACAGGTTCAATACAATCCCTATCAAACTACCACTGGCATTTTTCACAGAACTGGAACAAAACATTTCAAACTTTGTTTGGAAAAACAAAAGACTCCGAATAGCCAAAGCAATCTTGAGAATGAAAAACGGAGCTGGAGGAATCAGGCTCCCTGACTTCAGACTACACTACAAAGCTACAATAATCAAGACAGTGTTTTACGGGCACAAAAACAGAAAGATAGATCAATGGAACAGGATAGAAAACCCAGAGATAAACCCACGCACATATGGTCAACTTATCTTTGATCAAGGAGGCACGAATGTACAGTGGAGAAAGGACAGCCTCTTCAATAAGTGGTGCTGGGAAAACTGGACAGGGACCTGTAAAAGTATGAGATTAGATCATTCCCTAACACCATACACAAAAATAAGCTCAAAATGGATTAAAGACCTAAATGTAAGGCCAGAAACTATCAAAGTCTTAGAGGAAAACATAGGCAGAACACTCTAGGACATAGATCCCAGCAAGATCCTTTTGGACCCACCTCCTAGAGAAATGGAAATAAAAACAAAGATAAACAAATGGGACCTAATGAAACTTCAAAGCTTTTGCACAGCAAAGGACACCATAAACAAGACCAAAAGACAACCCTCAGAATGGGAGAAAATATTTGCAAATGAAGCAACTGACAAAGGATTAATCTCCAAAATTTAAAAACAGCTCATGCAGCTCAAGAGCCAAAAAAACAAACAACCCAATCCAAAAATGGGCAGAAGACTTAAATAGGCATTTCTCCAAAGAAGATATACAGACTGCCAACAAACACATGAAAGAATGCTCAACATCATTAATCATTAGAGAAATGCAAATCAAAACTACAATGAGATATCATCTCACACCAGTCAGAATGGCCATCATCAAGAAATCTAGAAACAATAAATGCTGGAGAGGGTGTGGAGAAAAGGGAACACTCTTGCACTGCTGGTGGGAATGTGAATTGGTACAGCCACTATGGAGAACAGTATGGAGGTTCCTTAAGAGACTAAAAATAGAACTACCATATGGCCCAGCAATCCCACTACTAGGCATATACCCTGAGAAAACCATACTTCAATAAGAGGCATGTACCAAAATGTTCATTGCAGCTCTATTCACAATAGCCCGGAGATGGAAACAACCTAAGTGTCCATCATCGGGTGAATGGATAAAGAAGATGTGGCACATATATACAATGGAATATTACTCAGCCATAAAAAGAAAGGAAACTGAGCTATTTGTAATGAGGTGGATAGACCTAGAGTCTGTCATACAGAGTGAAGTAAGTCAGAAAGAGAACGACAAATACCATATGCTAACACATATATATGGAATTTAAAAAAAAATGTCATGAAGAACCTAGGGGTAAAACAGGAATAAAGTCACAGACCTACTTGAGAATGGACTTGAGGATATGGGGAGGGGGAAGGGTAAGCTGTGACAAAGCGAAAGAGAGGCATGGACATATATACACTACGGAACGTAAGGTAGATAGATAGTGGGAAGCAGCCGCAGAACACAGGGAGATCAGCTCGGTGCTTTGTGACCGCCTGGAGGGGTGGGATGGGGAGGGTGGGAGGGAGGGAGATGCATGAGGGAAGGGATGTGGGAACAGATGTATATGTATGACTGATTCACTTTGTTATAAAGCAGAAACTAATAAAAAATAAAAATAAAATAAAAACAATAAATACTTGGGAAGAAAAAAAAAAAACTTTGACTCAAGACAAGCTGGACATGGAGGAGTGAGAGAGGGCAAGGGGTAGAGGGAAAGACATGTTTCTGGGTGGGAGCTGGTGTACCATCCCCTGGGCACAGCTTCTGCGCAGAGGCCTGATAAGGAGCCCTCACCTCCACCCACCCCCTTCAACCAGAGAACTTCCAACTGCTGCTCCTCAATAATTGAAGAGCAGGAAAGCTGGTGACTAGAGGGAGGCTGGGGGAGGGGAGGAGGAAGGACCACAGTCCATCGTTAGTGCGTCACTTAAAGGCTGGTGAAATTAATGGGGCAAATGACCCCAGTCACAGAATTTGGCAAGTCCACGGCTTTCCTGGGTTTCACCCACCGGCTCTGTTTCCTCGGCTATCTGGAAAGGAGGGAGAGCACTTGCGAAGAAGCCTCTGGAATGTCAGCTTCTGGGAATCTTGCTGAGGACGGGGCGGGGAGGGAGCGCTTACCGGGAAACACTGGATTACCCTAGCCGCCTTGGGGTGTCTGCGACCGGGGCTGCGGTTTCTGCGGACCTGAGCGGCAGGTGGCATCGGAGAGTCAGACCTGCTTGCGGGCACCAAGACGACACTCGGTCGGGAGACAGGGACAGGCCGCAGAAACGTGAGGAAGTGCCACTCGCAGCCCAGAGGAGAGGAAAGGAAAGCCCCAAGCATGCACCCAGCCCTGGCCCCCGCGCCACGGGCTGCGTCCCAGGAGCCGTCGCCACCTCTGAGCAGCCCAGATGGGAAGGGGGTGGGGCGGAGTACGGTTCCCGCGGCGAACTGCTCGCTGAGGGCCCCGGGGCCTCTGCGGGAGCGCCGAGCCGCGCGCCTCTCCGAGCCCTGCGCGGGGCCCTCGGGCGGGAATGCGCGGAGCCGGGACGCGATGGCGGGTAGGGGACTGGGTCGCGCGCGGGAGAGGGCGGCAGGAGGGAGCTGGAAGAGAGTTACCGCGTGAGAGAGCGGTTAAGAGCCCGCGGTCTCTTTGGAGATGCCCTGGCCAATGGCAGAAGCGGAAACCGTTTATATGGGCGGGGCGTCGCCACGGCAGCAGGAGACGCCTTGTGAGCGGCTACTGAGTGCCGGTCCCTGGCCGCTGGCTTTCAGAGAGGCGCCGGCGGGCGTGAGTGGCGACGAGGATTGCTGGCTGGGCCCTCGAGCTGGGAGCAGAGAGCCGCGGTGAGGGTGGGCGGTGGGAGGAATTTCTTTGAGAACCTTCCTTTGGCCCGGGCTGCGCTCTGAGCCAGGTAAGGGACGGGGAGGGCTGCAGGCCGTGGGAAGGGAGGGCGTCAGTACCAGCCCGCTCTCCCATCCGTCCCCGACGGAAGTGGTGGGCCCGGGGACTGACATCAGAGGCGTTTGGGGGACACTCACTTCCCGCCCCCTTATAACTCTCTGTATTGTTTCCTTCCTTCCCCTTGATCCCCATCCTAATATCCCTTTTCAAAGATCAGACGACCTCCCCCGCCCCCCGACCCGTCGTACTGCCCTCCTGGACTCTCTCGCCCCATTTCCATTGGTTGTGGACGGAGAGAGGGGGGTTAATTCCCCGCTTTGAGGGAGAAAGGGGTGGCCTCGCATGCCCCTACACTATTCCCTCGTTTGGCTAATTAAGTCTCCTCTAAAAGATCCAAGAGGAAAAGAGCGAGGCGAACCCCGTGTGGGTCGGACCCCCGGGCACACCTTCTGTTTCCCAGACCTCGGCAGTAAAAGATCCTCCCCAGCTGCAGGAAGGATTTTAGTAAGAGCCTCCCCCCTCGCCCACACTCTCCCCTCGGGGGTGGGGAAAGAGGGCTCAGTTCCCGCTCTGGTCCCCGCAGGCACCACATTCCCTTTGGAGGAGGCTACCCCCAGATCGCGGGATGGAAGCCCGCTTCTGGGAGGCTGCGTAACTGAAGCCGCGGGAGTCAGCGGGCCGGAGAGCTCGGCGGTCACCCTCGGCTCGGCTCGTGGATGTTGACAGCCCCCTCGGAGAGTGCCCGCAGATATGGCGGAGAGCTGGCTACGCGTCTCGGGAGCAGGGGCAGCGGAGGAGGCCGGACCGGAAGGCGGCCTGGAGGAGTCCAATGCCCTGAATGACAGCCTGACCAGCCTGCAGTGGCTGCAGGAATTCTCCATTCTCAAAGCCAAGGTCCCCGCCCTGCCTTCAGGGGACACCGACCCTCACGGCTACCACGAGCTGTCAGGCTCGGCCGAGCCGGGGTCTCCCCTGGCGGCGGACCCCGCCTGCCTGGGGCAGCCGCACACACCCGGCAAGCCCACGTCCTTGTGCACGCCGCGGAGCGCCCCCTCGGGGCTGCAGGCCTCGCCTCCCGACGACGTGGACTACGCCACCAACCCGCACGTGAAGCCGCCCTACTCGTATGCCACGCTCATCTGCATGGCCATGCAGGCCAGCAAGGCCACCAAGATCACCCTGTCGGCCATCTACAAGTGGATCACGGACAACTTCTCTTACTTCCGCCACGCTGATCCCACCTGGCAGGTAGGGAGGCACTCCCTCCCTCCCTGCCCATGCCCGCGCGCACTGGACTCACATCCCAGATCCGCAGGCCAAGTAGGCGCGGTACGGCCAGGGCCCCGAGAGAGGAAGGCCGTCCAGGAAGGACCTCAAGGGAGCCCAGTGCTTGGACTGCTGCCCCTTTGACTTCAGAGACGGAGGAGGGAGGATGTTCAGAGGGCTGCAGGGGTGCCGACATAGAGGTTCAAGTGGAAAGAACTTGTCCCTCATCCGGCAGGCTCAGCCCAAAGACCAGGGCTGAACTATGCGTGGACACAGCCCCCCAGGGTAGGTTGATGGACTGAGGGACACATTTGTGTCCCAAGTCCTGCAATTCCTACACACTACCCTCCTAAAGGTCAGTTTGTCAGGGCCTGACTGGAGGCAGAGCATGGTTGCTGCCCGGCTCTGCATCCCGCCTGCTTTCAGTTGGCTGGAGGGGCTCTGGGAGGGGAGAGGGGTGTGCTGCAGGGTGTGGTGGCCATCTGTGTCCCAGTGGAAGGGCTACGGGGCCTTCCGAAAGCTGCTGTGCCAGCCCCCACCCCAAGCCCTCCCTAGTTTCCTGCCTACACTCCTCCCCCTCTTCTCATCAACCTCCCTGCGGGGACAATTATCTCAGCCACGTGCTTTCCACAGGGGCTCTTTCCTCCCACACTGGCTTCATGTTCCAAGTCTCCGGAACCTGGCACAGAGCAGCCAAGGGGCCCAGACCACCATGTAAACCTCCCAGTCTTGCCAGGGCGCACTACTCACCTGCCGGCCCCACCCACCAGGCCCCAGACCCCTGTGCCCCAGCGTGGTTTGGACTGTGCACCCAGGCGTGAACAAGGCAGGATGGTGATTCAGGCTGGGCACACACTGCCCTCAGCCTCTTCGACCATCAGGATCAGGGGCTACTTGGGGACAGAGACCCTGAGGATGCACAGATCCTTCCCTGTGGCACAGGTCACAGGATCAGAGTTCCTGTGATCACAGCTATTCCACGTTTGCTTGGGCCCTGACACCGGGGCAGGTACCATTTGTAACCTTGGTGAGAAAGCAGAGACCCTCCACCACCCCCCACCCTACCCCAAGCCTGAGAGCCCCCAGGAATGAGCGCTATGCTCTTGGCTGGGTAATAATCAACTGAGGCCTCAGAGCCTGGGGTGGGAGGAGGGGGACATGGTGGGTGAGGGCCCAGGCCAGCAGGCGGCTCTACAAACAAGGAAAGTCATCAGATCCTCCCACACTTCATCCCCCACCACACACACACACCCTCACACCCACTCACTCATTTCACAAACAGAGAAGGCCAGCCAGGCCCAGGCAGAGGGAGATGGCTGTCCAGGACCTGGGGGAGCCAAGGCCTTTCACCAGAGGCCGCAAGCAGCGGGGTAAGGGAGGGAGGGCAGGACAGGCTGGCACTGAGAGCCACCCTGCGGCTCAGGGCTCAGATGACTGAGCAGGCAGATGTCCTGGCAAATGGGAACAAAAGCCCCCGACAGCACTCCCAGCTCCTGGTGCCCCGTGGCTGGTGTCCCAGAGCCTCCCGCTCAGAGCAGCGCTTCTGTCTCCCCTGCCCCCATCGGAGAGAAGGTGGTGGTGGGACTGGCAGTGGCGCTAGGAGCCCCCCATCACTGACCCCACCCACTCTCCCAGCTGTCTTCCTTCTCTCCTATCTCCCTGTGTCCAGAACTCCATCCGCCACAACCTGTCCCTGAAGAAGGGCTTCATCAAGGTGCCTCGGGAGAAGGACGAGCCAGGCAAGGGGGGCTTCTGGCGCATCGACCCCCAGTACGCCGAGCGGCTGCTGAGTGGGGCCTTGAAGAAGCGGCGGCTGCCCCCAGTCCACATCCACCAGGCCTTTGCCCGCCAGGCCGCGCCAGAGCCCAGCGCCGCCCCATGGGCCGGGCCACTGACCGTGAGCGCCGAGGCCCAGCAGCTGCTGCGGGAGTTCGAGGAGGCCACTGGGGAGGCGGGCTGGGGTGCAGGCGAGGGCAGGCTGGGGCGTAAGCGTCAACAGCCGCTGCCCAAGCAGGAGGCCAAGGTCCCGCGGCCCTCCAGCCCCCTGCTGCTGACCCAGGAGGAGCAGGCTGAGCTGGAACCCCTCAAGGGCAACTTTGACTGGGAGGCCATCTTGGACGCTGGCACGCTGGACGGGGAGCTGGGCACGCTGGAGACCTCGGAGCTGATCCCGCCGCTGAGCCCTGCCTCACACGGGGACGTGGACCTCACCATCCATGGCCACCACATCGACTGCCCTGTTACCTTGGGGCCTCCAGTGGAGCAGGCTACCGAAAGCCTGGACTTTGATGAGACCTTCCTGGCCCCATCCTTCCTGGAGCACCCCTGGGATGAGAGCACCCGTAGCTCCCTGCCCCCCGAGCCCCTCTTTGAGGCCGGGGATGCCACACTGGCCTCTGACCTGCATGACTGGGCCAGCCTGGCCGCCTTCTTGTAAGAAGCCAGGCCCTGCCCCACCTCCAGACAGCACCGAAGTCTGGGCCCAGACTGCCCCCCTCCCCGCCAGTGCAGGCCCATGGACACCCTACCACCCAGGCAGGGGCTGGGCCAGGTCAACCCACCAGGCCACACGGCCCCCAGCCCAGGCCATCCTCAGATTCTAGTCCAGCAGGCTGAGAATTGGGGCCCAGGACCAAAATTGCTGCCTCCGCTCCCCAGCCCCCCATACACACAGTGTTTCATTGATCCACTTCTTCCCTGCCCCAGAGACACGCTAAGGGCCCTGCACTATGAGAGCTGCAGCTTGGAGGGGCCCTGGCCAAGCTGGAAACATCAGTACAGGGCCCGCCCCAGAACACCTTAGCTTCAAAGCTTCTCTCTCTCCTGCTCTCCTCCCCAGGTCTCTATCCAGAGCAAGTTCCCAGGTACAACAAATGCTGATTAGGTGACTGCAAATTAACACCCAAGAGGCCTCTCCCGGCAGTCTGTGAGGAGGAGCAAGGCGGAGGGGGGAAGAGAGAGGAGACAGAAAGGAGGCCGGGGTGCTGGGTGGATCCAGGAGATTTTCTAAGGCCTCTGGGATCTTCTGGCTTCATCCCTAGAGGTGGGGCAGAGGGCATGTGTCCCTAATCTTTGAGCCCAACTTGAGGCTGAGAGCAGCGGGGAGATGGGGATCTGGGGGTTAGGGGCTGGGGCAGCCAAGCTGCAGAGGGAAAGGGGACAGACAGACTAATGTAGTGAGTGTAGCTATTGCTGAGGCTTAAGTGGGAGGGACGCAGTGCTTGCTAGAACTACTGGGATCAGGAATGGGGGGATGGCCCCGTGCCCTTGCTTGCACTCCTGCAGGGGAGTGTCTTGCTCCACCATAAACGCCCTGGGCTGCATCCCACATCCACTCTCCTAACCCATCGGGCATTTTAACCTTTTTCATAGAAAGTTATTTACAATAAAAACATTTTTAAAAATAAAGTTTTAAAAAGTCTCAAAATGGACCTGCTTGCAACTTTCTCTGGGGAAAAGCATGGGCCAGTTTTGGGGAGGCCACGGCCCAAGGGGGAATGGCTGGGAGCAAGATGGCGGGCACCAAAGGCCTGCAGAGTGTCCCCTGATGCACTCCTCATGATCTCTGGGTCCCCAGAGAGAAAGGGGCTGAGAGGCGGCCCTCGGGGGTCCCCTGCAGCCAGGGCCTCGGCACCTCTATATGTGCAATGGGGAGACTGTACCCACAGCCCCGAGGAGCAGGCGGCAAAGGAGGCACAGCCCCCTCCCTGGCCCTGGGGACTCACTCACAAAGGCCGTTCTTGCCCAGGGCTCGGCTCACATTCCCCACCTCGCCCAAGTTGAGGGCCTGCCCACACTCACCTGCGGTCCTCGCCTGGTCCTGTCTCCAGCTCCTCCCTCCCTTGGTCCCTTCCTGAAGGGACAGGGTGTGACGTCAGAGGGCCCCAGCCCCTGGGGCCCCACTTGCCACCCTGGGGTTCATACACCCCACCCAGGGCCTTCCCTCCAATGCAGGTTGGGGCTGAGGGAGGCCATCAGGGCAGACGGAAGACGGAGTGCCTAGGCCCTACAGCTCCAGCCTGTGAGGAATCAACGTACTAGAGTTCTGATGGGGAAACTGAGGCACAGCAAATATGTGACACTCAGCAGGCACCTTTCAACCCCCTCACCCCAGCTTTGCCTGGAACCCATCTCTCCCCCGAGCCCGCACCTGGCCCCACCAGCACACCCTTGTGGTGCACAGCCCCTTCCCCCAGCACTCACGTGCACGTGCGCACAGACACACACACACACACACACACTCACACACACACAAATGGGCACTGTCCTACACAATCCTGCCCAGCCTCCACGGGCCCCTTTCTCCTGAAGCCCCTTTCTTTCCTTGCATTCGAGGCTGGCTCCAGGACAACCTGGCATTCCCCCGCCAACTTGCTGCTTTCCCTTGCTAATTATTCCAAATATTTCAGAAGGGTGCACACACTGCAGGGCCAGCCGGGTTGGGGCCTTACAGAGCTCAGGAGGCAGCCCATCGCCTTCCCACCGCTTGCTGAGGAGGCTGCCCCAACCTCCCTCTGAGACTCCCTTCACCCCCTAAGCAACGACTCCCTCCCTCTCCCCACCACCCTCCGGCCTTCCTGCCCACGCTCCCCAGCACTGGGGGAACATGGGGGCTCCAGCCTCTCCACTGGTCCCCAGGCTCAGCCTCCAGCCCCCGCCAAAAGGGGTACACCCTGGATTGACAGGTGGGGCCCTTCACTGTCCCCCCTCCTCACCCGTTGCCTGGGCCCATGCTGGGGGAAGAGGGGCAAGGTCAGGGGCTGGCAGAACTGCCTGCCAGGTAAGGAGAGGCTGAAGAAGCTTCTGGCTGCCAGGAAGAATCCCCAGGAGCTCCTGAAAATCCCTATGCTTGGGACTAGTGTCTCTGGGGCTGGGACCCAAACACTGGCACTTTTAAGGGTCCATGGATGCTGCCAACGAGCAGCCAAAGCTAAGAGGGGGCTCCGAAGCGGCCAGAACACAGGGCTTCACACACCCTTTCAGCAGGCAGCGTTTGGGGGTTGGCGGTGGAGGGGGCGGGAAGCGTGAGTGGATCCTGTCCCTCCTATTCATCCCTGCCCCGGCCCTTGGCTGGGTGGCTTTTTCAAAAAACGTTCAGTGACTCCGTATTTATTTAGAGATTCAATGTAATCCCAGTCAATATATACTTTGCGCCCTTAACAGTAAGTTGCAGACAGGCTGCCCCATTAGCACTAGATACTTTAGTGTGTGTTTCCTTAGAACAAGGACACGCCTCCTTAATCCCAGTACCACCAACACAATCAGGAAATGAACACTGACCTGGTAATCCCATGTAACCGCAGACCCCCTTCACGTCTTGCAGATCACCCCAGTAATGCTCCTCTCCATTCCAGCATCCCAATCCAGGACCCCATGTTGCACTGAGCTGTCCTTTCTCTTTTGCCCTGTGTGGCTTTGAGCCCATGACTCAAGCTCTCTGCGCAGGTTTCGCATTTCCTTTGATCTCCACTTTTGAGGTGAGAAGCCCTTCAGCCACTTCACCCTCAGGTGTGGTACAGTCCCTTCCCAAAGCAAGAAGCCAGCTTTCTGTCTCCTCACTTTCCACCTCTTCCCAATCCTCCCTCCCCCATGTATCGCCAGCCAGGAAAGGGATGAGGGGCAATGTTCAGGAACTCAGTCTTTGGGGACCCTCGCCGTCTGCCCACGGGACAGGCCACCCCCAGCTCCAGTGACGGGAAGGCCCCCGCGATGGGATTCCATGCTGGCCTGAAGTAAATGCGCCAGGCCTCCTGAAGAGCTGAGCTGAGGGCAGGAAACAGTCTTCTCCCCGCCTCTGCCCCCCTCAACATACTGGGGACCCAGACGTGAAGAAGGAAGGTCATGTCCATGATGTCCTCCCAGATCAGCACCGACACCGTCTCCTCCATGTCCGGCTCCTACATCGCCCCTGGCACGGAAGAGGACGGGGAGGCTGTCCCCTGCCCCCGGGCCGCCAGCAGGACCCCCTCAGAAGAAGGAGACGTAAGAGAGGAGCATGGGATCGCCCTCCCCGCTCTGCTCTGCTGTGTACTTGAGTCCCAAGGAGCTCAGTCCAGGGCCTGCCAGGGAGATCGGCAAAGCCCCCCAGTGCTCGGGAGGGGAGCCCTGGAAAACACGGTACCGGGTTGTTGAATCACACTCCCTCAGATGTGATCTTCCATGTGGCACCACTTCTGTCCTGAGGACTTGGTTTGGGTTTGCTGCCGGGCGAGCTGGGTAGGAGAGCCGGTGGCATCTGCACCTTGACTTTTGTTGCTCCTTTGCAGGTGACACCAGCGGCGTCTCCAGACTGCAACTTTGCGGGCCTCGTCGCCACCGCTGAAGAGCAGGATGCAGAGGTAAGAGCAAGGTGGACGCTGGTGCCCCTCCACAGTCAGAGGGACTGCCGGCGCTGGCACAGGATGCAAATAGGATGGGGGCTCTTCTGGAAGAAGCCTTCCAAGGTGGTGCTCTTGGATCTGTTAGAGGCAGGGTGCAGAGCAGAGGGACTGTCCGGTTAGCAGAGGGTGCTGGTCTCAGTGTAATAGGCGTGGGGTGAGTTCCAGAGGGAAGTCTTCCAGGCGAGACCCTTGAGAGGTGTTTGTCCTCCAATTCACTTAGTATTTACCTGGCACAGGCATCTCACATCTTCCTGGCACTGGAGGACACAAAGACTGAGTGACATGGCTTTTGCCTGCCCACACCCCCAATCCACCCATCCCACCCATTCCGCAGCTCCATCTGATGGAGGAATCAGAGTTATAACTCAGCGTGAGAAGTGCTCTGACGGAGGTGTGCCTGAAGTATATGGAATGCCCAGCTCCCAGTGGGGACTCTACAACTTTCTCTTGAGCCAGATGTTCTCAAAGGAGTATCTGGATGGGACTGGGGATCCTAAAGGGTTCCTGAAAGTTTTATGATCTCACGGTTTGCTTTTTCATTTGACAACTTTTATTTCCACCTGAGAGAAACAGTGTGAGCTGAACTATTACCAAGGCTATTCCTGACAGTCCCACGGTCCCTCTGTTAGGTGCCTCAGACCTGGTGCCTCTGGAACGTGCCTCAGACCTGGTCCCTATGGGCCGATCCTGCCTCGCCAAGCAAAATCTGCCTCTGCTGGGCCTCCCAGCCATCTCACAGGGACAGGAAATATATGGATACCATGAGGGTGATTAGTTCTGTCTTCTGACAATCAGTAGACTCATTTCACTGCTTTATGGACTCACAGTGCCTTCCTTCTGTCCTAGGGAAATGATGTTCTAGAAGAAGAGGCCGGATCACCCACACAAGAAGATGGTAAAAGACCTGGTCTTTTGCTCCCTTTTATTATATTTCTTTCCCGGGTATTCTCTGAAGGGTAGAGAAAGGGGCACTGGTGTGACTTGGTGGCACTGCTCAAGGGTGTGGCTTTGGGGAAAGGTCGTCTTCTTGATGGAATATCAAACGAAGCAGGGTATCTAAGGACCTCAGCAGCCTTCCTGGCTCTTTCTGGGCCTCTGAGCCAAGGCTGCAGAAGATACATGGAGTTCTCCATCTACGTTGAGTAGATCCTGAAGCTTCTTGGGCAACTACCATCACCTTCCTTCCTGCTTCAGCTTCTCAGCTGAGTCTCACAGAACTGCTCTAGCAGCCCCAAAGTTCATCTGCAGCAGGAGAACAGCTTCCTCCCCTTGGGAGAACCAACTGTTAGGCAGTAGGTTTTCCTGCTTTAGTGAAGAACACGGCTGGTGTTACAGTAGCAGAAGGATCACAGCCCTGGCGGCACAGCAAAGTTGAGGTGAAGAGACGTTAGCAGCTCAGCGTGCACTAGTGTTTGTAGGCTATTGGAACGAGTCTCTTTACCATCGTTCAGGCCTCAAGTAGATATTTTTTTTAATTCCAAGAGTTGGTTTACAATGTTGTGTTAGTTTCTGCTGTAAAGCCACGTGAGTCAATTATACATATACATATATCCACTCTTTTTTTAGATTCTTTTCCCATATAGGCTATTACAGGGTACTGAGTAGAGTCCCCTGTGCTCTACAGCAGGTCCTTATTAGTTATCTATTTTATATATAGTAGTGTGTATATGTCAATCCCAATCTCCCAATTTATCCCTCCCCTCCCTTGCCCCCCGCCATAACCATAAGTTTGTTTTCTACACCTGTGACTCTATTTCTGTTTTGTAAATAAGGTCAATCATATCTTCAGTCGGAAGAAGTTTGTTTCTAGTAAGCCGAGAAGCGAAGGAAGGACCTACATATAGAGCAAGGAAGTGGCGGGTGTGGGGGGGTTAGGGGAGCTGGGAATCCCACCTGGAATTGTAGGACCAGGCGTCCCAGGACCCGGTGTCTCTTCCGTCTGCTCCTCTGAGGTGCCTCCACAGAAGGGCAACCTCTAGAGCAAACCTGGATCCCAGCCTGGATGCAGATGTCATGCTATTCGCTTCTGCTTTGGCCATGGCAGTTGCTTGGTGGGTGGTGTGGTGTGCAGGGGGTGCACATGTGCACATGACCACTCTCTCCTGGCCAATTAGTGCCGGAGGAGGGGTGGTCGCCCAGGCTGTGCCTCTGTCACCCGCGCACGCCAACCAAGCCGGGGTTGGGCGCTACCTCCCCTCGGTTGATGTCTTCAGGGTGCAAGGCTCCGAGTTCTCCATTGTGATTGTCGTCCCCAGTAGAATATTTGCTTCTAAAAGGCACAGGGCAGTACGTGGTTTCCGCCTGACATTCCATATGTGGTTTCCACCTGACATGCTGTACACAGTAGATGTATGTTTCTTCCTCTGCCTTTCACCAAGGAAAAAAAAAAAAAAACGGGTGGGGGGCTTGAAAAAATAACACCTAAAACTGTCCCCTTCCCATCTTACACGACTGTAGGTTTCTGGTCAGCCCCTTAAAACATACTCAGAATAGCAAATTAAGTCTCAAAGAAAATAAATCATAATTTTGCAAGCGATGCAATTCTTTGATTTGAGGTGCAAAATTACGGGACCAAAGAGCTTTAATTGCCATTTTATGTATTAGTCATTTCGCAGAGCCTTGTGGTCATAAACACACCCCACATGCACCGACAGACACAGGCCGGAGCCTGGGGTCACTTCCCCCGTGGCTCTCCTAGCTCTTCCAGCCTGGCTTAGCTCTGCTGTGGGCCCAGGTCTGTGTGTCCGAATCCCACAGACTTCCCCAGCGCCTGATTTCCCAGGAACAAAGGCTGGAAAGGGGCCAGTTAAGGAAACAGAGCAGAACAAATCGAGAACACAAATGTACCCACACAGTTTCCTTTATTGTCCACTCTCCCCACTTAATTATTGTCTTTTTTTTAACATATGATTTGATGTTTTTTGTCTCCATCCTTAAGATTTTTATTTTAAGGACAGCAAAGCAGAGAAAAACACAGCCAGGCCCTCTCTAACTGCCTTAACTCCATTACAGGCCAGAGGACATTCGCATTTCTAGGTATGGAGTGTGACAATAACAATGACTTTGACATTGCCAGCATGCAAGCACTGGACAATAAGCTGTGCTCTGTGGTGTGCTTACCCGGTGAGTGGCAGTCTGCTGAACATGAACTTGGTGGGAGACGCTCCCGTGCTCACACCCCTGCTCTCACCCTGGGACACCCATCTCCTGCCCTGCAGTTCCTGCAAGAAGGCATGGGCTTTGCTAAGGTGCTGGGAGCCAGTTGCTGAAAGGAAGTGAGGCGGCCTCGGGAGAGTCCTTGGGCAAAGAGCGACTCTGCTCTAAACGAATCTATTTGGGCATGGAGAAAGGCGCAAAAATACCCCCAAAGCCTTCCGATTTGGCCTGACCGTGCCCCCTCCATCATGATCTTGCAGATCCCATGGCAGGGGGCCTGGTCTTGTTTCCATCAACAGGCAGTTTAAGGCAGACACGGCCTCTGTGATAAGGTCTTGGAAAGAGAGCCTGAGCCCTTGAAAAGGGAACCTGTAGCCCCTCAGAGGAGAGTGGTTAGTTAGGATCAGAGAGGAATTTCAAAGCCTGCATTTTATAGACTAGCTCTGTGACCCAGTGAGCCCTGGGCGACCACCAGTTGCCTTGTGCTCCCTAGATTTGGATCCCAAAGGAACGATCAGGGGTCGAGGGTGACTCTTCTCCCTGGAGCCCTAACTCTATAAATTCCATCAGGGCCATCAACGTGCCCCTTATTCCTTCTCATGACACTAAACTGAATCCGGGATGAGTTCTCAGGAGGAGCCCACCTGTCAGTCACACTCTGCGCACTGATGTCTCTCTGCTCCGTGCTCACCAAGGGCTTCACCAACCATGGCTCTAAAGCCACATCTTGCCCGGTGGACTAGGTCGAAATTGCCCCTCCTGGGTTCACAGCAGAGACTGCCTTCATGTTGCGTGGTTTGTAATCTCTTAAACATGCCCTGGACATACTTAAGCTTCAGGACAGCCACGTCCCGTCATGGGTCCAGTGCTTTACTCTCTTGGCGACGTGGTTACAGGTGCTGGAGGGACACAAACTCCTGTGGTTGCCACTCTCCATCAGATTGCAAAAGACCCAGGTCCTCACCCCTCTGGCCCCATGAAGGCTTGTGGTGGAGGAAGCCATAATCCCCAGAGACACCTCCCACGGCCTTCCCAGGGGCTCTCCGGTCCCTTCCCACTTAGCATTGACCCAGCCAGGCCTGGGCCAGAGTGGCTGAGGTCCAGGGTACACTTCACTTCCTGCCTTCCTACTCTTTACCTGGCTTCTGCCTGTCCATTTGTTTCTCATGTCTTTTTGCCAAATGTACGTCTGTCTGTCCAGTTTGTTTATTTTGAAACTCATTTAGGTTATCCAGACTCATGTGAAAGTTCATGTTCACCCACACCCAACCCCAAGCTTGCTGGGCGCACGCACATCCTAGGGGCCCTCGCTGAGGCTTCCGGTCCTAACTGGCAAGAGCCTGTATTTAATATGCTGAAATTTTCCAGGAAAAAACATATTTGTGAGACTAGATTAATCCCTGTTCCACAAAAGCGGGGATGCTTCTGTGGCAAAGGTTACAGGCAGGATTTGTTTTGGTCACTAGTTGGGGAAGATGCCATCTCTGCCCTCACTCCGCCCTGAGTCTGTGGCAGCTGTGCCGGCCAGCCGCTCACTGGGTTTCAAGAGAGGAATCTAGGCTCCTGCCTCCCTGCAGTGGCTCCCCACCAACACCCGTGTTGGGCAGAGAGAGCTCCTGGGAATTCTTTCAGCCACCCATGCTGGTGGAAACTGACCCCAGGCCTTGTGCTTCCTCCTCTCCCTAACTCCTTCCGGCCAACCTGCTGGTGGATTTTATTCCACTCTGGGATTGCGGCAGGGGAGCGAGACCTGGAAGGAAAACAATGCCTGGGCTTCTTTATGGTGATCTCGAGAGCCAGCCATTCTCAGATTAAACTGGCTTCACCGTTCAGGCCAGACATGAAACCGAATGACAGTGGCGGCTGCCGGGAGAGGGAGTTGAGGGTCGCATCGTAGCCTCACCCCGAGGTCTCAAGGGCTCTTACGGGAGAAGGAAAGTGCATCTGCTCTCTTGGTAAAATGTTTCTCGGGTTCTGCTGTTAGCGTCACACAGGTAGTAAAGAGCTGGGGAACTCTCTGGAAGCATCTGTCGGGTTAATGTCAGGTTAATGACAGGAGCATCCACTGTGGTAGGTCCCGTGGAATCAACAGACCTCACCACGCTCAGCTGTAAGTTCAAAGTTCCATCCTATGACTGAGGTGCCTCAGGCTGGCTTGGCCGTCAGGACAGCTTCTCAGGCACTTGGTCTCCCTCTCCACGCTGTTTCCCTCCCCACATGGATGCCACTCCCCTCACGGAGTGCCCACAAGGAGGGAGCCCGGGGAGCATCCCATGGTCCACCCTCCCCAGGCCCACAGGTGCTCTGCCAGGAGCCCCAGCTCGCGGCAAGGATGGCTCAGGTCCCCATCCTCGCTGCTCTCATCAGCCTTGTGGGAGTGATGTTGAGAAAGCACCTGTGTCATTCCAGCACCTCTTCCGCTAAGAAGCCTCTGGGTCTTCTTTGGCCCTGAGACCAAGGTGGGGGGGGGGCGATGGTATGTTCTGAGATTGTTCTGCAAGGTTCTCAAAGGGAGGAAATCTGAGTTGACCATTGTAGGTGGTGAGCCGATTAGAAGCGTGAGGCCATGCTAGGTAGACGGGGCCCCAAGGAACCTGATGGAGTATCACACAGGCGTCAGGATAGTGGCCAGGGGACCAGTGACAATTCTGTGAAAAGGCTCTGGGGAGTGTGATGGGAAAAAGCAAAGATAATTTGAGTTTATTAGTGGAAATACAAATGTTTTTGTTTTGTTTTGTTTTGTTTTTTGTGGTACGCGTGCCTCTCACTGTTGTGGCCTCTCCCATTGAGGAGCACAGGCTCCGGACGCGCAGGCTCAGCAGCCATGGCTCACGGGCCCAGACGCTCCATGGCATCTGGGATTTGCCCGGACCGGGGCATGAACCCGTGTCCTCTGCATCGGCAGGCAGACTCTCAACCACTGCGCCACCAGGGAAGCCCGATACAGATGTTTTTAAATGATGGCATTGGACAGGAGTGGGCATACCGATGAAATCTAAAAGTACTTATGGAGGGAATTCCCTGTCCGTCCAGTGGTTAGGACTCAGCACTTGCACTGCAGTGGCCTGGTTCAATCCCTGGTCGGAGAACTAAGATCCTCCAAGCCACTGCACAGCCAAAAACAAAACAAAGAAAAGTACTTATGGAGACCTGAAATAACCCAAGACAAAGACGCCACTAGGAAGGGCTATGCTTCTCAGATACTAAGGAAAAATCGGAATTAACTTTCTCTTTTCTTGGAGAGAAACTCTACAAGATGGTGGAACTGTTACAGACCTTAAATTTAATTAGTGGCTGGGTAGAGGCAGGAAAGAGGTGTGTGGAATCCCCCTAGATGTGCTCCCCAAATCTGCCTCTAGAGGTCTCCTCACTCCCCCGTTTCTGAGCCTGAGGATGGAATTAAGTGGGAACCACCTTTCTCTACCTCCCGTGAAGGATTTTCAATCTCCAGGCTCCCTTTTCTGGCTGAGGGCTGGACAGAATGGCAGCACTCGCTCAGGAAGTCCTCCTGCGCCTTCCAGGCTTACCGTCTGCATCCAGAAGCAGGGTTTCGCCGAGGGTCTGGCAAAAGCCTTTTTAGAGGAAAGAGCACCACCGTCTGTACTAAGAAGCTGGGGAGATCAGAGACTTCAGGTCTGAGTCTTGAGGCTGTTTCAGAAGGAGCCAGTTTTCAGCCCTGGCTCAGAATCTGGACCGGTGGTGTTTGTAGCAAGGACTCAAGAATTCAGAGCCAGGCAGCCTGGCAGCCAGTGGTGGTGGCGGCGAGGCTGCGGCAGTTGTTTGATTTG
Source organism: Mesoplodon bidens (assembly GCF_964165515.1). Taxonomy (NCBI): domain Eukaryota; kingdom Metazoa; phylum Chordata; class Mammalia; order Artiodactyla; family Ziphiidae; genus Mesoplodon; species Mesoplodon bidens. The sequence goes on from NW_027672498.1 coordinate 355,979, forward strand.
ACTTTGTGTGTGTGTGTGTGTGTGTGCGTGCATGTGCGTGTGTGTGTGTTTGTGTGTGTGTGAGTGTTTGTCTTCTCTCCTTTTTACCATTTGCTTTTGGTCTTTTATACCAAACAGCCACAGTTCCGGAGTCCTGCCCATTAAACACAGAGGAATAAGTATTGGATCTACCAAATTATATAAAATGAAGGAACAACTTATTTCATCTGGGGGTTCCTAACTTAAAAGGGCAATCTTGCCTGCTCTTCATCCTGTCACCCTTAGAGCGGTAAAGCACTGTGGACCCATGTGCCGGACTCCGGTACCCCCAGGGAGTACAGATCCCTGCATTCCGTTTGGCTGTGAGAGATACCTAAACATTTCCTGTCCCACTCACTCCCCTTCCCCTGGGGTCCACCTCCACAAGACTATTATTAGAGCCTTAGGGCGGATTAGCACACCAGGACATTTATGGGTATACACAATTTATACCCGCTGAATCCCAGTGCTTCTGCCATTAAAGGGTTTCGTGTCTTGGGCTGGCCTAACCTGAAGCTGACCCCAGACATTGGTGAGTGGACTCCCTCAAATGTGACACAGTGAGCCTCACGCACACCCTCCAGGTCAGCTGGCTCCATCCACGAACTGAGCCCTCTGAAGGGCATGGCTCTCGGCTCTGCCCTGGAGGAGATCACCGTGTGCTGGAGGACCCAGCAATTTCCACACAGCATGAGAAATTGGGTGGTCGTACGGGCCAGTGTGGGAACACTTCGGAGCACGCTGGACCCCATCTGGCTTCAGGGGGGGGCTTCTGGGGGCAGGTGCTGGAAGAGGCAGCTCAGCAGTCCTCGGCCAGAGAATGGAAGACTTTCCCCAAACTCAGGGGGTTAGGGCTTCAACCTCTCCCTTCAGAAGGGGCATCTCGCTGCACTGGGGGGTCTGAATCAGATGGAGTCAGTCTGTGGGATGGGAGGACGACTTGGGGGAGATGAGTGTAGCCTGAACAAGGCCTGGTGGGTGGATGGTTTTCGCGCACATTCTGTGAGTCAGGCGCCCTGCTCACCACTCTTCCATGTCACCTCGCTTAGTCTCACAGCATCCCTGGGGAGTAAGTACTTGTCTCCCATCTGATGGATGGGAAAACCTGGGCTCCAAGTACAGTGACCTGCCCAAGGTCACACAGTCAGTACGTTAGAAGCTGGGGCTGTATCCCGGTTTTCTGACTACAGATTTAGACCTTACTAGAGCTTGAACAAGCAGGAGGTCAGGATGGATTGGATACAGAGCATGAAGGAGAGAGAAGCACCAAGAGTGTGTTTCCAGCATGGGCAGCGGGTGCTTCTCGTGCAGGAACTGCAGTACAAGGGGGGAAGATGATGAGTTTCGTGGATGGTACCCGGGGGACCCCAAAGCTCTGGAGCTAATGTCTCCTGGGGTTGGTGGCACCAGCTTATAGCAACTCTCGGTGGGCTGTACAGGTGCAGAAGGAGAGGAACAGCTGTCACTCTGTTCTCTGCCATGCCATTTGGTCCCTGGCACCCTGCTGGGCAGCCAGTCCCTTCCTGCCCCACCCTGGCCCCCACAGCAAACACTAACTCTGAGCCCAAATTAACACACTCTTCTCCCTCCCCTTCACCTCCTCCTGCTCTCGTGAAAGTCTCAGCCAGACTCAGTTTCTTTTCCTGGTCCGCTCTAACACTTAGGCAAACTTCAAGACCAAATAAAGATACAAAGGTGGAGCCTACGGCAAGCTCACAAAACAAGGACCATCCTGCATGTCCCTCCATCAGAGGGCCACAGTGGCCATGACTGTCCCTCGCCCACTGGACGCCACTGCTCCCAAGTTTCACGTGCTGTGGTTTGCACCCTGTGGGAGTTCCAGGTAATGCACATCTTGCCAGTTTTCGTGACAAACTCCGCACTGTCCTGCCAGAGACACCATCTACACCAAACCAAAGGTCCGGTAACCTTCCTTTCTTCTTCTCAGGTGCCTGGCAGGCTGACGACAACGTGGTCAGTCGTCGGAACACGCAGTGCAGACGCTCATCTTCTGGCAGCCTGGAGGACCCCGAGAACAGGCTCTGCGTGTGGGATCCTTTGGCCATCTGAGAGCCTTAGCCCCTGTACCAGGGCTCTCCTCCCGTTCTCACATCCCATCCTGGCCTCATGGCACCACTGACCTCCTGGGCATCCTCAGCAAGACACACGGAGACGTTTTAGACCCACGTGAAAGCTGGATGCTGAGGGCACCTGACCCTTCTCCCAGACTCATCTTCTTCCGCAACCGTGATCCTTCCCCTCTCAGAAGGGACTGGAAACCTCTTTTCTCCTTGTGGGCTAAAGCCACTCGAACTGCAGCTCATGAGACCGTTTGCAGAGAGTCTCTGGAATGTTTCCACTGTATCTTGATCTTCAGGTGGAGCTGTGGCCTACAGACTGGTTATTTCTTGTGCATCTTTTCTTTTTTTTCTCCTTAGGAGGTAGACCAAGAAGACTCAAGAGTTTGGGTGACTTCATTACAAACACCCATCTGGCATTTTCTAGTCCCTGGGACATCATGACCAATCTGAGACCTGCAGTTTGGGGTGGCGTTGGGGGATGACTCCTGTGAGAAGGGAAAGCCATATTGCACTGTAAGTGGGGTTTCCCTCAAAATGCATTAGGAGCTCCTCTCTCAAGGACAAGAAGCAGTGTCAACCACCAGAAGGTTGGTTGGGAAAACAGTTCTTGCTTCTGGTAGCAGAGGCTATGCCTCGTGTGTCTGCTTAGGAAGGAGGCCTTGAATCTGAGAACCCCTCAGTTAAATGATGACCTACCGGGGACTTCTTTATGATCAGGTGCACTCAGGAAGGCCTGGGGCTCCATCCTAAGGTGACACTGCAAAGGCATTTTTGACCCCCTCTATGTACCAGGCACTTGTTAGGGACTGTCGTATATTATCACGTTTCATCACTACCGCCCTGTCAGGTGGCATTCTTATCCCTGCTGCCCCCGTCTCCACCCCGCTTTTCTGAAAGAGTTGAAGAAAGAAGCTGAGAGAGGGGTGGACCGGTGGTTCTCATTTGGTGCCCAGGAACCCCAAAGGAGGTTGGGGGAAGGGCTGAGCTGGGGTCAGTGGTGGTCTGGGAGGCTCCCCACCCCACCGGTTTTCCTCCCCTGTCCTCCAGATCAGCTGAGCCTGATGGGGGGAGCCGGAGGTACTGCCTTCCATAGGCTCATCAGAGATTTAGAGATATTGTTCAAATCACATGTGCACCCCACCTCACTCTGGTGTAGGGCATAGAAATAACAGCCTGAAACAGCAAGACCGTAAGCTGTTGGCTGTTCCTCCCTCAACACTAGTGTTATCAATGGATTCCTCATAGCTCTCTGATAGATGCATTGTCTGCTGGCTTTTGGAAGAGGTGGTTATTTAGTGGAGCATGAGATTGAGAAGCAAAGTGGGATCCAACATTTTGTGAGGCTGAGGTATGACAGAGCCCTAGGCTATGCCCACCATGATGGCCTGAATTAGTAGTTGGAATTGTTGCCCTAGAAGAGCTTTTCAGGGTCCTTCCCAAGGCCTCAAAGAGAGCCCAGTGCCGGGGAATGTTTTGCACCTCCTGAGTGGCTGCTTTGCGCCACCAGGTGCGTGGTGACCCTCACTGCCTGGTGGTTGTGGTTCACATCCTGCCCTGGGGGTGGGCAGGGGGAGGCCTGTGGTCCTGACAGACACTACATGAGCCAAGCCTGAATCTCAGCTTCTGCCTTGAGTTCCCGTGTCCACCCGCTCTGAAATCCTGCAGTGGGCTCTGCTGTTTCAGGCCCCATTTAATGTCCTTCCTTTCTCCGAAACATTCTTACAGCCCCTTTCATATTGATGATTCCAGCAATAACCACACTTCCTGATCTCCTTGAAGTCTGAGTCCCAGAAGCACTAGGGAAGGGGGCGCTCCCTTAGCCTGGGGTGGTGGTATACAGATCCACCTCCTCGCCCGGCAGGTAGTATTCAGAGTGTGGTGTTACCTGAGATGAAGGAGATGCAGGTAAACAGTTGCCACAGTGGCCAGGAACCCTAAGAGGAAGCCATTGTCTTCACCCTTTCTGGAGGGTCTGTCTTCTCCCAGGAAGAGGCTCAGAGACATTCCTCAAGGCCTTGGTTCCATAACCAAGACATACCCGGGTGAGAAGTGGCCCTTCACTCCTGTTTCTCAGACAGTTCCTGCTCTCTCCCCCATCCCCTCACCTCTTTGCCCTCATTTAGCTCTTTGGCGAGCAGAAATATCCCATCCAAAAGGGCTGGGATCAGGGAACAGGGCACAGAGCCTGGTCGGGGAACAGGACAGCCGCCCCAGTCATCATCTGGAGATGGTCATGTTGTTAGCAGTTGACCCACAGAGAATATGACGGGGCCTGGTTTCTCACACAAGGACACAGACTAACCAGAGGCCTGGGGCTCCTTCCTGCCACACTCAGGTCGGAGCTCACCTAGGAGCTCACTTCCGGGTGGTGTGGTGATCCCAGCCTTCTCACAGAGCCCTTTTTCCTTCTCCTCCCCAGTCCCATCCCACCAGAGGTCATGCCCACGCTGGGGCATCTCCTGGGCACGGATCCACACACGTTAAGCCATCTCACCTGGGGAGAGTTTGTGTCCTGTTCACCTGACATTGGCATGCTGCTTGCTCACTTTGCTTTAGGATCTGCACACCTACTGTGTGTAAGTATGTGTGTACTGTTGTGCCAGCTGTGTACCCCTCACTCCCTGGAGTACACTCATGGGCACACTACAGTGGGGACGTCAAGGAGGTAATATTTATGGATAGCAGCATGATTCTTAAAAATGAATAAAACTGTTCACAAGGGAAGGAGAGCTGTTAACTGCGCAGTTGGCTTATTTGTGAGTTTCTGTCCGAATTTCTCCAGCACGCTTTTAATACTTTGACTCAATAACAACTCACACTGCAGAAATATAGATCATGAGAGATTACTACAAGAAACTCTATGCCAATAAAATGGACAACCTGGAAGAAATGGACAAATTCTTAGAAATGCACAAACTGCCAAGACTGAATCAGGCAGAAATAGAAAATATGAAGAGACCTATCACAAGCACTGAAATGGAAACTGTGATTAATATCTTCAAACAAACAGAAGCCCAGGACCGGATGGCTTCACAGGCGAATTCTATCAAATATTTAGAGAAGAGCTAACACCTATCCTTCTCAAACTCTTCCAAAATATAGCAGAGGGAGGAGCACTCCCAAACTCATTCTACGAGGCCACCATCACCTTGATACCAAAACCAGTCAAGGATGTCACAAAGAAAGAAAACTACAGGCCAATATCACTGATGAACATAGATGCAAAAATCCTCAACAAAATACTAGCAAACAGAATCCCACAGCACATTAAAAATATCATACACCATGATCAAGTGGGGTTTATTCCAGGAATGCAAGGATTCTTGAATATACACAAATCAATCAATGTGATACACCATATTAACAAATTGAAGGAGAAAAACCATATGATCATCTCAACAGACGCAGAGAAAGCTTTCCACAAAATTCAACACCCATTTATGATAAAAACCCTGCAGAAAGTAAGCATAGAGGGAACTTTCCTCAACATAACAGAGGGCAGCAGGAGGGAGTTTGAAGAGAGTTACCTCGTGAGAGAGCGGTTAAGAGCCCGCAGTCTCTTTGGAGACGCCCTGGCCAATGGCAGAAGCGGAAGCTGTTTATATGGGTGGGGCGTCGCCACGGCAGCAGGAGACGCCTTGCGAGCGGCGACTGAGTGCCTGTCCCAGGCCGCTGGCTTTCACAGTGGCGCCCTCGGGCGTCAGTGGCGACGAGGATTGCTGGCTGGGCCCTGGAGCTGGGAGCAGAGAGCCGCGGTGAGGGTGGGCGTTGGGAGGAATTTCTTTGAGAACCTTCCTTTGGCCCGGGCTGCGCTCTGAGCCAGGTAAGGGACGGGGAGGGCTGCAGGCCTTGGGAAGGGAGGGCGTCAGTACCAGCCCGCTCTCCCATCCGTCCTCGACGGAAGTGGTGGGCCCGGGGACTGACATCAGAGGCGTTTGGGGGACACTCACTTCCCGCCCCCTTATAACTCTCTGTATTGTTTCCTTCCTTCCCCTTGATCCCCATCCTAATATCCCTTTTCAAAGATCAGACGACCTCCCCCGCCCCCCGACCCATCCTACGTCCCTCCTGGACTCTCTCGCCCCATTTCCATTGGTTGTGGATGGAGAGAGGGGGGTTAATTCCCCGCTTTGAGGGTGAAAGGGGTGGCCTCGCATGCCCCTACACTATTCCCTCGTTTGGCTAATTAAGTCTCCTCTAAAAGATCCAAGAGGAAAAGAGCGAGGCGAACCCCGTGTGGGTCGGACCCCCGGGCACACCTTCTGTTTCCCAGACCTCGGCAGTAAAAGATCCTCCCCAGCTGCAGGAAGGATTTTAGTAAGAGCCTCCCCCGTCGCACACACTCTCCCCTCGGTGGTGGGGAAAGAGGGCTCAGTTCCCGCTCTGGTCCCCGCAGGCACCACATTCCGTTTGGAGGAGGCTACCCCCGGATCGCGGGATGGAAGCCCGCTTCTGGGAGGCTGCGTAACTGAAGCCCTGGGAGTCAGCGAGCCGGAGAGCTCGGCGGTCACCCTCGGCTCGGCTCGTGGATGTTGACAGCCCCCTCGGAGAGTGCCCGCAGATATGGCGGAGAGCTGGCTACGCGTCTCGGGAGCAGGGGCAGCGGAGGAGGCCGGACCGGAAGGCGGCCTGGAGGAGTCCAACGCCCTGAATGACAGCCTGACCAGCCTGCAGTGGCTGCAGGAATTCACTGTTCTCAACGCCAAGCTCCCTCCCTGGCTTCGGGGGACACTGACACCCACGGCTACCACGAGCTGTCAGGCTCGGCCGAGCTGGGGTCACCCTTGACAGCGGACCCCGCCTGGCTGGGGCAGCCGCACACACCCGGCAAGCCCACGTCCTCGTGCACGTCGCGGAGCGCCCCTTCGGGGCTGCAGGCCTCGCCTCCCGACGACGTGGACTACGCCACCCACCCGCACGTGAAGCCTCCCTACTTGTATTCCACGCTCATCTGCATGGCCATGCAGGCCAGCAAGGCCACCAAGATCACCCTGTCGGCCATCTACAAATGGAACACAGACAACTTCTGCCACTTCCGCCACGCTGATCCCACCTGGCAGGTAGGGAGGCACTCCCTCCCTCCCTCCCCATGCCCGCGCAGACTGGACTCACATCCTAGATCCGCAGGCCAAGTAGGCGCGGTACGGCCAGGGCCCCGAGAGAGGAAGGCCGTCCAGGAAGGACCTCAAGGGAGCCCAGTGCTTGGACTGCTGCCCCTTTGACTTCAGAGACGGAGGAGGGAGGATGTTCAGAGGGCTGTAGGGGTGCCGACATAGAGGTTCAAGTGGCAAGAACTTGTCTCTCATCCGGCAGGCTCAGCCCAAAGACCAGGGCTGAACTATGCGTGGACACAGACCCCAGGGTAGGTTGATGGACTGAGGGACACATTTTTGTCCCAAGTCCTAGAATTCCTAGACACTACCCTCCTCAAGGTCAGTTTGTCAGGGCGAGACTGGAAGCATAGTATCGTTCCTGCCAGGCTCTGCATCCCGCCTGCTTTCAGTTGGCTGGAGGGGCTCTGGGAGGGTAGAGGGGTGTGCTGCAGGGATTGAAGGCCATCTGTGTCCCAGTGGAAGGGCTACGGGGCCTTCCGAAAGCTGCTGTGCCAGCCCCCACCCCACGTCCTCCCTAGTTTCCTGCCTACACTCTGCCCCCCCTTCTCATCAAACTCCCTGGGGGGACAATTACCTCAGCCACGTGCTTTCCACAGGGGCTCATTCCTTCCACACTGGCTTCATGTTCCAAGTTTCCGGAACCTGGCACAGAGCAGCCAAGGGGCCCAGGCCACCATGTAAACCTCCCAGTCTTGCCAGGGGGCACTACTCACCTGCCGGCCCCACCCACCAGGCCCCAGATCCCTGTGCCCCAGCGTGGTTTGGACTGTGCACCCAGGCGTGAACAAGGCAGGATGGCGATTCAGGCTGGGCACACACTGCCCTGAGCCTCTTCGACCATCAGGATCAGGGGCTACTTGGGGACAGTGACCCTGAGGATGCACAGATCCTTCCCTGTGGTACAGGCCACAGGATCATAGTCCCTGTGATCACAGCTATTCCACATTTGCTTGGGCCCTGACCCTGGGGCAAGTACCATTTGTAACCTTGGTGATAAAGCAGAGACCCTCCACCACTCCCCAGCCTACCCCAAGACTGAGAGGACCCAGGAATGAGCGCTATGCTCTTGGCTGGGTAATAATCAACTGAGGCCTCAGAGCCTGGAGTGGGAGGAGGGGGACATGGTGGGTGAGGGCCCAGGCCAGCAGCCGGCTCTACAAATAAGGAAAGTCATCAGATCCTCCCACACTTCATACACCCCTCACACACACCCTCACACCCACTCACTCATTTCACAGAGAAGGCCAGCCAGGCCCAGGCAGAGGGAGATGGCCGTCCAGGCCCCGGGGGAGCCAAGGCCTTTGGCCAGAGGCCGCAATCGGTGGGGTAAGGGAGGGAGGGCAGAACAGGCTGGCACTGAGAACCACCCTGCGGCTCAGGGCTCGGATGACTGAGCAGGCAGATATCCTGGCAAAAGGGAACAAAAGCCCCTGACAGCACTCCCAGCTCCTGGTGTCCCGTGGCTGGTGTCCCAGAGCCTCACAGTCAGAGCAGCGCCTCTGTCTCCCTGCCCCCATTAGAGAGAAGTTAGTGGTGCTACTGGCAATGGTGCTAGGAGCCCCCCATCACTGACCCCACCCACTCACACAGCTGTCTTCCTTCTCTCCTATCTCCCTGTGTTCAGAATTCCATTCGCCACAACCTGTCCCTGAACAACGGCTTCATCAATGTGCCTCGGGAGAAGCACGAGCCAGGCAAGGGGGGCTTCTGGCGCATCGAACACCAGTATGCCGAGGGGCTGCTGAGTGGGGCGTTGAAAAAGCAGCAGCTGACCCCAGTCCACATCCACCCGGCCTTTGCCCGCCCGGCCGCGCCTGTTCCCAGCGCCACCCCATGGGCCGGGCCACTGACCGTGAACACCGAGGCCCAGCAGCTGCTGCGGAATTCGAGGAGGCCACTGAGGAGGCGGGCTGGGGTGCAGGCGAGGGCAGGCTGGGGCGTAAGCATCAACAGCCGCTGCCCAAGCAGGAGGCCAAGGTCCCGCGGCCCTCCAGCCCCCTGCTGCTGACCCAGGAGGAGCAGGCTGAGCTGGAACCCCTCAAGGGCAACTTTGACTGGGAGGCCATCTTGGACGCTGGCACACTGGACGGGGAGCTGGGCACGCTGGAGACCTCGGAGCTGATCCCGCCGCTGAGCCCTGCCTCACACGGGGACGTGGACCTCACCATCTATGGCCACCACATCGAGTGCCCTGTTACCTGGGGGCTTCCAGTGGAGCAGGCTACCGACAGCCTGGACTTTGATGAGACCTTCCTGGCCACATCCTTCCTGCAGCACCCCTGGGACGAGAGCAACCGTTGCTCCCTGCCCCCCGAGCCCCTCTTTGAGGCCGGGGATGCCACACTGGCCTCTGACCTGCATGACTGGGCCAGCCTGGCCGCCTTCTTGTAAGAAGCCAGGCCCTGCCCCTCCTCCAGACAGCACCGAAGTTTGGGCCCAGACTGCCCCCGTCCCCGCCAGTGCAGGCCCATGGACACCCTACCACCCAGGCAGGGGCTGGTCCAGGTCACCCCACCAGGACACACGTCCCCCAGCCCAGGCCATCCTCAGATTCTAGTCCAGCAGGCTGAGAATTGGGGCCCAGGACCAAAATTGCTGCCTCCGCTCCCCAGCCCCCCATACACACAGTGTTTCATTGATCCACTTCTTCCCTGCCCCAGAGACACGCTAAGGGCCCTGCACTATGAGAGCTGCGGCTTGGAGGGGCCCTGGCCAAGCTGGAAACATCAGTACAGGGCACGCACCAGAACATCTTATCTTCGAAACTTCTCTCTCTCCTGCTCACCTCCCCAGGTCTCTATCCAGGGAAAGTTCCCAGGTATAACAAATGCTGAGTAGGTGACTGCAAATTAACACCCTAGAGGCCTCTCCCAGCAGAGCTTCCCTGGGGCTCTGGTCAGCGGTCTGTGAGGCAGAGCTAGGAGGAAGGGGGAAGAGAGAGGAGACCGAACTAGGCCGGAGTGCCGGGTGGAGCCAGATTTTCTAAGGCCTCTGGGATCTTTTGGCTTCATCCGTAGAGTTGGGGCAGAGGGTATGTGTCCCTAATCTTTGAGCCCAACTTGAGGCTGAGAGCAGCGGGGAGTTGGGGATCTGGGGGTTAGGGGCTGGGGCAGCCAAGCTGCAGAGGGAAAGGGGACAGACAGTCTAATGTAGTGAGTGTAGCTACAGCTGAGGCTTAACTGGGAGGGACGCAGTGCTTGCTAGAACCACTGGGACCAGGAAGAGGGGATGGCCCCGTGCCCTTGCTTGCACTCCTGCGGTGGAGTTTCTTGCTCCACCTGAGGCTTCCTCCATGGTTGCAGAAGTTTCAGCTTCTCCAAAAGTCTCTGAAAGCTGAGCTGGGGTCTCCTGCTGGCTTGTGGCAGGTATAACTTCTTCTCCAGGATGCTCTGGATACTGAGCTGGGGTCTCCTCTTTTACTGAAGGTTTATTATGTGAACTGGCTTCTGGAGTTTGGGCTGGAGCCTCCTGTTGAAATGGCAAAGGTTCAACGTCCTCAGATGGCTGTGAAGGCAGCGTGCGGGCCTCATGCTGGGTTGTAGAAAATTCTGCATTAGTAAGGGGCACTGAGGGCTGAGCTGAAGGCTTCTGCTGATTTGGACAAGGTCCCACCTCTGGAGTGGGTTCTTCTGTGATGGTAAGCTCCACATCTGCAGGTTTGACAGCGACACTGGATAACTTTGAATGCTGAGCATGAGGGTGACTTGGAGGTGAAACTGTCATTTCCTGATGCTCTGGAGCTTGAGCTGGCTGTTCCTGTTGAGTTGGAGAAGGTTCCACCTCCCCTGAAGAAGGCTCTGGAGGCTGAGCTGGTTGCTCCTGCAGGGTTGCAGAAGGTCCTATCTCCGGAGGAGACAGAGCTGGGATCTCCTGCTGGCTTGGAGAAGATTCTGCCTCATTAGGAGGCTCTAGAGACGGAGCTGAGGCTTCCTGCTGGGTTGCAGAATTGTCAGCTTCTCCAAAAGACTCTGAAAGCTGAGCTGGGGTCTCCTGCTGGGTTGCTGCTTTCACCTCCTCAGGAGGCTCTGTAGGTTCCGAAGGCTGAGTCGGTTGTTCCTGTTCCCTTGGAGAAGGCTCAGCTTCCACAAGAGGCTCTGGAGGCTGACCTGTGGGCTCCTGCTGGGTTGGAGAAGGTTCAACTTCCCCAGGAGGCTCAGAAGGCTGAGCTGGCTGCTACTGCTCCCTTGACGTCTCATCCTCTCCAGGAGGCTCTGGAGGCCTAGCTGTGGTCTCTTGTTGGGTTGGAGAAGATTCTGTCTCCTCAGGATGTTCAGGAGGTGGAGCCAGGGCCTCCTGCTGAGCTGTAGAAAACTCAGCTTCCGTAGTGGCCTCTGGATTCATGGTAAATTCCAAATCCAGAGGTTGCAGTGGAACACGGGGCAAGTTTGAAGGAGCGTGACGCTGAACGCCAGGTACAGACGCTACCTCATCAGTCACTGGAATTTGAAGTACATACTCAGTAGGGAAAGCTGGAGCCTCACTTGGGGCCTCTTGATGGAGTAGAGAAGGATCAATCTCCTCAGGGTGCTCTGGAGGCTGAGATGGGGCCTCCTGCTGGACGGGAGAAGGTTCAACCTCCTCGGGGCTCTCTGGAGCCTGAGTTGGGGCCTCTTGATGGAGTAGAGAAAGTTCAATCTCCTCAGGGTGCTCTGGAGGCTGAGATGGGGTCTCCTCCTGGACTGGAGAAGGTTCAACCTCTTTAGTGACCTGCGGATTTATGGGAAGTGCCAGATCCAGAGATTTAACAGTGCCGTTGTACAAGTTTGACTGCTGAGCTTCATTTACCCCGTGATGTGCTTCTAGTCGAACTACAACATCCTTAAGTGTCTCCAAAGGCCGGGCAAGGGCCTCCTGAGGACTTGAAGTTTCTAGTTCCTCAGGGGCCTCTGAAGGCTGAGATGGAGCCCCCTGCGGAAGTGGAGGTGGTTCTACCTCTTCAGTGGGCTCTGCATGCTGAGCCTGGGCCTCTGCCTGGGGTGAAAAAGATTCAACGTCCTCAGGGGTCTGTGGATGCTGAGCAGGGCCCTCCTGCTGGGTAAAGATTCAGCCCCCTCAGTGAGCTCTGGATGATGAGTTTGAGCCTCCTGCTGGGATGCAGAAATATCTCATCCTCATCAGAAGACTCCCTGTCATGTAGCTTTTGGGCCATGTTTTCCTTGCGTGTGGCGCTGAGAGGCCTATACATATCCCTAAGCCAAAGTGGCCGCCTTCTCCCGAAAAAGCCCTCCTAGAACACAGAAAGGGAAATATTAATTCTGCATCTCCCCTGCTTTCTCTGGCCACAGTACTTTACCCTCCTCACATCTACCTGACTCTCACTTTCCCCTGAGCTTCTCTTATGCAGCAGAAATAAAAAAAAGGCCCCTTGGAGGAAAACACACACAGTTAGTGTTACATGTCACTTTTCATCTCTCTCACAATGTGTTATCTCTGCTTTCATTAGGACTAAATGGGTACCAAAGTCCATAATCACAATGAGCAAAATCACCACAGACCCAGTATCATGAAAATCATTGCATGCATGCTGGCCTTCCAGAAGTTCTCTGTGTCTGTCCAAAATGGACCCCAAGTGTCTCTGGAGAGACATTTGTATGTGGCTTAGCATGGAGCATAGGCAGGATTTTCAGCCCCGTTCACCTTTCTTTGCCCTTGGCCAACTGCCCTCGTGCAGTGAAAACACTGCACAACGGCACTGGGCAGAAACTTGTTACTCCCTTAGACACGCTTCACACCAGTCCGCTTCGGACTTAGTCGCACATGCAGCATTTGCTGGGGGTGTGGGTGTGGGGAGAAGGTGATTTTATTTTCCTGGCTGCTCTATCCTATAAGTTGAATCACACCAAGTAAACACCTGAACCCAACGAGCAAAGTCATCTATACCTCTCTGACTTTCACTCTGCAGGCTGTCACTCAGGTGTCAGTGAATTGTGGAATCCGTTTAAAGGCCATGGCCAGCAGGGAAGCACAAAATACTCTTTTTGAATACAAATGGAATAGAAAAACATCAGAGTGCACAATAAGTTTGTTTCAGAAACTACTTATGTCCATATATATGTGTCTACTGAACTATGACATAAAACGTAGCTCAAAGCCCAAGCACAATGTGATCAGCAGAGAAGTCCTCAGTGGAAAGAGCCCATCTTCTTCTTGGTAATCACTAGCAGTATGACCATGGGGCAAGATAGTTTCCCTTTCTGTTTCTCCATTTATTTATTACAAAAGGAAGAGACAAACTACTGTCTAAAGTTTCTCCCGGTTAAAATTCTATGAGGTTTGGATAAAGGGAATAGAGAGTAGGGGCCTGAAAAACAGTAGGATGAGAAGGGAAGTTTTCTTGCCACTTTCCAGGAGGGACTCATATGTTCTACCTTTCGTCAGCTTTGAGTGAGGCCAGCCCCTAAATCCCCAACCATGTGGCCCTCCCTACCCCAGAGCCTCCTAGAAGGCCTCTGGCCTGGCCTGATGCCTAGGAACCAGGCATCAGCCCAGCAGGAACAGGTACAACCAAAACCTCTCCCCGTCCACCCTCTTTCCTTAAAGGACTAGTGAAAGCAGATGAATGTGTGCCAGTCCTGTTCTAACTCAGCTTGGGCTGGGGAGCTAATTCTGCTGATAAATAAATTAGGGTAAACCTTTAGGGTAATTAAACATTCCTCCTGCCTTTGGTGAGGAAATTGAAATAGATGAGTTCTAAGTTCTCCTCTAGTTGTAAAATTCTGCTTTCAAAGACCAATATTTACCTTCTGCTTCTTTTTCTATCTTCCTCTTTTGCAATTCTATGAGAAGAAATCTGTTTTGAAAGAAAACAGGATCATGATTATCCATTACAACTATTTCCAAATCCTTATTCATTCCTTTTTACTTTAAATCTTATCTATCCAGTAAGATGATAACTCTTTCAAGGAAAGGAATTCTACCCTGTTTAAGAATCCTTTGACTCTTCCACAGTACCTAACTTAGGGTCTTGCATGCAGCTGGCGATATATTTTATTGACTGTTTTAGATAATGTTCAACAGATAATTCCTAATAAAAACACTTAGAAGTAGGAAAAGAAAATAAAAGTATCTGGCAGAAACCTAAGCATTGTTTTAAAGTCAAGAACAAGAGTAGGATGCCCAATCATTACTGCTACTATTGAGCATTGTGGAGGAGGTCTTAATCAGTAAGATAAGAAAAACGAAGTATTGGAAAGAAGAGACAAACATATCTGCATATGAAACAAGGGACCCAAAAAGACCAAAAGAATCAACTGAAATTTTATTGGAAGTAACATGAGTAAGATGGCTCCATACAAAATCAAGAGATCAACATATTAGCCTCAATAGCTTTCCCATATAACACAACTAACTAACTAAAAAACAGAAGAAACATCCCATTTACTATATCAATAAAAATGCATAAAGCACCTAGGAATAAATTTAGCCACAAATTTGTAAGACCTATGTGATGAAAATATTAAAACTTTTTTGAAGGACATTAAGAAGTACTTACATGGCATGAGATACCATCCTCCTAGAATGTTGTAAAGAGGTCAATTCTCTTCAAATGAAACTAAAAATTCAATGCAATCCATTTTATAGCCAAAATAATTTCTAAATAAAACCTGGCCTGCTGACATTTGGTAGAGAATATATGTAAGAATAGTTATGAAATGTATGCAAAAGAAGGTCAAAGAGCAGGACATTGCCCTACCAGATATAAAATATGTTACAGAGCAACTGGAATTAAGCAGTGTGATATTAGTACTGGTACAGGACAAGATAACTGGATCACAGAACAGCATCCAGATGAAGATAGCATATTAGACCAGGGAAGAAAGAATAAACCATTCAGTGAAAGATTTGAAAAGAATCAGATCTTCATGTAGGGGGAAAAATTAGATCCCCTACCTCAACCACACGAACAAACAAATACAACAAATTCTGGACAGATTATAAAAGTATTTGTAGAAAATATTAGAGGTGATGTTTACATCACGAGGTGACAAAGGCCTGGCTAACAAAACCCACCCCACATGAGCCATGAGGAGACGAGAGGCAGATATGGTGGCAGACTGTCAACACACCTCCTACCCTTCACAGTCCTTGCCCCCTTTTCCCCTGGACTGTTTGACTTCTTCTTGTTGACTTATAAAAGTCTTGGGAGTTCCCTGGTGGTCCACTGGTTAGGGCGTGGCTCTTTCACTGCTGTGGCCCGAGGTTCAATCCCTTTTCAAGGGACTAAGATCCTGCAAGCTGCACAGCATGGCCAAACCCCACCACTTCGAAACAAACAAACAAAAACTCTTTATGGTAAAGAAATACTGGCTTTCATTGAATTTCAGTGTTTCGAATATTTCCAGTGTTTTTGTCTCTAAGGAGACAAGAGAAAAGAGTGGAGGACGGAGCACCAGCTTTGCAGTCGGGTGAAACTGCCTTCTGCTTTTGGTTTGGCTGCTGGGGCCTCACACTGATCTCCTTCATCTATGAGGGAGGGATAGTAATATCATCCTCACAGGACTGTGGGCTTTAAATCAAACAATATATGGAAAACTCTTCATCTTACGCTTGGCATGAATCAGTGCTAAGCTGGTGTCACAGACAAGATGGTGGAATATATCAAAGGCTCTGCTTGTGGCATCAGCCTCTGAAGGCTCTTTCCCACCAGAAGATTATAGAAATATTGCTTTTATTTTCTTCTAATACCTTTATGTGGTCTTTTTTCACATTTATGGATATATGTTTATTTAAGATGAAACATGGGGATCTGCTATTTACCCCCCAAATACTTAGGCAGCTATTCTATCACCATTTATTCATTTTCTTCCGCTGATTGCAATATTAAAACATGACATTTCAAAAGTCTTAAGAACACAGGGGTCTATTGCTGGATTCTATCCTACTTCAAATAAATATTCGGTTGCATTATTCCTCACTGTGGAATTGACATAACGCCTCATCTCTCTTCCGTTGAACACCATTATTGACTACCATAGGAAGAACACTGCATGGCCCCTGTCCTCCAAAAGCTTATCGTATATGTGGGGAGAGGAAATAACGGTTAGGACTCCTTGCTTTCACTGCCGAGGGTACAGGTCCAATCCCTATTTGGGGAACTAAGATCACACAGGCCCAAACAAAACTAAACAAAACAAAACAAATGCAAGAAGTTAAAAACAATAAAAAGGGGACTTTACAGAAATTCTAAAAATGCCAAAGGCCATATGCCACCTGAGATGTAGAGGGTACAGTCTGGGCAATGGCCAATGACTAGCAAGCTAGTCCCCAGCCTCCTAGGCTCAGAAATCACACTCTTCCTCACCAAGCGAGAACTGACGTCTTCCTGTTGTGGCAGTCTCACTTTAGCAATATCACAGGATTGATCAAACATCAGAATGCCAAATTATTACTTGACAATGAGAAATACATCTGTTCTACACACAGGGCATCTGTGTCTACACAATCAGAGAATTACCTTCTGTGGGCACAGGCCTCCGTGGCACACTGAAGCACAATCACAGAATCGAAGGCTACTTGGTGACAACAGAATTAGAAAAGGAATCAGCTGAATCCAGAATTTAATGGGAAGGCCTGAGGTAACTGGATCCATCCATCTCCTCAACAGGCAGCCTGGCTAGTGGGCCTGACTCTTCAGTTATGCTGCCTAAGGTGCCATCTCTACTCTTGGGCAATGTGAGGATGGGCACTGCCCATGTTGGTCTCTCCTCACCTATTCTATGCTTTCACTAGTGACCAACCCTCCTGCAGATAGACACATTTCTCTTTAGAAGTTAGTACATCATGTCAGGTTTGATTCAAGTGTGATAGGCCAGGAAGCCATTGGTCCTTACACGTCTCTGCTCAGCTCCATGATGTGCTAACCTTGGTGGCTCTCTCCTGGGGGGCTGCCTTTCAAAACACTGCTTACCACTTTTGTGAGTTCTGAGGGGAGGGGACTGCTTTGCTATGGCCCCTAAGAAATGGTGACAAACCTCACAGGACTAGGATCAGGAGGGCTGGAGTATTCAGGGAAGGCTTTACAGAGAAAGATATCTGAACTTGAGTTGGCTTTTCAGAGATTCATAGGAGTTCCACAGGCAAAGCAAAATAAAGGAATTTTCGAGGGACAAAGGCACAGACAAAAGTAGGAATGGGTATGGTGTAACTAGCGTATAGTGAGGAGCTGCTTTGGCTGGAATGGGGGGCTGCCATTACAGGAGAAAAGATAACTAAAGTAATGTGGAGTGGTAGGGAGAATCAAGACTGTCAGCCTATTAAAATCACTCTTTTAATGTTAGCAAGTGCCTGCTGGGAAAAGTAATAAACCACTATGTAACTGAACAAAAGGTAAACAGGCTAGCTCCACGAATAGGCTACTATAAATATTTGAGGGTAGCCTGCTGCAAGATTTTACTTGCAGTGTTTTAATGGAACCTATCTACACAATTCCTAATACACCGGAGAAGAAAGCTGCTAAGTAAACCTGAGGAATTGACGAGATCACACTTGTGTCTTTTAGGCATGTCCTTTTAGCCCTCCCAGGGTGACTGATAGCTCCTTGAGTATGGAGATCCTATATCTCTCATCACTTCAGCCAAGAAGGAAAGAAATCAACGGTAGAATGAGAGTGACTGGTGAGGACCTCAAATCAGCATACTTTGTTGAGTTGAAGAAAATTTATTATCATGTCAACTCTGGCCTTCTTATAAACTTCACTTGTCAAAAGAGTCCAATAGCTTGTTATCAGGGATCCAATTCCATAGGGATCTCCTGGGAGTGAAGTTCCTTTTAAAAGTCCTGTGGGGACTTCCCTGGTGGTGCAATGGTTAAGGATCCGCCTGCCAGCACAGGGCACACAGGTTCGATCCCTGGTCTGGGGAGGTCCCACATGCTGCGGAGCAACTTAGTCAGTGTGCCACAACTCCTGAGCCCGTGCATCTACAGCACGTACTCCACAACAAGAGACGCCACCTCAGTAAGAAGCCCATGCACCGCAATGAAGACCCAATGCAGCCAAAAAAAAAAAAACACACACACACACAAAAACATCCTGGGAATATACTTTTCATTAAAAGAACAAAGTGTATGTCAGTCCTCATGGCTAAAGGGAAGAATCAAGTAGTAGCAGGTGGAAAGGTGGATTTGATTCTCAGTTTCTGGGTTCTCAATCTGAATTAATTATTGTCCTTACCTCACTGAGACAGTAAATTGTAACACAAATCATCACTACTACAGGTACAGTACTGCCAAGATGAGTTTGTTGTTATAGTCATAACCTGGAACTTCTTTTGTGAGCTAAAGAAATATATCACAATTTTTAAAAACAAGGAGATAGAAGGGATGAAAACTTACGATTCTTAATCCTATTCTAAACGATAGCTAACTATTCTTAAACTACTATGAAACCCAATCCTTTCAGGCGAGTAGCTTCTATAAGAACAAGCCAAATTTAATGTTATTAGTCTTATCATTAGCATTTTCTTCTACAATTTATCTACAATTTATTTATCTTGTGTTATGTCCTTTTCACGTCTACCCTAGGAATAGTGACACACGCTCTCAATGAGCAAAGTTGGAGATCACTGTCTTAGCCCGTTTCATGGCTGAAGATAAGATACTGACTAGGAGCCCGTGGTATTCCCGCTTGGGCACGTTAATGGCATGTCCTAAACTGAGTAAAAGTCCAAGTCCCATGTGTCAGGGGTTATCCTCACCTCACTTGACTCCTGCTCTTTCTGCTCACTCTGGGCTTCTGTGCTCTCACTGATATAGTTGTCAGCTTTCCACTGGTCCATATCCCATTCCGCTTTGGACACATTTACTTCTTGCTGCTTGCTGAGAAGCTTCATCAGGAGGCCTGTTCTAGAGATGAGGTTGGCACAGGCCAGCTGCACGTGGGTGTCCGAGCAGTCTATTTTCAAAGTCTGGATAACATGAGAAATGAGCCTTTGCACGTCATTGTTGGGGATGAGGGACCAGAGCTGCTGGTTTAGCTGAGTTTCAACTGGATCACCCGGGGATGCGAGCACTGGGAAAGTGAAGCCTGTGGACTTAGAGGATAATTCAGTGACCATGTTGTGGTGCTCCCATTGTGTTTTGTTGCTGTGTTGAACAGCTGGCATACTGTTGTCTGCAGCAAGAGTAGAATGTGCAGTGGAGACGTTCCTATGGCTAGTGTTTCCAGGGCTGGTTCCTCCTGGCAGAGTAGCATTTCCTGTAGAAATAATTGCTTCAGAAACATTTTGTGCAGTATTGTTTTCTGAAGTAGTGTTTTCTGCAGAAGGGTCTGAAAGAGAAAATAATTCTGGAAAAGGATTTTCCTGAGAAGTCACTTCTCCTGAAGATGAAACAGCCTCTCGTGGAGGGAAATTTATGAGACTCCTCATGACAGAGAACGGAGGGCTTGCAAGTATCATTCTATCAAGTGAACTTTTCTTTCTGAACTTTCGACTCCCTTTTTTCTTTCTTTTTGTTTTGTTTCTTTTTGCGGAGCACAGGCTCCGGACGCACAGGCTCAGCGGCCATGGCTCACAGGCCCAGCCGCTCCACGGCATGTGGGATCTTCCCGGACCAGGACACGAACCCGTGTCTCCTGCATCGGCAGGCGGACTCCCAACCACTGTGCCACCAGGGAACCCCCTCGATGCTTTTTAACTTTGGGTTTTCTGTGGACCCGATGAGACCTAATTTTATGGAAGATGTATTTTTTTCCAGAATGTGAGATTAATTTGAAGTCCTTAATATTTCTAACTCTTGCCTTTGCATCTTCGAAAACATGAATAGCGTTGGATAAGTCTTTTGATTTGCTTTTAACCTCAGATGGGGATTTTGGCGGGATGGAGGCACAAGGCCTGCCCTTGAAGTATGGTTTCAGGGAAGAGGAGCCTGCGGCCTTGTGTTCCTTTATGAATGAAGACTCTGCATTGGAGGACTTTCCCAACAGCTTCCTGGGCCTCTGCACAATGAGAAGCTGTTTCAGCTTTCTTGGGGATGGCCTCCTGAGCTTTCATTCTTTGGCAGGGTTCGCCACAGATGGCCGGGCATTCTGTTTCCTCCTGACGCTCTCATCTCCCACTGCTTTGAGGTGCATTTTATGTATGCCCCTTGAGGACCTTGTTCACTCTCAGCAGCTTTTCCTCTGTACTCTCCATCTTTGCTAGGCTGTCTTTCTGTGGTTGGGAAGTTTCTAATTTCTTTTGAAAGATGTAGCGTGTAATCATGGCACTTAAAAGGTTGGAACGCGTACGCGTGGCAGGTTTTTCTTCCTTTTTAACCTCATCAATTTTTTCTTGAGTTTCTGCATCTAACAAATTTTCCACAAAATGGAGTTCCCTCAATTTGTTTTCATTAGTTGAATTGTTGGGTACAGGTTTAACAGAAGGGCTCCTTGTATTGATTTTCAAAAGGCCCAGCGGCATATGTCCATCCTGTGTATTTGAAAAAAGTAGTTGAATGAATGGTAATAATGTTGATTCCACATCTCCTAGATTTCCCTCTGAGATATAAGGCAGTATGTAACTTAGTGCACTGATAATATCACTTTTATTATTAGAGTCCAGCTGCTCATTCCTGAAGCCTGACAAGCTGACAGCACTGTTAGGTGAGGACATCCTCTCTGACGCAATAGTCCGCTCGGTGCTGTTGTTCTTCTTCTGGGCTTGTAACACCTTCATCAACGATCCTCCTGCATTCTCTATACATGTTTCTTCATCTGTCAAAAGAGAAGGGACTGTTTTTGATCATTGAAGACTGATGGGACAGCCTTTTGTCAGTCCACAGCCAAAGAAATTAGGAATCAGTCAAAGTTTGTGTGCCACTTAGGAGAAAAAGAAACCCACACTTAAGCCTATGACTGGCAACAACAAAATGTGAGAAAGGTCTCTCTTGAAAAGGGGGCTATCTACTCAGAAAATTCTGTAGCGTGAAATATAGGAACTATATTCAGGATTACTCCACTGGTTCCCAGGGGCCAGTACTCAAGAAAAGCCAAGGCTGGAAGACAAATATTCCCCTAATCAGCTGGACTCTCTGCAGATCTACTGTGACTCCTCACATTCATATACCCCATCCTGTCCTGCCTCAAAGGCACAGGAGTGTGAGGCTTCCTCTCTCCACCTCTTCAGTGTGCTTGTGTTCTTGCTGCTATCACAGATCTCCACGACAACCACCGCCGCTAACAGGTCGTCATCTGGACATGTCCTTCTCCAACTACCCACTGAGTCCTTTGCTTAGTCCCTGCTTCTATATATCCCAGTCCCCATAACAGAAGGCTCTATACAGAAAAAAACACTATGTCTGCCCTGGCTCTTTGCTAAAATTTGGGCAGGGATCTCGGGTATAAGTTTAGAGATTTGCCAGATTGTATGCCCATGTGGAATGTTCAACAAATCAATGGAATAATACTTGAGGCCCTAAAATGTAGACGGGAAAAAGCAACTTCTGTCAGATGGCTACTTTGCTTTCAATTCATTTTACTTCTAATATTTCCAGCTCTACTTGGGGAACCATCCAAATCTTCTGACTGTGTGAAGGTAATGTGTACCATTGTGTAGCTGGGCTTGTCGTCCAAAAGGATTAAAAGTATTTTTGGTGAGGGTCAAAGGAGGAGGGAAGGGTCATGAGAAAGGAGGAGCAGAGGCTAGCAGAGAGCCCCAAACTGGGGACAGGAGATCGGGGCACTAGGGTCATAGCACTTAACACCTCTGATCTTCTTTTTCCTCACCTGTAAAAGGAGAGTAAAAATGCCTTTTCTGCCCACTTCTGGGGGAGAAGGGAGTAATATAATTAGTCAAAAAAATGTTTGGGGGAGTTCCCAGGTGGTCTAGTGGTTAGGACCCGGCACTTTCCCTGCTGTGGCCCGGGTTCAATCCCTGGTGGGAGAACTAAGATCCCACCAGCTTTGTGGCCAAAGGAAAAAAAAATGTGTTGAAAAATCAGCAATATTGTCTTTATATAAGTGGCAAAGTGTTATTATTTATGATGCGCTCTAGATCACTGAAAGAGACCTGTATTCAAGCTACCTGGGCATGAAAGCACATTTTGGAAGTCATCAAGTTAGTGCCCATAAATCTAATGTATAGAAAAATAGTTGAAAGCCCCTGAGTGTTTTGTGGATAGAAAAACTTGCGATTCAGAGCAAGTTCAGAGCTGGACAGTCAGAGAAATAACTAGCTCTCCCATGCATTAGAAGGGCTTGGTAGCAGCTTCTGGTTATGGAACCAGAAACTCTCAGGCTCCAGATAGGACATAAAACAGCATCACTTGTACTCTTTATAAAATTGCAGAAACAGACCAAATAAACAAAAATATATTTACACCTGTCTTATAAGACAAAGGGTACTTGAGACCTAATGTATATAAAATCAGTTTACAAACTGTGATGTACTATGTGAATAAGTTCTCATTTGCACAGAGGGCAGCATAGGATATGTGGCCATTAATGTGAATTCCCTTCCCCCTTCCATTCCTTTCTCTGGTTCCTTTATATATGCAGAACAGTTACATTATGAAGCTAATAATGTAACTGAGCTATCATTAGCTTAATAATGTAACCAAGAATCTGATTTTTAGCAAGGGGGTAATTCTTAGAAATTTAGGGAGCTGGAACTCTAAATGAATGTATTAAAATAATGTAATTACATCATTAGTTTTAAAATGTATCATCCTTGATTAAAAATAAAAAATTAAATTAAAAATTAAAAATGTATTATCCCGCAATTGAGACTCACCACAACGTGTGACGTCCCTCAGGCGTTCACTGTCACAACGCAGCTTGACTGTCTCACAGACAACCTCAATAGTATTTTTAAATTGGCAGAGGCAGCAGGCCCTACGGCTGGGTAAGATCCTATAAATGGAAACACAGGTAATTAAATTCGTGGTAAAAGAGTTACCTGAGTAGGTAGAAGAGGTAGGCCAAGGCCACCACAGACCAGTGCAAAACGGAGTTCTTGGGGCATATGGACTATAGAACTGGATAGGGGCCGGTTGGCCAATTGCTGCCCTTGACTGTTGGAAATAAATATAGAGGAGGAGAGAGGTGCCCAACAGAAGGATTAGGATGGCAGTAGGTATGATATGCCTAGAAAAAAGGGAATAGCGATTAGAATTGGGTGACACTGAACTGTAGTTTAATTCAGAAGTATCTCCTTCCAACCCGAAAGCCTCACTTTGGGTTGAGAGTACACAGGAAGAAGGCAGACTTCTAAGAAGAGTATGAATAAGATCGCACATTCTGGAGTCACTTTCTCAGTTCCAGTTTGTGAGGAGTAATATATTAGAAATTATTCTAGTAATAAAAAAGCATCATGTGGCTAAACAATAACAGAGATCGCATTGACCAAATCTGGACAAAAGGAACATTCCAAAGAATAACATTATCATTATAATAAGGTATAACGTAGTTAATTGAAAAAAAAGCACATGAGTTCATAATGATACTCCAAATGAAAAGTGGGGGAGCTCTTCTTTATAGAATAATGTCAGCTAATAAATGCAAAAGGAAGGATAGAATTAGAAAAGTGTTATTTTGCAACTATCAATGTAATAATCGATTCAGACAAGGATTATCATTGATGCACAGTTGGGTGAAGAGTTGTTTGAAAGTAGGATCTTCACTGATCCCAAGGATCACCCCACATATTATTTATCAATTACCAAGGGGAAAAATAACTTTACAATGGAGAGATACGGAATAGACCACCTGAATCTCGTGATCAAACTTAGCACTGGGCCACATCAAGTGATGAAGTATGAAGAATACATCACCTATATAGTATTCTTCCCCAAAATGTTTACTTCGAATCTAATGAGGAAACAGACAAATACAGGTTGTGGGGCAATTTACAAGACAACTGGCTTAGACTCTTCAAAAAAGCCAATGTCATAAAAGACCAAAAAAAAAATACTAGGGAAAAATTCTAGATTAACGGAAACACAGACATGACATGCAATGCCTAATCTTTAATTGGATCCTGTATCAAAACAAAACAGATTTAAAGAATGTTATTGGCTTCTGGCCAAGATGAAGTACAAGGGCCAACTTAACCTCCCACCTGAAACAAGGAAAAAATCAGATGGAACATAATGAAAAAACAGTTTTCAAGAAACTGAACCTCAGGCAATAAATTTCAGTGATTCCCGAGGAGATGGGAAATAAATGAAGTGATCCCTATAATTGCCCTTACTTCTCTGAGAGAGTATCCACGTCATGGTACAGGGAAGAGAAGTCCAGACAGAGACTAGTGGGCTCCCTGACAGATGAAATGGAGATAAGAGTCTGGGAGAACCAAGGTAACTAGAGTTCACAAAGCAGAGTATCAGAGAGAAAAAAAGTGCACAGACAAAGAACTCTGGAGATATGCAGAGGGATCTCTTGAGTATTCAACAAAGTATGGGTCAGTACATTTGTGTGAGGAATAACTTGATGCCAGGAAAAGAACCACATGAAAGGATTAATAAGAAGAACAACTGGATATCACGCAGGGTTGTAGGAATAGTACCTGTTCCTACAAGTCAGACTGGAAAACCTCATGATACTCAGAAAGGACTTGTCTCAGTAGTTGCAAATAATGAGCTCCAGACTAAAGGCTACTTGGACTCCTACCCAACGAACCTTAAAAGCTAGACCTAAAAGAATAAAATTGTTTTGAGTAACCTAATTTCACCCAAAACAAAGCCCAGGCATTTTACAGGAATATAAATATACTAGCACACAATAAACTAAAACTCACAATATCTGGGATCATATGAAAAATTGCCAAGCATGCAAAGAAGTAGGAAAATATGACCCATACTGAGGAGAAAAGGCAATCAATCAACAATAACCCATAATCGATACAGATGTTAGAATTGGCAGAAAAGGACTTTTAAAAAGTTATTATACATGAAGAAAAGTTATTATAACTGTATTTCATATGTTAAAAAACCCAGACTAAACACTGAAAATGTTAAGTACAGGCATGGAAAATGTAAAACAGACCTAAATTGAGCTTCTAGAGATTAAAAACAATGTCTAAATGAAAAAGATATTGCAGGAGGTTAAAGGCTAATTAGACACGGCAGAAGGTCAGTGAACATTAAGGCATAGCAACAGAATCTATCCAAAATGAAACAAAAGGAGTAACAAAACAACAACAAAATAAATAGAGCCTCAGTGACTTGTGCAACAACTTCAAGTGGCCTAATACATGTGTACTTAGAGTCCATGAAGGAGAGGAGAAATATAAAAATTTGAAGAAATAATAGCCAAAAATTTTCCAAATTGGTAAACACTATAAACCCACAAAGTCAAGAAGATCAATGAACTTTAAGCATAAGAAACATGGACAAAACTACACCAAGGCACAGAAAATAATCGAATTGCTCAAAACCAGCAATAAAGGGAAGAATTTAAAAGGAGCCAGAGGAAAAAATTAAACACTACATACAGAGGAACAAAGATAACAATGACAGCAGAATTCGTGCCTGAAAAATCGTAAACGAGAACTCAGTGGAATAACATCTTTAAAGTAGTGAATTGAATTCTATCAAGCTAGAATTTTAACCCAGATCTGTCAAAACAAAAGCAAAATAAAGACTATCTCAGACATACAGAAGCTGAAAGAATTCATTGCTAGTAGACTTTCACAATAAGAAATGTTAAAAGAAGTATTTTTAAGCAGAAGGAAAATGACACCAGATTGGAATATGGATCTACATAAAAGATTAAGAATACTGGATACATACAGCAATGAAAACCCAATTCAACCAAAAATAAATAAACAAATTAAGAAAAGAAGGGAAAAGTCATATAATCACTGCAATAGATGCAGGAAAAGAATGAAAACATCTAACATACATTCCTGATTAAAGAAAAAAAACCAGCCCTCAGTAGACTAGGAATGGAAGGAGACTTCCTCAACTTGATAAATGACTTCTACAAAAAACCTAACATCATACTTAATGGTGAAGGACAAAGTACTTTCTCACCAGGATCAGGAACAAGGCAAGGATATCTGCTCTCATTGCTTCTATTTGACATTGCACTGAAGGTTCTAGCCAGTGCAATAGGGCAACAAAAAGAAAAGACATATTCAGAATGGAAAGGAAGAAGTAAAACTATCTTTATTTGCAGATAACATGATTATGTAGAAAACCTGATAGAAGCTACGAAAATGCTACTGGAACTAATAAATGAGTCTATCAAGTTTTCAGGGTACAAGATCAACATACAAAAAGATGAATTTGTCTCAACAAACAATCAGAGATCCAAGTTTTAAAATGTTACTTATAAAAGAATCCAACATATAAAATACTTAGAATAAATCTGACAAAAGACTTGCACACTGAAAACTGTAAAATATTGCCGGGGGAAATTAAGAAAGACCTAAATAAATGGAGAGATATAAAGTATTCATGGATCAGAAGATTCAATATTGTTGAGACATCAATTCTCCCCAAATCGATTTATACATCAAAACCCCAGTAGGCTTTTCTATAGACATTGACAAGCTAATTCTAAAATTCATATGGAAATAAAATTTAGAATAACTAAAACAACTTTGAGAAAGAACAAAGTTGAAGAACTAACAGCAACTGATTTCAAGGATTATGAAGCTACACCTTCAAGACATTGTGATAGTAGTGTAAAGATAGACAAAAAGACCAAAGGAACAGAATACAAAGTTCTGAAGTAGAGAGAGGTGGAGAACTGACTTTCAGGTTCAAAGGCATTTCAGTGGAGAAATGATAGTCTTTTCAACAAATGATGCTGGAACAACTGAATATCCAGGTGCAAAAAGAAAAAAAAAATGAACTTCCATCTAAACCATATACAGAAGTGAACTCAACTTGGTTCAAAGATCTAAATGTGGGCTTCCCTGGTGGCGCAGTGGTTGAGAGTCCGCCTGCCGATGCAGGGGACGCGGGTTCGTGCCCCGGTGCAGGAAGATCCCACGTGCCGCGGAGCGGCTGGGCCCGTGAGCCATGGCCGCTGAGCCTGCGCGTCCGGAGCCTGTGCTCCGCAACGGGAGAGGCCGCAGCAGTGAGAGGCCCGCGTACCACAACAAAACAAAACAAAACAAACAAAAAAAAAAAAAAAAGAAGAAAAAAAAAAAAAGATCTAAATGTAAAACATAAAACTATAAAACGTCTAGAACAAAACAGGTGAAAAATTTTATGACCTTGAGTTCGGCAAGATTTCTTAGATACAACACCAAAAGCATAATGCATAAAAGAAAAAAATAGATAAATTAGACACCATCGAAATTAAGAATTTCTGCCCTGCAAAAGACACTCCTGAGTGAACGAAAAGATGAGTCACAGAATGGGAGAAAATACCTAGCAACTTACCTATTGGATAAAGGACTAATTTCCAGAATATATAAAGAACTCTCAAAACTCCAGAAAAATATAGATAAAAGATTCAAAGATATACAGATGGAAAATAAGCATATGAAAAGATGTTTGACATGATTAATCATTAGGGATGCTACAGTGAGATACAACTACACACCTATTAAACTATCTAAAATTAAAAATACTGAGCATAGCAAATGTTGGCCACAACGTGAAGAAAATGCAGCTCTCATACACTGCTGGTAGAGATGTAAAATGTTCAAACCACTATGGAAAATAGGTATTTTTTAAAAACTTAAACATACACTTACCAATGATGCAGCCATTCTACAGGCAGGCATTTACCCAGGAGAAATGGAAGTAAACATCCTTACAAGACTTGTACACAAATATTCATAGCAACTTTATCTGTAATAGACAAAGACTCAAACAACTCAAATGTCCATCAATGGTCAATACATAAATGGTGGTACATCCATATAAAGGAATGCTATTCAGCAATAAACAGAAATGAATTACTGATATAGACAACAATATGGATGAAGATTAAAATAATCATGCTGGGTTAGAAGCCAGTTAGAAAAAAGTATACACTGTATGATTCCATTTACATAAAATTCTAGAAAATGCAAACAGAAAGCAGATCAATGGTTGCATGGCGACTGGGAAGTGCAAGGAACGATGGGAAGGAAGAATTACAAAGAGACATTAAGAAACTTTCTGAGGTGATGGACATTTTGATTTTCGTGATGTCTTCATGGTGTGTATGTAAGTGTGTGTGTGAACACAGATTATTGCATGTCAATTATACCTCAAAAAGCTGTTAAAAGAAATGATATTATATAAGAGAGACAACTGGGGAAATTTGAATAGCAACACTTTATTAGGTAATCTTATTGTGTAGGAATTTAATTTCTTCAATACTGTGTATTAACAGTATCGTCGTTACACAGGGAAATAATTTTTAATATCCAGAGAGGAGGGCATGTAGCTGACAAGAGAGGGATCGCAATTGTGGCAGATGCTGTGTGGGACGCTGAGGAAGATGAGGCTAGAGCAGTGACCAATGCGTGACGGCACGGTGAACACAGTCATTTGTCAGGTGACCTGACAAAGACGGTTGGAACAGACTGCTAAATGCAGTGCCGTTTCCGCATACTAATCTCATGCAATCCCCTCAACTAGCCTTGGCGTAACAGACAGTTTCTATTAGCTTGCCATATTGGAAGGGGGAAGGCACAATTTAAGGTGCAGTAAGTTGTGTAATAAACTGTCACAATAGGGTCCTACAGAAATAGTTTTTAAAACTGCAAAAAAATAAAACTTGACACTTCCCTCACAACGTATATGAAAATTAACTCAAGATGAATCATAGACCTAAATGTAGCTATACAACGTCTGGAAGAATACGTAGGAGAAAATCTTTGTGATTTTGGGTTAGACAGTGGGGTCTCAGAGAAAGATTTCTTAGATTAAGATGCAAAAAAGCAGAAACCATCTAAGAAAAATTGCTAAGGGACTTCCCTGGTGGTTAAGACTCCGAGGTCCCAATGCTGGGGGCCCGGGTTCGATCCCTGGTCAGGGAACTAGGGCCCACATGCATGCCTCAACTATGAGTTCACATGCCAGATCTAAGAAGCCCATGAGCCGCAACTAAGGGGCCCATCTGCCGCAACTAAACCAGCACAACCAAATAAATAAATTAACTTAATATGAAAAATTAAGAAAATTTGCTAAATTAGGGTTCATCAAAAATTTAACACTTCTAGTTTTCAGAGACATTTTAATATAATGAAGATAAGTCACAATCTGGGAGAAGATATTTACTAAACACATATCTGAGAGCAAGGATTTTTCCATTTGCCTGTTATTTAAAGCACTCTTAAATCTCAATAAAAATATCCAATTAAAAAATGGATTTGAACAGACACTTCATTTAAAAGGATATTTGCACATGAATAGACACTCAACATCATCAGCTTTTACAGAAATGCAAAATGTGGCAAAAACCACGAGATTCAACTACACACCTACTAGAAAGGCTAAAATTTTTTAAAAAAACAAATATAAGCATCAGGTGAAGATGTAGGTCATCTGCAACTCTCAGAGACTGCTTGTGGGAAAGCAACATGGCACAGGCACTTTAGAAAACAGTTCAGCAGTTTCTTAAAAAATTCAATAGGCACTTAGCATATGATGAAGCAATCCCACCCTGAAGTATTTTACCCCAAAGAAATGAAAACATATGCTCACACAAGACATATGTTCACACACACATGTGAGTGTTTTCAGAGGCTTTGTTCATAATAGCCAAAAAACTAGAAGAAGCTCAAATGTTCATCAAACGATGAATGCATAAACAAACTGTGTATCCACACAACTAGAATACTGCTCAGTGCTCAAAAGGAATGAGCTACTGACAGGTGCAACAAAACAGATGAATCTCCAAAGAGACTGGCTAAGTGAAAGAAGCCAAAAACAAAAAGCTACATACCACATGATTTCACTTATCAAATATTCTGGAAAAGGCAACATTATGCGGACAAAAATCAGATTGGTGGTTGCCAGGGGCTGGTAGTGACAGGAGGATGGATTGACTACAGAGGGACAGGAGGGGTCTTTTGGGAGTGCAGAAGTTTTCTTTACCTCAAATGTGGTGGTGGCTACAGAACTATACGTTTGTCGAAACACATCACACTGTATATTTAAAAAGAGTGAATTTTGTTAAATGAAAATTATACATAAATAAACCTGACTTAAGAAGATAATCAAACAAACCTAAAAATACCATTGAGTGAAAATCAATGTAAGAAAAATCAACTTACAGTGTTTCCAATTCAAGGGTCATCATGAGGATGCTTTCAATTGCTGTAAGTGACACTTGTGCTGTTCCCATGTCTCTGAAGGAGAAGCCCAAACATGCATGATATACAACCCAAAGACAAAATTTCTAAACTGAAGAAGATACTTAACATGTGATTACTTCCACTTTGGCTTCTTACTTGCCATAGATGATAATTCCAAAGAGCTCTTTTGGAAGAAATTTAAATTTGCATCATCAAATTAATGACCTTGGTGCTGAACAGTACAATCATTTTCTATTATCCTCACTTCTCATTTTCAATTGCATCTACCTCTTTTGATCACTCTTTTTTTTTAAAAAAAATAATGTACCCCTTATTCCTTTTTGCTTTCTTGGATAAATACTATTCCTATATGCATCTTCATGTTCCATATCTATATGTGTTCTTCAACACTGTTCTCATCCTCTGCTGGCTCTCTTACCCATATATATTCTTTCTTAATCCTTTTCTTTGCCAATAACTCTTATTTTCAATAACCCAGTTAAAATCTAAATTATGACTGTTTAGCCAAAGTACTCAATTTTTGACGAAAGTAAAAAGGAGCAGAAATTATCTCATGAGCCATGAAACTCTTACAATACTTACAAATAGTTTAATGCTGGCGCTTTAAAAAGACAAGAATCTTCAACTGTTGGCAAAGGATTACGATTGAGAATTCTGAAAAATGGAATGGAATTAAAATTATCTGCATTTTCAATTACTTCCATGAAAGTTTATAGTCATTTTTTTTTGGTATGGAACTTGAAGGTTAAAAAAATCATTTTCTGTCTTTACCTATAAATCACCCTTAGAATCTGTAAAACACTCTTTCACTGGGAGCTACCCAGGTCTCTAGATGATAAAGTGGAGAAGAGAAACAAACAAACAAACAATAAAATAGAAAAAAATGTGGCTAGCAAAGAAAAAATATGCCAAAGTACTTTTCACGTTAAAAACCCTCGAAGTGACTATGCTGGCAGGAAGCCCTTGCTCTGTAAAAAAGTACTATTTCTAGTGTCCTCCATAATTCAAGGTGTTTTTCTTTCATCTCTACAAAGTTTGAAAAATTTCATGATTTAAACTACCCAGCTAAAGACAAAAATAAGGCTAATTCCTTGGTTCTGGAGCCAAAGAAGAGAGAAATCCAAGAGGAACTGGTGAAAGCCATACTCCCATCACATAGTCCCGTGTATATTCTTGTGCCATAGCCTTTGTTACTGTGTATGTAATCAACTGTTTACTTGTCACTCTCCTAGATTGTCAGCAACTGGAGAGCAGGGACCGCACTTTATTGTCATTATTATTCCTGTGCCTGACATAGTGCCTAATATTTACTAGGCATTTAATAAATGTTTGCTGAATAAATAAATAACATTTTGTTTATATATCAATAAAATAAACAAATTAATTTTGAGGAACAAAATTTTATTCCAAAATGTTGGAATAGATTTTCTTCATAGTTCTTTCTTTCTTTCTTTTTTTCCCCCTTAGTTCTTTAAAACAAATAAGGGGGAAAAAAACCAGAAAAGAAACAGGAAGAAAGAAGAGAATATCTGACTTAAGGTTAACTCTACTCAAGAATTATTAGTGTACTTTTGCAGAATATTATAAAGATAATTATCAAAACTAATATCTTTTGGGTTGCCATGCATATGTGATCAGCATTTAACATTTCATCCTCACAGTAACCTTATGTGATATATATATTACACAATTGTACAAATGAGGAAACTGAGGCACAGAGAAGTTACATAACTTGTCTTAAGTCATCAAGCTCGTAAGAAGCAGAGCTGGAATTTGAACTCAGTTCTGACTCTAAAGCCTGTGTTTAACCTGAATGAAAAAAAAGGGTATTTTTTAAAAAAATCATGTTACTTTAACCTTAATTTTGACAGCACTAAATATAGAAATACCTTTTCAAACTTCATCTACCCATCTGGGAAAGCCTCTATGAGAATTATATTTTCCCTTTTTATTTATTTATTTATTTATTTCTCTTTTTATTTTTTTGTCCTTAATCATCTCTCGTGATAAATATTTAGTTAGCCTATGGCCATTGAGACTTTATAGAATTTTTTAAAAAATTGCAGGAAAATCAGTAAAAATGATGGAGGAAGGACATCTGAAAATTCATCCCTGCAGAGAAGCAACAATAACAACAACAACAAAACTGGCAAAAATGGTCAGAATCAACTTCTTCTGAACTCTGGAAATTTAACCAACATGCTGGCAGTAAATGGGGGAGCAATTTATTCAAGGAAAACAAACTAATTTCTGTAAGAACAACGAGATCTGTGTTGCTTTAACTTGCCCTCGACCTTTGGTCTGCATGCCAGTGGTAGCCTTGAAAAACAGCCCACATCCCTGGTACCAGAATGAACAGCATGGACTGGGAGGTCTTTCAAAGCCTCATTCCCAAAGAACTGTCATTGTTTTACATGTCTGGTGGTCCCCTGGAAGACCTCACTTGAAAGGCTTGCCTTTGACCTGACTGAGGGCTGTCTAGTGAGAAAAGCCTCTGCTCAGGTGGCATTTCTGGAAAACATTTTCAAGCAAATATTTTAACATGGCGGTGGCATGAGGCAATGGATAACAGTTTGGGGCAAAAAACAACCCAACCGCAAAGCTTTAAAAGAAAAGCTGAGGAATGAGATGTCCACAGACACTTTGCAATATTCCAATGTATTCCTGGGAAACTGGAAGACCACAAGACATATTCCTGGGCATCTAGGAAAATAACTGTTAGCATTAATAAATGAGTTCAGCAAGGTTGTAGGATATAAGATCAATATTATTTCTACACACCAGCAATGAGTAATCGAAAAATGGAATTTAGAAAACAATTCCATGTGGAACAGCATCAAAACAAATATAATACTTAGGGGAATATTTTACCAAGTAAGTGCAAGATTCACACTGAAAAGTACAAAACTGTTGAAAGAAATTGAAGAAGATCTAAATAAGTATAAAGACATGCTGGATTCATGGACTGGAAGATAATCTTATTAAAATTTCACTACTTCCCAAATCGACCTATGGTTCCATTGCAATTCCTATCAAAATCCCAGCTGACTTCTTTCCAGAAATTGCCAAGCTGTTTCTAAAATTCCTATGGCAATTGAAGGAAACAGAATAACCAAAACAATGTTGGTAAAGAACAAAGTGGGAGGACTCACACATCCTGGTTTCAAAACTCAGTTCAAAGCTACTGCAATCACAGTGTGGTACTAGAATAAGAACAGACATGTAAATCAATGGAACAGAATTGACAATATAGAAATAAACCCTCATATTTACGGTCTATTGATTTTCAACAAGGGTGCCAAAACAATTCAATGTGGAAAGAACAGTCTTTTCAAATGATGCTGGAACAACTGTACATCCACACACAAAATAATGAAGCTTCATACCGTATATGAAAATTAACTCCAAATGGATCAAATATCCAAATGTAAGAGCTTAGAATACACAGGGGTAAATCTTTATGACCTTGCTTTAGACAACAGTTTCTTAGATATGATACCAGAAGCACAAACAACCAAAGGAAAAATAGATGAATTGGATTTTATAAAAACTAAAAAGTTTGTGCTTCAAAGGACACTATCAAGAAAGTGAATAAACATATAGAATGGGAGAAAATACTACAGGTGGGAAGAATAAGATGCAGTTGGGAGGAGAAAAGTATAGTAGTTGCTAGGTGTGACAATCTCAAAATTTTGAACTATTACAAATAAAACAGCCACCCTGAATCACCCCAAAGGGCAGACCCAAGTTATTTTTGCTTTTAGTGTTTATGCCTTTCTAAATCTGAGAAGCTGCCAGGATTCTAGTACATAGCAAAAAGTGAGGACAACACCCTCAAGTGTGTAAGCTTTTGTGTGTACATAGCTATGTAAAGGAAACCAATGCTGGCTGACTGGGGGAGCATTAGGGCGGCTCTGTGACCGCAGCTCAATTTGCCTTCATAGTGTGGCCACACCTCCCACACTGATAATCTCAACAATGGGGTAAATAATTCAATAGGGATAAGGCTTTGATTTTCCTCTTATTCTCTCTTCGTGCTTATGTTCTTGGTACGATATTGATGTACCACGGACAAGCCAGCATGTGAATGTGCTCTGTCTGCTTAAGTTTTATATAGCCTTTCTACATTGTAGAGTCCTTCAGTTACTAAAATCATGGAGCTTGTATTGTTAGATCCAATGAAGTGACTAAAAGAATTTTAAAAAAATAAGCCATCAGTCTGGACCTGCATAGGTGAATGAAGGAGAAACACTTTACTGTCAGAGAAAAAAAGCATACTTAACATTTAGGATTATCAGCCACTGCCGGTTTTCCATAGTATATTTCATTCCTGATTTTATCTGAAAGAGATATGATTACTACCACCATTCAAAAAGTGGTACTTTATTAATTAATAAGCTCTTGGCTCATCTTTGAGGTAGATTTCGGATTTAAAATAGACTACCACACTGCTAACTACTTCACATGATATTTCTCAATAACATAGAGGCTTCATTCAAGAAACCTACTGAATTATAATCACCTGACATCCGGTGATGAATCAAGGTTTTGTGGGGACTGAACCTCATCTACTTTGGGAAATCCTATCTAATAAAAACATGCAAAGTTATAAATAGAAAAATCGCTAGGACCCCTCTCAAGACCTTGGAAGGGACCTATGCAAGTGAGGAGCCCTGAAGCCTAAGGTTCATTGAATTCATGATAAGTCCACCTCAGCTGGGGCCCTTTTCCAAACTTATTTAATGCAGGCAACTTATAAACACCCTAGTAATATGTCATTATAGGTAGTAAAATGATTTAACTCGAGGGTGGCATCTTCCCTTGGTGGCTTGCCTTTGGTAAGAGATGCAATAAAGTTTAGATCTCACCATGGCAAATGTTTCCTGAAGCAAATTAGCTTTGGCTATTAGAAAGACTTAGTCCAAAACAAAGACTTACTATACTGTGACAATCTTTTGAAAGTAACTGTGAATGAGTTTTCGGAGTACAGTACTAATTTATTTACAACACCAGATAGTTCTGATTCTTTCACTACCTTTTTCTGTCATTTAAGAGGAGCACAAATTCCAAAGGAACAAGTTGGTGCCTCTTCCATTACAAATCTTTTCTAACCTACCACCCATTTTCTACTTCATCACCCCCCTCCCTCTCCTTGTTACCCTGCTGCATAGATGCTAGAATGGCTCTCATATATGTTTTCCCATCGACATCCATATTTCTCCTTCCAGTATGAAAGCTTCTTGGGGACAAAGTCCCTGCCCTATGCGTCTTTGTATCCCCCGCACTTACTACAGTGTTCACAGACAGGGGGCATGGCACTCACTGAATGTTTTGGAATGAATTCCGTAATTTTTAAACTGTGATTTATTTATTTATTTCCACAATGTATTTTCCTGTGTTGCCTACATAACTATAGTGAAACTCTGATTCTTATAAGGAACTCTTGGTGTTCTAGGATGTTTAGGAAAGGTGGTGAGTTTCAGACGTTGTACTGACGCTACTAAAACCTCCTGGTGAAGGGACCTCACGAGCCTGCTCTCCGGTGTGCTAACAAAAGAAAAACCGACCCTTGGTGCTCTCTCCCCAAGGTAGGCGTCAGCAAACTAACAAGGGAAAGGAAGGAGGCCGCTAAAGATAGGCATCTGCAGGAATTGTTAATCCAGCTCCAGACACAGCCTCAATGCCTTCATTAACCCAAAATGTGGGAACTGTGTGAAACTGGATTTCTGAACCACAAGACAGGTAAGAGAGTCTTTTCCAAAGCCAGGTGTAGAAGAGCTCTTTACCTTGAGTCTAAAATCGCCTTCGGGCCATTGAACGTACCCACTATCATTTCCTTGTGTCATGAGAAATCAGAGAAGTTTTGAGCTGAAGGGGTGTAAAACCCACACTTCTTATTGAAGAGTAGTCAGCAAAGAAAATATATTGAATTAGGCCGCAGCAAAGTATTTTCTTTATATTTTTCACACTACAGCTGAACACAAACAACGTCTTTTTCCATACCTCAAAGGTTCCTATTGGCCACAGATAATTCACTTCAGCAATATATGCTTTTTTGAAAAATAATATTCTGGGAGGCTGGGGAGAGCCCTGTGGTGGGTGTTCAGGAATTCTTTCTGCTTTACCATTTAAAAGAGCTAATGATGGTTGGGGAAGCACCCACACCCACTGAACCACACCCTGCTAAACTTAGTTCTCTGCAGCTCTGTGTTGCATACATTTTAAGCAGTTAGGAACTTTGCACATGAAAAGGAATCAAAGTGAAATTCAAAAGTGGAAGTCCCTGGACCATTCGCATAATGGAGAGGCATCCCTGGGATTCCATGACAATGCTAATGTGAGTGTTTTTGTTTGGTGCCTTTAATTGACCATGCCAAAGATCAGTACTATGGAAAGCAGAGCCTTTCATATATATGAGTTAAACAAGTCTCTTGGCCTCTTTGTACCTTAGTTGCCTCATTTGAAAAAAATAATAAATGGCTCTCAAGACATACTTTCCAGAATTCATACTGGGCTTACTTACACCCAGCTAACCAATAACTGCATGATTGTTTTTACACACAGTTGTTTACATGTATTCATCTTCTATTTCACTTACAACTTGTGTAAAAACTGCATTCCATGCCAGGCCTGAAACGTTCCAAAGCTCAGTTCTGGGAGTAAATTGCAACCAAGATTTCTACAAAAAAAGACACAAGCAAAAGAATTAGAAAAGTAGATATTCTTTCAGAACATTTATCCTTTGGCAAGAATTCTAATTTATATATGATGAAACATAACATCACTACTCCCTCCATACACTAAAGAAATCTCACTGTGGGAGATATTATGATTTATACTTTCATGATTATATATGTGGTGCATTAGATACCAAATACTAAATGCTCATTAAATACTTGTGTTAAGTGATCTTTATTTCTCTAGCTAGGCAGCACTATTGACACTTTGGGCTGGATAATTCTTTGCTGTGGGAGGCTCTCCTGTACACTGTTGGATGTTTAGTAGCATCTCTGGTCTCTGTCCACTAGATGCCAGTAGCATATACAGTTCTGACAAGCAAAACTGTCTCCAGACACTACCAAATGTCACCTGGGTGCACAATCACCCTGGGTGAGAACCACTGCTCTTGATACTGGCTGATGTTGGGTGCTCAGCATGGTCCTGCTCTGTGCTGGATCTGTCACCTCGGGATACAATGGAGACTGAGCTACAACTTCCGTAAGGAGCTCTGGAGGCTGAGATGGGGGCTTCTGCTGGACTGGAGAAGGTTCAACCTCTTTAGTGACCTGTGGATTTATGGGAAGTGCCAGAGCCAGAGATTTAACAGTGACATTGTACAAGTGTGACTGCTGAGCTTCATTTACCCCATGATGAACACGTGGTCAAACTACAACCTCCTTAAGTGTCTCCAAAGGCCGGGCGAGGGCCTCCTGAGGACTTGAAGTTTCTAGTTCCTCAGGGGCCTCTGAAGGCTGAGATGGAGCCTCCTGCGGAAGTGGAGGTGGTTCTACCTCCACAGTGGGCTCTGCATGCTGAGCCTGGGCCTCTGCCTGGGGTGAAAAAGATTCAACGTCCTCAGGGGTCTGTGGACGCTGAGCAGGGGCCTCTTGATGAGGTAAAGATTCAGCCTCCTCAGTGAGCTCCGGATGACGAGTTTGGGCCTCCTGCTGGGATGCAGACATTTCAGCTTCCTCATGGGGCTCTGGAGGTTCATCTGGGCTCCCCAGAAAATCCCTAGCTATGCTCTCCTCAGGATAAAAGGCATCCATACTGGGATGTAAATAATCACCCTGCAACTGTTGTTCTAGACCCTGAGTGTTTTTTTTCAAATTGGCCTATAGTTCCAACAACAACTTTGGCAAGCCGTCGATGCTGAAGTAGATCTTTCTTCAGGTTTGGGGGTGAAACAATAAAGCTAATTGGTTTTGAGCTCTTACTACCTAGAGGTGGAACAAGTATTTCAAATGATTGGTGACCTTCAGCCTGATCTAGACCTATGTGTTTAGTCTTACTTTTGTGTCGAGGAGGCACAACCAAGGGCTGATTCTGATCCCACTCTAGCACTGGAACCACCTCTGGGAGCTTTTGATGTTGGATTTGCTCATTATTCAGATACGGATGTGGAACAGCAAACTGATCTGGCCCTATAGGCAGCTCTACAACGGAATCCGTGTCCGGGTATGGAGCCTCAGTCTCACTCAACTCCTGATGAGGCGGGGCCAACATCTGGACTGGAGACGAGGACGTCAAGTAATTAAAGCCCCCGGCTTCTGCCACGGGTGTAAGGGCATGGGGCAATTTGGGAGGGCTGTCTGAGGTGTATGAAGACCAAGTCTCTGTCAGGCGCGGGGGTTAGGGAGTCACCTGGACGCAGCCCAGGGCCCACTCTGGAGGCTGAACTGCCTGGACTAGAAGCCACAGTCGTTGCCATGTGAGGAGGAGCCGTGGGGCGCAGCAGCGACACAGAGGCACAGCCAGGACATAACGTGGCGGCTCCCAGGCACAGCGACCCAGGCCAGCGAGAAGCCAGAGCCACATCCTCATTCAGAGCCGAACTGCACCGTTATGCCAGCGCTGCAACGCAGGGCTCACGGTTAGCAACCGTTAGCAACCACGTGTCCCTCCCCCACCTAATGTCCCACCCGTTATTTATGACATCTGTAGTTACTCCACCTTTATTAGGCTCCTGCGGAGATCCAATGCACGCCACCACAGTGAGTCTTTTTCCCAGAGTCCCCAGGGCACAAGCCACCCTTCCCCTTGCAAAGGTGACAATTACCTCCTGCCAGGCCCCCTTCCCAACCCCGCTCTGCCCTCCCAGGCCCCAAACAATGAGGCGGGATTTGGGCTGCAGACCCCAGTGGCCCCAAACTCCAGCAGCCCAGGGGTGGAGGGGGGTTGGGAAGGATGCAGAGCTTCCCGAGGAAACCACAGGATGTGGCATTCTGGGAAATTCAAAAGTGCTAGTCCAGTTCTGGCATCTGAACTCTTCCTCCTTGAAGCTGAAGTCTGAGAGACATTCTTCCTCCCTTTGGCTACAGGGCTGACAAGAAAAGTAGCAGACCTGCAAAATGAGCACCAGTCAGGGTGGCGGGAGGGGAACACACCTTACAATTATTCTAAAATGTTGCCATTTCCTCCAAACTCTCAGTATTCACGTCTCATTATTAATTCACCACTCTGTCATCAGAGGTTACCACTGAATCAGTGATGACTCCAGAACTTCTGTAGGAGGGGTTTGGGGCAGGTGAGCAATTCATTCTGGGAAAGAGTGTCTAAAACCAAGTGAATGGCCCTTTATATTAGCATGGGAAAACTTCCCCCATCCCACCTTGTCTCAACAGAACCATTAATCTAGAAAAAACTACTGTGTCACTTTTCAGAGGTCTACCCTGTGTGCAGACATGGAGAAGACACTTAGAATGTTAAAGTCAGCATGTTAAGTAGTTTTCTCCAAATACTGTAACTAGCACCCAGTTTACTTTCTTCACAGTCCTTTTCATATTCTATTTAATTTTAGTCCTTTTTAATTGTCTGGTACACCTGTAACACCTAAACTCCAAGAGAGAAGGAGCTTCATCTTATTTCCAGTGCCTGGCACATAATGGTTTCTCAATGGAACCGATTCCAAGATGGGCCTCATTTAGGAATGGATCTGTTGTTATAATCAGTTTTCCGAAATCTTTACTATCAATACGGAGTCCTTTCCTCTCACATTTCACAGGAAGCTAGACTTCTTAATGTCCAAACATGGATACGTTTGAAGTTTCCTTGACTGATTTCAATTGAATTAAAATAATTATTTTGTACAGGAAAAACTTTCAAAATTTTTACATTTTTCAGAACATAACCACCTTTTCTTTCTCTACTTTCTTCCCTTCAAAACAAAGTTTGCAACGTTGGGGTGAGTTAAATAATCAGAAAACTAGCCCCAAATTAAGCTCTCAATGACATGAAACACATTTTTTGCTCCTTTTTAATAAAAATCCTATATACAGTACATTAATGTTTTCTTTTAGAAATTACGTTGACAACTTAATCCCTAATTCGAGGCATCCTTATAATTGGTTTACAGAAAGGTGCTTCGGCAAAATATTTAACACAAGATATATATGAGATGCTGAGATCGGGGTAATATACCTTACTTGAAAGGCATGAATAGTTTTAAAACACTGTAGCATAATCACACTTAAGGCCATAGTTACTTTGTTCCCAAATCCCTGCAATTCTATTTGAGGGGAGTTCTAAAGGGCCTGTGTCTTCTCCTGTGTCCACAATTGTAGACGTACACTGATGGCCCTCAATCCTGCTCTCCAAACTTCAAATAATGGGCCAGAGACAAGGCTCGGGACTTGGAAAAGTCCTAGAAATTCCCTGCCTCAAAAGCAGTTTCAGAGTTCACATTTTCCTAAGGAAGACAGAGCTGAGTAGACATGCCAAAGTCTTCCAAATCCTGCTGCTTGTTTTGAATTATGGCTACACTGGCTGTGTACCCCTTGAGTTTGTATCTCCACATACTTGAATTAAATCCTGTAGTTCCTCTTTGGTTCTAGCATCTGTGACGTCTTCACAGAGTCTATATGCCACGGCTGTTTTACCAATTTCCGAAATAAAGTTAACAAGGATCAATTCAGAAGTTTTCTTGTTCTAAAACTTCCTGTATACAATGGTAGCACCCAATAATTAGACATTCTTTTGATTTCTAAAAGCAGAAAATAAGAGCATTTTCCTAGAAGTTCCCTCATCTGACACTCCAGTTTTTATCATAATTATTTGTGAAAAAATATATAAGAAGTATCAACTTTGGTTCCAAAACCTTTATGATCTTAGAAATAAGAACTAAGGAATAATGACATAGAAATTAAAAGCTGTGGAAACAAAAATGTTCAATCACAATACAATGAAATAGGAAGGCATTAGGTGGGGGTCAAAATGAGTTCAAACCTGGAGAGATACCACTGGACTATAATAGATACTTCATATTAGAAGCAAGGCAAGTGCCTACTCCTTGGGACCAAACTTCTACCAGATACAATGAACAAAGCTTTGGAGACAGAGACAGAGAGAGACAGCATTTGAACACTCTACTGGCAGAAACTACCCCATGTACCTTTTGGACAATACAGCTTTCCTCAAGGCAAGCTAGAGCCACCAGGCTTTTGGGTCTAAGGAGTTTGGAGTACATATAAGGAATACCTTGGCATATTAGGGACAAACAACCCAGACATTTAGTTTGGTTCTTAAAGGTTGTTACCCAGAGTTGACAGCTGATGGAGATTCTGCCTGATGACCAGGGAAGTCAAACTTCACTGGAAGGACTGCCCAGGCTGGAAGGCCAAGACCAATCCAGGGTCAACTCTTACAAGCAAATAAGGTCTCTGACAACTTAGCTCAAATTTTCTCTAAGCCTGAAGGGCTGTGAAGCAGGGGAGCAATTCTGTTCCGGGAATCTACTCATCATAAAGTTTCCTTTGGGCACAGCCTGTGACATTCTCACTGCTGTATAACTCGATAGGGAACACAATCAACACTATTCAATAGCATGACCACTTTCAAGGCTCACAAAAACGTAGCCAATTATTATATAAGAATCATATTCACCCAATATATCAGAAATGAAAACTGAAATTAAACTGATTTCAAAAACATAATCTAATAAACTCTCCAACAAGAAAACAACGATAATAATAATAGTCAATATATTTTCTCTGCTTACTATGTTTCAGGCATAGTTCTAAGCTTTTTACATTCATCATCTCATTTACTCTTACAATATCCTCCATTAGGTGATAAGCTGTATTACTAATCCTATTTGCAGATAAAGAAATTGCAGCTTAGAGATATTAAATACCTTCAGATGTCTCTGGCTAGAAAAACCTAAAATTGCAACAACAAC
Organism: Mesoplodon bidens; assembly: GCF_964165515.1. Taxonomy (NCBI): domain Eukaryota; kingdom Metazoa; phylum Chordata; class Mammalia; order Artiodactyla; family Ziphiidae; genus Mesoplodon; species Mesoplodon bidens. The sequence goes on from NW_027672498.1 coordinate 398,271, forward strand.
AACAACAACAAGATCTAAGAGACAAAGTTAGGACTCAAACACAGGTGCCCAAGGCTTATAATCACTGCACTATTCTGTAAGATAAGCAAGCAATTGGGGAAGAACTGGATCAAACACTTTCTGTATGAACTGTGGCAAGTCACTCTACATCTAAACACTGGGGACAATAATATTTGCTGTCATTTTTCTCATAAATGCCACAAAGAACACATTTAAGACTGCTGCTGTGAAAGCATCTGGTGAGCGAAAGAATATGTAATGTTTTAGACAACCATTATTTTCATCCAATTAACTTTTCAAGTAACGTTATTTGCTCACTGAAACTGAAGTACTTCAAGGACAATCAAAAAGGTCTTACCTAAGGCCACAATCAGCAGTTTCTGGAATGCGTCTGTCATAGCCTTCTGAATAGCAAGCTTCTGGGTTACCTTCCTTTCCATAAGGAATGATAATGACCCTAAATCCAACCAAAACAGATGAGTTTAAAATGCCTGTCTGCATAACTGATTTCTAGGTCATGTGTGTAAAACTAAAAATGCATCTGTGATTCTTAGATCATTATCTTAGTGATTAAGGGCAGGCACAACACTGGGGTACGGGTGAATGTCTCTGTTGTAGGTATACCCTGGCATGGCACATTTTTACTGCTCAGATCTATTCTGGAAGTTCCTAAAATACTCGATGGGAAATGCAAACCAAGAACGTGCACAAATCTCATACTACTCACAGATTTCAAATGGACAAGCTGAGGCTGCACTGCTACAGACCCTGCTCTCCTGTGCGTAAAGGGCTGGATTCATACAGTGAGATAGATTTGGTGGTAGTGCAGATGATCTGGCCTCTCCTCAACCATCACCCACTCAGGTGGATGGTGGAGCCTCCTCCACTCCATTCGCTAACAGCTCTGCCTCTGAGTTAAAACCCTAAGCCCAAGTGCCATGGATTCTAGGAAAAAACTCAGTACCAATCGGAATCCCCTTTCTAGGGATCTACATTAACTTTTTCTGCTCAGGCCCTTCTATAGGAGGCAAAGGACTGAATATTTACACAAGAGTTTATTTCAATCTTTAGACAATGATTTTCTTGGGATAACTGAAGGCCAGAAGACATCTGTATTTGAAGGAATATTTTAGCACATAACAAATTATTAACAACAACAACAACAAAAACTAACTCATTTTCCTTCCTCCTAAGCTTCTTGGCAGGCGGTCACTTCTAAAATTCTAAAGTTTAAGGTGCTGTCAGGTATTACCTAAGATAAAAACCTATATTGTCAGGCAGAAAAAATCTGCCCAGGGCTTTAGTGGCTTAGAAAAGTGATGATGTGTCTGAAAAGGTGAGTTTCAAAAAGAAAGGAAAAAAGAGAAATCCCACTCCCTCACCTCCCCACACACAAACATACTGGAAAACAGACCTTCCTCCAACTTATGCAAAGGTTCCTCAGCCATGACAACTCCGGGACTCCTGCACTCATGGGAGGGCAACACCACCTCTAAAGCACAGAAGAATTTCAGGCTTTGCTTCTGAATTGGTGTCACAATAGCTTCATTTTCCCTTTCTTCAAGGTTAGAAAGATCCTGAAGCTCTTAGGATTATGAATTAAAGGCTAGACTTCAATATATCCTGTTGTTAGAAATAAAAACAAAACTCCAGCAATCCCAGGTAATAGTTTAGGTATGCAATAGCTTCAAAATCAAGTTGGGACTTGCAAATGAATGACTAGATATGGACAACTATTTTTTATCATATACCATACAAATACTGGAGAAAATTATGGACACCGCCATCCAAGTCATTGAGATTATCACTAATTCTAGGTGGCAGGCCAATGCTCACATACTTCCATGTGGAAGGCTCTCACATCTCCTCCCCATAGCCCTGTTCTATTCTTCTCTCTAAAGTCTAGGAGTTCAATGTTGAAAGGAGTCTGGTTAGTCAAAGAAAATCTACAGAGTTCACCTTGATGATCCTTCTTGACCACCCATTGAAACCAAAGTAGTGATTTGCCAATTCTTGGCATCTGGAGCTGTTTAGGGCCAGCGTATTATGTTGAACCGCCTTATGTCTCATGCCAAGACGAACCTAAAGACATAAAAGTCCTAAAAATATCACAATCCTACATAGAGACTTGTTTTGGATATACCTGAGATTTACCAATACCAATTTCCTAGCGTGGTTGTGAAGATTAAGTAGGACATTTTAAGCAATGAGCTCACAGTCAGCCCTAAATAAATGTTATTTATTATTTTCAAGTCAGTACTTTTCTGCATCATTTCCAGGGCCCCTGATTAACCGGAAGGTTCCCTGACCTCTGGTGGTGAAAGTGATGATGAAAACAACCAAGGAAGCCCAGCAGAAGCCTATCATGGGGCTGGGGGTAAGCAAAGGAAGTGAACTGTTTTACTCGTTTCATCCTGTAGCTCCTGCTTGAGAATATGACCTGAAGAGGAGGTAAGATGGACCTGCCACTGAATCAGGACCTTAATCTGTAGCACCCCCTCCCCAAGTTACTAACCCCTGTTAGAAGAGGGAATACCTATACCTCTATAAATGTAAATAAAGCAACCAAAAGAAGTAGGGGTTCATCTGCATGAACAAGCTTCTTGGAGAGTGCAAATATTTCCAGTCTTAACTCTCTAAATAACTTACATATTACTGTGGATTTTTTACATCACTAGTTCTTTCTTAAATATCTCTTTCCACTTTGAACAGGGTGTAGTATATAAATATACTCATAAAAATTCAAATAATGCAAATAAAGTCAAAGCATTGTTAATTCTTTATTGATTGGTTTGTGCATCTTCCTCTGTCACTAGTTTATGAGCTCCTTAAGTGCTTGAAGGAACCATATATTATTCTTTCCTTGTTACCAGAAGCAAGCATAGATCTTGGCATATAATAGAGGAGTAATGGTCTGTTGACTGAGTGAATGAGCGAGTACATAAGAAAATGAAATTACTTTCTCCAACTGAAGCTGCCTGCTGGGAAGGAGAAATGAAGACTAATTTTAAATGTTGAGTGTCGCATGAGAGGCTAGGCCCTGTACGGTGAGTCATAATGGAGCTGTCCTGGACAATTAGGAAGCTTCAGAAGGGCTCTGAGCCCCTGGTAGTAGAGACAGTTGACATCTGGGATAACCTTGCCACAGTTCTTGCTGGCAAACATTTCCCTTCGTGCTACTGAGAAAAACTCAGATACATTAGGCCTTTCCTTCATTTGATTTTAAGAGGTTATTCACTTTTCTGTATTTATAAAAATACAGGGGGAAAAAGATAAGAATTATGTATACATGCCAATGAATAAAGGAACACATAATTGGAACTTCCCCGCTGGTGCAGTGGTTAAGACTCTGTGCTCCCAATGCAGGGAGCCCGGGTTCGATCCCTGGTCAGGGAACTAGGTCTCACATGCATGCTGCAACTAAGATTTCACACGCCACAGTTCAGGAACCTGCGAGCCGCAACTAAAGGAGCCTGCCTGCTGCAACTGGGGAGCCCTTGAGCCACAACTAAGGAGCCAACCTGCTGCAACTAAGACCCGGTGCATCCAAATAAATAAATAATTAAAATTTTAAAAGAACACATAATTAAAGTAGGTAACAATATCGGGGGTGTGGGTAGTAAACTAAGGCTCTGCATTAACAAAAGAAATCTAGGGCTTCCCTGGTGGCACGGTGTTTGAGAGTCCGCCTGCCGATGCAGGGGACACGGGTTTGTGTCCTGGTTCAGGAAGATCCCACATGCCGCAGAGTGGCTGGGCCCATGAGCCATGGCTGCTGTGCCTGCGCGTCCGGAGTCTGTGCTGCGCAACGGGAGAGGCCACAACAGTGAGAGGCCTGCGTACCGCAAAAAAAAAAAAAAAAAAAAAAAAACAAAACCAGAAGGTGCAAAACTGTTTCCTATCCCAGACTCCTATCTTCCGTCTTACAATACTGTAACTGACACTTCAGAGAATCAAAGTCCACACCGTGTAGGATTTTTCCCACCAGTACAAAACACTGGCTCAAGGGCAAGTTCGAACTGGCTATTAATTCAGTTCAGCAAACATTTCCTGAGGCCAGGCCCTGTGTTAGCAGCACTATACGCAAAGAGGAAGCATGCCATCACTGCTTTCAAGAAACTCAGATTCTAGCAAGACAGGCAAAGCACAAATGGAAAATAGCAAGAAATACCTTCCATCTGCCGAAAGGCATGAGCTGCCCTCAAAAGAAGAACACAAGTTCACTGTGCAGAGATGATAGGGAGAGCACAGGGGAGTTTATCAGAGAGAATGCACAAGAAGTCACCAAGACAAGAAAAAGCACATGATACACTCCAGGTGTGTCAGAGAAAGAGGGAAAGGAGCTAAGAATGCCCTCCAATGCCACAAGAACTGAGGGCTTTATTCCATAGCAATGGAGGATGATGGGAGGTGTTTAAATAAGGGAGGAACCTATCGGGCAGTGCAGTGGTTGGGACTCCGCGCTTCCTCCACAGCGGAAAGGGGCGGGGAGAGGGTTTGATCCCTGGTCGGGGAACTAAGATCCCGCAGGCGGCATGGTGTGGTCAAAAAAAAAAAAAAAAAAAAAGAAGGAACCTATCATGTAGAAGTCCTGTGAACAACTGGTGATAAGCAGGCATTGCCATTAATAACAGACCACTAAGCAGTCCAAGTAATAGAGATTGAGAATTCAAGCGCAGCCTCTCCTGAGCTATACCACTCATAATGCAGGGAGCAGCAATCCTGGGCAAAGAAGACCTAAGATCCTCTGACCTGACAGTCACAACATTGCTCCGGCGGACCACGCTTGCAGACCTCCCACCACCAACTCTGTTGGTTCCGAGACTGCTCTTCTTGCCTGTTCCCACCCTCGCTCACTCTCCCCACTTTCTACCTCACCAAACGGCCCCAAGGTACAGGTCTCCTCCATCCTTCCAAAGCTCAATTTATGCCACTTCGCTTTTAAGAAAGACCCACGTTAGTGCCTGTTTTCCCAACCAAAAGAAATCCAAAGAGGTATCTATTTTCACAAAAAAGGGTGGAAAATGAGAACAGTGCCCGGCACGTGTTGTGCAGCAGCCCGTACAGAGGCAACTCGCACTGTGCGCTGCAAAAGCGGGTGCAAGGGGCACCACCCAGCTCCTTTCTGGGAACCACACTCAGCACCTCAGCATCAAGCCACCATAGCTTTGAACTGTCACTGAGCTTCTGTACTTTAGCTCAATTTATTTTGTGCATCCGTTAGCAAGATGTGTCCTATGGTCACTGCTTCTTCGCTTTACGCCACTTCGGCTTATGAAAGGTTTCATGGGAACGCTTTGCTTTCAGTCATTGGGGGGAACCCATACTTATTGTCCTCCCGCCTCCCTCCAGCCTACGCATCCACTCTCGGCCTGGCCTTTCCAGCTTTGAAAAGACAACCTGGCTCCGCCCTCTACCGCCTATATACTGCAGTGAAAGATGAGGGGAGAAGCTGACAGGCAGACAAAAGGCAGCAGCAGTGAGTGAGGCCTGACGACAGACAACGGAAGAGTTCCAGGCCCCTTCAACTTTTGAGATGTTTGGTATAATAAAAAATGTAGAAACACCTAAGGGATGGGATGAGAAAGAGCTCAAAATGGACTTCAGTATTTGTTAGCATTTGTTAAATATGGGTGGTACATACACGGGCTACAATGTAATATTCTCCACTTTTCTCAGTATGAAATTTTTAATTAAAAAAATACCAAATCACGGTTTTAAAAATTACAGGATATTTAAAATGTTTATACATTTGACAAGTTAATACAACACAAAAAATGAAATCTAATTGTGTAATTCACAAGGTAATCCAACAAATATTTAGAGTATTGTATCCTCAGGCATTACATGGCCTCCCTTTAAACTTCCTCAGCTCTCCCTCAGTGGGCTATAATTCCCAGTTTACTTTAAGGGAACTTCAATATTTAAGTTATGGTTGGTGTTTATGTCCCTTATACAAACATGCATTAAGTTGGGGAAATCAATTATCAAACAAACATCAAAAGTAATCATTTCTACATTACTAATGTGACTTTGCCCATTAGAGATCAGAATGGCATTACAAGATCATCAGTCACTTATTCTATAGGCCAGAGTTGATGCTATTGACATTTTGGGCTGAACAATTCTTTGTTGCGGAAGGCTGTCCTGTGCTTCATAAATGTTTCAGCAGCATCCTGGCCTCTGACCACTAGGTGCCAGGAGCACGTCTCCTGACTTACGACAACTAAAGATGTCTGTCTCCAGACATCAGCAAATGTCCCCTGGGGGGCAAAATCATTCCTGGTTGACACCTACTGATATAAACAAGCATATAGTGTTTGCTTGCCAAATAACAGCAACAGAAGATGGATAAATCCATGGATTCCAAAGGTCCTAGAATTAGCAAATCTTCTCTATAAAACTCCTAGCCCACATCTAGAGAATATTACAAAAAGAAGCAAAATGAAAAGAAAAACTAACAACACATGAGCTAAAATCTTTACTAGGGACAGAACACAGCATAGTGATCCAAAGCACAGACTTGGAGCCAGAGGACTTACATTCAGAACTCACCAGCTGTCACTCACCAACTGTGTCACTCACCAGCTGTGTGACCTGGAGCAAATGACTTAGCCTCAAGTATCTCAACTTGCTCACCTCTAAAATGGCAAGCAGACAACTAATACCTACCTCCTATGGTTATTTATTTTCACTTAAGAATTAAGCGAAATAATACGTGTAAAGTGCTTAAAAGAATGCCTGGCATACAGTGAGTGCTCAGTAAGTGTCAGCTATTGTTATTTCACTAAAATTCCATATTTTCAATTTATACAAAGTGGAAATCACTTTACAGATTTCAACATACAACACTCTATTTTTAGAAAATAAAATATCATGCTATGTAACTACTTTATCTACTTGACAGAGGAATTATTTTCACCCATTTTCACCATCTCGGTAAAATAATAATGGTTATGATTATGCAATCATAAGAATGATTATGCTCTCCAATAGCCATTGGAGAAACAAGTGTACTTGTACATCGCTGACAAACACAAGCTAACCCCTAAAACTGGCTCTGAGGGGAGATCACAAAGCCTACCGTCAACATTAATCACCAAACATATTAGCCAGGGATATCTCAATAAAAGTAACACAGAAGTAGAGATTAGGGACAGAATTACTAACTCCGGGAGCTATGGGGGGAAGTGACTTAATTTCAAGAGTTAATGTCTCTGATATGTAGGCTCAGGTGCCCACCTCAGCACTGGATATGAAGATGCCTACCACAATTAATCAGGTCCCAACAGTTCATTTCTAACTGCAGTCTCCCTGAACCTCACTGCGGGTACTTCTGTAGCGTAGCTCTCCATACAAGGCAGGTCTCTGGTAACTGCCTTCTCTGGTTCTTCAGAAAACAGCATGACCTGGCTACACATACTCCTGAAGAAGTTCAAGCGTCTTCTTGAAAAACATAAAATAGAAACTGCCAGCCGAAGTCAAAGTGAGACAATGTCTCAAGCCACACTAAAATGGACTATAAAAAATACAGAGATCTAGAAACGACCTCTAAACGACGCCAGCACCAGACACACCTCACCATGTAGCCAACACTCTTGGCCAGGATACACGGATACACCCGTGTCTACAGCACGCAACCCTGCCATGTAGCAGACAGACACTGACCAAGCTGGGTCTTGTACAGCCTCTGCCACGGGGACAGAAAGGCCCGGAGAAGGGCGCTGAGTCGCTTAAACTCACCAGTGTGGGAAGAAGCACCACGTCCACCCATTGAGAAGGCCACCCCTATTTGCCTTGACTCTTTCTCTTCCTGTTAAAAATTATCCAACTTTCACCAAAAGAATACACAACACTAACTTTCTGCAAACTCCTGCCCCTGTGGGGAACGGCATTCCTGGAGACAAAAAAGCTGGAATCAGTAACCAAGGTTCTAATTCAAATCCGCTCTAATTCAAATCCATTAACCCCTGTGATCCGTTGCCGATCTACAAAAAGAGCCTAACAGCACATTAGTCGTTTGACCAGCCAGCGTCCATCCTTTTTTCTGGTAATAAAAGCCCACAAATTCCCTCAGAGTAGGTACCTCTCCCCGCCTCTCAGTCAGCGTGGCTCCGGTGGGCTCGACTCCTCCAAAGAGCCACGGGTGACACGTGACCAGAACTGGCCAATCCCAGTCTCACAGCCTCAAACAGCGATTGGCTCCAGGTCAGACATGTGACCCCATAAGAGCCAATGAGACATCATGAGACTTTTGCTGAGGCTACTGGGAAAGAGACAGGTGCTCTTTCCGGCTGAATCTAAACGCTGACAGGCTACAGGGGGTGAATATGCTACAGCCAAGTTTCTCACATACAGTTCCTACAACTGAAGTCCATACAGGAAAAGGCAGAGTTGACTCGTGGGGAGAACCTGAGTCCTGATGACTTTACTTGAGCCCTGAATCCAGCTAGCTGTGCCTGACTTTGCAGTTAGGTGAGCCTAACTCAAATTTCTTTCCAGCTTAAGCCAATTTAGGTTGATATTTCAGGCAGCTGAAGCAAACTGATGTATATGTGTATATCTGATTAGTACCTCACAAGATGTGAAAAATGGAATGAACTGATAGCTGGCTTGTAAAGCACTGTATATATACATGATTATTAAAAACACTGGTCACAGGTATTGATTAATAATAACAAGTGCAAAGAGGAAAAAGTGGGCATGGGAGAGAAATGACTTAGTGTGATATGTGGTTATTCTGACTCTTGAAAATATTCCAAAACATTTGTTTAAACAATTTTATCATAAAGCTATTTCAGCAATAATAATAAGAAGAATAACAAGAGCCATTTGCTGAATGCTTCCTGTGGGCCAGAGGCCCTTGAAATGACTATATTATGTAATCTGCTTGAGTCCTCATAATGACCTTACAAGGTGGATGTTATTATTATCATTCCCACTAACAGATAAGGAAACTGAAGCACAGACAAGTTAAGTTACTCACCCACAGTTACACTGTAAATAAAAGGCAGGATTCAAATGAAGACAGTCTGATGCAGCTCGTGCTTTTAGCCATGACACTGAATCTGAACCTACACTCAGAGTTCTAATGCTGTTCCAGTGAAGCAGAAACTCAAACTCAGGCACTCCCCAAAGCATCAAATGGGAATGTAATATACCACTATTTTAACCCTGGAAGAGTCTTAAGGACTAATTCCTACATAGTTCTGCATTATGAAAGTATACATACTTAACCACATTAGTGATTATCATTTTTTTAAAAAGTGTGAAGACCCTCACAAACCTCAACCAATTGCATCCTTTGGTTAAACAAAAGTCCTAGATGTTCCCAAGACTAAGAGGTATATTAATTAGTACTACCTTTCCAGAAAATAACATTTGCACCTTCCACAAAGTCAACTTTATGAGGACATTCCCATCACTAAGTAACTTTTCACCACTTTTATAGAACAGAAACTTATTTTAAAATCTACCCATCTTAGTATAATATAAAAAAGAAAAAATATTATGAACTGGACTTTCTCAAAATTAAACCTTTTTCCTCTTTGAAAGACACTATTATGTTAGAAGGATACGAAGCCAAGCTAAAGTCTGAGAAAAAAACCAATGGCAAGTCACATACCTGAAAAAGGATTTGTATCCAAATATATAAAGAATTCTCAAAACTCAACAGTAAGAAAACAACCCAATTAAAAGCTAGGCAAAAGATTTCAACGGCACTCCACTAAGAGGATCTAATGATGGCAAATAAGCACATGAAAAGATGTCCAATGGCATTAGTCATCAGAGAAATGCAAATTAAAGCCGTGATAAGATATTACCACATACCTATTAGAATGGCTAAATTAAAATCACTGATAGTGTCAGTGATGTGGAATAGGTGGAATTCTCGTACATTGCTAGTGGGAGAATATAAAATGGTACAGACACTCTGGAAAAACGGTTGACAGTTTCTTATAAAGTTAAAAATATACTCACTATATCACCCAGCAATCCCCTCTCCCCAGAGACAGCTACCCTAGAGATAGAGAAATGAAAACTATGTTTGCACAAAAGTCTGTACACAAATGTTTACAGCAGCTCTATTCTTAAATGTTAAAAATTGGGAACAACGCAAATGTCCTTTAATGAGTGACAATGGAAAACTACTCAGTAATAAAAAGGAATAAACTTTCAATACATGCAATAACTTAGATGAATCTCAAAGACAGAGTAAAAGAACCCAGTCTCAAAAGCTTACATGTATGATTCCATGTATAGGACATTCTCAAAAAGACAAAACTATAGGGATGGAGAAAAGGTCAGTGGTTGCAGAGGTTATAGGATGGGGACAGTTAACTATAAAAGGATAGCATCAGGGAATTCTGGGGGGTGATAATATAATTCTGTATTCTGATTGTAGTGATGGTTGCACAAACTATACGTGTTAAATTAACAGGATAAAAGAAAAAAGTTAGTTTTACTGTATGATAATTTTAAGAATAAAATTTTAAAATTATTTTTAAATATGAATCTCAGTGTCACAATGGACACGGTTTTTAAAAACTGGAAGGAAATAAAGAAGGATAAGTTTGTTAATAAAAGGAAAACCTGGGCTTCCCTGGTGGCACAGTGGCTGAGAGTCGGCCTGCCGATGGGGTGGACACGGGTTCGAAGCCTGGAATGGGAGGATCCCACATGCCACGGGGCAACTGGGCCCGTGAGCCACAACTACTGAGCATGCGCGTCTAGAGCCTGTGCTCCGCAACAAGAGGGGCCACGGCAGTGAGAGGCCCACGCACCATGATGAGGAGTGGCCCCCGCTCGCCACAACTACAGAATGCCCTTGCACAGAAACGAAGACCCAACACAGACAAAAATAAATAAAAAATAAATAAAAATAAATACATTTAAAAGGAAAACCTATACATTTCCCTTTCTGCAAATGTAGGTTTTCGAGGCAAGAGTAGAGCCTCAGAAAGAATGTCTGAAAACAGAACAATCACTAGTTCACTAAGTACAAAATGTAGGATACTTTTGAAGAATCCCATCACAGCTAGATAATTGGTCCAGAACCAAAAGTAAATACTGGAAGAAAAAGGAAATCAACAGTGTTCCACAGAGGTGGTAGGCAGACTGGCCTGGACTAAGACATGTTCAGTCATAGATAATAACGGTGCTGATTTGTAAGCATCATTCTCCTCCCACTGTGGACTTCCTTCTGCGACAGTATAAGGATACCACCAGATCATCTGGAAATCAAGTCATGAAATGTACTTTTATATTTTTAAAAATCAAGTCTTGTCCTTAAATTAACTTTTCTTATTAGTTTAGTCATGGTCCTCTATTACTTCTAAAACATTAAATCTTATTTGATTAGAGACAGACTTCAAAAAATAAAAATAAACTGTGATCAAATAGCAGGAACAAAGAGTAGTAACTAAAATTTCTTCAATCTAAACTGAAGATGATTTCTGTATCTCTGTCTTTTACATTTGCCTCCATTAAGGGAAAAAAATGATGTACCTCATAATTAACTTGGCTGGAATGAATCAGACTGCATTTGTAAAGGTTTCAGAAGACCAATGAGCTGTGCTAAACAGTACCACTATCCACCTGAGCAGAAATTACTATCCATAAGTTTCTTTACATAACTAACGAAACAAAAATTTAAACAAAAGAAGAACTACTAGAAAAATATTAGAGATTCATTTTTTAAGTCAATAATTTGCCTCATACTTTATTATTTTCCCTGTGGAAACCCAATTATTACCCTGAAAACAAGACCACGTTAGAAAGTTAATGCATTGTGACAAAAGAAAGAAAAGGCAGATTGATACATTATTAAAATAACTCACACGCCATACCCTGAGGAGTAAGGAAGCCATGGCAGAGCAGGCCCATTTCTCCTCAATGGACAGCACAGCTGTGGGGAGGACACTGCAGCTAGCACAAGCGTGTCACACTTCTTCAGGGAGGAAGAAAGTTACACACTACTCTAGAGAGGGCGCCCATAAACTGACAGCCACGCTCATTACCCAACGTCCAGGCCACCCACAGGCTGACTGCAACCCAACTTTCCCACCATTCCCACACAGGCCCCAGGAACCGTCAGGCCTCTGAGGCTCTGCCAATGCCCTTCCCTCTACCCAAATATCCTTTCCCTCCTCTCTCCGGACCTCAATCGTGCCCAGCTCTAAATGAACACTTCAAGGCCTCTTTCCCTAAGAATGCCTCTCTCAAAACCAAAATTACTTCCTAGACAATGATCTGCCTCTTACCCATCCATTGTCTTGGATTAAATACATCATGTAAGATGCCTTATCTGACCAAAAGAACTATTTTATAAATAGGAGTCATGTTTTATATCATCTATGACATGACATGACAACCAATCAGCTCACTAAAACCATTCAATAAATACTCTAATTGAATTTCCCAAAGAGTTGACCTAAAATAACCTAAATGCTAAGCATTTCAAGAACTGTCCTGAACCAAATTCACTTCTCATTTGAATGCCAATGTCATAGATAGGGATGTTGTATTGTCTTTAAATGTACTTGCCTTTATCCAAAACTAGAATCTCTGATGAATCTATGGGACACACATGTAAAATATTCTGCAAAGGAAAAAAGCTTTATTTATTCTACTGTGCTTAATATTCAGCCAGACTTGCATTTTTCTCTAAAACTTATACAATTACTGAGTATGCAAGAAGCATAAGAAGAGAGACTAAGTCTATTGAGAAGAAAACTGGAAGCGAAGGTCATCAATCATTTTCTACTTTGAATAATCTCTTTCATAAAGAGGTAAATTCTCCTAAATTCCAGAATGAATGGAATTCAATACAGCAAAGTAAAATGCTTTAAATACATAAAATAAATATCTTGATGGACCTTCCACCATCTGTTTTAGTAACTTAAATTATAAAAAAGAACACTAAATTTAAGAAAAGTTATAGCAAGAGCTAAAATTGAGATTTTTTTTTCCATCTATTACTTTGATTTTCCTGACCCATTTTTGAGAACTGCCAGCATTCTGGATCAATAATTCCAAATTATTTCTTGAAGAGAGTGAGATTCCTCCCAAGTCATTTAATATGTTTACTAATCAATAAAGATATGAAAAAACAAAAAATCCATATTTATGAAGCAAGCAAATTATATTAAAAGACTGACTTTGAGAAAATGTTGCTGCTTGCCAAGAAAATTTTATTATTATAAAATATTTTCTGTCATTTGTATTTCTTCATTTTCCCTTCCAGATTATATGTGTAGCCTTGTAAACACATCATTATCCAAAGCAGTGGAGCTTTATAAATAAAATGTAAATCAACGCAAGAGAGACAACTGCATAATTAAAACAAAAGTGTACCGGGCTTCCCTGGTGGCGCAGTGGTTGAGAGTCTGCCTGCCGATGCAGGGGACACGGGTTCGTGCCCCATTCCGGGAAGATCCCACATGCCGTGGAGCGGCTGGGCCCGTGAGCCATGGCCGTTGAGCCTGCGCGTCCGGCGCCTGTGCTCCACAACAGGAGAGGCCACAACAGTGAGAGGCCCGCGTACCGCAAAAAAATAAAAAATGGGCATCCCTCGTGGTGCAGTGGTTGAGAGTCCGCCTGCCGATGCAGGGGACACGGGTTCGTGCCCCGGTCCGGGAAGATCCCACATGCCGCGGAGCGGCCTGGCCCGTGAGCCATGGCCACTGATCCTGCGCATCCGGAGCCTGTGCTCCGCAACGGGAGACGCCACAACAGTGAGAGGCCACGTACTGAAAAAAAAAAATAGCATACCACCATCATCCCAACCAGATTACAAAATAGCAAGCAGATTATAAAATAATAGTCTACAAGCATGCTTTTTAAAGTATATATCTATATGCACTGAATATCTTATATAAAAACCAAGAGAGAGAGATGAAACAAAATATTAAAAGTAAACATCTCCTTCCCCAAAACCCTAACTCCATTCCAGTCATGAGGAGAACATCACACAAACCCAAGTTGAGGGACAGTCTATGAAATACATGAACCAGGACTCTTCCAAATTTTCATTAAAAAAAGGAACGTCTGGGACTTTCCTGGCGGTGCAGTGGTTAAGAATCCATCTGCCAATGCAGGGGACACGGGTTCCAGCCCTGATCCGAGAAGATCCCACATGCCGCAGAGCAACTAAGCCCGTACGTCACAACTACTAAGCCTGCGCTCTACAGCCTGCGAGCCACAACTACTGAGGCCACACGCCACAACTACTGAAGCCCACACACTCTAGGGCCTGTGTGCCGCAACTACTGAGCCTGGGTGCTGCAATTACTGAAGCCCGCGCACTTAGAGCCCGTGCTCCGCAACAAGAGAAGCCACCACAATGAGAATTCCGCGCACCACAATAAAGAGTAGCCCCCACTTGCCACAACTAGAGAAAGCCTGCGCGCAGCAACAAAGACCCAACACAGCCAAAAATAAACAATAATAAAAATAAATAAATAAAGGCATCATCACATAAAAACAAATGAGGAAATAATTTTTTTATAAAAGAATAACTGGTGGGGCAGTGGTAAAGAATCCGCCTGCCAGTGCAGGGGACACGGGTTTGAGCCCTGGTCCGGGAAGATCCCACATGCTGCAGAGCAAGTAAGCCCGTGCGCCACAACTGCTGAAGCCCACACGCCTAGAGCCCGTGCCTCACAACAAGGGAAGCCAACACAGTGAGAAGCGCGTGCACCGCAATGAAGAGTAGCCCCTGCTCGCCGCAACTAGAGAAAGCCCACACACAGCAACGAAGACCTAACGCAGCCAAAAATAAATACATTATATAAATTAATTTTAAAAAAAGAAACTAAAGATTCCAAAACAAACTAAAGAAATAAAATATATTTTGGGAAGAAATAGGAAAAAATTATACATGGACTTGATATCTGATAGTATAACTATTAGTGTTACTGAATTATCTTCTTAGGTGTGATAATGGTATTATGTTTATGAAGAAATATGTCCTCATTCTTAGGAGACACATGATGAAGTATGAATGAAATGCCATGTAAGATGTCTGCCACTTACTTTCAGCTGGCTCAGGAAAAAAAAAATTCTATCTATTTGACAGAGAAAGGGAGACAAGGCAAATTATGACATAACGCTAACAATTGAGTATTGATTATACTATTCTTACAACTTTGCTGTAGGCATAAAGATTTTCATAATATAAATTAAACTAACAGTTTTCTTTAACTTAAAAATGATTCAAAACCCAAACTAATCCAGATGTTATAATCTTCTCGTAAATATAAAATATATTTTATTTTATGCTGCTTAATTCATCTCCTCCAAATTAAGAAAAAAATTGAAAAGGGGTGACTTATTTTCCATAGTAAGGAATTATAGCTAACATCCAGGAGTAATATTTAGGTTTCCTTCAAATTGATATTGAAGGGACTTCCCTGGTGGTCCAGTGGTAAAGACTTTGCCTTCCAAGGCAGAGGGTGCAGGTTCGATCCCTGGTGCAGCAGCTAAGATCCCACGTGCCTCATGGCCAAAAAAAAAAATTGATATTGAATAGAGTCTTTTTAATCATCTGAGAAGTTTATACTGATCTTGGGCTCATTAATTGCTAACTTACCTAGTTTTTTAAAATAAAAATGTTTATTTGAATACAATTACCTTATCCCTTAAAGAAGCTGGAAAGAAGATTAAATAACCCAGAAGACACAGTTGGAAACTGTAAAGAAGTATAAGAAAGAGAGTCACTGGCAAAAGAGAAGAGCAGATCTCTTGCAAAGCTGCATTCCATGTACCCTGCCTGGGTCAGACATAGTTCATCTTGAGCCGAAGATCCAGTAGAGACCCATCTGCCCAAAATGCCTTTCTCCAACTGAGAAAGAAGTGAAAATGCTAAGACATATGAGAACATTTGTTGCTGTCTACAGCTAATTGAACCAGAAATCTTTAATACCATTTCCAGTCCTGAAATTCTATTATTCTACATAAAACACCTTTAAAAACAAGTATATATTATCATTTCACACCCATTAGGATGGCTACTATCCAAAAAATAGAAAATAACTGTTTGCGAGGATGTGGAGAAAGTGGAACCCTTTTACATTTCTGGTGGACATCAAACGGTGCTACTGCTATGGAATACAATATGGGGATTCCTCAAAAAATTAAACACAGAATTACCATATGATCTAACAATTCTTCTGGGTATTTCCCGAAAGAACTGAAAGTAGGGACCTGAACAGATATGTATACACCCAAGTTCACAGCAACATTATTCACAACAGCCAAAAGGTGGAAGCAACCTGAGTGTCTAACAAAAACTGGATGGATTTTAAAAAATGTGGTATTTACATACAATGGCATAGTATTTAGCCTTAAAAAGGAAGAAAATGCTGCCACATGCTACAATATGGATGAACCTTGAAGACAGGCTAAGTGAAATTAGCCAGTCACAAAAAGACAAATATTGTATCAGTGCACTTATATGAGGTACCTATGGTATGAATGGACCCTATTCAAATTCTGAGAAACAGAAAGTAGAATGATGTTTGCCAGGTGCTTGAGGGAGAGGGGGATGGAGGGTTAGTGTTTAATGAGTACAGACTTCAATTTGGGAAGATGAAGTTCTGGAGATGGATGGTGGTGATGGTTGTACAACAATGTGAATGCACTTAATGACACTGAACATTGTATGCTAAAATTATTAAAATGGTAAATTTTATGTTATGTATATTTTAACAATATTCCAAAAAAACCCCACAGGTATGCAAGCCATAATACCCTCCTAACCCTCCTTAAAAGGAGTGAGGCCCATGTCCTAATCCTGACGCAAACTTAAGGAAGGCTCACTGCCCATTTCCCCATCTTCCCTGCCCAGGAAGAAGAACCACGAGCTGGCAAGGCAGAGCCAGAGCCAGAGGCGGGAAATTGGTCCTGACGTTAGTCTCGCTGAAGAAACTCAGAAGAGCCACAACAGAGGGTAAGGCCCAAGAAGACGGACAGAGGCAGGCTAGGGAAGAGAAGGCAAAAGCAGAAGGAAGGAAATCCCTGAGAACATGGGCAGCTGATGACACTGGGAAGGGACACCACAGCTGTGAGGAAAAGGAGGATCAGACAACAGGGGAAATCAGAGAAGGGAACTGCCCCAAGGTAAGGAAAGAGAGGAGTAGGAGAAAAAAGAAGAATTGTAAGCAAGAAGGAGATTCATTCAAGAAGAGACTCTTCCCAAGTACCAGCAGGAAAATGACTTCGTTCCACTGAGGTGGCCATTTGTATCTAAAGAAACCAAGAAAGTTGCTGAAGCCTATAAAAAGTTAGGAAGAAACATTCTTTTCTGTGTAAGAATACTAATATACCCCCATCCACAGAGAACTGTGTACTGCCATTTTTTTCATTTGGTTTTGTCTTTTTCTCTCCCTCAAGAAGAGAACACTTACTTGTTTAGGAATAATTTCAATCAGGGCCTACCTTTTTTATTTGTACCAAACACTAGTACGCCATGAATGAGCTAAAGCGTTTTAATGGCACAGGGGTAAGAGTACAGGCTTGAAGCCAGCTCTGCCTGAATCTGAATCCTGGCAGTGTGACCTGAGGCAATCTGCTTAAAAATCTGCTTTGATTTCCAAATCTGCAAAATGGGAATAATAACAGGGCTACACTTCAAGGCATTACTGCAAGAATTAAATAGGGTAAAATATGAAAGCACTTAGAACAGTGTCTGACCCACACTAATCACTATTAAGGTATTAGCTTCCTATTATACTCCAGACCTAGAACATGAGTTCCAGGAGAGCTGAGATTTTGTCTGTTTTGTTCCCTGTTGAAGCCTCAGGTACCTCACATAATTCTTTGTTGAATAATAAAAATGTATTGAATGCCAGCAACACAGAAGCCCGGAGGAATAGCACTACCTTTCTGTTATTACCAACAACTAAAATCTGCATAACACTTCAGGCTCACAGTTCACAGAGGGTTTTCTACACCTTATCTCAGGTGATTCTGTGACGCTGCCATTATTACCTCCGTCTCACAGACAAACGAAGGCTCAGAAGACGTAAGTGACTTGCCCAGGAATTCTGGCAATTAATGCTACTTCTGTTCACTCTAGACCCCCACCCAGAAAGCTCAGAACATACCCCACTGAACTGTTCAATTCTCCTTAACTACAGATACCCAGAGTTCAAGTTCACCAAAACACTTTATCCGATTTGCTTCAATAGAATTGATGGAGAGGGAGGAAACAGATGAAACAACATTACTAACTATTAAAGTTGAACAATGGGTACAGTGGGATTGATTATACCCTTTCCACTTCTATACATCTGAAATTTTCCATAATAAAAATGTAATTGAAAAATAAGCTCTTCACTCCCAACATAAGCTCTGCCACTTCCAACTTCCTATTGAGCACACCTGGGTGCGAGGAAAACACCACAGCAGAGAAGTTTCTCAGTCTGAGGCACTGAAGAGAGTGCTGCACTGGGAATCAGGAAGCTTCAGTCTTCACTCTGCTTTATCTAACTGTGAGACCTCACTGGTCCCTCTAGCTCCTCTGGGCCCTGAACTTCCTCATCTGTTCCTTCCAGGGTTAAGATGCTGATTTCACCTTTCTACTAGTTCCTTAAACTCAACACACAAAACCAAAATCACCTTTTCTCTATTCTAAACCCCTAAGACCTGCTCTTCCTCCTGACTTCTGTATTCCTGCTGTCCCATTCTGCCAGCCATCCAACCACAAACACCTCAGCATCATCTCTGACTTAAGACACAGAACTGAGTGTTCCTTCCCCTCCTACCTAATCAGTCACCACATCTCTCTGTTCAACCTCCAAAGTACCTCTTGACTCCACCACCTCCTTTCATTCCCAAGCACACTAACTCAGGCACTCATCATCCCTCACCTGGAGTAGTGCCATGAACTCGACTGAAAACCCTGTCTCTAGTTTCTCCTCACTCACAATCCATCATATGCATTCTCCAAAACCCAGTCATGACCTCTCAACAGCCTCACTGTCCACTATGTTCTTTCATGTAACCCAGGGTCCGGGTAATTTGGATACTCAGTTTCCGGACATCCACCTCATTTCCAACAGCACCCCTCAGCCTTTGCTCAAGCTACCCTTCCCTCCAGAATGCCCTCTTCTTGCCCTGGCGCCTCAATTTCACAGTGGTGCAATTTAAATGCCACCTCCTCAGTTGAAGTGTTCCCTTACATCCCCAAGGGGGCAGTATCACTCCCTCCACTGAACCCCTAAGCACCTTGTCTGAACCCCTCTTACAGCACCCTTCAAATTCCTATTAGTCCTTTCTTGTTTTGGTGCCCCTACTCTCTCTACTAGATGATTCGCTCCTTGTCAGAGGAAATGATGCTTTATTCGTCTTTGTATCCTTCAGAACAGAGCTTCTCAAAGACTGTGCCGTGGCACTGTGGTATGCCATGAATGAGCTAAAGAGGTTCTAGTCAGTCATCCCCTCAGCCCTCCACAAAGAGACTTCAGCAGCCAAAGTCCCACAAGTCAAGCCTCAAGCAGCCTCAAGCAGCCTCCTCCTTCAGCCAAGTATACGCCACGATGACTTGAGAAGCACTAAGAGGACGCAACACGTGGTACACAATGGATGCGCACTAAACATGTGCTGAGCTGAACCTTGGAATAACTCACCCGTTCCCCTTCAACCACTATGTTCTCAAGAAAACTTACCATCCAGACTAGACTCTCTCTGAACACTCTCCCCGAACAGGTTCTGATCATCTTTTTAATAATCACCTGTTTATTAGCTGGTTATACTTGCCTTACCATCCAAAGCCCACATCGATAGTTTACTGATTAAAATAGCAAAGGATATGAACAAACAATTCACCATGAAGAGACTCAAAGAGAAAAATTCAACATTATAGAACAAAGAAGTACAAATGCCACTTTACACTATTAAATAAGCAAAAACTTTTAAGGAAAAAAATGTATTTATATCCAGTTATGGCGAAACAGGTACATCTGTATATCTCTTAGTAGTACAAACTGGTATAACATTCTTGAAAAACAGTATGGCGATATATATATCAAAAGCCATAAAAACATTCATACCATTTAACACAATAATGCATTCAAAAATTTATCCTAGAGATATAATTAACCAGAAGAAAAGTACAATAATATCTACAATAATGTACATTAAAGTATTAGCTGAAAACGAGCCAGCAACATAAATAACTAACATAAAAAGAGTTAAGTAAATTATTGACGGCATGACTTGGTGAAATATTTTGCAGCCTCTCAAAGTGTAATCATGTCAATTAAAATTGTGACAACTATAACATGGAAATGTTTCATAATCTAATAAGTAGGAAAAATTCAAATTATATACATTATAATTAAAAAGGAGTACAATAATCTATGTGTGTGTGTATGTATATATATATAGATCTAGAGAGATATATATCTCTCTATATATATTTTTAACAGAATGCCAAAAATAAAATCAACTGTTTTAGGGGTAGTAACCCAAATATTTAACAATTAACTTAATAACAATTCTTAAATTATTTTATAATTTAAGAGAGAAAGTTCTACCATACTGAGCAAACTTAGGGGTCCCAGGATGCAAACTCGATATAGTCTCAGGAAGAGGTCCACACCTCTCTTTTATTGCTCACTTTGGCCTTAACTGAGAACGCTCATGTACTTCTTATCACAATGACCTATGACAGCCCAGACCCCAGCTTTCCAAGGACCAAGAAACCAGCTCAGCTAGCCTTCTGATCATCCCCATGAACCTGTGGGGGATGAATCGTGCAAACTACCCTAACTCAAGAAACAAAGAACCCCTACAACAATGTTTTACTTTGGCAATCAATAAGTAGCCAAGCCTAAGTTTAATTATAAACCCTAAAAGTATATAGCATTGTCTCATTAAAGTCTCTGGGACTAGCATTAAAAATACATCCAAAAATAATTTTAGCACTGATGCCCCACAAGGACAATATTAAAACAGTCTTCTAATTGTTTTTCTGTAGTATTACCATTTTCTTAGTTTAATACTGAATGGCCAAGATACTATAATGGACCAAGAAGATTAATTACTGTGAAAGAATAAATACTCAAGACTAAAGTGTCATTCTTAGGGCATTTCAGCAATAAACAAATAATTTGAAGGACTAATACAACCATTAGGAAAAAAGTTTAACCTTCTGTTTCCATTGATATGTTCCTGGTATCCAGATCCTCAGAAATGCAGATATATAGTCATTCATGACAATGCACACATAGTAGATAACAGGAAAAACAGACAATTTAACACTTAACCTGTTCATCAGAGCACTGGGCGATCAACACTCAAGAATGTTGACACAAAAACTGAAGGACCTCTGAAGATCCAATCATATGCAGATAGGTTGAACCCCTGTGCAGTTACTCATTCAAAACAGAAGTGGAAGATTAACCTACCCTCCCTTCTCTTCAAACAAACTGACAAAGCATCAGGCAGTCTGTTTGGAGTAGGTTCACCATCATCCAGTCGGCCCCAGAAGTAGCCAATTCAGTCAGGTCACCGCTGCTGCACCAGGGCCCTACTTCCTCCACCTTGTCCCACCTCATCTTGCTGACCAGACACCCTCCTCTAGGTTAAGTCCCTTTTGTCTTTTCCTCAGGCATTACCAAGTCCTTGCTTTGTAAAGAAGGCTCTCCCAGACCTTACTCACCTGCAGTTCACTGCACTGGGTATCACCCAAAGAGCCCATCAGAGCTCTTTATAATTTCTGAAAGAGAGAGAAGGAACCTTTTAATACATACTAGAAAACACCACTGCTGATGTATCAGTTCTGAAGCATTTGTATCCAGTGGTCACAGCATATGGTCCTTTGGTCCACAGTACTTCAGTAAAATGTAGCATAACCAGCCAGGACCAAGAGTCCTGAGATAAGGGTCCAGAGATAAAAGTTTGGTTTAATGTTACTACTAATCAGCTGTATGACCTTGGGAAAGTCACTTGACTTCTCCAGGCCTCAATTTCCTCATCTGGAAAATAAGACAGACTAGATAGAAGCAGCAGAGCATACTGCAGTGGAAAGAGAACACCCTTTCCAAGGCACAATGCCAGCACCACTACTTACTGGTCTTGAGACATTATGTTCGTTAATTCACATTTAACCTAAATTTCCTCTGCAAAGCAGAAATAACAGCTATCTTGGAGTTGTTCTGAAAACTAAAGGAAACATAATGAGTTATAAAAAGCCTAGAGTAAGTATACTGTGCATCTCATCATAAAATTCCACAAATGATAATTACC
This sequence comes from Mesoplodon bidens, assembly GCF_964165515.1. Classification (NCBI taxonomy): domain Eukaryota; kingdom Metazoa; phylum Chordata; class Mammalia; order Artiodactyla; family Ziphiidae; genus Mesoplodon; species Mesoplodon bidens. Next base: position 420,525 of record NW_027672498.1, read on the forward strand.
AACATTACTCCCAGCCCTAAGGTTATGTGAATTCAATTTCCAAATAGTTATTTCCTTACAAGATCAACAAATCAAAACTTTACCAACCTGACAATGCAATTAACTGTTTGAGTGTTTCACTAACAATTCAATTACAGTTATCTTAAACTAATGGAAGTTTAAGATTATCAATATTAATTAACATCACAGGAAATAAGGGTGGAATACCTGCCTAACATCTAAACGGGTTCCGTGGCCATGCCTTCCATGACTTCTCCCTCTGCTTTCACTACTGCCCGCGCACCGAGTCAAGAGAGGTCTTCCAAACACCAAGTAACACCAACTGCTTTCTACGGTCAGATTAGGGGGACATGGCTAACGATGGAGGAAGGAGAGCAGAGGCTTTTTATCTTTTTTCCTATATACACTTAGCACTGCTTGGATTTGTTTACCATAGCATGCATCAGTTTTACATAAAAATAAATAAGTTTTTAAACTATATTAGTTACACATATTGCCTACTGAAAGGAAGCTCGCCTCACAGGAATATTTTCACCACCAGGAGAATATCGACAGAAGAAAGCAAAAAGGCAAATTCAGATGTTCTGAGAACACCTAAAATATGGCACAGAAATAACAAAAATCACAAACATTCACACGTCACAATGGTTTACTCAAAAAAATGTGCCTGCATTCTTTGAAGAACCTAATGATGAATCAGGGTTTCTGGGGGTCAAAACAAGTTGAACACACAAATTCTGGCTTTACCAGACAACCTCCTGCCCTTGGAGAAACTGACCCCGTACAATTTACACCGGTAAACAAGTTGGTATGACTCTCTAGTAGTATGCTGAAAAACGTTCAATTTGCTTTAGACAATTGGTAGCTTTTAAAATAAAGATAGATGCGTATGTAAATATATATGCACACACACACATATAGACAGATAAATTAAAAATCTTCATGTTATGTCTACTATTTATTCTTGAAAGAGGAATATTAACCTTATTGAATTCAGGAAGGCTCAGAAGCATAATCCCAGCCACCGGTGAAGTGACGGACCACTACGTTTTACGCGGCTCCGAGCCAGGGCTACCGACGTCACCCTGACTCCAGCCAGCAATCTGAATGGACTACAAGCTGCTGCGGCCACACCCTCCACACATATCATACTTCTCTCCTAGAAAACAACTCAAACTATTATTTAGAAATCAAATTATATTGGCACGTATACTTATCTAAGTTGATGGAAATAAACAGCCATAACACTTCGTTTATAATTTTTAAGTAGCTCCTCCCCATCTCTTGTTTATCGACAAGTTGATAAACTTGGCCCCAAATCTACTATGCATTTAAAACTGCTAAGCATTTAAAACAACAGGCAAAGGACCTTACTTCTTGTGCTGGGCCTGTATTTAGAATCTTAAATAGAGTCTGACAGATAATTATAGACTAATTTGCATTTAATATCAATACCATGCCTACTTCTTAAACAGAGGACAAAAGTGCATGTGTAAGATCTGGTCTACTTAGTTGTACGTCCCTCTGCAATATTCTTAGCCTTTCATGAATATGCTCTATAGTTTTAAACTACACAAGGTCCTTTGCAAGTAGAAATGATTTCCCCTGTTATTTTGGCATCACTCCCTGCTCCAGTAAAACACTGGACTGTCCATAAATGTATGCAGACTTTAAAACAATGTCGATTGGATACTTATGGTATTAGAAATGAAACTTCTTGCTAACAACTGCAAAAATCAAGCACACCAGCTGATAGAGAGGCACTTACTGACTCTCCAAAACTCCCGCCTTACCTAAAAATAGTGTCCCAGCTTCCCAGCCAAAAGGACAGACTAAAAAAGCTATGTGTTGAAAGACACAGACCCTCGCTTCACCACCAACTTCAGTAGTATGGCATTTCCCATTTTAGAATGCTTCGTGTGACAACCTGTTCGGTGGCCAACCACCAACTTCACTTTGAAGTGAATACTAACACTTCACATGGTAATATGTATTAAAAGTAATATGTATTAAAAAAGGTCCAGAGGCCCGCAGACCGGTCCCCCCCTCCCCCGTACTGGTTGCCTTTAAAACCGCCCCCCCGCCATGTTTAAAAACGTGGCTTTGGGTCTTTCCCGTCGCTCCTGCCCCGGCCTCCCTTCCCCCCACCCTTCGCCTCCACGCCGGTTCCCTCTAACCCGCCGCCCTCCTGTCCTGGCAGACACCCCGCGTCTGCACTTAATCAGCCCGAGGTTTCCCTGCTGCTGGCAGCAAAGAGCCGCTCATTGGTTTATTTATGCGTCTGTTATTGCTCTAGATCTTCGGTGCCCGGAGGCGGGCTTCTGCTTCCCGCCCCCGGGCAGACGGGGGTCGCCCTCGGGGCCCCCGAGCCCGGCAGCCCTGCAGGCCAAGCGGCGCTCTGACTGCAGCATCCGCGTATGGAAAGATACCTCTGTCCTGCCAAACCGTTCCGGGGCGGACACTGTGTCCCCGAGCCTACCGGCATCGCAGCGCGTAAGGGAGGGGGAGGGGGAGTAGTAAGCGAAAAGAAACTTTTACCTCTGTTGACTCTCCCTTCCGCTGTCTCCTCCCCTCGGCCGGTAATGCGATCTGCGACCCTCTAGATGGGGACCCCACCCCTCCCCTAGAAATGTGGTTTGGGGCTCTGCCGAATCCACCCTTTTACAGTCCCGGCTGCTTGCGAACTGGGACTTCCCGAGGCAGGTAACTCGGGGGCGCAGATGGCGAGCTCTGGCCGGGGAGCAGAGGCGCGCCAGGGCTCGAGGGAGGGGCCGGGACCGGAAGGAGGGTGCGCCCGCCGCAGTCCACCTGCCGGGTCCCAGCCGGGCGGCGAGCGCCGGCGGCCGGGCGGCGAGCGCCGGCGGCCGGGCGGCGAGCGCCGGCGGCCGGGCGGCGAGCGCCGGCGGCCGGGCGAGCGGAGGACTGGGGGCAGCACTCCGGCCCAAGGCTGGTTGGGGGACGCTCAGGTCGCCTGGCTGCGACGGGGCGCGCTGGAAGTAGGGGCGCCGAGATGCCAGCCGGAGAACCAGGCGAGCGTCCCCGCAGCCCACGCCCGCCGCCTGGGCCTCTGCTCCTGCCCGAGGGCTCGCTGCAGGGGAGCTGAGCGCTCTCGCGATACTCGCCGCCCGTTTTCGGTTGCGCGGGCGAGTAGAGCTTCGGCCCGCGCCATCGCGCGGTGGTCCCCTTGCCCCGGGGCCCGTTGGTCAGTCCGCCGCACTCTCACCTCCCATTGCCACTGGTCTCTGCTTTGCAGACTTTGGGGGCCTACTCTGGTTGCTTTTTTGTTTTCCCCAAGCACATTTTGACCAAGAGGTGTCCAAGGGAAAATTCCTCCAGGACACCAAGACTTGCGAAATTGTATTCGGTATAAAATGCTGTTGAAAGGCTCTGAAATTAGAAGACTGCACAGGCATTAAAGCCCTCCTTCGGTGCACGGGGAGGGCCTGGGGCCTTCAGGTCCACCCAAAGGTTTTACGCTCCACCAGCCCCTAGGAGAAGCCTCTCTCGAGGAACCTGGACGGTTGCTGACAGAAGCCCTGCCCCCGGGGAGCTAAAAACTCCACCAGGCAATTGTCCCGGCCAAGTGAGAAGAGTGGGGTGTAGACTCCTTAAGGGATTGGCCCGGGGTCAGCGGTGAGGGAGGGAGCGAGGTGGTGAGTCACTGCCGGCCGGCTGAGAACGCGGCGTGTCGGGAGGGCCCTCGCCTTTGTCACCGCTTCTCTGAGCTCCGAGTGAGTTGGGAAACTGGAGCCCGGAGCCAAGTTCTTGGACAATCCAGGCCCCGCCGCCACGCGGGGCCGTGGGCTGGGGGTGGGGAGGCAGCGCTGCTCGCGACCCTCTGCCGCTGCCTGCTGGAAAATGAGCCGCCCCGCCCGTCTGGAGAAGGCTCCAAAGTCTCCCCTTTACGCGGTAGCCAGTTACTGTTTCCAGTCCCCCTTCTGCACCTAGTCAGCCTCTCCTATGCACTGACTTACTGGTTGCTTTGTGTTTACCCGGCACCTTAATATGTGTGGTCTGAGTTTCCTGTAATTCAGCATTCAGTAAGCTGAGGGCAAGGACTGTACCTCGCTCATGTTTCTTTAGGTGGTGCTTTTCTTGGCCTTGCATAGGCCTGGACCCAGAGAAGAGCTTGATATATGTATGACTGCCTGACCCACCCGTTCGTTCAAGACAACTTGCATCCTGGCCCATCCTAGTGCAAGATGCCACCTGTGGCCTCAGCTCGAAAACCCTCCTAACTCCTTTCGCTGCCTCCACTCTGCCCCCTACTGTCTGCTCTCCATCTGACCAACCCAGTGAGGTCTGTGAAATGTTGTCACGTGAGTCCTCTGCTTAAACCCACGGGAGGTGTCCTCGTCACACTTAGAATAAAACCAAATTCCTAACCATAGCCTACAAGGTCCCATGTGAGGGGGCGCCTCACCATGATCAGCACACTGGCCTTCAACATTCCCCTGCAGCACTGCAAGCCTCCCTCCAGCCAGATCCTTGACCCCCAGATCTGATGGCCATCATCCTTTTAGCGCTCAGGTCTCAGCTCGGATGTCCCCTCGTGGAAGAGAATTTTCATGATCCCCTTCACCAAAGCAGGGCATTTTCTATTCTTTTACCCTGGATTAGGAATGTTCTTGTTTGTCTATTTGTTGATTGTTTATTATCTGCCCCAGCCCCCTTATGGAGTATAAGCTCCAGAAGGGCACAGGCCTTGTCTAGCTTGTTCACTCAGGCACATATATAGGCATTCAGCAAAGATTTGTTGAATGAATGACCAAACCTTTATGAGAGCGAGGGGTGGTGGTGAAAGAGTGCAGAAGCATGGAATGAGCAGCTGACGGCCCTGCCCATCATCAGACCACTGGGATTGTACACAGCTAGAGGCAGGCAGGTAGGAGTGGAGTTGGGGGGAAACAGACCCCTTGGTCACCATTAATGGTGCTCCATTCTGATTCTGATCTGATGAACCACAGCCCCAAATAATTCCCCACTCACGCCCGCTTCCTTCCCTCACTTTTTTTCTCCCCATCCCTAGCAATGGCCACATCTTTTTCTGTCCAGACCTAAGGCTCAGTCCTTGGGTCTCTCTTTTTCAACTACACTGCCTGCCCTTCTCTTTCGGTCTCAAGGCTTTGAGTAGCGTCTTTACCCTGAGAAAGGACGCTAAACCTGTAGCTCAAGCCCAGGGCTTTCTCCTGAGCTTCAGACCCTAGTCCAGCAGCTTCTTAGCATCTCCACATGAAACTCTCATGGACGTCGCAAGCTCAACATGTCTAGAGGTGAGTTCTTGAGTTCCCCCCACAAACGTGCTCCACCATGGTCTTCCCTAGCTCCATCTCTTAATTGCTCAGGCCACAGTCACTCCTGTCTTTCTCTCAAACTCCATCTTCAATCCATCTACAAATCCTGTTTTGCCTTCAAATTGTATCTAGCAATCTACATCTCTCATCATCTCCATTGTTGCCACTCTGGTCCCATGCACTTTTATCTCCTTCCCTTTGCCCCCATTCAGTGTATTCCCAACGTAGCCACCACACTGGTCTCGATAAAGTGCAGATCAAATCCTAGCTCTCCTCTGCTCACACCCATCTGATTCTTCTCTTCTCATTCAGAGGATAAATCTAGAGTCCCACACGATTTGCCTCTGATTTGTTTGAGCTCATCTCCTGCCTCTCTCCGCTGGCTCTGTTTCAGCCATAATGGGCTCCTTTTTGAGTGTTTCCTCTTCCAGTCACACCGTCTCCCCTATATTCACATGGCTCACGCCTCTGCTTCCTTCAAGCTTTGCTCAGCCCAGTGAGTCCGTCTCTCACCAGTCTATTTAAATTTTCAATACTCCCCCCCCTCCCAGACACTCTATTTCTTTCCTGCATTTTTCCCATAGCATTTATCACCTCCGAAAGTAATAAATAATTTGTTATTCAGTTTCTTGTCTGTATCTTTCCATGTGAAGAATCAGTTTGCTGATTACCAAAGACTTGTGTTTGTTACTGGGAACTACATTTCCCAGCCATGCCCTTGCCTTTGGGGCCATGTGACTAGTTCTTGCCAATAGACGTGAAGCAGAAGTGTGACTCTGAATGAGCAGGGCAGATCTGCATGACCAAAAATACATGCAAGGACTCTCAGCTGAGCAGACAACAGACCTTTATTATGTTAACCTGCTGAGAAGTTGTGATCTGTTTGTTACAGCATTTAGCACCTCAATCACTGTACCTTGGGTACACTGGCCCACTAGAACAGAAGTTCAGTGAGGACAAGGGCTTGTGTAGGTTTTGTTCATTTGTTTCTCCTCAGTGCCCAGAACAGAGCTTGGCATATAGTGGGTACCTAATAAATATTTGTTGAGTGAATGAATTAGTTTCCTTTTTCCACGACCAGTCATGAAAATAAGTGAATGGTTGGCAAGGAAAGGACAATGTGAAAGGAATTTTTTGTTTGTTTGCTTGTTAAACAGGTAGTAACTCTAGATTTCTACAGAAGCGCTGGCTACAGGTCTTGGTCAAACTAAATGGAGCTTCATTTAATTCTGTTCTCCCCGCTTCATCTTTCTCTTTTCTTTTTCCCGCTTTTCTGCCTTCTCCATCTCTATCCCTCTAGGTCCTCCTTCTCTCTCCCTTTCTTCTTCCACTCCTTTTTCTCCCATGGATTTTCTTCTCTTTTTATTCCCACTTAATCTAAAAAAAAATTCACTGCCTGTTAATGTGAGCTACTGCGAGTACTCAGCCAGGATATCTACTCCAGGTTACTTAAAATATAGACGTGGGAAATAATAACGTGGGTTAAAAAATAAAGAAATATTAAATCCATGGACTCCTACTCTCCTTCTACCTTTAAGGCCCACTTCATTTCTTCTTGAAATACAGAAAAGAAGTGATGGTGGTCCAGATAATTCAGACTAACCCCCCCCCACTAAGGACTACTAAAACAAAATAGACAATGTATTCCTCAAAACATCTGCTTGGAAACATCTGGTAGGTTAATAAGAGTGAAAACTATCAGGGGTAGACAGAACAGGGAGGTGATTCTAAGATTTGGGGTCCTTGTGCCCTAAGGTCCTTTGCTTTTGACAGCAACTTAAGTCCAGAGTAAGTATCACCTCGCACACATTTAGACAACTGTTATCAAAACCAAAACAAAAAACAGAAAATAACAAGCGTTGGCAAAGATGTAGTGAAATTAAAATACTTGTCCATTGTGGGTAGGAATGTAAAATGGTGCGACCACTATGGAAAACATTATGGCAGTTTCTCAAAAAATTAAACAATGACCATATAACCCAGCACTTCCACTTCTGGGTATATAACCAAAAGAATTGAAAGCAAGGACTCAAACAGATATTAAACACTCATGTTCATAGCAGCATTATTCACAATCACAAAAAGGTGGGAGGAACCCAAGCGTCCATCAACAGATGAATAGGTTTTTTTTATTGTGGTATATACACACCATGGAATATTACTCAGCCTTCAAAAGGGAGGAAATGCTACACATGCTACAACATGGATGAACCTTGACAACATTGTGCTATGTGGAATAAACCAGCAGCAAGAAACAAATAACTGATTGTATTTGTATGAGGGCATCTAGAGTAGACAAATTCTTCGAGAGTAGGAAGGGTGATTGCCAAGCAGGGGGTAGGAAGGAAGGATGGGGAATTGTTAACTGGATACACATATAGCGTCTTCAGTGTGGTAAGATGAAAAGACCTCTGGAGATTAATTGCAGAACAATGTAAATGTACTTTACTGTACACTTTAAAATGACTAAAATGGTAAACTTCATGTTAACAGAGTTTTTACCACAATTTTAAAAAATTTTAATGGTTAAGACAGTAAATTGTGCATTGTACCACAATTTTTGAAAGAAGAACAAAAATTTAACAAGACAAACTATGCAAAAACTACCAAAAGAAGGTAGGCATTATGGCAAAAAAGCATGACTGGAAGTAAAGAGGGATGATTCATAATGATGGAATGCTTCATTCACCAAGAAGACATAACAGTTCTGAATTTGTGTGTGCCTAATACACATAGCCTCAAAATATAGAAAGCAAAACCATGGACAGAATTGCAAGAAGGTAGAGACAAATCTACAAATATAGTGAAAGATGCATATATCAGTAACTCTTAAAATGAGCAGATGGAGAGCTAGTAAGAAAGAGATCTGAACAACTGGATAAGCAGACCTTACCTAATAGATATATAGAGAATACTGCACCCACAACTGCAGATCACAAATTCTTCTCCAGTCTACATGGAATGTTTATGAAAATGCTGGGCCATATAACAAGTCTCAACAAATTCAACTGCTCTAAATCATACAGAGTACATTCTCAGACAGTGATGCAATTAAGATAGAAAACAAGAAAAAAACTAAGAAAATATCTACATATTTGAAAATTATTTCTTTCTTTCTTTCTTTTTTTTTTTTGTTTGCGGTATGCGGGCCTCTCACTGTTGGGGCCTCTCCCGTGGCGGAACACAGGCTCCGGACGCGCAGGCTCAGCGGCCATGACTCATTGGCCCAGCCGCTCTGCAGCATGTGGGATCTTCCCGAACCGGGGCACGAACCCGTGCCCCCTGCATCGGCAGGCGGACGTTCACCCACTGCGCCATCAGGGAAGCCCAAGAGGTGGTTATTATGTAGTCATTAAGAACAATGAGTTTGGGAATTCCCTGGCGGTCCAGTGGTTAGAACTGTGGCGCTTTCACTGCTGAGGCCCGGGTTCAGCCCCTGTTTGGGGAACTAAGATCCCGCAAGCTGCTCGCAGTGGGCCAAAAAAAAAACAACGAGTCAATGAGATCAATCCGTAAGTACAGACATGGAAAGATGAGTACAGTACATTAGGAAAAAAAACAACATGCAGATCAATATGAGTAATATCCCAATTAGGTTAAATATCAAAATAAAGCAAAACAGAAAACCTGAATGTGTTTATATATGTATAGGAAAATTTGGAAGGCTGCAAACTGATTGTTAATAATGCAGTTACCATTCATAGTGTTGGATTATCACTTTTTTTTTTCTCATGGTACGCGGGCCTCTCACTGTTGTGGCCTCTCCCGTTGCGGAGCACAGGCTCCAGACGCGCAGGCTCAGCGGCCATGGCTCACGGGCCCAGACGCTCCGTGGCATGTGGGATCTTCCCAGACCTGGGCACGAACCCGTGTCCCTTACATTGGCAGGCAGACTCTCAACCACTGCGCCACCAGGGAAGCCCAGATTATCACTTTTTAAATTACGTACTTCTTTGTATTTTTTTTTGTCAAAGACGTGTATTACTTATATAATATTTAAATTTTGTTTATTTATTTAATTTATTTTTTGCTGTGTTGTGTCTTCACTGCTGGGCGCGGGCTTTCTCTAGTTGCAGCAAGCGGGAGCTACTCTTCGTTGCGGTGCGTGAACTTCTCATTGAGGTGGCTTCTCTTGGTGCGGAGCACGGACTCTAGGCACATAGGCTTCAGTCGTTGTGGCACGTGGGCTCAGTAGTTGTGGCGCACGGGCTTAGTTGCTCCGTGGCAAGCGGGATCTTCCTGGTCAAGAGCTCGAACACGTGTCCCCTGCATTGGCAGGTGGATTCTTAACCATTGCGCCACCAGGGAAGTCCGTACAATTTTTTTAAATAGGTAAAAAACGTGAATAACAAAAGCAGCACTGTAGCATTAGAATTGACTTGAACAGTTAGAGGTGCTTAAATACAATTTTGTTACTTTCCTTTTATTTTTGTGACCTTAAGCTTAAAGTATGTTATTGAAATGCCATGTAGATGAAGATTTTTCAAATATATGAAAACGTAATAGGATTTCCATAACCAGTTTTTCCATATTTTAATTTTTCTTTTTATTTCTTTTTAATTTTTTTTCCCATATTTTAATTTTGTATGAAGTTATTTTTAAGTACAATTCCATTTTCTACAATAATCAAGGATATAACTCCATTGTTCCAAAAGTAAATAGGTGAAGATTAGTATTTTCCACTTATAGGCAGGATATCTAATTTATTTTACTGTGACCTCAAGTTTTAAAAAAATACCAAAAGACGCGAAGATTGATTAGAGATCTGGCAATAACAACTCCCAATTAGGGCTTCCCTGGTGGCGCAGTGGTTGAGAGTCTGCCTGCCGATGCAGGGGACGCGGGTTCATGCCCCGGTCCAGGAAGATCCCACATGCCGCAGATCGGTAGGCCCGTGAGCCATGGCCGCTGAGCCTGCGCGTCCAGAGCCTGTGCTCCACAACGGGAGAGGCCACAACAGTGAGAGGCCCTCGTACCGGAAAAAAAACAAAAAACCATCTGGGGAATTTCCCGGTACTCCAGTGGTTAGGACTCCATGCTCCCACTGCTGCAGGCCTGGGTTCAATCCCTGGTCAGGGAACTAAGATCCCACAAGCCACACAGTGCAGCCAAAAAATTAAAAATTAAAAAAAAAAGTTAAAAAAATATCCATCTTGCTGAAATATTTTCAGAATTCAAATTATGACAACTATTGTGATTTGATTTCCATTTTAGAAAGTTAGCTCTTTAAATCAACTCACAGTGTAGAGTGAATCAGAAAGGGAGGAGATTAAGGAGACCAGTTAAGAGGTCGTAGTTTTAGTTAAGAATGAAAACTACCTGAACTAGGATAGCAGCATTAAAAAATAAGGATGGTGCAGATTCAAAAGTTGTGGGCAGCGTGAGTTGAGGGAAGGGGAGAAGTTAGGGCAGAGGACACAGAGAAGCAGCCCCTGGGGGCAGCTACCACTTAAATGGGATCCTCTGCACGGGTTTTGTCTGCAGGTTGGTTTGTGCCCAGGCCCCAGTGTAACCAGACCGGTTGGTCACAAGTACCCCAGTATCTACTGCCTTGGAGCCTGTATTCATCTGCCCAGGCTGCCGTAACAAAATACCACAGGCTGGGTGGCTTAAACAACACATACTCACTTCTCACAGTTCTGGAGGCTGAGAACTCCAAGATCAAGGTGCCGGCAGACTGGGTTGCTGGTGAAGGCCCTCTTCCTGGCTTGCAATGACTGCCTTCTTACTGTGTCCTCACATGACAGAAAGAGACTGGGAGTTCCCTGGTGGCCTAGTGGTTAGGATTCCCGGATTTCACTTCCGTGGCCCGGGTTCAGTCCCTGGTTGGGGAACTGAGATCCTGCAAGCCTCACGGTGTGGCCAAAAAGAAAAAAAAGAGAGAGAGACTGATATCTCTCTCTGTTCTTATAAAGCCACTAATTCCATATGGAGGGGCCCACCCTTATGACCTTATCTAACCCTAATTACCTCTCAAAAGCCCATTCTCCAAATATAGTCACATTGGAAGTTGAGCTTCAAGGTATGAATGGGGGAGGGGGACATGAGTCCATAGCACAATGTAAAGTCCATGGAAGGAATGGGCCTCTTTACCGAGTGTGTGTGTGTGTGTGTGTGTGTATTAGATTGGATTTTTTGCCTTTTGTCTGCTATCTTCTTTCCTTCTTCCTTCCTTTATAACTGTAGTACAACTGTTTTAGTTTTGGGCATTCAGTTTGGCAATATTTAGTAAATTTTCAGCTGTGGCCCAGCTATTTCACTTCTCTGAGTGTCCATGTAAAGGAAAAACATACTCCTGTGTGTTTCCTCTTCTCTCAGTATTCTACTACAATGCTGATTCACATTTTTAAAATTAATTAATTAATTAATTAATTTTTATTTATTTTATTTTTGGCTGCGTTGGGTCTTCGTTAGCTATGCGCCGGCTTTCTTTAGTTGTGGTGAGCAGGGGTTACTCTTCATTGTGGTGCACAGACTTCTCCTTGCAGTGGCTTATCTTGTTGTGGAGCATGGCTCTAGGTGCGCAGGCCTCAGTAATTGAGGCATGCGAGCACAGTAGTTGTGGTGCACTGGCTTAGTTGCTTCATGGCATGTGGGATCTTCCCAGAACCGGACTCAAACCTGTGTCCCCTACATTGGCAGGCAGTTTTTTTTTTTTTTTTTAGAAGCAATTAGTGTATTTATTCTGGAAAAAAAAGCACTTTGATTAGAAAGCATTTGTCCTATCAAAGCCAACGCCTCTATTCATTTAGGAACTGGAGCTTATCCTCTTTTAATTAAACCCCAGCAATTCTTCATTTTCCATTCTGTATTGTCCTAGTTTGGGTTGTTATAGGAAAAATACCATAGACTGGGTGGCTTAAACAACAGAAATTTGTTTCTCACAGTCTGAAAGCTGGAAGTCCAAGATCAAGGTGATGGCAGCCTCATTTCTTGGTGAGAGCACTTCTCCCGGTTTGCAGATAGATGCCTTCTTGCTGTATCTCACATGGTGAAGAGACATTATTTCTCTCGACTCTCTTATTATAAGGGCATTAATCCGATTCATGAGGGCTGGCAGGCAGTTTTTTATTTATTTTATTTTTATTTATTTATTTATTTATTTATTTATTTTTTGCGGTACGCAGCCCTCTCACTGTTATGGCCTCTCCCGTCGCGGAGCACAGGCTCTGGACGTGCAGGCTCAGCGGCCATGGCTCACGGGCCCAGCCACTCTGCGGTATGTGGGATCTTCCCGGACCGGGGCAGGAACCCGTGTCCCCTGCATAGGCAGGTGGACTCCCAACCACTGCGCCACCAGGGAAGCCATGGCAGGCGGTTTTTAACCACTGTGCCACCAGGGAAGATCCTGATTCACTTTTTTCCCCCAATGCACATATTATTTATTAATTTATTTATTTATTTATTTTTGGCTGCATTGGATCTTTGTTGCTGCATGCGGCTCTCTCTAGTTGTGGTGAGCAGGGGCTACTCTTCATTGCAGTGCGCAGGCTTCTCACTGCAGTCGCTTCTCTTCTTGCAGAGCACGGGCTCCAGGAATGCGGGCTTCAGTAGTTGTGGCACACAGGCTCTGTAGTTGCGGCTTACGGGCTCTAGAGCACAGGCTCAGTAGTTGTGGCATGCTGGCTTAGTTGCTCCACGGCATGTGGGATCTTCCCAGACCAGGTTTCAAACTCAGGTCCCCTGCATTGGCAGGCAGATTCTTAACCACTGGGCCACCAGGGAAGTCCCTCCTGATTCACTTTTGACACTAGCTGTGTGTGGGTTTTCCACACATCAGGCAGGAATTGTTAAATAAATTATAGTGTATCTATACTATGAACAGGTATTCAGCCAAAACTAAAGTAGAGCTGTATCCAATGAGGTGCAAATATATCTAGGACCACATCGTTTACCATAAAAAAAAAGCAAGTTCCTATATATAATGTAGAGTCTGGATTCATTTCTTTATTTTATTTGTTTAATATTTCTTTATTTATTTGGTTGCACTGGGTCTTAGTTTCTGCCAGCAGGCTCCTTAGTTGTGGCTCACTGGCTCCTTCGTTGTGGCATGTGAACTTTTCGTTGTGGCTGTAGAAAGAGAATCAGTAGGCTTTTGCATCTGCCCTGGGGTGCACCGAGGTTGCGAGCCCAGGTGACTGATGGGGATGCCGGGCGTGGGCTGAGGGACAGGCGGTGTTTGTATTAGATCCATCAAGCTGGAACTAACCCTCCATCCAAGAGGAGAAGCCCAGCAGGTACCGGGGCCTCCGCTGGTTCTGTGTTCTCTCCCTTCAGAAGAAGAGCTATTTGTCCGCGTACCACAAAAAAAAAAAAGGAGAGCTATTAGTAATCCTGGGGAAACCTGGGGTGTTCCCGTGTCACAGCTACTGGGTGACAAGTGTCACCTGAGCTGCGGTCTTTGTGTGGCTCCAGCAGCTGCTGGGCCTCGGGCAGGATGTGCTGGCACCTCCCCCCGGGAGACAGCCAGTCCGGGTCCGGGGTGCACAGGAGTGATGAGAGGAGAGACCAGCCCTCCCTCTGCATGTCGCCTCCTGCCGCCCTTCCCAGATCCCCTTTCCTCCTCCTCGCACGGGTGCCCTGCCCTGTCTCCTCCCCTCTAACATGTTTGACTGGCGCTTACTTCTTTCCCACCCAGGAATGTGGCATCACCCCAGAAAGTGAGAACCTGACCTTGTCACCGAAAGGAGCTATTGACCAGTCGTCCTGCACGGGGACGCCTCTCTCCTCCACAATTTCCTCCCCAGAAGGTACATGATGGTGGGTGGGAACAACTGCAGGTCCTTCCCCGTCAGCCGAGTCCATAGTGCTTCTAATATTTCCTCCCGGATGGACTAGGGAGCAGCACATTAATACCTAAGCGGCAGACAAAATAAGCCCCAGCTTGAGAGGAAGTGAGACTCGCTCCCTTGCAATGAGAGGGCGGTCTAGCGGCTGAGCTGGGGGAGAAGCAGGTATCTCACTCCCAGTCCTGCTGTCATAAGTGTTTCTTTAACATTATGACAGGGAAAAGCAAATCCCTCATCCCTGAGGTTGAGTTTGGATTTCTAAAACATAAAGGAGCCAAACCTTGGAAAACCTTCCATCTAAACCCTATTTGGTGAGGGCAAGGCTAGGCCGCTGGTGTCCTCACTGCCCGGATGCAGCGAGAGAGCTCTGCTCCCAGTGCACTCACAGCAGCCGGTCCTGACGTCCGTGTCCTTCCTCCAATTCCTGTCTCAAAAGACGCTGCCAGCAGCAGTCTGGCCCAGTCGGTCATGTCCATGGTGTCCTCCCAGATCACCACCGACACCGCCTAATCCATGTCCGGCTCCTACATCGCCCCTGGCACAGAAGAGGACGGGGAGGCTCTCCCCTGCCCCCGGGCTGCCAGCAGGACCCCCTCAGAAGAAGGAGACGTAAGAGAGGAGCATAGGATCACCCTCGCCGCTCTGCTCTGCTCTGTACTCCAGTCCCAAGGAGCTCAGTCCAGGGCCTGCCAGGGAGATCGGCAAAGCACCCCAGTGCTCGGGAGGGGAGCCCTGGAACACAGGGCACCGTGTCGTTGAATCACAGACTCCCTCAGATGTGATCTTCCATGTGGCACCACTTCTGTCCTGAGGACTTGGTTTGGTTTGCTGCCAGGCGAGCTGGGTAGGAGAGCCGGTGGCATCTGCACCTTGACTTTTGTTGCTCCTTTGCAGGTGACGCCAGCGGCGTCTCCAGAAGGCAACTTTGCGGGCCTCGCCGCCACCGCCGAAGAGCAGGATGCAGAGGTAAGAGCAAGGTGGACGCTGGTGCCCCTCCCCGGTCAGAGGGACTGCCGGCACTGGCAGAGGAGGCAAATAGGATGGGGGCTGTTCTGGAAGAAGCCTTCGACGGTTGTGCACTTGGATCTGTTAGAGGTAGGCTGCAGGCACAGGCACTGTCCAGTTAGCAGAGGGCGCTGGTTGCAGCGTAATAGGCGTGGGGTGAGTTCCAGAGGGAAGTCTTCCAGGCCAGACCCTTGAGAGGGTGTTTGTCCTCCAATTCACTTAGTATTTACCTGGCACAGGCATCTCACATCTTCCTGGCACTGGGGGACACAAAGACCGAGTGACATGGCTTTTGCCTGCCCACGCCCCCAATCCACCCATCCCACCCATCCCGGAGCTCCGTCTGATGGAGGAATCAGAGTTATAACTCAGCGTGAGAAGTGCTCTGATGGAGGTGTGGCCGAAGTATATGGAATGCCCAGCTCCCAGTGGGGACTCTACAACTTTCTCTTGAGCCAGATGTTCTCAAAGGAGTATCTGGATGGGACTGGGGATCCTAAAGGGTTTCTGAAAGTTTTATGATCTCACGGTGTGCTTTTTCATTTGACAACTTTTATTTCCACCTGAGAGAAACAGTGTGAGCTAAACTATTACCAAGGCTATTCCTGACAGTCCCACGGTCCCTCTGTAAGGTGCCTCAGACCTGGTCCCTCTGGAACGTGCCTCAGACCTGGTCCCTATGGGCCGATCCTGCCTCGCCAAGCAAAATCTGCCTCTGCTGGGCCTCCCAGCCATCTCACAGGGACAGGAAATGTATGGATACCATGAGGGTGATTAGTTCTGTCTTCTGACAATCAGTAGACTCATTTCACTGCTTTATGGACTCACAGTGCCTTCATTCTGTCCTAGGGAAATGATGTTCTAGAAGAAGAGGCCGGATCACCCACACAAGAAGATGGAAAAAGACCTGGTCTTTTGCTCCCTTTTATTATATTTCTTTCCCGGGTATTCTCTGAAGGGTAGAGAAAGGGGCACTGGTGTGACTTGGTGGCACTGCTCAAGGGTGTGGCTTTGGGGAAAGGTCGTCTTCTGGATGGAATATCAAAGCAAGCAGGGTATCTAAGGACCTCAGCAGCCTTCCTGGCTCTTTCTGGGCCTCTGAGCCAAGGCTGCAGAAGATACATGGAGTTCTCCATCTACGTTGAGTAGATCCTGAAGCTTCTTGGGCAACTGCCATCACCTTCCTTCCTGCTTCAGCTTCTCAGCTGAGTCTCACAGAACTGCTCTAGCAGCCCCAAAGTTCATCTGCAGCAGGAGAACAGCTTCCTCCCCTTGGGGGAACCGACTGTTAGGCAGTAGGTTTTCCTGCTTTAGTGAAGAAAACGGCTGATGTTACAGTAGCAGAAGGATCACAGCCCTGGCGGCACAGCAAAGGTGAGGTGAAGAGACGTTAGCAGCTCAGCGTGCACTAGTGTTTGTAGGCTATTGGAACGAGTCTCTTTACCATCGTTCAGGCCTCAAGTAGATATTTTATTTTAATTGCAAGAGTTGGTTTACAATGTTGTGTTAGTTTCTGCTGTAAAGCCACGTGAATCAATTATACATATACATATATCCACTCTTTTTTTAGATTCTTTTCCCATATAGGCCATTACAGGGTACTGAGTAGAGTCCCCTGTGCTCTACAGCAGGTCCTTATTAGTTATCTATTTTATATATAGTAGTGTGTATATGTCAATCCCAATCTCCCAATTTATCCCTCCCCTCCCTTGCCCCCCGCCATAACCATAAGTTTGTTTTCTACACCTGTGACTATATTTCTGTTTTGTAAATAAGGTCAATCATATCTTCAGTCGAAAGAATTTTGTTTCTAGTAAGCCGAGAAGCGAAGGAACGACCTACATATAGAGCAAGGAAGTGGCGGGGGGGAGGGGAGGCGAGCTTGGAATCCCACCTGGGATTGTAATACCAGGCGTCCCAGGAACCGGTGTCTCTTCCGTCTGCTCCTCTGAGGTGCCTCCACAGAAGGGCAACCTCTAGAGCAAACCTGCATCCCAGCCTGGATGCAGATGTCATGCTAGTCGCTTCTGCTTTGGCCATGGCAGTTGCTTGGTGGGTGGTGTGGTGTGCAGGGGGTGCGCATGTGCACATGGCCACTCTCTCCTGGCCAAGTAGTGCCGGAGGAGGGGTGGTCGCCCAGGCTGTGCCTCTGCCGAACGCACACGCCAACCAAGCCGGGGTTGGGCCCTACCTCCCCTCGGTTGATGTCTTCAGGGCGCAAGGCTCCGAGTTCTCCATTGTGATTGTCGTCCCCAGTAGAATATTTGCTTCTAAAAGGCACAGGGCAGTACGTGCTTTCCGCCTGACATTCCATATGTGGTTTCCACCTGACATGCTGTACAAAGTAGATGTATGTTTCTTCCTCTCCCTTTCACCAAGGAAAAAAAAACCGGGTGGGGGGCTTGAAAAAATAACATCTAAAACTGTCCCCTTCTCATCTTACACGACTGTAGGTTTCTGGTCAGCCCCTTAAAACATCCTCAGAATAGCAAATTAAGTCTCAAAGAAAATAAATCATAATTTTGCAAGTGATGCGATTCTTTGATTTGAGGTGCAAAATTACGGGACCAAAGAGCTTTAATTGCCACTTTATGTATTAGTCATTTCGCAGAGCCTTGTTGTCATAAACACACCCCACGTGCACCGACAGACACAGGCCGGAGCCTGGGATCACTTCCACCGTGGCTCTCCTAGCTCTTCCAGCCTGGTTTAGCTCTGCTCTGGGCCCGGGTGTGTGTCCGAATCCCACAATCTCCCCAGAGCCTGATTTCCCAGGAACGAAGGCTGGAAAGGGGCCAGTTAAGGAAACAGAGCAGAACAGAGCGAGAACACAAACGTACCCACACAGTTTCCTTTATTGTCCACTCTCCCCACTTAATTATTGTCTTTTTTTTAACATATGATTTGATGTTTTTTTGTCTCCATCCTTAAGATTTTTATTTTAAGGACAGCAAAGCAGAGAAAAACACAGCCAGGTCCTCTCTAACTGCCTTAACTCCATTACAGGCCAGAGGACATTCGCATTTATAGGTATGGAGTGTGACAATAACAATGACTTTGACATTGCCAGCATGAAAGCACTGGACAATAAGCTGTGCTCTGCGGTCTGCTTACCCGGTGAGTGGCAGTCTGCTGAACATGAACTTGGTGGGAGATGCTCCCCTGCTCACACCCCTTCTCGCACCCTGGGACACCCATCTCCTGCCCTGCAGTTCCTGCAATAAGGCATGGGCTTTGTTAAGGTGCTGGGAGCCAGTTGCTGAAAGGAAGTGAGGCGGCCTCGGGAGAGTCCTTGGGCAAAGAGCGACTCTGCTCTAAACGAATCTATTTGGGCATGGAGAAAGGCGCAAAAATACCCCCAAAGCCTTCCGATTTGGCCTGACCATGCCCCCTCCATCATGATCTTGCAGATCCCATGGCAGGGGGCCTGGTCTTGTTTCCATCAACAGGCAGTTTAAGGCAGACACGGCCTCTGTCATAAGGTCTTGGAAAGAGAGCCTGAGCCCTTGAAAAGGGAACCTGTAACCCCTCAGAGGAGAGTGGTTAGTAAGGATCAGAGAGGAATGTCAAAGCCTGCATTTTATAGACTAGCTCTGTGACCCAGTGAGCCCTGGGCGACCACCAGTTGCCTTGTGCTCCCTAGATTTGGATCCCAAAGGAACGATCAGGGGTCGAGGGTGACTCTTCTCCCTGGTGCCCTAACTCTATAAATTCAATCAGGGCCATCAACGTGCCCCTTATTCCTTTTCATGACACTAAACTGAATCCGGGATGAGTTCTCAGGAGGAGCCCACCTGTCAGTCACACTCTGCGCACTGATGTCTCTCTGCTCCGTGCTCACCAAGGGCTTCACCAACCATGGCTCTAAAGCCACATCTTGCCCGGTGGACTAGGTTGAAATTGCCCCTCCTGGGTTCACAGGAGAGACTTCCTTCACGTTGCGTGGTTTGTAATCTCTTAAACATGCCCTGGACATACTTAAGCTTCAGGACAGCCACGTTCCTTCATGGGTCCAGTGCTTTACTCTCTTGGCGACGTGGTTACAGGTGCTGGAGGGACACAAACTCCTGTGGTTGCCACTCTCCATCAGCTTGCAAAAGACCCAGGTCCTCACCCCTCTGGCCCCATGCAGGCTTGTGGAGGAAGCCATAATCCCCAGAGACGCCTCCCACGGCCTTCCCAGGGGCTCTCCGGTCCCTTCCCTCTTAGCGTTGACCCAGCCAGGCTTGGGCCAGAGTGGCTGAGGTCCAGGGTACACTTCACTTCCTGCCTTCCAATGCTTTATCTGCCTTCTGTCTGTCCATTTGTTTCTCATGTCTTTTTGTCAAATGTACGTCTGTCTGTCCAGTTTGTTTATTTTGAAACTCATTTAGGTTATCCAGACTTCGTGTGAAAGTTCATGTTCACCCACACCCAACCCCAAGCTTGCTGGGCGCACGCACATCCGAGGTGCCCTCACTGAGGCTTCCGTTCCTAACTGGCAAGAGCCTGTATTTAATATGCTGAAATTTTCCAGGAAAAAAAAATATTTGTGAGACTAGATTAATCCCTGTTCCACAAAAGCGGGGATGCTTCTGTGACAAAGGTTACAGGAAGGATTTGTTTTGGTCACTAGTTGGGGAAGATGCCATCTCTGCCCTCACTCCGCCCTGAGTCTGTGGCAGCTGTGCCGGCCAGCCGCTCACTGGGTTTCAAGAGAGGAATCTAGGCTCCTGCCTCCCCGCAGTGGCTCCCCACCAACCCCCGTGTTTGGCAGAGAGAGCTCCTGGGAATTGTTTCAGCCACCCATGCTGGTGGAAACTGACCCCAGGCCTTGTGCTTCCTCCTCTCCCTAACTCCTTCCGGCCAACCTGCTGGTGGATGTTTATTCCACTCTGGGATTGCGGCAGGGGAGCGAGACCTGGAAGGAAAACAATGCCTGGGCTTCTTTATGGTGATCTCGAGAGCCAGCCATTCTCAGATTAAACTGGCTTCACCGTTCAGGCCAGACATGAAACCGAATGACAGTGGCGGCTGCCGGGAGAGGGAGTTGAGGGTCGCATCGTAGCCTCACCCCGAGGTCTCAAGGGCTCTTACGGGAGAAGGAAAGTGCATCTGCTCTCTTGGTAAAATGTTTCTCGGGTTCTGCTGTTAGCGTCACACTGGTAGTAAAGAGCTGGGGGACTCTCTGGAAGCATCTGTCGGGTAAATGTCAGGTTAATGACAGGAGCATCCACTGTGGTAGGTCCCGTGGAATCAACAGACCTCACCACGCTCAGCTGTAAGTTCAAAGTTCCATCCTATGACTGAGGTGCCTCAGGCTGGCTTGGCCATCAGGACAGATTCTCAGGCACTTGGTCTCCCTCTCCACGCTGTTTCCCTCCCCACATGGATGCCACTCCACTCACGGAGCGCCCACAAGGAGGGGGCCCGGGGAGAATCCCATGGTCCACCCTCCCCAGGCCCACAGGTGCTCTGCCAGGAGCCCCAGCTCGCGGCAAGGATGGCTCAGGTCCCCATCCTCGCTGCTCTCATCAGCCTTGTGGGAGTGATGTTGAGAAAGCACCTGTGTCATTCCAGCACCTCTTCCGCTAAGAAGCCTCTGGGTCTTCTTTGGCCCTGAGACCAAGGTGGGGGGGGTGGGGCGATGGTATGTTCTGAGATTGTTCTGCAAGGTTCTCTAAGGGAGGAAATCTGAGTTGACCATTGTAGGTGGTGAGCCGATTAGAAGCGTGAGGCCATGCTAGGTAGACGGGGCCCCAAGGAACCTGACGGTGTATCACACAGGCGTCAGGATAGTGGCCAGGGGACCAGTGACAATTCTGTGAAAAGGCTCTGGGGAGTGTGATGGGAAAAAGCAAAGATAATTTGAGTTTATTAGTGGAAATACAAATGTTTTTGTTTTGTTTTGTTTTGTTTTTTGTGGTACGCGTGCCTCTCACTGTTGTGGCCTCTCCCATTGCGGAGCACAGGCTCCGGACGCGCAGGCTCAGCGGCCATGGCTCACGGGCCCAGACGCTCCGTGGCATCTGGGATTTTCCCGGACCGGGGCATGAACCCGTGTCCTCTGCATCGGCAGGCAGACTCTCAACCACTGCGCCACCAGGGATGCCAGATACAGATGTTTTTAAATGATGGCATTGGACAGGAGTGGGCATACCGATGAAATCTAAAAGTACTTATGGAGGGAATTCCCTGGCCGTCCAGAGGTTAGGACTCAGCACTTTCACTTCAGTGGCCTGGTTCAATCCCTGGTCGGAGAACTAAGATCCTCCAAGCCACTGCACAGCCAAAACCAAAACAAAGAAAAGTACTTATGGAGACCTGAAATAACCCAAGACTAAGACGCCACTAGGAAGGGTTATGCTTCGCAGATACTAAGGAAAAATCGGAATTAACTTTCTCTTTTCTTGGAGAGAAACTCTACAAGATGGTGGAACTGTTACAGACCTTAAATTTAATTAGTGGCTGGGTAGAGGCAGGAAAGAGGTGTGTGGAATCCCCCTAGATGTGCTCCCCAAATCTGCCTCTAGAGGTCTCCTCACTCCCCCGTTTCTGAGCCTGAGGATGGAATTAAGTGGGAACCACCTTTCTCTACCTCCCGTGAAGGATTTTCAATCTCCAGGCTCCCTTTTCTGGCTGAGGGCTGGACAGAATGGCAGCACTCGCTCAGGAAGTCCTCCTGCGCCTTCCAGGCTTACATTCTGCATCCAGGATGCACGGAGCAGCAGGGTTTCGCCGAGGGTCTGGCAGAAGCCTTTTTAGAGGAAAGAGCACCACCGACTGTACTAAGAAGCTGGGGAGATCAGAGACTTCAGGTCTGAGTCTTGAGGCTGTTTCAGAAGGAGCCAGTTTTCAGCCCTGGCTCAGAATCTGGACCGGTGGTGTTTGTAGCAAGGACTCAAGAATTCAGAGCCAGGCAGCCTGGCAGCCAGTGGTGGTGACGGCGAGGCTGCGGCAGTGTTTTGATTTGACTTTCTGTGTGTGTGTGTGTGTGCGTGTGTGTGTGTGTGTGTGTGTGTGTGTGTCTTCTCTCCTTTTTACCATTTGCTTTTGGTCTTTCATACCAAACAGCCGCAGTTCCGGAGTCCTGCCCATTAAACACAGAGAAATAAGTATAAGATCTACCAAATTATATAAAATGAAGGAACAACTTATTTCATCTGGGGGTTCCTAACTTAAAAGGGCAATCTTGCCTGCTCTTCATCCTGTCACCCTTAGAGCGGTAAAGCACTGTGGACCCATGTGCCGGACTCCGGTACCCCCAGGGAGTACAGATCTCCGCATTCCATCTGGCTGTGAGAGATACCTAAACATTTCCTGTCCCACTCACTCCCCTTCCCCTGGGGTCCACCTCCACAAGACTATTATTAGAGCCTTAGGGCGGATTAGCACACCAGGACATTTATGGGTATACACAATTTATACCCGCTGAATCCCAGTGCTTCTGCCATTAAAGGGTTTTGTGTCTTGGGCTGGCCTAACCTGAAGCTGACCCCAGACATTGGTGAGTGGCCTCCCTCAAATGTGACACAGTGAGCCTCACGCCCACCCTCCAGGGTCAGCTGGCTCCGTCCACGAACTGAGCCCTCTGAAGGGCATGGCTCTCGGCTCTGCCCTGGAAGAGATCACCGTGTGCTGGAGGATCCAGCAATTTCCACACAGCATGAGAAATTGGGTGGTCGTACGGGCCAGTGTGGGAACACTTCGGAGCATGCTGGACCCCATCTGGCTTCAGGGGGTGCCTTCTGGGGGCAGGTGCTGGAAGAGGCAGCTCAGCAGTCCTCGGCCACAGAATGGAAGGCTTTCCCCAACCTCAGGGGGTTAGGGCTTCATCCTCTCCCTTCAGAAGGGGCATCTCGCTGCACTGGGGGGACTGAATCAGATGGAGTCAGTCTGTGGGATGGGAGGACGACTTGGGGGAGATGAGTGTAGCCTGAACAAGGCCTGGGGGGCGGATGGTTTTCGCGCACATTCTGTGAGTCAGGCGCCCTGCTCACCACTCTTCCATGTCACCTCGCTTAGTCTCACAGCATCCCTTGGGAGTAAGTACTTGTCTCCCATCTGATGGATGGGAAAACCTGGGCTCCAAGTACAGTGACCTGCCCAAGGTCACACAGTCAGTACGTTACAAGCTGGGGCTGTATCCCGGTTTTCTGACTACAGATTTAGACCTTACTAGAGCTTGAACAAGCAGGAGGTCAGGATGGATTGGATACAGAGCATGAAGGAGAGAGAAGCACCAAGAGTGTGTTTCCAGCATGGGCAGCGGGTGCTTCTCGTGCAGGAACTGCAGTACAAGGGGGCAAGATGATGAGTTTCGTGGATGGCACCCGGGGGACCCCAAAGCTCTGGAGCTAATGTCTCCTGGGGTTGGTGGCACCAGCTGATAGCAACTCTCGGTGGGCTGTTCAGGTGCAGAAGGAGAGGAACAGCTGTCACTCTGTTCTCTGCCATGCCATTTGGTCCCTGCCACCCTGCTGGGCAGCCAGTCCCTTCCTGCCCCACCCTGGCCCCCACAGCAAACACTAACTCTGAGCCCAAATTAACACACTCTTCTCCCTCCCCTTCACCTCCTCCTGCTCTCGTGAAAGTCTCAGCCAGACTCAGTTTCTTTTCCTGGTCCGCTGTAACACTTAGGCAAACTTCAAGACCAAATAAAGATACAAAGGCGGAGCCTACAGCAAGCTCACAAAACAAGGACCATCCTGCATGTCCCTCCATCAGAGGGCCACAGTGGCCATTACTGTCCCTCGCCCAGTGGACGCCACTGCTCCCAAGTTTCACGTGCTGTGGTTTGCACCCTGTGGGAGTTCCAGGTAATGCGCATCTTGCCAGTTTTCGTGCCAAACTCCGTACTGTCCTGCCAGAGACACCATCTACACCAAACCAAAGGTCCGGTAACCTTCCTTTCCTCTTCTCAGGTGCCTGGCAGGCTGACGACAACGTGGTCAGTCGTCGGAACACGCAGTGCAGACGCTCATCTTCTGGCAGCCTGGAGGACCCCGAGAACAGGCTCTGCGTGTGGGATCCTTTGGCCATCTGAGAGCCTTAGCCCCTGTACCAGGGCTCTCCTCCCGTTCTCACATCCCATCCTGGCCTCATGGCACCACTGACCTCCTGGGCATCCTCAGCAAGACACACGGAGACTTTTGAGACCCACGTGAAAGCTGGATGCTGAGGGCACCTGACCCTTCTCCCAGACGCATCTTCTTCCGCAACCGTGATCCTTCCCCTCTCAGAAGGGACTGGAAACCTCTTTTCTCCTTGTGGGCTAAAGCCACTCGAACTGCAGCTCATGAGACCCTTTGCAGAGAGTCTCTGGAATGTTTCCACTGTATCTTGATCTTCAGGTGGAGCTGTGGCCTACAGACTGGTTATTTCTTGTGCATCTTTTCTTTTTTTTCTCCTTAGGAGGTAGACCAAGAAGACTCAAGAGTTTGGGTGACTTCATTACAAACACCCATCTGGCATTCTCTAGTCTCTGGGACATCATAACCAATCTGAGACCTGCAGTTTGGGGTGGCGTTGGGGGATGACTCCTGTGAGAAGGGAAAGCCATATTGCACTGTAAGTGGGGTTTCCCTCAAAATGCATTAGGAGCTCCTCTCTCAAGGACAAGAAGCAGTGGCAACCACCAGAAGGTTGGTTGGGAAAACAGTTCTTGCTTCTGGTAGCAGAGGCTATGCCTCGTGTGTCTGCTTAGGAAGGAGGCCTTGAATCTGAGAACCCCTCAGTTAAGTGATGACCTACCGGGGACTTCTTTATGATCAGGTGCACTCAGGAAGGCCTGGGGCTCCATCCTAAGGTGACACTGCAAAGGCATTTTTGACCCCCTCTATGTACCAGGCACTTGCTAGGGACTGTCGTATATTATCACGTTTCATCACTACCGCCCTGTCAGGTGGCATTCTTATCCCTGCTGCCCCCGTCTCCACCCCGCTTTTCTGAAAGTGTTGAAGAAAGAAGCTGAGAGAGGGGTGGACCGGTGGTTCTCATTTGGTGCCCAGGAACCCCAAAGGAGGTTGGGGGAAGGGCTGAGCTGGGGTCAGTGGTGGTCTGGGAGGCTCCCCACCCCACCGGATTTCCTCCCCTGTCCTCCAGATCAGCTGAGCCTGATGGGGGGAGCCGGAGGTACTGCCTTCCATAGGCTCATCAGAGATTTAGAGATATTGTTCAAATCACATGTGCACCCCACCTCACTCTGGTGTAGGGCATAGAAATAACAGCCTGAAACAGCAAGACCGTAAGCTGTGGGCTGTTCCTCCCTCAACACTAGTGTTATCAATGGATTCCTCATAGCTCTCTGATAGATGCATTGTCTGCTGGCTTTTGGAAGAGGTGGTTATTTAGTGAAGCATGAGATTGAGAAGCAAAGTGGGATCCAACATTTTGTGAGGCTGAGATATGACAGATCCCTAGGCTATGCCCACCATGATGGCCTGAATTAGTAGTTGGAATTGTTGCCCTAGAAGAGCTTTTCAGGGTCCTTCCCAAGGCCTCAAAGAGAGCTCAGTGCCGGGGAATGTTTTGCACCTCCTGAGTTGCTGCTTTGCGCCACCAGGTGCGTGGTGACCCTCACTGCCTGGTGGTTGTGGTTCACATCCTGCCCTGGGGGTGGGCAGGGGGAGGCCTGTGGTCTTGACAGACACTACATGAGCCAAGCCTGAATCTCAGCTTCTGCCTTGAGTTCCCGTGTCCACCCGCTCTGAAATCCTGCAGTGGGCTCTGCTGTTTCAGGCCCCATTTAATGTCCTTCCTTTCCCCGAAACATTCTTACAGCCCCTTTCATATTGATGATTCCAGCAATAACCACACTTCCTGATCTCCTTTAAGTCTGAGTCCCAGAAGCACTAGGGAAGGGGGCGCTCCCTTAGCCTGGGGTGGTGGTATACAGATCCACCTCCTCTCCCGGCAGGTAGTATTCAGAGTGTGGTGTTACCTGAGATGAAGGAGATGCAGGTAAACAGTTGCCACAGTGGCCAGGAACCCTAAGAGGAAGCCATTGTCTTCACCCTTTCTGGAGGTTCTGTCTTCTCCCAGGAAGAGGCTCAGAAAGATTCCTCAAGGCCTTGGTTCCATAACCAAGACATACCCGGGTGAGAAGTGGCCCTTCACTCCTGTTCTCAGACAGTTCCTGCTCTCTCCCCCATCCCCTCACCTCTTTGCCCTCATTTAGCTCTTTGGCGAGCAGAAATATCCCATCCAAAAGGGCTGGGATCAGGGAACAGGGCACAGAGCCTGTTCGGGGAAGAGGACAGCCGCCCCAGTCATCATCTGGAGATGGTCATGTTGTTAGCAGTTGACCCACAGAGAATATGACGGGGCCTGGTTTCTCACACAAGGACACAGACTAACCAGAGGCCTGGGGCTCCTTCCTGCCACACTCAGGTCGGACCTCACCTATGAGCTCACTTCCGGGTGGTGTGGTGATCCCAGCCTTCTCACAGAGCCCTTTTTCCTTCTCCTCCCCAGTCCCATCCCACCAGAGGTCATGCCCACGCTGGGGCATCTCCTGGGTACGGATCCACACACGTTAAGCTATCTCACCTGGTGAGAGTTTGTGTCCTGTTCACCTGACCTGGGCATGCTGCTTGCTCACTTTGCTTTAGGATCTGCACACCTACTGTGTGTAAGTATGTGTGTACTGTTGTGCCAGCTGTGTACCCCTCACTCCCTGGAGTACACTCATGGGCACACTACAGTGGGGACGTCAAGGATGCAATATTTATGGACTGCTGCATGATTCTTAAAAATGAATAAAACTGTTCACAAGGGAAGGAGAGCTATTAATTGCGCAGTTGGCTTATTTGTGAAAGTTTCTGTCCGACTTTCTCCAGCACGCTTTTAATACTTTGACTCAATAACAACTCACACTGCAGAAATATAGAAGATCATGAGAGATTACTACAAGAAAATCTATGCCAATAAAATGGACAACCTGGAAGAAATGGACAAATTCTTACAAATGCACAACTTGCCAAGACTGAATCAGGAAGGAATAGAAAATATGAATAGACCAATCACAAGCACTGAAATGGAAACTGTGTTTAAAAATCTTCCAAAAACAGAAGCCCAGGACCAGATGGCTTCACAGGCGAATTCTATCAGACATTTAGAGAAGAGCTAACACCTATCCTTCTCAAACTCTTCCAAAATATAGCAGAGGGAGGAGCACTCCCAAACTCATTCTACGAGGCCACCATCACCTTGATACCAAAACCAGGCAAGGATGTCACAAAGAAAGAAAACTACAGGCCAATGTCACTGATGAACATAGATGCAAATTTCCTCAACAAAATACTAGCAAACAGAATCCAACAGCACATTACAAGGATCAAACACCATGATCAAATGGGGTTTATTCCAGGAAAGCAAGGATTCTTCAATATACGCAAATCAATCAATGTGATACACCATATTAACAAATTGAAGGAGAAAAACCATATGATCATCTCAATAGATGCAGAGAAAGCTTTTGACAAAATTCAACAGCCATTTATGATAAAAACCCTGCAGAAATTAGGCATACAGGGAAATTTCCACAAGATAATAAAGGCCATATATGACAAACCCACAGCCAACATTGTCCTCAATGGTGAAAAGCTGAGACCATTTCCACTAAGATCAGGAATAAGACAACGTGGCCCACTCTCACCACACTTATTCAACTTAGTTTTGGAAGTTTTAGCAACAGCAATCAAAGCAGAAAAGGAAATAAAAGCAATCCAAATTGGAAAAGAAGAAGTAAAGCTGTCACTGTTTGCAGATGACATGATACTATACATAGAGAATCCTAAAGATGCTACCAGAAAACTACTAGAGCTAATCAATGAATTTGGTAAAGTAGCAGGATACAAAATTAATGCTCAGAAATCTCTGGCATTCCTGTACACTAATGATGAAGAATCTGAATGTGAAATCAAGAAAACACTCCCATTTACCATTGCAACAAAAATAATAAAATACCTAGGAATAAACCTACCTAAGGAGACAAAAGACCTGTATGCAGAAAATTATAAGACACTGATGAAAGAAATGAAAGATGATACAAATAGATGGAGAGATATAGCATGCTCCTGGATTGGAAGAATCGATACTGTGAAAATGACTCTACTACCCAAAGCAATCTACAAGTTCAATGCAATCCCTATCAAACTACCACTGGCATTTTTCACAGAACTGGAAGAAAACATTTCAAACTTTGTTTGGAAAAACAAAAGACTCCGAATAGCCAAAGCAATCTTGAGAATGAAAAACGGAGCTGGAGGAATCAGGCTCCCTGACTTCAGACTACACTACAAAGCTACAGTAATCAAGACAGTGTTTTACGGGCACAAAAACAGAAAGATAGATCAATGGAACAGGATAGAAAGCCCAGAGATAAACCCACGCACATATGGTCAACTTATCTTTGATCAAGGAGGCAGGAATGTACAGTGGAGAAAGGACAGCCTCTTCAATAAGTGGTGCTGGGAAAACTGGACAGGGACCTGTAAAAGTATGAGATTAGATCATTCCCTAACACCATACACCAAAATAAGCTCAAAATGGATTAAAGACCTAAATGTAAGGCCAGAAACTATCAAAGTCTTAGAGGAAAACATAGGCAGAACACTCTAGGACATAAATCCCAGCAAGATCCTTTTGGACCCACCTCCTAGAGAAATGGAAATAAAAACAAAGATAAACAAATGGGACCTAATGAAACTTCAAAGCTTTTGCACAGCAAAGGACACCATAAACAAGACCAAAGGACAACCCTCGGAATGGGAGAAAATATTTGCAAATGAAGCAACTGACAAAGGATTAATCTCCAAAATTTAAAAACAGCTCATGCAGCTCAAGAGCCAAAAAACAAACAACCCAATCCAAAAATGGGCAGAAGACTTAAATAGGCATTTCTCCAAAGAAGATATACAGACTGCCAACAAACACATGAAAGAATGCTCAACATCATTAATCATTAGAGAAATGCAAATCAAAACTACAATGAGATATCATCTCACACCAGTCAGAATGGCCATCATCAAGAAATCTAGAAACAATAAATGCTGGAGAGGGTGTGGAGAAAAGGGAACACTCTTGCACTGCTGGTGGGAATGTGAATTGGTACAGCCACTATGGAGAACAGTATGGAGGTTCCTTAAAAGACTAAAAATAGAACTACCATATGACCCAGCAATCCCACTACTAGGCATATACCCTGAGAAAACCATACTTCAATAAGAGGCATGTACCAATATGGTCATTGCAGCTCTATTCACAATAGCCAGGAGATGGAAACAACCTAACTGTCCATCATCGGATGAATGGATAAAGAAGATGTGGCACATATATACAATGGAATATTACTCAGCCATAAAAAGAAACGAAACTGAGCTATTTGTAATGAGGTGGATAGACCTAGAGTCTGTCATACAGAGTGAAGTAAGTCAGAAAGAGAACGACAAATACCGTATGCTAACACATATATATGGAATTTAAAAAAAAATTTCATGAAGAACCTAGGGGTAAAACAGGAATAAAGTCACAGACCTACTTGAGAATGGACTTGAGGATATGGGGAGGGGGAAGGGTAAGCTGTGACAAAGCGAAAGAGAGGCATGGACATATATACACTACGGAACGTAAGGTAGATAGATAGTGGGAAGCAGCCGCAGAACACAGGGAGATCAGCTCGGTGCTTTGTGACCGCCTGGAGGGGTGGGATGGGGAGGGTGGGAGGGAGGGAGATGCATGAGGGAAGGGATGTGGGAACAGATGTATATGTATGACTGATGCACTTGGTTATAAAGCAGAAACTAATAAAAAAATAAAAATAAAAACAATAAATACGTGGGAAGAAAAAAAAAAACTTTGACTCAAGACAAGCTGGACATGGAGGAGTGAGAGAGGGCAAGGGGTAGAGGGAAAGACATGTTTCTGGGTGGGAGCTGGTGTACCAACCCCCGGGCACAGCTCCTGCGCAGAGGCTTGATATGGAGCCCTCACCTCCACCCACCCACAGCAATCAGAGTAGAAAAGGAAATAAAAGTAATCCAAATTGGGAAAGAAGATGTAAAGCTGTCACTGTTTGCAGATGACATGATTCTATACATAGAGAATCCTAAAGATGCTACCAGAAAACTACTAGAGCTAATCAATGAATTTGGTAAAGTAGCAGGATACAAAATTAATGCACAGAAATCTCTGGCATTCCTGTACACTAATGATGAAGAATCTGAAAGTGAAATCAAGAAAACACTCCCATTTACCATTGCACCAAAAAGAATAAAATACCTAGGAATAAACCTACCTAAGGAGACAAAAGACCTGTATGCAGAAAATTATAAGACACTGATGAAAGAAATGAAAGATGATACAAATAGATGGAGAGATATACCATGCTCCTGGATTGGAAGACTCGATATTGTGAAAATGACTCTACTACCCAAAGCAATCTACCGGTTCAATGCAATCCCTATCAAACTACCACTGGCATTTTTCACAGAACTGGAACAAAACATTTCAAACTTTGTTTGGAAAAACAAAAGACTCCGAATAGCCAAAGCAATCTTGAGAATGAAAAACGGAGCTGGAGGAATCAGGCTCCCTGACTTCAGACTACACTACAAAGCTACAGTAATCAAGACAGTGTTTTACGGGCACAAAAACAGAAAGATAGATCAATGGAACAGGATAGAAAACCCAGAGATAAACCCACGCACATATGGTCAACTTATCTTTGATCAAGGAGGCAGGAATGTACAGTGGAGAAAGGACAGCCTCTTCAATAAGTGGTGCTGGGAAAACTGGACAGGGACCTGTAAAAGTATGAGATTAGATCATTCCCTAACACCATACACCAAAATAAGCTCAAAATGGATTAAAGACCTAAATGTAAGGCCAGAAACTATCAAAGTCTTAGAGGAAAACATAGGCAGAACACTCTAGAACATATCCCAGCAAGATCCTTTTGGACCCACCTCCTAGAGAAATGGAAATAAAAACAAAGATAAACAAATGGGACCTAATGAAACTTCAAAGCTTTTGCACAGCAAAGGACACCATAAACAAGACCAAAGGACAACCCTCGGAATGGGAGAAAATATTTGCAAATGAAGCAACTGACAAAGGATTAATCTCCAAAATTTAAAAACAGCTCATGCAGCTCAAGAGCCAAAAAACAAACAACCCAATCCAAAAATGGGCAGAAGACTTAAATAGGCATTTCTCCAAAGAAGATATACAGACTGCCAACAAACACATGAAAGAATGCTCAACATCATTAATCATTAGAGAAATGCAAATCAAAACTACAATGAGATATCATCTCACACCAGTCAGAATGGCCATCATCAAGAAATCTAGAAACAATAAATGCTGGAGAGGGTGTGGAGAAAAGGGAACACTCTTGCACTGCTGGTGGGAATGTGAATTGGTACAGCCACTATGGAGAACAGTATGGAGGTTCCTTAAAAGACTAAACATAGAACTACCATATGACCCAGCAATCCCACTACTAGGCATATACCCTGAGAAAACCATACTTCAAAAAGAGGCATGTACCAAAATGTTCATTGCAGCTCTATTCACAATAGCCCAGAGATGGAAACAACCTAAGTGTCCATCATCGGATGAATGGATAAAGAAGATGTGGCACATATATACAATGGAATATTACTCAGCCATAAAAAGAAACGAAACTGAGCTATTTGTAATGAGGTGGATAGACCTAGAGTCTGTCATACAGAGTGAAGTAAGTCAGAAAGAGAACGACAAATACCGTATGCTAACACATATATATGGAATTTAAAAAAAAATGTCATGAAGAACCTAGGGGTAAAACAGGAATAAAGTCACAGACCTACTTGAGAATGGACTTGAGGATATGGGGAGGTGGAAGGGTAAGCTGTGACAAAGTGAAAGAGAGGCATGGACATATATACACTACGGAACGTAAGGTAGATAGATAGTGGGAAGCAGCCGCAGAGCCCAGGGAGATCAGCTTGGTGCTTTGTGACCGCCTGGAGGGGTGGGATGGGGAGGGTGGGAGGGAGGGAGATTCATGAGGGAAGGGATGTGGGAACAGATGTATATGTATGACTGATTCACTTTGTTATAAAGCAGAAACTAATAAAAAAATAAAAATAAAATAAAAATTAAAACAATAAATACTTGGGAAGAAAAAAAAACTTTGACTCAAGACAAGCTGGACATGGAGGAGTGAGAGAGGGCAAGGGGTAGAGGGAAAGACATGTTTCTGAGTGGGAGCTGGTGTACCATCCCCTGGGCACAGCTCCTGCGCAGAGGCCTGATAAGGAGCCCTCACCTCCACCCACCCCCTTCAACCAGAGAACTTCCAACTGCTGCTCCTCAATAATTGAAGAGCAGGAAAGCTGGTGACTAGAGGGAGGCTGGGGGAGGGGAGGAGGAAGGACCACAGTCCACCGTTAGTGCGTCACTTAAAGGCTGGTGAAATTAATGGGGCAAATGACCCCAGTCACAGAATTTGGCAAGTCCACGGCTTTCCTGGGTTTCACCCACCGGCTCTGTCTCCTCGGCAATCTGGAAAGGAGGGAGAGCACTTGCGAAGAAGCCTCTGGAATGTCAGCTTCTGGGAATCTTGCTGAGGACGGGGCGGGGAGGGAGCGCTTACCGGGAAACACTGGATTACCCTAGCCGCCTTGGGGTGTCTGCGACCGGGGCTGCGGTTTCTGCGGACCTGAGCGGCAGGTGGCATCGGAGAGTCAGACCTGCTTGCGGGCACCAAGACGACACTCGGTCGGGAGACAGGGACAGGCCACAAAAACGTGAGGAAGTGCCACTCGCAGCCCAGAGGAGAGGAAAGGAAAGCCCCAAGCATGCACCCAGCCCTGGCCCCCGCGCCACGGGCTGCGTCCCAGGAGCCGTCGCCACCTCTGAGCAGCCCAGATGGGAAGGGGGTGGGGCGGAGTACGGTTCCCGCGGCGAACTGCTCGCTGAGGGCCCCGGGGCCTCTGCGGGAGCGCCGAGCCGCGCGCCTCTCCGAGCCCTGCGCGGGGCCCTCGGGCGGGAATGCGCGGAGCCGGGACGCGATGGCGGGTAGGGGACTGGGTCGCGCGCGGGAGAGGGCGGCAGGAGGGAGCTGGAAGAGAGTTACCGCGTGAGAGAGCGGTTAAGAGCCCGCGGTCTCTTTGGAGATGCCCTGGCCAATGGCAGAAGCGGAAGCTGTTTATATGGGCGGGGCGTCGCCACGGCAGCAGGAGACGCCTTGTGAGCGGCTACTGAGTGCCGGTCCCTGGCCGCTGGCTTTCAGAGAGGCGCCGGCGGGCGTGAGTGGCGACGAGGATTGCTGGCTGGGCCCTCGAGCTGGGAGCAGAGAGCCGCGGTGAGGGTGGGCGGTGGGAGGAATTTCTTTGAGAACCTTCCTTTGGCCCGGGCTGCGCTCTGAGCCAGGTAAGAGACGGGGAGGGCTGCAGGCCGTGGGAAGGGAGGGCGTCAGTACCAGCCCGCTCTCCCATCCGTCCCCGACGGAAGTGGTGGGCCCGGGGACTGACATCAGAGGCGTTTGGGGGACACTCACTTCCCGCCCCCTTATAACTCTCTGTATTGTTTCCTTCCTTCCCCTTGATCCCCATCCTAATATCCCTTTTCAAAGATCAGACGACCTCCCCCGCCCCCCGACCCGTCGTACTGCCCTCCTGGACTCTCTCGCCCCATTTCCATTGGTTGTGGACGGAGAGAGGGGTGTTAATTCCCCGCTTTGAGGGAGAAAGGGGTGGCCTCGCATGCCCCTACACTATTCCCTCGTTTGGCTAATTAAGTCTCCTCTAAAAGATCCAAGAGGAAAAGAGCGAGGCGAACCCCGTGTGGGTCGGACCCCCGGGCACACCTTCTGTTTCCCAGACCTCGGCAGTAAAAGATCCTCCCCAGCTGCAGGAAGGATTTTAGTAAGAGCCTCCCCCCTCGCCCACACTCTCCCCTCGGGGGTGGGGAAAGAGGGCTCAGTTCCCGCTCTGGTCCCCGCAGGCACCACATTCCCTTTGGAGGAGGCTACCCCCGGATCGCGGGATGGAAGCCCGCTTCCGGGAGGCTGCGTAACTGAAGCCGCGGGAGTCAGCGGGCCGGAGAGCTCTGCGGCCACCCTCGGCTCGGCTCGTGGATGTTGACAGCCCCCTCGGAGAGTGCCCGCAGATATGGCGGAGAGCTGGCTACGCGTCTCGGGAGCAGGGGCAGCGGAGGAGGCCGGACCGGAAGGCGGCCTGGAGGAGTCCAACGCCCTGAATGACAGCCTGACCAGCCTGCAGTGGCTGCAGGAATTCTCCATTCTCAAAGCCAAGGTCCCCGCCCTGCCTTCAGGGGACACCGACGCTCACGGCTACCCCGAGCTGTCAGGCTCGGCCGAGCCGGGGTCTCCCCTGGCGGCGGACCCCGCCTGCCTGGGGCAGCCGCACACACCCGGCAAGCCCACGTCCTTGTGCACGCCGCGGAGCGCCCCCTCGGGGCTGCAGGCCTCGCCTCCCGACGACGTGGACTACGCCACCAACCCGCACGTGAAGCCGCCCTACTCGTATGCCACGCTCATCTGCATGGCCATGCAGGCCAGCAAGGCCACCAAGATCACCCTGTCGGCCATCTACAAGTGGATCACGGACAACTTCTCTTACTTCCGCCACGCTGATCCCACCTGGCAGGTAGGGAGGCACTCCCTCCCTCCCTGCCCATGCCCGCGCGGACTGGACTCACATCCCAGATCCGCAGGCCAAGTAGGCGCGGTACGGCCAGGGCCCCGAGAGAGGAAGGCCGTCCAGGAAGGACCTCAAGGGAGCCCAGTGCTTGGACTGCTGCCCCTTTGACTTCAGAGACGGAGGAGGGAGGATGTTCAGAGGGCTGCAGGGGTGCCGACATAGAGGTTCAAGTGGAAAGAACTTGTCCCTCATCCGGCAGGCTCAGCCCAAAGACCAGGGCTGAACTATGCGTGGACACAGCCCCCCAGGGTAGGTTGATGGACTGAGGGACACATTTGTGTCCCAAGTCCTGGAATTCCTACACACTACCCTCCTCAAGGTCAGTTTGTCAGGGCCTGACTGGAGGCAGAGCATGGTTGCTGCCCGGCTCTGCATCCCGCCTGCTTTCAGTTGGCTGGAGGGGCTCTGGGAGGGGAGAGGGGTGTGCTGCAGGGTGTGGTGGCCATCTGTGTCCCAGTGGAAGGGCTACGGGGCCTTCCGAAAGCTGCTGTGCCAGCCCCCACACCAAGCCCTCCCTAGTTTCCTGCCTACACTCCTCCCCCTCTTCTCATCAACCTCCCTGCGGGGACAATTATCTCAGCCACGTGCTTTCCACAGGGGCTCTTTCCTCCCACACTGGCTTCATGTTCCAAGTCTCCGGAACCTGGCACAGAGCAGCCAAGGGGCCCAGACCACCATGTAAACCTCCCAGTCTTGCCAGGGCGCACTACTCACCTGCCGGCCCCACCCACCAGGCCCCAGACCCCTGTGCCCCAGCGTGGTTTGGACTGTGCACCCAGGCGTGAACAAGGCAGGATGGTGATTCAGGCTGGGCACACACTGCCCTCAGCCTCTTCGACCATCAGGATCAGGGGCTACTTGAGGACAGAGACACTGAGGATGCACAGATCCTTCCCTGTGGCACAGGTCACAGGATCAGAGTTCCTGTGATCACAGCTATTCCACGTTTGCTTGAGCCCTGACCCTGGGGCACGTACCATTTGTAACCTTGGTGAGAAAGCAGAGACCCTCCACCACCCCCCACCCTACCCCAAGCCTGAGAGCCCCCAGGAATGAGCGCTATGCTCTTGGCTGGGTAATAATCAACTGAGGCCTCAGAGCCTGGGGTGGGAGGAGGGGGACATGGTGGGTGAGGGCCCAGGCCAGCAGGCGGCTCTACAAACAAGGAAAGTCATCAGATCCTCCCACACTTCATCTCCCACCACACACACACACCCTCACACCCACTCACTCATTTCACAAACAGAGAAGGCCAGCCAGGCCCAGGCAGAGGGAGATGGCCGTCCAGGACCTGGGGGAGCCAAGGCCTTTGACCAGAGGCCGCAAGCAGCGGGGTAAGGGAGGGAGGGCAGGACAGGCTGGCACTGAGAGCCACCCTGCGGCTCAGGGCTCAGATGACTGAGCAGGCAGATGTCCTGGCAAATGGGAACAAAAGCCCCCGACAGCACTCCCAGCTCCTGGTTCCCCGTGGCGGGTGTCCCAGAGCCTCCCGCTCAGAGCAGCGCTTCTGTCTCCCCTGCCCCCATCGGAGAGAAGGTGGTGGTGGGACTGGCAGTGGCGCTAGGAGCCCCCCATCACTGACCCCACCCACTCTCCCAGCTGTCTTCCTTCTCTCCTATCTCCCTGTGTCCAGAACTCCATCCGCCACAACCTGTCCCTGAAGAAGGGCTTCATCAAGGTGCCTCGGGAGAAGGACGAGCCAGGCAAGGGGGGCTTCTGGCGCATCGACCCCCACTACACCGAGCGGCTGCTGAGTGGGGCCTTGAAGAAGCGGCGGCTACCCCCAGTCCACATCCACCCGGCCTTTGCCCGCCAGGCCGCGCCAGAGCCCAGCGCCGCCCCATGGGCCGGGCCACTGACCGTGAGCGCCGAGGCCCAGCAGCTGCTGCGGGAGTTCGAGGAGGCCACTGGGGAGGCGGACTGGGGTGCAGGCGAGGGCAGGCTGGGGCGTAAGCGTCAACAGCCGCTGCCCAAGCAGGAGGCCAAGGTCCCGCGGCCCTCCAGCCCCCTGCTGCTGACCCAGGAGGAGCAGGCTGAGCTGGAACCCCTCAAGGGCAACTTTGACTGGGAGGCCATCTTGGACGCTGGCACGCTGGACGGGGAGCTGGGCACGCTGGAGACCTCGGAGCTGATCCCGCCGCTGAGCCCTGCCTCACACGGGGACGTGGACCTCACCATCCATGGCCACCACATCGACTGCCCTGTTACCTTGGGGCCTCCAGTGGAGCAGGATACCGAAAGCCTGGACTTTGATGAGACCTTCCTGGCCCCATCCTTCTTGGAGCAACCCTGGGATGAGAGCATCCGTAGCTCCCTGCCCCCCGAGCCCCTCTTTGAGGCCGGGGATGCCACACTGGCCTCTGACCTGCATGACTGGGCCAGCCTGGCCGCCTTCTTGTAAGAAGCCAGGCCCTGCCCCACCTCCAGACAGCACCGAAGTCTGGGCCCAGACTGCCCCACTCCCCGCCAGTGCAGGCCCATGGACACCCTACCACCCAGGCAGGGGCTGGGCCAGGTCAACCCACCAGGCAACACGGCCCCCAGCCCAGGCCATCCTCAGATTCTAGTCCAGCAGGCTGAGAATTGGGGCCCAGGACTAAAATTGCTGCCTCCGCTCCCCAGCCCCCCATACACACAGTGTTTCATTGATCCACTTCTTCCCTGCCCCAGAGACACGCTAAGGGCCCTGCACTATGAGAGCTGCAGCTTGGAGGGGCCCTGGCCAAGCTGGAAACATCAGTACAGGGCCCGCCCCAGAACACCTTAGCTTCAAATCTTCTCTCTCTCCTGCTCTCCTCCCCAGGTCTCTATCCAGAGCAAGTTCCCAGGTACAACAAATGCTGATTAGGTGACTGCAAATTAACACCCCAGAGGCCTCTCCCGGCAGTCTGTGAGGAGGAGCAAGGCGGAGGGGGGAAGAGAGAGGAGACAGAAAGGAGGCCGGGGTCCTGGGTGGAGCCAGGAGATTTTCTAAGGCCTCTGGGATCTTCTGGCTTCATCCCTAGAGGTGGGGCAGAGGGCATGTGTCCCTAATCTTTGAGCCCAACTTGAGGCTGAGAGCAGCGGGGAGATGGGGATCTGGGGGTTAGGGGCTGGGGCAGCCAAGCTGCAGAGGGAAAGGGGACAGACAGACTAATGTAGTGAGTGTAGCTATAGCTGAGGCTTAACTGGGAGGGACGCAGTGCTTGCTAGAACTACTGGGATCAGGAATGGGGGGATGGCCCCGTGCCCTTGCTTGCACTCCTGCAGGGGAGTGTCTTGCTCCACCATAAACGCCCTGGGCTGCATCCCACATCCACTCTCCTAACCCATCAGGCATTCTAACCTTTTTCATAGAAAGTTATTTACAATAAAAACATTTTTAAAAATAAAGTTTTAGGGCCTCCCTGGTGGCGCAGTGGTTGAGAGTCCGCCTGCCGATGCAGGGGATACGGGTTCGTGCCCCGGTCTGGGAGGATCCCATATGCCGCGGAGTGGCTGGGCCCGTGAGCCATGGCCGCTGGGCCTGCGCATCCGGAGCCTGTGCTCCGCAACGGGAGAGGCCACAACAGTGAGAGGCCCGCATACCGCAAAAAGAAAAAAAAAAAAAAAAAAAGTTTTAAAAAGTCTCAAAATGGACCTGCTTGCAACTTTCTCTGGGGAAAAGCATGGGCCAGTTTTGGGGAGGCCACGGCCCAAGGGGGAATGGCTGGGAGCAAGATGGCGGGCACCAAAGGCCTGCAGAGTGTCCCCTGATGCACTCCTCATGATCTCTGGGTGCCCAGAGAGAAAGGGGCTGAGAAGCGGCCCTCGGGGGTCCCCTGCAGCCAGGGCCTCGGCACCTCTATATGGGCAATGGGGAGACTGTACCCACAGCCCCGAGGAGCAGGCGGCAAAGGAGGCACAGCCCCCTCCCTGGCCCTGGGGACTCACTCACAAAGGCCGTTCTGGCCCAGGGCTCGGCTCACGTTCCCCACCTCGCCCAAGTTGAGGGCCTGCCCAGACTCACCTGCGGTCCTCGCCTGGGCCTGTCTCCAGCTCCTCCCTCCCTTGGTCCCTTCCTGAAGGGACAGGGTGTGAGGTCAGAGGGCCCCAGCCCCTGGTGCCCCACTTGCCACCCTGAGGTTCATTCACCCCACCCAGGGCCTTCCGTCCGATGCAGGTTGGGGCTGAGGGAGGCCATCAGTGCTGACGGAAGTTGGGGTGCCTAGACCCTACAGCTCCAGCCTGTGAGGAATCAACGTACTAGAGTTCTGATGGGGAAACTGAGGCACAGCAAATATGTGACACTCAGCAGGCACCTTTCAACCCCCTCACCCCAGCTTTGCCTGGAACCACATCTCTCCCCCGAGCCCGCACCTGGCCCTGCCAGCACACCCTTGTGGTGCACAACCCCTTCCTCCAGCACTCACTTGCACGTGCGCACAGACACACACACACACACACACACAAATGGGCACTGTCCTACACAATCCTGCCCAGCCTCCACGGGCCCCTTTCTCCTGAAGCCCCTTTCTTTCCTTGCACTCGAGGCTGGCTCCAGGACAACCTGGCATTCCCCCGCCAACTTGCTGCTTTCCCTTGCTAATTATTCCAAATATTTCAGAAGGGTGCACACACTGCAGGGCCAGCCGGGTTGGGGCCTTACAGAGCTCAGGAGGCAGCCCATCCCCTTCCCACCGCTTGCTGAGGAGGCTGCCCCAACCTCCCTCTGAGACTTCCTTCACCCACTAAGCAACGACTCCCTCCCTCTCCCCACCACCCTCCAGCCTTCCTGCCCACGCTCCCCAGCACTGGGGGAACATGGGGGCTCCAGCCTCTCCACTGGTCCCCAGGCTCAGCCTCCAGCCCCCGCCAAAAGGGGTACACCCTGGATTGACAGGTGGGGCCGGTCACTGTCCCCCCTCCTCACCCGTTGCCTGGGCCCATGCTGGGGGAAGAGGGGCAAGGTCAGGGGCTGGCAGAATTGCCTGCCAGGTAAGGAAAGGCTGAAGAAGCTTCTGGCTGCCAGGAAGAATCCCCAGGAGCTCCTGAAAATCCCTATGCTTGGGACTAGCGTCTCTGGGGCTGGGACCCAAACACTGGCACTTTTAAGGGTCCATGGATGCTGCCAACGAGCAGCCAAAGCTAAGAGGGGGCTCCGAAGCGGCCAGAACACAGGGCTTCACACACCCTTTCAGCAGGCAGCGTTTGGGGGTTGGCGGTGGAAGGGGCAGGAAGCGTGAGTGGATCCTGTCCCTCCTATTCATCCCTGCCCCGGCCCTTGGCTGGGTGGCTTTTTCAAAAAACGTTCAGTGACTCCGTATTTATTTAGAGATTCAATGTAATCCCAGTCAATATATAGTTTGCGCCCTTAACAGTAAGTTGCAGACAGGCTGCCCCATTAGCACTAGATACTTTAGTGTGTGTTTCCTTAGAACAAGGACACGCCTCCACAATCCCAGTACCACCATCACAATCAGGAAATGAACACTGACCTGGTAATCCCATGTAACCGCAGACCCCCTTCACGTCTTGCAGATCACCCCAGTA
The DNA here is from genome assembly GCF_964165515.1 of Mesoplodon bidens. Lineage (NCBI taxonomy): Eukaryota > Metazoa > Chordata > Mammalia > Artiodactyla > Ziphiidae > Mesoplodon > Mesoplodon bidens. Next base: position 460,815 of record NW_027672498.1, read on the forward strand.
ATGCTCCTCTCCATTCCAGCCTCCCAATCCAGGCCCCATGTTGCACTGAGCTGTCCTTTCTCTTTTGCCCTGTGTGGCTTTGAGCCCATGACTCAAGCTCTCTGCGCAGGTTTCGCATTTCCTTTGATCTCCACTTTTGAGGTGAGAAGCCCTTCAGCCACTTCACCCTCAGGTGTGGTACAGTCCCTTCCCAAAGCAAGAAGCCAGCTTTCTGTCTCCTCCCTTTCCACCTCTTCCCTATCCTCCCTCCCCCATGTATCGCCAGCCAGGAAAGGGATGAGGGGCAATGTTCAGGAACTCAGTCTTTGGGGACCCTCGCCGTCTGCCCACGGGACAGGCCACCCCCAGCTCCAGTGACGGGAAGGCTCCCGGGATGGGATTAGATGCTGGCCTGAAGCAAATGCGCCAGGTCTCCTGAAGAGCTGAGCTGAGGGCAGGAAACACTCTTCTCCCCGCCTCTGCCCCCCTCAACATACTGGGGACCCAGACTTGAAGAAGGAAGGTCATGTCCATGGTGTCCTCCCAGATCAGCACCGACACCGTCTCCTCCATGTCCGGCTCCTACATCGCCCCTGGCACAGAAGAGGACAGGGAGGCTGTCCCCTGCCCCCGGGCCGCCAGCAGGACCCCCTCAGAAGAAGGAGACGTAAGAGAGGAGCATGGGATCGCCCTCGCCGCTCTGCTCTGCTGTGTACTCGAGTCTCAAGGAGCTCAGTCCAGGGCCTGCCAGGGAGATCGGCAAAGCCCCCCAGTGCTCGGGAGGGGAGCCCTGGAAAACACGGTACCGGGTTGTTGAATCAAAGACTCCCTCAGATGTGATCTTCCATGTGACACCACTTCTGTCCTGAGGACTTGGTTTGGGTTTGCTGCCAGGTGAGCTGGGTAGGAGAACCGGTGTCATCTGCACCTTGACTTTTGTTGCTCCTTGGCAGGTGACGCCAGCGGCGTCTCCAGACTTCAACTTTGCGGGCCTCGTCGCCACCGCTGAAGAGCAGGATGCAGAGGTAAGAGCAAGGAGGACGCTGGTGCCCCTCCCCGGTCAGAGGGACTGCCGGCGCTGGCAGAGGATGCAAATAGGATGGGGGCTGTTCTGGAAGAAGCCTTCCAAGGTGGTGCGCTTGGATCTGTTAGAGGCAGGGTGCAGAGCAGAGGGACTCTCCTGTTACCACAGGGTGCTGGTCTCAGCGTAATAGGCGTGGGGTGAGTTCCAGAGGGAAGTCTTCCAGGCCAGACCCTTGAGAGGGTGTTTGTCCTCCAATTCACTTAGTATTTACCTGGCACAGGCATCTCACATCTTCCTGGCACTGTGGGACACAAAGACCGAGTGACATGGCTTTTGCCTGCCCACGCCCCCAATCCACCCATCCCACCCATCCCGGAGCTCCAACTGATGGAGGAATCAGAGTTATAACTCAGCGTGAGAAGTGCTCTGACGGAGGTGTGCCTGAAGTATATGGAATGCCCAGCTCCCAGTGGGGACTCTACAACTTTCTCTTGAGCCAGATGTTCTCAAAGGAGTATCTGGATGGGACTGGGGATCCTAAAGGGTTCCTGAAAGTTTTATGATCTCACGGTTTGCTTTTTCATTTGACAACTTTATTTCCACCTGAGAGAATCAGTGTGAGCTAAACTATTACCAAGGCTATTCCTGGCAGTCCCAGGGTCCCTCTGTAAGGAGCCTCAGACCTGGTCCCTCTGGAACGTGCCTCAGACCTGGTCCCTACGGGCCGATCCTGCCTCGCCAAGCAAAATCTGCCTCTGCTGGGCCTCCCAGCCATCTCACACGGACTGGAAATGTCTGGATAACATGAGGGTGATTAGTTCTGTCTTCTGACAATCAGTAGACTCATTTCACTGCTTTATGGACTCACAGTGCCTTCCTTCTGACCTAGGGAAATGATGTTCTAGAAGAAGAGGACGGATCACCCACACAAGGAGATGGAAAAAGACCTGGTCTTTTGCTCCCTTTTATTATATTTCTTTCCCGGGTATTCTCTGAAGGGTAGAGAAAGGGGCACTGGTGTGACTTGGTGGCACTGCTCAAGGGTTTGGTTTTGGGGAAAGGTTGTCTCCTTGATGGAATATCAAAGCAAGCAGGGTATCTGAGGACCTCAGCAGCCTTCCTGGCTCTTTCTGGGCCTCTGAAGCAAGGCTGCAGAAGATACATGGAGTTCTCCATCTACGTTGAGTAGATCCTGAAGCTTCTTGGGCAACTGCCATCACCTTCCTTCCTGCTTCAGCTTCTCAGCTGAGTCTCACAGAACTGCTCTAGCAGCCCCAAAGTTCATCTGCAGCAGGAGAACAGCTTCCTCCCCTTGGGGGAACCGACTGTTAGGCAGTAGGTTTTCCTGCTTTAGTGAAGAAAACGGCTGGTGTTACAGTAGCAAAAGGATCACAGCCCTGGCGGCACAGCAAAGGTGAGGTGAAGAGACGTTAGCAGCTCAGCGTGCACTAGTGTTTGTAGGCTATTGGAACGAGTCTCTTTACCATCGTTCAGGCCTCAAGTAGATATTTTTTTTCAATTGGAAGAGTTGGTTTACAATGTTGTGTTAGTTTCTGCTGTACAGCCACGTGAATCAATTATACATATACATATATCCACTCTTTTTTTAGATTCTTTTCCCATATAGGCCATTACAGGGTACTGAGTAGAGTCCCCTGTGCTCTACAGCAGGTCCTTATTAGTTATCTATTTTATATATAGTAGTGTGTATATGTCAATCCCAATCTCCCAATTTATCCCTCCCCTCCCTTGCCCCCCGCCATAACCATAAGTTTGTTTTCTACACCTGTGACTATATTTCTGTTTTGTAAATAAGGTCAAACTTATCTTCAGTCGGAAGAATTTTGTTCCTAGTAAGCCGAGAAGCGAAGGAAGGACCTACATATAGAGCAAGGAAGTCACGGGTGGGGGGGCGTTACGCGAGCTGGGAATCCCACCTGGAATTGTAGGACCAGTCATCCCCGGAACCGGTGTATCTTCCGTCTGCTCCTCTGAGGGGCCTCCACAGAAGGGCAACCTCTAGAGCAAACCTGGATCCCAGCCTGGATGCAGATGTCATGCTAGTCGCTTCTGCTTTGGCCATGGCGGTTGCTTGGTGGGTGGTGTGGTGTGCAGGGGGTGCACATGTGCACATGACCACTCTCTCCTGGCCAAGTAGTGCCGGAGGAGGGGTGGTCGCCCAGGCTGTGCCTCTGTCGCCCGCGCACGCCAACCAATCCGGGGTTGGGCGCTAACTCCCCTCGGTTGATGTCTTCAGGGCGCAAGGCTCCGAGTTCTCCATTGTGATTGTCGTCCCCAGTAGAATATTTGCTTCTAAAAGGCACAGGGCAGTACGTGCTTTCCGCCTGACATTCCATATGTGGTTTCCACCTGACATGCTGTACACAGTAGATGTATGTTTCTTCCTCTGCCTTTCACCAAGGAAAAAAAAAAAACCGGGTGGGGGGCTTGAAAAAATAACATCTAAATCTGTCCCCTTCCCATCTTACATGACTGTAGGTTTCTGGTCAGCCCGTTAAAACATCCTCAGAATAGCAAATTAAGTCTCAAAGAAAATAAATCATAATTTTGCAAGCGATGTGATTCTTTGATTTGAGGTGCAAAATTACGGGACCAAAGAGCTTTAATTGCCATTTTATGTATTAGTCATTTCGCAGAGCCTTGTGGTCATAAACACACCCCACGTGCACCGACAGACACAGGCCGGAGCCTGGGGTCACTTCCCCCATGGCTCTCCTAGCTCTTCCAGCCTGGCTTAGCTCTGCTGTGGGCCCGGGTCTGTGTGTCCGAATCCCACAGACCTCCCCAGCGCCTGATTTCCCAGGAACAAAGGCTGGAAAGGGGCCAGTTAAGGAAACAGTGCAGAACAGAGCGAGAACACAAACGTACCCACACAGTTTCCTTTATTGTCCACTCTCCCCACTTAATTATTGTCTTTTTTTTAACATATGATTTGATGTTTTTTGTCTCCATCCTTAAGATTTTTATTTTAAGGACAGCTAAGCAGAGAAAAACACAGCCAGGTCCTCTAACTGCCTTAACTCCGTTACAGGCCAGAGGACATTCGCATTTCTAGGTATGGTGTGTGACAATAAAAATCACTTTGACATCGCCAGCATGAAAGCACTGGACAATAAGCTGTGCTTTGCGGTCTGCTTACCCGGTGAGTGGCAGTCTGCTGAACATGAACTTGGTGGGAGATGCTCCCCTGCTCGCACCCCTGCTCTCACCCTAGGACACCCATCTCCTGCCCTGCAGTTCCTGCAAGAAGGCATGGGCTTTGCTAAGGTGCTGGGAGCCAGTTGCTGAAAGGAAGTGAGGCCGCCTCGGGAGAGTCCTTGGGCAAAGAGCGACTCTGCTCTAAACGAATCTATTTGGGCATGGAGAAAGGCGCAAAAATACCCCCAAAGCCTTCCGATTTGGCCTGACCGTGCCCCCTCCATCATGATCTTGCAGATCCCATGGCAGGGGGCCTGGTCTTGTTTCCATCAACAGGCAGTTTAAGGCAGACACGGCCTCTGTCATAAGGTCTTGGAAAGAGAGCCTGAGCCCTTGAAAAGGGAACCTGTAGCCCCTCAGAGGAGAGTGGTTAGTTAGGATCAGAGAGGAATTTCAAAGCCTGCATTTTATAGACTAGCTCTGTGACCCAGTGAGCCCTGGGCGACCACCAGTTGCCTTGTGCTCCCTAGATTTGGATCCCAAAGGAACGATCAGGGGTCGAGGGTGACTCTTCTCCCTGGAGCCCTAACTCTATAAATTCAATCAGGGCCATCAACGTGCCCCTTATTCTTTCTCATGACACTAAACTGAATCCGGGATGAGTTCTCAGGAGGAGCCCACCTGTCAGTCACACTCTGCGCACTGATGTCTCTCTGCTCCGTGCTCACCAAGGGCTTCACCAACCATGGCTCTAAAGCCACATCTTGCCTGGTGGACTAGGTCGAAATTGACCCTCCTGGGTTCACAGCAGAGACTGCCTTCAGGTTGCATGGTTTGTAATCTCTTAAACATGCCCTGGACATACTTAAGCTTCAGGACAGCCACGTCCCGTCATGGGTCCAGTGCTTTACTCTCTTGGCGACGTGGTTACAGGTGCTGGAGGGACACAAACTCCTGTGGTTGCCACTCTCCATCAGATTGCAAAAGACCCAGGTCCTCACCCCTCTGGCCCCATGAAGGCTTGTGGTGGAGGAAGCCATAATCCCCAGAGACACCTCCCACGGCCTTCACAGGGGCTCTCCAGTCCCTTCCCACTTAGCGTTGACGCAGCCTGGCCTGGGCCAGAGTGGCTGAGGTCCAGGGTACACTTCACTTCCTGCCTTCCTACTCTTTACCTGGCTTCTGCCTGTCCATTTGTTTCTCATGTCTTTTTGCCAAATGTACGTCTGTCTGTCCAGTTTGTTTATTTTGAAACTCATTTAGGTTACCCAGACTTCGTGTGAAAGTTCATGTTCACCGACACCCAACCCCAAGCTTGCTGGGCGCACGCACATCCGAGGGGCCCTCGCTGAGGCTTCCGTTCCTAACTGGCAAGAGCCTGTATTTAATATGCTGAAATTTTCCAGGAAAAAACATATTTGTGAGACTAGATTAATCCCTGTTCCACAAAAGTGGGGATGCTTCTGTGGCAAAGGTTACAGGCAGGAATTGTTTTGGTCACTAGTTGGGGAAGATGCCATCTCTGCCCTCACTCCGCCCTGAGTCTGTGGCAGCTGTGCCGGCCAGCCGCTCACTGGGTTTCAAGAGAGGAATCTAGGCTCCTGCCTCCCCGCAGTGGCTCCCCACCAACCCCCGTGTTGGGCAGAGAGAGCTCCTGGGAATTGTTTCAGCCACCCATGCTGGTGGAAACTGACCCCAGGCCTTTTGCTTCCTCCTCTCCCTAACTCCTTCGGGCCAACCTGCTGGTGGATGTTTATTCCACTCTGGGATTGCGGCAGGGGAGCGACACCTGTAAGGAAAACAATGCTGGGCTTCTTTATGTTTATCTCGAGAGCCAGCCATTCTCAGATTAAACTGGCTTCACCGTTCAGGCCAGACATGAAACCGAATGACAGTGGCGGCTGCCGGGAGAGGGAGTTGAGGGTCGCATCGTAGTCTCACCCCGAGGTCTCAAGGGCTCTTACGGGAGAAGGAAAGTGCATCTGCTCTCTTGGTAAAATGTTTCTCGGGTTCTGCTGTTAGCGTCACACTGGTAGTAAAGAGCTGGGGAACTCTCTGGAAGCATCTGTCGGGTTAATGTCAGGTTAATGACAGGAGCATCCACTGTGGTAGGTCCCGTGGAATCAACAGACCTCACCACGCTCAGCTGTAAGTTCAAAGTTCCATCCTATGACTGAGGTGCCTCAGGCTGGCTTGGCCGTCAGGACAGCTTCTCAGGCACCTGGTCTCCCTCTCCATGCTGTTTCCCTCCCCACATGGATGCCACTCCCCTCACGGAGCGCCCACAAGGAGGGAGCCCGGGGAGCATCCCATGGTCCACCCTCCCCAGGCCCACAGGTGCTCTGCTAGGAGCCCCAGCTCGCGGCAAGGATGGCTCAGGTCCCCATCCTCGCTGCTCTCATCAGCCTTGTGGGAGTGATGTTGAGAAAGCACCTGTGTCATTCCAGCACCTCTTCCGCTAAGAAGCCTCTGGGTCTTCTTTGGCCCTGAGACCAAGGTGGGGGGGGGGCGATGGTATGTTCTGAGATTGTTCTGCAAGGTTCTCAAAGGGAGGAAATCTGAGTTGACCATTGTAGGTGGTGAGCCGATTAGAAGCGTGAGGCCATGCTAGGTAGACGGGGCCCCAAGGAACCTGATGGAGTATCACACAGGCGTCAGGATAGTGGCCAGGGGACCAGTGACAATTCTGTGAAAAGGCTCTGGGGAGTGTGATGGGACAAAGCAAAGATAATTTGAGTTTATTAGTGGAAATACAAATGTTTTTGTTTTGTTTTGTTTTGTTTTTTGTGGTACGCGTGCCTCTCACTGTTGTGGCCTCTCCCATTGCGGAGCACAGGTTCCAGACGCGCAGGCTCAGTGGCCATGGCTCACGGGCCCAGACGCTTCGTGGCCTCTGGGATTTTCCCGGACCGGGGCATGAACCCGTGTCCTCTGCATCGGCAGGCAGACTCTCAACCACTGCGCCACCAGGGAAGCCCGATACAGATGTTTTTAAATGATGGCATTGGACAGGAGTGGGCATACCGATGAAATCTAAAAGTACTTATGGAGGGAATTCCCTGGCCGTCCAGAGGTTAGGACTCAGCCCTTTCATTTCAGTGACCTGTTTCAATCCCTGGTCGGAGAACTAAGATCCTCCAAGCCACTGCACAGCCAAAAACAAAACAAAGAAAAGTACTTATGGAGACCTGAAATAACCCAAGACTAAGACGCCACTAGGAAGGGCTATGCTTCTCAGATACTAAGGAAAAATCGGAATTAACTTTCTCTTTTCTTGGAGAGAAACTCTACAAGATGGTGGAACTGTTACAGACCTTAAATTTAATTAGTGGCTGGGTAGAGGCAGGAAAGAGGTGTGTGGAATCCCCCTAGATGTGCTCCCCAAATCTGCCTCTAGAGGTTTCCTCACTTCCCCGTTTCTGAGCCTGAGGATGGAATTAAGTGGGAACCACCTTTCTCTACCTCCCGTGAAGGATTTTCAATCTCCAGGCTCCCTTTTCTGGCTGAGGGCTGGACAGAATGGCAGCACTCGCTCAGGAAGTCCTCCTGCGCCTTCCACGCTTACCTTCTGCATCCAGGATGCACGGAGCAGCAGGGTTTCGCCGAGGGGCTGGCAGAAGCCTTTTTAGAGGAAAGAGCACCACTGACTGTACTAAGAAGCTGGGGAGATCAGAGATTTCAGGTCTGAGTCTTGAGGCTGTTTCAGAAGGAGCCAGTTTTCAGCCCTGGCTCAGAATCTGGACCAGTGGTGTTTGTAGCAAGGACTCAAGAATTCAGAGCCAGGCAGCCTGGCAGCCAGTGGTGGTGACGGCGAGGCTGCGGCAGTGTTTTGATTTGACTTTCTGTGTGTGTGTGTGTGTGCGTGTGTGTGTGTGTGTGTGTGTGTGTCTTCTCTCCTTTTTACCATTTGCTTTTGGTCTTTCATACCAAACAGCCGCAGTTCCGGAGTCCTGCCCATTAAACACAGAGGAATAAGTATGAGATCTACCAAATTATATAAAATGAAGGAACAACTTATTTCATCTGGGGGTTCCTAACTTAAAAGGGCAATCTTGCCTGCTCTTCATCCTGTCACCCTTAGAGCGGTAAAGCACTGTGGACCCATGTGCCGGACTCCGGTACCCCCAGGGAGTACAGATCCCCGCATTCCGTCTGGCTGTGAGAGATACCTAAACATTTCCTGTCCCACTCACTCCCCTTCCCCTGGGGTCCACCTCCACAAGACTATTATTAGAGCCTTAGGGCGGATTAGCACACCAGGACATTTATGGGTATACACAATTTATACCTGCTGAATCCCAGTGCTTCTGCCATTAAAGGGTTTTGTGTCTTGGGCTGGCCTAACCTGAAGCTGACCCCAGACATTGGTGAGTGGCCTCCCTCAAATGTGACACAGTGAGCCTCACGCCCACCCTCCAGGGTCAGCTGGCTCCGTCCACGAACTGAGCCCTCTGAAGGGCATGGCTCTCGGCTCTGCCCTGGAAGAGATCACCGTGTGCTGGAGGATCCAGCAATTTCCACACAGCATGAGAAATTGGGTGGTCGTACGGGCCAGTGGGGGAACACTTCGGAGCATGCTGGACCCCATCTGGCTTCAGGGGGGACCTTCTGGGGGCAGGTGCTGGAAGAGGCAGCTCAGCAGTCCTCGGCCAGAGAATGGAAGGCTTTCCCCAAACTCAGGGGGTTAGGGCTTCATCCTCTCCCTTCAGAAGGGGCATCTCGCTGCACTGGGGGGACTGAATCAGATGGAGTCAGTCTGTGGGATGGGAGGACGACTTGGGGGAGATGAGTGTAGCCTGAACAAGGCCTGGGGGGCGGATGGTTTTCGCGCACATTCTGTGAGTCAGGCGCCCTGCTCACCACTCTTCCATGTCACCTCGCTTAGTCTCACAGCATCCCTGGGGAGTAAGTACTTGTCTCCCATCTGATGGATGGGAAAACCTGGGCTCCAAGTACAGTGACCTGCCCAAGGTCACACAGTCAGTACGTTACAAGCTGGGGCTGTATCCCGGTTTTCTGACTACAGATTTAGACCTTACTAGAGCTTGAACAAGCAGGAGGTCATGGTGGATTGGATACAGAGCATGAAGGAGAGAGAAGCACCAAGAGTGTGTTTCCAGCATGGGCAGCGGGTGCTTCTCGTGCAGGAACTGCAGTACAAGGGGGGAAGATGATGAGTTTCGTGGATGGTACCCGGGGGACCCCAAAGCTCTGGAGCTAATGTCTCCTGGGGTTGGTGGCACCAGCTGATAGCAACTCTCGGTGGGCTGTTCAGGTGCAGAAGGAGAGGAACAGCTGTCACTCTGTTCTCTGCCATGCCATTTGGTCCCTGCCACCCTGCTGGGCAGCCAGTCCCTTCCTGCCCCACCCTGGCCCCCACAGCAAACACTAACTCTGAGCCCAAATTAACACACTCTTCTCCCTCCCCTTCACCTCCTCCTGCTCTCGTGAAAGTCTCAGCCAGACTCAGTTTCTTTTCCTGGTCCGCTGTAACACTTAGGCAAACTTCAAGACCAAATAAAGATACAAAGGTGGAGCCTACAGCAAGCTCACAAAACAAGGACCATCCTGCATGTCCCTCCATCAGAGGGCCACAGTGGCCATGACTGTCCCTAGCCCAGTGGACGCAACTGCTCCCAAGTTTCACGTGCTGTGGTTTGCACCCTGTGGGAGTTCCAGGTAATGCGCATCTTGCCAGTTTTCGTGCCAAACTCCGGACTGTCCTGCCAGAGACACCATCTACACCAAACCAAAGGTCCGGTAACCTTCCTTTCCTCTTCTCAGGTGCCTGGCAGGCTGACGACAACGTGGTCAGTCGTCCGAACACGCAGTGCAGACGCTCATCTTCTGGCAGCCTGGAGGACCCCGAGAACAGGCTCTGCGTGTGGGATCCTTTGGCCATCTGAGAGCCTTAGCCCCTATACCAGGCCTCTCCTCCCGTTCTCACATCCCATCCTGGCCTCATGGCACCACTGACCTCCTGGGCATCCTCAGCAAGACACACGGAGACGTTTTAGACCCACGTGAAAGCTGGATGCTGAGGGCACCTGACCCTTTTCCCAGACTCATCTTCTTCCGCAACCGTGATCCTTCCCCTCTCAGAAGGGACTGGAAACCTCTTTTCTCCTTGTGGGCTAAAGCCACTCGAACTGCAGCTCATGAGACCGTTTGCAGAGAGTCTCTGGAATGTTTCCACTGTATCTTGATCTTCAGGTGGAGCTGTGGCCTACAGACTGGTTATTTCTTGTGCATCTTTTTTTTTTTTTCTCCTTAGGAGGTAGACCAAGAAGACTCAAGAGTTTGGGTGACTTCATTACAAACACCCATCTGGCATTTTCTAGTCTCTGGGACATCATGACCAATCTGAGACCTGCAGTTTGGGGTGGCGTTGGGGGATGACTCCTGTGAGAAGGGAAAGCCATATTGCACTGTAAGTGGGGTTTCCCTCAAAATGCATTAGGAGCTCCTCTCTCAAGGACAAGAAGCAGTGGCAACCACCAGAAGGTTGGTTGGGAAAACAGTTCTTGCTTCTGGTAGCAGAGGCTATGCCTCGTGTGTCTGCTTAGGAAGGAGGCCTTGAATCTGAGAACCCCTCAGTTAAATGATGACCTACCGGGGACTTCTTTATGATCAGGTGCACTCAGGAAGGCCTGGGGCTCCATCCTAAGGTGACACTGCAAAGGCATTTTTGAACCCCTCTGTGTACCAGGCACTTGTTAGGGACTGTCGTATATTATCACGTTTCATCATTACCGCCCTGTCAGGTGGCATTCTTATCCCTGCTGCCCCCGTCTCCACCCCGCATTTCTGAAAGAGTTGAAGAAAGAAGCTGAGAGAGGGGTGGACCGGTGGTTCTCATTTGGTGCCCAGGAACCCCAAAGGAGGTAGGAGGAAGGGCTGAGCTGGGGTCAGTGGTGGTCTGGGAGGCTCCCCACCCCACCGGTTTTCCTCCCCTGTCCTCCAGATCAGCTGAGCCTGATGGGGGGAGCCGGAGGTACTGCCTTCCATAGGCTCATCAGAGATTTAGAGATATTGTTCAAATCACATGTGCACCCCACCTCACTCTGGTGTAGGGCATAGAAATAACAGCCTGAAACAGCAAGACCGTAAGCTGTTGGCTCTTCGTCCCTCAACACTAGTGTTATCAATGGATTCCTCATAGCTCTCTGATAGATGCATTGTCTGCTGGCTTTTGGAAGAGGTGGTTATTTAGTGGAGCATGAGATTGAGAAGCAAAGTGGGATTCAACATTTTGTGAGGCTGAGATATGACAGAGCCCTAGGCTATGCCCACCATGATGGCCTGAATTAGTAGTTGGAATTGTTGCCCTAGAAGAGCTTTTCAGGGTCCTTCCCAAGGCCTCAAAGAGAGCCCAGTGCCAGGGCATGTTTTGCACCTCCTGTGTGGCTGCTTTGCGCCATCAGGTTCCTGGTGACCCTCCCTGCCTGGTGGTTGTGGTTCACATCCTGCCCTGGGGGTGGCCTGTCCCGTGGGCAGATGGCGAGGGTCCCCAAAGTCTGAGTTCCTGAACATTGCCCCTCATCCCTTTCCTGGCTGGCGATACATGGGGGAGGGAGGATTGGGAAGAGGTGGAAAGTGAGGAGACAGAAAGCTGGCTTCTTGCTTTGGGAAGGGACTGTACCACACCTGAGGGTGAAGTGGCTGAAGGGCTTCTCACCTCAAATGTGGAGATCAAAGGAAATGCGAAACCTGCGCAGAGAGCTTGAGTCATGGGCTCAAAGCCACACAGGGCAAAAGAGAAAGGACAGCTCAGTGCAACATGGGGTCCTGGATTGGGATGCTGGAATGGAGAGGAGCATTACTGGGGTGATCTGCAAGACGTGAAGGGGGTCTGCGGTTACATGGGATTACCAGGTCAGTGTTCATTTCCTGATTGTGATGGTGGTACTGGGATTATGGAGGCGTGTCCTTGTTCTAAGGAAACACACACTAAAGTATCTAGTGCTAATGGGGCAGCCTGTCTGCAACTTACTGTTAAGGGCGCAAAGTATATATTGACTGGGATTACATTGAATCTCTAAATAAATACGGAGTCACTGAACGTTTTTTGAAAAAGCCACCCAGCCAAGGGCCGGGGCAGGGATGAATAGGAGGGACAGGATCCACTCACGCTTCCCGCCCCCTCCACCGCCAACCCCCAAACGCTGCCTGCTGAAAGGGTGTGTGAAGCCCTGTGTTCTGGCCGCTTCGGAGCCCCCTCTTAGCTTTGGCTGCTCGTTGGCAGCATCCATGGACCCTTAAAAGTGCCAGTGTTTGGGTCCCAGCCCCAGAGACGCTAGTCCCAAGCATAGGGATTTTCAGGAGCTCCTGGGGATTCCTCCTGGCAGCCAGAAGCTTCTTCAGCCTTTCCTTACCTGGCAGGCAGTTCTGCCAGCCCCTGACCTTGCCCCTCTTCCCCCAGCATGGGCCCAGGCAGAGGGTGAGTAGGGGGGACAGTGACCGGCCCCACCTGTCAATCCAGGGTGTACCCCTTTTGGCGGGGGCTGGAGGCTGAGCCTGGGGACCAGTGGAGAGGCTGGAGCCCCCATGTTCCCCCAGTGCTGGGGAGCGTGGGCAGGAAGGCCGGAGGGTGGTGGGGAGAGGGAGGGAGTCGTTGCTTTGGGGGTGAAGGGAGTCTCAGAGGGAGTTTGGGGCAGCCTCCTCAGCAAGCGGTGGGAAGGGGATGGGCTGCCTCCTGAGCTCTGTAAGGCCCCAACCCGGCTGGCCCTGCAGTGTGTGCACCCTTCTGAAATATTTGGAATAATTAGCAAGGGAAAGCAGCAAGTTGGCGGGGGAATGCCAGGTTGTCCTGGAGCCAGCCTCGAGTGCAAGGAAAGAAAGGGGCTTCAGGAGAAAGGGGCCCGTGGAGGCTGGGCAGGATTGTGTAGGACAGTGCCCATTTGTGTGTGTGTGTGTGTGTGTGTGTCTGTGCGCACGTGCACGTGAGTGCTGGGGGAAGGGGCTGCGCACCACAAGGGTGTGGTGGCGGGGCCAGGTGTGGGCTCGGGGGAGAGATGGGTTCCCGGCAAAGCTGGGGTGAGGGGGTTGAAAGGTGCCTGCTGAGTGTCACATATTTGCTGTGCCTCAGTTTCCCCATCAGAACTCTGGTACGTTGATTCCTCACAGGCTGGAGCTGTAGGGTCTAGGCACCCCATCTTCCATCTGCCCTGATGGCCTCCCTCAGCCCCAACCTGCATTGGAGGGAAGGCCCTGGGTGGGGTGAATGAAACCCAGGGTGGCAAGTGGGGCCCCAGGGGCTGGGGCCCTCTGACCTCACACCCTGTCCCTTCAGGAAGGGACCAAGGGAGGGAGGAGCTGGAGACAGGCCCAGGCGAGGACCGCAGGTGAGTCTGGGCAGGCCCTCAACTTGGGCGAAGTGGGGAACGTGAGCCGAGCCCTGGGCCAGAACGGCCTTTGTGAGTGAGTCCCCAGGGCCAGGGAGGGGGCTGTGCCTCCTTTGCCGCCTGCTCCTCGGGGCTGTGGGTACAGTCTCCCCATTGCACCTATAAAGGTGCTGAGGCCCTGGATGCAGGGGACACCCGAGGGCCACCTCTCAGCCCCTTTCTCTCTGGGGACACAGAGATCATGAGGAGTGCATCAGGGGACTATCTGCAGTCCTTTGGTGCCCGCCATCTTGCTCCCAGGCATTCCCCCTTGGGCCTTGGCCTCCCCAAAACTGGCCCATGCTTTTCCCCAGAGAAAGTTGCAAGCAGGTCCATTTTGAGACTTTTTAAAACTTTAGTTTTAAAAATGTTTTGATTGTATATAACTTTCTATGAAAAAGGTTAAATTGCCCGAAGGGTTAGGAGAGTGGATGTGGGATGCAGCCCAGGGGGTTTATGGTGGAGCAAGACACTCCCGAGCAGGACTGCAAGCAAGGGCATGGGCCCATCCCCCCATTCCTGGTCCCAGTGGTTCTAGCAAGCACTGCGTCCCTCCCAGTTAAGCCTCAGCTGTAGCTACACTCACTACATTAGTCTGTCTGTCCCCTTTCCCTCTGCAGTTTGGCTGCCCCTGCCCCTCACCCCCAGATCCCCGACTCCTTGCTGCTCTCAGCCTCAAGTTGGGCTCAAAGATTAGGGACACATACCCTCTGCCCCACCTCTAGGGATGAAGCCAGAAGACCCCAGAGGCCTTAGAAAATCTCCTGGCTCCACCCAGCACCCCGGCCTCCTTTCTGTCTCCTCTCTCTTCCCCCCTCCGCCTTGCTCCTCCTCACAGACTGCCGGGAGAGGCCTCTTGGGTGTTAATTTGCAGTCACCTAATCAGCATTTGTTGTACCTGGGAACTTGCTCTGGATAGAGACCTGGGGAGGAGAGCAGGAGCGAGAGAAGCTTCGAAGCTAAGGTGTTCTGGGGCGGGCCCTGTACTGATGTTTCCAGCTTGGCCAGGGCCCCTCCAAGCTGCAGCTCTCATAGTGCAGGGCCCTTAGCGTGTCTCTGGGGCAGGGAAGAAGTGGATCAATGAAACACTGTGTGTATGGGGGGCTGGGGAGCGGAGGCAGCAATTTTGGTCCTGGGCCCCAATTCTCAGCCTGCTGGACTAGAATCTGAGGATGGACTTGGCTGGGGGCCGTGTGGCCTGGTGGGTTGACCTGGCCCAGCCCCTGCCTGGGCGGTAGGGTGTCCATGGGCCTGCACTGGCGGGGAGGGGGGCAGTCTGGGCCCAGACTTCGGTGCTGTCTGGAGGTGGGGCAGGGCCTGGCTTCTTACAAGAAGGCGCCCAGGCTGGCCCAGTCATTCAGGTCAGAGGCCAGTGTGGCATCCCCAGCCTCAAAGAGGGGCTCGGGGGGCAGGGAGCTACGGGTGCTTTCATCCCAGGGGTGCTCCAGGAAGGATGTGGCCAGGAAGGTCTCATCAAAGTCCAGGCTGTCGGTAGCCTGCTCCACTGGAGGCCCCCAGGTAACAGGGCAGTCGATGTGGTGGCCATGGATGGTGAGGTCCACATCCCCGTGTGAGGCCGGGCTCAGCGGCGGGATCAGCTCTGAGGTCTCCAGCATGCCCAGCTCCCCGTCCAGCGTGCCAGCGTCCAAGATGGCCTCCCAGTCAAAGTTGCCCTTGAGGGGTTCCTGCTCACCCTGCTCCTCCTGGGTCAGCAGCAGGGGGCTGGAGGGCCGCGGGACCTTGGCCTCCTGCTTGGGCAGAGCTGTTGACCCTTACGCCCCAGCCTGCCCTCGCCTGCACCCCAGTCCGCCTCCCCAGTGGCCTCCTCGAACTCCCGCAGCAGCTGCTGGGCCTCGGTGCTCACGGTCAGTGGCCCGGCCCATGGGGCGGCGCTGGGCTCTGGCGCGGCCCGGTGGGCAAACGACAGGTGGATGTGGACTGGAGGCAGCCGCTATTTCTTCAAGGCCCCACTCAGCAGCCGCTCGGTGTACTGGTGGTCGATGCGCCAGAAGCCCCCCTTACCTGGCTCGTCCTTCTCCCGAGGCACCTTGATGAAGCCCTTGTTCAGGGATAGGTTGTGGCGGATGGAGTTCTGGCCACAGGGATGTAGGAGAGAAGGAAGACTGCTGGGAGAGTGGGTGGGGTCAGTGATGGGGTGTTCCTAGCGCCACTGCCAGTCCCACCACCACCTTCTCTCCCATGGGGGCAAGGAGACAGAAGCGCTGCTCCGAGCGAGAGGCTCTGGGACACCCGCCACGGGGCACCAGGAGCTGGGAGTGCTGTCGGGGGCTTTTGTTCCCTTTTGTCAGGACATCTGCCTGCTCAGTCATCCGAGCCCTGAGCCGCAGGGTGGCTCTCAGTGCCAGCCTGTCCTTCCCTCCCTCTCCTACCCCACCGCTTACGGCCTCTGGTCAAAGGCCTTGGCTCCCCCAGGGCCTGGACGGCCATCTCCCTCTGCCTGGGCCTGGCTGGCCTTCTCTGTTTGTGAAATGAGTGAGTGGGTGTGAGGGTGTGTGTGTGGTGGGGGATGAAGTGTGGGAGGATCTGATGACTTTCCTTGTTTGTAGAGCCGGCTGCTGGCCTCGGCCCTCACCCACCATGTCCCCCTCCTCCCACCCCAGGCTCTGAGGCCTCAGTTGATTATTACCCAGCCAAGAGCATAGTGCTCATTCCTGGGGCCTCTCAGGCTTGGGGTAGGGTGGGGGGTGGTGGAGGGTCTCTGCTTTCTCACCAAGGTTACAAATGGTACCTGCCCCAGGGTCAGGGCCCAAGCAAACGTGGAATAGCTGTGATCACAGGAACTTTGATCCTGTGACCTGTGCCACAGGGAAGGATCTGTGCATCCTCAGGGTCTCTGTCCCCAAGTAGCCCCTGATCTTGATGGTCG
The DNA here is from genome assembly GCF_964165515.1 of Mesoplodon bidens. Lineage (NCBI taxonomy): Eukaryota > Metazoa > Chordata > Mammalia > Artiodactyla > Ziphiidae > Mesoplodon > Mesoplodon bidens. The sequence continues at coordinate 477,247 of NW_027672498.1, forward strand.
AAGAGGCTCAGGGCAGTGTGTGCCCAGCCTGAATCACCATCCTGCCTTGTTCACTCCTGGGTGCACAGTCCAAACCACGCTGGGGCACAGGGTTCTGGGGCCTGGTGGGTGGGGCCGGCAGGTGAGTAGTGCCCCCTGACAAGACTGGGAGGTTTACATGGTGGCCTGGGCCCCTTGGCTGCTCTGTGCCAGGTTCTGGAGACTTGGAACATGAAGCCAGTGTGGGAGGAAAGAGCCCCTGTGGAAAGCACGTGGCTGAGGTAATTGTCCCCACAGGGAGGTTGATGAGAAGAGGGGGAGGAGTGTAGGCAGGAAACTAGGGAGGGCATGGTGTGGGGGCTGGCACAGCAGCTTTTGGAAGGCCCTGTAGCCCTTCCACTGGGACACAGATGGCCTCCACACCCCGCAGCATGCCCCTCTCCCCTCCCAGAGCCCCTGCAGCCAACTGAAAGCAGGCGGGATGCAGAGCCTGGCAGGAAAGATGCTCTGCCTCCAGTCAGGCCCTGACAAACTGACCTTGAGGAGGGTAGTGTGTAGGAATTCCAGGACTTGGGACACAAATGTGTCCCTCAGTCCATCAACCTACCCTGGGGGGCTGTGTCCACGCATAGTTCAGCCCTGGTCTTTGGGCTGAGCCTGCCGGATGAGGGACAAGTTCTTCCAACTTGAACCTCTATGTCAGCACCCCTGCAGCCCTCTGAACATCCTCCCTCCTCCGTCTCTGAAGTCAAAGGGGCAGCAGTCCAAGCACTGGGCTCCCTTGAGGTCCTTCCTGGACGGCCTTCCTCTCTCGGGGCCCTGGCCGTACCGCGCCTACTTGGCCTGCGGATCTGGGATGTGAGTCCTGTCCACGCGGGCATGGGGAGGGAGGGAGGGAGTGCCTCCCCTACCTGCCAGGTGGGATCAGCCTGGCGGAAGTAGCAGAAGTTTTCCGTGACCCACTTGTAGATGGCCGACAGCGTGATCTTGGTGGCCTTGCTGGCCTGCATGGCCATGCAGATGAGCGTGGCATACGAGTAGGGCGGCTTCCCGTGCGGGCTGGTGGCGTAGTCCACGTCGTCGGGAGGCCAGGCCTGCAGCCCCGAGGGTGCACTCCGCGGCGTGCACAAGGACGTGGGCTTGCCGGGTGTGTGCGGCTGCCCCAGGCAGGCGGGGTCCGCCGCCAGGGGAGACCCCGGCTCGGCCGAGCCTGACAGCTCGTGGTAGCCATGGGGGTCGGTGTCCCCCGAAGGCAGGGCGGGGACCTCGGCGTTGAGAATGGAGAATTCCTGCAGCCACTGCAGGCTGGTCAGGCTGTCATTCAGGGCGTTGGACTCCTCCAGGCCGCCTTCCGGTCCGGCCTCCTCCGCTGCCCCTGCTCCCGAGACGCGTAGCCAGCTCTCCGCCATATCTGCGGGGACTCTCCGAGGGGGCTGTCAACATCCACGAGCCGAGCCGAGGGTGGCCGCCGAGCTCTCCGGCCCGCTGACTCCCGCGGCTTCAGTTACGCAGCCTCCCGGAAGCGGGCTTCCATCCCGCAATCCGAGGGTAGCCTCCTCCAAACGGAATGTGGTGCCTGCGGGGACCAGAGTGGGAACTGAGCCCTCTTTCCCCACACCCGAGGGGAGAGTGTGGGCGAGGGGTAGGCTCTTACTAAAATCCTTCCTGCAGCTGGGGAGGAACTTTTAATGCCGAGGTCTGGGAAACAGAAGGTGTGCCCGGGGGTTCGACCCACATGGGGTTCGCCTCGCTCTTTTCCTCTTGGATCTTTTAGAGGAGACTTAATTAGCCAAACGAGGGAATAGTGTAGGGGCATGCGAGGCCACCACTTTCTCCCTCAAAGCGGGGAATTAACCCCCCTCTCTCCGTCCACAACCAATGGAAATGTGGCAAGAGAGTCCAGGAGGGCAGTACGACGGGTCGTGGTCGGGGGAGCTCGTCTGATCTTTGAAAATGGATATTAGGATGGGGATCAAGGGGAAGGAAGGAAACAATACAGAGTTATAAGGGGGCGGGAAGTGAGTGTCCCCCAAACGCCACTGATGTCAGTCCCCGGGCCCACCATTTCCGTCGGGGACGGATGGGAGAGCGGGCTGCTACTGACGCCCTCCCTTCCCACAGCCTGCAGCCCTCCCCGTCCCTTACCTGGCTCAGAGAGCAGCCCGGGCCAAAGGAAGGTTCTCAAAGAAATTCCAACCACCGCCCACCCTCACCGCGGCTCTCTGCTCCCAGCTCGAGGGCCCAGCCAGCAATCCTCGTCGCCACTCACGCCCGCCGGCGCCTCTCTGAAAGCCAGCGGCCAGGGACCGGCCCTCAGTAGCCGCTCGCAAGGCGTCTCCTGCTGCCGTGGCGCGCCCCGCCCATATAAACAGCTTCCGCTTCTGCCATTGGCCAGGGCGTCTCCAAAGAGACCGCGGGCTCTTAACCGCTCTCTCACGCGGTAACTCTCTTCCAACTCCCTCCTGCCGCCCTCTCCCGCGCGCGACCCAGTCCCCTACACGCCACCGCGTCCCTGCTCCGCGCATTCCCGCCCGACGGCCCCGCGCCGGGCTCGGAGAGGCTCGCGGCTCGGCGCTCCTGCAGAGGCCCCGGGGCCCTCGGCGAGCAGTTCGCCGCGGGAACCGTACTCCGCCCCACCCCCTTCCCATCTGCGCTGCTCAGAGGTGGCGACGGCTCCTGGGACGCAGCCCGTGGCGCGGGGGCCAGGGCTGGGTGCATGCTTGGGGCTTTCCTTTCCTCTCCTCTGGGCTGCGAGTGGCACTTCCTGACGTTTCTGCGGCCTGTCCCTGTCTCCCGACCGAGTGTCGTCTTGGTGCCCGCAAGCAGGTCTGACTCTCCGATGCCACCTGCCGCTCAGGTCCGCAGAAACCGCAGCCCCGGTCGCAGACACCCCAAGGCGGCTAGGGTAATCCAGTGTTTCCCGGTAAGCACTCCCTCCCCGCCCCGTCCTCAGCAAGATTCCCAGAAGCTGACATTCCAGAGGCTTCTTCGCAAGTGCTCTCCCTCCTTTCCAGAGAGCCGAGGAAACAGAGCCGGTGGGTGAAACCCAGGAAAGCCGTGGACTTGCCAAATTCTTTGACTGGGGTCGTTTGCCCCATTAATTTCACCAGCCTTTAAGTGACGGACTAACGGTGGACTGTGGTCCTTCCTCCTCCCCTCCCCCAGCCTCCCTCTAGTCACCAGCTTTCCTGCTCTTCAATTATTGAGGAGCAGCAGTTGGAAGTTCTCTGGTTGAAGGGGGTGGGTGGAGGTGAGGGCTCCTTATCAGGCCTCTGCGCAGGAGCTGTGCCCAGGGGATGGTACACCAGCTCCCACTCAGAAACATGTCTTTCCCTCTACCCCTTGCCCTCTCTCACTCCTCCATGTCCAGCTTGTCTTGAGTCAAAGTTTTTTTTTTTCTTCCCAAGTATTTATTGGTTTTATTTTTATTTTATTTTTATTTTTTATTAGTTTCTGCTTTATAACAAAGTGAATCAGTCATACATATATATCTGTTCCCACATTCCTTCCCTCATGCATATCCATCCCTCCCACCCTCCCCATCCCACCCCTCCAGGCGGTCACAAAGCACTGAGCTGATCTCCCTGTGCTCTGCGGCTTCTTCCCACTATCTATCTACCTCACGTTCCGTAGTGTATATATGTCCATGCCTCTCTTTCGCTTTGTCACAACTTACCCTTCCCCCTCCCCATATCCTCAAGTCCATTCTCAAGTAGGTCTGTGTCTTTATTCCTGTTTTACCCCTAGGTTCTACATGACATTTTTTAAATTCCATATATATGTGTTAGCATACGGTATTTGTCTTTCTCTTTCTGACTGCACTGTATGACAGACTCTAGGTCTATCCACCTCATTACAAATAGCTCAGTTTCGTTTCTTTTTATGGCTGAGTAATATCCCATTGTATATATGTGCCACATCTTCTTTATCCATTCATCTGATGATGGACACTTAGGTTGTTTCCATCTCCGGGCTATTGTGAATAGAGCTGCAATGAATATTTTGGTACATGCCTCTTTTTGAAGTATGGTTTTCTCAGGGTATATGCCTAGTAGTGGGATTGCTGGGTCATATGGTAGTTCTATGTTTAGTCTTTTAAGGAACCTCCATACTGTTCTCCATAGTGGCTGTACCAATTCACATTCCCACCAGCAGTGCAAGAGTGTTCCCTTTTCTCCACACCCTCTCCAGCATTTATTGTTTCTAGATTTCTTGATGATGGCCATTCTGACTGGTGTGAGATGATATCTCATTGTAGTTTTGATTTGCATTTCTCTAATGATTAATGATGTTGAGCATTCTTTCATGTGTTTGTTGGCAGTCTGTATATCTTCTTTGGAGAAATGCCTATTTAAGTCTTCTGCCCATTTTTGGATTGGGTTGTTTGTTTTTTGGCTCTTGAGCTGCATGAGCTGTTTTTAAATTTTGGAGATTAATCCTTTGTCAGTTGCTTCATTTGCAAATATTTTCTCCCATTCTGAGGGTTGTCTTTTGGTCTTGTTTATGGTGTCCTTTGCTGTGCAAAAGCTTTGAAGTTTCATTAGGTCCCATTTGTTTATCTTTGTTTTTATTTCCATTTCTCTAGGAGGTGGGTCCAAAAGGATCTTGCTGGGATTTATGTCCTAGAGTGTTCTGCCTATGTTTTCCTCTAAGACTTTGATAGTTTCTGGCCTTACATTTAGGTCTTTAATCCATTTTGAGCTTATTTTTGTGTATGGTGCTAGGGAATGATCTAATCTCATACTTTTACATGTCCCTGTCCCGTTTTCCCAGCACCACTTATTGAAGAGGCTGTCCTTTCTCCACGGTACATTCCTGCCTCCTTGATCAAAGATAAGTTGACCATATGTGCGTGGGTTTATCTCTGGGCTTTCTATCCTGTTCCATTGATCTATCTTTCTGTTTTTGTGCCCGTAAAACACTGTCTTGGTTACTCTAGCTTTGTAGTGTAGTCTGAAGTCAGGGAGCCTGATTCCTCCAGCTCCGTTTTTCATTCTCAAGATTGCTTTGGCTATTCGGAGTCTTTTGTTTTTCCAAACAAAGTTTGAAATGTTTTGTTCCAGTTCTGTGAAAAATGCCAGTGGTAGTTTGATAGGGATTGCATTGAACCTGTAGATTGCTTTGGGTAGTAGAGTCATTTTCACAATATCGATTCTTCCAATCCAGGAGCATGGTATATCTCTCCATCTATTTGTATCATCTTTCATTTCTTTCATCAGTGTCTTATAATTTTCTGCATACAGGTCTTTTGTCTCCTTAGGTAGGTTTATTCCTAGGTATTTTATTCTTTTTGTAGCAATGGTAAATGGGAGTGTTTTCTTGATTTCACTTTCAGATTCTTCATCATTAGTGTACAGGAATGCCAGAGATTTCTGTGCATTAATTTTGTATCCTGTAACTTTACCAAATTCATTGATTAGCTCTAGTAGTTTTCTGGTAGCATCTTTAGGATTCTCTATGTATAGTATCATGTCATCTGCAAACAGTGACAGCTTTACTTCTTCTTTTCCAATTGGATTCCTTTTATTTCCTTTTCTTCTCTGATTGCTGTTTCTAAAACTTCCAAAACTAAGTTGAATAAGTGGTGAGAGTGGGCAACCTTGTCTTGTTCCTGATCTTAGTGGAAATGGTTTCAGTTTTTCACCATTGAGGACAATGTTGGCTGTGGGTTTGTCATATATGGCCTTTATTATCTTGAGGAAAGTTCCCTGTATGCCTACTTTCTGCAGGGTTTTTATCATAAATGTGTGTTGAATTTTGTCGAAAGCTTTCTCTGCATCTATTGAGATGATCATATGGTTTTTCTCCTTCAATCTGTTAATATGGTGTATCACATTGTTTGATTTGCGTATATTGAAGAATCCTTGCATTCCTGGAATAAACCCCACTTGATCATGGTGTTTGATCCTTTTAATGTGCTGTTGGATTCTGTTTGCTAGTATTTTGTTGAGGATTTTTGCATCTATGTTCATCAGTGACATTGGCCTGTAGTTTTCTTTCTTTGTGACATCCTTGCCTGGTTTTGGTATCAAGGTGATGGTGGCCTCGTAGAATGAGTTTGGGAGTGCTCCTCCCTCTGCTATATTTTGGAAGAGTTTGAGAAGGATAGGTGTTAGCTCTTCCTTAAATGTCTGTTAGAATTCGCCTGTGAAGCCATCTGGTCCTGGGCTTCTGTTTGTTGGAAGATTTTTAATCACAGTTTCCATTTCAGTGCTTGTGATTGGTCTATTCATATTTTCTATTCCTTCCTGATTCAGTCTTGGCAGGTTGTGCATTTCTAAGAATTTGTCCATTTCTTCCAGGTTGTCCATTTTATTGGCATAGAGTTTCTTGTAGTAATCTCTCATGATCTTCTATATTTCTGCAGTGTGAGTTGTTATTGAGTCAAAGTATTAAAAGTGTGCTGGAGAAAGTCGGACAGAAACTGTCACAAATAAGCCAACTGCACAATTAATAGCTCTCCTTCCCTTGTGAACAGTTTTATTCATTTTTAAGAATCATGCAGCAGTCCATAAATATTGCATCCTTGACGTCCCCACTGTCGTGTGCCCATGAGTGTACTCCAGGGTGTGAGGGGTACACAGCTGGCACAACAGTACACACATACTTACACACAGTAGGTGTGCAGATCCTAAAGCAAAGTGAGCAAGCAGCATGCCAAGGTCAGGTGAACAGGACACAAACTCTCCCCAGGTGAGATGTCTTAACGTGTGTGGATCCGTGCCCAGGAGATGCCCCAGCGTGGGCATGACCTCTGGTGGGATGGGACTGGGGAGGAGAAGGAAAAAGGGCTCTGTGAGAAGGCTGGGATCACCACACCACCCGGAAGTGAGCTCATAGGTGAGCTCCGACCTGAGTGTGGCAGGAAGGAGCCCCAGGCCTCTGGTTAGTCTGTGTCCTTGTGTGAGAAACCAGGCCCCGTCATATTCTCTGTGGGTCAACTGCTAACAACATGACCATCTCCAGATGATGACTGGGGCGGCTGTCCTGTCCCCCGACCAGGCTCTGTGCCCTGTTCCCTGATCCCAGCCCTTTTGGATGGGATATTTCTGCTCGCCAAAGAGCTAAATGAGGGCAAAGAGGTGAGGGGATGGGGGAGAGAGCAGGAACTGTCTGAGAAACAGGAGTGAAGGGCCACTTCTCACCCGGGTATGTCTTGGTTATGGAACCAAGGCCTTGAGGAATCTCTCTGAGCCTCTTCCTGGGAGAAGACAGACCCTCCAGAAAGGGTGAAGACAATGGCTTCCTCTTAGGGTTCCTGGCCACTGTGGCAACTGTTTACCTGCATCTCCTTCATCTCAGGTAACACCACACTCTGAGTACTACCTGCCGGGAGAGGAGGTGGATCTGTATACCACCACCCCAGGCTAAGGGAGCGCCCCCTTCCCTAGTGCTTCTGGGACTCAGACTTCAAGGAGATCAGGAAGTGTGGTTATTGCTGGAATCATCAATATGAAAGGGGCTGTAAGAATGTTTCGGGGAAAGGAAGGACATTAAATGGGGCCTGAAACAACACAGCCCACTGCAGGATTTCAGAGTGGGTGGACACGGGAACTCAAGGCAGAAGCTGAGATTCAGGCTTGGCTCATGTAGTGTCTGTCAAGACCACAGGCCTCCACCTGCCCACCCCCAGGGCATGATGAGAACCACAACCACCAGGCAGTGAGGGTAACCAGGCACCTGGTGGCGCAAAGCAGCCACACAGGAGGTGCAAAACATTCCCCGGCACTGAGCTCTCTTTGAGGCCTTGGGAAGGACCCTGAAAAGCTCTTCTAGGGCAACAATTCCAACTACTAATTCAGGCCATCATGGTGGGCATAGCCTAGGGCTCTGTCATATCTCAGCCTCACAAACTGTTGGATCCCACTTTGCTTCTCAGTCTCATGCTCCACTAAATAACCACCTCTTCCAAAAGCCAGCAGACAATGCATCTATCAGAGAGCTATGAGGAATCCATTGATAACACTAGTGTTGAGGAACGAACAGCCAACAGCTTACGGTCTTGCTGTTTCAGGCTGTTATTTCTATGCCCTACACCAGAGTGAGGTGGGGTGCACATGTGATTTGAACAATATCTCTAAATCTCTGATGAGCCTATGGAAGGCAGTACCTCCGGCTCCCCCCATCAGGCTCAGCTGATCTGGAGGACAGGGGAGGAAAACCGGTGGGGTGGGGAGCCTCCCAGACCACCACTGACACCAGCTCAGCCCTTCCCCCAACCTCCTTTGGGGTTCCTGGGCACCAAATGAGAACCACCGGTCCACCCCTCTCTCAGCTTCTTTCTTCAACTCTTTCAGAAAAGCGGGGTGGAGACGGGGGCAGCAGGGATAAGAATGCCACCTGACAGGGCGGTAATGATGAAACGTGATAATATACGACAGTCCCTAACAAGTGCCTGGTACATAGAGGGGGTCAAAAATGCCTTTGCAGTGTCACCTTAGGATGGAGCCCCAGGCCTTCCTGAGTGCACCTGATCATAAAGAACTCCCCGGTAGGTCATCATTTAACTGAGGGGTTCTCAGATTCAAGGCCTCCTTCCTAAGCAGACACACGAGGCATAGCCTCTGCTACCAGAAGCAAGAACTGTTTTCCCAACCAACCTTCTGGTGGTTGCCACTGCTTCTTGTCCTTGAGAGAGGAGCTCCTAATGCAATTTGAGGGAAACCCCACTTACAGTGCAATATGGCTTTCCCTTCTCACAGGAGTCATCCCCCAACGCCACCCCAAACTGCAGGTCTCTGATTGGTTATGATGTCCCAGAGACTAGAAAATGCCAGATGGGTGTTTGTAATGAAGTCACCCAAACTCTTGAGTCTTCTTGGTCTACCTCCTAAGGAGAAAAAAAAAATGATGCACAAGAAATAACCAGTCTGTAGACCACAGCTCCACCTGAAGATCAAGATACAGTGGAAACATTCCAGAGACTATCTGCAAAGGGTCTCATGAGCTGCAGTTCGAGTGGCTTTAGACCACAAGGAGAAAAGAGGTTTCTAGTCCCTTCTGAGAGGGGAAGGATCACGGTTGTGGAAGAAGATGAGTCTGGGAGAAGTGTCAGGTGCCCTCAGCATCCAGCTTTCACGTGGGTCTAAAACGTCTCCGTGTGTCTTGCTGAGGATGCCCAGGAGGTCAGTGGTGCCATGAGGCCAGGATGGGATGTGAGAACGGGAGGAGAGCCCTGGTACAGGGGCTAAGGCTCTCAGACGGCCAAAGGATCCCACACACAGAGCCTGTTCTTGGGGTCCTCCAGGCTGCCAGAAGGTAAGCGTCGGCGCTGCGTGTTCCGATGACTGACCACGTTGTCGTCAGCCTGCCAGGCACCTGAGAAGAGGAAAGGAAGGTTACCGGACATTTGGTTTGGTGCAGATGGTGTCTCTTGCAGGACAGTCCGGGAGTTTGGCACGAAAACTGGCAAGATGCACATTACCTGGAACTCCCACAGGGTGCAAACCACAGCACGTGAAACTTGGGAGCAGTGGCGTCCACTGGGCGAGGGACAGTCATGGCCACTGTGGCCCACTGATGGAGGGACATGCAGGATGGTCCTTGTTTTGTGAGCTTGCCGTAGGCTCCACCTTTGTATCTTTATTTGGTCTTGAAGTTTGCCTAAGTGTTACAGCGGACCAGGAAAAGAAACTGAGTCTGGCTGAGACTCTCACGAGAGCAGGAGGAGGTGAAGGGGAGGGAGAAGAGTGTGTTAATTTGGGCTCAGAGTTAGTGTTTGCTGTGGGGGCCAGGGTGGGGCAGGAAGGGACTGGCTGCCCAGCAGGGTGGCAGGGACCAAATGGCATGGCAGAGAACAGAGTGACAGCTGTTCCTCTCCTTCTGCACCTGAACAGCCCACCGAGAGTTGCTATCAGCTGGTGCCACCAACCCCAGGAGACATTAGCTCCAGAGCTTTGGGGTCCCCCGGGTACCATCCACGAAACTCATCATCTTGCCCCCTTGTACTGCAGTTCCTGCACGAGAAGCACCCGCTGCCCATGCTGGAAACCCACTCTTGGTGCTTCTCTCTCCTTCATGCTCTGTATCCAATCCACCATGACCTCCTGCTTGTTCAAGCTCTAGTAAGGTCTAAATCTGTAGTCAGAAAACCGGGATACAGCCCCAGCTTGTAACGTACTGACTGTGTGACCTTGGGCAGGTCACTGTACTTGGAGCCCAGGTTTTCCCATCCATCAGATGGGAGACAAGTACTTACTCCCCAGGGATGCTGTGAGACTAAGCGAGGTGACATGGAAGAGTGGTGAGCAGGGCGCCTGACTCACAGAATGTGCGCGAAAACCATCCGCCCCCCAGGCCTTGTTCAGGCTACACTCATCTCCCCCAAGTCGTCCTCCCATCCCACAGACTGACTCCATCTGATTCAGTCCCCCCAGTGCAGCGAGATGCCCCTTCTGAAGGGAGAGGATGAAGCCCTAACCCCCTGAGTTTGGGGAGAGCCTTCCATTCTCTGGCCGAGGACTGCTGAGCTGCCTCTTCCAGCACCTGCCCCCAGAAGGACACCCTGAAGCCAGATGGGGACCAGCGTGCTCCGAAGTGTTCCCCCACTGGGCCGTACGACCACCCAATTTCTCATGCTGTGTGGAAATTGCTGGATCCTCCAGCACACGGTGATCTCCTCGAGGGCAGAGCCGAGAGCCATGCCCTTCAGAGGGCTCAGTTCGTGGACGGAGCCGGCTGACCCTGGAGGGTGGGCGTGAGGCTCACTGTTTCACATTTGAGGGAGGCCACTCACAAATGTCTGGGGTCAGCTTCAGGTTAGGCCAGCCCAAGACACGAAACCCTTTAATGGCAGAAGCACTAGGATTCAGCGGGTATAAATTGTGTATACCCATAAATGTCCTGGTGTGCTAATCTGCCCTAAGGCTCTAATAATAGTCTTGTGGAGGTGGACCCCAGGGGAAGGGGAGTGAGTGGGACAGGAAATGTTTAGGTATCTCTCACAGCCAGACGGAATGCAGGGATCTGTACTCCCTGGGGGTACCGGAGTCCGGCACATGGGTCCACAGTGCTTTACCACTCTAAGGGTGACAGGATGAAGAGCAGGCAAGATTGCCCTTTCAAGTTAGAAACCCCCAGATGAATTAAGTTGTTCCTTCATTTTATATAATTTGGTAGATCTCATACTTATTCCTCTGTGTTTAATGGGCAGGACTCCGGAACTGCAGCTGTTTGGTACAAAAGACCAAAAGCAAATGGTAAAAAGGAGAGAAGAGACACACACACACACACGCATACGCACGCACACACACACACACAACCACACAAAGTCAAATCAAAACACTGCCGCAGCCTCGCCGCCACCACCACTGGCTGCCAGGCTGCCAGGCTCTGAATTCTTGAGTCCTTGCTACAAACACCACCGGTCCAGATTCTGAGCCAGGGCTGAAAACTGGCTCCTTCTGAAACAGCCTCAAGACTCAGACCTGAAGTCTCTGATCTCCCCAGCTTCTTGTACAGTCGGTGGTGCTCTTTCCTCTAAAAAGGCTTCTGCCAGACCCTCGGCGAAACCCTGCTGCTCCGTGCATCCTGGATGCAGAAGGTAAGCCTGGAAGGCGCAGGAGGACTTCCTGAGCGAGTGCTGCCATTCTGTCCAGCCCTCAGCCAGAAAAGGGAGCCTGGAGATTGAAAATCCTTCACGGGAGGTAGAGAAAGGTGGTTCCCACTTAATTCCATCCTCAGGCTCAGAAACGGGGGAGTGAGGAGACCTCTAGAGGCAGATTTGGGGAGCACATCTAGGGGGATTCCACACACCTCTTTCCTGCCTCTACCCAGCCACTAATTAAATTTAAGGTCTGTAACAGTTCCACCATCTTGTAGAGTTTCTCTCCAAGAAAAGAGAAAGTTAATTCCGATTTTTCCTTAGTATCTGAGAAGCATAGCCCTTCCTAGTGGCGTCTTTGTCTTGGGTTATTTCAGGTCTCCATAAGTACTTTTCTTTGTTTTGGTTTTGGCTGTGCAGTGGCTTGGAGGATCTTAGTTCTCCGACCAGGGATTGAACCAGGCCACTGCAGTGCAAGTGCTGAGTCCTAACCACTGGACGGACAGGGAATTCCCTCCATAAGTACTTTTAGATTTCATCGGTATGCCCACTCCTGTCCAATGCCATCATTTAAAAACATCTGTATCGGGCTTCCCTGGTGGCGCAGTGGTTGAGAGTCTGCCTGCCGATGCAGAGGACACGGGTTCATGCCCCGGTCCGGGAAAATCCCAGATGCCATGGAGCGTCTGGGCCCGTGAGCCATGGCTGCTGAGCCTGCGCGTCTGGAGCCTGTGCTCTGCAATTTGAGAGGCCACAACAGTGAGAGGCAAGCGTACCACAAAAAAACAAAACAAAACAAAACAAAAACATTTGTATTTCCACTAATAAACTCAAATTATCTTTGCTTTTTCCCATCACACTCCCCAGAGCCTTTTCACAGAATTGTCACTGGTCCCCTGGCCACTATACTGACGCCTGTGTGATACTCCATCAGGTTCCATGGGGCCCCGTCTACCTAGCATGGCCTCACGCTTCTAATCGGCTCACCACCTACAGTGGTCAACTCAGATTTCCTCCCTTTGAGAACCTTGCAGAACAATCTCAGAACATACCATCGCCCCCCCCACCTTGGTCTCAGGGCCAAAGAAGACCCAGAGTCTTCTTAGCGGAAGAGGTGCTGGAATGACACAGGTGCTTTCTCAACATCACTCCCACAAGGCTGATGAGAGCAGTGAGGATGGGGACCTGAGCCATCCTTGCCACGAGCTGGGCCTCCTGGCAGAGCACCTGTGGGCCTGGGGAGGGTGGACCATGGGATGCTCCCCGGGCTCCCTCCTTGTGGGCGCTCCGTGAGGGGAGTGGCATCCATGTGGGGAGGGAAACAGCGTGGAGAGGGAGACCAAGTGCCTGAGAAGCTGTCCTGACGGCCAAGCCAGCCTGAGGCACCACAGTCATAGGATGGAACTTTGAACTTACAGCTGAGCCTTGTGAGGTCTGTTGATTCCACGGGAACTACCACAGTGGATGCTTCTGTCATTTACCTGACATTAACCCGACAGATGCTTCCAGAGAGTTCCCCAGCTCTTTACTACCAGTGTGACGCTAACAGCAGAACCCGAGAAACATTTTACCAAGAGAGCAGATGCACTTTCCTTCTCCCATAAGAGCCCTTGAGACCTCGGGGTGAGGCTACGATGCGACCCTCAACTCCCTCTCCCGGCAGCCGCCACTGTCATTCGGTTTCATGTCTGGCCTGAACGGTGAAACCAGTTTAATCTGAGAATGGCTGGCTCTCGAGATCACCATAAAGAAGCCCTGGCATTGTTTTCCATCCAGGTCTCGCTCCCCTGCCGCAATCCCAGAGTGGAATAAACATCCACCAGCAGGTTGGCCCGAAGGAGTGAGGGAGAGGAGGAAGCACAAGGCCTGGGGTCAGTTTCCACCAGCATGGGTGGCTGAGACAATTCCCAAGAGCTCTCTCTGCCAAACACGGGAGTTGGTGGGGAGCCACTGTGGGGAGGCAGGAGCCTAGATTCCTCTCTTGAAACCCAGTGAGCGGCTGGCCGGCACAGCTGCCACAGACTCAGGGCGGAGTGAGGGCAGAGATGGCATCTTTTGTGGAACAGGGATTAATCTAGTCTCACAAATATATTTTTTCCTGGAAAATTTCAGCATATTAAATACAGGCTCTTGCCAGTTAGGAACGGAAGCCTCAGCGAGGGCCCCTCGGATGTGCGTGCGCCCAGCAAGCTTGGGGTTGGGTGTGGGTGAACATGAACTTTCACACGAAGTCTGGATAACCTAAATGAGTTTCAAAATAAACAAACTGGACAGACAGACGTACATTTGGCAAAAAGACATGAGAAACAAAGGGACAGACAGAAGCCAGGTAAAGAGTAGGAAGGCAGGAAGTGTAGTGTACCCTGGTCCTCAGCCACCCTGGCCCAGGCCTGGCTGGGTCAACGCTAAATGGGAAGGGACCAGAGAGCCCTTGGGAAGGCCGTGGGAGGCGTCTCTGGGGATTACGGCTTCCTCCACCACAGGCCTGCATGGGGCCAGAGGGGTGAGGACCTGGGTCTTTTGCAAGCTGATGGAGAGTGGCAACCACAGGAGTTTGTGTCCCTCCAGCACCTGTAACCACGTCGCCAAGAGAGTAAAGCACTGGACCCATGACGGGACGTGGCTGTCCTGAAGCTTAAGTATGTCCAGGGCATGTTTAAGAGATTACAAACCACGCAACATGAAGGCAGTCTCTGCTGTGAACCCAGGAGGGGCAATTTCGACCTAGTCCACCGGGCAAGATGTGGCTTTAGAGCCATGGTTGGTGAAGCCCTTGGTGAGCACGGAGCAGAGAGACATCAGTGCGCAGAGTGTGACTGACAGGTGGGCTCCTCCTGAGAACTCATCCCGGATTCAGTTTAGTGTCATGAGAAGGAATAAGGGGCACGTTGATGGCCCTGATTGAATTTTTAGAGTTAGGGCTCCAGGGAGAAGAGTCACCCTCGACCCCTGATCGTTCCTTTGGGATCCAAATCTAGGGAGCACAAGGCAACTGGTGGTAGCCCAGGGCTCACTGGGTCACAGAGCTAGTCTATAAAATGCAGGCTTTGAAATTCCTCTCTGATCCTAACTAACCACTCTCCTCTGAGGGGCTACAGGTTCCCTTTTCAAGCGCTCAGGCTCTCTTTCCAAGACCTTATGACAGAGGCCGTGTCTGCCTTAAACTGCCTGTTGATGGAAACAAGACCAGGCCTCCTGCCATGGGATCTGCAAGATCATGATGGAGGGGGCACGGTCAGGCCAAATCGGAAGGCTTTGGGGGTATTTTTGCACCTTTCTCCATGCCCAAATAGATTCGTTTAGAGCAGAGTCGCTCTTTGCCCAAGGACTCTCCCAAGGCCGCCTCATTCCTTTCAGCAACTGGCTCCCAGCACCTTAGCAAAGCCCATGCCTTCTTGCAGGATCTGCAGGGCAGGAGATGGGTGTCCCAGGGTGAGAGCAGGGGAGCATCTCCCACCAAGTTCATGTTCACCAGACTGCCACTCACCGGGTAAGCAGACCACAAAGCACAGCTTATTGTCCAGTGCTTTCATGCTGGCGATGCAAGTCATTGTTATTGTCACACTCCATACCTAGAAATGCGAATGTCCTCTGGCCTGTAACGGAGTTAAGGCAGTTAGAGAGGACCTGGCTGTGTTTTTCTCTGCTTTGCTGTCCTTAAAATAAAAATCTTAAGGATGGAGACAAAAAACATCAAATCATATGTTAAAAAAAAGACAATAATTAAGTGGGGAGAGTGGACAATAAAGGAAACTGTGTGGGTACGTTTGTGTTCTTGCTCTGTTCTGCTCTGTTTCTTTAACTGGCCCATTTCCAGCCTTCGTTCCTGGGAAATCAGGCGCTGGGGAGGTCTGTGGGATTCGGACACGCAGACCTGGGCCCAGAGCAGAGCTAAGCCAGGCTGGAAGAGCTAGGAGAGCCACGGGGGAAGTGACCCCAGGCTCCGGCCTGTGTCTGTCAGTGCACGTGGGGTGTGTTTATGACCACAAGGCTCTGCGAAATGACTAATACATAAAATGGCAATTAAAGCTCTTTGGTCCCGTAATTTTGCACCTCAAATCAAAGAATCGCATCACTTGCAAAATTATGATTTATTTTCTTTGAGACTTAATTTGCTATTCTGAGGATGTTTTAAGGGGCTGACCAGAAACCTACAGTGGTGTAAGATGGGAAGGGGACAGTTTTAGATGTTATTTTTTCAAGCCCCCCACCCTGTTTTTTTTTTCCCTTGGTGAAAGGCAGAGGAAGAAACATACATCTACTGTGTACAGCATGTCAGGTGGAAACCACATATGGAATGTCAGGCGAAAACCACGTACTGCCCTGTGCCTTTTACAAGCAAATATTCTACTGGGGACGACAATCACAATGGAGAACTCAGAGCCTTGCGCCGTGAAGACATCAACCGAGGGGAGGTAGCGCCCAACCCCGGCTTTGTTGGTGTGTGTGTGCGGCAGAGGCACAGCCTGGGCGACCACCCCTCCTCCGGCACTACTTGGCCAAGAGAGAGTGGACATGTGCACATGTGCACCCCCTGCACACCACACCACCCACCAAGCAACTGCCATGGCCAAAGCAGAAGCGACTAGCATGACATCTGCATCCAGGCTGGGATCCAGGTTTGCTCTAGAGGTTGCCCTTCTGTGGAGGCACCTCAGAGGAGCAGACGGAAGAGACACCGGTTCCTGGGACGCCTGGTCCTACAATCCCAGGTGGGATTCCCAGCTCGCCTAACCCCCCACCACCACTTCCTTGCTCTATATGTAGGTCGTTCCTTCGCTTCTCAGCTTACTAGAAACAAAATTCTTCCGACTGAAGCTATGATTGACCTTGTTTACAAAACAGAAATAGAGTCACAGGTGTAGAAAACAAACTTATGGTTATGGCGGGGGGCAAGGGAGGGGAGGGATAAATTGGGAGATTGGGATTGACATATACACACTACTATATATAAAATAGATAACTAATAAGGACCTGCTGTAGAGCACAGGGGAATCTACTCAGTACCCTGTAATGGCCTATATGGGGAAATAATCTAAAAATAGAGTGGATATATGTATATGTATAATTGATTCACGTGGCTGTACAGCAGAAACTAACACAACATTGTAAACCAACTCTTCCAATTGAAAAAAAATATCTACTTGAGGCCTGAACGATGGTAAAGAGACTCGTTCCAATAGCCTACAAACACTAGTGCACGCTGAGCTGCTAACGTCTCTTCACCTCACCTTTGCTGTGCCGCCAGGGCTGTGATCCTTCTGCTACTGTAACATCAGCCGTTTTCTTCACTAAAGCAGGAAAACCTACTGCCTAACAGTCGGTTCCCCCAAGGGGAGGAAGCTGTTCTCCTGCTGCAGATGAACTTTGGGGCTGCTAGAGCAGTTCTGTGAGACTCAGCTGAGAAGCTGAAGCAGGAAGGAAGGTGATGGCAGTTGCCCAAGAAGCTTCAGGATCTACTCCACGTAGATGGAGAATTCCATGTATCTACTGCAGCCTTGGCTCAGAGGCCCAGAAAGAGCCAGGAAGGCTGCTGAGGTCCTCAGATACCCTGCTTGCTTTGATATTCCATCAAGGAGACAACCTTTCCCCAAAGCCACACCCTTGAGCAGTGCCACCAAGTCACACCAGTGCCCCTTTCTCTACCCTTCAGAGAATACCCAGGAAAGAAATATAATAAAAGGGAGCAAAAGACCAGGTCTTTTACCATCTTCTTGTGTGGGTGATCCGTCCTCTTCTTCTAGAACATCATTTCCCTCGGACAGAAGGAAGGCACTGTGAGTACATAAAGCAGTGAAATGAGTCTACTGATTGTCAGAAGACAGAACTAATCACCCTCATGGTATCCAGACATTTCCTGTCCGTGTGAGATGGCTGGGAGGCCCAGCAGAGGCAGATTTTGCTTGGCGAGGCAGGATCGGCCCGTAGGGACCAGGTCTGAGGCACGTTCCAGAGGGACCAGGTCTGAGGCACCTTACAGAGGGACCCTGGGACTGTCAGGAATAGCCTTGGTAATAGTTCAGCTCACACTTTTTCTGTCAGGTGGAAATAAAAGTTGTCAAATGAAAAAGCAAACCGTGAGATCATAAAACTTTCAGGAACCCTTTAGGATCCCCAGTCCCATCCAGATACTCCTTTGAGAACATCTGGCTCAAGAGAAAGTTGTAGAGTCCCCACTGGGAGCTTGGCTTTCCATATACTTCAGGCACACCTCCGTCAGAGCACTTCTCACGCTGAGTTATAACTCTGATTCCTCCATCAGATGGAGCTGCGGAATGGGTGGGATGGATGGATTGGGGGTGTGGGCAGGCAAAAGCCATGTCACTCGGTCTTTGTGTCCCCCAGTGCCAGGAAGATGTGAGATGCCTGTGCCAGGTAAATACTAAGTGAATTGGAGGACAAACACCCTCTCAAGGGTCTGGCCTGGAAGACTTCCCTCCGGAACTCACCCCACGCCTATTACACTGAGACCAGCGCCCTCTGCTAACCGGACAGTCCCTCTGCCTGCACCCTGCCTCTAACAGATCCAAGTGCACCACCTTGGAAGGCTTCTTCCAGAACAACCCTCATCCTATTTGCATCCTCTGCCAGCGCCGACAGTCCCTCTGAATGGGGAGGGACATCAGCATCCACCTTGCTCTTACCTCTGCATCCTGCTCTTCAGCGGTGGCGACGAGGCCCACAAAATTGCAGTATGGAGACGCCGCTGGTGTTACCTGCAAAGGAGCAACAGAAGTCAAGGTGCAGATGCCACCGGCTCTCCTACCCAGCTCTCCTGGCAGCAAACCCAAACCAAGTCCTCAGTATAGAAGTGGTGTCACACGGAAGATCACATCTGAGGGAGTCTTTGATTCAATGATACGGTACCGTTTTCCAGGGCTCCCCTCCTGAGCACTGGGGGGCTTTGCCGATCTCCCTGGCAGGCCCTGGACTGAGCTCCTTGGGACTCGAGTACAGAGCAGAGCAGAGCGGCGAGGGCGATCCCATGCTCCTCTCTTATGTCTCCTTCTTCTGAGGGGGTCCTGCTTGTGGTCTGGGCGCAGGGGAGAGCCTCCCCGTTCTCTTCTGTGCCAGGGGCGATGTAGGAGCCGGACATGGAGTAGGCGGTGTCGGTGCTGATCTGGGAGGACACCATGGACATGACCGACTGGGCCAGACTGCTGCTGGCAGGGTCTTTGGAGACAGGAGTTGGAGGAAGGCCACGGAGGTCAGGCCCGGCTGCTGTGAGTGCACTGGGAGCAGAGCTCTCTCGCTGCACCCGGGCAGTGAGGACACCAGCAGCCTGGCCTTGCCCTCACCAAATAGGGTTTAGATGGAAGGTTTTCCAAGGTTTGGTTCCTTTATGTTTTAGAGCTCCAAACTCAACCTCAGGGATGAGGGATTTGCTTTTCCCTGTCATAATGTTAAAGAAAACCTTACGACAGCAGGACTGGGGGTGAGATACCTGCTTCTCCCCCAGCTCAGCCACTAGACCGCCCTCTCATTGCAAGGGAGCGAGTCTCACTTCCTCTCAAGCCGGGGCCTATACTGTCTTCCACTTAGGTATTAATATGCTGCTCCCCAGTCCATCTGGGAGGAAATATTAGAAGCACTACGGACTCGGCTGATGGGCAAGGACGTGCAGTTGATCCCACCCACCTTCATGTACCTTCTGGGGAGGAAATTGTGCAGGAGATAGGCGTCCCCATGCAGGACGACTGGTCAATAGCTCCTGACGATGACAAGGTCAGGTTCTCACTTTATGGGGTGATGCCACATTCCTGGGTGGGAAAGAAGTAAGCGCCAGTCAAACATGTTAGAGGGGAGGGGTTAGGGCAGGGGCCCCGGGCAAGGAGGAGGAAGGGGGATCTTGGAAGGGCGCAGGAGGCAACATGCAGAGGGAGGCCTGGTCTCTCCTCTCATCACTTCTGTGCACCCCTGGCCTGGAGTAGGCTGTCTCCCGGGGGGAGGTACATGCACATCCTGTCCGAGGTCCAGCAGCTGCTAGAGCCACACAAAGACCACAGCTCAGGTGACACAGGTCACCCAGCAGCTGTGACATGGGGAAACCCCAGGTTTCCCCAGGATTACAAACAGCTCCCTCTCTCTTTTTTTTTTTTGTGGTGTGCGGAGAAACAGCTCTGTTTCTGAAGGGAGAGAACACAAAACCAGTGGAGGCCCTGGTACCTGCTGGACTTCTCCTCTGGCATGGAGGGTTAGTTCCAGCTTGATGGATCTAATACAAACACTGCCTGTCCCCCAGCCAACACTCGGCACTCCCATCAGTCACATGGGCTCACAACATCAGTGCAACCCAGGGCAGATGCAAAAGCCTACTGATTCTCTTTCTACAGCCTGTGTTCTCTCTTCCAAGTCTTCTTTTCTTAAAACCTTGGTTCATGGGCTTACCTGGTGGAGCAGTCGTTAAGAATCCGCCTACCAATGCAGAGGATACGGGTTCGAGCCCTGGTCTGGGAAGATCCCACATGCCACGGAGCAACTAGGCCCATGAGCCACAACTACTGAGCCCATGTGCCACAACTACTGAGCCCGTGTGCCAAAACTTCTGAAGCCCGCGTGCCCAGAGCCCGTGCCGTGCAACAAGAGAAGCCACTGCAATGAGAAGCCCACGCTCCATGATGAAGAGTAGCCCCCAATCGCCACAACTAGAGAAAGCCCGCGCGCAGCAACAGAGACCCAGCGCAGCCAAAATAATAAATAAATAAAATAAATAAATTGAAAAAAATAAAAACCTTGGTTCAGGCAACCCTCCTGCCTGGCTAGGTCTGTCTCCCGCTGAATCCAGTCTGCACACCTCCGCCAGGTGGGCCCTCATGAAGCCACGTTCCCACTGTACCGCTGGCCTGCTCAGGGCCCCCACTCTGTTCCGTGCTTCACGTGTACTGTCCCTGCCACCAGGAATGTTTCTCTCACCTGTCTCTTCGTGTCTAAGAAATTTTGATATTCAGCTCAAACACTGCTCCGCCATCACTGCTTCTGGTTCCCTTCACTTGACGTGATCCTCCACAGCACGTCAGTGTCTCTGTTTTGGGAGCCCTTCCTTTCTCTGGTTAAAATTCATTCACTCATTCAACAAACACTTACTAACACCTACGTGCCAGATGTGGTGTTGTTATTCATGTATATGTCCTGTCTCCTACTGGACCATGAGCTCCTCAGGACAGGAACCGCTTTTCACCTTCCTATGCTCCACTGCACCCTGCCCACCGCCTTACCAGGGGTGGGCTCGACAGCCCGCTGACCTCTGTTACATAAAGCCTGTGAGGGTGCACAGGGTAGATGATCCCATCTTCGACTCAGCCGCCCAGCTTTTCCACCAGCTGAGCCTGCATCCAGAACTTGCCCTCCTCAGACATCTGCCCAGTTCGTCTCACCTCCTCTGTCCATGGACCACTTTTTTTTTTGCCTGCAACTGCGTGGCATGTGGGATCTTAGTTCCCCAACCAGGGATCGAACCCACAGCCCTTGCTGTGGAAGCACGGAGTCCTAACCACTGGACAGCCAGGGGAGTCCCCTTGTCCACGGACCACTTTTTAAAGCGAGCCTCCCCACCCTTATGTGACACACGGATCCCCGGTAACACCTGACACAATTGTTTTGTACTGACCGTCTTTTGTGTACACCCCCACCCCAACCATGAAGACTGTAAGCGCCAGGAGGGCAGGACTTTTGTGTCTCCCCACTGCTGCTGTCCTCAGCATAAAGGATCATGCCTGGTCAGTAACGCAGGCCCCATACACTGAGAAAAGACTGAGTCTGGTGACACCCTTGCTGCTGTCTCAGAGAGTGCTCAAAAGGCATTTGATGAATGAATGAGACCAGACGGGCCGGGAGAGGCCAGCAGGCAGGAAGGAGAGCACCTGGAGTCCAAAACCAAACAAGGAAGGACAATGCACATTACCTCTCTGAGATGTTGGGCTGTCGGTCTCTGAGACAGGGGCATCTCAGATTTGCTGCATGAACGCTCATCTTCCTCTTCGTGCAGCACAGAAGAATTCTGGGAGATGGACCTGCATAAGCCCGGAGGGAGAAGCAGCTGCAGCCAATGCCCCTTAAAGAACAGAACTCGCCTGCACTCCCATTAACCAGACGTCACAGGGAGAAGAGGGCCCTGAGGGGAACCGGAGGGAACCTAAATCTTAGGAAGGAGTGGGGACGTGAGAAAGGGCACCAGAGGGTCTGAGACCTCTTCTGGGCATCGGAAAATCAGAGTTTTACCTTTAGCTCTTGCAAACAATTGTGTCTGAACTGGGGGAAATCCACTGACATTTTGAGGGTTTCAATATTTTCATCTGTAAAATTACCCTCCTTTCCTCTGCCGTGGAAACTTATTATGAGTTGCTCCTAGTTGGATGTAAACGCCTAAGAAACACAGATCACAAGGTTCCTTCGGTCCTCAGACTAAGTGATGCTCCCAGGGGCCTGAATGACCCTAATGATGTCATCATCCCTATACCCCATACTCTCCTTCCACAACAGAATACATGAGAAGTTCGTCCGTCTGGATCCTCCTAAGTACCCATGTACCATCTTATTTTCCCCTCCCAAGGGATGGGTGCTAGCCCAGGTCTTCAGTGCAATGAGCAGCTCTGGGAACAGCCCAGAGGGTCTACACTGCCCTAGGAATTGGGACTCGAGCCAGCACCGAGGAGGTGAAAGATGGATTGAGAGCATCTCATCAAGGACCCCAGGGCCAACGCTATTGCATGCTGACTACTCACTTGGAGAGACTATTTCTGAGCTTGAGTCCTGGGCTGCTGCAGTCGGACAGGCGGTCGAGGGGGGAGAGCATCCGGACAGGAGGCAGGTGGCCGTCACTGCCAAAGGAAGACAGCATTCCCGACAGGTGTCTCTCTCCAAGCACGTGGAGTGGGGGGACTGCCGGGGATGGGGTAAGGGGTCCATTGACGGCCTCCAGAAGAGACACCACTTCATAGCCCAGTGGAATGTTCTCCGAGGACTAGGGGAATCAGAGACAGGTTGGGAAATTAATTAAATACTCTTCGTTTTATGGTACGAGCGTGTTTCTTCCTCTGCATTGGAAAAACACTTTCTTTTACATCTAGTCTGGGGCTCTGGCAAATGAAAGCTGTATTAGAAGCAGAAAAAGATAAAATATCAGAGAACCACATGTTCCTTGACTCTGCCTACTGATGAACTTCTTCTTAATACTGTTGATTTTTTCCTATTATAGTAGAAATATATGTTCATTACAGGAAATTTGGAAAATACATAAAAGTGGAAAGAAGGAAAAAAGTCATCAACCATCAAATCACCCAAAGTGATAACTGTTGTTAGCATTCTAGTGTTATTTTCTTCCAATGTTTTTTCCTCTGTACTGTTTACACAGTTGTGATCAATGTGTTAATGATAATTTTATACCCCGCTTACCTCACAGAACATAAATATTTTCCTTCACATGCATCCCTTTTCATAGATACCATACATTTCCTTACTCTTCCATTGGTGCTGGCTATTTAGTTGTGTCCATTTCCTACTGTAAACAACACTTTGATGAACATCTGTTCATCTATTGGGCATAAATCTCTTTTTTTCAGATCATTTTCTGGGTATTAAGTTCTAAGACCTTAGATTACCAAGTACAAATGTTTTTAAGGCTCTTAATATATACAGCTGTTTTGTTTTGTTTATTTTCAGTGATCTTTCTAGTTACACCCTTACAAGCAGTACAGACTACCTGTTTTAATTGCTTCTCGGCCAGCATGGGGTATCTTAAAAAATGAAGTTTTTAAATGTGAAAGGTGAAAAATGGTCTCTCATCTTAATTTGCATGTTGTTGATTTTTAACATGGTTGAATTTTTAAAAAATGACAGTTGACCAGCTATGTTTCCTCTTCTGAGAAATTTTTTATGTCCTTTGCACCATTTACCTACTATTTCATTCAAGTCGGTTATGGTAACGATACTAGCCTTTCCTCTGATGCAAATGTTGTGAGTACATTTTTTTTTCTTTAGATGATTTGCTGTTTGGTATTAACTTTGGTCATCTTTTACACATCTAAAGTTTAAAATTTTTTATGCGATAAAATCTACATGTTCGGGGTGCTTTCCTGGTGGTGCAGTGGTTGAAAGTCCACCTGCTGATGCAGGGGACACGGGTTCGTGCCCTGGTCCGGGAGGATCCCACATGCCGCCGAGTGGCTGGGCCCATGAGCCATGGCCACTGAGACTGTGCGTCCGGAGCCTGTGCTCCGCAACAGCAGAGGCCACAACAGTGAGAGGCCCGCGTACTGCAAAAAACAAACAAACAAAAAAAAACATTAAAAAAAATCTACATGTACACATATTCGAGACTTCCCTGGCGGTCAAGTGATTAAGACTCCGCACTTCCACTGCAGCGGGTGAGGGTTTGATTTCTGGTCGGGGAACTAAGATTCCACATGCCGTGTGGCATGGCCAAAAATAAAAATCTACAGGTTATTTTTTGGGTAGCATTCCATTGTTTTCAAGCTTAGAGAGCCCTCTCCCATCCATAGTCAGCTAAAGAATCATCTCTAATTTATTCTAGGTTTTTAATGTTTGGCTTGCTCTGTTTTTAGTGCAGTTAACTAGTTACCCCGCCTGGAATTTGTTATCTGGTAAGGAGTGAAGTGCTAAACTGATTGTTCCTCCCTAAAGCACTACCTCATCGTTCCAATACCATTTACTGAATAATTGATAATTAATCTCTTCCACTAGCATGTTAACCTAAAGACAAGACCTTCTGGTCTACAACTACAAAGCGTGGAGTCTTGACACCATCACTTACACCACGAGACAGAGGTGAATTATATCAGCTACGTGGCTCCCAGTCCCTGAAGCCACAAAATAAGACAAAGAAAAACAGTTACCTTCTCGGAGGATTCAGATAAAAAATGGTAAATTGTATCTAAATCCCAAACAATCATCCCCTTGTTTCTGCTTGGGGGCATTCCAGAGTCAGACCCCATCCCCACCCCCATCTGCCTGGACACTGGAGTGAAACAGCAAGCTGACAGCTGTAGGGATGGTAAATGTTAACTGGACGCTGAGTCCCCAAGGTGGAAAGTGGAGGTTTTAATGATCAGAACCTCATTTTCCACTGTACTATTGGCTGGTGTTTAACACAACATGATCTCGGCCAGCTTACTCAGTACTTCAGAATGCCAAGTTTTAATTACTTGCCACAAAGTCACGTGAAGAAGGACAAAAGGTGAAAAAAGCCCAACTTACTGAATGCTCTTCTGAGTCGGATGTCTGGGATGAGAGGATGGGGTTAAAGCTGGTTGGGGACAGAAGGCCCAGTTTCTTCCTCATGGCTCTTATCTGAAGCCGTGCCCGGAAAGCTGTGAAGAAGAAAACAGGCCATCAGGACACGGTGATGCAGGAGTCAAGATGTACAAGAGCCCACACAGAAGCCACGACCCCTTCTCCCCCGAGGGCTGACCTCGGGGACCCAGCAGGGCCTCCGGGGCTTATGCAGTCGGCAGATGGGGCAGTTGTTGGCCTGGTAGCGCAGGGTGTCGGCGCAGGTGTTACACAGGCAGAGGTGACGACATGGCAGAATCAAGGTGTCCCGCACGTCTGAGAGACACACCACACACTCAGCACTGTTATCACTCACTTCATCCTCAGCCACCTGGCCGGGGGACAGAAATTTAGCCAGCGTCACAAAGACCCTCACATCACATACTTTCTTTAGAAGGCGGCCTGCCTTCAGAGCTGAGACAATGCACTTGGTAAACTACATTGAACTTGGAAGTTTACCAAGTGCATTGGCACACTGAGTTTCACTTCTTCTGGCAACTGTTTGTCTCAAGCTCATTCTCTGAGGTTGAGATCCGGTCCTGTCTGAAAGTCAGAGCTGAAGGGGCCCAGGAGGCCACCCAGGGAAGTGGGGAGCAATGAACTGAGTGAGCAGAGACCTGCCAAAGAACCGATCCAAACCAGCCTATGTTCTCATTTCCAAAGTTATATAAGTATAATCATCTGAAATGAGGAAGAAGACATACCCTTCTAGGACCAAATGGATTCCAGAGTCTGGCATGCTAAGTTCCTAGATCCTGGCTGGATCAGAGAAGTTCTCACTCTGCCTCCTGGGAAGAGTGCATTCAGAACTGTGGGTGGAACTTGCCTTAGACTCTTGCGTGTTGTACTTGTTTTCAATTCCATAGATCTCCTGAAGGAGGTAGCTGACCCCATCCACCTGAAGAGCAAATGGAAAAGTTCAAGGGCAGGCTGGTTCTCCCGAGAGATGAGTGGGAACTCACCACCACCCCCCAACCTCCTTCGGTAACCAAGGACTACTGATTCACAATGAAAAAAACCAAAGGCCTAGGAGAGTAAAGGAGGCTCTTATTTACATATGTGTTCTCTTTGGGAGGGGAATGAAAATCAAATGCTTAATTCACCCGCCCTTATCCCCAACAGGGAACGTGCACAAATACAACAGTAACACTCATACTGCAGGTCGCTATAACAACAGTCAAGGAAGGCAGAAACTAGGAAAAGGATGGAAGACCATGTGTCAGAAGCATTGGCTATGTAATAAAAGCTAAGTTTAGACATTATAAATGGGAAGCAAT
This sequence comes from Mesoplodon bidens, assembly GCF_964165515.1. Classification (NCBI taxonomy): domain Eukaryota; kingdom Metazoa; phylum Chordata; class Mammalia; order Artiodactyla; family Ziphiidae; genus Mesoplodon; species Mesoplodon bidens. The sequence goes on from NW_027672498.1 coordinate 503,332, forward strand.
GGGAATGGGAAAGAAAGAGAAGAAATGGGCAAGGAAAAGAGGGGAAGGGAAAATGCAGAAGCAAAGAGAGAGCAAGAACTTGAAGGAGGGGACGATTGCGCCCCCTACCTGGCCACGGAGCCACCCTGTCTCCAACATGCGGCAAAATGTGACCTCTCTTAGCCCTGCTCCTTAAAACCTCAACTTGGGAACTGGCTGGCGGTCCAGTGGTTAGGACTCAGCGTTCTCACCACCAGGGGGCCTGGGTTCAATACCTGGTCAGGGAACTAAGATCCCGCAAGCCCTAAGGCAGAGACAAACACCCCCCCACCAAAAAAAACAGAAAACATTAGAACCTCAACTTCAATGCCCAGTTTGACTCCCACTAGCTTGGGCCATGTTGGTGCCAAAGCTGGCCCCTCCCTTGTTTCTTTATGCCTGCCCACTCTTCTTCCCTGCCCCTCACCCTGTCCCAGTGATCCCTGTCCCTAAGGCTCACCCTGTCACCGATTTCGCATCCCACTCTCCAGTCTGACAATGGCTGTTGCTGATGCCAATCTAGCAACAGAAGGAGAGATAAACCATTTCCCTTGAGCTACCCTAGCCTTTCCATCCCATCCAGGAGTCCTGGGGAACCAGGCCTTCCCAAGAGACAACTCACTGAGGCCAGGCCTTTCCAGGCTGTACCCTGGGCTCAGGATCTGTTATCTCCTCTGCCTCTCTTAAAACTTGCTTTAACACAGTGATTATGTTGGAAAGGACATTATCAACCAATTTATACTAAAGTATTACTGACTACAATTGACCTCATTAAGGGTGGACAGCACTTGATACCTGAAAGAATGAATGATGTAGAATTTAAGATATCTGTCACGCATCTGCAGGGGGTGTCTTTCTTTGCATCTCAACCCGAGGCCTACCCTGCACCCCACCCGACTGCTCTACACCCTCCATGTGATGACACACCTTCCCTTGGCAATGCCACTGACACCTCTCCCCTCCTTGTCTTCCATGACCCTGCTCCTGCCTCTGCATGAGTGGAAGGAAAGTGTTGGCACACAGTGGGGCTTAGGACTTCCAGCACACATATGCATAACTTGCCTGATCATTCTGGAAGGGAGCAGATAGCCAGCAAACTTGGAATGTGAGAAAAGGAATGTTGGGATAAAGTAAGCCAAGAGCTCCAATTGGCCTTGAACTGGACCCCAATACTTTGATCCTTTAGCTGGAAATGTTTCTCACCCTGGCATTTTAAATAACAACATTCTCCCTAAACCTAAAGTCAGGAGATAAATCTTGCCCTTTCATTTTCTAAAGTCCTCTGCTCAGATAATGGCTGCCTCACCATAAACAATTCTGGAACAACAGAGATACCAAAAATCAGTATTCCTTTCAGGCCACCCAAGTAGTTTCCAACACAGAAAAGCATTCCCTGTTTGCTTTTCTTCTTTGATTTAAAAAAAGGGGGGGTGGTGGTGGAAGGGAAAGAAGAGTGCTTTAGCAAAGGAGTGGAGAGAGAGAAGTGGGTACACCACCAGTCCCTGGCCCTCCAATACTTACTACCTGTTTCTGCTTGAGGGGCTTGACACAGAAAGTCCCATCTGTGTGCTGGAGCGAAAATACACAGTTATGAAGGAGGGCAATGAGGATCAGCTGTTCTTTTGTTACTTCTCTCAATTACACACCTCCTGGAGGCCCCCCAAGCCCCCCACACCCTGCCAGTGTGGAATGACAGACTCCTAATACAGGAAGGGTCTTCAAGCACATAATCTAGCCCTTCTGCTTTAAGAAGAGGAAATGATGGACTTCCCTGGTGGTCCAGTGGTTAAGAATCAGTCAGGGAACTAATATCCCACATGCTGTGGGGCAACTAAGCCCGAGCACTGCAACTACTGAGCCCATGCACTACAACTAGAGAGAAGCCCTGGCAGCACAAAGAAGATCCTGAGTGCCATAAATAAGACCTGATGCAGCCAATAAATAAATAAATAAATAAATATTTTTTAAAAAGAGGAAGAGGAAACGGGGCCTAAGGAGTTGAAGGTCATGCAGCAAGTTGGTGGTGTAGCCCCCGGTGTGGTGCTTCCCCCGCTCCCTGCGCAGCCTCCGAGCCGGACCCACTCTGCCGAGCTCAGGCAGCCAGCGAACAGGGCTCCACGTGTCCTCACAGGAAAGACAGAGCAACATGTACCAAAGTGAGGCCCTATAACTTTACCCACTGACCTTTTCAAAAGTGCCCAGGAGGACGTGGCAATGGCCAAAATACTCTGAAACAAATAAAGGCACAAGGATGAAGAAGAAGAAAGCCAACAACACACCTCGATTCCACTCACCTTCCCGGGTCCCACAGTCTGGCAAAACGAACCCTCTGGCTGTCACGGGAAGGGGCATGTTACGTCACCCAATAGGACTCTCTCCCGAGGAGCGTGGGAGCAAGAGTGCGTGGGGATGTGGGAACTGCCTGATACCCACAGGGGAGGCGTGTTGTTCTGAGGCCGCAGGCGCTGCCAGGCCTGCACGCTACATACGGGCACGTGTGCAGCCAAAGAAGACAGGAAGCACCCGTACCATCTCCTTCATCCACCACAGCATGGACCACTAACGGGTAAACCTCTCTGTCCAGGTCAAAGCCAAGCTGAAAGAAAAGGGGGAAAAAAAGGGACTTAACACATTTAAAGGGCACAGTAATCTGTCAGAAAGGGAGGTCTCATCAGGAAGCCTGAACCTCATCTCTGCTCTTCATCCATCAACCTGGTTAACTACCTAAGTCCGTGGAATTGAAGGCCACCAGCCTCTTTGTAAAAAATCTCATAGATGTAAAGGCTTCTAACCTGCAGGTCTTGCCTTTGGGCATGGCTTTCTCAAAATATCCTGGGTTAATGGGCTACTTTGGGACAGAAAAATTAGATGTACCCTTCCCAGGGCATGAAGACGTTACAAGCCTGAAGGGGAGCATGGCCTTCGAGTACCCGGGCCTATCCTTTGCTGCTGGCCAGGGTCCTGAGTAGCTCCCACGCCCTGGGGGTCTGTGGGCAGACCCTGCCCTGCACTTCCTCCCAGCGGCCGGTCCCCTCCGCCAGCCGGCAGCTCACCTCCTCTTCAGCCCACTCGGAGGGGTCCACGGTGTGGGAGGGCAGGCAGAACTGCTGGCACACCCCACGCTTGTAGTGCACCGTCTCTGACTGCAGGCTGTTGTCCTTGGGGATGTAGCTGTTGGCCAAAGTGGGAAGCAAAGCAAAGGTTACTATCTGACAGTTTCCTCTGTCTCATGCCTGTTCTCAACAGGTTCTCAGTATAGACTGGAAGAGAAAAGAGAAGAAAAGATCTTTATAATCTCTTTCCTTTGCCCTTGCTTGGTAATGCTATTAAAGTTATCTCTTCAGGGCTTCCCTGGTGGCTCAGTGGTTGAGAGTCCGCCCGCCGATGCAGTGGACACGGGTTCTTGCCCTGGTCCGGGAGGATCCCACATGCCACGGAGCGGCTGGGCCCGTGAGCCATGGCTGCAGAGCCCACGCGTCCGGAGCCTGTGCTCCGCAATGGGAGAGGCCACAACAGTGAGAGGCCTGCGTAATGCTAAAAAAATAAAAAATCTATTAGGCTACCTTTCTGTGGATATGTGGGCTGAATAGATAACTTTTATTTTTTTCTTCTTTTTTTGTGGTAGGCGGGCCTCACACTGAATGTTTTCCTCCACAGGTGAGCACGTCAGGCACAGACCCTAACCTGTCTAGGAAGGATGTGGCTCCCCTGGTCCTTTGTTCTTACCTGGCAATCCCATTCTGGAACTCTTCAGTGGCCTGATAATAGATGGTGATGGCCATTCGAGCATCCGTGTCAAAGGTGAACTCCACGCTGTAGTGGACTTTCGCTCAGCCGGCCTCTTCCCCCGGGGTCTTCACTTCCTCGGCACATCTAGAACACCATAAAGACTCAGCATTTGGGGGTAGCAAATTAATATTTTAAAAGTAATATTTTTTTGTGGGATCTTAGTTCCCTGACCAGGGATGCAACCATGTCCCCTGCAGTGGAAGTGCAGTGTCCTAACCACTGGACTGCCAGGGAATTCCGTCTTCTTTTCTTTTTTAAAAATATTTATTTATTTGGTTGCACCAGGTCTTGGTTGCGGCTCGAGGGCTCCTTTGTGGTGGCAAGCGTGTGGGATCTAGTTCCCTGACCAGGGATTGAACCCACACCCGCTGCATTGGGAGCGAGGAGTCTTAACCACTGCGCCATCAGGGAAGTCCCTTGTTTTCTTCTTTTAATTGAACATATTGTGGGCTTCCCTCTGTGATCATGCACTTTCCATCCTCATTTTGAACGATGGCAGAACACTTTCTTACCACTATCAGGGGGCATTTAGGCGATTTCTGATATTTCACGGTGCCACAGTTAACATCCTTGTGCATTTGCCAGGCTTTAAAAAAAGTTTTTAATTTTAATCAAAGTTACTAATCACATAGTTTAAATAGTTTCCACAAGTCTTGTGACAAAAAAACAGCAGGTCTCTTTCTTTCCCTTTTCCTCTTCTTTAGAGGAAACCGCCTTTACCTCTGTAGCTGACCATTTTGGCATTTATCTGCATGTTAATTTTTCAGTTTTAGGCATTATCTATTGACTTCCTACTATGGAAATGAGACTTTCTCTTTCCTCACTCTGCTCCATATAGGGACACCCCTTCCACCATGTGATACACCATGATTTTGTTAGCTCAGTAATCTTCGTCTATACACCTGTGAGTCCATCAACATTATTCACAGCTCAGCCACAGAGTAATCTCTAATTATTTTTCCTTTCCTGCATAAGTTTTTCTTAGAGCTTGTGCTCATTTTGTTTTTTTTTTCAGTTGCTTAGTCTTTTATTCACTAGTCACTAATTCAAATTCAAACTCTTTGGCTGTCTACATCTCGATGTTCAGACGTAACAGGTATTCTGTGCACCTTGCCTTTTTGAGCAGGACACTTATGCAGCCTTCTGACCTGCTCCATCCGGTCCCTGATCCCTCTGTACCTGCACATGGTTGCCACCCTGGAATCTCCCTGCCCCACCTCCCTGTGTGTCCCTTTTGCCTCTCTCCCAGAGAATTGCATGCTTCCTGCACCTCCTGGCTTCCTCCTTCTTGAGTTATGCTTTCATTTTGCTGGAGCACAACTTCCAGTAGCTTCCTGAAAAGGGGTGTGTTGGAGGGATAAACTTTTTGAGAGATTTTATTATACAATCACACTTCATTGAAAGTCTGGCTGAGGGAATTCCCTGGTGGTCCAGTGGTTACGGCTCCGTGCTTTCAATGCTGAGGATGCGGGTTCAATCCTTGGTTGGGGAACTAAGATCCTGCAAGCCATGAGGCCAAAACAAATGTCTGGCTGAGTAAAGAATTCTGGATTAAAAATATATATATATATATATATTTTTGCGGTACACGGGCCTCTCACCGTTGTGGCCTCTCCCGCTGTGGAGCACAGGCTCTGGATGCGCAGGCTCAGTGGCCATGGCTCACGGGCCCAGATGCTCCGCAGCATGTGGGATCTTCCTGGACCATTGCACGAACCCACATCCCCTGCATCAGCAGGCAGTCTCTCAACCACTGCGCCACCAGGGAAGCCCTATAAATACTTTTTAAAAGTCATTTCAGAGCATTGCTGCATTATCTTTTAGCTCCCAGGGTCACTTTCATCATCGATTGGGCTGGGCACTCGGTGGACCTTTGTAGAAACTCTTAAATTATGTACGTCATTGGTGATTCCTTCCTTCTATATTCTCCATTCTCTCTTTCTAGAACCATTAGTTGGCTGTTGGACCTTCTAAACAGACCTTATATTCTTCGTATCGTTCCTCTTCTGTTTTCCATATCTTTGCCTTTATGCTCCACTTCCTGGAACATTTCAACTTTTCTTCCGATATTCTATTGATTTTTTCATTTCTATGTTTTTAAGCTCTGAGAGCCTTGTTTGCTAAAAGATTTGTGTCACTGTGTCCGTGAAATAAGAAGGCAGTATCTTCTCTATGTCTCTGAGGCTACAAATCAAGGTTTCCTCTTCCTGCATAGTTTTTATTTCCACTTTTTCCCGTTGGCTTGTTTTACAATTGTCTTTCATATGATAGGCGTTCCTTATACACCTGAGAACCTTTGGTTGTCTGCTCATACTAAGACATTTAAACCCCCTAGTTGTGGTCCATGGGGACTTCCCTGGCAGTCCAGCAGTTAAGACTCCACGCTTCCACTACAGGGTGCATGGATTCGATCCCTGGTCAAGGAACTAAGATCCCCCATGGCACGCGGCCAAAAAAAATAAAATCCTGATTGGAACTGAGTGCATGGTGGGGCTTGGGGATGCTAGGCTTCCCTGCGGACTCACCTGGGTCTGGCGAGGGACCTCCAAAACCAGTCTCTTTGGTCTTCCCACCTGGGGGAGTCTGATTGTCCAAAGAACAGTTTTCCTCTCTTCTAACAATGGCCTGGCTGCTGGCATTCTGAGTTTAGAGTTGGGGTTGGGGGGCAGGCTGGAGGGCTCAGCATCCAACGTTTCTGAATTCACCTAACCCCCTGCTTTCAGTACTGAGTCCAGCCCTTAGCTGTGCCTCGGTCCCCCAAGTCCAGAGATTCTTTGTTTGAACTTTTCCAGTGAGCATCGTCTGCTAGCCTTTTGCCAGGGTGTGGGAGGGCAGTTCTGGCTGTGTAGTCTAAAGGAGGGGGGATCTGAATACCTCTCAAGCAGACTTTCCACTAACCCCCCTCCTTTTAGCCTCCCCACTCCCAAGATGTCCAGAGGTACCTGGAACTGCCAATTCCTAAGCCTTCTGGGGGAAACCACAGTACAAACTAGTGATTCTCAGCTTTTCCTTCTGTTTGCTCAGGATCCTGATTTCTCAGGTTTAGTAAGTTATTTAACATTCACCACCTTTTTCCAGCCTCTAAAATTTTTTAATTAATTAATTTATTTATTTTTGGCTCCATTGGGTCTTCGTTGCTGCGTGTGTCCTCTCTAGTTGCGGTGAGCGGGGGCTACTCTTCGTCACAGTGTGTGGCCTTCTCATTGCAGTGGCTTCCCTTGTTGCAGAGCATGGGCTCTAGGTGCGTGGACTTCAGTAGCTGTGGCTCGAAGGCTCTAGAGTGCAGGCTCAGTAGTTGTAGGGCACGGGCTTAGCTGGTCCGTGGCATGTGGGATCCTCCTGGACCAGGGCTCGAATCCGTGTCTCCTGCATTGGCATGCAGATTCTTAACCACTGCGCCACCAGGGAACCCCCAGCCTCTAAAATTTTGTTGCCGTTGCTCCTTTCCCACTCTCCCAATTTTTGAGGATTTGTGCTGTTTAAAAATACTCATTATTGTTTAGTGGGGTTTGGAGAGAAAGCAAAGGTACATGTTCAATCCTGCATCTTTACCTGGAAATCTGAGAATCAGAATTTACTTTAGTCCCACCTCAGAAAAAGCAAAATCAAATCTCACCCTTCATCTTAACATTTATTGGTTTTTTTTTTGTTTGTTTATTTTTTTTTGTGGTACGCGGGCCTCTCACTGTTGCAGCCTCTACCGTTGCAGACCACAGGCTCTGGATGCGAAGGCTCAGAGGCCATGGCTCACGGGCCCAGCCACTCCGCGGCATGTGCGATCTTCCCAGACCAGGGCACGGACCCATGTCCCCTGCACTGGCAGGCAGACTCTCAACCACTGCGCCACCAGGGAAGCCCTTAACATTTATTGATCACCAGGTACTTTCCCTTTCATTATCCCCTTTAATTTTGACAACAGCCATGAAAGGTAAGGTTGGTTCACTATTTTACAGGTGAGAACCAGAAGCTCAGAGCAGTTGCCTCATTTTATTCTAGAGCTGCAGCCAGGCTGCCACGTCCGAGGCCAGGACCTCAAGGGGGCTCAGACCCTTGAATCCATCTCCATCAAATACGCGAGCAGACCATATGTGATGAGAGAAACAAGTGGCCGGAGCAGCTGACAGCTGGCAGGCTCCCGAGGCCTCAGTAGCCTCCATTTATCCTGCTGCATCAGGAACTCCCCGGTGGAGGGGTGATTCCCGGCTGCAGACTCTTCTGCAGCTAAAGAGTTTCCCCTTGGCTGTGCCATCCCCAGGGTTGACCCCGGGGGTGCGAGTGGCTGGGGAGGCAGTTGAAAACCTCAGGGACAAATAAAATATTAAAAAACTGAGACAAAACAGATTAGTGGCTGCTTAGGCCAGGAAGAGTGGTTTCGGGGGGAAATGGGGGATGATTAATAATGAGTATCGGGTAATAATAAGTATCGGGTTTCTTTTTGAGGTGATGAAAATGTTGTAAAATTAGATAGTAGTGATGGTTGCACAACTCTGTGAATAACTAAAAATCACTGAATCGGGGGACCTCCCTGGTGGCGCAGCATATAAGAGTCCGTGATCCCAATGCAGGGGACCCAGGTTTGATCCCCGCTCAGGGAAGTAGATTCCACATGCATGCCGCAACTAAGACTTCACATGCCGCAATTAAGAGTTTGCATGCCGCAACTAAGGAGCCTGCCTGCTGCAACTAACACCCGGTGCAACCAAATAAAAAATAAATACTTAAAAAAATCACTGAATTGTACACTTTAAATGAATGAACTGTATGGTATATGAACTATATCTCAATGAAGTGGTTATATTTTATTCCTAAAAATTTATTTTTTAAGATTTTTTTGATGTGGACCATTTTTAAAGTCTTTATTGAATTTGTTACCATATTGCTTCTGTTTTATGTTTTGGTTTTTTGGTCTCGAGGCATGTGGGGTCTTAGCTTCCCAAGCAGAGATCGAACCCACACCCCCTGCATTGGAAGGCGAAGTCTTAACCACTGGACTGCCAGGGAAGTCCCCGAAGTGGTTATATTTTAAAAAGATGATCAGAGAGAAATAAACTCCCTGATCTATACAAACATAAAATGGTCTCTGAGTCATCTTCCTTTGTCAATTGAGAAAAATGTGGGACCTCTGGTTTGCCCTAACCAAATCTGTCTCCCCAGGGAACCAGTGAGTCTTAGTAGACAGACTTGCTCTCTGGAGAGCAGCATCTGTTTAAAAATCACATTATCTCTAGGACTTCCCTGGTGGTCCAGGGTTAGAACTCTGTGCTTCTACTGCAGGGGGCCTGGGTTCAATCCCCAGTCAGGGAACTAAGATCTCACAAGCCTCGCCATGCAGTCAAAAAAAAAAAAATCATGCTATCTCAGGGACAGCACAAAGAAGGCAAATGTTGATGATAATTAGTACTGACAGTGGTGATAAAACAACAAACCCAGTGCACCAGAGGAAGGGAACATGAGATTAAGAATAAATTAAAAAGGAAATATAGGCAATAAAATAAGGATTTCCTGCACCAAGTTCAAACATCCCATCTTCACACAGGTTTGTCGAGGTATCTGCAGAATTCATTTTCTCCTCCAACTGTTCTTTTTCTGGAAGGTTCACCATACCGGAGTAATCATGACAGCTTCCAGGAGAGTGAAAGTTCTTCCCAAACACTGACTATCAGAGAATGTTCTGAACAATCTAGGTACGGAGACCCCTCATGCAAGCAGCCCACGGCCCAGAGGCCTAGAGGCTGGGCTCCGGGTCTGGCAGAAACTGTTCTGTGGGTCCCCTGGGGAGTTGGCTGCCCCTTCATGGAGAAGGGCCCCTGGAACATGGCCCCCACTGGCTGGGAACTTGAACTTACTTGACGAGTCTTAGTGTATCCTTTCGGATGTTGATCAGGCTTCTCAGAGTCTTCACTGGTTCTTGGGGAGGAGGGGCAGCGTAAGGAAACTGTGTCGGAAACAAAGTGGGAGAAGACTGTGTTTAGAAAGACGGATAACCATAGTAAGTGGACCTGCTCGAGGTCACAGCTAGTGGGAGAGCTGGGATCCGACTTGGTGTCCAAAGTGCTACATTTATCTGCTTTTCCCAGTAGATGAAGCTTATGTGAGTCAGCATTCAAAATGCGGACACCTAATAAAAACTCCCACTGAAGTTCCAAATACCAAGGGACACACAGTGGCCGAGTTAATCACAAAAGGCTTTTCCACCTGACCTTACACAATGGGGAGTCGGACCTGCAAGGATTTTCCTTCAGTGAAGCCACATGGTGTCTGAAGAATTTAGGAACTTCAAACACAAGAGAACCCCATCATGTGTACAGAGTGGAGGCCTGCAAACAGTGAAGAACAAATTTCCTCTGCAGTTGATCATATAAAGCAGAGTTAAAAAAAATGTGAGCCAAAGAGCTCTTTTGGGGTCGTCAAAGGTTTGTGGTTGTCCATCATTTACCTTATGCTTTCACTCTCTTTCCCTGTTTAAACATGTGGGTTTGGAGTAGTGAGTTGATGACAACGAGGAGATAAGAAAGGGGACACAGTAAAACATTTCATTGGGAACTGCTTTGAGAAGATTAAGAGTGATTTAAAATGTCCCCGCTATTCTTCTAATGTCATTTGGGCAGTAAACATTTTTTACATGTGATTCCCAGAAGACCCACTAGTATTTGGAACTTTGCAAAACCATGGTCCTCCTAGCTCTGAAGAGTCTACCTCCTCATGCTGGTCTCAGAAAACAGGACGTCCACATGAAACTGTGTCTTCACAGATTTTTGCTGTTTTACTTGGGAAACATAATTGAACCTATGGTATGTTTGATTTTGTGTATTCAGTGTGATCCCTGATACTTCATGTGTATGAATGTGACCCTTAAGAAAATACATTTAATCCAAACTATCAGCTGTGCATTCAGATGATTGCTTTGTGGGTATTGTCTAGCGATATTTTATTTTTTCATTGATACCTTAAACATATATTCTTCTTCTTTTTTTTTTTTTTTTGGCCATGTGGAGCATCTTGCAGGATCTTAGTTCCCCGACCAGGGATCGAACCCGGGCCCTCTGCAGTGGAAGTGTGGAGTCCTAACCACTGGACTGCCAGGGAATTCTCACCTTAAACATATATTCTTTTAAAATATATGATAGGTGGTTTTTCTGATTACAAAGCAATACACGTTCAAGCAGAAAACTTGAAAAACACAAAAAAGTACAAAATCAGCCATAATTTCACCACTCAGTGATACCAAAGTTAACATTTGCAGAATGTGTCTTTTTGGATAGGCATCCATCCACTCACCCACCCACCCACCTCCTCCCTCCCTCCCCCCCATTTCTCTGCACTGTTTCAAACTGTACCTTCTATTTTATTGTCTCTCTTTCACTTAGAAAGATGTGGCAAATGTTTTAAAGCCTATAATTTGACAATATAACTACACACATTAGAGACTGGGGCCTACTTTAATCAATTCCACATTATTCAGTGTTTTCAGTTGGTTTTACTTTTTTTTCCTGATATAAATGTCGTGGTGAATGCTTTGTCCCTACATTTCTGCGTGCCTCTTTGATTATTTCCTTAAGACATTCCTAGAAGTGGAATTACTGGATCAAAGAGTAAGCATATTTTTAAGACTTTTAAAACTATTTTGCCAAATTGTTCTCCGGAAAGCTGATTCCAACTTTGCTCTCCTGCTTGCAGTGTATCAGGAGGCTTTTATACAGGAAAGCTGAAATCCTAGTTCAGATCCCATCTGTGGCCCATTTCTCCACAACCCCCCCCCCTTTGCTGGGCTGTCACACTAAAGGAATTTTAAACAATTTTTTTTTTTTTTTTTTTTTTTTTTTTTTTGCGGTATGTGGGCCTCTCACTGCCGTGGCCTCTCCCGTTGCGGAGCACAGGCTCCGGACGCGCAGGCCCAGCGGCCATGGCCCACGGGCCCAGCCGCTCCGCGGCACGTGGGATCCTCCCGGACCGGGGCACGAACCCGCGTCCCCTGCATCAGCAGGCGGACTCCCAACCACTGCGCCACCAGGGAAGCCCTAAACAATTTTTAAATAAGCTTAATCAAAAAGTAATTAGGCAGGAAAACCCAACACAAATGCTTGTCTATTCTAAAGCCAAAATAAATGACTTTGGGATTAAAATTTTTTTCTGGAGTAGCGAATTTAATCATATTCATTTGCACAGGTACTTGGGAGTTATCCTTAACTCCTACCTGAGTCCAAAAAAAAAATAGAGGCTTTCCCTTCACTCTTTGCCCTTTCCCCTCTAGATCCTCCCCATCCCCGCAAAAAGAAAAAGAAAAACAAAAGGAAGGTGGGGGGAGTTAGTGTTCTTCACCTTCCATTTAGAATATTACATTTGATGATAACTGGAATGGAATACAAGTTACTCACTGCTCAGGGAAAGGTATCGTGGGATCAATTGTTTACATATATAAACTATCCTTATAGTATAATAAATCCACACTTACATTTTTAGCTCTTTACCCTCTGCCTCGCCAAAAGAAAACCATTGAAAATCTGTTTAGGAGAAACTAATCCTGTTTGTAGGCTCTTACCTACCAAAGCTTCAGCCTTAGTGGCCGTTCATGTACCCAACCAGAGTCTACCGGCAACACTCAGTGCTGGGTGTAAAGAGAGACTTAAAGTGGAAAAGATAAGGTCCTGCTCTTTCAGAAGCAGCATTATAAGGAAGATGATACAGTTACACAAATAACTGTGACACTAAACAGAAATGCCACAGAAAGGGTAACGATACAGGGAGTGATCACTTCTGGCTGAGGTAATCTGGAAGGCTTCATGGAGGAGGTGGTATTTGATCTGGGATCTTGAAGGATAAAGGTAATTTGTAAATTCAGAGATGACAGGGAAGACAGAGGAAACAGCAGGAACAGAGGCAAACTAAAGAAAATATTCTGCTCTTAGAGTCAGCTCCCCTACCTCTCTAGGCCAGGTTAGCCCACCGTGACTCTAAGCGTTTTTGTGATCTTCGCTTTTAAAACGATCATTTATTGAGCACTTACTAGGTGCCAGGCACTATGCTAAGCTCTTTACATACATTATCTTAGTGATCCTTGGAACAATCCTGGGAGGGAGAGATGGTTGTTCCCTTTTTGCAGATAAGGACATTGACATAGCAACAGGTTCAGTAACACCTTCCAAAGTTCCACAAGTTTTAAGGAGAAGAGTTGGAGTTTGAACACATTCCACCTCCATCTTTCTCTAAGATGCTCCTGGATACAGCTGCTTAACCTAGAGATGACGAAGGGATTGAAGTACTAGTTATTAAAAGCTCTGAAAACCCTAACCTATGTCTTTGTTCATTCTTTTTTCTTAGCAAGGCACTGATGAACTTTTTTGTTTGCCTACAGTACCTCTTTAACACACGCACCATTACTGTATTATATTTAGAGCAAAAAAAAAGTATCTTAGTTCAATTCAAGGCCAGAGATTTCACTCCTATGCTAACAGATATGTGTGACATGAAAGCAAAGTAACATCTTCTTGGGACCGAAGGAGATGAAGGTCAGGATGGACTCCGGTCCACGCACTGCCCTGAAGGAGCCGCTCACCGGTCATTCACTGTGCTCAGAACAGCATCAATAACCATTTCTCAGTTCACATCCAGTTTCCACTTGCTTTCTTATGACCTTGGAACTGTAATTTTCTCAGCCCCAGTTGTACCTCATTAGGGAGTGAGTGATGAAAAGAAAGATCAGACAGAATTTATTTTTCTCAGATGCAAGCGCCCTGGCACAACTAGGTCAGTAAACGGGAAGAAGTGGCCTTTTCTGTCTTGCACACAACATGCCACCAGGCGCACAGATGGAGGGGGACCCACAGGCCTTCTGCAAGCCGTATCCTCACTTCTTGCCTCAAGCTCAGTATGGGCTTAGGAGACGTCTTCCTGTTTCTCAGACAACATCCTGGAGTAAATAAACTCTCAGCACCTTATGAAGGACCTTAAAAACAGCTTCCAGGATTCTCTTTCACTTTTCATAATGAAGACAGGCTTATAAAGACTAGTGTGCAAAGAATGAAATCGGGTCTGCTCAGGGACTTGTGGCCCAAACCTGCCGGGTCAGTAATGTGTTGACAGAGAATTAAGGCTCAGGTCCCTCTACTCTATTCATCTAAGTAGAAATGCTGCCAGAAGAAAGCCCTCTTAATGGGGTAAAATTTGGGTAACTGTTGCAACGACAGCTTGCCAACGCCCATCCATGAAAAAAGAGAACATAGGGAAACGTTTACTGAGTACGTACTATGGGCCGGGCATCATGCTGGGTTCTTTAGATTTTTTTTCATTTTACTTTATTTAATTTATAAAATATACATAACATGAAATGTATCACCTTCACCAGTTTTAAGCACACAGTCCAGCGGCAGCAAATGCATTCACATGTCCTGTGCTGTCATGACTCCCGTGGAGTTCTGGTGTAGATACATTCTTACTTAATATTCTAGACACTAATAGACATGTGGGCCATGCCCACCAGACTGCAAGCTCTTGGAGGAGAGTCTGAAGAGAAATATGTTGGTTGACTGGATAAATGAAGAATATCAGTTTTAACACCCCCACTTTGCAGATAAAGAAACTGAGACTCAAAAGATTCATGTAATTATTCAAGGTCTCAGGGCTAATGAGTAGCAGAACCAGGATCTGAATCCAAAAGCCACACTGTTTGTCCTGCAGCTGCCTTGGCTACAGCAGGGCAAGGCTACATGTTCTGATGCCAGGAGTGTTCCAGGTACCTGAGTTGAGTGTGGAGAGAGTCTGAACGTTAAATGATCACTGCAAAAGGTACCGAATCCTGTTCAGGTTCTAGAGGCTGGTCGAAACTCTCTGGATTACACCCTTATGCTTAGGCAGCAGTACATACAAAAGCCTACCTAATGCCACACTCCTTTTAAATTTTAACAGGAGTATCTAAGGTCTCCTCAGAGGAAAGCTTTCTTGGAGCACTGCATGACAAATTCCTTTTGTCTGTAAGAGCTAACAGCACCTGTAGAAGACACAAAGGTATATTCAGGGTGTGACATCAGAGAACACTGCCAGCAGAAGCAGGGGAGATGTTCATCGCTGTTTACCTTCTGCCCAAGATGCTCCAATATGTGTTACTGATAGATATTCCTAAAGCACGGTGGTTTCTCCTCTAAATTATTTTCAAAGAACAAAGACATCTACCAATTCATTCAACACGTTCACTATGCCCTGAGCGCTATGCTAGCCTGGATTCGGGGATGGACCAGGCACGCCTCTCTTAGTTCCACCTGTAAGGGGCCCACAACAGAGCGTGCATCTGGCGCCCTGCACTCAGGTACCAGCAGCGCACTACCCCCACCACCACCGCCGCGCCCCCGCCCAGGACCGGCCTGCTTGTGTCCACGCCAAAATAAGCCTAAATCTCAGAATAATTTAAATCCCAAACACCTCAAGCCCAGGATGGGAGTATAGTACCCACTCGGCCAGAGAAACTCTCTCAATGGGCCCCAGGGGGTTGGCGATCAAGGCTCATATGAATACAGAGCAAGTGCCTCTTTGACCATTTATCCTGGTGCTCATCAGGTTCCTTGTTCGTTTTCCTTACACAAGCAAAGCGCCACTTGGCGGCCAAATGTGGAACTGCCGGTTTAGATAGACCGGATATGGGTATGGGTGTGTGTGTGTGTGTGTGTGTGTGTGTGTGTGTGTAGGGGTACACATACGTATATATTCATATACACACATATATGTATGTATATATCAACTATGTATCCTAGATTTTCTAACCATTCTAATTTTAAGTATTTTGTTAAACTACCCCCATGTCTGCACTCACATTTTTGCTGTAGAAAATATGGTCCCAGTGCATACGAGATTAAAGGATCTTACTTCAATTGTAAATTATTGGGTAATTCCCAGTAGTCTGTAAAAGGGACTATAATCCATTCATAAAAATAAATAATTAATTTCAACAAAAAGTTTTTTTAAGGTACATAATTTGCTAACATTTGCTATTAAATTCAGGCCTGATCATATACACACATCGCATCCTGGATTTGGCCACTGGGAACTCCCTCAGTTGGCTCCTGTGTCCTTTTGATTTGCCCCATCACTTTTCTGAGCACTTCCTCCTTACTTTCTGGCACCACAAGATATTCCAAGTTCATGCTGTGTTTTTCTGTCCCCTCCCTGGAACTGATCATGTCTCCAAGGATCCCTGGTTCCTTTTTAGAGACGTCTACCTCAGACCATCATGTATTCACTAATCTTTTACCAATGAACACTTGTTCTGCTTCCAGTTTTCAATATTACAAACAATGATGCAATAAACATTCCCTGAAAGGAAACTTAATAGGAAAAAGGAGGGGGGGTGATGTAAAAGAAAAACAAATGAATATGACCTAATGCAGTCTTTACTTAAGAAGAAAAAAGCCCCAAATGCCAAAAATCTGCCTCTGAAGAGAAAGGAAATTATTTCTAGGCAATTTATGACTAAAAGAGAAAAGTACTCATTTTACACATAGACATGTAATATTTGTGTCAGAGAAATAAATAATAGTTAATATGGAAATCAACATCTGGGATCATATGAAGAGCTCATTTACAGCACTCATTTACATAAGCTCTTGCTTTTATAGATTTTAGGGGTTTTATATTTAAAATTCAGTTCCTTTTTTATTTGATGCCTGGTTATTTTCTCAGCTTTCTCTACTTCTCCTCTTCTCAGCTATGTAGTGTGTCCAAGACTTACCAGTGGATATATTTAGACTTGTGATACTTTATAACCTTTTCTTAGATCCACATCAGGGAGAACAGTTTACCCTGGTTGAATGATGTGAAATGAATACAAATTTGCCTATTTAACCAGCTGTAGCCCTGGGACAGACTGTATTGTGCCTGCTGTCCACCAAAACATCAATGAGCTATATTTACAGCAGTCAAACTCCTTTTCACTAATTTTCCATCCAATCCTCATGGGGAGTCAATCACCCATGTAGAAAGACTGGTGACCACAAAGCTGACAAGATGTGAAAAGACATTTTTTTCACTCAAATCAAAGACGTGAGGGAGATACCACGAGGGCGTCACATGATGACCTTAACTCAAAGATGCTCTGTGTCCAGGTTTGGTTACCAAAGGAATCCATCCAAGATGGCAGTCTATTTATAGTCTGTTAACTCCTCCGCTGGGTCCCCTGGCAGGGTGCACATGGGACCAATGTCCTGGCTATATGACATCACCTCTAAGGTTGATCTTTCCAAAATATTTAAACCCTACTACGAGTGTGCCCACTTAACCAGTTCTCTTTGATAACAAGAGCATGAAAGATCCACTGCAGAGAAAAGCACCCATCACAAAATCGCCCTGGTCTTTGTTGACAACCATCACAGACCCATTTTCTCCCTCTACTTATGGTTTGGGTCTTGACTCATATTGTTCAGGAGTACTCAGACCGGGCAACAGGTTGCTCACACTCGGACATCAAATGCACCTCCAGGGCTGTGTGTGCTGCTTTGATGACAAGTGAAACCTACTCAACTTCCGGTTCCCCTGATTGAAAGCCCATCCCATCGGGATAAAACACTACCCAATCATCCTGTGCTTCTACAATAAAAGTATCTTTCTGAAGATGAGCTGCTTTTAGATACAGAGGGTTCTGCCTAACACCAGCTAATTTTAAGGAGAGTTAAAAGGGAAAAAAGTGCTTTTAGTAAAGCAGACACTGTCACCTTTTCCCTCCAGCAAGTTGGTAAATAATGACTAAGGGTCAGAGAAACGACTCCTTTCAGACCAGCACCCCAATCTAGACGCCTGACTTCCAGATTTCATCTGGTCAGGAGACTGGTAACCCAGCTCACAAATAAGAATCCAGTTTTAAGTAAGAGATTTTGAGATGCTTAATACTGTAGGTAAAGAATATGCCCAAAGCACCAGTATCAGCCAAAACAGGTATTTTAAAATACACAACAATAAAGCAGAAACTAACACACCATTGTAAAGCAATTATACTCCAATAAACATGTTAAAAAATTAAAAAAAATTAAAAAAATAAAATACACAACATATACATTTTTTCCAAAGAAGCATATGAATGTTCTAATGCCACCAAGTATTAGTTTTCCAGTCATTTTATTTAACAGAGGTGTTTTTAGTAGGCCAGTTATTAAGAAGAGCAAGTGGACCGAAGTCTTCCCCAGTCTGTATTTTAAAAACTAAAAACTGTAAGCTGGTCTTCAAGTTGAAAACCTCCAAGCTGCCCACCTGTGCCCCTCCTGAAATATACTGACCCTAAAACGATCTCTGTAAGAGCCAAGATCAATTACAAGAGTTTCAAGTCTCCATGTCTCATATTTCTGGAAGGAAATATGCTCTGAGGGACTTCCCTGGTGGTCCAGCGGTAAAGAATCCACATTACAATGCAGGGGACGGGTGTTCGATCCCTGGTCAGGGAACTAAGATCCCACATGCCACGGGGCAATTAAGCCCATGCGTCACAACTACTGAGCTCACGTGCCTCAACTAGAGCCCACGTGCCGCAAACTACAGAGCCCACGTGCTCTGGAACCCATGCACCACAACTAATGAAGGGGAAAACCCGCACACCACAAATAGAGAGAAGCCCACGTGCCAGAATGAAGAGCCCACACGCCTCAACGAAGATCCCGTGTGCCGCAGCTGAGACTCAATGCAGCCAAAAATAAATAAAATAAATAAATAATTAATAAATCTTAAAAAATATGCTCTGAAGTCTGCTATGTTAGGAACCTCAGCTTCAGAAAAAGAATAGTATGAAATACAGAAACAGTTAAGTTTATAAGCCAATCAAATACAGAATTCTAAGCCCAGGTAAGGTCAGTTTCTTTGGCTAAGCTACCTATTTTCAGATACAGCCCTAGGCCCAGAAAGAAGGCCATTAGTAATTCAAACACCCTAATGAGATTTTATTTTGCTTAGCTCATCATGAGATATGGAAACCCCATATAATTGGAACAAAATAGCGTAAAATAAAAACCTATAAGTTATACAGCAGAAACTAACACACCATTGTATTTTTTTTTGCGGTATGCAGGCCTCTCACTGTTGTGGCCACTCCCTTTGTGGAGCACAGGCTCCGGATACGCAGGCTCAGCGGCCATGGCTCACAGGTCCAGCCGCTCCGCCGCATGTGGGATCTTCCCAGACTGGGGCACGAACCCGTGTCCCCTGCATCGGCAGGCGGACTCTCAACCACTGTGCCACCAGGGAAGCCCTAACACACCATTGTTAAGCAATTATACTCCAATAAAGATGTAAAAAAAAAGACTCAACACAGTCAAAAAATAAATATATAAAAAGAAAATAAAAATAAAAAAATTACTCCTGTTTATAAACCAAAAAAAAACCCTACAGCATATGTATGATAGTTTTAATTTCTAAATTGTTAATATTAAGCTCTGTAGGGTCTTCCCTGGTGGTCCAGTGGTTAAGAGCCTGCCTTCCATTTCAGGGGACGGGTGTTCGATCCCTGGTCAGGGAACTAGGATTCCACATGCTGCAGGGCAACTAAGCCAGCACACCACAACTCCAGAGCCAATGCGCCACAACTAGAGAGAAGCCCACATGCCTCAATGAAAGATTCTGCATGCCACAACTAAGACCCAACACAGCCAAAAATAAATAAATAAATATTTAATTTAAAAAAATCTGTAATTTGCAGCTAATTTAACAAGGTAACAATCTGTTTCACTTTGCCCTGCTAAGCTTCCAAAAGTCTTGAGAGCTCTGATTATTTTTCACTCACTCCTTAATAGCAGTGCGTAGGACTGGTCAAGAATCCGCCTGCCTGTACGGGGCACACAGGTTTGAGCCCTGGTCTGGGAAGATCCCACATGTCAGGGAAGAGCTAAGCCTCTGTGCCACAACTACTGAGCCTGCACTCTAGAACCCGTGAGCCACAACTACTGAGCCCGCACGCCACAACTGCTGAAGCCTGCATGCCTAGAGCCTGTGCTCTGCAACAATAGAAGCCACAGCAATGAGAAGCCTGTGCACCGCAATGAAGAGTAGGCCCCGCTCGCCGCAACTAGAGGAAGCCCACGTGCAGCAACAAAGACCCAACGCAGCCAAAATAAATTTAAAAAACAGCAGTGAGTAGCCAAGGTTATATAAACCAACTGAACTAATTTCTTAGGCTCACATATTAAATATATATTAAATATATTAAAGTCTAAGCTCACTTAAAGTCTGTCTGTAATGAAATCTAGAGCTAGAAGTATAACTCTGATGTTCTAGATGGTGAATCTCAGAGACAAAATATAATTATTTACAATATATCATGCACAGAGTCCAATCCCAAGGCTGATTCACGTCACTGGCTTCTCTCGCATCCTGTGTTCCATCCTCATCCCTTTCTTGACCTCCTACCTGACATCTCTGTGTCCCTCCACCAATCACCTATCACCTCTCAGTCCATCCTCATAAATCTTCACTCCTTTAACCACATCCTTCAACACCTCCAATTTTCCTATTCTCAGCAAACACTTCTTTATGGCTCTTCCTCTTTTTACTGATTTCCTGCATGCTATTAAGACCCTGGGCTTCTGATCATCTTTCCAGGCTTGTCAGAAGTGATTCCAGTTCATCAAGAAAAAAGCAGGTGTCCTAGCCTTAACCATAAGCTTTCTGAGACTAAAAAGAGCCAAGTTCCAAGTTTAAACGTAGTGCAAAACAAAGATGGCACAACAGATAATAATTTCCCAAGGAGCAATACATGGTCATATCTCCTAACACAGTCTTGCTCCTGGGTTTATAATGCTCAGTCTGGCCAATTCAAAGATTCTTTAAGCACTACTTAATAACCCACCAAGAAAGCACAGCCCCAGGATTAAGTGGGAAGTCAAAAGTTCAACAAGAGGATTTAGTGACTGGCTTCTAAACAAATAAATTATGGAAAAGGAAAGATTCGTAGTGGGTAAACCTGACAGACACCACCTTCACTAAGTGATCAAGGTTGCCATCACTGGGAGTATGTCATGAACTGTTATATGCCTCTGATATGATGTAATAAGTGCACTTAACCTCTGTGGTATTCTTTCTGCAAATCCATAACCTTAGTCTAATCACAAGAAAACATCAGAAAACCCAAATTGATGAGAGTTCTACAAAATATCTAACTAGTACATCTCAAAACTGTCACGGTCATGAAAAACAAGGAAAAACTGAGAAACTGTTAAAGATTGGAAGAAATGAAGGAGACATGACAACCAAAGGTAACCGGGATGAAAAAAAGACATTAGTGGAAACACCGGTGTAGTACTAATAAAATCTGTAGTTTTGAAAAATAGTAATGTACCTATGCTAACTTTTAGTTTGGATAAATGCTCCATGGTTGTGTAAGACGTTAACATCAGAGATAGATGGGTGGAGGGCATACGGGAATTCCCTACTACCTTTGCAATTCTTCTGTAAAGTATTAAAAAAAAAGTTCAGCAAGAGAAGTGCTGAGAGGAAATGAAGAGCAAAGGATCCCAAAGTGGAAGGTGTAGGTCTTGGCCCTTGTATTAGTGGTTGTGCAATTTTACACAAATTGCTGTACCCTACTAAGTCTCTATTTCCTCACCAGTAAAATGTGCTTGATAATAGCTACCTTATAATTTGTGAGATTAAAGGTTGTATTAGGGACTTCCCTGGTGGCAAAGTGGTTAAGAATCTGCCTGCAAGGGGAAACGGGTTCAAGCCCTGGTCCGGGAAGATCCCACATGCCACGGAGCAACTAAGCCCTCAAGCCACAACCTCTGAGCCCTCCCGGCACAACTACTGAAGCCCGGAGGCCTAGAGCCCATGCTCCGCAACAAAGAGAAGCCACCGCAGTGAGAAGCCCGCACACCACAATGAAGAGTAGCCCCTGCTCGCCACAACTAGAGAAAGCCCGCACTGCAACGAAGACCCAATGAAGACAATAAATAAATAAAAATAAAGGTTGTATTAGTCCAGTCAGGAAAACAAACCACCCCAGGTATTTTAACAGAGAATTTAATCGAACTGGTTAAACAGGCACCAGAGAACCAAAACACAAAAAGGGGACACTGAGCTGACACAGTGTCACCTCAGGAAGGGGCTACAACCCCTGGGGCTGAGGGAATCAAGGGGAGAGGTGGGGGCTATCAGCCTAGAGGCCCCTGGGGGTGGGACTCTGGTCTCTGGGTACCACCCTTTCTCTTCCTCCAGCCCTGCAGACCCTCTGGCGCCCTCCATCGGCAGAGCCTGGAAGTGGAGAAACCTGGCCGAAGAGTCCCTGCCCCAGAATTACCCAGCCCAGGTTAGAGGGTGGTTTGGGGCTGGGAGACAACAGCTGAACTGTGAACTATGAAGCAGCTTTGTAGACTGTAAATGTTACCCACTAGTACTTATTAATTTCATTACTTCCATTAAGTGCCTGAGATAACTCTCCCTCTTTTTTTTTTTGCCACGCCACGCATCTTGCGGGGATCTTAGTTCCCGGACCAGGGGGTCGAACCCATGACCTCTGCAGTGGAGGCACGGAGTCTTACCCACTGGACCCCCAGGGAAGTCCTCTCCCCTTCTTTCTTTTAAAAATATCTAACAGTATGGATTAACAGAGGATATGCACCTTTGGTGTTAAAAGCATTTAAAATTTTAATAAATGGAAAATATGGGACTACATTCTATTCTATAATTATAGCAAGCTTTACCACAAAGCTTGCTTTGTCAGAGCTGTCTTCTAAAGATAAAGCATATGTCTGATTCATTTCTGTAATAGTCAGGGCTACTATTTTAGTTGAGTGGAATATGTGTGTTGCTCAGGGATGCTATTTACATGTAACCAGGCTATTTGACCCAGACGTCTTTGACTTTTATAGACTTTTGTAAAAACACTTTCATTACAATTTAAGGCCATTATGCATCTCTTTAAAAGCTGAAAAAAGTTAACCAAATTTTTCTTTGAAATGCAACTCCAATACATATAGTTTCCCATAAGCTGGGGTGGACCTTGACAACAGGAAACAGAGGTGAGAGTGTGCACACTTAGTTTCAGTAGGTTTCAAAGAAATGTCGAGGGACTTCCTACAACACAGATGTTTTCGTTTCACTGTTGAAAACTGCAGCAATTCTTGTGCTCTGGTTTGTTAAGAAACACAGCCTTAAACAACAAACCAAAAGTTCAAGCATTTAGTGGCACTTTCCAAGTCAGCAAAACTTATGTCACAAAGCAAGGTTCCTTTGTCAGAGCTTCTGGAAGTTCTGTCTACACTTCATTTATCACTTCCCTCCTTGTGTGTATATAGTGTCTGAGCTTCCTGCGAGATTATAAACTTGAGGGCAAAGTCTAGGTTAGAGATATCTTTGTATCACCCAGAGTGATTAGACCAGCACACATAAAAGATAAAAATAGGTATGTGTAGAATGAATATATGAATAAGGTCTTCAGAAGAGCACAGCATGTGCCCATGGTGACCATCTGGATTGTGGATATTTGCCCTAAATGGCAGGTTGGCACAATTAATTCTCACAAAATAACTAAAAAACAGATCGCCATGTGTTTTTTGGTTTTTATTTTCTTACCTTTTTATTGAAGTGTAGTTGATTTACAATGCTGTGCCAATCTCTGTACAGCAAAGTGACTCCGTTTTACGCAAATAGACAATCATTTTTTAATATTCTTTTCCATTATAGTTTTTCCCTGCTGCTGGGGTACTAGGATTAACCCCTCTGGCTGAGGGCTGCTGATGCAGAAGCAATGCTGACCCGCCCCCTGCCCCACCCCACTGCTACGTGCACACATGGCATCTTGGGCACACGTCCACTGCCTCTTGTTGGTACATGGCCATAAGCAGGGGCTCCCTGGGCCACATGGACACCAGGCCACAGAGAGCACTGGCATGTCTGTGAACCACTCCTTCTTTCCAAGACATTCCTTTTTTTTTAAGTCAGGTTTATCGAGGTGTATTTTACATCCAGCAAAATTCACCCATTTTAGTGTACAGTTCTATGAATTTTGACAAATGCATACAGCTCTGTAACCACCATTGTAATCAAGGTACAGCACACTCCATTCCCCCACAGTGTTCCTTCATTCCCTTCTGCAGGCAACCCTGCCCTGCACCCCCAGTGCTTAGCAACCATTCATCTGTTTCCCATCCCCACAGTTTTGTCCTTTCCAGAATGACAAGACACATTCTTTACATGCTTAAATAAAATAGCCAAAGGCCTCACTGAACTCTGCACAGATCACCATATGTTCAGCTGCCCTAGGAGCCTCTCGTGTACATCTGGAGGGGAGAACACAGGGGCTGGTGTGTGCGAAGGGCAGCACCATTCACTGTGGCATGGATGACATCACAAGCTCTACAGGGAGCAGGACGTGTCCTCGTGAGCTGGGAAGCAGCTCTTCTCCATCCAAAGACAAAGACCTCTTATTTTAAAGTGCCTCTCTATGAAATATCCGGGTTCCTTCTTCCATGGTCATATGGTACAAGACACAACCAGATTTCCTTCTGGTTTGGTTGAGCTTTTGGTATTAAAAGAAAACAAAAATTACTGTAGCTGAAATAGAATATACATTAATAAGAAAATTCTGTTAAGCTAAAAAGCTTGAGTTCCAGTAGAATGTTCTTCCAGCCTATCAGATTTGGCTTGACCACACAGTGAGTTATTTTGTGCCTAGCAAAATACTGAACTTTTACTGAATTCTTTAAGAATCACTCAAGAGCTTCCTACGCAACTTCAGGCTAACATGAAGCAGAGTACAAAGAACGTATAAATGCAAAACAAGGGACAATGACGAGCTCCCTGGCAAATCGAGACTGAGGGAAATTGCAAATTACCTTCTAGCACAACACAAGGTCACATTACAGCTTTTTTTTAATTTAAAATTTTTACATAGAAAATCCTTGCCCTGTAATTTCAAAGCCCCAATTATATTGTTTACACATTCCCTTTCTACTCTATGTAATAAATAATTTTATATTATATCTTATATTTCATATTAGATATATAAGGGGTTATCTATCAAATTTTGAGATGTATGGGGCTTCCCTCGTGGCGCAGTGGTTAAGAATCACCTGCCAATGCAGGGGACGCAGGTTCAAGCCCTGGCCCGGGAAGATACAACATGCCGTGGAGCAACTAAGCCCGTGCGCCACAACTACTGAGCCTGTGCTCTAGAGCTCGAGCGCCACAACTACTGAGCCCGCATGCCACAACAACTGAAGCCCGTGCGCCTAGAGCCCTTGCTCTGCAACAAGAGAAGCCATCGCCATGAGAAGCCTACACACTGCAACAAAGAGTAGCTCCCTCTCGCTGTAATTAGAGAAAGCCCGCATGCAGCAATAAAGATCCAATGCAGCCAAAAACAAAAATAAAAAATAAATAAATTTATAAAAAATTTTGAGATGTAGTTTGAAGAAATGTTAGGGAATTTAAAGTCAAACAGTGCTTCCCAGCTCCCATCAGCACAGATTTGAAAATTTGAAGAAATGAAGGCAAAAGTTTAGGATAGGCCTCCCAGTGCCCACAACAGATTCAGTACTTGTACTGACTTCTGTTCCCTTCTGAATTCCCACTGAAATGACAGCAAAGGGCTTGAAAAAGAAGAAAAAAAGTGTAAAACCACAAGAACAGAGAGAATAGGAGAGGAAATAAACAATTGGAAGCTGTATCACACACAGACAAGTAGAAACTGATTTAGGAGAACAGAAAAAGGCTGAAATTCGAAATGGCAGAAACATATTTATGCCCAGAGTCCCAGAAAGGCTTAGGAATTGGAGGCAACAGGTCGTCCTAAAAGTGGGGTACACTGAGGTTTGAAAGAGGAGACTGGGAAGGTCTGAATGAAGAGCATTTCGACTCTGAGATCTTTTCCCAGATGCCACGTGGCCAGGAGGCCACCTGTCCTCTCTCTAAGAGAAGACGTTTACCAATCAGAGGATTTGACAATCCCAGGGACACAGGGCACAGCCAAGGGCAAGGGAGCTCTTTGAAAACACAGGGCTAACTCAAGGTCTCCACACGGAGGCTTGCTGAGACCACACAGCCCCTTCCCCGCTCATCTCCTGGAACCTGGCCGTCAGACTTTCAACCCTTTCCCCTCTGTCCCCCACCCCCAGGTTGGACATGAGTGGATTCTTCACTGGAGAAACTAGTTACTGTCACTTGATTTATGACAAAGGCGATCCTGCAGTGCCATGAGAAAGGATGGATGGTCTTTTCCACGGTCGGTGCTGGGTCAATTTAAACAAAAGGAAAAGGAGGAAAAGAACCTTGGCCCCTACTTCACAGCACACCCCAAAATCAATTCCAGATGGAGGACAAGCCTAAGTGTGAAAGGTTAAACAAAGCTATTAGAGGAAAACCAGAGCATCTTCATGATTTGGGTATTTGAAAGATTTCTTAAATAGGATACAAAAAGTGCTACCATATAAGCAAAAAACAGATAAATTGGACTATATTACATTTAGAACTTCTGTTCAACTAAAGATACTGGGAAGAGAGTGAAAAGGCATAAGCTTCAAAGTTGCTAAGAGACTAGATCTTAAATGTTCTCACCACAAAAAGAAATAATAATTACGGGCCCTGATGCTGGTGTTAGCTAACACATTGGTGGTAATCATATTGCAATATATAAATCTATCAAATCAACACATTGTACACCTCACACTAACACAATGTTCTATGTCAATTATATCTCAATAAAAATAAATTAATTCTTATTTATTTTTTATTTTTGGCTACACTGTGTGGCTTGTGGGATCTCAGCTCCCCAACCAGGGATTGAACCTTGGCCACGGCAGTGAAACCACTGAGTCCTAACCACTGATCCGTCAGGGAACTCCATAAATAAATTATTTTTAAAAAGAGAGAGTAAAAAGGAGTTGTGAAGATGGTACCTGAGGCTAGAGTGATGTACTTTGAAGACAGAGGAAGGGACCATGTGTCAAGGAATGCAGGAAATCTCTAGGAAAGGAAAATTAAAGGAAATGGATTCTCTTCTAAAGCCTCCAGAAGGTCCTGCCAACACCTTAATTTTAGACCTCTAGAACTATAAGAAAATAAATTCATGTTCTTTTAAGCTACTAAGTTTATAACAATTTGTTAGAGCAGCATTTGAAAACTAATAAATTACGGTTGTTAAATAGAACTTCTCACATTTTTACCTCTGGCCAAGATTTACCAAAAGTTTGTTTTAAGCAAAAACAAGCAAACCGACATACTGAATACAAAAATAAAAACAAAATAAAAAGAGAGAGCGAAAAGCAAGCAGAGACTAGGAGAAGATATTTGCAATATATTTATCTGAGAAAGGGCTCATGTTTTTCTTATTATTTCCTTACTAATAAAGGAAAAGCAGCTCAGCTAAGAGAAGAGATTTGAAGTGACACTTCGCAAAGGAGGGATCCAAATCGCCAGTAAATATATGTCAAGGTGATCAACCTCATGGGTCATCAGGAAAATGGAAGTTAATTCTGCACTCCCACCAGAATGGCTATGATGAAAAAGATGGAAAATACTAGGTGCTGGGGACTCCAAACACTCCTGACAGGAGTAAAATTGGCATAGTTGCTTTGGAAAACCATTTGGCAGTATCTTCTCCAGTATACTGTGTGCCCAGCAATGCCAGCTGCGGGCGTACTCCTAGGAATATGCATACACATGCTGAACAAAATACACAGAATGCTGCGTTTGCTTGGGTAGTGAGTACGTTCGTTGATCAATAAAGTCCTTCGTGAAATGAAAACTGTCTCGTTTCACTTAAAACCGAACGAGCTTTTTGGCCAACCCAATGGAATATTCACGACAGCACAGTGAGGAGTACAAAAGGCCAGCCCCCTGTCCTCGAGATGGGGGGATTCTGTGGTGCAAACTGTACTCCAGAGCTTTCCCAAAGGACCAGGCTGGAACAAGTCTGTGCCAAGACCACACTGCTGCCTAGTTTTGCTCCCCTGCCCCATCTGGCTTCCGTTATGCCCCTTCTCCAAAGAGCACTTCTTCAGTAAAGAGTTTTCACAAAAGTCTCTAGCACAGGTTTGCTTCCAGAGTCTGCCTTAGACCAGGTGGCATCAGAAGTTGCCTATGGAAGTGGACTCAGCAAGTGGAATTCTGAGGGTGGGTCGCTTACCAGCCAGATGGCAACATGGACTCATCAGTGGGGTGACGGCCCCTGGAGTGTTGTAGTAGTGCGACCTGTGGCTGGGGATGTGCTGACTGGTTTAACTTCTCTGGTACAGGAGGTGCAGAAGAAATGGTCACGAGAAGGACTGTGGAACTGGGTGGCTGTTGTTAAGAGCCGTCTGCCCAGTGAAAACAGAAAAAGACAGCCTCGGATACAACAACCAGCAACTTGAAGCTGAGTATGACAGTCAGCCAGCCTAAAGACACTTACCTCCCTCAGGCTCAGGACCTGATGTTTAGGGGTGGCAGCTCTAAGAAGGCTGAACTCAGTCCAGGCAAGTCTCCTATGTCAAAGTCAGGGCCCTGATGGAAAGGGTGAACTCTAAGGCCTGAGATGGGATGTCTGTATCTATTTACTTGAGAACTGTGAACCCCAGATTCTCTGGGCCCTCAAAGTGGCCAACTCCCTCTCCTTGGAAAACAGAGGAATCCCCCTTGCTTGAAGACCATGGCAGCAGTCTCGAACAAGACAAGCCTCTTACAGGACACCGCTTGCCCTACAATGGACTGCCCCCATCTTCCTCCTGGCTGCATCACTCACTTGGGGCCAGCTGGGCCGGCTAAGAGAGGAGGGGGTATTATTGCAAACATCCCAGGGGACCGGGCTGACACACGTGTTGGCAGGAGCTGGAAGGATGTGTGGGTCCTGAGGGTGCTGGTCATGGGTGTGGCCTATAAAGCAGAATGAGGAGGAGCTGCTGATACGAGGACATCCTCTCATGACTCAAAATTAACACGCTGGCGAAGGCCTGGGTCTCACAGCTGCTGGGGGAGGGGGCCTCTTAGGAGCTTGGACGAGCAATGGCCCACACTAAGCGATTCCAGAACTGGCACAGAAGTCTTTAGAAGCAAAGACCAAAAGGTTTAGAGGAGCCGGCACACTAGAATGGGTCTGCCACATAAAGCAGGGAAACCCATGAGCTGGCTGTATCCTTTGGGAGGGCCCGGGAGATACACTCTGAGTACCAAAGCCTAGACTCTGCCTCCAATGTTGGTCACAAACACTGATTCTGCCTCACGGATCAGGGCCCACTTCTTTATTCTGACTGCAACCTGAGATCACATCTCATCAGATCTCATCTGGACAACGGGCTCTGCTTTATGTTCCCACAGTAAAAATAATCATCTCTTAATTGATTTTCTACATTGTCATCGGAGTGATCTTTCAAAATGTATATTAAATGACTCCCAGTTTATACCACATGAATGGTTCCCCATGCCTATAGGATAAACGTCCAAAGTTTGCAGGAAGGCACACAAGGCCCCTTGGTCTAGGCCGGGATCCACAGCCTTATCTCTTGCTGTGTCTCCCCTGCACCCTCTGGACCCTACACTTTAATTTTATTGAATCATCTGTAGTTCAGAGCTGTGAACTTGGTTAGATGCTTCTGTGCCTTTGCTCTTCGGACCCTCCTCCAACTCGTGCGTATGTCCTGGTTATAAAGTATGTTCCTTCAGGCAGGGGTTTCATTTTATCTTTGTATCTCTAGTGTTGAACATGAGCCTGGAGGATGATAGGGGTTCAGTCAAATGAACCCATATGAAGAATGACTGAATGAGTCAATCAATCAACGATTTGTGTAATGGGGGGGAGATCAACGTGGGCATGGCCTCATGATTACCGAAGAAAACTATCTTCTCAACTAGGACAGAAACCAAATTATGATAAGAACGGAGAAGAAACTGTTTCCTTCTCCTCCTCTCCTTTCTTCTCCCAGTGCATAATTTTATAATCCAAATTGATTTTGAAATTCTTATATCGGGAAGGTAACCCACTAGGTCAACAACTACTAAACACTGTTCTTATTCCTCATCATCTCCAGCAAAGTTTCTTCTCCAGATAATTTTTTTTGCTTACTCTCATAATTTCAGGCTACATTACAACCCCTTTCTATAGCTCTAATCCATAAAACTATACCCTGAAGCCTACACACCAGACAGACAGAACCATGATCCCTGTCTTATATCCCTAAGCAATGCAGTAGATCTAATATGCAGCATCCTGTTAGTTAAGAAAGGAGCAATTAAAAAAAAAAGAAATCTGGGACTTCCCTGGTGGCACAGTGGTTAAGACTCCATGCTCCCAATGTAGGGGGCCCAGGTTCGATCCCTGGTCCAGGAACTAGATCCCACATGCATGCCACAGCTAAGAGTTCGCATGTCACAACTAAGACGCAGCACAGCCAAATAAATAAATAAAATAAATAAATATTAAAACAAACAAAAAAAGAATACAGTGAGCATTTTAAAAAAAAAGAAATCTAGGCAGCAGTTTCAAACTATCCTCCCAAAGGTACTTATCAACTACAAAGGGAAAGATGGTAACTCTACCATGGAGAAACAAATGGTGAATTATATCTCAATAAAGCTTTTATTTAACAAAGCAATGCAGATGTGACCAGGGTCAGGCATAGGGTGAACTTCTAAGGTGCTGGCGATATTCCATTTCTTGATCTGGGTGGCGAGTCCAAGGGTGTTTGTTTGCAGTTTCTTTACCTGTAGATATGTGCTTTCTATACTTCCATATAAATATTTCACAATTTACAAGACAAAAGTGAAAAGAAAAAAAAAACAACGATAGAAAGTAAATTAAAAGCAGTTGGGTTTTGTTTCCAGAAAAGGTAATTTTAAAAAAAGGGGGGGTCTTCCCTGGTGGCGCAGTGGTTGAGAGTCCGCCTGCCAATGCAGGGGAGGCGGGTTCGTGCCCCGGTCCAGGAGGATCCCACATGTGGAGCGGCTGGGCCCGTGAGCCATGGCCGCTGAGCCTGCGCATCCGGAGCCTGTGCTCCGCAATGGGAGAGGCCACGACAGTGAGAGGCCCGCGTACCGCAAAAAAAAAAAAAAGGAACATATGGCAGGAGCAGTCCTATCAGCTGATTTGACTTCTTTGGGGGCACACCCTCTCATCACTGGGACCTCAGCATGAAGTGTAGCTGCCCTGGATAGTGTGACTCGCTGGTCTCTGTCATACCAATGGGACCCCTGTCCATCCCATGATCCATCTACTACAGAAACCCATCTCCATAAAACAGAATTTTCAGGGTGGAAAACTAAGACAGAAGCCACTAAAAATCCTTTTCTTAGTGCCAAGTAGCAAACGCTTGGACCCAACCAACTAGCTTCCAAAGTTGTCTCTTTTATGTTATAACTTACTATCCAAAGGTGGCGCTAACGTTACACATACTGTTAAGTCTCATATTTTATGCTTTCATTTACCTAAAAAATAATCTATCCTACTCTGCATGTAAAAGTAACCAGCTTTCTCCTGTTTCTCATGTTATCTCTGGAGTCAAGAGACAGTTGAAACTAACTCTTGAATAAAATCTACAATTTGGTTATATTCTCTCGGTATTTGGGAAAATGACTAGGACGTTATCTGTACACTGCAAAATAGTCTTGGTTTATGTATTTGATATTTATTCACTAAGTGTCAGGAAGCAACTTTCCCTAGAAGAAGGTATTTGAAATGATTTCTTCATCTTTATTAAGAACTAAAAGTTAACATAGATAGAAGGATATTTTCTTGGGGGGGGAGTATATAAAAACAAGTTAAATTACAAAATTGAAGACCTACAATAACTTCATTAAAATAAGTTCCTAAAACTGAATGGTCATTTCTTCCCTAGGCCAATACTGGTGTGCACGTGTGCCTTAAAAACTGAATGTAATACTCATGTTCGTAGCAGCATTATTCATAACAGCCAAGAAGTGGAAGCAACCCAAGTGTCCACGGACAGATAAATGGAAAAACAAAATGTGCTCTAGCCATACAATAGAATATTATTCAGCCTTCAAAAGGAAGGAAATTCTGACACAGGCTACAACATGGATGAACCCTGAAGTCATTATGCTCAGTGAAATAAACCAGTCACAAAAAGACAAATACTGTAAGAACCCACTTAGATGAGGTACTGGAGTAGTCAAATTCCTAGAGACAGAAAGTAGAATGGTGGTTGCCAGGGGCTAGGGGGAGAGGAAAAGGAGGAGTTAGTATTTAATGGGGACAGAGTTTCAGTTTTGCAAGATGAAAAGAGTTCTGGAGACTGCGTGTAAAACAATGTCAATGTACTGAACTACATACTTAAAACGGTTAAGATGATACCATTTATGTTATGTGTATTTTGTCACAATTTTTTTAAAAAACTGAAAGTAAAAGATCGAGAAGATCACTTATTGAAATGAGCAGCGTGGTCACCTCTGGGGAGAGCCCAGAAGTAGGAAGACATGTATTATAAAAATGCTGTTTTAAAAAATCCTTACGTAAAGCTGTCTGTAAAACCTTAAAGCATTTAAACAGTATGCATATTCGGGTTTCCCTGGTGGCACAGTGGTTAAGAATCTGCCTGCCAATGCAGGGAACACGGGTTTGAGCCCTGGTCCAGGGAGATCCCACATGCGGCAGAGCAACTAAGCCCGTGCACCACAACTACTGAGCCTGTATTCTGGACCTCGAGTGCCACAACTATTGAAGCCCGTGTGCCTAGAGCTCATGCTCCTCAACAAGAGAAGCCACCGCAAGGAGAAGAACCTGCACTGCAATGAAGAATAGCCCCCGCTCGTATCAACTACAGAAAGCCTGCACACAGCAACGAAGACCCAACACAGCCAAAAATAAATAAATAAATAAAATAAAAAAATTAAAAGTATGAATATTTATTCCCTAGTTTAGTTCTTTTATAATCTGTGTTTTCTTTTACTCTCAGCTTGTTAAAAGCAGGTCACATCCACACCTAATCTGACTTTTCTAAAGCTGAACCATCACAGCCTGACACCCAAAGCCTGACACTCCATCCCTCTCCATGTTTATTCTGATGTTTTTCTCATTTTCCACAAGCCTGTAACCACTCAGCAGACCACACCCTTCTTGCAGTTCATTAAAAAAAAATAAAACCATTATTCTATGAATTTCCTTACTTTTCCTACCTCTATATATTCTCCTCTATATATTTTATTTCCTTCCTGTGCTCAGCAGTAATCCCTTCTCTATTTTTAGAAAAAAATTAAATGCTTTTAATTGAAAAGTGAAAACATGTTCAATGGGGAAAATTCAAACAACATAGAAGAATATGAAGGAAGTACCTCCCCTCACTGATGCACCCCCAAGAGTTACCCCATCACAGGTTAAAATGCATTGTGCTCATGTATTTTTATGCACCTGTAAATATCAACATAAATGTATACATATATTTTTATACACTGTTATTTTTATCAGAAATGAAACCAGGGACTTCCCTGGTGGTGCGGTGGTTAAGATTTTGAGCTCCCAATGCAAGGGGCCCGGGTTCGATCCCTGGTCATGGAATTATCTCCCACGTGCATGCCGCAACTAAGAGTTCACATGCCACAGCTAAGGAGCCAGTGAGCCATAACTAAGGAGCCTGCCGGCAGAAACTAAGACCCAGTGCAACCAAATAAATAAAGAAATATTAAAAAAATAAAATAAAGAAATGAATCCAGACTCTACATTATATATAGGAACTTGCTTTTATTTTTGGTAAACGATGTGGTCATAGATATATTTGCACCTCAGTGGATACAGCTGTACTTTATTTTTGGCTGAATACCAGTTCATAGTATAGATACACTATAATTTATTTAACAATTCCTGCCTGATGTGAGGAAAACCCACACACATCTAGTGTCAAAAGTGAATCAGGAGGGACTTCCCTGGTGGCCCAGTGGTTGAGAATCTGCCTGCCAATGCAGGGGACATGAGTTTGAAACCTGGTCTGGGAAGATCCCACATGCCGTGGAGCAACTAAGCCCTTGTGCCACAAATACTGAGCCTGTGCTCTAGAGCCAGTAAGCCACAACTACTGAGCCAGTGTGCCACAACTACTGAAGCCCGTGTGCCTAGAGCCTGTGCTCTGCAACAAGAGAAGCGACCACAGTGAGAAGCCTGCGCACTGCAATGAAGAGTAGCCCCTGCTCACCAAAACTAGAGAGAACTGCATGCAGCAACAAAGACCCAATGCAGCCAAAAATAAATAAATAAATAAATAAATAAATTAAAAGTAAATTGGGAAAAAAAAGTGAATCAGGGGACTTCCCTGGTGGCACAGTGGTTAAAAACTGCCTGCAAGGGCTTCCCTGGTGGTGCAGTGGTTGGGAGTCCACCTGCCAATGCAGGGGACACGGGTTCCTGCCCAGGTCCGGGAAGATCCCCCATGCCGCGGAGTGGCTGGGCCCGTGAGCCATGGCCGCTGAGCCTGCGTGTCCAGAGCCTGTGCTCTGTGATGGGAGAGGCCACAACAGTGAGAAGCCTGCGTACCGCAGAAAGTAAATAAATAAATAAATAAATAAATAAATATAAATTTTAAAAAATAAAAAACTACCTGCCAATGTAGGGGACACGGGTTTGAGCCCTGGTTTGGGAAGATCCCACATGCCATGGAGCAACTAAGCCAGTGCACCACAACTACTGAGCCCACATGCCACAATGACTGAAGCCTGCACACCTAGAGCCCATGCTCCACAACAAGAGAAGCCACTGCAAGGAGAAGTCTGTGCACCACAATGAAGAGTAACCCCTGCTCGCCACAACTAGAGAAAGCCGGCACAGAGCTAACAAAGACCCAACGCAGCCAAAACTAAAATAAATAAAAATTAATTAATTAATTAATTAATTTTTAAAAATTGAATCAGCATTGTAGTAGAATACTGAGAGCAGAGGAAACACACAGGAGTATGTTTTTCCTTTACATGGACACTCAGAGAAGTGAAATAGCTGGGCCACAGCTGAAAATTTACTAAATATTGCCAAACTGAATGCCCAAAACAAAATCAGGTGTAGTACAATTATAAAGGAAGGAAGAAGGAAAGAAGATAGCAGACAAAAGGCAAAAAATCCAATCTAATACATACACACACACACACACACTCACTCGGAAAAGAGGCCCACTCCTTCCATGGACTTTACATTGTGCTATGGACTCATGTCCCCCTCCCCCATTCATACGTTGAAGCCCAACTTCCAATGTGACTATATTTGGAGATGGGGCTTTTGAGAGATAATTAGGGTTAGATAAGGTCATAAGGGTGGGCCCCTCCAGATGGGATTAGTGGCTTTATAAGAACAGAAGTAGAGATATCAGTCTCTCTCTTTTTTTTTCTTTTTGGCCACACAGTGAGGCTTGCAGGATTTCAGTTCCCCAACCAGGGGCTGAACCCGGGCCATGGTAGTGAAATCCGGGAATCCTAACCACTAGGCAACCAGGGAACTCCCAGTCTCTTTCTGCCATGTGAGGACACAGTAAGAAGGCAGTCATTGCAAGCCAGGAAGAGGGCCTTCACCAGCAACCCAGTCTGCCGGCACCTTGATCTTGGAGTTCTTAGCCTCCGGAATTGTGAGAAGTGAGTATGTGTTGTTTAAGCCACCCAGCCTGTGGTATTTTGTTACGGCAGCCTGGGCAGATGAATACAGGCTCCAAGGCAGTAGATACTGGGGTACTTGTGACCAACCGGTCTGGTTACACTGGGGCCTGGGCACAAACCAACCTGCAGACAAAACCCGTGCAGAGGATCCCATTTAAGTGGTAGCTGACCCTAGGGGCTGCTCCTCCGTGTCCTCTGCCCTAACTTCTCCCCTTCCCTCAACTCACACTGCCCACAACTTTTGAATCTGCACCATCCTTATTTTTTAATGCTGCTATCCTAGTTCAGGTAGTTTTCATTCTTAACTAAAACTACGACCTCTTAACTGGTCTCCTTAATCTCCTTCCTTTCTGATTCACTCTACACTGTGAGTTGATTTAAAGAGCTAACTTTCTAAAATGGAAATCAAATCACAATAGTTGTCATTATTTGAATTCTGAAAATATTCCAGCAAGGTGGATATTTTTTAACATTCTTTTTTTTTAAATTTTAAATTTTTTGGCTGCACCGTGTGGCTTATGGGATCTTAGTTCCCTGACCAGGGATTGAACCCAGGCCTGCAGCAGTGAGAGCATGGAGTCCTAACAACAGCACCACCGGGGAATTCCCAACATTTCTTTTTTTTTTTTTCGGTATATGGGCCTCTCACTGTTGTGGCCTCTCCCATTGTGGAGCACAGGCTCCAGACACACAGGCTCAGCGGCCATGGCTCACGGGCCTAGCTGCTCCACGGCATGTGGGATCTTCCTGGACTGGGGCATGAACCCGTGTCCCCTGCATTGGCAGGCGGACTCTCAACCACTGCACCACCAGGGAAGCCCCAAGATGGGTATTTTTATAGATGGGGAAACAGAAGCTCAGTGATGGCCAATACCTTAACCTACACCACAAAGCTAGTCAATGGCAAAGCCACTCATGACTATGACCTTCTCTACTGCCATAGAAGAGTATAAGCTTCTCAGTACAATATTCACAGCCCTTCGAACACGGGCCCAGTTTGTATTTCCAACCTCATCTCCCACCAACATCCCTCACGATCCAGTCCTTACAGACTTCTTGCCATTCTGGAAGCCCGATGTGCCCTTCTGCATCTTTGTGCTTTCTCGCAGTGCTTGTGAATTCTGCCTTAATGACCTTCCCAGTCTCCACCTGGGAAGTCCTGCTCATCCCTCCAGGTTCCAGGACTCCTCTCAGAGCCAGTTCCCTGGGAGGAGGGCATCCCCACTCCCCTGCGCTTTCAGGTTACTCTGGCCCTGTCTCTCTCGGAGAACTTACCACGATCCCTCACAGTCAGGGGCAATCTGCCCACCCCACTCTGTCAGAGCTCCTCGGGGAAGGAGCCAAATCCTTCTCACCTTTGCATTCCCAGTTGCGAGCACAATATATGACTCACAGGTATTTACTGAATGAATAAACGGCACCATGGCTTACACAAAGCTCTATATGTGTAAAATCCTGCTTCATAAATGGATATATTGCCAAGTTCCTTTAACTAACTTGCTCTCCCTGCCCATATGTGAATAAAAGCGTTCAGTTTATGGCAACTGGATTTAAGCACAACTTGGGGGTACATCTCTATGAGAGGAAGAAGGAAAGCCCACCTGTGTGTGCCTTGGTTCTCAACACTAGCTGTGCAGCCTGGCTGTAGGGAGCGTGAGGAAGAAGCGACAAAACACCCAAGAGGATGTGGAGTATTAGGGGCCCAACAAAAACTCAGCTGCTTCCTCTCAGATGACAGGAGAGATCTGAACTCTGGGAGAGTCAAGAGAACACTTGATATCTGACAATCCTAAGGTCACTAAGCCTCCAAATAATTTAGAGTTTTAGCAGTAATTTACCTCAACAAAATAAGATCTAATGCAATAAAGAACCAAAAAAATCAGCACCAGCTCTTCTGCCACCTAAGAAGAGGACGAATGGCCTTTACTCAACTGTGATGTACAAACACAACCATCTTATCTCCTCTATATAGGGACCAGGGCAGAAAGGCCTTCAGAAGCCCTGTTCACTACTTAAGACAGTTGCTTAAAAAACAGTGGGTATTCTCTCCACCCAGAACCATCAGTAACTGCAGAAATAACCAACCTGAAAGCCTAGTGAGTGCAGCTAACCTTGCTCCATACTTCATTGCATCCAGCAGTTGAAATGCATTTTTCAAGCATGACATTCCTATAAAGTCAGAACTGCCTCCACTTTACAAGTGGGTAATTTGAGAGCCTGAGTGATAGACTTGCCAAGGTTGCAAAGAGTTTAAGGTATATAAAACTTCCAATCTTGATTCCAACCTCTCTTCAACCATCCTTCTATATGTACATCCTTCTATATATATCTGGTTCTTTAAATCTGACCTGAAGACTTGATAATACATTTGACTTTGATGGATTTTCCTAAGTGGGAGATCAACTCCAGTAAAAACTACAGGCTGAGCGAGAACTGAATGGTACTCATCTTGGTCTGATCATTCAGAAATGACAGGAAAAACAAGACCCAGAAGCCAGGAAGTCTATGGCATTTATAATTTAATCTAATAATTTATTTCAACATATTTTGTCCCCATCTCTCTGGAAAGAGGTGCTGTTCCTGCCTGAAGCTGCTGGATGGCTTTATAAGGCTGTTCACTTTCCTCTGCAACCTGACGCCCATTTACCAACACCGAGATACGTTACTAGAGAGTAGAGGTCAGCTCTGCAGAACTCAAGCGACCAGTCAACCTTCAATCGATGGGCCTTCCCCTAAACAAGCTGACGTGTGGTAACGGCGGACTCCCCAGGTCAGGTCGGCAGGTGGAATTACACACCAGATATGGACTCTGTCAAGAGACACTCAGGAGAACATGTCATGGCCATGCTGGCTACTTTGGGATGGTTGTCTCTCCATATCTCACAAACCTCACTTGATGATCTACTTAGACAGCTTCACAGACAGGACATGCGCAGGG
Organism: Mesoplodon bidens; assembly: GCF_964165515.1. NCBI lineage: Eukaryota > Metazoa > Chordata > Mammalia > Artiodactyla > Ziphiidae > Mesoplodon > Mesoplodon bidens. The sequence continues at coordinate 541,583 of NW_027672498.1, forward strand.
GTCCTGAGTGCACCTGACCTGACCAGCAGGAAAGGGCAGAGGACCCCAGGCTCTGGAGCTGGCCTGCTGGGATCAAATCCCGATTTAGTCACTTCCAGGCTTTGCGATCTTTGTTTTAATTCTTTGTGTCTCTTTGGTCTTCATCTGTCAAATCAGGACCCTACTCGTTAGGGTGAGAACACAGAGAGAGAACATGTACGGAGAGCTTAGAACAACCAGGCCTGGCAAACAGTAAGTGTTCAATAAATGTTAGCTATTATTATTATTAACTAAGAAAGGGGGAAAGCAAAGGGAAATGTGCTACATTTCTTCTGTTTTCTCTGCTTCTACCTCCCTCTTTGAAGTGACCCTGATTTGCTTTCTTAACATGAAATCATGATGCTCTTTGAAAACATTTGCTCTGTACAACATGAAGCACAGTTAATGACTACTTCATAAAAACAACAACAAAATGGCCAGTGTTGATGCTCCTTTGGGAGACAGCCTGCAAGTGAAGGTCAAGTCTGCTCTCCGGTGCTCCTGGAAGAGCTCAGTCATTCACAGGCTCACAGAGAAGTGTAAACAAGGCGGTTAAACTTTGCGAAGGTTTGTTAGCTGGCATAAACCTCAAAATGAACCTAAATGAGTGTTCCATTGTTTTAAAATCATCTTTGGGACGTCTCTGGTGGCGCAGTGGTTAAGAATCCGCCTGCCAATGCAGGGGACACGGGTTCGAGCCCTGGTCCGGGAAGATCCCACATGCTGCAGAGCAGCTAAGCCTGTGCACCACAACTACTGAGCCTGCACTCTAGAGCCCACGAGCCACAACTACTGAAGCCCACGTGCCTAGAGCCCGTGCTCTGCAACAAGAGAAGCCACCGCAATGAGAAGCCCACGCACCACAACGAAGAGCAGCCCCTGCTCACCGCAACTAGAGAAAGCCACGCACAGCAACAAAGACCCAAAGCAGCCAAAAATAAATAAATAAAATAATCTTTATGGCCTGAAAAGGTAAAATAAAAAACAACTACACTTTTTTAAAGTACATAATCTATTCTGACACCAGAGGAAAGAAAAAAGGGAGGAAGAAATGGACGCAAACAGCAAGTCCATGTGAGAAGAAAGGGCATTTTCCAGGCATAAGCTGACTCTCGGTGAATGAGGAAGAGTACTTATCAGGCTCAATCAGAAAAAAAAAATCTTTCCACTCTAATGGCTATGGTAGTAGCAGCAAAATCAGAGAACAGACATTTGATAAGGGTGAGCTGTCATAAGTGAATCTGAAGCAGAAAGGACTTGGTATTTTCTAAAGTACTATTGGACTCAGAATTAGAAGGTGTTGAAGGGGAGGATTGTCACCCCAGATAGAAAGGAAGAAAACAATGAAAACCAACAACAACAACAACAACGTTTTTTAATTAAAACTCCAGATGGAAGAGTCACCAGATTAACCTTCCTAAAAAACAAACAAACAAACAAACAGATAATTTCTCCAGGGCACATATCTGTCTAAAAACTTTCAGTATTCCCCAGAGCCTACAGGAGAGAGTGGAAAACATCTCGAGGTAATGGAGTCCCCACCTACCTTTCCAATCTTGTTTCGACATCAGGAAAGGTCCACTCCCGCCAGACTGGCTTCCTCATTTGTTCCAGGGGAGGAACAAACCATGCTCATTTCAGCTTTGTATCCCCAGTGCCTATCACGGTACCTGGTCCACGGTAGTTTCTCAGTAAATGGTAGCTGATTCAACAGAAACGTGAATGCTTTCAGGCCTGTGCTCTGCACCTCACTCCCAGGAAGCCCCTTTCCCACCCGCCTCGTGAACACCCAGCCATCCTCCAAGGCCTTGTTCTCCACACCAGCACCGAAGCATCTGCCCTTGCCACTCCCCTCCCACACTCCCTATTCCTACAGAATCCCATCCCTTCGGGCCTTGTGTGCTACTGAAACATTTCCTGTTCCTATGTTTTGTCTGCCCCACTAAACTAGGAGTTTCTGGAGAAAGGCAGGATATTTTGAAGCATGAGAAGCAGTGGAAAGATTATGGATCTCTGGCTAGGCAGATCTAGTTATGTGACTTTGGGAAAACTTTCTGTAAAGCACTTCGAACAGGGCCCAGAACATAGTATGCACTTCATATAAGGCTATTACCGCTGTTCACCTCTCGGAAACTCAGTTTTCTTGCAACCTCACTTCTCTCACTTACAAAATGGGATTGATAATAAATCCTCTGTCAGGTGGGTCTTTGTGAAGATTAGGAATAATGCCTGAGAAGTCTCTAGGGCCTTCCTTAGCACACAGCAGCCACTCAATTGCCATATGCAAGCTATTATTACAAAGCCTCAGGCTGGGTGCAGAGAAAATGCTCCATAAACATTTATGGAATGAGTTGAATGAATGGAGAGAGAGACAGTCTGATAGCAGATCAGATATCAAGGGGAACTTTTTGAGTCATTCATTCAACAGATCTTTATTAAGGGCTTATCATAATGTCCCAGGTTTTGTCCTGGGTGCTGGGATGCAGCAGTAGGACAGCCCTTGCCCTGTGAAATGTACCTTCTGATGGGGAAGGCAGATAATAAACAGGAGGAGACAGAGAAATAAACGCTTATATGGTATGAAGTGCCATGAAGAGGAACGAAAAGCGAGGTGAGGGCCAGATAGGGGCTGGGCAAGGGCAGTCTGCAGAGGTGGCATTTAGGCAGAGCTTCAGATCCCTAGGAGAGCTGGGTTTTGTGAGCTGTCCTCGCCCTCAGGCAGACTCTGTACTTTTCCACGGGGCGGCCTCTAGTGCCAGGAGACCCTGATCCATCAAAGAGGCTGCAGTCTGGCTCCCAAGGCCCCTCTCAACTCAGACCAAACTACAAACACTGCTGAACCAGCAATTACAAACTTATTTTGACAAGACCATTTGACTTGGGCCACTTAGCCCCGCGTGGATGTAAATGGATTACAATCATACTGCAACTCGTCTGTTTCCCAGAAATTTCAGATCGCAGGTAGCCTTCAGGATGAATTGAATCAAACTTCTCTCCTCCCATAATGAAGTGGCTGGCAAAATAGCTTCCTAGAGGGCGAGAGACAGAAAAATCAAACAGAAACCAGTCAAACTAAGCCAAGTGAAAAAGCTGATGCGGAAAAAAAAAAAGTTAACCCTTCAACAAACAATTAGAGCAATTTCTAACCCTAGGAAAATTTTCTTCTCTTGATTGGGGATAATGGCACAAAATAAGCAAAATCATAGCAGCGAGAACCCAAGATACCAAATATAAAATAGATCACCATATTCCTTGTGACATTCTTAATTGAATCTTTACCATGATCTGCCTATGATACCATGAAGCAAAAGACCAGAAGGCCCAACAATGCACCTGAACATATAATGTATGAACATATCTATGTTATATATATATAGATAGATAGATAGATAGATAGATAGATGTTAATGAACATATATATATATGTGTTTTGTTCCTGATTTTTTTCCTTACACTGGAAGCTGTTATTCTTTGTTCTCCACCTATTCAGGAATCTTATATGCAGGTATCAGCATGCATACACACATATGTTTCTTTACCTAGATTTTTCATAAGCCAGCTCATACCTATACACAGAAGTCTCAGCACCTACCTACCTATGTGTATACCTCCATAACCCTCTACAATGAAGGCTCTTTGTTTTTCATATTTGTTTCAAAATGATTGTTTAATAGGAAAATACAAATTTAAATAATACTGCCCCAGGCTTTACCTACCAACTACCACATAGATTATGTAGTTTAATTGGACAGGTTTAGTGCTATGAAAGATATAGACACATACACAAACCCTAGTCTCAAATTCATTAGCAGTGCTAATGGCCAAGGTTACAGGGACATCAGTCACACAGGCTCTCTTTGCCCCACCTTGACCAGCCAGGAGGCAGGGATATTTTCAACTCTACACTAACCAGATGCAATCAGCAGTCAGGGTCAGAATCCCCATCTGCCTTATCCAGATAGAAGGAAGAACCGTGCCAGGACGTGATGGCACTAAGTCACCAAGGGAGGCTTGGGTAACACTGCACATTCCATGTGGGAACACTTTCCAAATCTGATGATTAAACGAACGCTTCTCATAGAATGGATAAACAACAAGGGCCTACTGCATAGCAAAGGGGACTATATTCAATATCCTGTGATAAACCATAGTGGAAAAGAATAGAAAAAAGAATGTATGTATATGTATAACTGAGTCACTTTGCTGTACAGCAGAAATGAACACTTTGTAAATGAACTATACTTCAATTAAAAAAATGCTTTTTTAAAAAAAATAGATCTTTATTGGAGTATAATTGCTTCACAATACTGTTAGTTTCTGTTGCACAACAATGCGAATCAGACATACGCATACATTTCCCCATATCCCCTCCCTCTTGAGCCTCCCTCCCACCCTCCCTATCCCACCCCTCTAGGTCATCACAAGGCACCGAGCTGATCTCCCTGTGCTATGCTGCTGCTTCCCACCAGCCAACTATTTTACATTCAGTAGTGTATATACGTCAATGCTACTCTCACCCCAAGTCCGCAAGTCCATTCTCTATGCCTATCTCTTTATTCCTGCCCTGCAACTAGGTTCATCAGTACCATTTATTTTAGATTCCATATATATGCGTTAGCATACAGTATTTTTTTTTCTTTCTGACTTACTTCACTCTGTATGACATACCCTAGGTCTATCCACGTCACTACAAATCACTCAATTTCATTTATTTTTATGGCTGAGTAATATTCCATTGTATATATGTGCCACATCTTCTTTATCCATTCATCTGTTGATGGACATTTAGTTTGGTTCCATGTCCTGGCTATTGTAAATAGTGCTGCAATGAACATTGCGGTACATGTCTCTTTCTGAATTACGGTCTTCTCTGGGTATATGCCCAGTAGTGGGGTTGATGGGTCATATGGTAGTTCTATTTTTAGTTTTATAAGGAACCTCCATACTGTTCTCCATAGTGGCTGTACCAATTTACATTCCTACCAACAGTGCAGGAGGGTTCCCTTTTCACCACACCCCTTCCAGCAAAAAAAAAAAAAATGCTTCTTAAGCCACATTTCTATAATCTAATTCTCCCACAAAGGCAAGCTGTTCAAAGTGAACGACTCCTACCATAACATACTTTATTGATGCTCTCATATACCCAAGTTCTTAGATTAATACAAAGAACTTATGAATCGGCAAAAGTCTTCTTTATGTGTTATCGGCTCAGGTAAATGTTTCAATGTTTAAGGTATACAGCAAACTCTTAAAAAAATGAGATTCAGCAATTTCAGCCTGTGAAGAAGCCACAGCAAGGAAGACAGAGAAGAAAGTTCTAACAGAAAAATGGAACCAAATGTTCATTTTTTGGATTTTCTACACATGGAGCTGCTTTAGTCTAGAAACATGTATTAAACAAAACAACGTGGATAAAATCACTCGCCACAAAGTGAGGCAATTCTTTAATTAAATAACAAGCAGGAAAACATTATTTGAGAGTAACAGCAGCCAAAACCAAAGCAATCACTGAGGACCCCTTGAAAGTTACCCATCAAAACGAAAACACACACGGCAGCCATCTGCAGTGATACAACAGTGCGATTCATCATTTAGGAAAGCTTAATTATCAATTATTTATGTCTAGCACTTACTAGCCCTATTTTCCACGTGCATAATTTATAGAGAGGGGAGGTGCCTAGTTGCCATAAGCAGATGCAGCCATCTCAAAGAATTTGTCATTTACTGTTGAACCTTAGTAAAATATATTTTTTATACACTAGACATTATACATTTATTATACATTAGGTGAAATTAGAAAAGGGAAAGATGTTCACATTGATGGATGGATGGCTTGCCCAAATCATGAATAAAGAACCAGGAGAAGCAGGTTTGGTGTCTGGAGTGGTACAGGTTGAGCTCAATGTGGGACACGCTGAGTTTCCGGTACCTGGGAGCAGTCAGGTGGGGGATGTGGGGACAATGAAATCCACGGAGATTTGATCCTAGCAAGAGAAGAGCACTAATGGCCTCAGGGTTAAAGTGTTAAAGATGACAGTGTTCTATTGGAAATGCCATTCTGGGGGGAGCTGTGACATTAAAAGGAATCATCCGGAAAGCAGTGCAGAGCTAACTGTAGCATTAGAAATCAAGAGCACACATATACAAAGACCTAAACTTAAGGTCAATAATCCGCAAATGAGAAGGGGAGTTTTCATTTCAGGAGAGGCATCAATGCCACGTTCCTGGGAAAAGCTGATCTTCCTTGGTGCACTTAAAATAGAAATGCCTCATCAGGTAAAAGGAAAATTAAACTTAAGACAACTGAAATTTTGTTTTTTCCTCTCTTTGAAATGCACCTCACTAATAACCCCAGTTAGACTAGAGGGAGAGCAAACTTGCTATCTGCAGCCTAGCTAAAGCATCCTGCCTGTGTGCCCAGGCTGCCCAGAGGTGTGGATCAGGGCACACTGACCTAGAGCAGCCACATCAGCAGATGGGAACACCAAACACACTAACAATCCTTGAAAAAAATGCCTTCTGGACAATTTGCACACATTTTTTGCTTCTTAGTGTGAACTGCGCTCTAAAATCAGAAATGGCAGGGAAAAAAGAACTGCACTAAAACACTTATTTGCCTGTTTGCTAACAGGAAAAAACATATGACTAGTAGATAACCTGCAAGCTTTCCGTTATTAGTTGGCTATAATTTCTTAACCAAATTATATTTAAAACATAAGGTATGAGTGGGAGGGGAAAAGGGGAATTCGTGTTTAATGGGTACAGAGTTTGTTTTGCAAGAAGAAAAAGTTCTAGAGATTTTAACACTAATGAACTGTACATTTGAAAATGGTTAAGATGGTAAGTTTAATGTTATGTATTTTTACCACAATAAAAATAAATATCAAGAAAAAAAAAACAACCATAAGGTGTGGCCCAGAATGACCAGTGCTAATACCATATTTTTCAGTGTTTTTTAAAAAAAGTATTAAAGAAAAAAAAGGTATCCAGACAAACAAAAATCAAATTACTTACAAGGGAAGAAAATTACACTAGTACTGTTCTTCCAGATCAGCACTGAACAAAAATACGCTAACACGGGACTTCCCTGGAGGTCCAGTAGTTAAGACTCCATGCTTCCACTGTAGGGGGAATGGGTTCAATCCCTGGTCCCGGAACTAAGATCCCATATGCCACGTGGCGTGGGCAAAAAAATATATATGTATACCATGAGCCGTAAATGCAAGCCACATATGTAATTTTAAATTATCTAATAGCCACATTTTTTAAAAGTAAAAATAAGCAAAATTAATTTGAATATATTTTATTTATCCCAATGTTGGATATCCCAATATCCCAATATATCCAAAATATTATTTCAATAGGTAATCAATATAAAAACTTTTAAGGAGCTATTCACATTCTTTTTTCAACTATCCATGAAGAAAAATACAACTATTTGCTACTCAGCAAGAGAACAAAGAGAAAAATCTTAGAATTCACTAACTTAAATAATTTACCCAGTGAATTAAGATATTAGGGCATATTCCTAACATCACAATGAAATTCACTGTTGCTGAGTGAATTCCAGAATTTATGTCTGTCCCAGTGAGATATTCTGACATTTGCCACCAAACCACTATGTATTATCACATCACGCAATAAAGGGCAGTTAAACATCCTTCCTGTCTTTCTACAATTCTGTATTTAAAGGGTACCCTAAATGTTAACAAACAGAAACTCTAATTTTACTCTAATTTAAAATAACTTTTCTTTCCAAATCTATGATATTACTGAAATATGTTGGTCTACAGAAAAAGGGTTAGGGGGAAAAACTCAACTGTTTAGGCCTCTAGGTAATAGCAATTTATTTATTGTCATGGCATGATTCCAAATAAAAGGTTTTAAGGTTTTTGAAACTTTATATTTTATAAAACTAACAAAATTCAAAGACGCTGAGTAAGCAATAAAATTGTGATAATTTGTATAGAGTAAAAGATGAAGCAAAATATATTTTGGATTTGAGTCACTATCTCATGCTAATTGGGAGGTTGTTTTTGTTTTGTTCTGTTTTGCGGTACGCGGGCCTCTCACTGTTGTGACCTCTCCCGTTGCGGACCACAGGCTCTGGACGCACAGGCTCAGAGGCCATGGCTCACGGGCCCAGCCACTCCACGGCATGTGGGATCTTCCTGGACTGGGGCATGAACCCGTGTCCCCTCCATCGGCAGGCGGACTCTCAACCACTGTGCCACCAGGGAAGCCCTAATTGGGAGCTTTTATTGCAAGATCTCTAATCAATCTTCCCTCCTTTTTGTATTTTTTTTAAAAATTGAGGTCATGGTAAAATAAATTAGATATCCTGCCTATAAGTGAAAAATACTAATCTTCACCTATCTACTTTTGGACCAATGGAGTTATATCCTTGATTATTGTAGAAAATGGAATTGTACTTAAAAATAACTTCATAGAAAATTAAAATATGGGGAAAAATTTAAAAATAAATAAAAAGAAAAGGAAATAAAAAGAAAAAATTAAAATATGGAAAAACTGGCTATGGAAATCCTATTACGTTTTCATATATTTGAAAAATCTTCATCTACATGGCATTTCAATAACATACTTTAAGCTTAAGGTCACAAAAATAAAAGGAAAGTAACAAAATTGTATTTAAGCACCTCTAACTGCTCAAGTCAATTCTAATGCTACAGTGCTGCTTTTGTTATTCATGTTTTTACCTATTTAAAAATATTATACGGACTTCCCTGGTGGTGCAATGGTCAAGAATCCACCTGCCAATTCAGGGGACACGTGTTCGAGCTCTAGTCCGGGAAGATCCCGCATGCTGCAGAGCAACTAAGCCCGTGTGCCACAACTACTGAGCCCACGTGCCACAACGACTGAAGCCTACGTGCCTAGAGCCCGTGCTCCACAACAAGAGAAGCCACCGCCATGAGAAGTTCACGCACCACAACAAAGAGTAGCTCCCGCTTGCTGCAACTAGAGAAAGCCCGCGCCCAGCAGTGAAGACCCAACACAGCAAAAAATAAATAAATAAACAAAATTTAAAAATTATATAAGTAATACATGTCTTTGCCAAAAAAAAATACAAAGAAGTACGTAATTTGAATAGTGATAATCTGGGCTTCTCTGGTGGCGCAGTGGTTGAGAGTCTGCTTGCCAATGCAGGGGACATGGGTTCGTGCCCCGGTCTGGGAAGATCCCACGTGCCACAGAGCGGCTGGGCCCGTGAGTCATGGCCGCTGAGCCTGCACATCTGGAGACTGTGCTCTGCAACGGGAGAGGCCACAACAGTGAGAGGACCGCGTACCACGAGAAAAAAAAAGTGATAGTCCAACACTATGAAAGGTAACTCCATTATTAACAATCAGTTTGCAGCCTTCCAGATTTTCCTATACATATATAAACACATTCAGGGTTTCTGATTTGCTTTATTTTGATATTTTACCTAACTGGGATATTACTCTTCTTGATCTGCATGTTGCTTTTTTCCCTAATGTACTGTAGGCATCTTTCCATGTCTGTACTTAATGGATTGACCTCATTGCCTCATTGTTTTTTTTTTTTTTTGGCCCGCTGTGAGCAGCTTGCAGGATCTTATTTCACCAACCAGGGGCTGAACCCGGGCCTCAGCAGTGAAAGCGCCAGAGTTCTAACCACTGGACCGCCAGGGACTTCCCAAACTCATTGTTCTTAATGACTACATAATAACCACCTCTTGGGCTTCCCTGATGGCGCAGTGGTTGAATGTCCGCCTGCCGATGCAGGGGACACGGCTTTGTGCCCCGGTCCGGGAAGATCCCACATGCTGCGGAGTGGCTGGGCCCGTGAGTCATGGCCGCTGAGCCTGCGCGTCCGGAGCCTGTGCTCCACCACGGGAGAGACCCCAACAGTGAGAGGCCGGCATACCGCAAAAAAAAAAAAAAAAAAAAAAAAGGAATTTTGAAATATGTAGATATTTTCTTACTTTTTTTCTTGTTTTCTATCTTAATTGCATCACTGTCTGAGAATGTACTCTGTATGATTTAGAGCATTTGAATTTGTTGAGACTTGTTATATGGCCCAGCATTTTCATAAACATTCCATGTAGACTGGAGAAGAATTTGTGATCTGCAGTTGTGGGTGCAGTATTCTCTATATATCTATTAGGTAAGGTCTGCTTATCCAGTTGTTCAGATCTCTTTCTTACTAGCTCTCCATCTGCTTGTTTTAACAGTTACTGATATATGCATCTTCCACTGTATTTGTAGATTTGTCTCTACCTTCTTGCAATTCTGTCCATGGTTTTGCTTTCTATATTTTGAGGCTATGTGTATTAGGCACACACAAATTCAGAACTGTTATGTCTTCTTGGTGAATGAAGCATACCATCATTATGAAGCATCCCTCTTTACTTCCAGTCATGCTTTTTTGCCATAATGCCTACTTTCTTTTGGTAGTTTTTGCATGGTTTGTCTTTTTAAATTTTTGTTCTTCTTTCAAAAATTGTGGTGCAATGCACAATTTACTGTCTTAACCATTAAAAGTTTTAAAAATTGTGGTAAAAACTCTGTTAACATGAAGTTTACCATTTTAGTCATTTTAAAGTGTACAGTAAAGTACATTTACATTGTTCTGCAATTAATCTCCAGAAGTCTTTTCATCTTACCACACTGAAGACGCTATATGTGTATCCAGGTAACAATTCCCCATCCTTCCTCCCCACCCCCTGCTTGGTAATCACCCTTCCTACTCTCTAAGAATTTGTCTACGCTAGATGCCCTCGTACAAATACAATCAGACAGTTGTTTGTTTCTTGCTGCTGGTTTATTCCACATAGCACAATATTGTCAAGGTTCATCCATGTTGTAGCATGTGTAGCATTTCCTCCCTTTTTAAGGCTGAGTAATATTCCATGGTGTGTATATGCCACATTAAAAAAATCTGTTCATCTCTTGATGGACGCTTGGGTTGCTCCCACCTTTTTGTGATTGTGAATAATGCTGCTATGAACATGAGTGTTTAATATCTGTTTTGAGTCCTTGCTTTCAATTCTTTTGGTTATATACCCAGAAGTGGAAGTGCTGGGTCATATGGTCATTGTTTAATTTTTTGAGAAACTGCCATAATGTTTTCCATGGTGGTCGCACCATTTTACATTCCTACCAGCAATGCACAAGTATTTTAATTTCACTACATCTTTGCCAACACTTGTTATTTTCTGTTTTTTGTTTTTGTTTTGATAACAGTTGTCTTAATGTGTGCGAGGTGATACTTACTCTGGACTTAAGTTGCTGTCAAAAGCAAAGGAACTTAGGGCACAAGGACCCCAAACCTTAGAATCACCTCCCTGTTCTGTCTACCCCTGATAGTTTTCACTCTTATTAACCCACCAGATGTTTCCAAGCAGATGTTTTGAGGAATACATTGTCTATTTTGTTTTAGTAGTCCTTAGTGCGAGGGTTAGTCCGAATTATCTGGACCACCATCACTTCTTTTCTGTATTTCAAAAAGAAATGAAGTGGGCCTTAAAGGTAGAAGGAGAGTAGGAGTCCATGGATTTAATATTTATTTATTTTTTAAACAACGTTATTTCCCAAGTCTCTATTTTAAGTAACCTGGAGTAGATATCCTGGCTGAGTACTCGCAGTAGCTCACATTAACAGGCAGTGATTTTTTTTTAGATTAAGTGGGAATAAAAAGAGAAGAAAATCCATGGAAGAAAAAGGAGTGGAAGAAGAAAGGGAGAGAGAAGGAGGACCTAGAGGGATAGAGATGGAGAAGGCAGAAAAGTGGGAAGAAGAAAAGAGAAAGATGAAGCGGGGAAAACAGAATTAAAGGAAGCTCCATTTAGTTTGACCAAGACATGTAGCCAGTGCTTCTGTAGAAATCCAGAGTTACTACTTGTTTAACAATCAAACAAACAAAAAATTCCTTTCACTTTGTCCTTTCCTTGCCAACCATTCACTTATTTTCATGACTGGTCGTGGAAAAAGGAAACTAATTCATTCACTCAACAAATATTTATTAGGTACCCACTATATGCCAAGCTCTGTTCTGGGCACTGAGGAGAAACAAATGAACAAAACCTACACAAGCCCTTGCCCTTACTGAGCTTCTGTTCTAGTGGGCCACTGTACCCAAGGTAGAGTGATTGAGGTGCTAAATGCTGTAACAAATAGATCACAACTTCTCAGCAGGTTAACATAATAAAGGTCTGTTGTCTGCTCAGCTGAGAGTCCTTACATGTATTTTTGGTCATGCAGATCTGCCCTGCTCATTCAGAGTCACACTTCTGCTTCACGTCTATTGGCAAGAACTAGTCACATGGCCCCAAAGGCAAGGGCATGGCTGGGAAATGTAGTTCCCAGTAACAAACACAAGTCTTTGGTGACCAAAGACTTTGATTCTTCACATGGAAAGATACAGACCAGAAGCTGAATAAGAAATGTTTTATTACTTTAGGAGGTGATAAATGCTATGGGAAAAATGCAGGAAAGAAATAGAGTGTCTGGGAGGGGGGAGTATTGAAAATTTAAATAGACTGGCGAGAGATGGACTCACGGGGCTGAGCAAAACTTGAAGGAAGCAGAGGTGTGAGCCATGTGAATATAGGGGAGACGGTGTGACTGGAAGAGGGAACACTCAAAAAGGAGCCCATTATGGCTGAAACAGAGCCAGCGGAGAGAGGCAGGAGATGAGCTCAAACAAATCAGAGGCAAATCGTGTGGGACTCTAGATTTATCCTCTGAATGAGATGAGAAGAAATCAGATGGGTGTGAGCAGAGGAGAGCTAGGATTCGATCTGCACTTTATTGAGACCAGTGTGGTGGCTACATTGGGAATACACTGATTGGGGGCAAAGGGAAGGAGATAAAAGTGCATGGGACCAGAGTGGCAACAATGGAGGTGATGAGAGATGTAGATTGCTAGATACAATTTGAAGGCAAAGCAGGATTTGTAGATGGATTGAAGACGGAGTTTGAGAGAAAGACAGGAGTGACTGTGGCCTGAGCAATTAAGACATGGAGCTAGGGAAGACCATGGTGGAGCACGTTTGTGGGGGGAACTCAAGAACTCACCTCTGGACATGTTGAGCTTGCTACGTCCATGCGAGTTTCATGTGGAGACGCTAAAAAGCTGCTGGACTAGGGTCTGAAGCTCAGGAGAAAGCCCTGGGCTTGAGCTACAGGTTTAGAGTCCTTTCTCAGGGTAAAGGCGCTACTCAAAGCCTTGAGACCGAAAGAGAAGGGCAGGCAGTGTAGTTGAAAAAGAGAGACCCAAGGGCTGAGCCTTAGGTCTGGACAGAATAAGATGTGGCCATTGCTGGGTTGGGGAGAAAAAAAGTGAGGGAAGGAAGCGGGCGTGAGTGGGGAATTATTTGGGGCTGAGGTTCATCCGATCAGAATCAGAATGGAGCACCATTAATGGTGACCAAGGGGTCTGTTTCCCCCCAACTCCACTCCAACCTGCCTGCTTCTAGCTGTGTACAAGCCCAGTGGTCTGATGATGGGCAGGGCCGTCAGCTGCTCATTCCATGCTTCTGCACTCTTTCACCACCACCCCTCGCTCTCATAAAGGTTTGGTCATTCATTCAACAAATCTTTACTGAATGCCTATATATGTGCCAGGCCCTGAGTGAACAAGCTAGACAAGGCCTGTGCCCTTCTGGAGCTTATACTCCATAAGGGGGCTGGGGTAGAAAATAAAAAATCAACAAATAGACAAACAGGAACATTCCTAATCCAGGATAAAAGAATAGAGAATGCCCTGATTTGGTGAAGGGGATCATGAAAATTCTCTTCCAGGAGGGGACATCCGAGCTGAGACCTGAGCGCTAAAAAGATTATGGCCATCAGATCTGGGGGTCAAGGATCTGGCTGGAGGGAGGCTTGTAGTGCTGCAAGGGAATGTTGAAGGCCAGTGTGCTGATCATGGTGAGGAGCCCCCTCACATGGGACCTTGTAGGCTATGGTTAGGAATTTGGTTTTATTCTAAGTGTGACGAGGACACCTCCCATGGGTTTAAGCAGAGGACTCACGTGACAACATTTCACAGACCTCCCTGGGTTGGTCAGATGGAGAGCAGAGAGTAGGGGGCAGAGTGGAGGCAGCGAAAGGAGTTAGGAGGGTTTTCTAGCTGAGGCCACAGGTGGCATCTTGCACTAGGATGGGCCAGGATGCACGTTGTCTTGAACGAACGGGGGGGGGGGGGTCAGGCAGTCATACATATATCAAGCTCTTCTCTGGGTCCAGGCCCATGCAAGGCCAAGAAAAGCACCTCCTAAAGAAACATGGTCGAGGTACAGTCCTTGCCCTCAGCTTACTGAATGCTGAATTACAGGAAACTCAGGCCACACATATTAAGGTGCCGGGTAAACACAAAGCAACCAATAAGTCAGTGCATAGGAGGGGTTGACTAGGTGCAGAAGGGGGACTGGAAACAGTAACTGGCTACCGCGTAAAGGAGAGAGTTTGGAGCCTTCTCCAGACGGGCAGGGCGGCTCATTTTCCTGCGGGCAGCGGCAGAGGGTCTCGAGCAGCTCTGCCTCCCCACCCCCAGCCCACGGCCCCGCGTGGCGGCGGGGCCTGGATTGTCCAAGAACTTGGCTCCGGGCTCCAGTTTCCCAACTCACTCGGGAGCTCACAGAAGCAGTGACTCAGGCGAGGGCCCTCCCAGCACGCAGCGTTCTCAGCCGGCCTGCAGTGATTCACCACTTCGCTCCCTCCCTCACCGCTGACCCCGGGCCAATCCCTTAAGGAGTCTACACCCCACTCTTCTCACTTGGCCGGGACAATTGCCTGGTGGAGTTTTTAGCTCCCCGGGGGCAGGGCTTCTGTCAGCAACCGTCCAGGTTCCTCGAGAGAGGCTTCTCCTAGGGTCTGGTGGATCGTAAAACCCTTGGGTGGACCCGAAGGCCCCAGGCCCTCCCCGTGCACCGAAGGAGGGCTTTAATGCCTGTGCAGTCTTCTAATTTCAGAGCCTTTCAATAGCATTTTATACCGAATACAATTTCGCAAGTCTTGGTGTCCTGGAGGAATTTTCCCTTGGACACCTCTTGGTCAAAATTTGCTTGGGGGAAACCAAAAAGCAACCAGAGTAGGCCCCCAAAGTCTGCAAAGCAGAGACCAGTGGCAATGGGAGGCGAGAGTGCGGCAGACTGACCAACGGGCCCTGAGGCAAGGGGACCACCGCGCGAGGGCGCGGGCCGAAGCTCTACTCGCCTGCGCAACCGAAAGCGGGCGGCGAGTATCGCGAGAGCGCTCAGCTCCCCTGCAGCGAGCCCTCGGGCAGGAGCAGAGGCCCAGGCGGCGGGCGTGGGCTGCGGGGTCGCTCGCCGGGTTCCCCAGCTGGCATCTAGGCGCCCCTACTTCCAGCGCGCCCCATCGCAGCCAGGCGACCTGAGCGGCCCCCAACCAGCCTTGGGCCAGAGTTCTGCCCGCAGTCCTCCGCTCGCCTGGGCGCCGGCGCTCGCCGCCCGGCTGGGACCCGGCAGGTGGACTGTGGCATGTGCACCCTCCTTCCAGCCCCGGCCCCTGTCCCAGACCCTCCCTCGAGCCCTTGCGTGCCTCTGCTCGCCGGCCAGAGCTCGCTATCTGCGCCCCCGTGTTACCTGCCTCGGGAAGTCCCAGTTCGCAGGCAGCCTGCACTGTAAAAGGGTGGATTCGGCAGAGCCCAGAACCACATTCCTAGAGGAGGGGTGGGGTCCCCATCTAGAGGGTCGCAGATCGCATTACCGGCCGAGGGGAGGAGACAGCGGAAGGGAGAGTCAACAGGGGTAAAATTTGCTTTTCGCTTAGTACTCCCCCTCCCCCTCCCTAAAGCGCTGCGATGCCTGTAGGCTCGGGGACACGGTGTCCGCCCAGGTTCCGGAGCCCGTCGGCCCCGGAACGGTTTGGCAGGACACAAGCATCTTTCCATACGCGGATGCTGCAGTCAGAGCGCCGGTTGGCCTGCAGGGCTGCCAGGCTCCAGGGCCCCGAGGGCGACCCCTCTCCGGGCAACGAAGCCCGCCTCCGGGCAACGAAGATCTAGAGCAATAACAGACGGATAAATCAATCAATGAGCGGCTCTTTGCTGCCAGCAGCAGAGAAACCTCGGGCTGATTAAATGCAGACGCGGGGTGTCTGCCAGGACAGGAGGGCGGTGGGGTACAGGGAACCGGCGTGGAGGCGAAGGGTGGGGGGAAGGGAGGCCGGGGCAGGAGCGACGGGAAATACCCAAAGCCACGTTTTTAAACATGGGGGGCGGTTTTAAAGGAAAACAGTACGGGGGAGGTGGGGACAGGGCTGCGGGCCTCTTGGCCTCCAAGCCACCCGGGGCAAATTTCCAGGTGGGAGGTGCGGCCCGAGGGGCGGCGCCGGCGGCAGGAGGCGGGAGTCCGAGGCTGAGGGAGGGGGGGGCGGTCACTTTAAATGCTCTTTCTTACCCATAATGCTTTGTGGGGGCGTTGCCATAGTGGATCCAAGATGGCGTAGAAAGTAATGAGAGGTAAGTTCTGAATTCCCCCTTCTCTGCTGCTGGGATCGCTCCGCGAGCTGCTGGAGAGCTCCGGAGAGAGAACCGGACTCCCCTCCGGTCCTCCAAGTCCCAAGAGGGTCGGCCCCGGGGCCGGCCTGAGGCCCAGACGGCCCGCGGCGGGGCCTGGGAAGCGGGGCTCTTCGAGGCGAGGCCCAGACGCTGGGGCTGTTTACAGCTTCTTTCCCTCCCTGGCCCCCTTCCCCTCCGCTGGGGGCCGCGGAGCCCTCGGCCCAGGCCGTGGAGGGGGCCTCGCAGACCCCAGCCGCGAGCGTGCGGGAGGTTTGTCCAGCCCACAGCACGCCGGGAGGGGAAGTCAAGCCGCCTTGCACGCTCCCCTCCTCTGGGTCGCGGCTGGGTGTGGGGAGCGTGCAGGCCTCCCACGCCCCGCTCGATTGCCCGCTCTGGGCTCGGACTTCCACGAGGGGTGGGGCGGGGCCGGAGGGTGAGCGCGGGGAAAAGTAGGTCAGGGGTGCACCCCTCCCTCCCCCGCCGAGGGCTGTTGCCTGAGCTTCACTTTCTTTACCCCCTTTCTCCGCCCCCTCCACGGAAATTCTCATTGGGCCACAAGCACATCAACAAAAACAAAAACAGAGGATCCTTTCCTGGAGATTCCTTCAAGACTTCTCTTTTCTTGAGCTAAGGGACCGCAGCTTTATCTAAGGAACTTTGATTGCTCTCCCCCCAAATTATTTGAGCCTCCTACACCTTCCCCTTTGCTGAGGATCGTCCAGCCAGGGTTGGGAATCAGGGTCTTAGGATTCTTCTTGAATTGAGACCCTCAGGTTGTGTTTGAAACTCAAAATTGTTGTTCCTTCACCCTCACCACTTAACGCTTTTCAGGCAAATTGTTTATAGATGTGTAACTCCAGAGACAGTGGATGCCTAGAGTTGGGCGGGGGGAGGGGGGAGAAAGGCGTCGTCTTGGCTAGTTTGTTCTTAATTCTGCCCTCTCTTAAACTCGTATGAATGGATTTCTTCTCCATCATCTCTTCTTTTTTCTCCTTCTTTTTCATTTGATTTTTTGAAAGTAAGCTCAGTCAGATATGACATTTTTATGTTTGGATTTTAAGAACACTTTATAATTATTCTTTTCTCACACAGAGAGGAAATGTTTTTGTTTTAAAGTAAAGCAAACAGACTCATTTACAAAGCTGCATACTGTACCATTTTGGTAACTTTTTCCATTTGAAATTTATATGCCCTTTCACTTCAGGCTGATAGAATGTTTGCTACATGTCTCTTACTGGTGTTGTCTAGACACATTTTGCTTTTCTGTTTATCTCAGGAATTGGATGAAGTCATTGATGACTAAAGAACTACAGTGCTGGTGAGATGTGTAAGGTGAGACTGCAGTTAAAAATGATTTACCTTTTTTCCTTCTTTATTTTAATCAAGTCATGAGGGTGAGACTGCAACTAAGTAACTTGATGGGGCCATCTTTATTTCCAAATCACTCACTCAGTCAAATGGGAGTAGAGGCAGGGCTAGATTTGGAAAGGACAACTGTGTCAAGTACACCAAACTTTTCAGCTACTGGAGCTTATCCAGAGCCAAATGTTATTTGCAGCCATCCTTGATTAGTATCTTCACCAGGGGTAATTATAGTTTGCCTATTTAAATTCCCTTGTGTAACTTTAATTGAATGTCTTAATTTTATCTGTGCTTTGGTGTCCATCACTTAGTCTGCATTGAGTGTTAGTGATTGTGTATGCGGATTTTGTGTGTCTACAGTTTGTGGGACTCATGTAAAGTACACCCTTTGCATTGGAAAGAATGATTTCAGGCAAATCCTGCTTTTATTTTCTGAAAAATGGAACAGTGCTTGGCTCTCTCATAATTATTTGGAAATAAAAATGATAGTGTTGCATTTTGGTTAGGTTATTAGGGATAAGACTGGCTTGTCATTATCTTCTGGTCACATGTAGTGTGTGAATTCAGAGTGTTGCTTTATTTAATCTAACTCATAAGGCTTTGGATTTATAGAACATTATGAATACAGGGTCAACGAACAGTCAGTATTCTGTACTGGTGAGAAGGACAGTGTTGCTAATTTTACATTCTTCACAAGCAATTTTCTCAACTTTAAAAATATATCTTTTAATTTTTTTTTATTTTAGTCATTGTAGATGTACTATACTACAGTGTGTGTGAGTGTGTGTGTCTGTAAAATATTTTACTATGGTTTATTGAGAAAATGTAAGTTGTTATGGTAGATTGGTTACTGCAGGGTTTTGTTTATTTTTCCTTTAACACATCTGAGTAGCCTTTGAATTTTGAAATTCACTCACAAAGTTTTCATCTCTATCACACATCTGTTTAAGAAGAGTAAGCTGTGCTTTATTTTATTCCAGATTGAGGCATACAATTGACATTTTTGCCTTAAAAAAAAACTTGGGAGAGGAAGGTGGACATAAACCAAGATCTTTTTGTAAGTGCACACACCACATTTGCTTGTGTTTGAAACTCAGAAGTGCTTGTGTGTATTACATATATTTTTATTTTTATTCTTAGCAGAGCAAATATGGATTGTAAAATTTATTTATTTTCAGCTTACAGATGGAGGCATATTCATGCCTTAGGCCTCCCAATCTGTACCTTTTATCTTTTTTTTTAAATACATATTACTTTGTGGAAAGAACCAATGATCTACTTTAGGGCCTATGGAGATGTTTGTTTATAATCCAAAAGGGAATATTTAGAAATAGGTCATCTTGTGTGGCTAGTGTTGTTTGGCCTGAGCTGTGTCAAGACATTTTCCACAATTTTCACACGTGTAGACCATGTGAAGTGTTAGTATTGACTTCAAAGTGAAGTTGGTGGTTGGCCACCGAACAGGTTGTCACACGAAGCATTCTAAAATGGGAAATGCCATAGTACTGAAGTTTGTGGTGAAGCGAGGGTCTGTGTCTTTGAACACATAGCTTTTTTAGTCTGTCCTTTTGGCTGGGAAGCTGGGACACTATTTTTAGGTAAGGCGGGAGTTTTGGGGAGTCAGTAAGTGTCTCTCTATCAGCTGGTGTGCTTGATTTTTGCAGTTGTTAGCAAGAAGTTTCATTTCTAATACCATAAGTATTCAATCTACATTGTTTTAAAGTCTGTATACATTTATGCACAGTCCAGAATTTTACTGGAGAAGGGAGTGATGCCAAAATAACAGGGGAAATCATTCCTGGTTGCAAAGCACCTTGTGTAGTTTAAAAATATAGAGCATATTCGTGAAAGGCTAAGAATATTGCAGCGGGACCTACAAATAAGTAGACGAGATGTTACACATGCAATTTTGTCCTCTGTTTAAGAAGTAGGCATGGTATTGATATTAAATGCAAATTAGTCTATAATTATCTGTCAGACTAAATTTAAGTTTCTATTTTTTTTTTTTTTTGCGGTACACGGGCCTCTCACTGTTGTGGCCCCTCCCGTTGCGGAGCACAGGCTCCGACCGCACAAGCTCAGCGGCCATGGCTCACGGGCCCAGCCGCTCCGCGGCATGTGGGGTCTTTCCGGACCGAGGCACGAATCTGTGTCCCCTGCATCGGCATGGAGACTCTCAACCACTGTGCCACCAGGGAAGCCCTAAGATTCTAAATACAGGCCCAGCACAAGAAGTAAGGTCCTTTGCCTGTTGTTTTAAATGCTTAACAGTTTTAAATGCATAGTAGATTTGGGGCCAAGTTTATCAACTTGTCGATAAACGAGAGATGGGGAGGAGCTACTTAAAAATTATAAACGAAGTGTTATGGCCGTTTATTTCCATCAACTTAGATAAGTATACGTGCCAATATAATTTGATTTCTAAATAATAGTTTGAGTTGTTTTCTAGGAGAGAAGTATGATGTGTGTGGAGGGTGTGGCCGCAGCAGCTTGTAGTCCATTCAGGTTGCTGGCTGGAGTCAGGGTGACGTCGGTGGCCCTGGCTCGGAGCCGCGTAAAGCGTAGTGGTCTGTCACTTCACCGGTGGCTGGGATTATGCTTCTGAGCCTTCCTGAATTCAATAAGGTTCATATTCCTCGTTCAAGAAGAAATAGTAGACATAACATGGAGATTTTTAATTTATATGTCTATATGTGTGTGTGTGCATATATATTTATATACGCATCTATCTTTATTTTAAAAGCTACCAATTGTCTAAAGCAAATTGAACGTTTCTCAGCATACTACTAGGGAGTCATACCAACTTGTTTACCGGTGTAAATTGTACGGGGTCAGTTTCTCCAAGGGCAGGAGGTTGTCTGGTAAAGCCAGAATTTGTGTGTTCAACTTGTTTTGACCCCCAGAAACCCTGATTCATCATTAGGTTCTTCAAAGAATGCAGGCACATTTTTTTGAGTAAACCATTGTGACGTGTGAATGTTTGTGATTTTTGTTATTTCTGTGCCATATTTTAGGTGTTCTCAGAACATCTGAATTTGCCTTTTTACTTTCTTCTGTCGATATTCTCCTAGTGGTGAAAATATTCCTTTGAGGCGAGCTTCCTTTCAGTAGGCAATATGTGTAACTAATATAGTTTAAAAAACTATTTATTTTTATGTAAAACTGATGCATGCTATGGAAAACAAATCCAAGCAGTGCTAAGTGTATATAGGAAAAAAGATAAAAAGCCTCTGCTCTCCTTCCTCCATCGTTAGCCATGTCCCCCTAATCTGACCGTAGAAAGCAGTTGGTGTTACTTGGTGTTTAGAAGACCTCTGTTGCCTAGGTGCGCGGGCACTAGTGAAAGCAGAGGGAGAAGTCATGGAAGGCATGGCCACTGAACCCGTTTAGATGTTAGGCAGGTATTCCACCCTTATTTCCTGTGATGTTAATTAATATTGATAATCTTAAACTTCCATTAGTTTAAGATAACTGTAATTGAATTGTTAGTGAACCACTCAAACAGTTAATTGCATTGTCAGGTTGGTAAAGTTTTGATTTGTTGATCTTGTAAGGAAATAAATATTTGGAAATTGAATTCACGTAACCTTAGGGCTGGGAGTAATGTTGGTAATTATCATCTGTGGAATTTTATGATGAGATACACAGTATACTTACTATAGCTTCTATCTAGTCTGTCTTATTTTCCAGATGAGGAAGTTGAGGCCTGGAGAAGTCAAGTGACTTTCCCAAGGTCACACAGCTGATTAGTAGCAACATTAAAGCAATCTTTTATCTCTGGACCCTTATCTCAGGACTCTTGGTCCTGGCTGGTTATGCTACATTTTACTGCAGTACTGTGGACCAAAGGACCATATGCTGTGACCACTGGATACAAATGCTTCAGAACTGATACATCAGCAGTGGTGTTTTCTAGTATGTATTAAAAGGTTCCTTCTCTCTCTTTCAGAAATTATAAAGAGCTCTGATGGGCTCTTTGGGTGATAGCCAGTGCAGTGAACTGCAGGTGAGTAAGGTCTGGGAGAGCCTTCTTTACAAAGCAAGGACTTGGTAATGCCTGAGGAAAAGACAAAAGGGACTTAACCTAGAGGAGGGTGTCTGGTCAGCAAGATGAGGTGGGACAAGGTGGAGGAAGTAGGGCCCTGGTGCAGCAGTGGTGACCTGGCTGAATTGGTTACTTCTGGAGCCGACTGGATGATGGTGAAGCTACTCCAAACAGACTGCCTGATGCTTTGTCAGTTTGTTTGAAGAGAAGTGAGGGTAGGTTAATCTTCCACTTCTGTTTTGAATGAGTAACTGCACAGGGATTCAACCTATCTGCATATGATTGGATCTTCAGAGGTCCTTCAGTTTCTGTGTCAACATTCTTGAGTGTTGATCACCCAGTGCTCTGATGAACAGGTTAAGTATTAAATTGTTTGTTTTCCTGTTATGTACTATGTGTGTATTGTCATGAATGACTATATATCCATATTTTTGAGGATCTGGATACCAGGAACATATCAATGGAAACAGAAGGTTAAACGTTTTTCCTAATGGTTGTATTAGTCCTTTAGATTATTTGTATATTGCTGAAATGCCCTAAGAATGACATTTTAGTCTTGAGTATTTATTATTTCACAGTAATTAATCTTCTTGGTCCATTATAGTATCTTGGCCATTCAGTATTAAACTAAGAAAATTGTAGTACTACAGAGAAAACAATTAGAAGAGAGTTTTAATATTGTCCTTGTGGGGCATCAGTGCTAAAATTATTTTTTGATGTATTTTTAATGCTAGTCCCGGAGACTATAATGAGACAATGCTATATACTTTTAGGGTTTATAATTAAACTTATGCTTGGCTACTTATTGATTGCTAAAGTAAAACATGGTTGTAGGGGTTCTTTGTTTCTTGAGTTAGGGAAGTTTGCACGATTCATCCCCCACAGGTTCTTGGGGATGATCAGAAGGCTAGTTGAGCTGGTTTCTTAGTCCTTGGAAAACTGGGATCTGGGTTGTCATAGGTCATTGTGATAAGAAGTACATGAGCGTTCTCAGTTAAGGCCAAAGTGAGCAGTAAAAGAGAGGTGTGGACCTCTTCCTGAGACTATATTGAGTTTGCATCCTGGGACCCCTAAGTTTCCTCAGTATGGTAGAACTTTCTTTCTTAAATTATAAAATAATTTAAGCATTGCTATTAAGTAAATTGTTAAATATTTGGGTTACTACCCAAAAAACAGTTGATTTTCTTTTTGGCATTCTGTTAAATATATATATATATATATATATATATATATATATATATATATATATATATATACACACACACATATATATATATACACACATATATATATATACATATATATATATACACATACACACACATATATTATTGTACTCATTTTTAATTATAATGCATATAATTTGAATTTTTTCTACTTATTAGATTATGAAACATTTCCATGTTATAGATGTCACAATTTTAATTGACATGATTACACTTTGAGAGGCTGCAAAATATGTCATCAAGTCATGCCGTCAATAATTTACTTAAATCTTTTTATATTAGATATTTATGTTGCTGGCTGGTTTTCAGTTAATATTTAATCTACGTTATTGTAGATATTATTGTATTTTTTTCTGGCTAATTATATCTCTAGGATAAATTTTTGAATGCATTATTGTGTTAAATGGTATGAATGTTTTTATGGCTTTTGATATATATCGCCATACTGTTTTTCAAGAATGTTATACCAGTTTGTACTACTAACAGATATACAGATGTACCTGTTTCGCCATAACTGGATATAAATACATTGTTTCCTTAAAAGTTTTTGCTTATTTAATAGTGTAAAGTGGCATTTGTACTTCTTTGTTCTATAATGTTGAATTTTTCTCTTTGAGTCTCTTCATGGTGAATTGTTTGTTCATATCCTTTGCTATTTTAATCAGTAAACTATCGATGTGGGCTTTGGATGGTACGACAAGTATAACCAGCTAATAAACAGGTGATTATTAAAATGATGATCAGAACATGTTCGGGGAGAATGTTCAGAGAGAGTCTAGTCTGGATGGTAAGTTTTCTTGAGAACATAGTGGTTGAAGGGGAACGGGTGAGTTATTCCAAGGTTCAGCTCAGCACATGTTTAGTGCGCATCCATTGTGTACCACGTGTTGCGTCCTCTTAGTGCTCTTCAAGTCATCGTGGCGTATACTTGGCTGAAGGAGGAGGCTGCCTGAGGCTGCTTGAGGCTTGACTTGTGGGACTTTGGCTGCTGAAGTCTCTTTGTGGAGGGCTGAGGGGATGACTGACTAGAACCTCTTTAGCTCATTCATGGCATACCACAGTGCCACGGCACAGTCTTTGAGAAGCTCTGTTCTGAAGGATACAAAGATGAATAAAGCATCATTTCCTCTGACAAGGAGCGAATCATCTAGTAGAGAGAGTAGGGGCACCAAAACAAGAAAGGACTAATAGGAATTTGAAGGGCGCTGTAAGAGGGGTTCAGACAAGGTGCTTAGGGGTTCAGTGGAAGGAGTGATACTGCCCCCTTGGGGATGTAAGGGAACACTTCAACTGAGGAGGTGGCATTTAAATTGCACCACTGTGAAATTGAGGCGCCAGGGCAAGAAGAGGGCATTCTGGAGGGAAGGGTAGCTTGAGCAAAGGCTGAGGGGTGCTGTTGGAAATGAGGTGGATGTCCGGAAACTGAGTATCCAAATTACCCAGACCCTGGGTTACATGAAGGAACATAGTGGACAGTGAGGCTGTTGAGAGGTCATGACTGGGTTTTGGAGAATGAATATGATGGATTGTGAGTGAGGAGAAACTAGAGACAGGGTTTTCAGTCGAGTTCATGGCACTACTCCAGGTGAGGGATGATGAGTGCCTGAGTTAGTGTGCTTGGGAATGAAAGGAGGTGGTGGAGTCAAGAGATACTTTGGAGGTTGAACAGAGATGTGGTGACTGATTAGGTAGGAGGGTAAGGAACAGTCAGTTCTGTGTCTTAAGTCAGAGATGATGCTGAGGTATTTGTGGTTGGATGGCTGGCAGAATGGGACAGCAGGAATACAGAAGTCAGGAGGAAGAGCAGGTCTTAGGGGTTTAGAATAGAGAAAAGATGATTTTGGTTTTGTGTGTTGAGTTTAAGGAACTAGTAGAAAGGTGAAATCAGAATCTTAACCCTGGAAGGAACAGATGAGGAAGTTCGGGGCCCAGAGGAGCTTGAGGGACCAGTGAGGTCTCACAGATAAAGCAGAGTGAAGACTGAATCTTCCTGATTCCCAGTGCAGCACTTTCTTCAGTGCCTCAGACTGAGAAACTTCTCTGCTGTGGTGTTTTCCTCGCACCTAGGTGTGCTCAATAGGAAGTTGGCACAGTTTCTCAGTCCTTATTTGCAGTAAATGACA
Source organism: Mesoplodon bidens (assembly GCF_964165515.1). Lineage (NCBI taxonomy): Eukaryota > Metazoa > Chordata > Mammalia > Artiodactyla > Ziphiidae > Mesoplodon > Mesoplodon bidens. The sequence goes on from NW_027672498.1 coordinate 566,866, forward strand.
TTGACATTTTTTTTTTAATTTTTTAAATTAGTTTCTGCTTTATAACAAAGTGAATCAGTCATACATATACATCTGTTCCCAGACTGTGGAACAGTCTGTGCCAGACTAAAGGATGATAAAGAGCCATGACGATTGAATGCGCAAATTCATCTTGGATTTTCCTCTGATTTAAAGGACATTTTTAGGACAAATGGTGAAATCTGAATGTCTGTAGATTAGATAATAGTATCATAATAATGTCAATTTCTTTGATTTTAGGAAAACCACTACACCGAGGTATTTAGAGGTAAAAATGTCATAATGTAACTTATTCTTAAATGGTTCAGAAAAAAATTACATACTATAGACACACACACACATGGGGGGGAGGGAGCAAATTTAGTAATGTGCTAACAACTGGTGAATCTGAGTGAAAGATATTCAGGAGCTCTTTGTACTGTTCTTGTAATTTTTCTGTCTGAACTTAAGTCAAAATAAAACATTTTATTTTGATAGAAAAAAAAAAAAAAGAAAGGAAGTTGGAAGTGGCAGAGCTTATGTTGGGAGTGAAGAGCTTATTTTTCAATTACATTTTTATTATGGAAAATTTCAGATGTATAGAAGTGGAAAGGGTATAATCAATCCCACTGTACCCGTTGTTCAACTTTAATAGTTAGTAATGTTGTTTCATCTGTTTCCTCCCTCTCCATCAATTCTACTGAAGCAAATCAGATAAACTGTTTTGGTGAACTTGAACTCTGTGTATCTGTAGTTAAGGAGAATTGAAGAGTTCAGTAGGGTATGTTCTGAGCTTTCTGGGTGGGGGTCTAGAGTGAACAGAAGTAGCATTAATTGCCAGGATTCCTGGGCAAATCACTTACGTCTTCTGAGCCTTCGTTTGTCTGTGAGATGGAAGTAATAATGGCAGCGTCACAGAATCACCTGAGATGTGTAGAAAACGCTCTGTGAACTGTGAGCCTGAAGAGTGTTATGCAGATTTTAGTTGTTGGTAATAACAGAAAGGTAGTGCTATTCCTTTGGGCTTCTGTGTTGCTGGCATTCAATACATTGTTATTACTCAACAAAGAATAACAGGGAACAAAACAGACAAAATCTCAGCTCTCCTGGAACTCATGTTCTAGGTCTGGAGTATAATAGGAAGTTAATACCTTAATAGTGATTAGTGTGGGCTAGACACTGTTCTGAGGGCTTTCATATTTTAGCCTATTTAATTCTTGCAGTAATGCCTTGAAGTGTAGCACTGTTATTATTCCCATTTTGCAAATTTGGAAATCAAAGCAGATTTTTAAGCAGATTGCCTCAGGTCACAATGCCAGGATTCAGTTTCAGGCAGAGCTGGCTTCAAGCCTATACTCTTACCCCTGTGCCATTAAAACGCTTTAGCTCATTCATGGCGTACTAGTGTTTGGTACAAATAAAAAAGGTAGGCCCTGATTGAAATTATTCCTAAACAAGTAAGTGTTCTCTTCTTGTGGGAGAAAAACAGACAAAAACAAAGGAAAACAATGGCAGTACACAGTTCTCTGTGGATGGGCATATATTAGTATTCTTACACAGAAAAGAATTTTTCTTCCTACATTTTATAGGCTTCACCAACTTTCTTGGTTTCTTTAGATACAAATGGCCACCTCAGTGGAACGAAGTCATTTTCCTGCTGGTACTTGGGAAGAGTCTCTTCTTGGATGAATCTCCTTCTTGCTTACAATTCTTCTTTTTTCTCCTACTCCTCTCTTTCCTTACCTTGGGGCACTTCCCTTCTCTGATTTCCCCTGTTGTCTGATCCTCCTTTTCCTCACAGCTGTGGTGTCCCTTCCCAGTGTCATCAGCTGCCCATGTTCTCAGGGATTTCCTTCCTTCTGCCTTTGCCTTCTCTTCCCTAGCCTGCCTCTGTCCGTCTTCTTGGGCCTTACCGTTTGTTGTGGCTCTTCTGAGTTTCTTCAGTGGGACTAACGTCAGGACCAATTTCCCGCCCCTGGCTCTGGCTCTGCCCTGCCAGCTCGTGGTTCTCCTTCCTGGGCAGGGAAGATGGGGAAATGGGCAGTGAGCATTCCTTAAGTTTGCATCAGGATTAGGACAAGGGCCTCATTCCTTTTAAGGAGGGTTAGGAGGGTATTATGGCTTGCATACCTGTGGGGTTTTTTTTTGAATATTGTTAAAATATACATAACATAAAATTTACCATTTTAATCATTTTAGCATACAATGTTCAGTGTCATTAAGTGCATTCACATTGTTGTACAACCATCACCACCATCCATCTCCAGAACTTCATCATCTTCCCAAATTGAAGTCTGTACTCATTAAACACTAACCCTCCATCCCCCTCTCCCTCAAGCACCTGGCAAACATCATTCTACTTTCTGTTTCTAAGAATTTGAATAGGGTCCATTCATACCATAGGTACCTCATATAAGTGCACTGATACAATATTTGTCTTTTTGTGACTGGCTAATTTCACTTAGCATGTCTTCAAGGTTCATCCATATTGTAGCATGTGGCAGCATTTTCTTCCTTTTTAAGGCTAAATGCTATGCCATTGTACATAAATACCACATTTTTTAAAATCCATCCAGTTTTTGATAGACACTCAGGTTGCTTCCACCTTTTGGCTGTTGTGAATAATGTTGCTGTGAACTTGGGTGTATACATATCTGTTCAGGTCCCTACTTTCAGTTCTTTCAGGAAATACCCAGAAGTGGAATTGTTAGATCATATGGTAATTCCGTGTTTAATTTTTTGAGGAATCCCCATATTGTATTCCATAGCAGTAGCACCATTTTATGTCCACCAGAAATGTAAAAGGGTTCCAATTTCTCCACACCCTCGCAAACAGTTATTTTTTATTTTTTTGATAGTAGCCATCCTAATGGGTGTGAAATGATAATATATACTTGTTTTTAAAGGTGTTTTATGTAGAATAATAGAATTTCAGGACCTGAAATGGTATTAAAGATTTCTGATTCAATTAGCTGTAGACAGCAGCGAATGTTCTCATATGTCTTAGCATTTTCACTTCTTTCTCATTTGGAGAAAGGCATTTTGGGCAGACGGGTCTCTACTGGATCTTCGGCTCAAGATGAACTATGTCTGACCCAGGCAGGGTACATGGAATGCAGCTTTGCAAGAGATCTGCTCTTCTCTTCTGCCAGTGACTCTCTTTCTTATACTTCTTTACAGTTTCCAACTGTGTCTTCTGGGTTATTTAATATTCTTTCCAGCTTCTTTAAGGGATAAGGTAATTGTATTCAAATAAACATTCTTATTTTTAAAAAAAGTAGGTAAGTTAGCAATTAATGAGCCCAAGATCAGTATAAACTGCTCAGATGATTAAAAAGACTGTATTGAATATCAATTTGAAGGAAACCTAAATATTACTCCTGGATGTTAGCTATAATTCCTTACTCTGTAAAATAAGTCATCCCTTTTCAATTTTTTTTAATTTGGAGGAGATGAGTTAAGCAGCATAAAATAAAATATATTTTATATTTACGAGAAGATTATAACTTCTGGATTAGTTTGGGTTTTGAATCTTTTTTAAGTTAAAGAAAACTGTTAGTTTAATTTATATTATGAAAACCTATACGCCTACAGCAAAGTTGTAAGAATAGTATAATCAATACCCAATTGTTAGCGTTATGTCATAATTTGCCTTGTCTCTCTTTCTCTGTCAAATAGATAGAAAGTTTTTTCCTGAGCCAGCTAAAAGTAAGTGCCAGACATCTTAGATGGCATTTCGTTCATACTTCATCTTGTGTCTCCTAAGAATGTGCACATAGTTCTTCATAAACATAATACCATTATCACACCAAAGAAAATAATTTAGTAATACTAATAGTTATACTATCAGATATCAAGTACATGTATAATTTTTCCTCTTTCTTCCCAAAATGTATTTTATTTCATTAGTTTGTTTTTGACTCTTTAGTTTCTTTGTTTTTAAATTAATTAATTTAATTTATTTATTTTTGGATGCATTGGGTCTTCGTTGCTGTATGCGGGCTTTTTCTAGTTGCGGCGAGCAGGAGCTACTCTTCATTGCGGTACATGTGCTTCTCACTGTGGTGGCTTCCCTTGTTGTGGAGCACGGGCTCTAGGCATGCGGGCTTCAGCTGTTGTGGCGCACAGGCTTAGTTGCTCTGCAGCATATGGGATCTTCCCGGACCAGGGCTCAAACCCGTTTCCCCTGAACTGGCAGGCAGATTCTTAAACACTGCTGCAACAGTGATTATTTTTTTTAAAAAAATTATTTCCTCATTTGTTTTTATGTGATGATGCCTTTATTTATTTATTTTTATTATTGTTTATGTTTGGCTGTGTTCGGTCTTTGATGCTGCGCGTGGGCTTTCACGAGTTGTGGCAAGTGGGGGCTACTCTTTTTTTTTTTTTTTTTTTTTTTTTTGCTGTACGCGGGCCTCTCACTGTTGTGGCCTTCCCGTTGCGGAGCACAGGCTCCGGACACGCAGGCTCAGCGGCCATGGCACACGGGCCCAGCCGCTCCGTGGCATGTGGGACCCCCCCGGACCGGGGCACGAACCGGCGTCCCCTGCATCGCCAGGCGGACTCTCAACCAGTGCGCCACCAGGGAAGCACTGGGGGCTACTCTTTATTGTGGTGCGCAGACATCTCATTGTGGTGGCTTCTCTTGTTGCAGAGCACGGGCTCTAAGGGTGCGAGCTTCAGTAATTGCAGCACCTGTGCTCAGTAGTTGCAGCACACAGGCCCTAGAGTGCACGGGCTTCAGTAGTTGCGGCATGTGGCCTCAGTTGTTGTGGCTCGCGGGCTCTACAGCGTAGGCTCAGTAGTTGTGATGTACGGGCTTACTTGCTCTGCGGCATGTGGGATCTTCCCAGACCAGGGCTGGAACCGGTGTCCCCTGCATTGGCAGACGGATTCTTAACTAGTGCACCACCAGGAAAGTCCCAGACTTTCCTTTTCTTAATGACAATTTTGAAGAGTCCTGGTTCACGTATTTCATAGACTGTCCCTCACCTTGGGTTTGTGTGATGTTCTCCTCGTGACTGGAAGGGAGTTAGGGTTTTGGGGAAGGAGATGTTTACTTTTAATATTCGGTTTCAACTCTATCTTTTGGCTTTTTATATAAGATATTCAATGCATTTAGTTATATATTTAAAAAAGCAGGCTTGTAGACTATTATTTTAAAATCTGCTTGCTATTTTGTAATCTGCTTGGGTTGAAGGTGGTATGTTTTTTTTTTTTTTTCAGTACGTGGTCCTCTCACTGTTGTGGACTCTCCCGTTACGGAGCACAGGCTCCCGACCCGCAGGCTCAGTGGCCATGGCTCACGGGCCTAGCCGCTCCGCGGCATGTGGGATCTTCCCGGACCGAGGCACGAACCAAGGGCCCCTGCATCGGCAGGCAGACTCTCAACCACTGTGCCACCAGGGAAGTCCGGTACACTTTTGTTTTAATTATGCAGTTGGCTCTATTGTGTTGATTTACATTATATTGGTAAAGCACAACTGCTTTGGATTATGATGTGTTTACAAGGCTACACAGATAATCTGGAAGGGAAAATGAAGTAATACAAATGACAGAAAATATTTTATAATAATAAAATTTTCTTGGCAAGCAGCAACCTTTTCTCAAAGTCAGTCTTTTAATATAATTTGCTTGCTTCATAAATATGGCTTTCTTGTTTGTTCTTATCTTTATTGATTAGTGAGCATGTTAGATGAATTGGGAGGAATCTCACTGTCTTCAAGAAATAATTTGGAAATATTGATCCAGAATGCTGACAATTCTGAAAAATGGGTCAGGAAAATCAAAGTAATAGATGGAAAAAAAATCTCAGTTTTAGCTGTTGATATAACTTTTCTTAAATTTAGGGGTTTTTTTTATAATTTAAGTTACTAAAACAGATGGTGGATGGTCCACCAAGATATTTATTTTATGTATTTAAAGCATTTTACTTTGCTGTATTGAATTCCATTCATTCTGGAATTTAGGAGAATTTACCTCTTTATGAAAGAGATTATTGAAAGTAGAAAATGATTGATGACCTTCGCTTCCAGTATTCTTCTCAATAGACTTAGTCTCTCTTCTAATGCTTCTTGCATACTCAGTAATTGTATAAGGTTTAGAGAAAAATGCAGGTCTGGCTGAATATTAAGCACAGTACACTAAATAAAGCTTTTTTACTTTGCAGAATATTTTACATGTGTGTCCCATAGATTCATCAGAGATTCTAGTTTTGGATAAAGGCAAGTACATTTAAGGACAATACAACATCCCTGTCTGTGACATTGGCTTTCGAATGAGAAGTGAATTTGGTTCAGGACGGTTCTTGGAATGCTTGGCATTTAGGTTATTTTAGGTCAACTCTTTGGGCAATTCAATTAGAGTATTTATTGAATGGTTTTCGTGAGCTGAATGGTTGTCATGTCATGTCATAGATGGTCTAAAACATGACTCTTATTTCTACAATAGTTGTGTTGGTCAGATAAGGCATCTTACATGATGTATTTAATCCAAGATAATGATGGATGAGTAAGAGGCAGATCATTCTCGAGGAAGTAATTTTGGTTTTGAGAGAGGCATTCTTAGGGAAATAGGCCTTGCAGTGCTCATTTAGAGCTGGGCAGGATTGAGGTCCAGAGAGAGGAGGGAAAGGATATTTGGGTGGAGGGAAGGGCATTGGCAGAACCTCAGAGGCCTGACGGTTCCTGGGGCCTGTGTGGGAATGGTGGGAAAGTTGGGCTGCAGTCAGCCTGTGGGTGGCCTGGACGTTGGGTAATGAGCGTGGCCGTCAATTTATGGGTGGCCTCTGTAGAGTTGTCTGTAACTTGCTTCCTCCCTGAGGAAGTGTGACACGCTTCTGCTAGCTGCAGTGTCTTCCCCACAGCTGTGCTGTCCATTGAGGAGAAGGGGGCCTGCTCTGCCATGGATTCCTTACTCTTCAGGGTATGGCGTGTGAGTTATTTTAATAATGTATCAATCTGCCTTTTCTTTCTTTTGTCACAATGCATTTGCTTTCTAAAGTGGTCTTGTTTTCAGGATAATAATTGGGTTTCCACAGGGAAAATCATAATGTATGAGGCAAATTACTGACTAAAGGCAAATTACTGACTTAAAAACATGAATCTCTAATTTGTTTCTAGTAGTTCTTCTTTTGTTTAAATTTTTGTTTTGTTAGTTATGTATGGAAACTTAAGGATAGTAATTTCTGCTCAGGTGGATAGTGGTACTGTTTAGCACAGCTCATTGGTCTTCTGAAACTTTTACAAATGCAGTCTGATTCATTCCAGCCAAGTTAATTATAAGGTACATATTTTTTTCCCCTAATGGAGACAAATGTAAAAGACAGAGATACAGAAATCATCTCCAGTTTAGATTGAAGAAATTTTAGTTACTACTGTTTGTTCCTGCTATTTGATCAGAGTTTATTTTTATTTTTTGAAGTCTGTCTCTAATCAAATAAGATTTAATGTTTTAGAAGTAAAAGAGCACCATGACTAAATTAATAAGAAAAGTTAATTTAAGGACAAGAATTGATTTTTAAAAATATAAAAGTACATTTCATGACTTGATTTCAAGATGATCTGGTGGTATCCTTATACTGCTGCAGAAGGAAGTCCACAGTGGGACGAGAATGATGCTTAAAAATCACCACCCTTATTATCTATGACTGAACATGTCTTAGTCCAGGCCAGTGTGCCTACCACCTCTGTGGTACACTGTTGATTTCATTTTTCTTCCAGTATTTACTTTTGGTCCTGGACCAATTATCAAGCTGTGATGGGATTCTCCAAAAGTATCCTACATTTTGTACTTAGTGAACTAGTGATTGTTCTGTTTGCAGACATTCTTTCTGAGGCTCTACTCTTGCCTCGAAAACCTACATTTGCAGAAAGGGAAATGTATAGGTTTTCCTTTTAAATGTATTTATTTTTATTTACATTTTATTTATTTTTGGCTGTGTTGGGTCTTCGTGTCTGTGCGAGGGTCTTCTCTAGTTGCGGCGAGCAGGGGCCACTCCTCATCGTGGTTCGTGGGCCTCTCACTGCCGTGGCGCCTCTTGTTGCGGAGCACAGGCTCCAGAAGCGCAGGCTCAGTAGTTGTGGCTCACGGGCTTAGTTGCACTGCAGCATGTGGGATCTTCCCGGACCAGGGCTCAAATCCGTGTCCCCTGCACTGGCAGGCGGATTCTTAACCGCTGCCCCGCCCGTTATTCTTTTTTTAAAAAAATATTTCCTCATTTGTGTTTATGTGATGATGCCTTTATTTATTTTTTATTACTGTTTATATTTGGCTGAGTTGAGTCTTTGTTGCTGCGCGCAGGCTTTCTCTAGTTGTGGCAAGTGGGGGCTACTCTTTGTTGTGGTGCGCGGACTTCTCATTGTGGTGGCTTCTCTTGTTGCGGAGCGTGGGCTCTAAGAGTGCGGGCTTCAGTAATTGCAGCACCTGGGCTCAGTATTTGCGGCACACAGGCCCTAGAGTGCGCAGGCTTCATTAGTTGCAGTGTGTGGCCTCAGTTGTTGTGGCTGGCGGGCTCTAGAGCGCAGGCTCAGTAGTTGTGATGTACGGGCTTACTTGCTCTGCGGCACGTGGGATCTTCCCGGACCAGGGCTGGAACCCGTGTCCCCTGCATTGGCAGACGGATTCTTAACTAGTGCACCACCAGGAAAGTCCCAGACTTTCCTTTTCTTAATGAAAATTTTGAGGAGTCCTGGTTCACATATTTCATAGACTGTCCTTCAACTTGGCTTTGTGTGATGTTCTCCTCATGACTGGAGTGGAGTTAGGGTTTTGGGGAAGGAGATGTTTACTTTTAATATTCGGTTTCAACTCTATCTCTTGGCTTTTTATATAAGGTATTCAATGCATTTAGTTATATATTTAAAAAAGCAGGCTTGTAGACTATTATTTTAAAATCTGCTTGCTATTTTGTAATCTGCTTGGGTTGATGGTGGAATGTTTTTTTTTTTTTTTCAGTACGTGGGCCGCTCCCTGTTGTGGAGTCTCCCGTTACGGAGCACAGGCTCCCAACCCGCATGCTCAGTGGCCATGGCTCACGGGCCTAGCCGCTCCGCGGCATGTGGGATCTTCCCGGACCGAGTCACGAACCCGTGTCCCCTGCATTGGCAGGCAGGCTCTCAACCACTGTTCCACCAGGGAAGCCCGGTACACTTTTGTTTTAATTATGCAGTTGGCTCTATTGTGTTGATTTACATTTTATTGGTAAATCTCAACTGCTTTGGATTATGATGTGTTTACAAGGCTACACAGATAATCTGGAAGGGAAAATGAAGTAATACAAATGACAGAAAAAGTTTTATAATAATAAAATTTACTTGGCAAGCAGCAACCTTTTCTCAAAGTCAGTCTTTTAATATAATTTGCTTGCTTCATAAATATGGCTTTCTTGTTTGTTCTTATCTTTATGGATTAGTGAGCATGTTAGATGACTTGGGAGGAATCTCACTGTCTTCAACAAATAATTTGGCATTATTGATCCAGAATGCTGACAATTCTCAAAAATGGGTCAGGAAAATCAAAGTAATAGATGGAAAAAAATCTCAATTTTAGCTGTTGATACAACTTTTCTTAAATTTAGGGTGTTTTTTAAAATTGAAGTTACCAAAACAGATGGTGGAAGGTCCACCAAGATATTTATTTTATGTTTTTAAAGCATTTTACTTTGCTGTATTGAATTCCATTCATTCTGGAATTTAGGAGCATTTACCTCTTTATGAAAGAGATTATTGAAAGTAGAAAATGATTGATGACCTTCGCTTCCAGTATTCTTCTCAATAGACTTAGTCTCTCTTCTAATGCTTCTTGTATACTCAGTAATTGTATAAGGTTTAGAGAAAAATGCAGGTCTGGCTGAACATTAAGCACCGTACACTAAATAAAGCTTTTTTACTTTGCAGAATATTTTACATGTGTGTCCCATAGATTCATCAGAGATTCTAGTTTTGGATAAAGGCAAGTACATTTAAGGACAATACAACATCCCTGTCTATGATATTGGCATTCGAATGAGAAGTGAATTTGGTTCAGGACGGTTCTTGGAATGCTTGGCATTTAGGTTATTTTAGGTCACCTCTTTGGGCAATTCAATTAGAGTATTTATTGAATGGTTTTCGTGAGCTGAATGGTTGTCATGTCATGTCATAGATGGTCTAAAACATGACTCTTATTTCTACAATAGTTGTATTGGTCAGATAAGTCATCTTACATGATGTATTTAATCCAAGATAATGATGGATGAGTAAGAGGCAGATCATTCTCGAGGAAGTAATTTTGGTTTTGAGAGAGGCATTCTTAGGGAAATAGGCCTTGCAGTGCTCATTTAGAGCTGGGCAGGATTGAGGTCCAGAGAGAGGAGGGAAAGGATATTTGGGTGGAGGGAAGAGCATTGGCAGAGCCTCAGAGGCCTGACGGTTCCTGGGGCCTGTGTGGGAATGGTGGGAAAGTTGGGCTGCAGTCAGCCTGTGGGTGGCCTGGACGTTGGGTAATGAGCGTGGCCGTCAGTTTATGGGTGCCCTCTGTAGAGTTGTCTGTAACTTGCTTCCTCCCTGAGGAAGTGTGACACGCTTCTGCTAGCTGCAGTGTCTTCCCCACAGCTGTGCTGTCCATTGAGGAGAAGGGGGCTTGCTCTGCCATGGATTCCTTACTCTTCAGGGTATGGCGTGTGAGTTATTTTAATAATGTATCAATCTGCCTTTTCTTTCTTTTGTCACAATGCATTTGCTTTCTAAAGTGGTCTTGTTTTCAGGATAATAATTGGGTTTCCACAGGGAAAATCATAATGTATGAGGCAAATTACTGACTAAAGGCAAATTACTGACTTAAAAACATGAATCTCTAATTTGTTTCTAGTAGTTCTTCTTTTGTTTAAATTTTTGTTTTGTTAGTTATGTATGGAAACTTAAGGATAGTAATTTCTGCTCAGGTGGATAGTGGTACTGTTTAGCACAGCTCATTGGTCTTCTGAAACTTTTACAAATGCAGTCTGATTCATTCCAGCCAAGTTATTATGAGGTACATATTTTTTCCCCTAATGGAGACAAATGTAAAAGACAGAGATACAGAAATCATCTCCAGTTTAGATTGAAGAAATTTTAGTTACTACTGTTTGTTCCTGCTATTTGATCAGAGTTTATTTTTATTTTTTGAAGTCTGTCTCTAATCAAATAAGATTTAATGTTTTAGAAGTAAAAGAGCACCATGACTAAATTAATAAGAAAAGTTAATTTAAGGACAAGAATTGATTTTTAAAAATATAAAAGTACATTTCATGACTTGATTTCAAGATGATCTGGTGGTATCCTTATACTGCTGCAGAAGGAAGTCCACAGTGGGACGAGAATGATGCTTAAAAATCACCACCCTTATTATCTATGACTGAACATGTCTTAGTCCAGGCCAGTGTGCCTACCACCTCTGTGGTACACTGTTGATTTCATTTTTCTTCCAGTATTTACTTTTGGTCCTGGACCAATTATCTAGCTGTGATGGGATTCTCCAAAAGTATCCTACATTTTGTACTTAGTGAACTAGTGATTGTTCTGTTTGCAGACATTCTTTCTGAGGCTCTACTCTTGCCTCGAAAACCTACATTTGCAGAAAGGGAAATGTATAGGTTTTCCTTTTAAATGTATTTATTTTTATTTATATTTTATTTATTTTTGGCTGTGTTGGGTCTTCGTGTCTGTGCGAGGGCCTTCTCTAGTTGCGGCGAGCAGGGGCCACTCCTCATCGTGGTTCGTGGGCCTCTCACTGCCGTGGCGCCTCTTGTTGCGGAGCACAGGCTCCAGAAGCGCAGGCTCAGTAGTTGTGGCTCACGGGCTTAGTTGCACTGCAGCATGTGGGATCTTCCCGGACCAGGGCTCAAATCCGTGTCCCCTGCACTGGCAGGCGGATTCTTAACCACTGCCCCGCCCGTTATTCTTTTTTTAAAAAAATATTTCCTCATTTGTGTTTATGTGATGATGCCTTTATTTATTTTTTTATTATTGTTTATATTTGGCTGAGTTGAGTCTCTGTTGCTGCGCGCAGGCTTTCTCTAGTTGTGGCAAGTGGGGGCTACTCTTTGTTGTGGTGCGCGGACTTCTCATTGTGGTGGCTTCTCTTGTTGCGGAGCGTGGGCTCTAAGAGTGCGGGCTTCAGTAATTGCAGCACCTGGGCTCAGTATTTGCGGCACACAGGCCCTAGAGTGCGCAGGCTTCATTAGTTGCAGCGTGTGGCCTCAGTTTTTGTGGTTGGCGGGCTCTAGAGCGCAGGCTCAGTAGTTGTGATGTACGGGCTTACTTGCTCTGCGGCACGTGGGATCTTCCCGGACCAGGGCTGGAACCCGTGTCCCCTGCATTGGCAGACGGATTCTTAACTAGTGCACCACCAGGAAAGTCCCAGACTTTCCTTTTCTTAATGACAATTTTGAAGAGTCCTGGTTCACATATTTCATAGACTGTCCTTCAACTTGGCTTTGTGTGATGTTCTCCTCATGACTGGAGTGGAGTTAGGGTTTTGGGGAAGGAGATGTTTACTTTTAATATTCGGTTTCAACTCTATCTTTTGGCTTTTTATATAAGATATTCAATGCATTTAGTTATATATTTAAAAAAGCAGGCTTGTAGACTATTATTTTAAAATCTGCTTGCTATTTTGTAATCTGCTTGGGTTGAAGGTGGTATGTTTTTTTTTTTTTTCAGTACGTGGTCCTCTCACAGTTGTGGCCTCTCCTGTTACGGAGCACAGGCTCCCGACCCGCAGGCTCAGTGGCCATGGCTCACGGGCCTAGCCGCTCCGCGGCATGTGGGATCTTCCCGGACCGAGGCACGAACCCAGGGCCCCTGCATCGGCAGGCAGACTCTCAACCACTGTGCCACCAGTGAAGCCCGGTACACTTTTGTTTTAATTATGCAGTTGGCTCTATTGTGTTGATTTACATTTTATTGGTAAAGCTCAACTGCTTTGGATTATGATGTGTTTACAAGGCTACACAGATAATCTGGAAGGGAAAATGAAGTAATACAAATGACAGAAAATATTTTATAATAATAAAATTTTCTTGGCAAGCAGCAACCTTTTCTCAAAGTCAGTCTTTTAATATAATTTGCTTGCTTCATAAATATGGCTTTCTAGTTTGTTCTTATCTTTATTGATTAGTGAGCATGTTAGATGACTTGGGAGGAATCTCACTGTCTTCAAGAAATAATTTGGAATGATTGATCCAGAATGCTGACAATTTTGAGAAATGGGTCAGGAAAATCAAAGTAATAGATGGAAAAAAAATCTCAGTTTTAGCTGTTGATATAACTTTTCTTAAATTTAGGGTGTTTTTTTATAATTTAAGTTACTAAAACAGATGGTGGAAGGTCCACCAAGATATTTATTTTATGTATTTAAAGCATTTTACTTTGCTGTATTGAATTCCATTCATTCTGGAATTTAGGAGAATTTACCTCTTTATGAAAGAGATTATTGAAAGTAGAAAATGATTGATGACCTTCACTTCCAGTATTCTTCTCAATAGACTTAGTCTCTCTTCTAATGCTTCTTGTATACTCAGTAATTGTATAAGGTTTAGAGAAAAATGCAGGTCTGGCTGAACATTAAGCACCGTACACTAAATAAAGCTTTTTTACTTTGCAGAATATTTTACATGTGTGTCCCATAGATTCATCAGAGATTCTAGTTTTGGATAAAGGCAAGTACATTTAAGGACAATAAGCATCCCTGTCTGTGACATTGGCATTCGAATGAGAAGTGAATTTGGTTCAGGACGGTTCTTGGAATGCTTGGCATTTAGGTTATTTTAGGTCAACTCTTTGGGCAATTCAATTAGAGTATTTATTGAATGGTTTTCGTGAGCTGAATGGTTGTCATGTCATGTCATAGATGGTCTAAAACATGACTCTTATTTCTACAATAGTTGTGTTGGTCAAATAAGGCATCTTACATGATGTATTTAATCCAAGATAATGATGGATGAGTAAGAGGCAGATCATTCTCGAGGAAGTAATTTTGGTTTTGAGAGAGGCATTCTTAGGGAAATAGGCCTTGCAGTGCTCATTTAGAGCTGGGCAGGATTGAGGTCCGGAGAGAGGAGGGAAAGGATATTTGGCTGGAGGGAAGGGCATTGGCAGAGCCTCAGAGGCCTGACGGTTCCTGGGGCCTGTGTGGAAATGGTGGGAAAGTTGGGCTGCAGTCAGCCTGGGGGTGGCCTGGACGTTGGGTAATGAGCGTGGCCGTCAGTTTATGGGTGCCCTCTGTAGAGTTGTCTGTAACTTGCTTCCTCGCTGAGGAAGTGTGACACGCTTCTGCTAGCTGCAGTGTCTTCCCCACAGCTGTGCTGTCCATTGAGGAGAAGGGGGCCTGCTCTGCCATGGATTCCTTACTCTTCAGGGTATGGCGTGTGAGTTATTTTAATAATGTATCAATCTGCCTTTTCTTTCTTTTGTCACAATGCATTTGCTTTCTAAAGTGGTCTTGTTTTCAGGATAATAATTGGGTTTCCACAGGGAAAATCATAATGTATGAGGCAAATTACTGACTAAAGGCAAATTACTGACTTAAAAACATGAATCTCTAATTTGTTTCTAGTAGTTCTTCTTTTGTTTAAATTTTTGTTTTGTTAGTTATGTATAGAAACTTAAGGATAGTAATTTCTGCTCAGGTGGATAGTGGTACTGTTTAGCACAGCTCATTGGTCTTCTGAAACTTTTACAAATGCAGTCTGATTCATTCCAGCCAAGTTAATTATGAGGTACATATTTTTTTCCCCTAATGGAGACAAATGTAAAAGACAGAGATACAGAAATCATCTCCAGTTTAGATTGAAGAAATTTTAGTTACTACTGTTTGTTCCTGCTATTTGATCACAGTTTATTTTTATTTTTTGAAGTCTGTCTCTAATCAAATAAGATTTAATGTTTTAGAAGTAAAAGAGCACCATGACTAAATTAATAAGAAAAGTTAATTTAAGGACAAGAATTGATTTTTAAAAATATAAAAGTACATTTCATGACTTGATTTCAAGATGATCTGGTGGTATCCTTATACTGCTGCAGAAGGAAGTCCACAGTGGGACGAGAATGATGCTTAAAAATCACCACCCTTATTATCTATGACTGAACATGTCTTAGTCCAGGCCAGTGTGCCTACCACCTCTGTGGTACACTGTTGATTTCATTTTTCTTCCAGTATTTACTTTTGGTCCTGGACCAATTATCTAGCTGTGATGGGATTCTCCAAAAGTATCCTACATTTTGTACTTAGTGAACTAGTGATTGTTCTGTTTGCAGACATTCTTTCTGAGGCTCTACTCTTGCCTCGAAAACCTACATTTGCAGAAAGGGAAATGTATAGGTTTTCCTTTTAAATGTATTTATTTTTATTTACATTTTATTTATTTTTGGCTGTGTTGGGTCTTCGTGTCTGTGCGAGGGCCTTCTCTAGTTGCGGCGAGCAGGGGCCACTCCTCATCGTGGTTCGTGGGCCTCTCACTGCCGTGGCGCCTCTTGTTGCGGAGCACAGGCTCCAGAAGCGCAGGCTCAGTAGTTGTGGCTCACGGGCTTAGTTGCACTGCAGCATGTGGGATCTTCCCGGACCAGGGCTCAAATCCGTGTCCCCTGCACTGGCAGGCGGATTCTTAACCGCTGCCCCGCCCGTTATTCTTTTTTTAAAAAAATATTTCCTCATTTGTGTTTATGTGATGATGCCTTTATTTATTTTTTTATTACTGTTTATATTTGGCTGAGTTGAGTCTTTGTTGCTGCGCGCAGGCTTTCTCTAGTTGTGGCAAGTGGGAGCTACTCTTTGTTGTGGTGCGCGGACTTCTCATTGTGGTGGCTTCTCTTGTTGCGGAGCGTGGGCTCTAAGAGTGCGGGCTTCAGTAATTGCAGCACCTGGGCTCAGTATTTGCGGCACACATGCCCTAGAGTGCGCAGGCTTCATTAGTTGCAGTGTGTGGCCTCAGTTGTTGTGGCTGGCGGGCTCTAGAGCGCAGGCTCAGTAGTTGTGATGTACGGGCTTACTTGCTCTGCGGCACGTGGGATCTTCCCGGACCAGGGCTGGAACCCGTGTCCCCTGCATTGGCAGACGGATTCTTAACTAGTGCACCACCAGGAAAGTCCCAGACTTTCCTTTTCTTAATGACAATTTTGAAGAGTCCTGGTTCACATATTTCATAGACTGTCCTTCAACTTGGCTTTGTGTGATGTTCTCCTCATGACTGGAGTGGAGTTAGGGTTTTGGGGAAGGAGATGTTTACTTTTAATATTCGGTTTCAACTCTATCTCTTGGCTTTTTATATAAGGTATTCAATGCATTTAGTTATATATTTAAAAAAGCAGGCTTGTAGACTATTATTTTAAAATCTGCTTGCTATTTTGTAATCTGCTTGGGTTGATGGTGGAATGTTTTTTTTTTTTTTTCAGTACGTGGGCCGCTCCCTGTTGTGGAGTCTCCCGTTACGGAGCACAGGCTCCCAACCCGCATGCTCAGTGGCCATGGCTCACGGGCCTAGCCGCTCCGCGGCATGTGGGATCTTCCCGGACCGAGTCACAAACCCGTGTCCCCTGCATTGGCAGGCAGGCTCTCAACCACTGTTCCACCAGGGAAGCCCGGTACACTTTTGTTTTAATTATGCAGTTGGCTCTATTGTGTTGATTTACATTTTATTGGTAAAGCTCAACTGCTTTGGATTATGATGTGTTTACAAGGCTACACAGATAATCTGGAAGGGAAAATGAAGTAATACAAATGACAGAAAAAGTTTTATAATAATAAAATTTTCTTGGCAAGCAGCAACCTTTTCTCAAAGTCAGTCTTTTAATATAATTTGCTTGCTTCATAAATATGGCTTTCTTGTTTGTTCTTATCTTTATGGATTAGTGAGCATGTTAGATGACTTGGGAGGAATCTCACTGTCTTCAACAAATAATTTGGCATTATTGATCCAGAATGCTGACAATTCTCAAAAATGGGTCGGGAAAATCAAAGTAATAGATGGAAAAAAATCTCAATTTTAGCTGTTGATACAACTTTTCTTAAATTTAGGGTGTATTTTAAAATTGAAGTTACCAAAACAGATGGTGGAAGGTCCACCAAGATATTTATTTTATGTTTTTAAAGCATTTTACTTTGCTGTATTGAATTCCATTCATTCTGGAATTTAGGAGCATTTACCTCTTTATGAAAGAGATTATTGAAAGTAGAAAATGATTGATGACCTTCGCTTCCAGTATTCTTCTCAATAGACTTAGTCTCTCTTCTAATGCTTCTTGTATACTCAATAATTGTATAAGGTTTAGAGAAAAATGCAGGTCTGGCTGAACATTAAGCACCGTACACTAAATAAAGCTTTTTTACTTTGCAGAATATTTTACATGTGTGTCCCATAGATTCATCAGAGATTCTAGTTTTGGATAAAGGCAAGTACATTTAAGGACAATACAACATCCCTGTCTATGACATTGGCATTCGAATGAGAAGTGAATTTGATTCAGGACGGTTCTTGGAATGCTTGGCATTTAGGTTATTTTAGGTCAACTCTTTGGGCAATTCAATTAGAGTATTTATTGAATGGTTTTCGTGAGCTGAATGGTTGTCATGTCATGTCATAGATGGTCTAAAACATGACTCTTATTTCTACAATAGTTGTGTTGGTCAGATAAGTCATCTTACATGATGTATTTAATCCAAGATAATGATGGATGAGTAAGAGGCAGATCATTCTCGAGGAAGTAATTTTGGTTTTGAGAGAGGCATTCTTAGGGAAATAGGCCTTGCAGTGCTCATTTAGAGCTGGGCAGGATTGAGGTCCAGAGAGAGGAGGGAAAGGATATTTGGGTGGAGGGAAGGGCATTGGCAGAGCCTCAGAGGCCTGACGGTTCCTGGGGCCTGTGTGGGAATGGTGGGAAAGTTGGGCTGCAGTCAGCCTGTGGGTGGCCTGGACGTTGGGTAATGAGCGTGGCCGTCAGTTTATGGGTGCCCTCTGTAGAGTTGTCTGTAACTTGCTTCCTCCCTGAGGAAGTGTGACACGCTTCTGCTAGCTGCAGTGTCTTCCCCACAGCTGTGCTGTCCATTGAGGAGAAGGGGGCCTGCTCTGCCATGGATTCCTTACTCTTCAGTGTATGGCGTGTGAGTTATTTTAATAATGTATCAATCTGCCTTTTCTTTCTTTTGTCACAATGCATTTGCTTTCTAAAGTGGTCTTGTTTTCAGGATAATAATTGGGTTTCCACAGGGAAAATCATAATGTATGAGGCAAATTACTGACTAAAGGCAAATTACTGACTTAAAAACATGAATCTCTAATTTGTTTCTAGTAGTTCTTCTTTTGTTTAAATTTTTGTTTTGTTAGTTATGTATGGAAACTTAAGGATAGTAATTTCTGCTCAGGTGGATAGTGGTACTGTTTAGCACAGCTCATTGGTCTTCTGAAACTTTTACAAATGCAGTCTGATTCATTCCAGCCAAGTTATTATGAGGTACATATTTTTTCCCCTAATGGAGACAAATGTAAAAGACAGAGATACAGAAATCATCTCCCGTTTAGATTGAAGAAATTTTAGTTACTACTGTTTGTTCCTGCTATTTGATCAGAGTTTATTTTTATTTTTTGAAGTCTGTCTCTAATCAAATAAGATTTAATGTTTTAGAAGTAAAAGAGCACCATGACTCAATTAATAAGAAAAGTTAATTTAAGGACAAGAATTGATTTTTAAAAATATAAAAGTACATTTCATGACTTGATTTCAAGATGATCTGGTGGTATCCTTATACTGCTGCAGAAGGAAGTCCACAGTGGGACGAGAATGATGCTTAAAAATCACCACCCTTATTACCTATGACTGAACATGTCTTAGTCCAGGCCAGTGTGCCTACCACCTCTGTGGTACACTGTTGATTTCATTTTTCTTCCAGTATTTACTTTTGGTCCTGGACCAATTATCTAGCTGTGATGGGATTCTCCAAAAGTATCCTACATTTTGTACTTAGTGAACTAGTGATTGTTCTGTTTGCAGACATTCTTTCTGAGGCTCTACTCTTGCCTCGAAAACCTACATTTGCAGAAAGGGAAATGTATAGGTTTTCCTTTTAAATGTATTTATTTTTATTTATATTTTATTTATTTTTGGCTCTGTTGGGTCTTCGTGTCTGTGCGAGGGCCTTCTCTAGTTGCGGCGAGCAGGGGCCACTCCTCATCGTGGTTCGTGGGCCTCTCACTGCCGTGGCGCCTCTTGTTGCGGAGCACAGGCTCCAGAAGCACAGGCTCAGTAGTTGTGGCTCACGGGCTTAGTTGCACTGCAGCATGTGGGATCTTCCCGGACCAGGGCTCAAATCCGTGTCCCCTGCACTGGCAGGCGGATTCTTAACCACTGCCCCGCCCGTTACTCTTTTTTTAAAAAAAAATATTTCCTCATTTGTGTTTATGTGATGATGCCTTTATTTATTTTTTATTACTGTTTATATTTGGCTGAGTTGAGTCTTTGTTGCTGCGCGCAGGCTTTCTCTAGTTGTGGCAAGTGGGGGCTACTCTTTGTTGTGGTGCGCGGACTTCTCATTGTGGTGGCTTCTCTTGTTGCGGAGCGTGGGCTCTAAGAGTGCGGGCTTCAGTAATTGCAGCACCTGGGCTCAGTATTTGCGGCACACAGGCCCTAGAGTGCACGGGCTTCATTAGTTGCAGCGCAGCGTGTGGCCTCAGTTGTTGTGGCTGGCGGGCTCTAGAGCGCAGGCTCAGTAGTTGTGATGTACGGGCTTACTTGCTCTGCGGCACGTGGGATCTTCCCGGACCAGGGCTGGAACCCGTGTCCCCTGCATTGGCAGACGGATTCTTAACTAGTGCACCACCAGGAAAGTCCCAGACTTTCCTTTTCTTAATGACAATTTTGAAGAGTCCTGGTTCACATATTTCATAGACTGTCCTTCAACTTGGCTTTGTGTGATGTTCTCCTCATGACTGGAGTGGAGTTAGGGTTTTGGGGAAGGAGATGTTTACTTTTAATATTCGGTTTCAACTCTGTCTCTTGGCTTTTTATATAAGATATTCAATGCATTTAGTTATATATTTAAAAAAGCAGGCTTGTAGACTATTATTTTAAAATCTGCTTGCTATTTTGTAATCTGCTTGGGTTGATGGTGGAATGTTTGTTTTGTTTTTTTTCAGTACGTGGGCCTCTCCCTGTTGTGGAGTCTCCCGTTACGGAGCACAGGCTCCCAACCCGCATGCTCAGTGGCCATGGCTCACGGGCCTAGCCGCTCCGCGGCATGTGGGATCTTCCCGGACCGAGTCACGAACCCGTGTCCCCTGCATTGGCAGGCAGGCTCTCAACCACTGCTCCACCAGGGAAGCCCGGTACACTTTTGTTTTAATTATGCAGTTGGCTCTATTGTGTTGATTTACATTTTATTGGTAAATCTCAACTGCTTTGGATTATGATGTGTTTACAAGGCTACACAGATAATCTGGAAGGGAAAATGAAGTAATACAAATGACAGAAAAAGTTTTATAATAATAAAATTTACTTGGCAAGCAGCAACCTTTTCTCAAAGTCAGTCTTTTAATATAATTTGCTTGCTTCATAAATATGGCTTTCTTGTTTGTTCTTATCTTTATGGATTAGTGAGCATGTTAGATGACTTGGGAGGAATCTCACTGTCTTCAACAAATAATTTGGCATTATTGATCCAGAATGCTGACAATTCTCAAAAATGGGTCAGGAAAATCAAAGTAATAGATGGAAAAAAATCTCAATTTTAGCTGTTGATACAACTTTTCTTAAATTTAGGGTGTTTTTTAAAATTGAAGTTACCAAAACAGATGGTGGAAGGTCCACCAAGATATTTATTTTATGTTTTTAAAGCATTTTACTTTGCTGTATTGAATTCCATTCATTCTGGAATTTAGGAGCATTTACCTCTTTATGAAAGAGATTATTGAAAGTAGAAAATGATTGATGACCTTCGCTTCCAGTATTCTTCTCAATAGACTTAGTCTCTCTTCTAATGCTTCTTGTATACTCAGTAATTGTATAAGGTTTAGAGAAAAATGCAGGTCTGGCTGAACATTAAGCACCGTACACTAAATAAAGCTTTTTTACTTTGCAGAATATTTTACATGTGTGTCCCATAGATTCATCAGAGATTCTAGTTTTGGATAAAGGCAAGTACATTTAAGGACAATACAACATCCCTGTCTATGATATTGGCATTCGAATGAGAAGTGAATTTGGTTCAGGACGGTTCTTGGAATGCTTGGCATTTAGGTTATTTTAGGTCACCTCTTTGGGCAATTCAATTAGAGTATTTATTGAATGGTTTTCGTGAGCTGAATGGTTGTCATGTCATGTCATAGATGGTCTAAAACATGACTCTTATTTCTACAATAGTTGTATTGGTCAGATAAGTCATCTTACATGATGTATTTAATCCAAGATAATGATGGATGACTAAGAGGCAGATCATTCTCGAGGAAGTAATTTTGGTTTTGAGAGAGGCATTCTTAGGGAAATAGGCCTTGCAGTGCTCATTTAGAGCTGGGCAGGATTGAGGTCCAGAGAGAGGAGGGAAAGGATATTTGGGTGGAGGGAAGAGCATTGGCAGAGCCTCAGAGGCCTGACGGTTCCTGGGGCCTGTGTGGGAATGGTGGGAAAGTTGGGCTGCAGTCAGCCTGTGGGTGGCCTGGACGTTGGGTAATGAGCGTGGCCGTCAGTTTATGGGTGCCCTCTGTAGAGTTGTCTGTAACTTGCTTCCTCCCTGAGGAAGTGTGACACGCTTCTGCTAGCTGCAGTGTCTTCCCCACAGCTGTGCTGTCCATTGAGGAGAAGGGGGCTTGCTCTGCCATGGATTCCTTACTCTTCAGGGTATGGCGTGTGAGTTATTTTAATAATGTATCAATCTGCCTTTTCTTTCTTTTGTCACAATGCATTTGCTTTCTAAAGTGGTCTTGTTTTCAGGATAATAATTGGGTTTCCACAGGGAAAATCATAATGTATGAGGCAAATTACTGACTAAAGGCAAATTACTGACTTAAAAACATGAATCTCTAATTTGTTTCTAGTAGTTCTTCTTTTGTTTAAATTTTTGTTTTGTTAGTTATGTATGGAAACTTAAGGATAGTAATTTCTGCTCAGGTGGATAGTGGTACTGTTTAGCACAGCTCATTGGTCTTCTGAAACTTTTACAAATGCAGTCTGATTCATTCCAGCCAAGTTATTATGAGGTACATATTTTTTCCCCTAATGGAGACAAATGTAAAAGACAGAGATACAGAAATCATCTCCAGTTTAGATTGAAGAAATTTTAGTTACTACTGTTTGTTCCTGCTATTTGATCAGAGTTTATTTTTATTTTTTGAAGTCTGTCTCTAATCAAATAAGATTTAATGTTTTAGAAGTAAAAGAGCACCATGACTAAATTAATAAGAAAAGTTAATTTAAGGACAAGAATTGATTTTTAAAAATATAAAAGTACATTTCATGACTTGATTTCAAGATGATCTGGTGGTATCCTTATACTGCTGCAGAAGGAAGTCCACAGTGGGACGAGAATGATGCTTAAAAATCACCACCCTTATTATCTATGACTGAACATGTCTTAGTCCAGGCCAGTGTGCCTACCACCTCTGTGGTACACTGTTGATTTCATTTTTCTTCCAGTATTTACTTTTGGTCCTGGACCAATTATCTAGCTGTGATGGGATTCTCCAAAAGTATCCTACATTTTGTACTTAGTGAACTAGTGATTGTTCTGTTTGCAGACATTCTTTCTGAGGCTCTACTCTTGCCTCGAAAACCTACATTTGCAGAAAGGGAAATGTATAGGTTTTCCTTTTAAATGTATTTATTTTTATTTATATTTTATTTATTTTTGGCTGTGTTGGGTCTTCGTGTCTGTGCGAGGGCCTTCTCTAGTTGCGGCGAGCAGGGGCCACTCCTCATCGTGGTTCGTGGGCCTCTCACTGCCGTGGCGCCTCTTGTTGCGGAGCACAGGCTCCAGAAGCGCAGGCTCAGTAGTTGTGGCTCACGGGCTTAGTTGCACTGCAGCATGTGGGATCTTCCCGGACCAGGGCTCAAATCCGTGTCCCCTGCACTGGCAGGCGGATTCTTAACCACTGCCCCGCCCGTTATTCTTTTTTTAAAAAAATATTTCCTCATTTGTGTTTATGTGATGATGCCTTTATTTATTTTTTTATTATTGTTTATATTTGGCTGAGTTGAGTCTTTGTTGCTGCGCGCAGGCTTTCTCTAGTTGTGGCAAGTGGGGGCTACTCTTTGTTGTGGTGCGCGGACTTCTCATTGTGGTGGCTTCTCTTGTTGTGGAGCGTGGGCTCTAAGAGTGCGGGCTTCAGTAATTGCAGCACCTGGGCTCAGTATTTGCGGCACACAGGCCCTAGAGTGCGCAGGCTTCATTAGTTGCAGCGTGTGGCCTCAGTTTTTGTGGTTGGCGGGCTCTAGAGCGCAGGCTCAGTAGTTGTGATGTACGGGCTTACTTGCTCTGCGGCACGTGGGATCTTCCCGGACCAGGGCTGGAACCCGTGTCCCCTGCATTGGCAGACGGATTCTTAACTAGTGCACCACCAGGAAAGTCCCAGACTTTCCTTTTCTTAATGACAATTTTGAAGAGTCCTGGTTCACATATTTCATAGACTGTCCTTCAACTTGGCTTTGTGTGATGTTCTCCTCATGACTGGAGTGGAGTTAGGGTTTTGGGGAAGGAGATGTTTACTTTTAATATTCGGTTTCAACTCTATCTTTTGGCTTTTTATATAAGATATTCAATGCATTTAGTTATATATTTAAAAAAGCAGGCTTGTAGACTATTATTTTAAAATCTGCTTGCTATTTTGTAATCTGCTTGGGTTGAAGGTGGTATGTTTTTTTTTTTTTTCAGTACGTGGTCCTCTCACAGTTGTGGCCTCTCCTGTTACGGAGCACAGGCTCCCGACCCGCAGGCTCAGTGGCCATGGCTCACGGGCCTAGCCGCTCCGCGGCATGTGGGATCTTCCCGGACCGAGGCACGAACCCAGGGCCCCTGCATCGGCAGGCAGACTCTCAACCACTGTGCCACCAGTGAAGCCCGGTACACTTTTGTTTAAATTATGCAGTTGGCTCTATTGTGTTGATTTACATTTTATTGGTAAAGCTCAACTGCTTTGGATTATGATGTGTTTACAAGGCTACACAGATAATCTGGAAGGGAAAATGAAGTAATACAAATGACAGAAAATATTTTATAATAATAAAATTTTCTTGGCAAGCAGCAACCTTTTCTCAAAGTCAGTCTTTTAATATAATTTGCTTGCTTCATAAATATGGCTTTCTAGTTTGTTCTTATCTTTATTGATTAGTGAGCATGTTAGATGACTTGGGAGGAATCTCACTGTCTTCAAGAAATAATTTGGAATGATTGATCCAGAATGCTGACAATTTTGAGAAATGGGTCAGGAAAATCAAAGTAATAGATGGAAAAAAAATCTCAGTTTTAGCTGTTGATATAACTTTTCTTAAATTTAGGGTGTTTTTTTATAATTTAAGTTACTAAAACAGATGGTGGAAGGTCCACCAAGATATTTATTTTATGTATTTAAAGCATTTTACTTTGCTGTATTGAATTCCATTCATTCTGGAATTTAGGAGAATTTACCTCTTTATGAAAGAGATTATTGAAAGTAGAAAATGATTGATGACCTTCACTTCCAGTATTCTTCTCAATAGACTTAGTCTCTCTTCTAATGCTTCTTGTATACTCAGTAATTGTATAAGGTTTAGAGAAAAATGCAGGTCTGGCTGAACATTAAGCACCGTACACTAAATAAAGCTTTTTTACTTTGCAGAATATTTTACATGTGTGTCCCATAGATTCATCAGAGATTCTAGTTTTGGATAAAGGCAAGTACATTTAAGGACAATACAGCATCCCTGTCTGTGACATTGGCATTCGAATGAGAAGTGAATTTGGTTCAGGACGGTTCTTGGAATGCTTGGCATTTAGGTTATTTTAGGTCAACTCTTTGGGCAATTCAATTAGAGTATTTATTGAATGGTTTTCGTGAGCTGAATGGTTGTCATGTCATGTCATAGATGGTCTAAAACATGACTCTTATTTCTACAATAGTTGTGTTGGTCACATAAGGCATCTTACATGATGTATTTAATCCAAGATAATGATGGATGAGTAAGAGGCAGATCATTCTCGAGGAAGTAATTTTGGTTTTGAGAGAGGCATTCTTAGGGAAATAGGCCTTGCAGTGCTCATTTAGAGCTGGGCAGGATTGAGGTCCGGAGAGAGGAGGGAAAGGATATTTGGGTGGAGGGAAGGGCATTGGCAGAGCCTCAGAGGCCTGACGGTTCCTGGGGCCTGTGTGGAAATGGTGGGAAAGTTGGGCTGCAGTCAGCCTGGGGGTGGCCTGGACGTTGGGTAATGAGCGTGGCCGTCAGTTTATGGGTGCCCTCTGTAGAGTTGTCTGTAACTTGCTTCCTCGCTGAGGAAGTGTGACACGCTTCTGCTAGCTGCAGTGTCTTCCCCACAGCTGTGCTGTCCATTGAGGAGAAGGGGGCCTGCTCTGCCATGGATTCCTTACTCTTCAGGGTATGGCGTGTGAGTTATTTTAATAATGTATCAATCTGCCTTTTCTTTCTTTTGTCACAATGCATTTGCTTTCTAAAGTGGTCTTGTTTTCAGGATAATAATTGGGTTTCCACAGGGAAAATCATAATGTATGAGGCAAATTACTGACTAAAGGCAAATTACTGACTTAAAAACATGAATCTCTAATTTGTTTCTAGTAGTTCTTCTTTTGTTTAAATTTTTGTTTTGTTAGTTATGTATAGAAACTTAAGGATAGTAATTTCTGCTCAGGTGGATAGTGGTACTGTTTAGCACAGCTCATTGGTCTTCTGAAACTTTTACAAATGCAGTCTGATTCATTCCAGCCAAGTTAATTATGAGGTACATATTTTTTTCCCCTAATGGAGACAAATGTAAAAGACAGAGATACAGAAATCATCTCCAGTTTAGATTGAAGAAATTTTAGTTACTACTGTTTGTTCCTGCTATTTGATCACAGTTTATTTTTATTTTTTGAAGTCTGTCTCTAATCAAATAAGATTTAATGTTTTAGAAGTAAAAGAGCACCATGACTAAATTAATAAGAAAAGTTAATTTAAGGACAAGAATTGATTTTTAAAAATATAAAAGTACATTTCATGACTTGATTTCAAGATGATCTGGTGGTATCCTTATACTGCTGCAGAAGGAAGTCCACAGTGGGACGAGAATGATGCTTAAAAATCACCACCCTTATTATCTATGACTGAACATGTCTTAGTCCAGGCCAGTGTGCCTACCACCTCTGTGGTACACTGTTGATTTCATTTTTCTTCCAGTATTTACTTTTGGTCCTGGACCAATTATCTAGCTGTGATGGGATTCTCCAAAAGTATCCTACATTTTGTACTTAGTGAACTAGTGATTGTTCTGTTTGCAGACATTCTTTCTGAGGCTCTACTCTTGCCTCGAAAACCTACATTTGCAGAAAGGGAAATGTATAGGTTTTCCTTTTAAATGTATTTATTTTTATTTACATTTTATTTATTTTTGGCTGTGTTGGGTCTTCGTGTCTGTGCGAGGGCCTTCTCTAGTTGCGGCGAGCAGGGGCCACTCCTCATCGTGGTTCGTGGGCCTCTCACTGCCGTGGCGCCTCTTGTTGCGGAGCACAGGCTCCAGAAGCGCAGGCTCAGTAGTTGTGGCTCACGGGCTTAGTTGCACTGCAGCATGTGGGATCTTCCCGGACCAGGGCTCAAATCCGTGTCCCCTGCACTGGCAGGCGGATTCTTAACCACTGCCCCGCCCGTTATTCTTTTTTTAAAAAAAATATTTCCTCATTTGTGTTTATGTGATGATGCCTTTATTTATTTTTTTATTACTGTTTATATTTGGCTGAGTTGAGTCTTTGTTGCTGCGCGCAGGCTTTCTCTAGTTGTGGCAAGTGGGAGCTACTCTTTGTTGTGGTGCGCGGACTTCTCATTGTGGTGGCTTCTCTTGTTGCGGAGCGTGGGCTCTAAGAGTGCGGGCTTCAGTAATTGCAGCACCTGGGCTCAGTATTTGCGGCACACATGCCCTAGAGTGCGCAGGCTTCATTAGTTGCAGTGTGTGGCCTCAGTTGTTGTGGCTGGCGGGCTCTAGAGCGCAGGCTCAGTAGTTGTGATGTACGGGCTTACTTGCTCTGCGGCACGTGGGATCTTCCCGGACCAGGGCTGGAACCCGTGTCCCCTGCATTGGCAGACGGATTCTTAACTAGTGCACCACCAGGAAAGTCCCAGACTTTCCTTTTCTTAATGACAATTTTGAAGAGTCCTGGTTCACATATTTCATAGACTGTCCTTCAACTTGGCTTTGTGTGATGTTCTCCTCATGACTGGAGTGGAGTTAGGGTTTTGGGGAAGGAGATGTTTACTTTTAATATTCGGTTTCAACTCTATCTCTTGGCTTTTTATATAAGGTATTCAATGCATTTAGTTATATATTTAAAAAAGCAGGCTTGTAGACTATTATTTTAAAATCTGCTTGCTATTTTGTAATCTGCTTGGGTTGATGGTGGAATGTTTTTTTTTTTTTTTCAGTACGTGGGCCGCTCCCTGTTGTGGAGTCTCCCGTTACGGAGCACAGGCTCCCAACCCGCATGCTCAGTGGCCATGGCTCACGGGCCTAGCCGCTCCGCGGCATGTGGGATCTTCCCGGACCGAGTCACAAACCCGTGTCCCCTGCATTGGCAGGCAGGCTCTCAACCACTGTTCCACCAGGGAAGCCCGGTACACTTTTGTTTTAATTATGCAGTTGGCTCTATTGTGTTGATTTACATTTTATTGGTAAATCTCAACTGCTTTGGATTATGATGTGTTTACAAGGCTACACAGATAATCTGGAAGGGAAAATGAAGTAATACAAATGACAGAAAAAGTTTTATAATAATAAAATTTTCTTGGCAAGCAGCAACCTTTTCTCAAAGTCAGTCTTTTAATATAATTTGCTTGCTTCATAAATATGGCTTTCTTGTTTGTTCTTATCTTTATGGATTAGTGAGCATGTTAGATGACTTGGGAGGAATCTCACTGTCTTCAACAAATAATTTGGCATTATTGATCCAGAATGCTGACAATTCTCAAAAATGGGTCGGGAAAATCAAAGTAATAGATGGAAAAAAATCTCAATTTTAGCTGTTGATACAACTTTTCTTAAATTTAGGGTGTATTTTAAAATTGAAGTTACCAAAACAGATGGTGGAAGGTCCACCAAGATATTTATTTTATGTTTTTAAAGCATTTTACTTTGCTGTATTGAATTCCATTCATTCTGGAATTTAGGAGCATTTACCTCTTTATGAAAGAGATTATTGAAAGTAGAAAATGATTGATGACCTTCGCTTCCAGTATTCTTCTCAATAGACTTAGTCTCTCTTCTAATGCTTCTTGTATACTCAATAATTGTATAAGGTTTAGAGAAAAATGCAGGTCTGGCTGAACATTAAGCACCGTACACTAAATAAAGCTTTTTTACTTTGCAGAATATTTTACATGTGTGTCCCATAGATTCATCAGAGATTCTAGTTTTGGATAAAGGCAAGTACATTTAAGGACAATACAACATCCCTGTCTATGACATTGGCATTCGAATGAGAAGTGAATTTGATTCAGGACGGTTCTTGGAATGCTTGGCATTTAGGTTATTTTAGGTCAACTCTTTGGGCAATTCAATTAGAGTATTTATTGAATGGTTTTCGTGAGCTGAATGGTTGTCATGTCATGTCATAGATGGTCTAAAACATGACTCTTATTTCTACAATAGTTGTGTTGGTCAGATAAGTCATCTTACATGATGTATTTAATCCAAGATAATGATGGATGAGTAAGAGGCAGATCATTCTCGAGGAAGTAATTTTGGTTTTGAGAGAGGCATTCTTAGGGAAATAGGCCTTGCAGTGCTCATTTAGAGCTGGGCAGGATTGAGGTCCAGAGAGAGGAGGGAAAGGATATTTGGGTGGAGGGAAGGGCATTGGCAGAGCCTCAGAGGCCTGACGGTTCCTGGGGCCTGTGTGGGAATGGTGGGAAAGTTGGGCTGCAGTCAGCCTGTGGGTGGCCTGGACGTTGGGTAATGAGCGTGGCCGTCAGTTTATGGGTGCCCTCTGTAGAGTTGTCTGTAACTTGCTTCCTCCCTGAGGAAGTGTGACACGCTTCTGCTAGCTGCAGTGTCTTCCCCACAGCTGTGCTGTCCATTGAGGAGAAGGGGGCCTGCTCTGCCATGGATTCCTTACTCTTCAGTGTATGGCGTGTGAGTTATTTTAATAATGTATCAATCTGCCTTTTCTTTCTTTTGTCACAATGCATTTGCTTTCTAAAGTGGTCTTGTTTTCAGGATAATAATTGGGTTTCCACAGGGAAAATCATAATGTATGAGGCAAATTACTGACTAAAGGCAAATTACTGACTTAAAAACATGAATCTCTAATTTGTTTCTAGTAGTTCTTCTTTTGTTTAAATTTTTGTTTTGTTAGTTATGTATGGAAACTTAAGGATAGTAATTTCTGCTCAGGTGGATAGTGGTACTGTTTAGCACAGCTCATTGGTCTTCTGAAACTTTTACAAATGCAGTCTGATTCATTCCAGCCAAGTTATTATGAGGTACATATTTTTTCCCCTAATGGAGACAAATGTAAAAGACAGAGATACAGAAATCATCTCCCGTTTAGATTGAAGAAATTTTAGTTACTACTGTTTGTTCCTGCTATTTGATCAGAGTTTATTTTTATTTTTTGAAGTCTGTCTCTAATCAAATAAGATTTAATGTTTTAGAAGTAAAAGAGCACCATGACTAAATTAATAAGAAAAGTTAATTTAAGGACAAGAATTGATTTTTAAAAATATAAAAGTACATTTCATGACTTGATTTCAAGATGATCTGGTGGTATCCTTATACTGCTGCAGAAGGAAGTCCACAGTGGGACGAGAATGATGCTTAAAAATCACCACCCTTATTACCTATGACTGAACATGTCTTAGTCCAGGCCAGTGTGCCTACCACCTCTGTGGTACACTGTTGATTTCATTTTTCTTCCAGTATTTACTTTTGGTCCTGGACCAATTATCTAGCTGTGATGGGATTCTCCAAAAGTATCCTACATTTTGTACTTAGTGAACTAGTGATTGTTCTGTTTGCAGACATTCTTTCTGAGGCTCTACTCTTGCCTCGAAAACCTACATTTGCAGAAAGGGAAATGTATAGGTTTTCCTTTTAAATGTATTTATTTTTATTTATATTTTATTTATTTTTGGCTCTGTTGGGTCTTCGTGTCTGTGCGAGGGCCTTCTCTAGTTGCGGCGAGCAGGGGCCACTCCTCATCGTGGTTCGTGGGCCTCTCACTGCCGTGGCGCCTCTTGTTGCGGAGCACAGGCTCCAGAAGCACAGGCTCAGTAGTTGTGGCTCACGGGCTTAGTTGCACTGCAGCATGTGGGATCTTCCCGGACCAGGGCTCAAATCCGTGTCCCCTGCACTGGCAGGCGGATTCTTAACCACTGCCCCGCCCGTTACTCTTTTTTTAAAAAAAAATATTTCCTCATTTGTGTTTATGTGATGATGCCTTTATTTATTTTTTATTACTGTTTATATTTGGCTGAGTTGAGTCTTTGTTGCTGCGCGCAGGCTTTCTCTAGTTGTGGCAAGTGGGGGCTACTCTTTGTTGTGGTGCGCGGACTTCTCATTGTGGTGGCTTCTCTTGTTGCGGAGCGTGGGCTCTAAGAGTGCGGGCTTCAGTAATTGCAGCACCTGGGCTCAGTATTTGCGGCACACAGGCCCTAGAGTGCACGGGCTTCATTAGTTGCAGCGCAGCGTGTGGCCTCAGTTGTTGTGGCTGGCGGGCTCTAGAGCGCAGGCTCAGTAGTTGTGATGTACGGGCTTACTTGCTCTGCGGCACGTGGGATCTTCCCGGACCAGGGCTGGAACCCGTGTCCCCTGCATTGGCAGACGGATTCTTAACTAGTGCACCACCAGGAAAGTCCCAGACTTTCCTTTTCTTAATGACAATTTTGAAGAGTCCTGGTTCACATATTTCATAGACTGTCCTTCAACTTGGCTTTGTGTGATGTTCTCCTCATGACTGGAGTGGAGTTAGGGTTTTGGGGAAGGAGATGTTTACTTTTAATATTCGGTTTCAACTCTGTCTCTTGGCTTTTTATATAAGATATTCAATGCATTTAGTTATATATTTAAAAAAGCAGGCTTGTAGACTATTATTTTAAAATCTGCTTGCTATTTTGTAATCTGCTTGGGTTGATGGTGGAATGTTTGTTTTGTTTTTTTTCAGTACGTGGGCCTCTCCCTGTTGTGGAGTCTCCCGTTACGGAGCACAGGCTCCCAACCCGCATGCTCAGTGGCCATGGCTCACGGGCCTAGCCGCTCCGCGGCATGTGGGATCTTCCCGGACCGAGTCACGAACCCGTGTCCCCTGCATTGGCAGGCAGGCTCTCAACCACTGCTCCACCAGGGAAGCCCGGTACACTTTTGTTTTAATTATGCAGTTGGCTCTATTGTGTTGATTTACATTTTATTGGTAAATATCAACTGCTTTGGATTATGATGTGTTTACAAGGCTACACAGATAATCTGGAAGGGAAAATGAAGTAATACAAATGACAGAAAAAGTTTTATAATAATAAAATTTTCTTGGCAAGCAGCAACCTTTTCTCAAAGTCAGTCTTTTAATATAATTTGCTTGCTTCATAAATATGGCTTTCTTGTTTGTTCTTATCTTTATTGATTAGTGAGCATGTTAGATGACTTGGGAGGAATCTCACTGTCTTCAACAAATAATTTGGCATTATTGATCCAGAATGCTGACAATTCTCAAAAATGGGTCAGGAAAATCAAAGTAATAGATGGAAAAAAATCTCAATTTTAGCTGTTGATATAACTTTTCTTAAATTTAGGGTGTTTTTTATAATTTAAGTTACTAAAACAGATGGTGGAAGGTCCACCAAGATATTTATTTTATGTATTTAAAGCATTTTACTTTGCTGTATTGAATTCCATTCATTCTGGAATTTAGGAGCATTTACCTCTTTATGAAAGAGATTATTGAAAGTAGAAAATGATTGATGACCTTCGCTTCCAGTATTCTTCTCAATAGACTTAGTCTCTCTTCTAATGCTTCTTGTATACTCAGTAATTGTATAAGGTTTAGAGAAAAATGCAGGTCTGGCTGATCATTAAGCACAGTACACTAAATAAAGCCTTTTTAATTTGCAGAATATTTTATATGTGTGTCCCATAGATTCATCAGGGATTCTAGTTTTGGATAAAGGCAAGTACATTTAAGGACAGTACAGCATCGCTGTCTGTGACATTGGCATTCGAATGAGAAGTGAATTTGGTTCAGGACGGTTCTTGGAATGCTTGGCATTTAGGTTATTTTAGGTCAACTCTTTGGGCAATTCAATTAGAGTATTTATTGAATGGTTTTCGTGAGCTGAATGGTTGTCATGTCATGTCATAGATGGTCTAAAACATGACTCTTATTTCTACAATAGTTGTGTTGGTCAGATAAGTCATCTTACATGATGTATTTAATCCAAGATAATGATGGATGAGTAAGAGGCAGATCATTCTCGAGGAAGTAATTTTGGTTTTGAGAGAGGCATTCTTAGGGAAATAGGCCTTGCAGTGCTCATTTAGAGCTGGGCAGGATTGAGGTCCAGAGAGAGGAGGGAAAGGATATTTGGGTGGAGGGAAGGGCATTGGCAGAGCCTCAGAGGCCTGACGGTACCTGGGTCCTGTGTGGGAATGGTGGGAAAGTTGGGCTGCAGTCAGCCTGTGGGTGGCCTGGACGTTGGGTAATGAGCGTGGCCGTCAGTTTATGGGTGCCCTCTGTAGAGTTGTCTGTAACTTGCTTCCTCCCTGAGGAAGTGTGACACGCTTCTGCTAGCTGCAGTGTCTTCCCCACAGCTGTGCTGTCCATTGAGGAGAAGGGGGCCTGCTCTGCCATGGATTCCTTACTCTTCAGGGTATGGCGTGTGAGTTATTTTAATAATGCATCAATCTGCCTTTTCTTTCTTTTGTCACAATGCATTTGCTTTCTAAAGTGGTCTTGTTTTCAGGATAATAATTGGGTTTCCACAGGGAAAATCATAATGTATGAGGCAAATTACTGACTAAAGGCAAATTACTGACTTAAAAACATGAATCTCTAATTTGTTTCTAGTAGTTCTTCTTTTGTTTAAATTTTTGTTTTGTTAGTTATGTATGGAAACTTAAGGATAGTAATTTCTGCTCAGGTGCATAGTGGTACTGTTTAGCACAGCTCATTGGTCTTCTGAAACTTTTACAAATGCAGTCTGATTCATTCCAGCCAAGTTAATTATGAGGTACATATTTTTCCCCTAATGGAGACAAATGTAAAAGACAGAGATACAGAAATCATCTCCCGTTTAGATTGAAGAAATTTTAGTTACTACTGTTTGTTCCTGCTATTTGATCACAGTTTATTTTTATTTTTTGAGGTCTGTCTCTAATCAAATAAGATTTAATGTTTTAGAAGTAAAAGAGCACCATGCCTAAATTAATAAGAAAAGTTAATTTAAGGACAAGAATTGATTTTTAAAAATATAAAAGTACATTTCATGACTTGATTTCAAGATGAGCTGGTGGTATCCTTATACTGCTGCAGAAGGAAGTCCACAGTGGGACGAGAATGATGCTTAAAAATCACCACCCTTATTATCTATGACTGAACATGTCTTAGTCCAGGCCAGTGTGCCTACCACCTCTGTGGTACACTGTTGATTTCATTTTTCTTCCAGTATTTACTTTTGGTCCTGGACCAATTATCTAGCTGTGATGGGATTCTCCAAAAGGATCCTACATTTTGTACTTAGTGAACTAGTGATTGTTCTGTTTGCAGACATTCTTTCTGAGGCTCTACTCTTGCCTCGAAAACCTACATTTGCAGAAAGGGAAATGTATAGGTTTTCCTTTTAAATGTATTTATTTTTATTTATATTTTATTTATTTTTGGCTGTGTTGGGTCTTCGTTTCTGTGCGAGGGCCTTCTCTAGTTGCGGCGAGCAGGGGCCACTCCTCATCGTGGTTCGTGGGCCTCTCACTGCCGTGGCACCTCTTGTTGCGGAGCACAGGCTCCAGAAGCGCAGGCTCAGTAGTTGTGGCTCACGGGCTTAGTTGCACTGCAGCATGTGGGATCTTCCCGGACCAGGGCTCAAATCCGTGTCCCCTGCACTGGAAGGCGGATTCTTAACCACTGTCCCGCCCGTTATTCTTTTTTTAAAAAAAATATTTCCTCATTTGTGTTTATGTGAAGATGCCTTTATTTATTTTTTTATTATTGTTTATATTTGGCTGAGTTGAGTCTCTGTTGCTGCGTGCAGGCTTTCCCTAGTTGTGGCAAGTGGGGGCTTCTCTTTGTTGTGGTGAGCGGACTTCTCATTGTGGTGGCTTCTCTTGTTGCGGAGCGTGGGCTCTAAGAGTGCGGGCTTCAGTAATTGCAGCACCTGGGCTCAGTATTTGCGGCACACAGGCCCTAGAGTGCGCGGGCTTCATTAGTTGCAGCGTGTGGCCTCAGTTGTTGTGGCTGGCGGGCTCTAGAGCGCAGGCTCAGTAGTTGTGATGTACGGGCTTACTTGCTCTGCGGCACGTGGGATCTTCCCGGACCAGGGCTGGAACCCGTGTCCCCTGCATTGGCAGACGGATTCTTAACTAGTGCACCACCAGGAAAGTCCCAGACTTTCCTTTTCTTAATGACAATTTTGAAGAGTCCTGGTTCACATATTTCATAGACTGTCCTTCAACTTGGCTTTGTGTGAGGTTCTCCTCATGACTGGAGTGGAGTTAGGGTTTTGGGGAAGAGATGTTTACTTTTAATATTCGGTTTCAACTCTATCTCTTGGCTTTTTATATAAGGTATTCAATGCATTTAGTTATATATTTAAAAAAGCAGGCTTGTAGACTATTATTTTAAAATCTGCTTGCTATTTTGTAATCTGCTTGGGTTGATGGTGGAATGTTTGGTTTTTTTTTTCAGTACATGGGCCGCTCCCTGTTGTGGAGTCTCCCGTTACGGAGCACAGGCTCCCAACCCGCATGCTCAGTGGCCATGGCTCACGGGCCTAGCCGCTCCGCGGCATGTGGGATCTTCCCGGACCGAGTCACGAACCCGTGTCCCCTGGATTGGCAGGCAGGCTCTCAAGCACTGCTCCACCAGGGAAGCGCGGTACACTTTTGTTTTAATTATGCAGTTGGCTCTATTGTGTTGATTTACATTTTATTGGTAAATCTCAACTGCTTTGGATTATGATGTGTTTACAAGGCTACACAGATAATCTGGAAGGGAAAATGAAGTAATACAAATGACAGAAAAAGTTTTATAATAATAAAATTTTCTTGGCAAGCAGCAACCTTTTCTCAAAGTCAGTCTTTTAATATAATTTGCTTGCTTCATAAATATGGCTTTCTTGTTTGTTCTTATCTTTATGGATTAGTGAGCATGTTAGATGACTTGGGAGGAATCTCACTGTCTTCAACAAATAGTTTGGCATTATTGATCCAGAATGCTGACAATTCTCAAAAATGGGTCAGGAAAATCAAAGTAATAGATGGAAAAAAATCTCAATTTTAGCTGTTGATATAACTTTTCTTAAATTTAGGGTGTTTTTTATAATTTAAGTTACTAAAACAGATGGTGGAAGGTCCACCAAGATATTTATTTTATGTATTTAAAGCATTTTACTTTGCTGTATTGAATTCCATTCATTCTGGAATTTAGGAGCATTTACCTCTTTATGAAAGAGATTATTGAAAGTAGAAAATGATTGATGACCTTCGCTTCCAGTATTCTTCTCAATAGACTTAGTCTCTCTTCTAATGCTTCTTGTATACTCAGTAATTGTATAAGGTTTAGAGAAAAATGCAGGTCTGGCTGAACATTAAGCACAGTACACTAAATAAAGCCTTTTTACTTTGCAGAATATTTTACATATGTGTCCCATAGATTCATCAGAGATTCTAGTTTTGGATAAAGGCAAGTACATTTAAGGACAGTACAGCATCCCTGTCTGTGACATTGGCATTCGAATGAGAAGTGAATTTGGTTCAGGACGGTTCTTGGAATGCTTGGCATTTAGGTTATGTTAGGTCAACTCTTTGGGCAATTCAATTAGAGTATTTATTGAATGGTTTTCGTGAGCTGAATGGTTGTCATGTCATGTCATAGATGGTCTAAAACATGACTCTTATTTCTACAATAGTTGTGTTGGTCAGATAAGTCATCTTACATGATGTATTTAATCCAAGATAATGATGGATGAGTAAGAGGCAGATCATTCTCGAGGAAGTAATTTTGGTTTTGAGAGAGGCATTCTTAGGGAAATAGGCCTTGCAGTGCTCATTTAGAGCTGGGCAGGATTGAGGTCCAGAGAGAGGAGGGAAAGGATATTTGGGTGGAGGGAAGGGCATTGGCAGAGCCTCAGAGGCCTGACGGTTCCTGGGGCCTGTGTGGGAATGGTGGGAAAGTTGGGCTGCAGTCAGCCTGTGGGTGGCCTGGACGTTGGGTAATGAGCGTGGCCGTCAGTTTATGGGTGCCCTCTGTAGAGTTGTCTGTAACTTGCTTCCTCCCTGAGGAAGTGTGACACGCTTCTGCTAGCTGCAGTGTCTTCCCCACAGCTGTGCTGTCCATTGAGGAGAAGGGGGCCTGCTCTGCCATGGCTTCCTTACTCCTCAGGGTATGGCGTGTGAGTTATTTTAATAATGCATCAATCTGCCTTTTCTTTCTTTTGTCACAATGCATTTGCTTTCTAAAGTGGTCTTGTTTTCAGGATAATAATTGGGTTTCCACAGGGAAAATCATAATGTATGAGGCAAATTACTGACTAAAGGCAAATTACTGACTTAAAAACATGAATCTCTAATTTGTTTCTAGTAGTTCTTCTTTTGTTTAAATTTTTGTTTTGTTAGTTATGTATGGAAACTTAAGGATAGTAATTTCTGCTCAGGTGCATAGTGGTACTGTTTAGCACAGCTCATTGGTCTTCTGAAACTTTTACAAATGCAGTCTGATTCATTCCAGCCAAGTTAATTATGAGGTACATATTTTTTCCCCTAATGGAGACAAATGTAAAAGACAGAGATACAGAAATCATCTCCAGTTTAGATTGAAGAAATTTTAGTTACTACTGTTTGTTCCTGCTATTTGATCAGAGTTTATTTTTATTTTTTGAAGTCTGTCTCTAATCAAATAAGATTTAATGTTTTAGAAGTAAAAGAGCACCATGACTAAATTAATAAGAAAAGTTAATTTAAGGACAAGAATTGATTTTTAAAAATATAAAAGTACATTTCATGACTTGATTTCAAGATGAGCTGGTGGTATCCTTATACTGCTGCAGAAGGAAGTCCACAGTGGGACGAGAATGATGCTTAAAAATCACCACCCTTATTATCTATGACTGAACATGTCTTAGTCCAGGCCAGTGTGCCTACCACCTCTGTGGTACACTGTTGATTTCATTTTTCTTCCAGTATTTACTTTTGGTCCTGGACCAATTATCTAGCTGTGATGGGATTCTCCAAAAGGATCCTACATTTTGTACTTAGTGAACTAGTGATTGTTCTGTTTGCAGACATTCTTTCTGAGGCTCTACTCTTGCCTCGAAAACCTACATTTGCAGAAAGGGAAATGTATAGGTTTTCCTTTTAAATGTATTTATTTTTATTTATATTTTATTTATTTTTGGCTGTGTTGGGTCTTCGTTTCTGTGCGAGGGCCTTCTCTAGTTGCGGCGAGCAGGGGCCACTCCTCATCGTGGTTCGTGGGCCTCTCACTGCCGTGGCGCCTCTTGTTGCGGAGCACAGGCTCCAGAAGCGCAGGCTCAGTAGTTGTGGCTCACGGGCTTAGTTGCACTGCAGCATGTGGGATCTTCCCGGACCAGGGCTCAAATCCGTGTCCCCTGCACTGGCAGGCGGATTCTTAACCACTGCCCCGCCCGTTATTCTTTTTTTTTTTAAATATTTCCTCATTTGTGTTTATGTGATGATGCCTTTATTTATTTTTTTATTATTGTTTATATTTGGCTGAGTTGAGTCTCTGTTGCTGCGCGCAGGCTTTCCCTAGTTGTGGCAAGTGGGGGCTACTCTTTGTTGTGGTGCGCGGACTTCTCATTGTGGTGGCTTCTCTTGTTGCGGAGCGTGGGCTCTAAGAGTGCGGGCTTCAGTAATTGCAGCACCTGGGCTCAGTATTTGCGGCACACAGGCCCTAGAGTGCGCGGGCTTCATTAGTTGCAGCGTGTGGCCTCAGTTGTTGTGGCTGGCGGGCTCTAGAGCGCAGGCTCAGTAGTTGTGATGTACGGGCTTACTTGCTCTGCGGCACGTGGGATCTTCCCGGACCAGGGCTGGAACCCGTGTCCCCTGCATTGGCAGACGGATTCTTAACTAGTGCACCACCAGGAAAGTCCCAGACTTTCCTTTTCTTAATGACAATTTTGAAGAGTCCTGGTTCACATATTTCATAGACTGTCCTTCAACTTGGCTTTGTGTGAGGTTCTCCTCATGACTGGAGTGGAGTTAGGGTTTTGGGGAAGGAGATGTTTACTTTTAATATTCGGTTTCAACTCTGTCTGTTGGCTTTTTATATAAGATATTCATTGCATTTAGTTATATATTTAAAATAGCAGGCTTGTAGACTATTATTTTAAAATCTGCTTGCTATTTTGTAATCTGCTTGGGTTGATGGTGGAATGTTTTTTTTTTTTTTTCAGTACGTGGGCCTCTCCCTGTTGTGGAGTCTCCCGTTACGGAGCACAGGCTCCCAACCCGCATGCTCACTGGCCATGGCTCACGGGCCTAGCCGCTCCGCGGCATGTGGGATCTTCCCGGACCGAGTCACAAACCCGTGTCCCCTGCATTGGCAGGCAGGCTCTCAACCACTGCTCCACCAGGGAAGCCCGGTACACTTTTGTTTTAATTATGCAGTTGGCTCTATTGTGTTGATTTACATTTTATTGGTAAATCTCAACTGCTTTGGATTATGATGTGTTTACAAGGCTACACAGATAATCTGGAAGGGAAAATGAAGTAATACAAATGACAGAAAAAGTTTTATAATAATAAAATTTTCTTGGCAAGCAGCAACCTTTTCTCAAAGTCAGTCTTTTAATATAATTTGCTTGCTTCATAAATATGGCTTTCTTGTTTGTTCTTATCTTTATTGATTAGTGAGCATGTTAGATGACTTGGAAGGAATCTCACTGTCTTCAAGAAATAATTTGGCATTATTGATCCGGAATGCTGACAATTCTCAAAAATGGGTCAGGAAAATCAAAGTAATAGATGGAAAAAAATCTCATTTTAGCTGTTGATACAACTTTTCTTAAATTTAGGGTGTGTTTTATAATGTATGTTACTAAAACAGATGGTGGAAGGTCCACCAAGATATTTATTTTATGTATTTAAAGCATTTTACTTTGCTGTATTGAATTCCATTCATTCTGGAATTTAGGAGAATTTACCTCTTTATGAAAGAGATTATTGAAAGTAGAAAATGATTGATGACCTTCGCTTCCAGTATTCTTCTCAATAGACTTAGTCTCTCTTCTAATGCTTCTTGTATACTCAGTAATTGTATAAGGTTTAGAGAAAAATGCAGGTCTGGCTGAACATTAAGCACAGTACACTAAATAAAGCTTTTTTACTCTGCAGAATATTTTACATGTGTGTCCCATAGATTCATCAGAGATTCTAGTTTTGGATAAAGGCAAGTACATTTAAGGACAATACAGCATCCCTGTCTGTGACATTGGCATTCGAATGAGAAGTGAATTTGGTTCAGGACGGTTCTTGGAATGCTTGGCATTTAGGTTATTTTAGGTCAACTCTTTGGGCAATTCAATTAGAGTATTTATTGAATGGTTTTCGTGAGCTGAATGGTTGTCATGTCATGTCATAGATGGTCTAAAACATGACTCTTATTTCTAAAATAGTTGTGTTGGTCAGATAAGGCATCTTACATGAAGTATTTAATCCAAGATAATGATGCATGAGTAAGAGGCAGATCATTCTCGAGGAAGTAATTTTGGTTTTGAGAGAGGCATTCTTAGGGAAATAGGCCTTGCAGTGCTCATTTAGAGCTGGGCAGGATTGAGGTCCAGAGAGAGGAGGGAAAGGATATTTGGGTGGAGGGAAGGGCATTG
The DNA here is from genome assembly GCF_964165515.1 of Mesoplodon bidens. Classification (NCBI taxonomy): domain Eukaryota; kingdom Metazoa; phylum Chordata; class Mammalia; order Artiodactyla; family Ziphiidae; genus Mesoplodon; species Mesoplodon bidens. The sequence continues at coordinate 607,080 of NW_027672498.1, forward strand.
GCAGAGCCTCAGAGGCCTGCCGGTTCCTGGGGCCTGTGTGGGAATGGTGGGAAAGTTGGGCTGCAGTCAGCCTGTGGGTGGCATGGACGTTGGGTAGTGAGCGTGGCCGTCAGTTTATGGGTGCCCTCTGTAGAGTTGTCTGTAACTTGCTTCCTCCCTGAGGAAGTGTGACACGCTTCTGCTAGCTGCAGTGTCTTCCCCACAGCTGTGCTGTCCATTGAGGAGAAGGGGGCCTGCTCTGCCATGGCTTCCTTACTCCTCAGGGTATGGCGTGTGAGTTATTTTAATAATGTATCAATCTGCCTTTTCTTTCTTTTGTCACAATGCATTTGCTTTCTAAAGTGGTCTTGTTTTCAGGATAATAATTGGGTTTCCACAGGGAAAATCATAATGTATGAGGCAAATTACTGACTAAAGGCAAATTTCTGCCTTAAAAACATGAATCTCTAATTTGTTTCTAGTAGTTCTTCTTTTGTTTAAATTTTTGTTTTGTTAGTTATGTATAGAAACTTAAGGATAGTAATTTCTGCTCAGGTGGATAGTGGTACTGTTTAGCACAGCTCATTGGTCTTCTGAAACTTTTACAAATGCAGTCTGATTCATTCCAGCCAAGTTAATTATGAGGTACATATTTTTTCCCCTAATGGAGACAAATGTAAAAGACAGAGATACAGAAATCATCTCCAGTTTAGATTGAAGAAATTTTAGTTACTACTGTTTGTTCCTGCTATTTGATCAGAGTTTATTTTTATTTTTTGAAGTCTGTCTCTAATCAAATAAGATTTAATGTTTTAGAAGTAAAAGAGCACCATGACTAAATTAATAAGAAAAGTTAATTTAAGGACAAGAATTGATTTTTAAAAATATAAAAGTACATTTCATGACTTGATTTCAAGATGAGCTGGTGGTATCCTTATACTGCTGCAGAAGGAAGTCCACAGTGGGACGAGAATGATGCTTAAAAATCACCACCCTTATTATCTATGACTGAACATGTCTTAGTCCAGGCCAGTGTGCCTACCACCTCTGTGGTACACTGTTGATTTCATTTTTCTTCCAGTATTTACTTTTGGTCCTGGACCAATTATCTAGCTGTGATGGGATTCTCCAAAAGGATCCTACATTTTGTACTTAGTGAACTAGTGATTGTTCTGTTTGCAGACATTCTTTCTGAGGCTCTACTCTTGCCTCGAAAACCTACATTTGCAGAAAGGGAAATGTATAGGTTTTCCTTTTAAATGTATTTATTTTTATTTATATTTTATTTATTTTTGGCTGTGTTGGGTCTTCGTTTCTGTGCGAGGGCCTTCTCTAGTTGCGGCGAGCAGGGGCCACTCCTCATCGTGGTTCGTGGGCCTCTCACTGCCGTGGCGCCTCTTGTTGCGGAGCACAGGCTCCAGAAGCGCAGGCTCAGTAGTTGTGGCTCACGGGCTTAGTTGCACTGCAGCATGTGGGATCTTCCCGGACCAGGGCTCAAATCCGTGTCCCCTGCACTGGCAGGCGGATTCTTAACCACTGCCCCGCCCGTTATTCTTTTTTTTTTTAAATATTTCCTCATTTGTGTTTATGTGATGATGCCTTTATTTATTTTTTTATTATTGTTTATATTTGGCTGAGTTGAGTCTCTGTTGCTGCGCGCAGGCTTTCCCTAGTTGTGGCAAGTGGGGGCTACTCTTTGTTGTGGTGCGCGGACTTCTCATTGTGGTGGCTTCTCTTGTTGCGGAGCGTGGGCTCTAAGAGTGCGGGCTTCAGTAATTGCAGCACCTGGGCTCAGTATTTGCGGCACACAGGCCCTAGAGTGCGCGGGCTTCATTAGTTGCAGCGTGTGGCCTCAGTTGTTGTGGCTGGCGGGCTCTAGAGCGCAGGCTCAGTAGTTGTGATGTACGGGCTTACTTGCTCTGCGGCACGTGGGATCTTCCCGGACCAGGGCTGGAACCCGTGTCCCCTGCATTGGCAGACGGATTCTTAACTAGTGCACCACCAGGAAAGTCCCAGACTTTCCTTTTCTTAATGACAATTTTGAAGAGTCCTGGTTCACATATTTCATAGACTGTCCTTCAACTTGGCTTTGTGTGAGGTTCTCCTCATGACTGGAGTGGAGTTAGGGTTTTGGGGAAGGAGATGTTTACTTTTAATATTCGGTTTCAACTCTGTCTGTTGGCTTTTTATATAAGATATTCATTGCATTTAGTTATATATTTAAAATAGCAGGCTTGTAGACTATTATTTTAAAATCTGCTTGCTATTTTGTAATCTGCTTGGGTTGATGGTGGAATGTTTTTTTTTTTTTTTCAGTACGTGGGCCTCTCCCTGTTGTGGAGTCTCCCGTTACGGAGCACAGGCTCCCAACCCGCATGCTCACTGGCCATGGCTCACGGGCCTAGCCGCTCCGCGGCATGTGGGATCTTCCCGGACCGAGTCACAAACCCGTGTCCCCTGCATTGGCAGGCAGGCTCTCAACCACTGCTCCACCAGGGAAGCCCGGTACACTTTTGTTTTAATTATGCAGTTGGCTCTATTGTGTTGATTTACATTTTATTGGTAAATCTCAACTGCTTTGGATTATGATGTGTTTACAAGGCTACACAGATAATCTGGAAGGGAAAATGAAGTAATACAAATGACAGAAAAAGTTTTATAATAATAAAATTTTCTTGGCAAGCAGCAACCTTTTCTCAAAGTCAGTCTTTTAATATAATTTGCTTGCTTCATAAATATGGCTTTCTTGTTTGTTCTTATCTTTATTGATTAGTGAGCATGTTAGATGACTTGGAAGGAATCTCACTGTCTTCAAGAAATAATTTGGCATTATTGATCCGGAATGCTGACAATTCTCAAAAATGGGTCAGGAAAATCAAAGTAATAGATGGAAAAAAATCTCATTTTAGCTGTTGATACAACTTTTCTTAAATTTAGGGTGTGTTTTATAATGTATGTTACTAAAACAGATGGTGGAAGGTCCACCAAGATATTTATTTTATGTATTTAAAGCATTTTACTTTGCTGTATTGAATTCCATTCATTCTGGAATTTAGGAGAATTTACCTCTTTATGAAAGAGATTATTGAAAGTAGAAAATGATTGATGACCTTCGCTTCCAGTATTCTTCTCAATAGACTTAGTCTCTCTTCTAATGCTTCTTGTATACTCAGTAATTGTCTAAGGTTTAGAGAAAAATGCAGGTCTGGCTGAACATTAAGCACAGTACACTAAATAAAGCTATTTTACTCTGCAGAATATTTTACATGTGTGTCCCATAGATTCATCAGAGATTCTAGTTTTGGATAAAGGCAAGTACATTTAAGGACAATACAGCATCCCTGTCTGTGACATTGGCATTCGAATGAGAAGTGAATTTGGTTCAGGACGGTTCTTGGAATGCTTGGCATTGAGGTTATTTTAGGTCAACTCTTTGGGCAATTCAATTAGAGTATTTATTGAATGGTTTTCGTGAGCTGAATGGTTGTCATGTCATGTCATAGATGGTCTAAAACATGACTCTTATTTCTAAAATAGTTGTGTTGGTCAGATAAGGCATCTTACATGAAGTATTTAATCCAAGATAATGATGCATGAGTAAGAGGCAGATCATTCTCGAGGAAGTAATTTTGGTTTTGAGAGAGGCATTCTTAGGGAAATAGGCCTTGCAGTGCTCATTTAGAGCTGGACAGGATTGAGGTCCAGAGAGAGGAGGGAAAGGATATTTGGGTGGAGGGAAGGGCATTGGCAGAGCCTCAGAGGCCTGACGGTTCCTGGGGCCTGTGTGGGAATGGTGGGAAAGTTGGGCTGCAGTCAGCCTGTGGGTGGCCTGGACGTTGGGTAGTGAGCGTGGCCGTCAGTTTAGGGGTGCCCTCTGTAGAGTTGTCTGTAACTTGCTTCCTCCCTGAGGAAGTGTGACATGCTTCTGCTAGCTGCAGTGTCTTCCCCACAGCTGTGCTGTCCATTGAGGAGAAGGGGGCCTGCTCTGCCATGGCTTCCTTACTCCTCAGGGTATGGCGTGTGAGTTATTTTAATAATGTATCAATCTGCCTTTTCTTTCTTTTGTCACAATGCATTTGCTTTCTAAAGTGGTCTTGTTTTCAGGATAATAATTGGGTTTCCACAGGGAAAATCATAATGTATGAGGCAAATTACTGACTAAAGGCAAATTTCTGCCTTAAAAACATGAATCTCTAATTTGTTTCTAGTAGTTCTTCTTTTGTTTAAATTTTTGTTTGGTTAGTTATGTATAGAAACTTAAGGATAGTAATTTCTGCTCAGGTGGATAGTGGTACTGTTTAGCACAGCTCATTGGTCTTCTGAAACTTTTACAAATGCAGTCTGATTCATTCCAGCCAAGTTAATTATGAGGTACATATTTTTTTCCCCTAATGGAGACAAATGTAAAAGACAGAGATACAGAAATCATCTCCAGTTTAGATTGAAGAAATTTTAGTTACTACTGTTTGTTCCTGCTATTTGATCACAGTTTATTTTTATTTTTTGAAGTCTGTCTCTAATCAAATAAGATTTAATGTTTTAGAAGTAAAAGAGCACCATGACTCAATTAATAAGAAAAGTTAATTTAAGGACAAGAATTGATTTTTAAAAATATAAAAGTACATTTCATGACTTGATTTCAAGATGATCTGGTGGTATCCTTATACTGCTGCAGAAGGAAGTCCACAGTGGGACGAGAATGATGCTTAAAAATCACCACCCTTATTATCTATGACTGAACATGTCTTAGTCCAGGCCAGTGTGCCTACCACCTCTGTGGTACACTGTTGATTTCATTTTTCTTCCAGTATTTACTTTTGGTCCTGGACCAATTATCTAGCTGTGATGGGATTCTCCAAAAGGATCCTACATTTTGTACTTAGTGAACTAGTGATTGTTCTGTTTGCAGACATTCTTTCTGAGGCTCTACTCTTGCCTCGAAAACCTACATTTGCAGAAAGGGAAATGTATAGGTTTTCCTTTTAAATGTATTTATTTTTATTTATATTTTATTTATTTTTGGCTGTGTTGGGTCTTCGTTTCTGTGCGAGGGCCTTCTCTAGTTGCGGCGAGCAGGGGCCACTCCTCATCGTGGTTCGTGGGCCTCTCACTGCCGTGGCGCCTCTTGTTGCGGAGCACAGGCTCCAGAAGCGCAGGCTCAGTAGTTGTGGCTCACGGGCTTAGTTGCACTGCAGCATGTGGGATCTTCCCGGACCAGGGCTCAAATCCGTGTCCCCTGCACTGGCAGGCGGATTCTTAACCACTGCCCCGCCCGTTATTCTTTTTTTTTTTAAATATTTCCTCATTTGTGTTTATGTGATGATGCCTTTATTTATTTTTTTATTATTGTTTATATTTGGCTGAGTTGAGTCTCTGTTGCTGCGCGCAGGCTTTCCCTAGTTGTGGCAAGTGGGGGCTACTCTTTGTTGTGGTGCGCGGACTTCTCATTGTGGTGGCTTCTCTTGTTGCGGAGCGTGGGCTCTAAGAGTGCGGGCTTCAGTAATTGCAGCACCTGGGCTCAGTATTTGCGGCACACAGGCCCTAGAGTGCGCGGGCTTCATTAGTTGCAGCGTGTGGCCTCAGTTGTTGTGGCTGGCGGGCTCTAGAGCGCAGGCTCAGTAGTTGTGATGCACGGGCTTACTTGCTCTGCGGCACGTGGGGTCTTCCCGGACCAGGGCTGGAACCCGTGTCCCCTGCATTGGCAGACGGATTCTTAACTAGTGCACCACCAGGAAAGTCCCAGACTTTCCTTTTCTTAATGACAATTTTGAAGAGTCCTGGTTCACATATTTCATAGACTGTCCTTCAACTTGGCTTTGTGTGATGTTCTCCTCATGACTGGAGTGGAGTTAGGGTTTTGGGGAAGGAGATGTTTACTTTTAATATTCGGTTTCAACTCTGTCTCTTGGCTTTTTATATAAGATATTCAATGCATTTAGTTATATATTTAAAAAAGCAGGCTTGTAGACTATTATTTTAAAATCTGCTTGCTATTTTGTAATCTGCTTGGGTTGATGGTGGAATGTTTTTTTTTTTTTTCAGTACGTGGGCCTCTCCCTGTTGTGGAGTCTCCCGTTACGGAGCACAGGCTCCCAACCCGCATGCTCAGTGGCCATGGCTCACGGGCCTAGCCGCTCCGCGGCATGTGGGATCTTCCCGGACCGAGTCACAAACCCGTGTCCCCTGCATTGGCAGGCAGGCTCTCAACCACTGCTCCACCAGGGAAGCCCGGTACACTTTTGTTTTAATTATGCAGTTGGCTCTATTGTGTTGATTTACATTTTATTGGTAAATCTCAACTGCTTTGGATTATGATGTGTTTACAAGGCTACACAGATAATCTGGAAGGGAAAATGAAGTAATACAAATGACAGAAAAAGTTTTATAATAATAAAATTTTCTTGGCAAGCAGCAACCTTTTCTCAAAGTCAGTCTTTTAATATAATTTGCTTGCTTCATAAATATGGCTTTCTTGTTTGTTCTTATCTTTATTGATTAGTGAGCATGTTAGATGACTTGGAAGGAATCTCACTGTCTTCAAGAAATAATTTGGCATTATTGATCTGGAATGCTGACAATTCTCAAAAATGGGTCAGGAAAATAAAAGTTATAGATGGAAAAAAATCTCATTTTAGCTGTTGATACAACTTTTCTTAAATTTAGGGTGTGTTTTATAATTTACGTTACTAAAACAGATGGTGGAATGTCCACCAAGATATTTATTTTATGTATTTAAAGCATTTTACTTTGCTGTATTGAATTCCATTCATTCTGGAATTTAGGAGAATTTACCTCTTTATGAAAGAGATTATTGAAAGTAGAAAATGATTGATGACCTTCGCTTCCAGTATTCTTCTCAATAGACTTAGTCTCTCTTCTAATGCTTCTTGTATACTCAGTAATTGTCTAAGGTTTAGAGAAAAATGCAGGTCTGGCTGAACATTAAGCACAGTACACTAAATAAAGCTATTTTACTCTGCAGAATATTTTACATGTGTGTCCCATAGATTCATCAGAGATTCTAGTTTTGGATAAAGGCAAGTACATTTAAGGACAATACAGCATCCCTGTCTGTGACATTGGCATTCGAATGAGAAGTGAATTTGGTTCAGGACGGTTCTTGGAATGCTTGGCATTGAGGTTATTTTAGGTCAACTCTTTGGGCAATTCAATTAGAGTATTTATTGAATGGTTTTCGTGAGCTGAATGGTTGTCATGTCATGTCATAGATGGTCTAAAACATGACTCTTATTTCTAAAATAGTTGTGTTGGTCAGATAAGGCATCTTACATGAAGTATTTAATCCAAGATAATGATGCATGAGTAAGAGGCAGATCATTCTCGAGGAAGTAATTTTGGTTTTGAGAGAGGCATTCTTAGGGAAATAGGCCTTGCAGTGCTCATTTAGAGCTGGACAGGATTGAGGTCCAGAGAGAGGAGGGAAAGGATATTTGGGTGGAGGGAAGGGCATTGGCAGAGCCTCAGAGGCCTGACGGTTCCTGGGGCCTGTGTGGGAATGGTGGGAAAGTTGGGCTGCAGTCAGCCTGTGGGTGGCCTGGACGTTGGGTAGTGAGCGTGGCCGTCAGTTTAGGGGTGCCCTCTGTAGAGTTGTCTGTAACTTGCTTCCTCCCTGAGGAAGTGTGACATGCTTCTGCTAGCTGCAGTGTCTTCCCCACAGCTGTGCTGTCCATTGAGGAGAAGGGGGCCTGCTCTGCCATGGCTTCCTTACTCCTCAGGGTATGGCGTGTGAGTTATTTTAATAATGTATCAATCTGCCTTTTCTTTCTTTTGTCACAATGCATTTGCTTTCTAAAGTGGTCTTGTTTTCAGGATAATAATTGGGTTTCCACAGGGAAAATCATAATGTATGAGGCAAATTACTGACTAAAGGCAAATTTCTGCCTTAAAAACATGAATCTCTAATTTGTTTCTAGTAGTTCTTCTTTTGTTTAAATTTTTGTTTGGTTAGTTATGTATAGAAACTTAAGGATAGTAATTTCTGCTCAGGTGGATAGTGGTACTGTTTAGCACAGCTCATTGGTCTTCTGAAACTTTTACAAATGCAGTCTGATTCATTCCAGCCAAGTTAATTATGAGGTACATATTTTTTTCCCCTAATGGAGACAAATGTAAAAGACAGAGATACAGAAATCATCTCCAGTTTAGATTGAAGAAATTTTAGTTACTACTGTTTGTTCCTGCTATTTGATCACAGTTTATTTTTATTTTTTGAAGTCTGTCTCTAATCAAATAAGATTTAATGTTTTAGAAGTAAAAGAGCACCATGACTCAATTAATAAGAAAAGTTAATTTAAGGACAAGAATTGATTTTTAAAAATATAAAAGTACATTTCATGACTTGATTTCAAGATGATCTGGTGGTATCCTTATACTGCTGCAGAAGGAAGTCCACAGTGGGACGAGAATGATGCTTAAAAATCACCACCCTTATTATCTATGACTGAACATGTCTTAGTCCAGGCCAGTGTGCCTACCACCTCTGTGGTACACTGTTGATTTCATTTTTCTTCCAGTATTTACTTTTGGTCCTGGACCAATTATCTAGCTGTGATGGGATTCTCCAAAAGGATCCTACATTTTGTACTTAGTGAACTAGTGATTGTTCTGTTTGCAGACATTCTTTCTGAGGCTCTACTCTTGCCTCGAAAACCTACATTTGCAGAAAGGGAAATGTATAGGTTTTCCTTTTAAATGTATTTATTTTTATTTATATTTTATTTATTTTTGGCTGTGTTGGGTCTTCGTTTCTGTGCGAGGGCCTTCTCTAGTTGCGGCGAGCAGGGGCCACTCCTCATCGTGGTTCGTGGGCCTCTCACTGCCGTGGCGCCTCTTGTTGCGGAGCACAGGCTCCAGAAGCGCAGGCTCAGTAGTTGTGGCTCACGGGCTTAGTTGCACTGCAGCATGTGGGATCTTCCCGGACCAGGGCTCAAATCCGTGTCCCCTGCACTGGCAGGCGGATTCTTAACCACTGCCCCGCCCGTTATTCTTTTTTTTTTTAAATATTTCCTCATTTGTGTTTATGTGATGATGCCTTTATTTATTTTTTTATTATTGTTTATATTTGGCTGAGTTGAGTCTCTGTTGCTGCGCGCAGGCTTTCCCTAGTTGTGGCAAGTGGGGGCTACTCTTTGTTGTGGTGCGCGGACTTCTCATTGTGGTGGCTTCTCTTGTTGCGGAGCGTGGGCTCTAAGAGTGCGGGCTTCAGTAATTGCAGCACCTGGGCTCAGTATTTGCGGCACACAGTCCCTAGAGTGCGCGGGCTTCATTAGTTGCAGCGTGTGGCCTCAGTTGTTGTGGCTGGCGGGCTCTAGAGCGCAGGCTCAGTAGTTGTGATGTACGGGCTTACTTGCTCTGCGGCACGTGGGATCTTCCCGGACCAGGGCTGGAACCCGTGTCCCCTGCATTGGCAGACGGATTCTTAACTAGTGCACCACCAGGAAAGTCCCAGACTTTCCTTTTGTTAATGACAATTTTGAAGAGTCCTGGTTCACATATTTCATAGACTGTCCTTCAACTTGGCTTTGTGTGATGTTCTCCTCATGACTGGAGTGGAGTTAGGGTTTGGGGGAAGGAGATGTTTACTTTTAATATTCGGTTTCAACTCTGTCTCTTGGCTTTTTATATAAGATATTCAATGCATTTAGTTATATATTTAAAAAAGCAGGCTTGTAGACTATTATTTTAAAATCTGCTTGCTATTTTGTAATCTGCTTGGGTTGATGGTGGAATGTTTTTTTTTTTTTTTCAGTACGTGGGCCTCTCCCTGTTGTGGAGTCTCCCGTTACGGAGCACAGGCTCCCGACCCGCATGCTCAGTGGCCATGGCTCACGGGCCTAGCCGCTCCGCGGCATGAGGGAACTTCCCGGACCGAGTCACGAACCCGTGTCCCCTGCATTGGCAGGCAGGCTCTCAACCACTGCTCCACCAGGGAAGCCCGGTACACTTTTGTTTTAATTATGCAGTTGGCTCTATTGTGTTGATTTACATTTTATTGGTAAATCTCAACTGCTTTGGATTATGATGTGTTTACAAGGCTACACAGATAATCTGAAAGGGTAAATGAAGTAATACAAATGACAGAAAATATTTTATAATAATAAAATTTTCTTCGCAAGCAGCAACCTTTTCACAAAGTCAGTCTTTTAATATAATTTGCTTGCTTCATAAATATGGCTTTCTTGTTTGTTCTTATCTTTATTGATTAGTGAGCATGTTAGATGACTTGGGAGGAATCTCACTGTCTTCAAGAAATAATTTAGCATTATTGATCCGGAATGCTGACAATTCTCAAAAATGGGTCAGGAAAATCAAAGTAATAGATGGAAAAAAATCTCAATTTCAGCTGTTGATATAACTTTTCTTAAATTTAGGGTGTTTTTTATAATTTACGTTACTAAAACAGATGGTGGAAGGTCCACCAAGATATTTATTTTATGTATTTAAAGCATTTTACTTTGCTGTATTGAATTCCATTCATTCTGGAATTTAGGAGAATTTACCTCTTTATGAAAGAGATTATTGAAAGTAGAAAATGATTGATGACCTTCGCTTCCAGTATTCTTCTCAATAGACTTAGTCTCTCTTCTAATGCTTCTTGCATACTAAGTAATTGTATAAGGTTTAGAGAAAAATGCAGGTCTGGCTGAATATTAAGCACAGTACACTAAATAAAGCTTTTTTACTTTGCAGAATATTTTACATGTGTGTCCCATAGATTCATCAGAGATTCTAGTTTTGGATAAAGGCAAGTACATTTAAGGACAATACAGCACCCCTGTCTGTGACATTGGCATTCGAATGAGAAGTGAATTTGGTTCAGGACGGTTCTTGGAATGCTTGGCATTTAGGTTATTTTAGGTCAACTCTTTGGGCAATTCAATTAGAGTATTTATTGAATGGTTTTCGTGAGCTGAATGGTTGTCATGTCATGTCATAGATGGTCTAAAACATGACTCTTATTTCTAAAGTAGTTGTGTTGGTCAGATAAGGCATCTTACATGAAGTATTTAATCCAAGATAATGATGCATGAGTAAGAGGCAGATCATTCTCGAGGAAGTAATTTTGGTTTTGAGAGAGGCATTCTTAGGGAAATAGGCCTTGCAGTGCTCATTTAGAGCTGGGCAGGATTGAGGTCCAGAGAGAGGAGGGAAAGGATATTTGGGTGGAGGGAAGGGCATTGGCAGAGCCTCAGAGGCCTGACGGTTCCTGGGGCCTGTGTGGGAATGGTGGGAAAGTTGGGCTGCAGTCAGCCTGTGGGTGGCCTGGACGTTGGGTAATGAGCGTGGCCGTCAGTTTATGGGTGCCCTCTGTAGAGTTGTCTGTAACTTGCTTCCTCCCTGAGGAAGTGTGACACGCTTCTGCTAGCTGCAGTGTCTTCCCCACAGCTGTGCTGTCCATTGAGGAGAAGGGGGCCTGCTCTGCCATGGCTTCCTTACTCCTCAGGGTATGGCGTGTGAGTTATTTTAATAATGTATCAATCTGCCTTTTCTTTCTTTTGTCACAATGCATTTGCATTCTAAAGTGGTCTTGTTTTCAGGATAATAATTGGGTTTCCACAGGGAAAATCATAATGTATGAGGCAAATTACTGACTAAAGGCAAATTTCTGACTTAAAAACATGAATCTCTAATTTGTTTCTAGTAGTTCTTCTTTTGTTTAAATTTTTGTTTTGTTAGTTATGTATAAAAACTTAAGGATAGTAATTTCTGCTCAGGTGGATAGTGGTACTGTTTAGCACAGCTCATTGGTCTTCTGAAACTTTTACAAATGCAGTCTGATTCATTCCAGCCAAGTTAATTATGAGGTACATATTTTTTTCCCCTAATGGAGACAAATGTAAAAGACAGAGATACAGAAATCATCTCCAGTTTAGATTGAAGAACTTTTAGTTACTACTGTTTGTTCCTGCTATTTGATCACAGTTTATTTTTATTTTTTGAAGTCTGTCTCTAATCAAATAAGATTTAATGTTTTAGAAGTAAAAGAGCACCATGACTCAATTAATAAGAAAAGTTAATTTAAGGACAAGAATTGATTTTTAAAAATATAAAAGTACATTTCATGACTTGATTTCAAGATGATCTGGTGGTATCCTTATACTGCTGCAGAAGGAAGTCCACAGTGGGACGAGAATGATGCTTAAAAATCACCACCCTTATTATCTATGACTGAACATGTCTTAGTCCAGGCCAGTGTGCCTACCACCTCTGTGGTACACTGTTGATTTCATTTTTCTTCCAGTATTTACTTTTGGTCCTGGACCAATTATCTAGCTGTGATGGGATTCTCCAAAAGGATCCTACATTTTGTACTTAGTGAACTAGTGATTGTTCTGTTTGCAGACATTCTTTCTGAGGCTCTACTCTTGCCTCGAAAACCTACATTTGCAGAAAGGGAAATGTATAGGTTTTCCTTTTAAATGTATTTATTTTTATTTATATTTTATTTATTTTTGGCTGTGTTGGGTCTTCGTTTCTGTGCGAGGGCCTTCTCTAGTTGCGGCGAGCAGGGGCCACTCCTCATCGTGGTTCGTGGGCCTCTCACTGCCGTGGCGCCTCTTGTTGCGGAGCACAGGCTCCAGAAGCGCAGGCTCAGTAGTTGTGGCTCACGGGCTTAGTTGCACTGCAGCATGTGGGATCTTCCCGGACCAGGGCTCAAATCCGTGTCCCCTGCACTGGCAGGCGGATTCTTAACCACTGCCCCGCCCGTTATTCTTTTTTTTTTAAAATATTTCCTCATTTGTGTTTATGTGATGATGCCTTTATTTATTTTTTTATTATTGTTTATATTTGGCTGAGTTGAGTCTCTGTTGCTGCGCGCAGGCTTTCCCTAGTTGTGGCAAGTGGGGGCTACTCTTTGTTGTGGTGCGCGGACTTCTCATTGTGGTGGCTTCTCTTGTTGCAGAGCGTGGGCTCTAAGAGTGCGGGCTTCAGTAATTGCAGCACCTGGGCTCAGTATTTGCGGCACACAGGCCCTAGAGTGCGCGGGCTTCATTAGTTGCAGCGTGTGGCCTCAGTTGTTGTGGCTGGCGGGCTCTAGAGCGCAGGCTCAGTAGTTGTGATGTACGGGCTTACTTGCTCTGCGGCACGTGGGATCTTCCCGGACCAGGGCTGGAACCCGTGTCCCCTGCATTGGCAGACGGATTCTTAACTAGTGCACCACCAGGAAAGTCCCAGACTTTCCTTTTCTTAATGACAATTTTGAAGAGTCCTGGTTCACATATTTCATAGACTCTCCTTCAACTTGGCTTTGTGTGAGGTTCTCCTCATGACTGGAGTGGAGTTAGGGTTTTGGGGAAGGAGATGTTTACTTTTAATATTCGGTTTCAACTCTGTCTCTTGGCTTTTTATATAAGATATTCAATGCATTTAGTTATATATTTAAAAAAGCAGGCTTGTAGACTATTATTTTAAAATCTGCTTGCTATTTTGTAATCTGCTTGGGTTGATGGTGGAATGTTTTTTTTTTTTTTTCAGTACGTGGGCCTCTCCCTGTTGTGGAGTCTCCCGTTACGGAGCACAGGCTCCCAACCCGCATGCTCAGTGGCCATGGCTCACGGGCCTAGCCGCTCCGCGGCATGTGGGATCTTCCCGGACCGAGTCACAAACCCGTGTCCCCTGCATTGGCAGGCAGGCTCTCAACCACTGCTCCACCAGGGAAGCCCGGTACACTTTTGTTTTAATTATGCAGTTGGCTCTATTGTGTTGATTTACATTTTATTGGTAAATCTCAACTGCTTTGGATTATGATGTGTTTACAAGGCTACACAGATAATCTGGAAGGGAAAATGAAGTAATACAAATGACAGAAAAAGTTTTATAATAATAAAATTTTCTTGGCAAGCAGCAACCTTTTCTCAAAGTCAGTCTTTTAATATAATTTGCTTGCTTCATAAATATGGCTTTGTTGTTTGTTCTTATCTTTATTGATTAGTGAGCATGTTAGATGACTTGGAAGGAATCTCACTGCCTTCAAGAAATAATGTGGCATTATTGATCCGGAATGCTGACAATTCTCAAAAATGGGTCAGGAAAATCAAAGTAATAGATGGAAAAAAATCTCATTTTAGCTGTTGATACAACTTTTCTTAAATTTAGGGTGTGTTTTATAATTTACGTTACTAAAACAGATGGTGGAAGGTCCACCAAGATATTTATTTTATGTATTTAAAGCATTTTACTTTGCTGTATTGAATTCCATTCATTCTGGAATTTAGGAGAATTTACCTCTTTATGAAAGAGATTATTGAAAGTAGAAAATGATTGATGACCTTCGCTTCCAGTATTCTTCTCAATAGACTTAGTCTCTCTTCTAATGCTTCTTGTATACTCAGTAATTGTATAAGGTTTAGAGAAAAATGCAGGTCTGGCTGAACATTAAGCACAGTACACTAAATAAAGCTTTTTTACTCTGCAGAATATTTTACATGTGTGTCCCATAGATTCATAAGAGATTCTAGTTTTGGATAAAGGCAAGTACATTTAAGGACAATACAGCATCCCTGTCTGTGACATTGGCATTCGAATGAGAAGTGAATTTGGTTCAGGACGGTTCTTGGAATGCTTGGCATTTAGGTTATTTTAGGTCAACTCTTTGGGCAATTCAATTAGAGTATTTATTGAATGGTTTTCGTGAGCTGAATGGTTGTCATGTCATGTCATAGATGGTCTAAAACATGACTCTTATTTCTAAAATAGTTGTGTTGGTCAGATAAGGCATCTTACATGAAGTATTTAATCCAAGATAATGATGCATGAGTAAGAGGCAGATCATTCTCGAGGAAGTAATTTTGGTTTTGAGAGAGGCATTCTTAGGGAAATAGGCCTTGCAGTGCTCATTTAGAGCTGGGCAGGATTGAGGTCCAGAGAGAGGAGGGAAAGGATATTTGGGTGGAGGGAAGGGCATTGGCAGAGCCTCAGAGGCATGACGGTTCCTGGGTCCTGTGTGGGAATGGTGGGAAAGTTGGGCTGCAGTCAGCCTGTGGGTGGCCTGGACGTTGGGTAGTGAGCGTGGCCGTCAGTTTATGGGTGCCCTCTGTAGAGTTGTCTGTAACTTGCTTCCTCCCTGAGGAAGTGTGACACGCTTCTGCTAGCTGCAGTGTCTTCCCCACAGCTGTGCTGTCCATTGAGGAGAAGGGGGCCTGCTCTGCCATGGCTTCCTTACTCCTCAGGGTATGGCGTGTGAGTTATTTTAATAATGTATCAATCTGCCTTTTCTTTCTTTTGTCACAATGCATTTGCATTCTAAAGTGGTCTTGTTTTCAGGATAATAATTGGGTTTCCACAGGGAAAATCATAATGTATGAGGCAAATTACTGACTAAA
Organism: Mesoplodon bidens; assembly: GCF_964165515.1. Taxonomy (NCBI): domain Eukaryota; kingdom Metazoa; phylum Chordata; class Mammalia; order Artiodactyla; family Ziphiidae; genus Mesoplodon; species Mesoplodon bidens. The sequence goes on from NW_027672498.1 coordinate 622,403, forward strand.
GGCAAATTTCTGCCTTAAAAACATGAATCTCTAATTTGTTTCTAGTAGTTCTTCTTTTGTTTAAATTTTTGTTTGGTTAGTTATGTATAGAAACTTAAGGATAGTAATTTCTGCTCAGGTGGATAGTGGTACTGTTTAGCACAGCTCATTGGTCTTCTGAAACTTTTACAAATGCAGTCTGATTCATTCCAGCCAAGTTAATTATGAGGTACATATTTTTTTCCCCTAATGGAGACAAATGTAAAAGACAGAGATACAGAAATCATCTCCAGTTTAGATTGAAGAAATTTTAGTTACTACTGTTTGTTCCTGCTATTTGATCACAGTTTATTTTTATTTTTTGAAGTCTGTCTCTAATCAAATAAGATTTAATGTTTTAGAAGTAAAAGAGCACCATGACTCAATTAATAAGAAAAGTTAATTTAAGGACAAGAATTGATTTTTAAAAATATAAAAGTACATTTCATGACTTGATTTCAAGATGATCTGGTGGTATCCTTATACTGCTGCAGAAGGAAGTCCACAGTGGGACGAGAATGATGCTTAAAAATCACCACCCTTATTATCTATGACTGAACATGTCTTAGTCCAGGCCAGTGTGCCTACCACCTCTGTGGTACACTGTTGATTTCATTTTTCTTCCAGTATTTACTTTTGGTCCTGGACCAATTATCTAGCTGTGATGGGATTCTCCAAAAGGATCCTACATTTTGTACTTAGTGAACTAGTGATTGTTCTGTTTGCAGACATTCTTTCTGAGGCTCTACTCTTGCCTCGAAAACCTACATTTGCAGAAAGGGAAATGTATAGGTTTTCCTTTTAAATGTATTTATTTTTATTTATATTTTATTTATTTTTGGCTGTGTTGGGTCTTCGTTTCTGTGCGAGGGCCTTCTCTAGTTGCGGCGAGCAGGGGCCACTCCTCATCGTGGTTCGTGGGCCTCTCACTGCCGTGGCGCCTCTTGTTGCGGAGCACAGGCTCCAGAAGCGCAGGCTCAGTAGTTGTGGCTCACGGGCTTAGTTGCACTGCAGCATGTGGGATCTTCCCGGACCAGGGCTCAAATCCGTGTCCCCTGCACTGGCAGGCGGATTCTTAACCACTGCCCCGCCCGTTATTCTTTTTTTTTTTAAATATTTCCTCATTTGTGTTTATGTGATGATGCCTTTATTTATTTTTTTATTATTGTTTATATTTGGCTGAGTTGAGTCTCTGTTGCTGCGCGCAGGCTTTCCCTAGTTGTGGCAAGTGGGGGCTACTCTTTGTTGTGGTGCGCGGACTTCTCATTGTGGTGGCTTCTCTTGTTGCGGAGCGTGGGCTCTAAGAGTGCGGGCTTCAGTAATTGCAGCACCTGGGCTCAGTATTTGCGGCACACAGGCCCTAGAGTGCGCGGGCTTCATTAGTTGCAGCGTGTGGCCTCAGTTGTTGTGGCTGGCGGGCTCTAGAGCGCAGGCTCAGTAGTTGTGATGTACGGGCTTACTTGCTCTGCGGCACGTGGGATCTTCCCGGACCAGGGCTGGAACCCGTGTCCCCTGCATTGGCAGACGGATTCTTAACTAGTGCACCACCAGGAAAGTCCCAGACTTTCCTTTTCTTAATGACAATTTTGAAGAGTCCTGGTTCACATATTTCATAGACTGTCCTTCAACTTGGCTTTGTGTGATGTTCTCCTCATGACTGGAGTGGAGTTAGGGTTTGGGGGAAGGAGATGTTTACTTTTAATATTCGGTTTCAACTCTGTCTGTTGGCTTTTTATATAAGATATTCAATGCATTTAGTTATATATTTAAAAAAGCAGGCTTGTAGACTATTATTTTAAAATCTGCTTGCTATTTTGTAATCTGCTTGGGTTGATGGTGGAATGTTTTTTTTTTTTTTTTCAGTACGTGGGCCTCTCCCTGTTGTGGAGTCTCCCGTTACGGAGCACAGGCTCCCAACCCGCATGCTCAGTGGCCATGGCTCACGGGCCTAGCCGCTCCGCGGCATGTGGGATCTTCCCGGACCGAGTCACGAACCCGTGTCCCCTGCATTGGCAGGCAGGCTCTCAACCACTGCTCCACCAGGGAAGCCCGGTACACTTTTGTTTTAATTATGCAGTTGGCTCTATTGTGTTGATTTACATTTTATTGGTACATCTCAACTGCTTTGGATTATGATGTGTTTACAAGGCTACACAGATAATCTGGAAGGGAAAATGAAGTAATACAAATGACAGAAAATATTTTATAATAATAAAATTTTCTTCGCAAGCAGCAACCTTTTCACAAAGTCAGTCTTTTAATATAATTTGCTTGCTTCATAAATATGGCTTTCTTGTTTGTTCTTATCTTTATTGATTAGTGAGCATGTTAGATGACTTGGGAGGAATCTCACTGTCTTCAAGAAATAATTTAGCATTATTGATCCGGAATGCTGACAATTCTCAAAAATGGGTCAGGAAAATCAAAGTAATAGATGGATAAAAATCTCAATTTCAGCTGTTGATATAACTTTTCTTAAATTTAGGGTGTTTTTTATAATTTACGTTACGAAAACAGATGTTGGAAGGTCCACCAAGATATTTATTTTATGTATTTAAAGCATTTTACTTTGCTGTATTGAATTCCATTCATTCTGGAATTTAGGAGAATTTACCTCTTTATGAAAGAGATTATTGAAAGTAGAAAATGATTGATGACCTTCGCTTCCAGTATTCTTCTCAATAGACTTAGTCTCTCTTCTAATGCTTCTTGCATACTAAGTAATTGTATAAGGTTTAGAGAAAAATGCAGGTCTGGCTGAATATTAAGCACAGTACACTAAATAAAGCTTTTTTACTTTGCAGAATATTTTACATGTGTGTCCCATAGATTCATCAGAGATTCTAGTTTTGGATAAAGGCAAGTACATTTAAGGACAATACAGCACCCCTGTCTGTGACATTGGCATTCGAATGAGAAGTGAATTTGGTTCAGGACGGTTCTTGGAATGCTTGGCATTTAGGTTATTTTAGGTCAACTCTTTGGGCAATTCAATTAGAGTATTTATTGAATGGTTTTCGTGAGCTGAATGGTTGTCATGTCATGTCATAGATGGTCTAAAACATGACTCTTATTTCTAAAATAGTTGTGTTGGTCAGATAAGGCATCTTACATGAAGTATTTAATCCAAGATAATGATGCATGAGTAAGAGGCAGATCATTCTCGAGGAAGTAATTTTGGTTTTGAGAGAGGCATTCTTAGGGAAATAGGCCTTGCAGTGCTCATTTAGAGCTGGGCAGGATTGAGGTGCAGAGAGAGGAGGGAAAGGATATTTTGGTGGAGGGAAGGGCATTGGCAGAGCCTCAGAGGCCTGACGGTTCCTGGGGCCTGTGTGGGAATGGTGGGAAAGTTGGGCTGCAGTCAGCCTGTGGGTGGCCTGGACGTTGGGTAATGAGCGTGGCCGTCAGTTTATGGGTGCCCTCTGTAGAGTTGTCTGTAACTTGCTTCCTCCCTGAGGAAGTGTGACACGCTTCTGCTAGCTGCAGTGTCTTCCCCACAGCTGTGCTGTCCATTGAGGAGAAGGGGGCCTGCTCTGCCATGGCTTCCTTACTCCTCAGGGTATGGCGTGTGAGTTATTTTAATAATGTATCAATCTGCCTTTTCTTTCTTTTGTCACAATGCATTTGCTTTCTAAAGTGGTCTTGTTTTCAGGATAATAATTGGGTTTCCACAGGGAAAATCATAATGTATGAGGCAAATTACTGACTAAAGGCAAATTTCTGACTTAAAAACATGAATCTCTAATTTGTTTCTAGTAGTTCTTCTTTTGTTTAAATTTTTGTTTTGTTAGTTATGTATAGAAACTTAAGGATAGTAATTTCTGCTCAGGTGGATAGTGGTACTGTTTAGCACAGCTCATTGGTCTTCTGAAACTTTTACAAATGCAGTCTGATTCATTCCAGCCAAGTTAATTATGAGGTACATATTTTTTTCCCCTAATGGAGACAAATGTAAAAGACAGAGATACAGAAATCATCTCCAGTTTAGATTGAAGAAATTTTAGTTACTACTGTTTGTTCCTGCTATTTGATCACAGTTTATTTTTATTTTTTGAAGTCTGTCTCTAATCAAATAAGATTTAATGTTTTAGAAGTAAAAGAGCACCATGACTCAATTAATAAGAAAAGTTAATTTAAGGACAAGAATTGATTTTTAAAAATATAAAAGTACATTTCATGACATGATTTCAAGATGATCTGGTGGTATCCTTATACTGCTGCAGAAGGAAGTCCACAGTGGGACGAGAATGATGCTTAAAAATCACCACCCTTATTATCTATGACTGAACATGTCTTAGTCCAGGCCAGTGTGCCTACCACCTCTGTGGTACACTGTTGATTTCATTTTTCTTCCAGTATTTACTTTTGGTCCTGGACCAATTATCTAGCTGTGATGGGATTCTCCAAATGTATCCTACATTTTGTGCTTAGTGAACTAGTGATTGTTCTGTTTGCAGACATTCTTTCTGAGGCTCTACTCTTGCCTCGAAAACCTACATTTGCAGAAAGGGAAATGTATAGGTTTTCCTTTTAAATGTATTTATTTTTATTTATATTTTATTTATTTTTGGCTGTGTTGGGTCTTCGTTTCTGTGCGAGGGCCTTCTGTAGTTGCGGCGAGCAGGGGCCACTCCTCATCGTGGTTCGTGGGCCTCTCACTGCCGTGGCGCCTCTTGTTGCGGAGCACAGGCTCCAGAAGCGCAGGCTCAGTAGTTGTGGCTCACGGGCTTAGTTGCACTGCAGCATGTGGGATCTTCCCGGACCAGGGCTCAAATCCGTGTCCCCTGCACTGGCAGGCGGATTCTTAACCACTGCCCCGCCCGTTATTCTTTTTTTTTTTAAATATTTCCTCATTTGTGTTTATGTGATGATGCCTTTATTTATTTTTTTATTATTGTTTATATTTGGCTGAGTTGAGTCTCTGTTGCTGCGCGCAGGCTTTCCCTAGTTGTGGCAAGTGGGGGCTACTCTTTGTTGTGGTGCGCGGACTTCTCATTGTGGTGGCTTCTCTTGTTGCGGAGCGTGGGCTCTAAGAGTGCGGGCTTCAGTAATTGCAGCACCTGGGCTCAGTATTTGCGGCACACAGGCCCTAGAGTGCGCGGGCTTCATTAGTTGCAGCGTGTGGCCTCAGTTGTTGTGGCTGGCGGGCTCTAGAGTGCAGGCTCAGTAGTTGTGATGTACGGGCTTACTTGCTCTGCGGCACGTGGGATCTTCCCGGACCAGGGCTGGAACCCGTGTCCCCTGCATTGGCAGACGGATTCTTAACTAGTGCACCACCAGGAAAGTCCCAGACTTTCCTTTTCTTAACGACAATTTTGAAGAGTCCTGGTTCACATATTTCATAGACTGTCCTTCAACTTGGCTTTGTGTGAGGTTCTCCTCATGACTGGAGTGGAGTTAGGGTTTTGGGGAAGGAGATGTTTACTTTTAATATTCGGTTTCAACTCTGTCTCTTGGCTTTTTATATAAGATATTCAATGCATTTAGTTATATATTTAAAAAAGCAGGCTTGTAGACTATTATTTTAAAATCTGCTTGCTATTTTGTAATCTGCTTGGGTTGATGGTGGAATGTTTTTTTTTTTTTTCAGTACGTGGGCCTCTCCCTGTTGTGGAGTCTCCCGTTACGGAGCACAGGCTCCCAACCCGCATGCTCAGTGGCCATGGCTCACGGGCCTAGCCGCTCCGCGGCATGTGGGATCTTCCCGGACCGAGTCACAAACCCGTGTCCCCTGCATTGGCAGGCAGGCTCTCAACCACTGCTCCACCAGGGAAGCCCGGTACACTTTTGTTTTAATTATGCAGTTGGCTCTATTGTGTTGATTTACATTTTATTGGTAAATCTCAACTGCTTTGGATTATGATGTGTTTACAAGGCTACACAGATAATCTGGAAGGGAAAATGAAGTAATACAAATGACAGAAAAAGTTTTATAATAATAAAATTTTCTTGGCAAGCAGCAACCTTTTCTCAAAGTCAGTCTTTTAATATAATTTGCTTGCTTCATAAATATGGCTTTGTTGTTTGTTCTTATCTTTATTGATTAGTGAGCATGTTAGATGACTTGGAAGGAATCTCACTGTCTTCAAGAAATAATTTGGCATTATTGATCTGGAATGCTGACAATTCTCAAAAATGGGTCAGGAAAATAAAAGTTATAGATGCAAAAAAATCTCATTTTAGCTGTTGATACAACTTTTCTTAAATTTAGGGTGTGTTTTATAATTTACGTTACTAAAACAGATGGTGGAATGTCCACCAAGATATTTATTTTATGTATTTAAAGCATTTTACTTTGCTGTATTGAATTCCATTCATTCTGGAATTTAGGAGAATTTACCTCTTTATGAAAGAGATTATTGAAAGTAGAAAATGATTGATGACCTTCGCTTCCAGTATTCTTCTCAATAGACTTAGTCTCTCTTCTAATGCTTCTTGTATACTCAGTAATTGTCTAAGGTTTCGAGAAAAATGCAGGTCTGGCTGAACATTAAGCACAGTACACTAAATAAAGCTTTTTTACTCTGCAGAATATTTTACATGTGTGTCCCATAGATTCATCAGAGATTCTAGTTTTGGATAAAGGCAAGTACATTTAAGGACAATACAGCATCCCTGTCTGTGACATTGGCATTCGAATGAGAAGTGAATTTGGTTCAGGACGGTTCTTGGAATGCTTGGCATTGAGGTTATTTTAGGTCAACTCTTTGGGCAATTCAATTAGAGTATTTATTGAATGGTTTTCGTGAGCTGAATGGTTGTCATGTCATGTCATAGATGGTCTAAAACATGACTCTTATTTCTAAAATAGTTGTGTTGGTCAGATAAGGCATCTTACATGAAGTATTTAATCCAAGATAATGATGCATGAGTAAGAGGCAGATCATTCTCGAGGAAGTAATTTTGGTTTTGAGAGAGGCATTCTTAGGGAAATAGGCCTTGCAGTGCTCATTTAGAGCTGGGCAGGATTGAGGTCCAGAGAGAGGAGGGAAAGGATATTTGGGTGGAGGGAAGGGCATTGGCAGAGCCTCAGAGGCCTGACGGTTCCTGGGGCCTGTGTGGGAATGGTGGGAAAGTTGGGCTGCAGTCAGCCTGTGGGTGGCCTGGACGTTGGGTAGTGAGCGTGGCCGTCAGTTTAGGGGTGCCCTCTGTAGAGTTGTCTGTAACTTGCTTCCTCCCTGAGGAAGTGTGACATGCTTCTGCTAGCTGCAGTGTCTTCCCCACAGCTGTGCTGTCCATTGAGGAGAAGGGGGCCTGCTCTGCCATGGCTTCCTTACTCCTCAGGGTATGGCGTGTGAGTTATTTTAATAATGTATCAATCTGCCTTTTCTTTCTTTTGTCACAATGCATTTGCTTTCTAAAGTGGTCTTGTTTTCAGGATAATAATTGGGTTTCCACAGGGAAAATCATAATGTATGAGGCAAATTACTGACTAAAGGCAAATTTCTGACTTAAAAACATGAATCTCTAATTTGTTTCTAGTAGTTCTTCTTTTGTTTAAATTTTTGTTTGGTTAGTTATGTATAGAAACTTAAGGATAGTAATTTCTGCTCAGGTGGATAGTGGTACTGTTTAGCACAGCTCATTGGTCTTCTGAAACTTTTACAAATGCAGTCTGATTCATTCCAGCCAAGTTAATTATGAGGTACATATTTTTTTCCCCTAATGGAGACAAATGTAAAAGACAGAGATACAGAAATCATCTCCAGTTTAGACTGAAGAAATTTTAGTTACTACTGTTTGTTCCTGCTATTTGATCACAGTTTATTTTTATTTTTTGAAGTCTGTCTCTAATCAAATAAGATTTAATGTTTTAGAAGTAAAAGAGCACCATGACTCAATTAATAAGAAAAGTTAATTTAAGGACAAGAATTGATTTTTAAAAATATAAAAGTACATTTCATGACTTGATTTCAAGATGATCTGGTGGTATCCTTATACTGCTGCAGAAGGAAGTCCACAGTGGGACGAGAATGATGCTTAAAAATCACCACCCTTATTATCTATGACTGAACATGTCTTAGTCCAGGCCAGTGTGCCTACCACCTCTGTGGTACACTGTTGATTTCATTTTTCTTCCAGTATTTACTTTTGGTCCTGGACCAATTATCTAGCTGTGATGGGATTCTCCAAAAGGATCCTACATTTTGTACTTAGTGAACTAGTGATTGTTCTGTTTGCAGACATTCTTTCTGAGGCTCTACTCTTGCCTCGAAAACCTACATTTGCAGAAAGGGAAATGTATAGGTTTTCCTTTTAAATGTATTTATTTTTATTTATATTTTATTTATTTTTGGCTGTGTTGGGTCTTCGTTTCTGTGCGAGGGCCTTCTCTAGTTGCGGCGAGCAGGGGCCACTCCTCATCGTGGTTCGTGGGCCTCTCACTGCCGTGGCGCCTCTTGTTGCGGAGCACAGGCTCCAGAAGCGCAGGCTCAGTAGTTGTGGCTCACGGGCTTAGTTGCACTGCAGCATGTGGGATCTTCCCGGACCAGGGCTCAAATCCGTGTCCCCTGCACTGGCAGGCGGATTCTTAACCACTGCCCCGCCCGTTATTCTTTTTTTAAACAAAATATTTCCTCATTTGTGTTTATGTGATGATGCCTTTATTTATTTTTTTATTATTGTTTATATTTGGCTGAGTTGAGTCTTTGTTGCTGCGCGCAGGCTTTCCCTAGTTGTGGCAAGTGGGGGCTACTCTTTATTGTGGTGCGCGGACTTCTCATTGTGGTGGCTTCTCTTGTTGCGGAGCGTGGGCTCTAAGAGTGCGGGCTTCAGTAATTGCAGCACCTGGGCTCAGTATTTGCGGCACACAGGCCCTAGAGTGCGCGGGCTTCATTAGTTGCAGCGTGTGGCCTCAGTTGTTGTGGCTGGCGGGCTCTAGAGCGCAGGCTCAGTAGTTGTGATGTACGGGCTTACTTGCTCTGCGGCACGTGGGATCTTCCCGGACCAGGGCTGGAACCCGTGTCCCCTGCATTGGCAGACGGATTCTTAACTAGTGCACCACCAGGAAAGTCCCAGACTTTCCTTTTGTTAATGACAATTTTGAAGAGTCCTGGTTCACATATTTCATAGACTGTCCTTCAACTTGGCTTTGTGTGAGGTTCTCTTCATGACTGGAGTGGAGTTAGGGTTTTGGGGAAGGAGATGTTTACTTTTAATATTCGGTTTCAACTCTGTCTCTTGGCTTTTTATATAAGATATTCAATGCATTTAGTTATATATTTAAAAAAGCAGGCTTGTAGACTATTATTTTAAAATCTGCTTGCTATTTTGTAATCTGCTTGGGTTGATGGTGGAATGTTTTTTTTTTTTTTTCAGTACGTGGGCCTCTCCCTGTTGTGGAGTCTCCCGTTACGGAGCACAGGCTCCCAACCCGCATGCTTAGTGGCCATGGCTTACGGGCCTAGCCGCTCCGCGGCATGTGGGATCTTCCCGGACCGAGTCACAAACCCGTGTCCCCTGCATTGGCAGGCAGGCTCTCAACCACTGCTCCACCAGGGAAGCCCGGTACACTTTTGTTTTAATTATGCAGTTGGCTCTATTGTGTTGATTTACATTTTATTGGTAAATCTCAACTGCTTTGGATTATGATGTGTTTACAAGGCTACACAGATAATCTGGAAGGGAAAATGAAGTAATACAAATGACAGAAAAAGTTTTATAATAATAAAATTTTCTTGGCAAGCAGCAACCTTTTCTCCAAGTCAGTCTTTTAATATAATTTGCTTGCTTCATAAATATGGCTTTGTTGTTTGTTCTTATCTTTATTGATTAGTGAGCATGTTAGATGACTTGGAAGGAATCTCACTGCCTTCAAGAAATAATGTGGCATTATTGATCCGGAATGCTGACAATTCTCAAAAATGGGTCAGGAAAATCAAAGTAATAGATGGAAAAAAATCTCATTTTAGCTGTTGATACAACTTTTCTTAAATTTAGGGTGTGTTTTATAATTTACGTTACTAAAACAGATGGTGGAAGGTCCACCAAGATATTTATTTTATGTATTTAAAGCATTTTACTTTGCTGTATTGAATTCCATTCATTCTGGAATTTAGGAGAATTTACCTCTTTATGAAAGAGATTATTGAAAGTAGAAAATGATTGATGACCTTCGCTTCCAGTATTCTTCTCAATAGACTTAGTCTCTCTTCTAATGCTTCTTGTATACTCAGTAATTGTCTATGGTTTAGAGAAAAATGCAGGTCTGGCTGAACATTAAGCACAGTACACTAAATAAAGCTTTTTTACTCTGCAGAATATTTTACATGTGTGTCCCATAGATTCATCAGAGATTCTAGTTTTGGATAAAGGCAAGTACATTTAAGGACAATACAGCATCCCTGTCTGTGACATTGGCATTCGAATGAGAAGCGAATTTGGTTCAGGACGGTTCTTGGAATGCTTGGCATTTAGGTTATTTTTGGTCAACTCTTTGGGCAATTCAATTAGAGTATTTATTGAATGGTTTTCGTGAGCTGAATGGTTGTCATGTCATGTCATAGATGGTCTAAAACATGACTCTTATTTCTAAAATAGTTGTGTTGGTCAGATAAGGCATCTTACATGAAGTATTTAATCCAAGATAATGATGCATGAGTAAGAGGCAGATCATTCTCGAGGAAGTAATTTTGGTTTTGAGAGAGGCATTCTTAGGGAAATAGGCCTTGCAGTGCTCATTTAGAGCTGGGCAGGATTGAGGTCCAGAGAGAGGAGGGAAAGGATATTTGGGTGGAGGGAAGGGCATTGGCAGAGCCTCAGAGGCCTGACGGTTCCTGGGGCCTGTGTGGGAATGGTGGGAAAGTTGGGCTGCAGTCAGCCTGTGGGTGGCCTGGACGTTGGGTAGTGAGCGTGGCCGTCAGTTTAGGGGTGCCCTCTGTAGAGTTGTCTGTAACTTGCTTCCTCCCTGAGGAAGTGTGACACGCTTCTGCTAGCTGCAGTGTCTTCCCCACAGCTGTGCTGTCCATTGAGGAGAAGGGGGCCTGCTCTGCCATGGCTTCCTTACTCCTCAGGGTATGGCGTGTGAGTTATTTTAATAATGTATCAATCTGCCTTTTCTTTCTTTTGTCACAATGCATTTGCTTTCTAAAGTGGTCTTGTTTTCAGGATAATAATTGGGTTTCCACAGGGAAAATCATAATGTATGAGGCAAATTACTGACTAAAGGCAAATTTCTGACTTAAAAACATGAATCTCTAATTTGTTTCTAGTAGTTCTTCTTTTGTTTAAATTTTTGTTTTGTTAGTTATGTATAGAAACTTAAGGATAGTAATTTCTGCTCAGGTGGATAGTGGTACTGTTTAGCACAGCTCATTGGTCTTCTGAAACTTTTACAAATGCAGTCTGATTCATTCCAGCCAAGTTAATTATGAGGTACATATTTTTTCCCCTAATGGAGACAAATGTAAAAGACAGAGATACAGAAATCATCTCCAGTTTAGATTGAAGAACTTTTAGTTACTACTGTTTGTTCCTGCTATTTGATCACAGTTTATTTTTATTTTTTGAAGTCTGTCTCTAATCAAATAAGATTTAATGTTTTAGAAGTAAAAGAGCACCATGACTCAATTAATAAGAAAAGTTAATTTAAGGACAAGAATTGATTTTTAAAAATATAAAAGTACATTTCATGACTTGATTTCAAGATGATCTGGTGGTATCCTTATACTGCTGCAGAAGGAAGTCCACAGTGGGACGAGAATGATGCTTAAAAATCACCACCCTTATTATCTATGACTGAACATGTCTTAGTCCAGGCCAGTGTGCCTACCACCTCTGTGGTACACTGTTGATTTCATTTTTCTTCCAGTATTTACTTTTGGTCCTGGACCAATTATCTAGCTGTGATGGGATTCTCCAAAAGGATCCTACATTTTGTACTTAGTGAACTAGTGATTGTTCTGTTTGCAGACATTCTTTCTGAGGCTCTACTCTTGCCTCGAAAACCTACATTTGCAGAAAGGGAAATGTATAGGTTTTCCTTTTAAATGTATTTATTTTTATTTATATTTTATTTATTTTTGGCTGTGTTGGGTCTTCGTTTCTGTGCGAGGGCCTTCTCTAGTTGCGGCGAGCAGGGGCCACTCCTCATCGTGGTTCGTGGGCCTCTCACTGCCGTGGCGCCTCTTGTTGCGGAGCACAGGCTCCAGAAGCGCAGGCTCAGTAGTTGTGGCTCACGGGCTTAGTTGCACTGCAGCATGTGGGATCTTCCCGGACCAGGGCTCAAATCCGTGTCCCCTGCACTGGCAGGCGGATTCTTAACCACTGCCCCGCCCGTTATTCTTTTTTTTTTTAAATATTTCCTCATTTGTGTTTATGTGATGATGCCTTTATTTATTTTTTTATTATTGTTTATATTTGGCTGAGTTGAGTCTCTGTTGCTGCGCGCAGGCTTTCCCTAGTTGTGGCAAGTGGGGGCTACTCTTTGTTGTGGTGCGCGGACTTCTCATTGTGGTGGCTTCTCTTGTTGCGGAGCGTGGGCTCTAAGAGTGCGGGCTTCAGTAATTGCAGCACCTGGGCTCAGTATTTGCGGCACACAGGCCCTAGAGTGCGCGGGCTTCATTAGTTGCAGCGTGTGGCCTCAGTTGTTGTGGCTGGCGGGCTCTAGAGCGCAGGCTCAGTAGTTGTGATGTACGGGCTTACTTGCTCTGCGGCACGTGGGATCTTCCCGGACCAGGGCTGGAACCCGTGTCCCCTGCATTGGCAGACGGATTCTTAACTAGTGCACCACCAGGAAAGTCCCAGACTTTCCTTTTCTTAATGACAATTTTGAAGAGTCCTGGTTCACATATTTCATAGACTCTCCTTCAACTTGGCTTTGTGTGAGGTTCTCCTCATGACTGGAGTGGAGTTAGGGTTTTGGGGAAGGAGATGTTTACTTTTAATATTCGGTTTCAACTCTGTCTCTTGGCTTTTTATATAAGATATTCAATGCATTTAGTTATATATTTAAAAAAGCAGGCTTGTAGACTATTATTTTAAAATCTGCTTGCTATTTTGTAATCTGCTTGGGTTGATGGTGGAATGTTTTTTTTTTTTTTTCAGTACGTGGGCCTCTCCCTGTTGTGGAGTCTCCCGTTACGGAGCACAGGCTCCCAACCCGCATGCTCAGTGGCCATGGCTCACGGGCCTAGCCGCTCCGCGGCATGTGGGATCTTCCCGGACCGAGTCACAAACCCGTGTCCCCTGCATTGGCAGGCAGGCTCTCAACCACTGCTCCACGAGGGAAGCCCGGTACACTTTTGTTTTAATTATGCAGTTGGCTCTATTGTGTTGATTTACATTTTATTGGTAAATCTCAACTGCTTTGGATTATGATGTGTTTACAAGGCTACACAGATAATCTGGAAGGGAAAATGAAGTAATACAAATGACAGAAAAAGTTTTATAATAATAAAATTTTCTTGGCAAGCAGCAACCTTTTCTCCAAGTCAGTCTTTTAATATAATTTGCTTGCTTCATAAATATGGCTTTGTTGTTTGTTCTTATCTTTATTGATTAGTGAGCATGTTAGATGACTTGGAAGAAATCTCACTGCCTTCAAGAAATAATGTGGCATTATTGATCCGGAATGCTGACAATTCTCAAAAATGGGTCAGGAAAATCAAAGTAATAGATGGAAAAAAATCTCATTTTAGCTGTTGATACAACTTTTCTTAAATTTAGGGTGTGTTTTATAATTTACGTTACTAAAACAGATGGTGGAAGGTCCACCAAGATATTTATTTTATGTATTTAAAGCATTTTACTTTGCTGTATTGAATTCCATTCATTCTGGAATTTAGGAGAATTTACCTCTTTATGAAAGAGATTATTGAAAGTAGAAAATGATTGATGACCTTCGCTTCCAGTATTCTTCTCAATAGACTTAGTCTCTCTTCTAATGCTTCTTGTATACTCAGTAATTGTCTAAGGTTTAGAGAAAAATGCAGGTCTGGCTGAACATTAAGCACAGTACACTAAATAAAGCTTTTTTACTCTGCAGAATATTTTACATGTGTGTCCCATAGATTCATCAGAGATTCTAGTTTTGGATAAAGGCAAGTACATTTAAGGACAATACAGCATCCCTGTCTGTGACATTGGCATTCGAATGAGAAGTGAATTTGGTTCAGGACGGTTCTTGGAATGCTTGGCATTTAGGTTATTTTAGGTCAACTCTTTGGGCAATTCAATTAGAGTATTTATTGAATGGTTTTCGTGAGCTGAATGGTTGTCATGTCATGTCATAGATGGTCTAAAACATGACTCTTATTTCTAAAATAGTTGTGTTGGTCAGATAAGGCATCTTACATGAAGTATTTAATCCAAGATAATGATGCATGAGTAAGAGGCAGATCATTCTCGAGGAAGTAATTTTGGTTTTGAGAGAGGCATTCTTAGGGAAATAGGCCTTGCAGTGCTCATTTAGAGCTGGGCAGGATTGAGGTCCAGAGAGAGGAGGGAAAGGATATTTGGGTGGAGGGAACGGCATTGGCAGAGCCTCAGAGGCCTGACGGTTCCTGGGGCCTGTGTGGGAATGGTGGGAAAGTTGGGCTGCAGTCAGCCTGTGGGTGGCCTGGACGTTGGATAATGAGCGTGGCCGTCAGTTTATGGGTGCCCTCTGTAGAGTGGTCTGTAACTTGCTTCCTCCCTGAGGAAGTGTGACACGCTTCTGCTAGCTGCAGTGTCTTCCCCACAGCTGTGCTGTCCATTGAGGAGAAGGGGGCCTGCTCTGCCATGGCTTCCTTACTCCTCAGGGTATGGCGTGTGAGTTATTTTAATAATGTATCAATCTGCCTTTTCTTTCTTTTGTCACAATGCATTTGCTTTCTAAAGTGGTCTTGTTTTCAGGATAATAATTGGGTTTCCACAGGGAAAATCATAATGTATGAGGCAAATTACTGACTAAAGTCAAATTACTGACTGAAAAACATGAATCTCTAATTTGTTTCTAGTAGTTCTTCTTTTGTTTAAATTTTTGTTGTGTTAGTTATATATAGAAACTTAAGGATAGTAATTTCTGCTCAGGTGGATAGTGGTACTGTTTAGCACAGCTCATTGGTCTTCTGAAACTTTTACAAATGCAGTCTGATTCATTCCAGCCAAGTTAATTATGAGGTGCATATTTTTTTCCCCTAATGGAGACAAATATAAAAGACAGAGATACAGAAATCATCTCCAGTTTAGATTGAAGAAATTTTAGTTACTACTGTTTGTTCCTGCTATTTGATCACAGTTTATTTTTATTTTTTGAAGTCTGTCTCTAATCAAATAAGATTTAATGTTTTAGAAGTAAAAGAGCACCATGACTAAATTAATAAGAAAAGTTAATTTAAGGACAATCATTGATTTTTAGAAATATAAAGGTACATTTCATGACTTGATTTCAAGATGATCTGGTGGTATCCTTATACTGCTGCAGAAGGAAGTCCACAGTGGGTCGAGAATGATGCTTAAAAATCACCACCCTTATTATCTATGACTGAACATGTCTTAGTCCAGGCCAGTGTGCCTACCACCTCTGTGGTACACTGTTGATTTCATTTTTCTTCCAGTAGTTACTTTTGGTCCTGAACCAATTATCTAGCTGTGATGGGATTCTCCAAAAGTATCCTACAATTTGTACTTAGTGAACTAGTGATTGTTCTGTTTGCAGACATTCTTTCTGAGGCTCTATTCTTGCCTCGAAAACCTACATTTGCAGAAAGGGAAATGTATAGGTTTTCCTTTTAAATGTATTTATTTTTATTTATATTTTATTTATTTTTGGCTGTGTTGGGTCTTCGTTTCTGTGCGATGGCCTTCTCTAGTTGCGGCGAGCAGGGGCCACTCCTCATCGTGGTTCGTGGGCCTCTCACTGCCGTGGCGCCTCTTGTTGCGGAGCACGGGCTCCAAAAGCGCAGGCTCAGTAGTTGTGGCTCACGGGCTTAGTTGCACTGCAGCATGTGGGATCTTCCCGGACCAGGACTCAAATCCGTGTCCCCTGCACTGGCAGGCGGATTCTTAACCAATGCCCCGCCCGTTATTATTTTTTTAAAAAAAAATATTTCCTCATTTGTGTTTATGTGATGATGCCTTTATTTATTTTTTTATTATTGTTTATATTTGGCTGAGTTGAGTCTTTGTTGCTGCGCGCAGGCTTTCCCTAGTTGTGGCAAGTGGGGGCTACTCTATAGTGGTGCGCGGACTTCTCATTGTGGTGGCTTCTCTTGTTGCGGAGCGTGGGCTCTAAGAGTGCGGGCTTCAGTAATTGCAGCACCTGGGCTCAGTATTTGAGGCACACAGGCCCTAGAGTGCGCGGGCTTCATTAGTTGCAGCGTGTGCCCACAGTTGTTGTGGCTGGCGGGCTCTAGAGCGCAGGCTCTGTAATTGTGACGTACGGGCTTACTTTCTCTGCGGCACGTGGGATCTTCCCGGACCAGGGCTGGAACCGGTGTCCCCTGCATTGGCAGACGATTCTTTACTAGTGCACCACCAGGAAAGTCCCAGACTTTCCTTTTCTTAATGACAATTTTGAAGAGTCCTGGTTCACATATTTCATAGACTGTCCTTCAACTTGGCTTTGTGTGATGTTCTCCTCATGACTGGAGTGGAGTTAGGGTTTTGGGGAAGGAGATGTTTACTTTTGATATTCGGTTTCAACTCTATCTTTTGGCTTTTTATATAAGATATTCAATGCATTTAGTTATATATTTAAAAAAGCAGGCTTGTAGACTATTATTTTAAAATCTGCTTGCTATTTTGTAATCTGCTTGGGTTGATGGTGGTATGTTTTTTTTTTTTTCAATACGTGGGCCTCTCACTGTTGTGGCCTCTCCCGTTTCGGAGCACAGGCTCCCGACCCGCAGGCTCAGTGGCCATGGCTCACGGGCCTAGCCGCTCCGCGGCATGTGGGATCTTCCCGGACCGAGTCACGAACCCAGGGCCCCTGCATCGGCAGGCAGACTCTCAACCACTGTGCCACCAGGGAAGCCCGGTATACTTTTGTTTTAATTATGCAGTTGGCTCTATTATGTTGATTTACATTTTATTGGTAAAGCTCAACTGCTTTGGATTATGATGTGTTTACAAGGCTACACAGATAATCTGGAAGGAAAAATGAAGTAATACAAATGATAGAAAATGTTTTATAGTAATAAAATTTTCTTGGCATGCAGCAACCTTTTCTCAAAGTCAGTCTTTTAATATAATTTGCTTGCTTCATAAATATGGCTTTCTTGTTTGTTCTTATCTTTATTGATTAGTGAGCATTTTAGATGACTTGGGAGGAATCTCACTGTCTTCAAGAAATAATTTGGAATTATTGATCCAGAATGCTGACAATTCTCAAAAATGGGTCAGGAAAATCAAAGTAATAGATGGAAAAAAATCTCAATTTTAGCTGTTGGTATAACTTTTCTTAAATTTAGGGTGTTTTTTATAATTTAAGTTACTAAAACAGATGGTGGAAGGTCCACCAAGATATTTATTTTATGTATTTAAAGCATTTTACTTTGCTGTATTGAATTCCATTCATTCTGGAATTTTGGAGTATTTACCTCTTTATGAAAGAGATTATTGAAAGTAGAAAATGATTGATGACCTTCGCTTCCAGTATTTTTCTCAATAGACTAAGTCTCTCTTCTAATGCTTCTTGCATACTAAGTAATTGTATAAGGTTTAGAGAAAAATGCAGGTCTGGCTGAATATTAAGCACAGTACACTAAATAAAGCTTTTTTACTTTGCAGAATATTTTACATGTGTGTCCCATAGATTCATCAGAGATTCTAATTTTGGATAAAGGCAAGTACATTTAAGGACAATACAACATCCCTGTCTGTGACATTGGCATTCGAATGAGAAGTGAATTTGGTTCAGGACGGTTCTTGGAATGCTTGGCATTTAGGTTATTTTAGGTCAACTCTTTGGGCAATTCAATTAGAGTATTTATTGAATGGTTTTCGTGAGCTGAATGGTTGTCATGTCATGTCATAGATGGTCTAAAACATGACTCTTATTTCTAAAATAGTTGTGTTGGTCAGATAAGGCATCTTACATGAAGTATTTAATCCAAGATAATGATGGATGAGTAAGAAGCAGATCATTCTCGAGGAAGTAATTTTGGTTTTGAGAGAGGCATTCTTAGGGAAATAGGCTTTGCAGTGCTCACTTTGAGCTGGGCAGGATTGAGGTCCAGAGAGAGGAGGGAAAGGATATTTGGGTAGAGGGAAGGGCATTGGCAGAGCCTCAGAGGCCTGACGGTTCCTGGGGCCTGTGTGGGAATGGTGGGAAAGTTGGGCTGCAGTCAGCCTGTGGGTGGCCTGGACGTTGGGTAATGAGCGTGGCCGCCAGTTTCTGGGTGCCCTCTGTAGAGTTGTCTGTAACTTGCTTCCTCCCTGAGGAAGTGTGACACGCTTCTGCTAGCTGCAGTGTCTTCCCCACAGCTGTGCTGTCCATTGAGGAGAGGGGGGCCTGCTCTGCCATGGCTTCCTTACTCCTCAGGGTATGGCGTGTGAGTTATTTTAATAATGTATCAATCTGCCTTTTCTTTCTTTTGTCACAATGCATTTGCTTTCTAAAGTGGTCTTGTTTTCAGGATAATAATTGGGTTTCCACAGGGAAAATCATAATGTATGAGGCAAATTACTGACTAAAGGCAAATTACTGACTGAAAAACATGAATCTCTAATTTGTTTCTAGTAGTTCTTCTTTTGTTTAAATTTTTGTTGTGTTAGTTATGTATAGAAACTTAAGGATAGTAATTTCTGCTCAGGTGGATAGTGGTACTGTTTAGCACAGCTCATTGGTCTTCTGAAACTTTTACAAATGCAGTCTGATTCATTCCAGCCAAGTTAATTATGAGGTGCATATCTTTTCCCCTAATGGAGACAAATGTAAAAGACAGAGATACAGAAATCATCTCCAGTTTCGATTGAAGAAATTTTAGTTACTACTGTTTGTTCCTGCTATTTGATCACAGTTTATTTTTATTTTTTGAAGTCTGTCTCTAATCAAATAAGATTTAATGTTTTAGAAGTAAAAGAGCACCATGACTAAATTAATAAGAAAAGTTAATTTAAGGACAATCATTGATTTTTAGAAATATAAAGGTACATTTCATGACTTGATTTCAAGATGATCTGGTGGTATCCTTATACTGCTGCAGAAGGAAGTCCACAGTGGGACGAGAATGATGCTTATAAATCACCACCCTTATTATCTATGACTGAACATGTCTTAGTCCAGGCCAGTGTGCCTACCACCTCTGTGGTACACTGTTGATTTCATTTTTCTTCCAGTAGTTACTTTTGGTCCTGGACCAATTATCTAGCTGTGATGGGATTCTCCAAAAGTATCCTACAATTTGCACTTAGTGAACTAGTGATTGTTCTGTTTGCAGACATTCTTTCTGAGGCTCTACTCTTGCCTCGAAAACCTACATTTGCAGAAAGGGAAATATATAGGTTTTCCTTTTAAATGTATTTATTTTTATTTATATTTTATTTATTTTTGGCTGTGTTGGGTCTTGGTTTCTGTGCGAGGGCCTTCTCTAGTTGCGGCGAGCAGGGGCCACTCCTCATCGTGGTTCGTGGGCCTCTCACTGCCGTGGCGCCTCTTGTTGCGGAGCACAGGCTCCAGAAGCACAGGCTCAGTAGTTGTGGCTCACGGGCTCAGTTGCACTGCAGCATGTGGGATCTTCCCGGACCAGGGCTCAAATCCGTGTCCCCTGCACTGGCAGGCGGATTCTTAACCACTGCCCCGCCCGTTATTCTTTTTTTAAAAAAAATATTTCCTCATTTGTGTTTATGTGATGATGCCTTTATTTATTTTTTTATTATTGTTTATATTTGGCTGAGTTGAGTCTTTGTTGCTGCGCGCAGGCTTTCTGTAGTTGTGGCAAGTGGGGGCTACTCTTTGTTGTGGTGCGCGGACTTCTCATTGTGGTGGCTTCTCTTGTTGCGGAGCGTGGGCTCTAAGAGTGCGGGCTTCTGTAATTGCAGCACCTGGGCTCAGTATTTGCGGCACACAGGCCCTAGAGTGCGCGGGCTTCATTAGTTGCAGCGTGTGCCCACAGTTGTTGTGGCTGGCGGGCTCTAGAGCGCAGGCTGTGTAATTGTGACGTACGGGCTTACTTTCTCTGCGGCACGTGGGATCTTCCCGGACCAGGGCTGGAACCGGTGTCCCCTGCATTGGCAGACGATTCTTTACTAGTGCACCACCAGGAAAGTCCCAGACTTTCCTTTTCTTAATGACAATTTTGAAGAGTCCTGGTTCACATATTTCATAGACTGTCCTTCAACTTGGCTTTGTGTGATGTTCTCCTCATGACTGGAGTGGAGTTAGGGTTTTGTGGAAGGAGATGTTTACTTTTGATATTCGGTTTCAACTCTATCTTTTGGCTTTTTATATAAGATATTCAATGCATTTAGTTATATATTTAAAAAAGCAGGCTTGTAGACTATTATTTTAAAATCTGCTTGCTATTTTGTAATCTGCTTGGGTTGATGGTGGTATGTTTTTTTTTTTTTCAATACGTGGGCCTCTCACTGTTGTGGCCTCTCCCGTTTCGGAGCACAGGCTCCCGACCCGCAGGCTCAGTGGCCATGGCTCACGGGCCTAGCCGCTCCGCGGCATGTGGGATCTTCCCGGACCGAGTCACGAACCCAGGGCCCCTGCATCGGCAGGCAGACTCTCAACCACTGTGCCACCAGGGAAGCCCGGTATACTTTTGTTTTAATTATGCAGTTGGCTCTATTATGTTGATTTACATTTTATTGGTAAAGCTCAACTGCTTTGGATTATGATGTGTTTACAAGGCTACACAGATAATCTGGAAGGGAAAATGAAGTAATACAAATGATAGAAAATGTTTTATAGTAATAAAATTTTCTTGGCATGCAGCAACCTTTTCTCAAAGTCAGTCTTTTAATATAATTTGCTTGCTTCATAAATATGGCTTTCTTGTTTGTTCTTATCTTTATTGATTAGTGAGCATTTTAGATGACTTGGGAGGAATCTCACTGTCTTCAAGAAATAATTTGGAATTATTGATCCAGAATGCTGACAATTCTCAAAAATGGGTCAGGAAAATCAAAGTAATAGATGGAAAAAAATCTCAATTTTAGCTGTTGGTATAACTTTTCTTAAATTTAGGGTGTTTTTTATAATTTAAGTTACTAAAACAGATGGTGGAAGGTCCACCAAGATATTTATTTTATGTATTTAAAGCATTTTACTTTGCTGTATTGAATTCCATTCATTCTGGAATTTTGGAGTATTTACCTCTTTATGAAAGAGATTATTGAAAGTAGAAAATGATTGATGACCTTCGCTTCCAGTATTTTTCTCAATAGACTAAGTCTCTCTTCTAATGCTTCTTGCATACTAAGTAATTGTATAAGGTTTAGAGAAAAATGCAGGTCTGGCTGAATATTAAGCACAGTACACTAAATAAAGCTTTTTTACTCTGCAGAATATTTTACATGTGTGTCCCATAGATTCATCAGAGATTCTAGTTTTGGATAAAGGCAAGTACATTTAAGGACAATACAACATCCCTGTCTGTGACATTGGCATTCGAATGAGAAGTGAATTTGGTTCAGGACGGTTCTTGGAATGCTTGGCATTTAGGTTATTTTAGGTCAACTCTTTGGGCAATTCAATTAGAGTATTTATTGAATGGTTTTCGTGAGCTGAATGGTTGTCATGTCATGTCATAGATGGTCTAAAACATGACTCTTATTTCTAAAATGGTTGTGTTGGTCAGATAAGGCATCTTACATGAAGTATTTAATCCAAGATAATGATGGATGAGTAAGAAGCAGATCATTCTCGAGGAAGTAATTTTGGTTTTGAGAGAGGCATTCTTAGGGAAATAGGCTTTGCAGTGCTCACTTTGAGCTGGGCAGGATTGAGGTCCAGAGAGAGGAGGGAAAGGATATTTGGGTAGAGGGAAGGGCATTGGCAGAGCCTCAGAGGCCTGACGGTTCCTGGGGCCTGTGTGGGAATGGTGGGAAAGTTGGGCTGCAGTCAGCCTGTGGGTGGCCTGGACGTTGGGTAATGAGCGTGGCCGCCAGTTTCTGGGTGCCCTCTGTAGAGTTGTCTGTAACTTGCTTCCTCCCTGAGGAAGTGTGACACGCTTCTGCTAGCTGCAGTGTCTTCCCCACAGCTGTGCTGTCCATTGAGGAGAAGGGGGCCTGCTCTGCCATGGCTTCCTTACTCCTCAGGGTATGGCGTGCGAGTTATTTTAATAATGTATCAATCTGCCTTTTCTTTCTTTTGTCACAATGCATTTGCTTTCTAAAGTGGTCTTGTTTTCAGGATAATAATTGGGTTTCCACAGGGAAAATCATAATGTATGAGGCAAATTACTGACTAAACGCAAATTACTGACTTAAAAACATGAATCTCTAATTTGTTTCTAGTAGTTCTTCTTTTGTTTAAATTTTTTTGTGTTAGTTATGTATAGAAACTTAAGGATAGTAATTTCTGCTCAGGTGGATAGTGGTACTGTTTAGCACAGCTCATTGGTCTTCTGAAATTTTTACAAATGCAGTCTGATTCATTCCAGCCAAGTTAATTATGAGGTACATATTTTTCCCCTAATGGAGAGAAATGTAAAAGACAGAGATACAGAAATCATCTCCACTTCAGATTGAAGAAATTTTAGTTACTACTGTTTGTTCCTGCTATTTGATCACAGTTTATTTTTATTTTTTGAAGTCTGTCTCTAATGAAATAAGATTTAATGTTTTAGTAGTAAAAGAGCACCATGACTAAATTAATAAGAAAAGTTAATTTAAGGACAATCATTGATTTTTAAAAATATAAAATTTCATTTCATTCCTTTATTTCAAATGATCTAGTGGTGTCCTTATACTGCCGCATAAGGAAGTCCACAGTGGGACGAGAATGATGCTTAAAAATCACCACCCTTATTATCTATTTCTGAGCATGTCTTAGTCCAGGCCAGTGTGCCTACCACCACTATGGTACACTATTGATTTCATTTTTCCTCCAGTATTTACTTTTGGTCCTGGACCAATTATCTAGCTGTGATGGGATTCTTCAAAAGTATCCTACATTTTGTGCTTAGTGAACTAGTGATTGTTCTCTTTGCAGACATTCTTTCTGAAGGTCTACTTTTGTCTCGAAAACCTACATTTGCAGAAAGGGAAATGTATAGGTTTTCCTTTTAAATGTATTTATTTTTATTTATTTTTTATTTATTTTTGGCTGTGTTGGTTCTTCGTTTCTGTGCGAGGGCCTTCTCTAGTTACGGCGAGCAGGGGCCACTCCTCATCGTGGTGCGTGGGCCTCTCACTGCCGTGGCCCCTCTTGTTGTGGAGCACAGGCTCCAGAAACTCAGGCTCAGTAGTTGTGGCTCACGGGCTTAGTTGCACTGCAGCATGTGGGATCTTCCCGGACCAGGGCTCAAACCCGTGTCCCCTGCACTGGCAGGCGGATTCTTAACCACTGCCCCGTCCGTTATTCTTTTTTCTAAAAAATTATTTCCTCATTCGTGTTTATGTGATGATGCCTTTATTCATTTATTTTTATTATTGTTTACATTTGGGTGGGTTGAGTCTGTTGCTGTGCCCAGGCTTTCTCTTGTTGTGGCAAGTGGGGGCTGCTCTTTTTTGGGGTGCGCGGACTTCTCATTTTGGTGGCTTCTCTTGTTGCGGAGCATGGGCTCTAAGAGTGCGGGCTTCAGGAATTGCAGCACCTGTGCTCAGTAGTTGTGGCACACAGGGCCTAGTGTGCGCGGGCTTCTGTATTTGCGGCCTGTGGCCTCAGTATTTGTGGCTTGCGTGCACTAGAGCGCAGGCTCAGTAGTTATGCCATACGGGCTTACTTGCTATGCGACACGAGAGATCTTCCCGGACCAGGCTTGAACTCGTGTCCCCGCATTGGCAGATGGATTCTTAACCACTGCACCACCAGGAAAGTCCCAGACTTTCCTTTTCTTAATGAGAATTTTGAAGAGTCCTGGTTCACGTATTTCATAGACTGTCCCTCAGCTTGGGTTTGTGTGATGTTCTCCTCATAACTGGAATGGTGTTATGGTTTTGGGGAAGGAGATATTTTCTTTTAATATTTTGTTTCATCTCTGTCTTTTGGCTTTTTGTATAAGATATTCAATGCATTTAGATATATATTTTAAAAAGCAGGCTTGTAGACTATTATTTTATAATCTGCTTGCTATTTTGTAATCTGCTTGGGAAGATGGTGGTATGTTTTTTTTTTTCAGTACGCGGGCCTGTCAATGTGGCCTCTCCCGTTGCCTCATACTCCTCTTCAAGTTACTGGTTGTTGTATCCGAGACTGTCTTTTTCTGTTTTCACTGGGCAGACGGCTCTTAACAACAGCCACCCAGTTCCACAGTCCTTCTCATGACCATTTCTTCTGCACCTCCTGTACCAGAGAAGTTAAACCAGTCAGCGCATCCCTAGCCACAAGTTGCACTACTACAGCACCCCAGGGGCCGTCACCCCACTTATAGGTCCATGTTGCCATCTGGCTGGTAAGTGACCCACCCTGAGAATTCCACCTGATGTGTCCACTTCAATAGGCAACTTCTGATGCCACCTGTTCTAAGGCAGACTCTGGAAGCAAACCTGTGCTAGAGACTTTTGTGAAAACTCTTTATTAAAGAAATGCTCTTTGGAGAAGGGGCATAAGGGAAGCCAGATGTGGCAGGGGAGCAAAACTAAGCAGCAGTGTGGTCTTGGCACAGACTTGCTCCAGCCTGGCCCTTTGGAAAATCTGTGGAGTACAGCTTGCACCACAGAATCCCCCCATCTCGAGGCCAGGGTGCTGGCCTTTTTACCCCTCACTGTGCTGTCGTGAATATTCCATTGGGTTGGCCAAAAAGCTCGTTCGGTTTTAAGTGAAACTGAGACAGTTTTCATTTCACAAAGGACTTTATTGAACAACGAACGTACTCACTACCTGAGCGAACGCAGTATTCTGTGTATTTTGTTCAGCATGTGTACGCATATTCGTAGGAGTGCGCCCGCAGCTGGCATTGCTGGCCACACAGTATACTGGAGAAGATACTGCCAAATGGTTTTCCAAAGCAACTATACCAATTTTACTCCTATCAGGAGTGTTTGGAGTCCCCAGCACCTAGTATTTTCCATCTTTTTCATCATAGCCATTCTGGTGGGAGTGCAGAATTAACTTCCATTTTCCTGATGACCCATGAGGTTGATCACCTTGACATATATTTACTGGCCGTTTGGATCCCTCCTTTGTGAAGGGTCACTTCAAATCTCTTCTCTTAGCTGAGCTGCTTTTTCTTTCTTATAAGGAAATAATAAGAAGAACATGAGCCCTTTCTCAGATAAATATATTGCAAATATCTTCTCCTAGTCTCTGCTTGCTTTTCACTCTCTCTTTTTATTTTGTTTTTATTTTTGTATTCAGTATGTCGGTTTGCTTGTTTTTGCTTAAAACAAACTTTTGGTAAATCTTGGCCAGAGGTAAAAATGTGAGAAGTTCTATTTAACAACCGTAATTTATTAGTTTTCAAATGCTGCTCTAACAAATTGTTATAAACTTAGTAGCTTAAAAGAACATGAATTTATTTTCTTATAGTTCTAGAGGTCTAAAATTAAGGTGTTGGCAGGACCTTCTGGAGGCTTTAGAAGAGAATCCATTTCCTTTAATTTTCCTTTCCTAGAGGTTCCCTGCGTTCCTTGACTCATGGTCCCTTCCTCTGTCTTCAAACTACATCACTCTAGCCTCAGTTACCATCTTCACAACTCCTCTTAATGCTCTCTTTTTAAAAATAATTTATTTATGGAGTTCCCTGGCGGACCAGTGGTTAGGACTCAGTGCTTTCACTGCCGTGGCCCAGGTTCAATCCCTGGTTGGGGAGCTGAGATCCCACAAGCCACACAGTGTAGCCAAAAATAAAAAAATAAATAAGAATTAATTTATTTTTATTGAGATATAATTGACATAGAACATTGTGTTAGTGTGAGGTGTACAATGTGTTGATTTGATATATTTATATATTGCAATATGATTACCACCAATGTGTTAGCTAACACCAGCATCAGGGCCCGTAATTATTATTTCTTTTTTGTGCTGAGAACATTTAAGATCTAGTCTCTTAGCAACTTTGAAGCTTATGCCTTTTCACTCTCTTCCCAGTATCTTTAGTTGAACAGAAGTTCTAAATGTTAATATAGTCCAATTTATCTGTTTTTTGCTTATATGGTAGCACTTTTTGTATCCTATTTAAGAAATCTTTCAAATACCCAAATCATGAAGATGCTCTGGTTTTCCTCTAATAGCTTTGTTTAACCTTTCACACTTAGGCTTGTCCTCCATCTGGAATTGATTTTGGGGTGTGCTGTGAAGTAGGGGTCAAGGTTCTTTTCCTCCTTTTCCTTTTGTTTAAATTGACCCAGCACCGACTGTGGAAAAGACCATCCATCCTTTCTCATGGCACTGCAGGATCGCCTTTGTCATAAATCAAGTGATGGTAACTAGTTTCTCCAGTGAAGAATCCACTCATGTCCAGCCTGGGGCTGGGGGACAGAGGGGAAGGGGTTGAAAGTCTGACGGCCAGGTTCCAGGAGATGAGCGGGGAAGGGGCTGTGTGGTCTCAGCAAGCCTCCGTGTGGAGACCTTGAGTTAGCCCTGTGTTTTCAAAGAGCTCCCTTGCCCTTGGCTGTGCCCTGTGTCCCTGGGATTGTCAAATCCTCTGATTGGTAAACGTCTTCTCTTAGAGAGGGGACAGGTGGCCTCCTGGCCACGTGGCATCTGGGAAAAGATCTCAGAGTCGAAATGCTCTTCATTCAGACCTTCCCAGTCTCCTCTTTCAAACCTCTGTGTACCCCGCTTTTAGGACGACCTGTTGCCTCCAATCTCTAAGCCTTTCTGGGACTCTGGGCATAAATATGTTTCTGCCATTTCGAATTTCAGCCTTTTTCTGTTGTCCTAAATCAGTTTCCACTTGTCTGTGTGTGATACAGCTTCCAATTGTTTATTTCCTCTCCCATTCTCTCTGTTCTTGTGGTTTTA
Source organism: Mesoplodon bidens (assembly GCF_964165515.1). Taxonomy (NCBI): domain Eukaryota; kingdom Metazoa; phylum Chordata; class Mammalia; order Artiodactyla; family Ziphiidae; genus Mesoplodon; species Mesoplodon bidens. The sequence goes on from NW_027672498.1 coordinate 649,419, forward strand.
CACTTTTTTTCTTCTTTTTCAAGCGCTTTGCTGTCATTTCAGTGGGAATTCAGAAGGGAACAGAAGTCAGTACAAGTATTGAATCTGTTGTGGGCACTGGGAGGCCTATCCTAAACTTTTGCCTTCATTTCTTCAAATTTTCTAATCTGTGCTGATGGGAGCTGGGAAGCACTGTTTGACTTTAAATTCCCTATCATTTCTTCAAACTACATCTCAAATTTTTTTTATAAATTTATTTATTTTTTATTTTTGTTTTTGGCTGCATTTGGTCTTTATTGCTGCATGTGGGCTTTCTCTAGTTGCAGCGAGTGGGAGCTACTCTTCGTTGCAGTGCGTGGGCTTCTCATTGTGGTGGCTTCTCTTGTTGCACAGCAAGGGCTCTAGGCACATGGGCTTCAGTATTTGTGGAATGCCGGCTCAGTAGTTGTGGCGCTCGAGCTCTAGAGCACAGGCTCAGTAGTTGTGGCGCACGGGTTTAGTTGCTCCACAGCACGTGGGATCTTCCAGGGCCCCGGCTCGAACCTGCGTCCCCTGCATTGGCAGGCGATTCTTAACCAATGTGCCATGAGGGAAGCCCCATACATCTCACAATGTTATAGCTAACCCCTTATATATCTAATATGAAATATAAGATATAATATAAAATAATTTATTACATAGAGTAGAAAGCGAATGAGTAAGCAATATAATTGGGGCTTTGAAATTACAGGGTAAGGGTTTTCTATGTAAAAATTTTAAATTAAAAAAAAAGCTGTAATGTGACCTTGTATTGTGCTAGAAGGTAATTTGCAATTTCCCTCAGTCTCGATTTGCCAGGGAGCTCGTCATTGTCCCTTTTTTTGCATTTATACGTTCTTTGTACTCTGCTTCATGTTAGCCTGAAGTTGTGTAGGAAGCTCTAGAGTGATTCTTAAAGAATTCAGTAAAAGTTCAGTATTTTGCTAGGCACAAAATAACCCACTGTGCGGTCAAGCCAAATCTGATAGGCTGGAAGAACATTCTACTGGAACTCAAGCTTTTTAACTTAACAGAATTTTCTTATTAATGTATATTCTATTTCAGCTACAGTAATTTATGTTTTCTTTTAATACCAAAAGCTCAACCAAACCAGAAGGAAATCTGGGTGTGTCTTGTACCACATGACCATGGAAGAAGGAACCCGGATATTTCATAGAGAGGCACTTTAAAATAAGAGGTCTTTGTCTTTGGATGGAGAAGAGCTGCTTCACAGCTCACGAGGACGCGTCCTGCTCCCTGTAGAGCTTGTGACATCATCCACACCACAGTGAATGGTGCTGCCCTTCACACCCACCAGCCCCTTTGTTCTCCCTTCCAGACATACACGAGAGGCTCCTAGGGCAGCTGAACATATGGTGATCTGTGCAGAGTTCAGTGAGGCCTTTGGCTATTTTATTTAAGCATGGAAAGAATGTGTCTTGTCATTCTGGAAAGGACAAAACTGTGGGAATGGGAAACAGACGAATGGTTGCTAGACACTGGGGGTGCAGGGAGGGGTTGGCTGCTGAAGGGAATGAAGGAACATTGTGGGGTCATGGGAGGGTGCTGTACGTTGATTACAATGGTGGTTACAGAGCTGTATGCATTTGTCAAAATTCATAGAACTGTACACTAAAATGGGTGAATTTTACTGGATGTAAAATACACCTCGATAAATGTGACTTTTTTAAAAAAAGGAATGTCTTGGAAAGAAGGAGTGGTTCACAGACATGCCAGTGCTCTCTGTGGCCTGGTGTCCATGTGGCCCAGGGAGCCCCTGCTTATGGCCATGTAACAACAAGAGGCAGTGGACGTGTGGCCCAGATGCCATGTGTGCATGTGGCAGTGGGGAGGGGCAGGGGGCGGGTCAGCATTGCTTCTGCATCAGCAGCCCTCAGCCAGAGGGGTTAATCCTAGTACCCCAGCAGCAGGGAAAAACTATAATTGAAAAGAATATTAAAAAACGGTTGTCTATTTGCATAAATCGGAGTCACTTTGCTGTACAGAGATTGGCACAGCATTGTAAATCAACTACACTTCAATAAAAAGGTAATAAGATAAAAACCAAAAAACACATGGCGATCTGTTTTTTAGTTATTTTGTGAGTATTAATTGTGCCAACCTGCCATTTAGGGCAAATATCCACAATCCAGATGGTCACCATGGGCACATGCTGTGCTCTTCTGAAGACCTTATTCATATATTCATTCTACACATACCTATTTTTATCTTTTATGTGTGCTGGTCTAATCACTCTGGGTGATACAAAGATATCTCTAACCTAGACTTTGCCCTCAAGTTTATAATCTCGCAGGAAGCTCAGACACTATATACACACAAGGAGGGAAGTGACAAATGAAGTGTAGACAGATCTTCCAGAAGCTCTTAGAAAGGAACTTTGCTTTGTGTCATAAGTTTTGCTGACTTGGAAAGTGCCACTAAATGCTTGAACTTTTGGTTTGTTGTTTAAGGCTGTGTTTCTTTACAAACCAGGGCACAAAGAACTGCTGCGGTTTTCAACAGTGAAACTAAAGCATCTGTGTTGTAGGAAGTTGCTCGACATTTCTTTGAAACCTACTGAAACTAAGTGTGCACACTCTCACCTCTGTTTCCTGTTGTCAGGGTCCGCCCCAGCTTACGGGAAACTATATGTATTGGTGTTGCATTTCAAAGAAAAATTTGGTTAACTATTTTCAGCTTTTAAAGAGATGCATAATGGCCTTAAATTGTAATGAAAGTGTTTTTACAAAAGTCTATAAAAGTCAAAGACTTCTGGGTCATATAGCCTGGTTACATGTAAATAGCATCCCTGAGCAACACACTTATTTCACTCAACTAAAATAGTAGCCCTGACTATTACAGAAATGAATCAGACATATGCTTTATCTTTAGAAGACAGCTCTGACAAAGTGAGCTTTGCTGTAATGGTTGCTATAATTATAGAATAGAACATAGTCCCATGTTTTCCATTTCTTAAAAATTTAAATGCTTTTAACACCAAAGGTGCATATCCTCTATTAATCCATACTGTTAAATATTTTTAAAAGAAAGAAGGGGAGAGGACTTCCCTGGGGGTCCAGTGGGTAAGACTCCGTGCTTCCACTGCAGGGGGCAGGGGTTCGACCCCCTGGTCGGGGAACTAAGATCCCTGCAAGATGCGTGGCGTGGCAAAAAAAAGAGGGAGAGTTATCTCAGGCTCTTATTAGAAGTAATGAAAATAATAAGTACTAGTGGGTAACATTTACAGTCTACAAAGTTGTTTCACAGTTAACAGTTCAGCTGTTGTCTCCCAGCCCCAAACCACCCTCTAACCTGGGCTGGGTAATTCTGGGGCAGGGACACTTCGGCCAGGTTTCTCCACTTCCAGGCTCTGCCAATGGAGGGCGCCAGAGGGTCTGCAGGGCTGAAGGAAGAGAAAGGGTGGTACCCAGAGACCAGAGTCCCACCCCCAGGGGGCCTCTAGGCTGATAGCCCCCACCTCTCCCCTTGATTCCCTCAGCCCCAGGGGTTGTAGCCGCTTCCTGAGGTGACTCTGTGTCAGCTCAGTGTCTCCTTTTTGTGTTTTTGTTCTCCGGTGTCTGTTTAACCAGTTCGATTAAATTCTCTGTTAAAATACCTGGTGTGGTTTGTTTTCCTGACTGGACTAATACAACCTTTATTTTTATTTTATTTTTTTTTTATTCGCTGCGCTGGGTCTCTGTTGCTGCACGCGGGCTTTCTCTAGTTGTGGCGAGCGGGGGCTACTCTTGATCGTGGCGTGTGGGCTTCTCATTGCGGCGGCTTCTTTTGTTGCAGAGCACGGGCTCTGGGCACGCGGGCTTCAGTAGTTGTGGCACGCGGTTTCAGTAGTTGTGGCATGCGGGCTCAGTATTTGTGGCACACAGGCTCAGTAGTTGTGGCTCATGGGCATAGTTGCTCCGTGGCATGTGGGATCTTCCCAGACCAGGGCTTGAACCCGTATCCCCTGCATTGGTAGGCGGATTCTTAAACACTGCGCCACCAGGGAAGCCCATGAACCAAGGTTTTAAGAAAAGAAGACCTGGAAGAGAGAACACAGGCTGTAGAAAGAGAATCAGTAGGCCTTTGCATCTGCCCTGGGGTGCACCGAGGTTGCGAGCCCAGGTGACTGATGGGGGTGTCGGGCGTGGGCTGGGGGACAGGCGGTGTTTGTATTAGATCCATCAAGCTGGAACTAACCCTCCATCCCAGAGGAGAAGCCCAGCAGGTACCGGGGCCTCCGCTGGTTCTGTGTTCTCTCCCTTCAGAAGAAGAGCTATTTGTCCGCGTACCACACAAAAAAAGGAGAGATGTGTGTAATCCTGGGGAAACCTGGGGTGTTCCCGTGTCACAGCTGTTGGGTGACCTGTGTCACCTGAGCTGCGGTCTTTGTGTGGCTCCAGCAGCTGCTGGGCCTCGGGCAGGATGTGCTGACACCTCCCCCCGGGAGACAGCCAGTCCGGGTCAGGGGTGCACAGGAGTGATGAGAGGAGAGACCAGCCCTCCCTCTGCATGTCGCCTCCTGCCTCCCTTCCCAGATCCCCTTTCCTCCTCCTCGCACGGGTGCCCTGCCCTGACTCCTCCCCTCTAACATGTTTGACTGGCGCTTACTTCTTTCCCTCCCAGGAATGTGGCATCACCCCAGAAAGTGAGAACCTGACTTTGTCACCAAAAGGAGCTATTGACCAGTCGTCCTGCACAGGGACGCCTCTCTCCTCCACAGTTTCCTCCCCAGAAGGTACATGATGGTGGGTGGGAACAACTGCAGGTCCTTCCCCGTCAGCCGAGTCCATAGTGCTGCTAATATTTCCTCCCAGATGGACTAGGGAGCAGCAAACTAATACCTAAGTGGCAGACAAAATAGGCCCCAGCTTGAGAGGAAGTGAGACTCGCTCCCTTGCAATGAGTGGGTGGTCTAGCGGCTGAGCTGGGGGAGAAGTAGGTATCTCACTCCCAGTCCTGCTGTCGTAAGGGTTTCTTTAACATTATGACAGGGAAAAGCAAATCCCTCATCCTTGAGGTTGAGTTTGGAGCTCTAAAACATAAAGGAGCCAAACCTTGGAAAACCTTCCATCTAAACCCTATTTGGTGAGGGCAAGGCCAGGCCGCTGGTGTCCTCACTGCCCGGATGCAGCGAGAGAGCTCTGCTCCCAGTGCATTCACAGCAGCCGGGCCTGACCTCCATGTCCTTCCTCCAACTCCTGTCTCCAAAGACCCTGCCAGCAGCAGTCTGGCCCAGTCGGTCATGTCCATGGTGTCCTCCCAGATCAGCACCGACACCGCCTACTACATGTCCGGTTCCTACATTGCCCCTGGCACGGAAGAGGATGGGGAGGCTCTCCCCTGGCCCCGGGCCACCAGCAGGACACCCTCAGAAGAAGCAGAGGTAAGAGAGGAGCATGGGATCGCCCTCACTGCTCTGCTATGCTCTCTACTCGAGTCCCAAGGAGCTCAGTCCAGGGCATGCAAGGGAGATTGGCAAAGCCCCCCAGTGCTCGACAGGGGAGCCCTGAAAAACAGGGTAACTTGTCTTTGAATCCAAGAATCCCTCAGATGTGATCTTCCGTGTGGCACCACTTCGGTCCTGAGGACTTGGTTTGGGTTTGCTGCCAGGCGAGCTGGGTAGGAGAGCCAGTGGCATCTGCACCTTGACTTTTGTTGCTCCTTTGCAGGTGACACCAGTGGCGTCTCCGGACTGCAACTTTGCAGGCCTCGCCACCGCCGCCGAAGAGCAGGATGCAGAGGTAAGAGCAAGATGGACGCTGGTGCCCCTCCGCGGTCAGAGGGACTGCTGGCGCTGGCAGAGGATGCAAATAGGATGGGGGTTGTTCTGGAAGAAGCCTTCCAAGGTGGTGCACTTGGATCTGTTAGAGGAAGGGTGCAGAGCAGAGGGACTGTCCGATTAGCAGAGGGCGCTGGTCTCAGCGTAACAGGTGTGGAGTGAATTCGAGAGGGAAGTCTTCCAGGCCAGAACCTTGAGAGGATGTTTGTCCTCCAATTCACTGAGTATTTACCTGGCACAGGCATCTCACATCTTCCTGGCACTGGGGGACACAAAGACAGAGTGACATGGCTTTTGCCTGCCCACGCCCCCAATCCACCCATCCCACCCATCCCGGAGCTCTGTCTGATGGAGGAATCAGAGTTATAACTCAGCGTGAGAAGTGCTCTGACGGAGATGTGGCCGAAGTATATGGAATGCCCAGCTCCCAGTGGGGACTCTACAACTTCCTCTTGAGCCAGATATTCTCAAAGGAGTATCTGGATGGGGGTGGGGATCGTAAAGGGTTTCTGAAAGTTTTATGATCTCACGGTTTGCTTTCTCATTTGACAACTTTTATTTCCACCTGAGAGAAACAGTGTGAGCTAAACTATTACCAAGGCTATTCCTGACAGTCCCACGGTCCCTCTGTAAGGTGCCTCAGACCTGGTCCCTCTGGAACGTGCCTCAGACCTGGTCCCTACGGGCCGATCCTGCCTCGCCAAGCAAAATCTGCCTCTGCTGGGCCTCCCAGCCATCTCACACGGACTGGAAACGTATGGTTACCATGAGGGTGATTAGTTCTGTCTTCTGACAATCAGTAGACTCATTTCACTGCTTTATGGACTCACAGTGCCTTCCTTCTGTCCTAGGGAAATGATGTTCTAGAAAAAGAGGACGGATCACCCACACAAGAAGATCGTAAAAGACCTGGTCTTTTGCTCCCTTTTATTATATTTCTTTCACGGGTATTCTCTAAAGGGTACAGAAAGGGGCACTGGTGTGACTTGGTGGCACTGCTCAAGGGTGTGGCTTTGGGGAAAGGTTGTCTTCTTGATGGAATATCAAAGCAAGCAGGGTATCTGAGGACCTCAGCAGCCTTCCTGGCTCTTTCTGGGCCTCTGAGCCAAGGCTGCAGAAGATACATGGAGTTCTCCATCTACGTTGAGTAGATACTGAAGCTTCTTGGGCAACTGCCATCACCTTCCTTCCTGCTTCAGCTTCTCAGCTGAGTCTCACAGAACTGCTCTAGCAGCCCTAAAGTTCATCTGCAGCAGGAGAACAGCTTCCTCACCTTGGGGGAACCGACTGTTAGGCAGTAGGTTTTCCTGCTTTAGTGAAGAAAACGGCTGATGTTACAGTAGCAGAAGGATCACAGCCCTGGCGGCACAGCAAAGGTGAGGTGAAGAGACGTTAGCAGCTCAGCGTGCACTAGTGTTTGTAGGCTATTGGAACGAGTCTCTTTACCATCGTTCAGGCCTCAAGTAGATATTTTTTTTAATTTGGACTAGATGGTTTACCATGTTGTGTTAGTTTCTGCTGTACAGCAACGTGAATCAATTATACATATACATATATCCACTCTGTTTTTAGATTCTTTTCCCATATAGGCCATTATAGGTTATTGAGTAGAGTCCCCTGTGTTCTTCAGCAGGTCCTTATTAGTTATCTATTTTATATATAGTAGTGTGTATATGTCAATCCCAATCTCCCAATTTATCCCTCCCCTCCCTTGCCCACCGCCATAACCATAAGTTTGTTTTCTACACCTGTGACTCTATTTCTGTTTTGTAAATAAGGTCAATTATATCTTCAGTCGGAAGAATTTTGTTTCTAGTAAGCCGAGAAGCGAAGGAAGGACCTACATATAGAGCAAGGAAGTGCGGGGGGGAGGTGACCTGGGAATCCCACCTGGGAGTGTAGGACCAGGCGGCCCAGGAACCGGTGTCTCTTCCCTCTGCTCCTCTGAGGTGCCTCCACAGAAGGGCAACCTTCAGAGCAAACCTGGATCCCAGCCTGGATTCAGATGTCATGCTAGTCGCTTCTGCTTTGGCCATGGCAGTTGCTTGGGGGGCGGTGTGGTGTGCAGGGGGTGCGCATGTGCACTTGACCACTCTCTCCTGGCCAAGTAGTGCCGGAGGATGGGTGGTCGCCCAGGCTGTGCCTCTGCCGCACGCACACACGAACCAAGCCGGGGTTGGGCGCTACCTCCCTCCGGTTGATGTCTTCAGGGCGCAAGACTCCGAGTTCTCCATTGTGATTGTTGTCCCCAGTAGAATATTTGCTTATAAAAGGCACAGGGCAGTACATGGTTTCCGTCTGACATTCCATATGTGGTTTCCACCTGACATGCCATACGCAGTAGATGTATGTTTCTTCCTCTCACTTTCACCAAGGAAAAAAAAGCCGGGTGCGGGGTTTGAAAAGATAACATCTAAAACTGTGCCCTTCCCATCTTACACGACTGTAGATTTCTGGTCAGCCCCTTAAAACATACTCAGAATAGCAAATTAACTCTCAAAGAAAATAAATCATAATTTTGTGAATGAAGCGATTCTTTGATTTGAGGTTCAAAATTACAGGACTGAAGAGCTTGAATTGCCATTTTATGTATTAGACATTTCGTAGAGCCTTGTGGTCATAAACACACCCCACGTGCACTGACAGACACAGGCCGCAGCCCGGGGTCACTTCCCCCGTGGCTCTCCTAGCTCTTCCAGCCTGGCTTAGCTCTGCTCTGGGCCCAGGTCTGCGTGTCCGAATCCCACAGACCTCCCCAGGGTCTGATTTCCCAGGAACGAAGGCTGGAAAGGGGCCAGTTAAGGAAACAGAGCAGAACAGAGCGAGAACACAAACGTACCCACACAATTTCCTTTATTGTCCGCTCTACACACTTAATTATTGTCTTTTTTTTAACATATGATTTGATGTTTTCTGTCTCCATCCTTAAGATTTTTATTTTAAGGACAGCAAAGCAGAGAAAAACACAGCCAGGCCCTCTCTAACTGCCTTAACTCCGTTACAGGCCAGAGGACATTCGCATTTCTAGGTATGGTGTGTGACAATAACAATGACTTTGACATTGCCAGCATGAAAGCACTGGACAATAAGCTGTGCTCTGCGGTCTGCTTACCCGGTGAGTGGCAGTCTGCTGAACATGATCTTGGTGGGAGACGCTCCCCTGCTCACACCCCTGCTCTCACCCTGGGACACCCATCTCCTGCCCTGCAGTTCCTGCAAGAAGGCATGGGCTTTGCTAAGGTGCTGGGAGTCAGTTGCTGAAAGGAAGTGAGGCGGCCATGGGAGAGTCCTTCGGCAAAGAGCGACTCTGCTCTAAACGAATCTATTTGGGCATGGAGAAAGGCACAAAAATACCTCCAAAGCCTTCCGATTTGGCCTGACCGTGCCCCCTCCATCATGATCTTGCAGATCCCATGGCAGGGGGCCTGGTCTTGTTTCCATCAACAGGCAGTTTAAGGCAGACACGGCCTCTGTGATAAGGTCTTGGAAAGAGAACCTGAGCCCTTGAAAAGGGAACCTGTAGCCCCTCAGAGGAGACTGTTTAGTTAGGATCAGAGAGGAATTTCAAAGCCTGCATTTTATAGACTAGCTCTGTGACCCAGTGAGCCCTGGGCGACCACCAGTTGCCTTGTGCTCCCTAGATTTGGATCCCAAAGGAACGATCAGGGGTCGAGGGTGACTCTTCTCCCTGGAGCCCTAACTCTATAAATTCAATCAGGGCCATCAACGTGCCCCTTATTCCTTCTCATGACACTAAACTGAATCCGGGATGAGTTCTCAGGAGGAGCCCACCTGTCAGTCACACTCTGGGCACTGATGTCCCTCTGCTCCGTGCTCACCAAGGGCTTCACCAACCATGGCTCTAAAGCCACGTCTTGCCCGGTGGACTAGGTCGATATTGCCCCTCCTGGGTTCACGGCAGAGACTGCCTTCATGTTGCATGGTTTGTAATCTCTTAAACATGCCCTGGACATGTTTAAGCTTCAGGACAGCCACGTCCCGTCATAGGTCCAGTGCTTTACTCTCTTGGTGATGTGGCTACCGGTGCTGCAGAGACACAAACTCCTGTGGTTGCCACTCTCCATCAGCGTGCAAAACACCCAGGTCCTAACCCCTCTGGCCCCATGCAGGCTTGTGGTGGAAGAAGCCATAATCCCCAGAGAATCCTACCACGGCCTTCCCAGGGGCTCTCCGGTCCCTTCCCACTTAGCATTGACCCAGCCAGGCCTGGGCCAGAGCGGCTGAGGTCCAGGGTACACTTCCCTTCCTGCCTTCCCACTCTTTACCTGGCTTCTGTCTGTCCATTTGTTTCTCATGTGTTTTTGCCAAATGTACGTCTGTCTGTCCAGTTTGTTTATTTTGAAACTCATTTAGGTTATCCAGACTTCGTGTGAAAGTTCATGTTCACCCACACCCAACCCCAAGCTTGCTGGGCACGCGCACATCCGAGGGGCCCTCGCTGAGGCTTCCATTCCTAACTGGCAAGAGCCTGTATTAAATATGCTGAGATTTTCCAGGAAAAAAACATATTTGTGAGACTAGATTAATCCCTGTTCACAAAAGCGGGGATGCTTCTGTGGCAAAGGTTACAGGCAGGATTTGTTTTGGTCACTAGTTGGGGAAGATAACATCTCTGCCCTCACTCCGCCCTGAGTCTGTGGCAGCTGTGCCGGCCAGCCGCTCACTGGGTTTCAAGAGAGGAATCTAGGCTCCTGCCTCCCCGCAGTGGCTCCCCACCAACCCCCGTGTTTGGCAGAGAGAGCTCCTGGGAATTGTTTCAGCCACCCATGCTGGTGGAAACTGACCCCAGGCCTTGTGCTTCCTCCTCTCCCTAACTCCTTCCGGCCAACCTGCTGGTGGATGTTTATTCCACTCTGGGATTGCGGCAGGGGAGTGAGACCTGGAAGGAAAACAATGCCTGGGCTTCTTTATGGTGATCTCGGGAGCCAGCCATTCTCAGATTAAACTGGCTTCACCGTTCAGGCCAGACATGAAACCGAATGACAGTGGCGGCTGCCGGGAGAGGGAGTTGAGGGTTGCATCGTAGCCTCACCCCGAGGTCTCAAGGGCTCTTACGGGAGAAGGAAAGTGCATCTGCTCTCTGGGTAAAATGTTTCTCGGGTTCTGCTGTTAGCGTCACACTGGTAGTAAAGAGCTGGGGAACTCTCCGGAAGCATCTGTCGGGTTAATGTCGGGTTAATGACAGGAGCATCCACTGTGGTAGGTCCCGTGGAATCAACAGGCCTCAGCACGCTCAGCTGTAAGTTCAAAGTTCCATCCTATGACTGAGGTGCCTCAGGCTGGCTTGGCCGTCAGGACAGCTACTCAGGCACTTGGTCCCCCTCTCCACGCTGTTTCCCTCCACACACGGAATCCACTCCCCTCATGGAGCACCCACAAGGAGGGAGCCCGGGGAGCATCCCCTGGTCCACCCTCCCCAGGCCCACAGGTGCTTTGCCAGGAGCCCCAGCTGCTGGCAAGGATGGCTCAGGTTCCCATCCTCGCTGCTCTCATCACCCTTGTGGGAGTGATGCTGAGAAAGTACCTGTGTCATTCCAGCACCTCTTCCCTTAAGAAGCCTCTGGGTCTTCTTTGGCCCCAAAACCAAGGGATGGGGGAGGTGGTATGTTCTGAGATTGTTCTGCAAGGTTCTCAAAGGGAGGAAATCTGAGTTGACCATTGTAGGTGGTGAGCCGATTAGAATCGCGAGGCCGTGCTAGGTAGACGGGGCTCCAAAGAATCTGATGGAGTATCACACAGGTGGCAGGATAGTGGTCAGGGGACCAGTGACAATTCTGTGAAAAGGCTCTGGGGAGTGTGATGGGAAAGAGCAAAGAAAATTTGCGTTTATTAGTGGAAATACAATTTTTTGTGTGTGTGTGGTACGCGGGCTTCTCACTGTTGTGGCCTCTCCCGTTGCGGAGCACAGGCTCCGGACGCGCAGGCTCAGCGGCCATGGTTCACGGGCCCAGCTGCTCCGTGGCATTAGGGATTTTCCCAGACCGGGGCATGAACCCGTGTCCCCTGCATCGTCAGACAGACTCTCAACCACTGTGCCATCAGGCAAGCCCAATACAGATGTTTTTAAATGATGACATTGGACAGGAGTGGGCATACTGATGAAATCTAAAAGTACTTATGGAGGGAATTCCCTGGCAGTCCAGTGGTTAGGACTCAGCACTTTCACTGCAGTGGCCTGGTTCAATCCTTGGTCGGAGAACTAAGATCCTCCAAGCCACTGCACAGACAAAAACAAAAGTACCTATGGAGATCTGAAATAACCCAAGACTTAGACGCCACTAGGAAGGGCTATGCTTCTCAGATACTAAGCAAAAATCTGAATTAATTTTCTCTTTTCCTGGAGAGAAACTCTAGAAGATGGTGGAACTGTTACAGACCTTAAATTTAATTAGTGGCTGGGTAGAGGCAGGAAGGAGGTGTGTGGAATCCCCCTAGATGTGCTCCCCAAATCTGCCTCTAGAGGTCTCTTCACTCCCCCGTTTCTGAGCCTGAGGATGGAATTAAGTGGGAACCACCTTCTCTACCTCCTGTGAAGGATTTTGAATCTCCAGGCTCCCTTTTCTGGCTGAGGGCTGGACAGAATGGTAGCACTCGCTCAGGAAGTCCTCCTGCGCCTTCCAGGCTTACCTTCTGCATCCAGGATGCACGGAGCAGCAGGGTTTCACCGAGGGTCTGGCAGAGCCTTTTTAGAGAAAAGAGCACCACCGACTGTACCAAGAAGCCGGGGAGAACAGAGACTTCAGGTCTGAGTCTTGAGGCTGTTTCAGAAGGAGCCAGTTTTAAGCCATGGCTCAGAATCTGGACCAGTGGTGTTTGTAGCAAGGACTCAAGAATTTAGAGCCAGGCAGCCTGGCAGCCAGTGGTGGTGGCAGCGAGGCTGCGGCAGTGTTTTGATTTGACTTTGTGTGTGTGTGTGCATGCATGTGTGTGTGTGTGTTTGTGTGTGTGTCTCATCTCTCCCGTTTACCATTTGCTTTTGGTCTTTCCTACCAAACAGCCGCAGTTCCCGTGTCCAGCCCCATAAACACAGAGGAATAAGTATGAGATCTACCAAATTATATAAAATGAAGGAACAACTTATTTCATCTGGGGCTTCCTAACTTAAAAGGGCAATCTTGCCTGCTCTTCATCCTGTCACCCTTAGAGGGGAAAAGCACTGTGGACCCATGTGCCAGATTCCAGTTACCCCAGGGAGTACAGATCCCCGCATTCCGTCTGGCTGTGAGAGATACCTAAACATTTCCTGTCCCACTCACTCCCCTTCCCCTGGGGTCCACCTCCACAAGATTATTATTAGAGCCTTAGGGCGGATTAACACACCAGGACATATATGGGTATACACAGTTTATACCTGCTTAATCCTAGTGTTTCTGCAATTAAAGGGTTTCGTGTCTTTGCTGGCCTAACCTGAAGCTGACCCCAGACATTTGTGAGTGGCCTCCCTCAAACGTGACACAGTGAGCCTCATGCCCACCCTCCAGGGTCAGCCGGCTCCATCCACGAACTGAGCACTCTGATGGGCATGGCTCTCAGCTCTGCCCTGGAGGAGATCACCGTGTGCTGGAGTATCCAGTAATTTCCACACAGCACGAGAAATGGGGAGGTGGTACGGGCCAGTGGGGGAGCACTTCGGAGCACGCTGGACCCCATCTGGCTTCAGGGGGTCCTTCTGGGGGCAGGTGCTGGAAGAGGCAGCTCAGCAGTCCACGGCCAGAGAATGGAAGGCTTTCCCCAAACTCAGGGGGTTAGGGCTTCATCCTCTCCCTTCAGAAGGGGCATCTCGCTTCACTGGGGGGAATGAATCAGATGGAGCCAGTCTGTGGGATGGGAGGACGACTTGGGGGAGATGAGTGTAGCCCAAACAAGGCCTGGGGGGCGGCTGGTTGTCGCACACATTCTGTGAGTCAGGCGCCCTGCTCACCACTCTCCCATGTCGCCTCGCTTAGCCTCACAGCATCCCTGGGGGGTAAGTAATCGTCTCCCATTTGATGGATGGGAAAACCAGGGCTCCAAGTACAGTGACCTGCCCAAGGTCACACAGTCAGTACGTTACAAGCTGGGGCTGCACCCCGGTTTTCTGACTACAGATTTAGACCTTACTAGAGCTTGAACAAGCAGGAGGTCATGATGGATTGGATACAGAGCACAAAGGAGAGAGAAGCACCAAGAGTGGGTTTCCAGCATGGGCAGCGGGTGCTTCTTGTGCAGGAACTGCAGTACAAGGGGGGAAGTTGATGAGTTTCGTGGATGGTACCCGGGGAACCCCAAGGCTCTGGAGTAATGTCTCCTGGGGTTGGTGGCACCAGCTGATAGCAACTCTCGGTGGGCTGTTCAGGTGCAGAAGGAGAGGAACAGCTGTCACTCTGTTCTCTGCCATGCCATTTGGTCCCTGGCACCCTGCTGGGCAGCCAGTCCCTTCCTGCCCCACCCTGGCCCCCACAGCAAACACTAACTCTGAGCCCTAATTAACACACTCTTCTCCCTCCCCTTCACCTCCTCCTGCTCTCATGAAAGTCTCAGCCAGACTCAGTTTCTTTTCCTGATCCACTGTAACACTTAGGCAAATTTCAAGACCAAATAAAGATACAAAAGTGGATCCTAGGGCAAGCTCACTAAACAAGGACCATCCTGCATGTCCCTCCATCAGTGGGCCACAGTGGCCAAGACTGTCCCTATCCCAGTGGGTGCCACTGCTCCCAAGTTTCACGTGCTGTGGTTTGTACCCTGTGGGAGTTCCAGGTAATGCACATCTTGCCAGTTTTCATGCCAAACTCCCGGACTGTCCTGCCAGAGACACCATCTGCACCAAACCAAAGGTCCGGTAACCTTCTTCTTCTCAGGTGCCTGGCAGGCTGACGACTACGTGGTCAGTCGTCGGAACACGCAGCGCCGACGCTTATCTTCTGGCAGCCTGGAGGACCCCGAGAACAGGCACTGCGTGTGGGGTCCCTTGGTCATCTGAGAGCCTTAGCCCCTGTACGAGGGCTCTCCTCCCTTTCTCACATCCCATCCTGGCCTCATGGCACCACTGACCTCCTGGGCATCCTCAGCAAGACACACGGAGACTTTTTAGACCCACGTGAAAGCTGGATGCTGAGGGCACCTGACCCTTATCCCAGATTCATCTTCTTCTGCAACCGTGATCCTTCCCCTCTCAGAAGGGACTGGAAACCTCTTTTCTCCTTGTGGGCTAAAGCCACTCGAACTGCAGCTCGTGAGACCCTTTGCAGAGTCTCTGGAATGTTTCCACTCTATCTTGATCTTCAGGTGGAGCTGTGGTCTACAGATTGGTTATTTCTTGTGCATCTTTTCTTTTCTCCTTAGGAGGTAGACCAAGAAGACTCAAGAGTTTGGGTGACTTCATTACAAACACCCATCTGGCATTTTCTAGTCTCTGGGACATCATAACCAATCTGAAACCTGCAGTTTGGGGTGGCGTTGGGGGATGACCCCTGTGAGAAGGGAAAGCCATATTGCACTGCAAGTGGGGTTTCCCTCAAAATGCATTAGGAGCTCCTTTCTCAAGGACAAGAAGCAGCGGCAACCACCAGAAGGTTGGTTGGGAAAACAGTTCTTGCTTCTGGTAGCAGAGGCTATGCCTCGTGTGTCTGCTTAGGAAGGAGGCCTTGAATCTTGAGAACCCCTCAGTTAAATGATGACGTACCGGGGAGTTATTTATGATCAGGTGCACTCAGGAAGGCCTGGGGCTACAACCTAAGGTGACACTGCAAAGGCATTTTTGACCCCCTCTATGTACCAGGCACTTGTTAGGGACTGTCGTATATTATCACGTTTCATCACTACCGCCCTGTCGGGTGGCATTCTTATCCCTGCTGCCCCCGTCTCCACCCCGCTTTTCTGAAATAGTTCAATAGGCTGAGAGAGGGGTGGACATGTCGTTCTCATTTGGTGCCCAGGAACCC
This sequence comes from Mesoplodon bidens, assembly GCF_964165515.1. Taxonomy (NCBI): domain Eukaryota; kingdom Metazoa; phylum Chordata; class Mammalia; order Artiodactyla; family Ziphiidae; genus Mesoplodon; species Mesoplodon bidens. The sequence continues at coordinate 665,139 of NW_027672498.1, forward strand.
CAAAGGAGGTTGGGGGAAGGGCTGAGCTGGGGTCAGTTGTGGTCTGGGAGGCTCCACATCCCACTGGTTTTCCTCCCCTGTCCTCCAGATCATCTGAGCCTGATGGGGGGAGGGGGAGGTACTGCCTTCCATAGGCTCATCAGAGATTTATTGTTCAAATCACATGTCCACCCCACCTCAGTCCAGGGTAGGTCATGTAAATAACAGCCTGAAACAGCAAGACCATAAGCTGTTGGCTGTTCGTCCCTCAACACTAGTGTTATCAATGGATTCCTCATAGCTCTCTGATAGATGCATTGTCTGCTGGCTTTTGGAAGAGGTGGTTGTTTAGTGGAGCCTGAGATTGAGAAGCAAAGTGGGATCCAACATTTTGTGAGGCTGAGATATGACAGAGCCCTAGGCTATGCCCACCATGATGGCCTGAATTAGTAGTTGGAATTGTTGCCCTAGAAGAGCTTTTCAGGGTCCTTCCCAAGGCCTCAATGAGAGTCCAGTGCCGGGGGATCTTTTGCACCTCCTGTGTGGCTTCTTTGCGCCGCCAGGTGCGTGGTGACCCTCACTGCCTGGTGGTTGTGGTTCACATCCTGTCCTGGGGGTGGGCAGGGGGAGGCCTGTGGTCCTGACAGACACTACATGAGCCAAGCCTGAATCTCAGCTTCTGCCTTGAGTTCCCGTGTCCACCCGCTCTGAAATCCTGCAGTGGGCTCTGCTGTTTCAGGCCCCATTTAATGTCCTTCCTTTTCCCGAAACATTCTTACAGCCCCTTTCATATTAAAGATTCGAGCAATAACCACACTTCCTGATTTCCTTGATGTCTGAGCCCGAGAAGCACTAGGGAAGGGGGCACTCCCTTAGCCTGGGGTGGTGGCATACAGATCCACCTCCTCTCCCAGCAGGTAGTATTCAGAGTGTGGTGTTACCTGAGATGAAGGAGATGCAGGTAAATAGTCGCCACAGTGGCCAGGAACCCTAAGAAGAAGCCATTGTCTTCACCCTTTCTGGAGGGTCTGTCTTCTCCCAGCAAGAGGCTCAGAGAGATTCCTCAAGGCTTTGATTCCATAACCAAGACATACCCGGGTGAGAAGTGGCCCTTCACTCCTGTTTCTCAGACAGTTCCTGCTCTCTCCCCCATCCCCTCACCTCTTTGCCCTCATTTAGCTCTTTGGTGAGCAGAAATATCCCATCCAAAAGGGCTGGGATCAGGGAACAGGGCACAGATCCTGGTCGAGGGACAGGGCAGCTGCCCGAGTCATCATCTGGAGATGGTCATGTTGTTAGCAGTTGACCCAGAGAATATGACGGGGCCTGGTTTCTCACACAAGGACACAGACTCACCGGAGGCCTGGGGCTCCTTCCTGCCACACTCAGGTCGGAGCTCACCTATGAGCTCACTTCCGGGTTGTGTGGTGATCCCAGCCTTCTCACAGAGCCCTTTTTCCTTCTCCTCCCCAGTCCCATCCCACCAGAGGTCATGCCCACGCTGGGGCATCTCCTGGGCACGGATCCACACACGTTAAGCCATCTCACCTGGGGAGAGTTTGTGTCCTGTTCACCTGACCTTGGCATGCTGGTTGCTCACTTTGCTTCAGGATCTTCACCCCTAGTGTGTGTATGTGTGTACTGTTGTGCCATCTGTGTACCCCTCACTCCCTCGCGTACACTCATGGGCACACTACTGTGGGGACATCAAGGATGCAAAATTTGTGGATTGCTGCATGATTCTTAGAAATGAATAAAACTGTTCACAAAGGAAGGAGAGCTGTTAACTGCGCAGTTGGCTTATTTGTGAAAGTTTCTGTCCAACTTTCCCCAGCACGCTTTTAATAATTTGACTCAAGACAAGCTGGACATGGAGGAGTGAGAGAGGGCAAGGGGTAGATGGAAAGACGTTTCTGGGTGGGAGCTGGTGTACCATTCCCCGGGCACAGCTCCTGCGCAGAGGCCTGATAAGGAGCCCTCACCTCCACCCACCCCTTTCAACCAGAGAACTTCCAACTGCAGCTCCTCAGTAACTGAAGAGCAGGAAAGCTGGTGACTGGAGGGAGGCTGGGGGAAAGGAGGAGGAAGGACCACAGTCCACCGTTAGTCCCTCACTTAAATGTTGGTGAAATTAATGACCCCAGTAGAAGAATTTGGCAAGTCCACGGCTTTCCTGGGTTTCACCCACCGGCTCTGTTTCCTCGGCTATCTGGACAGGATGGAGAGCCCTTCCGAAGAAGCCTCTGGAATGTCAGCTTCTGGGAATTTTGCTAAGGACGCGGCGGGGAGGGAGCGCTTACTGGGAAACACTGGATTACCCTAGCCACCTTGGGGTGTCTGCAACCAGGGCTGCGGTTTCTGCGGACCTGAGCAACAGGTGGCATCGGAGAGTCAGACCTGCTTGCGGGCACCAAGATGACACTCGGTCGGGAGACAGGGACAGGCCACAGAAACGTGAGGAAGTGCCACTCGCAGCCCAGAGGAAAGGAAATCCCCAAGCATGCACCCAGGCCTGGCCCCCGCGCCTCTGAGCAGGCCAGATGGGAAGGGGGTGGGGCGGAGTACGGTTCCCATGGCGAACTGCTCGCTGAGGGCCCCGAGCCGCACGCCTCTCCTCTGCGGGTAGGGGGCTGGGTCGCACTGGAGAGAGCAGCAGGAGGGTGTTTGAAGAGAGTTACCGCGTGAGAGAGCGGTTAAGAGCCCGCGGTCTCTTTGGAGATGCCCTGGCCAATGGCAGAAGCGGAAGCTGTTTATATGGGCGGGGCGTCGCCGTGGCAGCAGGAGACGCCTTGCGAGCGACTACTGAGTGCGGGTCCCCGGGCCGCTGGCTTTCAGAGAGGCTCCATCAGGCGTGAGTGGCGACGAGGATTGCTGGCTGGGCCCTCGAGCTGGGAGCAGAGAGCCGCGGTGAGGGTGGGCGTTGGGAGGAATTTCTTTGAGAACCTTCCTTTGGCCCGGGCTGCGCTCTGAGCCAGGTAAGGGACGGGGAGGGCTGCAGGCCGTGGGAAGGGAGGGCGTCAGTAGCAGCCCGCTCTCCCATCCGTCCCCGACGGAAGTGGTGGGCCCGGGGACTGACATCAGAGGCGTTTGGGGGACACTCACTTCCCGCCCCCTTATAACTCTCTGTATTGTTTCCTTCCTTCCCCTTGATCCCCATCCTAATATCCCTTTTCAAAGATCAGACGACCTCCCCCGCCCCCCGACCCGTCGTACTGCCCTCCTGGACTCTCTCGCCCCATTTCCATTGGTTGTGGACGGAGAGAGGGGGGTTAATTCCCCGCTTTGAGGGAGAAAGGGGTGGCCTCGCATGCCCCTACACTATTCCCTCGTTTGGCTAATTAAGTCTCCTCTGCAAGATCAAAGAGGAAAAGAGCGAGGCAAACCCCGTGTGGGTCGGACCCCCGGGCACAGCTTCTGTTTCCCAGACCTCGGCAGTAAATGATCCTCCCCAGCTGCAGGACTCATTTTAGTAACAGCCTCCCCCCTCGCACACACTCTCCCCTCGGGGGTGGAGAAAGGGGTCTCAATTCCCGCTATGGTCCCTGCAGGCACCACATTCAGTTCAGAGGAGGCTACCCCCGGATCGCGGGATGGAAGCACGCATCCAGGAGGCTGCATAACTGAAGCCGCGGGAGTCAGCAGGCCGGAGAGCTCGGCGGCCACACTTGGCTCGGCTCGTGGATGTTGACAGCCCCCTCGGAGAGTCCCCGCAGATATGGCGGAGAGCTGGCTACGCATCTCGGGAGCAGGGGCAGTGGAGGAGGCCGGACCAGAAGGCGGCCTGGAGGAGTCCAACGCCCTGAATGACAGCCTGACCAGCCTGCAGTGGCTGCAGGAATTCTCCATTCTCAACGCCGAGGTCCCCGCCCTGCCTTCGGGGGACACCGACCCCCACGGCTACCACGAGCTGTCAGGCTCGGCCGAGCCGGGGTCTCCCCTGGCGGCGGACCCCGCCTGCCTGGGGCAGCCGCACATGCCCGGCAAGCCCATGTCCTCGTGCAAGCCGCGGAGCGCCCCCTCGGGGCTGCAGGCCTCGCCTCCCGACGACGTGGACTATGCCACCAACCCGCACGTGAAGCCGCCCTACTCGTATGCCACGCTCATCTGCATGGCCATGCAGGCCAGCAAGGCCACCAAGATCACCCTGTCGGCCATCTACAAGTGGATCACGGACAACTTCTGCTACTTCCGCCACGCTGATCCCACCTGGCAGGTAGGGAGTCACTCCCTCCCACCCTCCGCATGCCCGCGCAGACTCGACTCACATCCCAGATCCGCAGGCCAAGTAGGCGCGGTACGGCCAGGTGCCCGAGAGAGGAAGGCCGTCCAGGAAGGACCTCAAGGGAGCCCAGTGCTTGGAGTGCTGCCCCTTTGACTTCAGAGACGGAGGAGGGAGGATGTTCAGAGGGCTGTAGGGGTGCCGACATAGAGGTTCAAGTGGAAAGAACTTGTCACTCATCCGGCAGGCTCAGCCCAAAGACCAGGGCTGAACTATGCGTGGACACAGCCCCCCAGGGTAGGTTGATGGACTGAGGGACACATTGGTGTCCCAAGTCCTGGAATTCCTCGACACTACCCTCCTCAAGGTCAGTTTGTCAGGGCCTGACTGGAGGCAGAGCATCGTTGCTGCCAGGCTCTGCATCCCGCCTGCTTTCAGTTGGCTGGAGGGGTTCTGGGAGGGGAGAGGGGCATGCTGCGGGGTGTGAACGCCACCTGTGTCCCAGTGGAAGGGCTCCGGGGCCTTCCGAAAGCTGCTGTGCCAGCCCCCACCCCAAGCCCTCCCTAGTTTCCTGCCTACACTCCTCCCCATCTTCTCATCAAACTCCCTGGGGGGACAATTACCTCAGCCACGTGCTTTCCACAGGGGCTCTTTCCTCCCACACTGGCTTCATGTTCCAAGTCTCCGGAACCTGGCACAGAGCAGCCAAGGGGCCCAGGCCAGCATGTAAACATCCCAGTCTTGCCAGGGGGCACTACTCACCTGCCGGCCCCACCCACCAGGCCCCAGACACCTGTGCCCCCGCGTGGTTTGGACTGTGCACCCAGGCATGAACAAAGCAGCATGGTTGTTCAGGCTGGGCACACACTGCCCTGAGCATCTTTGACCATCAGGATCAGGGGCTACTTGGGGACAGAGACCCTGAGGACGCACAGATCCTTCCCTGTGGCACAGGTCACAGGATCACAGTTGCTGTGATCACAGCTATTCCACGTTTGCTTGGGCCCTCAACCTGGGGCAGGTACCATTTGTAACCTTGGTGAGAAAGCAGAGACCCTCCACCACCCTCCACCCTACCCGAAGCCTGAGAGGCCCCAGGAATGAGCGCTCTGCTCTTGGCTGGGTAATAATCAACTGAGGCCTCAGAGCCTGTGGTGGGAGGAGGGGCACATGGTGGGTGAGCGCCCAGGCCAGCAGCCAGCTCTACAAACAAGGAAAGTCATCAGATCCTCCCACACTTCATCCGCCCCCACAAACCCCCTCACACACACTCACTCATTTCACAGAGAAGGCCAGCCAGGCCCAGGCAGAGGGAGATGGCCGTCTAGGCCCTAGGGGAGCCAAGGCCTTTGGTCAGAGGCTGCAAGCGGTGGGGTAAGGGAGGGAGGGCAGGACAGGGTGGCACTGAGAGCCACCCTGCGTCTCAGGGCTCGGATGACTGAGCAGGCAGATATTCTGGCAAAAGGGAACAAAAGACCCCGACAGCACTCCCAGCTCCTGGTGCCCCGTGGCTGGTGTCCCAGAGCCTCCCGGTTGGAGCAGCGCCTCTGTCTCCCTGCCCCCATCAGAGAGAAGGTGGTGGTGGTGCTAGGAACCCCACATCACTGACTCCACCCACTCACCCAGCTGTCTTCCTTCTCTCCTATCTCCCTGTGTCCAGAACTCCATCCGCCACAACCTGTCCCTGAACAAGGGATTCATCAAGGTGCCTCAGGAGAAGGACGAGCCAGGCAAGGGGGGGCTTCTGGCACATCGACCCCCAGTACGCCGAGCGGCTGCTGAGTGGGGCCTTCAAGAAGCGGCGGCTGCCCCCAGTTCACATCCACCCGGCCTTTGCCCGCCAGGCCGCGCCGGAGCCCAGCGCCGCCCCATGGGCTGGGCCACTGACCGTGAACACTGAGGCCCAGCAGCTGCTGCGGGAGTTCAAGGAGGCCACTGGGGAGCCGGGCTGGGTTGCAGGCGAGGGCAGGCTGGGGCATAAGCGTAAACAGTCACTGCCCAAGCAGGTGGCCAAGGTCCCGCGGCCCTCCAGCCCCCTGCTGCGGACCCAGGAGGAGCAGGGTGAGCTAGAACCCCTCAAGGGCAAGTTTGACTGGGAGGCCGTCTTGGACGCTGGCACGCTGGACGGGGAGCTGGGCACGCTGGAGACCTCGGAGCTGAGCCCACCGCTGAGCCCTGCCTCACACGGGGACGTGGACCTCACCATCCATGGCCACCACATCGACTGCCCTGTTACCTGGGGGCCTCCAGTGGAGCAGGCTACCAACAGCCTGGACTCTGATGAGACCTTCCTGGCCACAGCCTTCCTGCAGTACCCCTGGGACGAGAGCACCCATAGCTCCCTGCCCCCCAAGCCCCTCTTTGAGGCCGGGGATGCCACACTGGCCTCTGACCTGCATGACTGGGCCAGCCTGTGTGCCTTCTTGTAAGAATCCAGGCCCTGCCCCACCTCCAGACAGCACCAAAGTCTGGGCCCAGACTGCTCCCCTCCCCACCAGTGCAGGCCCATGGACACCCTACCGCCCAGGCAGGGGCTGGGCCAGGTCACCCCACCAGGCCACACGGCCCCCAGCCCAGGCCATCCTCAGATTCTAGTCCAGGAGGCTGAGAATTGGGGCCCAGGACAAAAATTGCTGCCTCCGCTCCCCAGCCCCCCATACACACAGTGTTTCATTGATCCACTTCTTCCCTGCCCCAGAGACACGCTAAGGGCCCTGCACTATGAGAGATGTGGCTTGGAGGTGTCCTGGCCAAGCTGGAAACATCAGTACAGGGCACGCACCAGAACATCTTAGCTTCGAAGCTTCTCTCTCTCCCGCTCTCCTCCCCAGGTTTCTATCCAGAGAAAGTTCCCAGGTACAACAAATGCTGATTAGGTGACTGCAAATTAACACCCTAGAGGCCTCTCCTGGCAGAGCTTCCCTGGGGCTGGGGCCGGCAGTCTGTGAGGAGCTAGGCGGAGGGGCGAAGAGAGAGGAGACAGAAAGGAGGCCGGGGTGCCGGGTGGAGCCAGGAGATTTTCTAAGGCCTCTGGGATCTTCTGGCTTCATCCCTAGAGGTGGGGCAGAGGGTATGTGTCCCTAATCTTTGAGCCCATCTTGAGGCTGAGAGTAGCGGGGAGTTGGGGATCTGGGGGTTAGGGGTTGGGGCAGCCAAGCTCCAGAAGGAAAGGGGACAGACAGACTAATGTAGTGAGTGTAGCTACAGCTGAGGCTTAACTGGGAGGGACGCAGTGCTTGCTAGAACCACTGGGACCAGGAAGGGGGGATGGCCCCGTGCCCTTGCTTGCACTCCTGCGGGGGAGTGTCTTGCTCCACCTGAGGCTTCCTCCATGGTTGCAGAAGTTTCAGCTTCTCCAAAAGTCTCTGAAAGCTGAGCTGGGGTCTCCTGCTTGCTTGTGGCAGGTATAACTTCTTCTCCAGGATGCTCTGGATACTGAGCTGGGGTCTCCTCTTTTACTGAAGGTTTATTATGTGAACTGGCTTCTGGAGTTTGGGCTGGAGCCTCCTGTTGAACTGGCAAAGGTTCAACCTCCTCAGATGGCTGTGAAGGCAGCGTGCGGGCCTCATGCTGGGTTGTAGAAAATTCTGCATTAGTAAGGGGCACTGAGGGCTGAGCTGAAGGCTTGTGCTGATTTGGACAAGGTCCCACCTCTGGAGTGGGTTCTTCTGTGATGGTAAGCTCCACATCTGCAGGTTTGACAGCGACACTGGATAACTTTGAATGCTGAGCATGAGGGTGACTTGGAGGTGAAACTGTCATTTCCTGATGCTCTGGAGCTTGAGCTGGCTGTTCCTGTTGAGTTGGAGAAGGTTCCACCTCCCCTGAAGAAGGCTCTGGAGGCTGAGCTGGTTGCTCCTGCAGGGTTGCAGAAGGTCCTATCTCCAGAGGAGACAGAGCTGGGATCTCCTGCTGGGTTGGAGAAGATTCTGCCTCATTAGGAGGCTCTAGAGACAGGGCTGAGGTTTCCTCCTTGGTTGCAGAAGTGTCAGCTTCTCCAAAAGACTCTGAAAGCTGAGCTGGGGTCTCCTGCTGGGTTGCTGCTTTCACCTTCTCAGGAGGCTCTGTAGGCTCAGAAGGCTGAGTCGGTTGTTCCTGTTCCCTTGGAGAAGGCTCAGCTTCCACAAGAGGCTCTGGAGGCTGACCTGTGGGCTCCTGCTGGGTTGGAGAAGGTTCAACTTCCCCAGGAGGCTCAGAAGGCTGAGCTGGCTGCTACTGCTCCCTTGAAGTCTCATCCTCTCCAGGAGGCTCTGGAGGCCTAGCTGTGGTCTCTTGTTGGGTTGTAGAAGATTCTGTTTCCTCAGGATGCTCAAGAGGTGGAGCCAGGGCCTCCTGCTGAGCTGTAGGAAACTCAGCTTCCGTAGTGGCCTCTGGATTCATGGTAAATTCCAAATCCAGAGGTTGCAGTGGAACACGGGGCAAGTTTGAAGGAGCATGACGCTGAACGCCAGGTAGAGACGCTACCTCATCAGTCACTGGAATTTGAAGTACATACTCAGTAGGGAAAGCTGGAGCCGCACTTGGGGCCTCTTGGTGGAGTAGAGAAGGATCAATCTCCTCAGGGTGCTCTGGAGGCTGAGATGGGGCCTCCTGCTGGACGGGAGAAGGTTCAACCTCCTCGGGGCTCTCTGGAGCCTGAGTTGGGCCCTATTGTTGGAATAGAGAAGGTTCAATCTCCTCAGGGCACTCTGGAGGCTGAGATGGGGTCTCCTCCTGGACTGGAGAAGGTTCAACCTCTTTAGTGACCTGTGGATTTATGGGAAGTGCCAGAGCCAGAGATTTAACAGTGCCATTGTACAAGTTTGACTGCTGAGCTTCATTTACCCCATGATGTGCTTCTAGTAGAACTACAACATCCTTAAGTGTCTCCAAAGGCCGGGCGAGGGCCTCCTGAGGACTTGAAGTTTCTAGTTCCTCAGGGGCCTCTGAAGGCTGAGATGGATCCTCCTGCGGAAGTGGAGGTGGTTCTACCACTTCAGAGGGCTCTGGATGCTGAGCCTGGGCCTCTGCCTGGGGTGAAAAAGATTCAACGTCCTCAGGGGTCTGTGGATGCTGAGCAGGGGCCTCTTGATGAGGTAAAGATTCAGCCTCCTCAGTGAGCTCTGGATGATGAGTTTGGGCCTCCTGCTGGGATGCAGAAATATCTCATCCTCATCAGAAGACTCCCTGTCGTGTAGCTTTTGGGCCATGTTTTCCTTGTGTGTGGCGCTGAGAGGCCTATACATATCCCTAAGCCAAAGTGGCCGCCTTCTCCCGAAAAAGCCCTCCTAGAACACAGAAAGGGAAATATTAATTCTGCTTCTCCCCTGCTTTCTCTGGCCACAGCACTTTATCCTCCTCACATCTACCTGACTCTCACTTTCCCCTGAGCTTCTCTTATGCAGCAGAAATCGCAAAAAGCCCTTTGGATGAAAACACACACAGTTAGTGTTACATGTCACTTTTCATCTCTCTCACAATGTGTTCTCTCTGCTTTCATTAGGACTAAATGGGGACCTCAGTCCATAATCACAATGAGCAAAATCACCACAGACCCGGGATCATGAAAAGCATTGCATGCATGCTGGCCTTCCAGAAGTTCTCTGTGTCTGTCCAAAATGGACCCCAAGTGTCTCTGGGGAGATGTTTGTATGTGGCTTAGCATGGAGCATAGGCAGGATTTACGGCCCCGTTCACCTTTCTTTACCCATGGCCAACTGCCCTCGTGCAGTGCAAACACTGCACAACGGCACTGGGCAGAAACTTGTTACTCTCTTAGACGCGCTTCACACCAGTCCGCTTCGGACTTAGTCGCACATGCAGCATTTGCTGGGGGTGTGGGTGTGGGGAGAAGGTGATTTTATTTTCCTGGCTGCTCTATCCTATAAGTTGAATCACACCAAGTAAACACCTGAACCCAATGAGCAAAGTCACCTATAGCTCTCTGACTTTCACTCTGCAGGCTGTCACTCAGGTGTCAGTGAATTGTGGAATCCGTTTAAAGGCCATGACCAGCAGGGAAGCACAAAATACTCTTTTGGAATACAAATAGAATAGAAAAAAATCAGAGTGCACAATAAGTTTGTTTCAGAAACTACTTATGTCCATATATGTGTGTCTACTGAACTGTGACATAAACGTAGCTCACAGCCCAAGCACAGTGTGATCAGCAGAGAAGTCCTCAGTGGAAAGGGATCAACTTCTTCTTGGTAATCACTAGCAGTATGACCATGGGGCAAGATAGTTTTCCTTTCTCTTTCTCCAGTTCCTTATTACAAAAGGAAGAGACAAACTACTGTCTAAAGTTTCTCCCGGTTAAAATTCTATGAGGTTTGGAGAAAGGGAATAGAGAGTAGGGGCCTGAAAAACAGTAGGATGAGAAGGGAAGTTTTCTTGCCACTTTCCAGAAGGGACTCATATGTTCTACCTTTCATCAGCTTTGAGTGAGGCCAGCCCCTAAATCCCCAACCATGTGGCCCTCCCTACCCCAGAGCCTCCTAGAAGGCCTCTGGCCTGGCCTGATGCCTAGGAACCAGGCATCAGCCCAGCAGGAAAAGGTACAACCAAAACCTCTGCCCATCCACCCTCTTTCCTGAAAAGACTAGTGAAAGCAGATGAATGTGTGCCAGTCCTGTTCTAACTCAGCTTGGGCTGGGGAGCTAATTCTGCTGATACATAAATTAGGGTAAACCATTAGGGTAATTAAACATGAGGAAATTGAAATAGATGAGCTCTAAGTTCTCCTCTAGTTGTAAAATTCTGCTTTCAAAGACCAATATTTACCTTCTGCTTCTTTTTCTATCTACCTCTTTTGCAATTCTATGAGAATAAATCTGTTTTGAAAGAAATCATGATCATGATTATCCATTACAACTATTTCCAAATACTTATTCATTCCTTTTTACTTTAAATCTTATCTATCCAGGGCTTCCCTGGTGGTGCAGTGGTTGAGAATCTGCCTGCTAATGCAGGGGACACAGGTTCGAGCCCTGGTCTGGGAGGAACCCGCATGCTGCGGAGCGACTGGGCCCGTGAGCCACAACTACTGAGCCTGCGCGTCTGGAGCCTGTGCTCCGCAACAGGAGAGGCCGCGATAGTGAGAGGCCCATGCACCGCGATGAAGAGTGGCCCCCACTTGCCACAACTAGAGAAAGCCCTCGCTCAGAAATGAAGACCCAACACAGCCCTAAATAAATAAATGAATTTTAAAAAATCTTATCTATCCAGTAAGATGATAACTCTTTCAAGGAAAGGAATTCTACACTGTTTAATAATCCTTTGACTCCTCCACAGTGCCTAACTTAGGGTATTGCATGCAGCTGGTGATATATTTTATTGACTGTTTCAGATAATGTTCAACAGATAATTCCTAATAAATACTCTTAGAAGTAGGAAAAGAAAATAAAAGTATCTGGCAGAAACCTAAACATGGTTTTAAAGTCAAGAACAAGAGTAGGATGCCCAATCATTACTGCTACTATAGAGCATTGTGGAGGAGGTCTTAATCAGCACGATAAGAAAAACGAAGTATTGGAAAGAAGAGACAAACATATCTGCATATGAAACAAGGACCTAAAAAGACCAAAACAGTCAACTGAAATTTTATTGGAAGTAACATGAGTAAGATGGCTCCATACAAAATCAAGAGATCAACATATTAGCCTCAATAGCTTTCCCATATAACACAACTAACTAACTAAGAAACAGAAGAAACATCCCATTTACTATATCAATAAAAATGCATAAGGTACCTAGGAATAAATTTAAACACAAATTTGTAAGACCTATGTGATGAAAATATTAAAACGTTTCTGAAGGACATTAAGAAGTACTTACATGGCATGAGATACCATCCTCCTAGAATCTTGTAAAGAGGTCAATTCTCCTCAAATGAAACTAAAAATTCAATGCAATCCATTTATAGCCAAAATAATTTCTAAATAAAACCTGGCCTGCTGACATTTGATAGAGAATATATGTTAGAATAGTTATGAAAGAAGGTCAAAGAGTAGGACCTTGCCCTACCAGATATAAAATATGTTATAGAGCAACTGGAATTAAGCAGTGTGATATCAGTACTGGTACAGGACAAGATAACTGGATCACAGAACAGCATCCAGATGAAGATAGCATATTAGACCAGGGAAGAAAGAATAAACCATTCAGTGAAAGATTTGAAAAGAATCAGATCTTCATGTAGGGGGAAAAAGTTAGATCCCCTACCTCAACCACACGAACAAACAAATACAACAAATTCTGGACAGATTATAAAAGTACTTGAAGAAAATATTAGAGATGATTTTTACGTCACGAGGTGACAAAGGCCTGGCTAACAAAACCCACCCCACATGAGCCATGAGGAGACGACAGGCAGATATGGTGGCAGACTGTCAACACACCTCCTACTCTTCACAGCCCTTGCCCCCTTTTCCCCTGGACTGTTTGTCTTCTTCTTGTTGACTTATAAAACTCTTGGGAGTTCCCTGGTGGTCCACTGGTTAGGGCGTGGCTCTTTCACTGCTGTGGCCCGAGGTTCAATCCCTTGTCAAGGAACTAAGATCCTGCAAGCTGCACAGCATGGCCAAACCCCACCACTTCGAAACAAACAAACAAAAACTCTTTATGGTAAAGAAATACTGGCTTTCATTGAATTTCAGTGTTTCGAATATTTCCAGTGTTTTTGTCTCTAAGGAGACAAGACAAAAGAGTGGAGTAGGGAGCACCAGCTTTGCAGTCGGGTGAAACTGCCTTCTGCTTTTGGTTTGGCCGCTGGGGCCTTACACTGATCTCCTTCATCTATGAGGGAGGGATAGTAATATCATCCTCACAGGACTGTGGGCTTTAAATCAGACAATATATGGAAAACTCTTCATCTTATGCTTGGCATGAATCAGTGCTAAGCTGGTGTCACAGACAAGATGGTGGAATATATCAAAGGCTCTGCTTGTGGCATCAGCCTCTGAAGGCTCTTTCCCACCAGAAGATTATAGAAATATTGCTTTTATTTTCTTCTAATACCTTTATGTGGTCTTTTTTCACATTTATGGATATATGTTTATTTAACATGGGGATCTGCTATTTACCCCCCAAATACTTAGGCAGCTATTCTATCACCATTTATTCATTTTCTTCCCCTGATTGCAATATTAAAACATGACATTTCAAAAGTCTTAAAAGTCTTAAGAACACAGGGGTCTATTGCTGGACTCTATCCTACTTCAAATAAATATTCAGTTGCATTATTCTTCACTGTGGAATTGACATAACGCCTCATCTCTCTTCCGTTGAACACCATTATTGTCTACCATAGGAAGAACACTGCATGGCCCCTGTCCTCCAAAAGTATATGTGGGGAGAGGAAATAACGGTTAGGACTCCTCGCTTTCACTGCCGAGGGAACAGGTCCAATCCCTGCTTGGGAAACTAAGATCACACAGGCCCAAACAAAACAAAACAAAACAAAACAAATGCAAGAAGTTAAAAACAATAAAAAGGGGACTTTACAGAAATTCTAAAAATGCCAAAGGCCATATGCCACCTGAGATGTAGAGGGTACAGTCTGGGCAATGGCCAACGACTAGCAAGCTAGTCCCCAGCCTCCTAGGCTCAGAAATCATACTCTTCCTCACCAAGAGAGAACTCACGTCTTCCTGTTGTGGCAGTCTCACTTTATCAATATCACAGGATTGATCAAACATCAGAATGCCAAATTATTACTTGACAATGAGAAATACATCTGTTCTACACACAGGGCATCTGTGTCTACACAATCAGAGAATTACCTTCCGTGGGCACAGGCCTCTGTGGCACACTGAAGCACAATCACAGAATCGAAGGCTACTTGGTGACAACAGAATTAGAAAAGGAATCAGCTGAATCCAGAATTTAATGGGAAAGCCTGAGGTAACTGGATCCATCCATCTCCTCAACAGGCAGCCTGGCTAGTGGGCCTGACTCTTCAGTTATGCTGCCTAAGGTGCCATCTCTACTCTTGGGCAATGTGAGGATGGGCACTGCCCATGTTGGTCTCTCCTCACCTTTTCTATGCTTTCACTAGTGACCAACCCTCCTGCAGATAGACACATTTCTCTTTAGAAGTTAGTACATCATGCCAGGTTTGATTCAAGTGTGATAGGCCAGGAAGCCATTGGTCCTTACACGTCTCTGCTCAGCTCCATGATGTGCTAACCTTGGTGGCTCTCTCCTGGGGGCCTGCCTTTCAAAACACTGCTTACCACTTTTGTGAGTTCTGAGGGGAGGGGACTGCTTTGCTCTGGCCCCTAAGAAATGGTGACAAACCTCACAGGACTAGGATCAGGAGGGCTGGAGTATTCAGGGAAGGCTTTACGAAGAAAGATATCTGAACTTGAGTTGGCTTTTCAGAGATTCATAGGAGCTCCACAGGCAAAGCAAAATAAAGGAATTTTAGATGGGCAAAGGCACAGACAAAAGTAGGAATGGGGGCTTCCCTGGTGGCGCAGTGTTTGGGATTCCGCCTGCCGATGCAGGGGACACGGGTTCGTGCCCCGGTCCGGGAGGATCCCACATGCCGCGGAGTGGCTGGGCCCGTGAGCCATGGCCGCTGAGCCTGTGCCTCCGGAACCTGCGCTCCGCAGCGGGAGAGGCCACAGCAGTGAGAGGCCCGCAAACCGCTAAAAAAAAATAAAAATAAAAAAAGTAGGAATGGGTATGGTGTAACTAGCGTATAGTGAGGAGCTGCTTTGGCTGGAATGGGGGGCTGCCATTACAGGAGAAAAGATAACTAAAGTAATGTGGAGTGGTAGGGTAGAATCAAGACTGTCAGCCTATTAAAATCACTCTTTTAATGTTAGCAACTGCCTGCTGGGAAAAGTAATCAACCACTATGTAACTGAACAAAAGGTAAACAGGCTAGCTCCAGGAATGGGCTACTATAAATATTTGAGGGTAGCCTGCTGCAAGATTTTACTTGCAGTGTTTTAATGGAACCTATCTACACAATTCCTAATACACTGGAGAAGAAAGCTGCTAAGTAAACCTGAGGAATTGACGAGATCACACTTGTGTCTTTCAGGCATGTCCTTTTAGCCCTCCCAGGGTGACTGATAGCTCCTTGAGTATGGAGATCCTATATCTCTCATCACTTCAGCCAAGAAGGAAAGGAATCAACGGTAGAATGAGAGTGACTGGTGAGGACCTCAAATCAGCATACTTTGTTGAGTTGAAGAAAATTTATTATCATGTCAACTCTGGCCTTCTTATAAACTTCACTTGTCAAAAGAGTCCAATAGCTTGTTATCAGGGATCCAATTCCATAGGGATCTCCTGGGAGTGAAGTTCCTTTTAAAAGTCCTGTGGGGACTTCCCTGGTGGTGCAATGGTTAAGGATCCGCCTGCCAGCACAGGGCACACAGGTTCGATCCCTGGTCTGGGGAGGTCCCACATGCCGCGGAGCAACTAAATCAGTGTGCCACAACTCCTGAGCCCGCGCGTCTAGAGCCCGTACTCCACAACAAGAGATTCCACCTCAATAAGAAGCCCGTGAAACGCAATGAAGACCCAACACAGCCAAACAAACAAACAAAAAAACCACAAAAAAACATCCTGGGTATATACTTTTCAGTAAAAGAACAAAGTGTATGTCAGTCCTCATGGCTAAAGGGAAGAATGAAGTAGTAGTAGGTGGAAAGGTGGATTTGATTCTCAGTTTCTGGGTTCTGAATCTGAATTAATTATTGTCCTTACCTCAATGAGACAGAGAATTGTAACACAAATCATCACTACTACAGGTACAGATACTGCCACGATGAGTTTGTTGTTATAGCCATACCCTGGAACTTCTTTTGTGAGCTAAAAAAATATATAACAATTTTTAAAAACAAGGAGATAGAAGGGATGAAAACTGACGATTCTTAAGCCTATTCTACACGATAGCTAACTATTTTTAAACTACTATGAAACCCAATCCTTTCAGGTGAGTAGCTTCTATAAGAACAAGACAAATTTAATTTTATTAATCATATTATTAGCATTTTCTTCTACAATTTATTTACAACTTATTTATCTTGTGTTATGTCCTTTTTGCGTCTACCCTAGGAATAGTGACACACTCTCTGAATGAGCAAAGTTGGAGATCACTGTCTTAGCACGTTTCATGGCTGAAGATAAGATACTGACTAGGAGCCCGTGGTATTCCCGCTTGGGCACGTTAATGGCATGTCCTAAACTGAGTAAATGTCCAAGTCCCATGTGTCAGGGGTTATCCTCACCTCACTTGACTCCTGCTCTTTCTGCTCACTCTGGGCTTCTGTGCTCTCACTGATATAGTTGTCAGCTTTCCACTGGTCCATATCCCATTCCGCTTTGGACACATTTACTTCTTGCTGCTTGCTGAGAAGCTTCATCAGGAGGCCTGTTCTAGAGATGAGGTTGGCACAGGCCAGCTGCACGTGGGTGTCCGAGCAGTCTATTTTCAAAGTCTGGATAACATGAGAAATGAGCCTTTGCATGTCATTGTTGGGGATGAGGGACCAGAGCTGCTGGTTTAGCTGAGTTTCAACTTGATCACCCGGGGATGCGAGCCCTGGGAAAGTGAAGCCTGTGGGCTTAGAGGATAATTCAGTGACCATGTTGTGGTGCTCCCATTGTGTTTTGTTGGTGTGTTGAACAGCTGGCATACTGTTGTCTGCAGCAACAGTAGAATGTGCAGTGGAGACGTTCCTATGGCTAGTGTTTCCAGGGCCGGTTCCTCCTGGCAGAGTAGCGTTTCCTGTAGAAATAATTGCTTCAGAAACATTTTCTGCAGTATTGTTTTCTGAAGTAGTGTTTTCTGCAGAAGGGTCTGAAAGAGAAAATAATTCTGGAAAAGGATTTTCCTGAGAAGTCACTTCTCCTGAAGATGAAAGAGCCTCTCGTGGAGGGGAATTTATGAGACTCCTCACGACAGAGAACGGAGGGCTTGCAAGCATCATTCTATCAAGTGAACTTTTCTTTCTGAACTTTCGACTCCTTTTTTTTTTTTTTTTGCGGTACACAGGCCTCTCACCTTTGTGGCCTCTCCCGTTGCGGAGCACAGGCTCCGGACGCGCAGGCTCAGCAGCCATGGCTCAAGGGCCCAGCCGCCCCACAGCATGTGGGATCTTCCCGGACCAGGACACGAACCCGTGTCTCCTGCATCGGCAGGCAGACTCCCAACCACTGTGCCACCAGGGAAGCCCCTCGACTCCTTTTAACTTTGGGTTTTCTGTGGACCTGATGAGACCTAATTTTATGGAAGATGCATTTTTTTTCCAGAATGTGAGATTAATGCGAAGTCCTTAATATTTCTAACTCTTGCCTTTGCATCTTCGGAAACATGTATAGCATTGGATAAGTCTTTTGATTTGCTTTTAACCTCAGATGGGGATTTTGGCGGGATGGAGGCACAAGGCCTGCCCTTGAAGTACGGTTTCAGGGAAGAGAAGCCTGCGGCCTTGTGTTCCTTTATGAATGAAGACTCTGCATTGGAGGACTTTCCCACCAGCTTCCTGGGCCTCTGCACCATGAGAAGCTGTTTCAGCTTTCTTAGGGATGGCCTCCTGAGCTTTCATTCTTTGGCAGTGTTCGCCACAGATGGCTGGGCATTCTGTTTCCTCCTGACGCTCTCATCTCCCACTGCTTTGAGGTGCATTTTCTGTATGCCCCTTGAGGACCTTGTTCACTCTCAGCAGCTTTTCCTCTGTACTCTCAATCTTTGCTAGGCTGTCTTTCTGTGGTTGGGCAGTTTCTAATTTCTTTTGAAAGATGTAGCGTGTAAACATGGCACTTAAAAGGTTGGAACGTGTACACGTGGCAGGTTTTTCTTCCTTTTTAACCTCATCAATTTTTTCTTGAGTTTCTGCATCTAACAAATTTTCCACAAAATGGAGTTCCCTCAATTTGTTTTTATTAGTTGAATTGTTGGGTACAGGTTTAACAGAAGGGCTCCTTGTATTGTTTTTCAGAAGGCCCAGCGGCATATCTCCATCTTGTGTATTTGAAAAAAGAAGTTGAATGAATGGTAATAATGTTGATTCCACATCTCCTAGATTTCCCTCTGAGATATAAGGCAGTATGTAACTTAGTGCACTGATAATATCACTTTTATTATTAGAGTCCAGCTGCTCATTCATGAAGCCTGACAAGCTGACAGCACTGTTAGGTGAGGACATCCTCTCTGACGCAATAGTCCGCTCGGTGCTGTTGTTCTTCTTCTGGGCTTGTAACACCTTCATCAACGATCCTCCTGCATTCTCTATAGATGTTTCTTCATCTGTCAAAAGAGAAGGGACTGTTTTTCATCATTGAAGACTGATGGGACAGCCTTTTGTCAGTCCACAGCCAAAGAAATTAGGAATCAGTCAAAGTTTGAGTGCCACTTAGGAGAAAAAGAAACCCACACTTAAGCCTATGACTGGCAACAACAAAATGTGAGAAAGGTCTCTCTTGAAAAAGGGGCTATCTACTCAGAAAATTCTGTAGCGTGAAATATAGGAACTATATTCAGGATTACTCCACTGGTTCCCAGGGGCCAGTACTCAAGAAAAGCCAAGGCTGCAAGACAAATATTCTCCTAATCAGCTGGACTCTCTGCAGATCTACTGTGACTCCTCACATTCATATACCCCATCCTGTCCTGCCTCAGAAGCACAGGAGTGTGAGGCTTCCTCTCTCCACCTCTTCAGTGTGCTTGTGTTCTTGCTGCTATCACAGATCTCCACGACAACCACCACCGCTAACAGGTCGTCATCTGGACATGTCCTTCTCCAACTACCCACTCTGTCCATTGCTTAGTCCCTGCTTCTATATATCCCAGTCCCCATAACAGAAGGCTCTATACAGAAAAAAACACTATGTCCGCCCTGGCTCTTTGCTAAAATTTGGGCAGGAATCTCGGGTATAAGTTTAGAGATTTGCCAGATTGTATGCCCATTGGAATGTTCAACAAATCAATGGAATAATACTTGAGGCCCTAAAATGTAGATGAGAAAAAGCAACTTCTGTCAGATGGCTACTTTGCTTTCAATTCATTTTACTTCTAATGTTTCCAGCACTACTTGGGGAACCATCCAAATCTTCTGACTGTGTGAAGGTAATGTGTACCATTGTGTAGCTGGGCTTGTCTTCCAAAAGGATTAAAAGTATTTTTGGTGAGGGTCAAAGGAGGAGGGAAGGGTCATGAGAAAGGAGGAGCAGAGGCTAGCAGAGAGCCCCAAACTGGGGACAGGAGATCGGGGCACTAGGGTCATAGCACTTAACACCTCTGATCTTGTTTTTCCTCACCTGTAAAAGGAGATTAAAAATGCCTTTTCTGCCCACTTCTGGGGGAGAAGGGAGTAATATAATTAGTAAAAAAAATGTTTGGGGGAGTTCCCAGGTGGTCTAGTGGTTAGGACCCGGCACTTTCCCTGCTGTGGCCCGGGTTCAATCCCTGGTGGGGGAACTAAGATCCCACCAGCTTTGTGGCCAAAGGAAAAAAAAACTGTGTTGAAAAATCAGCAATATTGTCTTTATATAAGTGGCAAAGTGTTATTATTTATGATGTGCTCTAGATCAGTGAAAGAGACCTGTATTCAAGCTACCTGGGCATGAAAGCACATTTTGGAAGTCATCAAGTTAGTGCCCAGAAATCTAATATATAGAAAAATAGTTGAAAGGCCCTGAGTGTTTTGTGGATAGAAAAACTTGCGATTCAGAGCAAGTTCAGAGCTGGACAGTCAGAGAAATAACTAGCTCTCCCATGCATTAGAAGGGCTTGGTAGCAGCTTCTGGTTATGGAACCAGAAACTCTCAGGCTCCAGATAGGACATAAAACAGCATCACTTGTACTCTTTATAAAATTGCAGAAACAAACAAAATAAACAAAAATATATTTACACCTGTCTTATAAGACAAAGGGTACTTGAGACCTAATGTATATAAAATCAGTTTACAAACTGTGATGTACTATGTGAATAAGTTCTCGTTTGCAGAGAGCACAGCATAGGATATGTGGCCATTAATGTGAATTCCCTTCCCCCTTCCATTCCTTTCTCTTGTTCCTTTATATATACAGATCAGTTACATTATGAAGCTAATAATGTAACTGAGCTATTCTTAGATTAATAATGTAACCAAGAATCTGATTTTTAGCAAGGGGGTAATTCTTAGAAATTTAGGGAGCTGGAACTCTGAATGAATGTATTAAAATAATGTAGGGCTTCCCTGATGGCACAGTGATTGAGCGTCCACCTGCCAATGCAGGGGACATGGGTTCGTGCCCCGGTCCGGGAAGATCCCACATGCTACGGAGCGGCTGGGCCCGTGAGCCATGGCCGCTGAGCCTGTGCGTCTGGAGCCTGTGCTCTGCAACGGGAGAGGCCACAACAGTGAGAGTCCCGTGTACCGCAAAAAAATAAAAAAATAAAAAAAATAAAATAATGTAATTACATCATTAGTTTTAAAATGTATAATCCTTGATTAAAAATAAAAAATTAAATTAAAAATTAAAAATGTATTATCCCGCAATTGAGACTCACCACAACGTGTGACGACCCTCAGGCGTTCACTGTCACAACGCAGCTTGACTGTCTCACAGACAACCTCAATAGTATTTTTAAATTGGCAGAGGCAGCAGGCCCTATGGCTGGGTAAGATCCTATAAATGGAAACACAGGTAATTAAATTCGTGGTAAAAGAGTTACCTGAGTAGGTAGAAGAGGTAGGCCAAGGTCACCACAGACCAGTGCAAAAAGGAGTTCTTGGGGCATATGGACTATAGAACTGGATAGGGGCCGGTTGGCCAATTGCTGCCCTAGACTGTTGGAAATAAATATAGAGGAGGAGAGAGGTGCCCAACAGAAGGATTTGGATGGCAGTAGGTATGATATGCCTAGAAAAAAGGGAATAGGGATTAGAATTGGGTGACATTGATCTGTAGTTTAATTCAGAAGTATCTCCTTCCAACCTGAAAGCCTCACTTTGGGTTGAGAGTACACAGGAAGAAGGCAGACTTCTAAGAAGAGTGTGAATAAGACTGCACATTCTGGAGTCACTTTCTCAGTTCCTATTTGTGAGGAGTAATATATTAGAAATTATTCTAGTAATAAAAAAGAATCATGTGCCTAAACAATAACAGAGATCGCATTGACCAAATCTGAACAAAAGGAACATTCCAAAGAATAACATTATCATTATAATAAGGTATAACATAGTTAATTGAAAAAAAAGCATGTGAGTTCATAATGATACTCCAAATGAAAAGTGGGGGAGCTCTTCTTTATAGAATAATGTCAGCTAATAAATGCAAAAGGAAGGATAGAATTAGGAAAGTGTTATTTTGCAACTATCAATGTAATAATCGATTCAGACAAGGATTATCATTGATGCACAGTTGGGTGAAGAGTTGTTTGAAAGTAGGATCTTCACTGATCCCAAGGATCACCCCACATAGTTTTTATCAATTGCCAAGGGGAAAAATAACTTTACAATGGAGAGATATGGAATAGACCACCTTAATCAAGTGATCAAACTTAGCACTGGGCCACCTGAAGTGATGATGTATGAAGAATACATCACCTATATAGTATTCTTCCCCAAAATGTTTACTTTGAATCTAATGAGGAAACAGACAAATACAGATTGTGGGGCAATTTACAAGACAACTGGCTTAGACTCTTCAAAAAAGCCAATGTCATAAAAGACCAAAAAATATAGTAGGGAAAAATTCTAGATTAATGGAAACACAGACATGACATGCAATGCCTAATCTTTAATTGGATCCTGTATCAAAACAAAACAGACTTAAAGAATGTTATTGGCTTCTGGCCAAGATGAAGTACAAGGGCCAACTTAACCTCCCACCTGAAACAAGGAAAAAATCAGATGGAACATATGAAACAACAGTTTTCAAGAAACTGAACCTCACGCAATACATTTCAGTGATTCCCGAGGAGATGGGAAATAAATGAAGTGATCCCTATAATTGCCCTTACTTCTCTGAGAGAGTATCCACGTCATGGTACAGGGAAGAGAAGTCCAGACAGAGACTAGTGGGCTCCCTGACAGACAAAATGGAGATAAGAGTCTGGGAAAACCAAGGTAACTAGAGTTCACAAAGCAGAGTATCAGAGAGAAAAGAAGTGCACAGACAAAGAACTCTGGAGATATGCAGAGGGATCTCTTGAGAATTCAACAAAGTATTGGTCAGTACATTTGTGTGAGGAATAACTTGATGCCAGGAGAAGAACCACATGAAAGGATTAATAAGAAGAATAACTGGATATCACACAGGGTTGTAGGAATAGTACCTGTTCCTACAAGTCAGACTGGAAAACCTCATGATACTCAGAAAGGACTTGTCTCAGTAGTTGCAAATAATGAGCTCCAGACTAAAGGCTACTTGGACTCCTACCCAACGAAACTTAAAAGCTAGACCTAAAAGAATAAAATTGTTTTGAGTAACCTAATTTCACCCAAAACAAAGCCCAGGCATTTTACAGGAATATAAATATACATAGCACAAAATAAACTAAAACTCACAATATCTGGGATCATATGAAAAATTGCATGCAAGCATGCAAAGAAGTAGGACAATATGACCCATACTGAGGAGAAAAGGCAATCAATCAACAATAACCCATAATCTATACAGATGTTAGAATTGGCAGAAAAGAACTTTTAAAAAGTTATTATACATGAAGAAAAGCTATTATAACTGTTATTTCATATGTTGAAAAACCCAGACTAAACACTGAAAATGTTAAGTACAGGCATGGAAAATGTAAAACAGACCTAAATTGAGCTTCTAGAGATTAAAAACAATGTCTAAATGAAAAAGATATTGCAGGAGGTTAAAGGCTAATTAGACACGGCAGAAGGTCAGTGAACATTAAGGCATAGCAACAGAAACTATCCAAAATGAAACAAAAGGAGTAACAAAACAACAACAAAATGAATAGAGCCTCAGTGACTTGTGCAATAACTTCAAGTGGCATAATACATGTGTACTTAGAGTCCATGAAGGAGAGGAGAAATATAAAAATTTGAAGAAATAATAGCCAAAATTTTTCCAAATTGGTAAACACTATAAACCCACAAAGTCAAGAAGATCAATGAACTTTAAGCAGAAGAAACATGGACAAAACTACACCAAGGCACAGAAAATAATCGAATTGCTCAAAACCAGCAATAAAGAGAAGAATTTAAAAGGAGCCAGAGGAAAAAATTATACACTACCTACAGAGGAACAAAGATAACAATGACAGCAGAATTCTTGCTTGAACAATCGTAAATGAGAACTCAGTGGAATAACATCTTTAAAGTAGGGAATTGAATTCTATCAAGCTATAATTTTATACCCAGATCTGTCAAAACAAAAGCAAAATAAAGACTATCTCAGACATACAGAAGCTGAAAGAATTCATTACTAGTAGACTTTCACAATAAGAAATGTTAAAAGAAGTATTTTTAAGCAGAAGGAAAAGGACACCGGATTAGGAATATGGATCTATATAAAAGGTTAAGAATACTGGATACATACAACAATGAAGACCCAATTCAACCAAAAATAAATAAACAAATTAAGAAAAGAAGGGAAAAAGCATATAATCATTGCAATAGATGCAGGAAAAGAATGAAAACATCTAACATACATTCCTGATTAAAGAAAAAACAACAGCCCTCAGTAGACTAGGAATGGAAGGAGACTTCCTCAACTTGATAAATGACTTCTACAAAAAACCTAACATCATACTTAATGGTGAAGGACAAAGTACTTTCTCACCAGGATCAGGAACAAGGCAAGGATATCTGCTCTCATTGCTTCTATTTGACATTGCACTGAAGGTTCTAGCCAGTGCAATAGGGCAACAAAAAGAAAAGACATATTCAGAATGGAAAGGAAGAAGTAAAACTATCTTTATTTGCAGATAACATGATTATGTAGAAAACCTGATAGAAGCT
Organism: Mesoplodon bidens; assembly: GCF_964165515.1. Lineage (NCBI taxonomy): Eukaryota > Metazoa > Chordata > Mammalia > Artiodactyla > Ziphiidae > Mesoplodon > Mesoplodon bidens. The sequence continues at coordinate 689,254 of NW_027672498.1, forward strand.
ACGAAAATGCTACTGCAACTAATAAATGAGTTTATCAAGTTTGCAGGGTACAAGATCAACATACAAAAAGATGAATTTGTCTCAACAAACAATCAGAGATCAAAGTTTTAAAATGCTACTTATAAAAGAGTCAAATATACAAAATACTTAGAATAAATCTGACAAAAGACTTGCACACTGAAAACTGTAAAATATTGTCAGGGGAAATTAAGAAAGACCTAAATAAATGGAGAGATATAAAGTATTCATGGATCAGAAGATTCAATATTGTTGAGACATCAGTTCTCCCCAAATCGATTTATACATCAAAACCCCAGTAGGCTTTTCTATAGACATTGACAAGCTAATTCTAAAATTCATATGGAAATAAAATTTAGAATAACTAAAACAACTTTGAGAAAGAACAAAGTTGAAGAACTAACAGTAACTGATTTCAAGGATTATGAAGCTACACCTTCAAGGCATTGTGATAGTAGTGTAAAGATAGGCAAAAAGACCAAAGGAACAGAATACAAAGTTCTGAAGTACAGAGATGTGGAGAACTGACTTTCAGGTTCAAAGGCATTTCAGTGGAGAAATGATAGTCTTTTCAACAAATGATGCTGGAACAACTGGATATCCAGGTGCAAAAAGAAAAAAAAAAGAACTTCCATCTAAACCATATACAGAAATGAACTCAAATTGGTTCAAAGATCTAAATGTAAAACATAAAACTATAAAACGTCTAGAACAAAACAGGTGAAAAATTTTATGACCTTGAGTTCGGCAAGATTTCTTAGATACAACACCAAAAGCATAATGCATAAAAGAAAAAAATAGATAAATTAGACACTATCGAAATTAAGAATTTCTGCCCTGCAAAAGACACTCCTGAGAGAACGAAAAGATGAGTCACAGAGTGGGAGAAAATACTTAGCAACTTACATATTGGATAAAGGACTAATTTCCAGAATATATAAAGAACTCTCAAAACTCCAGAAAAATATACATAAACGATTCAAAGATATACAGATGGAAAATAAGCATATGAAAAGATGTTTGACATGATTAATCATTAGGGATGCTACAGTGAGATACAACTACACACCTATTAAACTATCTAAACTTAAAAATACTGAGCATAGCAAATGTTGGCCGCAACGTGAAGAAAATGCAGCTCTCATACACTGCTGGTAGAGATGTAAAATGATCAAACCACTAGGGAAAATAGGTATTTCTTAAAAACTTAAACATACACTTACCAATGATGCAGCCATTCTACAGGCAGGCATTTACCCAGGAGAAATGGAAGTATACATCCATACAAGACTTGTACACAAATATTCATAGCAACTTTATCTGTAATAGACAAAGACTCAAACAACTCAAATGTCCATCAATGGTCAATACATAAATGGTGGTACATCCATATAAAGGAATGCTATTCAGCAATAAACAGAAATGAATTACTGATATATACAACAATATGGATGAAGATTAAAATAATCATGCTGAGTTAGAAGCCAGTTAGAAAAAAGTATACACTGTATGATTCCATTTACATAAAATTCTAGAAAATGCAAACAGAAAGCAGATCAATGGTTGCATGGCGATTGGGAAGTGCAAGGAACGATGGGAAGGAAGAATTACAAAGAGACATTAAGAAACTTTCTGAGGTGATGGACATTTTGATTTCCGTGATGTCTTCATGGTGTGTATGTATGTGTGTGTGTGAACACAGATTATTGCATGTCAATTATACCTCAAAATGCTGTTAAAAGAAATGATATTAATAAGAGAGACAATTGGGGAAATTTGAATAGCAACACTTTATTAGGTAATATTATTGTGTAGGAATTTAATTTCTTCAATACTGTGTATTAACAGTATCATCGTTACACAGGGAAATAATTTTTAATATCCAGAGAGGAGGGCATCTAGCTGACAAGAGAGGGATCGCAATTGTGGCAGATGCTGTGGGACGCTGAGGAAGATGAGGCTAGAGCAGTGACCAATGCGTGACGGCACGGTGAAGACAGTCATTTGTCAGGTGACCTGACAAAGACGGTTGGAACAGACTGCTAAATGCAGGGCCGTTTCCACATACTAATCTCACGCAATCCCCTCAACTAGCCTTGGCGTAACAGAAAGTTTCTATTAGCTTGCCATATTGGAGGGGGGATGGCACAATTTAAGGTGCAGTAAGTTGTGTAATAAACTGTCACAATAGGGTCCTACAGAAATAGTTTTTTAAACTGCAAACAATAAAGCTTGACCCTTCCCTCACAACATATATGAAAATTAACTCAAAATGAATCATAGACCTAAATGTAGATATACAACATCTGGAAGAAAACGTAGGAGAAAATCTTTGTGATTTGGGGTTAGACAGTGGGGTCTCAGAGAAAGATTTCTTAGATTAAGACACAAAAAAAGCAGAAACCATCTAAGAAAAATTGCTAAGGGACTCCCCTGGTGGTTAAGACACCGAGTTACCAATGCTGGGGGCCCGGGTTCGATCCCTGGTCAGGGAACTAGGTCCCACATGCATGCCTCAACTATGAGTTTGCATGCCACATCTAAGAAGCCCATGAGCTGCAACTAAGGGGCCCATCTGCCACAACTAAGACCCAGCACAACCAAATAAATAAATTAAATAAATATGAAAAATTAAGAAAAATTGCTAAATTAGAGTTCATCAAAAATTTAACACTTCTAGTTTTCAGAGACACTTTAATATAATGAAGGTAAGTCACAATCTGGGAGAAGATATTTACTAAACACATATCTGAGAGCAAGGACTTTTTCCATTGCTTTTTATATAAAGCACTCTTAAATCTCAATATAAATATCCAACTAAAAATGGATTTGAACAGACACTTCATTTAAAAAGATATTTGCACATGAATAGACACTCAACATCATCAGCTATTACCGAAATGCACAATGTGGCAAAAACCACGAGATTCAACTACACACCTACTAGAAAGGCTAAAATGTTTTTTAAAAAACAAATATAAGGATCAGGTGAAGATGTAGAGCATCTGCAACTCTCATAGACTGCTTGTGGGAAAGCAACATGGCACAGGCACTTTAGAAAACAGTTCAGCAGTTTCTTAAAAAGTTCAATAGGCACTTAGCATATGATGAAGCAATCCCACCCTGAGGTATTTTACCCCAAAGAAATGAAAACATATGCTCACACAAGACATATGTTCACACACACATGTGAGGGTTTTCAGAGGCTTTGTTCATGACAGCCAAAAAACTAGAAGAAACTCAAATGTTCATCAAACGATGAATGCGTAAACAAACTGTGTATCCACACAACTAGAATACTGCTCAGCGCTCAAAAGGAATGAGCTACTACTGACAGGTGCAACAAAACAGATGAATCTCCAAAGAGACTGGCTAAGTGAAAGAAGCCAAAAACAAAAAGCTACATACCACATGATTTCATTTATCAAATATTCTGGAAAAGGCAACATTATATGGACAAAAATCAGATTGGTGGTTGCCAGGGGCTGGTAGTGACAGGAGGATGGATTGACTACAGAGGGACAGGAGGAGTCTTTTGGGAGTGCAGAAGTTTTCTTTACCTCAAATGTGGTGGTGGCTATAGAACTATACGTTTGTCAAAACACATCACACTGTATATTTGAAAAGAGTGAATTTTGTTAAATGAAAATTATACATAAATAAACCTGACTTAAGAATATAATCAAACAAACCTAAAAATACATTTGAGTGAAAATCAATGTAAGAAAAATCAACTTACAGTGTTTCCAATTCAAGGGTCATCATGAGGATGCTTTCAATTGCTGTGACACTTGTGCTGTTCCCATGTCTCTGAAGGAGAAGCCCAAACATGCATGATATAAAACCCAAAGACAAAATTTCTAAACTGAAAAAGATACTTAACATGTGATTACTTCCACTTTGGCTTCTTACTTGCCATAGATGATAATTCCAAAGAGCTCTTTTTGAAGAAATTTAAATTTGCATCATCAAATTAATGACCTTGGTGCTGAACAGTACAATCATTTTCTATTATCCTCACTTCTCATTTTCAATTGCATCTACCTCTTTTGATCACTCTTTTTAAAAAGAATAATGTACCCCTTATTCCTTTTTGCTTTCTTGGATAAATACTATTCCTATATGCATCTTCATGTTCCCTATCTATATGTGTTCTTCGACACTGTTCTCATCCTCTGCTGGCTCTCTTACCCATATATATTCTTTCTTAATCCTTTTCTTTGCCAGTAACTCTTATTTTCAATAACCCAGTTAAAATCCAAAATATGACTGTTTAGCCAAAGTACTCAATTTTTGACGAAAGTAAAAAGGAGCAGAAATTATCTCATGAGCCATGAAACTGTTACAATACTTACAAATAGTTTAATGCTGGCACTTTAAAAAGACAAGAATCTTCAACTGTCGGCAAAGGATTACGATTGAGAATTCTGAAAAATGGAATGGAATTAAAATTATCTGCATTTTCAATTACTTCCATGAAAGTTTATAGTCATTTTTTTGGTATGGAACTTGAAGGTTAAAAAAATCATTTTCTGTCTTTACCTACAAATCACCCTTAGAATCTGTAAAACACTCTTTCACTGGGAGCTACCCAGGTCTCTAGATGATAAAGTGGAGAAGAGAAACAAACAAACAAACAATAAAATAGAAAAAAAAGTGGCTAGCAAAGAAAAAATATGCCAGAGTACTTTTCACATTAAAAACCCTCGAAGTGACTATGCTGGTAGGAAGCCCTTGCTCTGTAAAAATGTACTATTTCTAGTGTCCTCCATAATTCAAGGTGTTTTTCTTTCATCTCTACAAATTTTGAAAAAATTCATGATTTAAACTACCCAGCTAAAGACAAAAATAAGGCTAATTCCTTGGTTCTGGAGCCAAAGAAGAGATAAATCCAAGAGGAACTGGTGAAAGCCATACTCCCATCACATAGTCCCGTGTGTATTCTTGTGCCATAGCCTTTGTTACTGTGTACGTAATCAACTGTTTACTTGTCACTCTCCTAGATTGTCAGCAACTTGAGAGCAGGGACCACACTTTATTGTCATTATTATTCCTGTGCCTGACATAGTGCCTAATATTTACTAGGCATTTAATAAATGTTTGCTGAATAAATAAATAACATTTTGTTTATATATCAATAAAATAAACAAATTAATTTTGGGGAACAAAATTTTATTCCAAAATGTTGGAAGAGATTTTCTTCATAGTTCTTTCTTTCTTTATTTTTTTCCCCCTTAGTTCTTTAAAACAAATAAGGGGGAAAAACCTGAAAAGAAACAGGAAGAAAGAAAAGAATATCTGACTTTAGGTTAACTCTACTCAAGAATTATTAGTGTACTTTTGCAGAATATTATAAAGATAATTATCAAAACTAATATCTTTTGAGTTGCCATGCATATGTGATCAGCATTTAACATTTCATCTTCACAGTAACCTTATGTGACATATATATTACAGAATTGAACAAATGAGGAAACTGTGGCACAGAGAAGTTACATAACTTGTCTTAAGTCATCAAGCTCGTAAGAAGCAGAGCTGGAATTTGAACTCAGTTCTGACTGTAAAGCCTGTGTTTAACCTGAATGAAAAAAAGGGGGAGGGGTTTAAAACATCTGTTACTTTAATTTTTTTAAAAAAATTATTTATTTATTTATTTATTTATGGCTGTGTTGACTCTTCGTTTCTGTGCGAGGGCTTTCTCTAGTTGCGGCAAGTGGGGGCCCCTCCTCATCGCGGTGCGCAGGCCTCTGACTATCGCTGCCTTTCTTGTTGCGGAGCACAGGCTCCAAACGCGCAGGCTCAGTAATTGTGGCTCACGGGGCTAGTTGCTCCGCAGCATGTGGGATCTTCCCAGACCAGGGCTCGAACCCGTGTCCCCTGCATTGGCAGGCAGATTCTCAACCACTGCCCCACCAGGGAAGCACCTAACCTTAATTTTGACAGCACTAAATATAGAAATACCTTTTCAAACTTCATCTACCCATCTGGGAAAGCCTCTATGTGAATTATATTTTCTTTCTTTCTTTATTTATTTCTCTTTTTATTTATTTTTTCCTTAGTCATCTCTCGTGATAAATATTTAATTAGCCTATGGCCATTGAGACTTTATAGATTTTTTAAAAAAATTGCAGGAAAATCAGTAAAAATGATGGAGGAAGGATATCTGAAAATTCATCCCTGCACAGAAGCAACAATAACAACAACAACAAAACTGGCAAAAATGGTCAGAATCAACTTCTTCTGAACTCTGGAAATTTAACCAACATGCTGGCAGTCAATGGGGGAGCTATTTATTCAAGGAAAACAAATTAATTTCTGTAAGAACAATGAGATCTGTGTTGCTTTAACTTGCCCTTGACCTTTGGTCTCCATGCCAGTGGTAGCGTTGAAAAACAGCCCACATCCCTGGTACCAGAATGAGCAGTATAGACTGGGAGGTCCTTCAAAGCCTCATTCCCAAAGTACTGTCATTGTTTTACATGTCTGGTGGTCCCCTGGAAGACCTCACACTTGAAAGTCTTGCCTTTGACCTGACTGAGGGCTGTCTAGTGAGAAAAGCCTCTGCTCAGGTGGCATTTCTGGAAAACATTTTCAAGCAAATATTTTAACATGGCGGTGGCATGAGGCAATGGATAACAGTTTGGGGCAAAAAACAACCCAACCGCAAAGCTTTAAAAGAAAAGCTGAGGAATGAGATGTCCACAGAGACTTTGAAATGTTCCAATGTATTCCTGGGAAACTGGAAGACCATAAGACATATTCCTGGGCATCTAGGAAAATAACTGTTAGCATTAATATATGAGTTCAGCAAGGTTGTAGGATATAAGATCAATATTATTTCTACACACCAGCAATGAGTAATCGAAAAATAGAATTTAGAAAACAATTCCATGTGGAACAGCATCAAAACAAATATAATACTTAGGGGAATATTTTACCAAGTAAGTGCAAGATTCACACTGAAAAGTACAAAACTGTTGAAAGAAATTGAAGAAGATCTAAATAAATATAAAGACATGCTGGATTCATGGACTGGAAGATAATCTTATTAAAATTTCACTACTTCCCAAATCGACCTATGGTTCCATTGCAATTCCTATCAGAATCCCAGCTGACTTCTTTCCAGAAATTGCCGAGCTGTTTCTAAAATTCATATGGCAATTCAAGGAAACAGAATAACCAAAACAATACTGGTAAAGAACAAAGTGGGAGGACTCACACATCCTGGTTTCAAAACTCAGTTCAAAGCTACTGCAATCACAGTGTGGTACTGGAATAAGAACAGACATGGAAATCAATGGAACAGAAATGACAATGTAGAAATAAACCCTCATATTTATGGTCTACTGATTTTCAACAAGGGTGCCAAAACAATTCAATGTGGAAAGAACAGTCTTTTCAAATGATGCTGGGACAACTGTACATCCACACACAAAATAATGAAGCTGAACTCCTACACTTCACACCGTATATGAAAATTAACTCCAAATGGATCAAATATCCAAATGTAAGAGCTAAGGCTATAAAACTCTTAGAAGAAAACACAGGAGTAAATCTTTATGACCTTGCTTTAGACAACAGTTTCTTAGATATGATACCAGAAGCACAAACAACCAAAGGAAAAATAGATGAATTGGATTTTATAAAAACTAAAAAGTTTGTGCTTCAAAGGACACTATCAAGAAAGTGAATAAACATATGGAATGGGAGAAAATACTACAGGTGGGAAGAATAAGATGCAGTTGGGAGAAGAAAAGTATAGTAGTTGCTAGGTGTGACAATCTCAAAATTTTGAACTATTACAAATGAAACAGCCACCCTGAATCACCCCAAAGGGCAGACCCAAGTTATTTTTGCTTTTAGTGTTTATGCCTTTCTAAATCTGAGAAGCTGCCAGGATTCTAGTACATAGCAAAAAGTGAGGACAACACCCTCAAGTGTGTAAGCTTTTGTGTGTACATAGCTATGTAAAGGAAACCAATGCTAGCTGACTGGGGGAGCATTAGGGCGGCTCTGTGACTGCAGCTCAATTTGCCTTCATAGTGTGGCCACACCTCCCACACTGATATTCTCAACAATGGGGTAAATAATTCAATAGGGATAAGGCTTTGATTTTCCTCTTATTCTCTCTTCGTGCTTATGTTCTTGGTACAATATTGATATACCACGGACAAGCCAGCATGTGAATGTGCTCTGTCTGGTTAAGTTATATAGCCTTTCTACATTGTAGAGTCCTTCAGTTTCTAAAATCATGGAGCTTGTATTGTTAGATCCAATGAAGTGACTAAAGGAATTTTTAAAAATAAGCCATCAGTCTGGACCTGCATAGGTGAATGAAGGGGAAACACTTTACAGTCAGAAAAAAAAAAGCATACTTAACATTTAGGATTATCAACCACTGCCGGTTTTCCATAGTATATTTCATTCCTGATTTTATCTGAAAGAGATATGATTACTACCACCATTCAAAAAGTGGTACTTTATTAATTAATAAGCTCTTGGCTCATCTTTGAGGTAGATTTCGGATTTAAAATAGACTACCACACTGCTAACTACTTCACCTGATATTTCTCAATAACACAGAGGCTTCATTCAAGAAACCTACTGACTTATAATTACCTGACACCTGGTGATGAATCAAGGTTTTGTGGGGCCTGAACCTCATCTACTTTGGGAAATCCTATCTAATAAAAACATGCAAAGTTATAAATAGAAAAATCGCTAGGACCCCTCTCAAGACCTTGGAAGGGACCTATGCAAGTGAGGAGCCCTGAAGCCTAAGGTTCACTGAATTCATGATAAATCCACCTCAGCTGGGGCCCTTTTCCAAACTTATTTAATGCAGGCAACTTATAAACACCCCAGTAATATGTCATTATAGGTAGTAAAATGATTTAACTCCAGGGTGGCATCTTCCCTTGGTGGCTTGCCTTTGGTAAGAGATGCAATAAAGTTTAGATCTCACCATGGCAAATGTTTCCTGAAGCAAATTAGCTTTGTCTATTAGAAAGACTTAGTCCAAAACAAAGACTTACTATACTGTGACAATCTTTTGAAAGTAACTGTGAATGAGTTTTCGGAGTACAGTACTAATTTATTTACAACACCAGGTAGTTCTGATTCTTTCACTACCTTTTTCTGTCATTTAAGAGGAGCACAAATTCCAAAGGAACAACTTGGTGCCTCTTCCATTACAAATCTTTTCTAACCTACCACCCATTTTCTACTTCATCACCCCCTCCCTCACCTTGTTACCCTGCTGCATAGATGCTAGAATGGCTCTCATATATGTTTTCCCATCGACATCCATATTTCTCCTTCCAGTATGAAAGCTTCTTGGGGACAAAGTCTCTGTCCTATGAGTCTTTGTATCCCCAGCACTTAGTACAGTGCTGACAGACAGTGGGCATGGCACTCAGTGAATGTTTTGGAATGAATTCATTAATTTTTAAACTGTGATTTATTTATTTCCACAATGTATTTTCCTGTGTTGCCTACATAACTATAGTGAAACTCTAATTCTTATAAGGAACTCTTAGTGTTATAGGATGTTTAGGAAAGGTGGTGAGTTTAAGACGTTGTACTGACGCTACTAAAACCTCCTGGTGAAGGGACCTCACGAGCCTGCTCTCCGGTGTGCTAACAAAAGAAAAACCGACCCTTGGTGCTCTCTCCCCAAGGTATGCATCAGCAAACTAACAAGGGAAAGGAAGGAGGCCACTAAAGATAGGCATCTGCAGGAATTGTTAATCCAGCTCCAGACACAGCCTCAATGCCTTCATTAACCCAAAATGTATGAACTGTGTGAAACTGGATTTCTGAACCACAAGACAGGTAAGAGAGTCTTTTCCAAAGCCAGGTGTAGAAGAGCTCTTTACCTTGAGTCTAAAATCGCCTTCAGGCCGTTGAACGTACCCACTATCATTTCCTTGTGTCATGAGAAATCAGAGAAGTTTTGAGTTGAAGGGGTGTAAAACCCACACTTCTTATTGAAGAGTAGTCAGCAAAGAAAATATATTGAATTAGGCCACAGCAAAGTATTTTCTTTATATTTTTCACACTACAGCTGAACACAAACAACATCTTTTTCCATACCTCAAAGGTTCCTACTGGCCACAGATAATTCACTTCAGCAATATATGCTTTTTTGAAAAATAATATTCTGGGTGGCTGGGGAGAGCCCTGTGGTGGGTGTTCAGGAATTCTTTCTGCTTTACCATTTAAAAGAGCTAATAATGGTTGGGGAAGCACCCACACTTTTGCTCCCTGAAGCATACCCTGCTAAACTTAGTTCTCTGCAGCTCTGTGTTGCATACATTTTAAGCAGTTAGGAACTTTGCACATGAGCAGGAATCAAAGTGAAATTCAAAAGTGGAACTTCCTGGACCATTCGCATATTGGAGAGGCATCAGTGGGATTCCATGACAATGCTAATCTTGAGTGTTTTTGTTTGGTGCCTTTTATTGACCGTGCCAAAGATCAGTACTATGGAAAGCAGAGCCTTTCAAATATATGAGTTAAACAAGTCTCTTGGCCTCTTTGTACCTTAGTTTCCTCATTTGAAAAAAAAATAAATGGCTCTCAAGACATACTTTCCAGAATTCATACTCGGCTTACTTACACCCAGCTAACCAATAACTGCATGATTGTTTTTACACACAGTTGTTTACATGTATTCATCTTCTATTTCACTTACAACTTGTGTAAAAACTGCGTTCCATGCCAGGCCTGAAACGTTCCAAAGCTCAGTTCTGGGAGTAAATTGCAACCAAGATTTCTACAAAAAAAGACACGAGCAAAAGAATTAGAAAGATAGATATTCTTTCAGAACATTTATCCTTTGGCAATAATTCTAATTTATATATGATGAAACATAACATCACTACTCCCTCCATACACTAAAGAAATCTCACTGTGGGAGATATTATGATTTATACTTTCATGATTATACATGTGCTGCATTAGATACCAAATACTAAATGCTCATTCAATACTTGTGTTAAGTGATCTTTATTTCTCTAGCTAGGCAGCACTATTGACACTTTGGGCTGGATAATTCTTTGCTGTGGGAGGCTCTCCTGTACACTGTTGGATGTTTAGTAGCATCTCTGGTCTCTGTCCACTAGATGCCAGTAGCATATACAGTTCTGACAAGCAAAACTGTCTCCAGACGCTACCAAATGTCACCTGTGTGCACAATCACCCTGGGTGAGAACCACTGCTCTTGATACTGGCTGATGTTGGATGCTCAGCATGGTCCTGCTCTGTGCTGGATCTGTCACCTCGGGATACAATGGAGACTGAGCTACAACTTCCGTAAGGAGCTCTGGAGGCCGAGATGGGGGCTTCTGCTGGACTGGAGAACGTTCAACCTCTTTAGTGACCTGTGGATTTATGGGAAGTGCCAGAGCCAGAGATTTAACAGTGACATTGTACAAGTGTGACTGCTGAGCTTCATTTACCCCATGATGAACACGTGGTCAAACTACAACCTCCTTAAGTGTCTCCAAAGGCCGGGCGAGGGCCTCCTGAGGACTGGAAGTTTCTAGTTCCTCAGGGGCCTCTGAAGGCTGAGATGGAGCCCCCTGCGGAAGTGGAGGTGGTTCTACCTCTTCAGTGGGCTCTGCATGCTGAGCCTGGGCCTCTGCCTGGGGTGAAAAAGATTCAACGTCCTCAGGGGTCTGTGGATGCTGAGCAGGGGCCTCTTGATGAGGTAAAGATTCAGCCTCCTCAGTGAGCTCTGGATGACGAGTTTGGGCCTCCTGCTGGGATGCAGACATTTCAGCTTCCTCAGGGGACTCTGGAGGTTCATCTGGGCTCCCCAGAAAATCCCTAGGTATGCTCTCCTCAGGATAAAAGGCATCCATACTGGGATGTAAATAATCACCCTGCAACTGTTGTTCTAGATCCTGAGTGTTTTTTTTCAAATTGGCCTATAGTTCCAACAACAACTTTGGCAAGCTGTCGATGCTGAACTAGATCTTTCTTCAGGTTTGGGGGTGAAACAATAAAGCTCATTGGTTTTGAGCTCTTACTACCTAGAGGTGGAACAAGTATTTCAAATGATTAGTGACCTTCAGCCTGATCTAGACCTATGTGTTTAGTCTTACTTTTGTGTCGAGGAGGCAGAACCAAGGGCTGATTCTGATCCCACTCTAGCACTGGAACCGCCTCTGGGAGCTTTTGATGTTGGATTTGCTCGTTATTCAGATACTGATGTGGAACAGCAAACTGATCTGGCCCTGTAGGGAGCTCTCCAACGGAACCCATGTCCGGGTATGGAGCCTCAGTCTCAGTCAACTCCTGATGAGGTGGGGCCAACATCTGGACTGGAGACGAGGACGTCAAGTAATTAAAGCCCCCGCCTTCTGCCAGGGGTGTAAGGGCATGGGGCATTTTGGGAGGGCTGTGTCAGGCGTATGAAGACCAAGACTCGGTGAGCCGCGGGGGGTAGGGGGTCACCTGGATGGGGCCCAGGGCCCACTCCAGAGGCTGAACTGCCTGGACTAGAAGCCACAGTCGTTGCCATGTGAGGAGGAGCCGTGGGGCGCAGCAGGGACACAGAGGCACAGCCAGGACATAACATACGGCCGCTCCCAGGCACAGTGACCCAGGCCAGTGAGGAGCCAGAGCCATATCGTCCTTCAGAGCCGAACTGAACCGTTATGCCAGCGCTGCAACGTGAGGGCTCACCGTTAGCAACCGTTAGCAACCGCGTGTCCCTCCCCCACCTAATGTCCCACCCGTTATTTATGACATCTGTAGTTACTCCACCTTTATTAGGCTCCTGCGGAGATCCAATGCACACCACCAGAGTGAGCCTTTTTCCCAGAGTCCCCAGGGCACAAGCTACCCTTCCCCTTGCAAAGGTGACAATTACCTCCTTCCGGGCCCCCTTCCCAACCCCGCCCTGCCCTCCCAGGGCCCAAACAATGAGGCGGGATTTGGGCTGCAGACCCCAGTGGCCACAACCTCCAGCAGCCCAGGGGTGGAGGGGAGTTGGGAAGGATGCAGAGCTTCCCGAGGAAACCACAGGATGTGGCATTCTGGGAAATTCAAAAGTGCTAGTCCAGTTCTGGCAATCTGAACTCTTCCTCCTCGAAGCTGAAGTCTGAGAGACATTCTTCCTCCCTTTGGCTACAGGGCTGACAAGAAAAGTAGCTGACCTGCAAAGTGCGCACCAGTCAGGGTGGCGGCAGGGGAACACACCTTACAATTATTCTAAAATGTTGCCATTTCCTCCAAACTCTCAGTATTCACGTCTCATTATCAATTCACCACTCTGTTATCAGAGGTTACCACTGAATCAGTGATGACTCCAGAACATCTATAGGAGGGGTTTGGGGCAGGTGAGCAATTCATCCTGGGAAAGAGTGTCTAAAACCAAGTGAATGGCCCTTTATATTAGCATGGGAAGACTTCCCCCATCCCACGTTGTCTCAACAGAGCCATTAATCTAGAAAAAGCTACTGTGTCACTTTTCAGAGGTCTACCCTGTGTGCAGACATGGAGAAGACACTTAGAATGTTAAAGTCAGCATGTTAAGTAATTTTCTTCAAATACTATAACTAGCACCCAGTTTACTTTCTTCACAGTCCTTTTCATATTCTATTTAATTTTAGTCCTTTTTAATTGTCTGGTACACCTGTAACACCTAAACTCCAAGAGAGAAGGAGCTTCATCTTATTTCCAGTGCCTAGCACATAATGGTTTCTCAATGGAACTGATTCCAAGATTGGCCTCATTTAGGAATGGATCTGTTGTTATAATCAGGTTTCCGAAATCTTTACTATCAATACGGAGTCCTTTCCTCTCACATTTCACAGGAAGCTAGACTTCTTAAAGTCCAAAACATGGATACGTTTGAAGTTTCCTTGACTGATTTAAATTGAATTAAAATAATTATTTCGTACAGGAAAAACTTTCAAAATTTTTACATTTTTCAGAACATAACCACCTTTCCTTTCTCTACTTTCTTCCCTTCAAAACAAATTTTGCAACGTTGGGGTGAGTTAAATAATCAGAAAACTAGCCCCAAAATAAGCTCTCAATGACATGAAACACATTTTTTTGCTCCTTTTAAATAAAAATCCTATATACAGTACATTAATGTTTTCTTTTAGAAATTAAGTTGACAACTTAATCCCTAATTCGAGGCATCCATATAACTGGTTTACAGAAAGGTTCTTCAGCAAAATATTTAACACAAGATATATGCTGAGATCTGGGTAATATACCTTACTTGAAAGGCATGAATAGTTTTAAAACACTGTAGCATAATCACACTTAAGGCCATAGTTACTTTGTTCCCAAATCCCTGCAATTCTATTTGAGGGGAGTTCTAAAAGGCCTGTGTCTTCTCCTGTGTCCACAACTGTAGACGTACACTGATGGCCCTCAATCCTGCTCTCCAAACTTCAAATAATGGGCCAGAGGCAAGGCTCGGGACTTGGAAAAGTCCTAGAAATTCCCTGCCTCAAAAGCAGTTTCAGAGTTTCACATTTTCCTAAGGAAGACAGAGCTGAGTAGACATGCCAAAGTCTTCCAAATCCTGCTGCTTGTTTTGAATTATGGCTACACTGGCTGTGTTGAGTTTGTATCTCCATATACTTGAATTAAATCCTGTAGTTCCTCTTCAGTTCTAGCATCTGTGACCTCTTCACAGGGTCTATAGGCCACAGCTATTTTACCACTTTCTGAAATAAAGTTAACAAGGATCAATTCAGAAGTTTTCTTGTTCTAAAACTTCCTGTATACAATGGTAGCACCCAATAATTAGACATTCTTTTGATTTCTAAAAGCAGAAAATAAGAGCATTTTCCTAGAAGTTCCCTCATCTGACACTCCAGTTTTTATCATAATTATTTGTGAAAAAATATATAAGAAGTATCAACTTTGGTTCAAAAACCTTTATGATCTTAGAAATAAGAACTAAGGAATAATGACATAGAAATTAAAAGCTGTGGAAACAAAAATGTTCAATCACAATACAATGAAATAGGAAGGCATTAGGTGGGGGTCAAAATGAGTTCAAACCTGGAGAGATACCACTGGACTATAATAGATACTTCATATTAGAAGCAAGGCAAGGGCCTACTCCTTGGGACCAAACTTCTACCAGATACAGTGAACAAAGCTTTGGAGACAGAGACAGAGAGAGACAGCATTTGAACACTCTACTGGCAGAAACTGGCCCATGTACCTTTTGGACAATACAGCTTTCCTCAAGGCAAGCTAGAGCCACCAGGCTTTTTGTCTAAGGAGTTTGGAGTACATATAAGGAATACCTTGGCATTATTAGGAACAAACAACCCAGATATTTAGTTTGGTTCTTAAAGGTTGTTACCCAGAGTTGACAGCTGATGGAGATTCTGCCTGATGACCAGGGAAGTCAAACTTCACTGGAAGGACTGCCCAGGCTGGAAGGCCAAGACCAAACCAGGGTCAACTCTTACAAGCAAATAAGGTCTCTGACAACTTAGCTCGGATTTTCTCTAAGCCTGAAGGGCTGTGAAGCAGGGGAGCAATTCTGTTCCGGGAATCTACTCATCATGAAGTTTCCTTTGGGCACAGGCTGTGACATTCTCACCGCTGTATAACTCGATAGGGAACACAATCAACACTATTCAATAGCATGAACACTTTCAAGGCCCACAAAAACATAGCCAATTATTATATAAGAATCATATTCACCCAATATATCAGAAATGAAAACTGAAATTAAACTGATTTCAAAAACATAATCTAATAAACTCTTCAACAAGAAAAAAACGATAATAATAATAGTCAATATATTTTCTCTGCTTACTATGTTTCAGGCATAGTTCTAAGCTTTTTACATTCATCATCTCATTTACTCTTACAATATCCTCCATGAGGTGATAAGCTGTATTACTAGTCCTATTTGCAGATAAAGAAATTGCAGCTTAGAGATATTAAATACCTTCAAATGTCTCTGGCTAGAAAAACCTAAAATTGCAACAACAACAACAACAACAAAATCTAAGAGACAAAGTTAGGACTCAAACACAGGTGCCCAAGGCTTATAATCACTGCACTATTCTGTATGATAAGCAAGCAATTGGGGAAGAACTGGATCAAACACTTTCTGTATGAACTGAGGCAAGTCACTCTACATCTAAACACTGGGGACAATAATATTTGCTGTCATTTTTCTCATAAATGCCACAGAGAACACATTTAAGACTGCTGCTGTGAAAGCATCTGGTGAGCGAAAGAATATGTAATGTTTTAGACAACCATTATTTTCATCCAATTAACTTTTCAAGTAACTTTATTTGCTCACTGAAACTGAAGTACTTCAAGGACAATCAAAAAGGTCTTACCTAAGGCCACAATCAGCAGTTTCTGGAATGCGTCTCTCATAGCCTTCTGAATAGCAAGCTTCTGGGTTACCTTCCTTTCCATAAGGAATGATAATGACCCTAAATCCAACCAAAACAGATGAGTTTAAAATGCCTGTCTGCATAACTGATTTCTAGGTTATGTGTGTAAAACTAAAAATGCATCTGTGATTCTTAGATCATTATCTTAGTGATTAAGGGCAGGCACAACACTGGGGTACGGGTGAATGTCTCTGTTGTAGGTATACCCTGGCATGGCACATTTTTACTGCTCAGATCTATTCTGGAAGTTCCTAAAACACTCAATGGGAAATGCAAACCAAGAACGTGCACAAATCTCATACTACTCACAGATTTCAAATGGACAAGCTGAGGCTGCACTGCTACAGACCCTGCTCTCCTGTGCGTAAAGGGCTGGATTCATACAGTGAGATAGATTTGGTGGTAGTGCAGATGATCTGGCCTCTCCTCAACCATCACCCACTCAGGTGGATGGTGGAGCCTCCTCCACTCCATTCGCTAACAGCTCTGCCTCTGAGTTAAAACCCTAAGCCCAAGTGCCATGGATTCTAGGAAAAAACTCAGTACCAATCGGAATCCCCTTTCTAGGGATCTACATTAACTTTTTCTGCTCAGGCCCTTCTATAGGAGGCAAAGGACTGAATATTTACACAAGAGTTTATTTCAATCTTTAGACAATGATTTTCTTGGGATAACTGAAGGCCAGAAGACATCTGTATTTGAAGGAATATTTTAGCACATAACAAATTATTAACAACAACAACAACAAAAACTCACTCATTTTCCTTCCTCCTAAGCTTCTTGGCAGGCGGTCAGTTCTAAAATTCTAAAGTTTAAGGTGCTGTCAGGTATTGCCTAAGATAAAAACCTATATTGTCAGGCAGAAAAAATCTGCCCAGGGCTTTAGTGGCTTAGAAAAGTGATGATGTATCTGAAAAGGTGAGTTTCAGAAAGAAAGGAAAAAAGAGAAATCCCACTCCCTCACCTCCCCACACACAAACATACTGGAAAACAGACCTTCCTCCAACTTATGCAAAGGTTCCTCAGCCATGACAACTCCGGGACTCCTGCACTCATGGGAGGGCAACACCACCTCTAAAGCACAGAAAAACTTCAGGCTTTGCTTCTGAATTGGTGTCACAATAGCTTCATTTTCCCTTTCTTCAAGGTTAGAAAGATCCTGAAGCTCTTAGGATTATGAATTAAAGGCTAGACTTCAAAATATCCTGTTGTTAGAAATAAAAACAAAACTCCAGCAATCCCAGGTAATAGTTTAGGTATGCAATAGCTTCAAAATCAAGTTGGGACTTGCAAATGAATGACCAGATATGGACAACTATTTTTTATCATATACCATACAAATACTGGCGAAAATTATGGACACCGCCATCCAAGTCATTGAGATTATCACTAATTCTAGGTGGCAGGCCAATGCTCACATACTTCCATGTGGAAGGCTCTCACATCTCCTCCCCATAGCCCTGTTCTATTCTTCTCTCTAAAGTCTAGGAGTTCAATGTTGAAAGGAGTCTGGTTAGTCAAAGAAAATCTACAGAGTTCACCTTGATGATCCTTCTTGACCACCCATTGAAACCAAAGTAGTGATTTGCCAATTCTTGGCATCTGGAGCTGTTTAGGGCCAGCGTATTATGTTGAACCGCCTTATGTCTGGTGCCAAGACGAACCTAAAGACATAAAAGTCCTAAAAATATCACAATCCTACATAGAGACTTGTTTTGGATATACCTGAGATTTATCAATACCAATTTCCTAGAGTGGTTGTGAAGATTAAGTAGGACATTTTAAGCAATGAGCTCACAGTCAGCCCTAAATAAATGTTATTTATTATTTTCAAGTCAGTACTTTTCTGCATCATTTCCAGGGCCCCTGATTAACCGGAAGGTTCCCTGACCTCTGGTGGTGAAAGTGATGATGAAAACAACCAAGGAAGCCCAGCAGAAGCCTATCATGGGGCTGGGGGTAAGCAAAGGAAGTGAACTGTTTTACTCGTCTCATCCTGTAGCTCCTGCTTGAGAATATGACCTGAAGAGGAGGTAAGATGGACCTGCCACTGAATCAGGACCTTAATCTGTAGCACCCCCTCCCCAAGTTACTAACCCCTGTTAGAAGAGGGAATACCTATACCTCTATAAATGTAAATAAAGCAACCAAAAGAAGTAGGGGTTCATCTGCATGAACAAGCTTCTTGGAGAGTGCAAATATTTCCAGTCTTAACTCTCTAAATAACTTACATATTACTGTGGATTTTTTACATCACTAGTTCTTTCTTAAATATCTCTTTCCACTTTGAACAGGGTGTAGTATATAAATATACTCATAAAAATTCAAATAATACAAATAAAGTCAAAGCATTGTTAATTCTTTATTGATTGGTTTGTGCATCTTCCTCTGTCACTAGTTTATGAGCTCCTTAAGTGCTTGAAGGAACCATATATTATTCTTTCCTTGTTACCAGAAGCAAGCATAGATCTTGGCATATAATAGAGGAGTGATGGTCTGTTGACTGAGTGAATGAACGAGTACATAAGAAAATGAAATTACTTTCTCCAACTGAAGCTGCCTGCTGGGAAGGAGAAATGAAGACTAATTTTTAAATGTTGAGTGTCGCATGAGAGGCTAGGCCCTGTATGGTGAGTCATAATGGAGCTGTCCTGGACAATTAGGAAGCTTCAGAAGGGCTCTGAGCCCCTGGTAGTAGAGACAGTTGACATCTGGGATAACCTTGCCACAGTTCTTGCTGGCAAACATTTCCCTTCGTGCTACTGAGAAAAACTCAGATACATTAGGCCTTTCCTTCATTTTATTTTAAGATGTTATTCACTTTTCTGTATTTATAAAAATACAGGGGGAAAATGATAAGAATTATGTATACATGCCAATGAATAAAGGAACACATAACTGGAACTTCCCTGCTGGTGCAGTGGTTAAGACTCTGTGCTCCCAATGCAGGGAGCCCGGGTTCGATCCCTGGTCAGGGAACTAGGTCTCACATGCATGCTGCAACTAAGAGTTCACACGCCACAGTTCAGGAACCTGCGAGCCGCACCTAAAGGAGCCTGCCTGCTGCAACTGGGGAGCCCTTGAGCCGCAACTAAGGAGCCAACCTGCTGCAACTAAGACCCAGTGCAACCAAATAAATAAATAATTAAAATTTAAAAAGAACACATAATTAAAGTAGGTAACAATATCGGGGGTGTGGGTTGTAAACTCAGGCTCTGCATTAACAAAAGAAATCTAGGGCTTCCCTGGTGGCACGGTGTTTGAGAGTCCGCCTGCCGATGCAGGGGACACGGGTTTGTGTCCCGGTTCAGGAAGATCCCACATGCCGCAGAGTGGCTGGGCCCATGAGCCATGGCTGCTGTGCCTGCGCGTCCAGAGTCTGTGCTGCGCAACGGGAGAGGCCACAACAGTGAGAGGCCCGCGTACCGCAAAAAAAAAAAAAACAGAAGGTGCAAAACTGTTTCCTATCCCAGACTCCTATCTTCCGTCGTACAATACTGTAACTGACACTTCAGAGAATCAAAGTCCACACCGTGTAGGATTTTTCCCACCAGTACAAAACACTGGCTCAAGGGCAAGTTTGAACTGGCTATTAATTCAGTTCAGCAAACATTTCCTGAGGCCAGGCCCTGTGTTAGCAGCACTATACGCAAAGAGGAAGCATGCCATCACTGCTTTCAAGAAACTCAGATTCTAGCAAGACAGGCAAAGCACAAATGGAAAATAGCAAGAAATACCTTCCATCTGCCGAAAGGCATGAGCTGCCCTCAAAAGAAGAACACAAGTTCACTGTGCAGAGATGATAGGGAGAGCACAGGGGAGTTTATCAGAGAGAATGCACAAGAAGTCACCAAGACAAGAAAAAGCACATGATACACTCCAGGTGTGTCAGAGAAAGAGGGAAAGGAGCTAAGAATGCCCTCCAATGCCACAAGAAGTGAGGGCTTTATTCCATAGCAATGGAGCATGATGGGAGGTGTTTAAATAAGGGAGGAACCTATCGGGCAGTGCAGTGGTTGGGACTCCGCGCTTCCTCCACAGCGGAAAGGGGCGGGGAGAGGGTTTGATCCCTGGTCGGGGAACTAAGATCCCGCAGGCGGCATGGTGTGGTCAAAAAAAAAAAAAAAAAAAAAAGAAGGAACCTATCATGTAGAAGTCCTGTGAACAACTGGTGATAAGCAGGCATTGCCATTAATAACAGACCACTAAGCAGTCCAAGTAATAGAGATTGAGAATTCAAGCGCAGCCTCTCCTGAGCTATACCACTCATGATGCAGGAAGCAGCAATCCTGGGCAAAGAAGACCTAAGATCCTCTGACCTGACAGTCACAACACTGCTCCGGCGGACCACGCTTGCAGACCTCCCACCACCATCTCTGTTGGTTCCGAGACTGCTCTTCTTGCCTCTTCCCACCCTCGCTCACTCTCCCCACTTTCTACCTCACCAAACGGCCCCAAGGTACAGGTCTCCTCCATCCTTCCAAAGCTCAATTTATGCCACTTCGCTTTTAAGAAAGACCCACGTTAGTGCCTGTTTTCCCAACCAAAAGAAATCCAAGGAGGTATCTATTTTCACAAAAAAGGGTGGAAAATGAGAACAGTGCCCGGCACGTGTTGTGCAGCAGCCCGTACAGAGGCAATTCGCACTGTGCGCTGCAAAAGCGGGTGCAAGGGGCACCACCCAGCTCCTTCCTGGGAACCACACTCAGCACCTCAGCATCAAGCCACCATAGCTTTGAACTGTCACTGAGCTTCTGTACTTTAGCTCAATTTATTTTGCGCATCCGTTAGCAAGATGTGTCCTATGGTCACTGCTTCTTCGCTTTACGCCACTTCGGCTTATGAAAGGTTTCATGGGAACGCTTTGCTTTCAGTCATTGGGGGGAACCCATACTTATTGTCCTCCCGCCTCCCTCCAGCCTACGCATCCACTCTCGGCCTGGCCTTTCCAGCTTTGAAAAGACAACCTGGCTCCGCCCTCTACCGCCTATATACTGCAGTGAAAGATGAGGGGAGAAGCTGACAGGCAGACAAAAGGCAGCAGCAGTGAGTGAGGCCTGACGACACACAACGGAAGAGTTCCAGGCCCCTTCAACTTTTGAGATGTTTGGTATAACAAAAAATGTAGAAACACCTAAGGGATGGGATGAGAAAGAGCTCAAAATGCACTTCAGTATTTGTTAGCATTTGTTAAATATGGGTGGTACATACACGGGCTACAATGTAATATTCTCCACTTTTCTCAGTATGAAATTTTTAATTAAAAAAATACCAAATCACGGTTTTAAAAATTACAGGATATTTAAAATGTTTATACATTTGACAAGTTAATACAACACAGAAAATGAAATCTAATTGTGTAATTCACAAGGTAATCCAACAAATATTTAGAGTATTGTATCCTCAGGCATTACATGGCCTCCCTTTAAACTTCCTCAGCTCTCCCTCAGTGGGCTATAATTCCCAGTTTACTTTAAGGGAACTTCAATATTTAAGTTATGGTTGGTGTTTATGTCCCTTATACAAACATGCATTAAGTTGGGGAAATCAATTATCAAACAAACATCAAAAGTAATCATTTCTACATTACTAATGTGACTTTGCCCATTAGAGATCAGAATGGCATTACAAGATCATCAGTCACTTATTCTATAGGCCAGAGTTGATGCTATTGACATTTTGGGCTGAACAATTCTTTGTTGCGGAAGGCTGTCCTGTGCTTCATAAATGTTTCAGCAGCATCCTGGCCTCTGACCACTAGGTGCCAGGAGCACGTCTCCTGACTTACGACAACTAAAGATGTCTGTCTCCAGACATCAGCAAATGTCCCCTGGGGGGCAAAATCATTCCTGGTTGACACCTACTGATATAAACAAGCATATAGTGTTTGCTTGCCAAATAACAGCAACAGAAGATGGATAAATCCATGGATTCCAAAGGTCCTAGAATTAGCAAATCTTCTCTATAAAACTCCTAGCCCACATCTAGAGAATATTACAAAAAGAAGCAAAATGAAAAGAAAAACTAACAACACATGAGCTAAAATCTTTACTAGGGACAGAACACAGCATAGTGATCCAAAGCACAGACTTGGAGCCAGAGGACTTACATTCAGAACTCACCAGCTGTCACTCACCAACTGTGTCACTCACCAGCTGTGTGACCTGGAGCAAATGACTTAGCCTCAAGTATCTCAACTTGCTCACCTCTAAAATGGCAAGCAGACAACTAATACCTACCTCCTATGGTTATTTATTTTCACTTAAGAATTAAGCGAAATAATACGTGTAAAGTGCTTAAAAGAATGCCTGGCATACAGTGAGTGCTCAGTAAGTGTTAGCTATTGTTATTTCACTAAAATTCCATATTTTCAATTTATACAAAGTGGAAATCACTTTACAGATTTCAACATACAACACTCTATTTTTAGAAAATAAAATATCATGCTATGTAACTACTTTATCTACTTGACAGAGGAATTATTTTCACCCATTTTCACCATCTCGGTAAAATAATAATGGTTATGATTATGCAATCATAAGAATGATTATGCTCTCCAATAGCCATTGGAGAAACAAGTGTACTTGTACATCGCTGACAAACACAAGCTAACCCCTAAAACTGGCTCTGAG
This sequence comes from Mesoplodon bidens, assembly GCF_964165515.1. Taxonomy (NCBI): domain Eukaryota; kingdom Metazoa; phylum Chordata; class Mammalia; order Artiodactyla; family Ziphiidae; genus Mesoplodon; species Mesoplodon bidens. Next base: position 712,310 of record NW_027672498.1, read on the forward strand.
GGAAGATCACAAAGCCTACCGTCAACATTAATCACCAAACATATTAGCCAGGGATATCTCAATAAAAGTAACACAGAAGTAGAGATTAGGGACAGAATTACTAACTCCGGGAGCTATGGGGGGAAGTGACTTAATTTCAAGAGTTAATGTCTCTGATATGTAGGCTCAGGTGCCCACCTCAGCACTGGATATGAAGATGCCTACCACAATTAATCAGGTCCCAACAGTTCATTTCTAACTGCAGTCTCCCTGAACCTCACTGCGGGTACTTCTGTAGCGTAGCTCTCCATACAAGGCAGGTCTCTGGTAACTGCCTTCTCTGGTTCTTCAGAAAACAGCATGACCTGGCTACACATAATCCTGAAGAAGTTCAAGCGTCTTCTTGAAAAACATAAAATAGAAACTGCCAGCCGAAGTCAAAGTGAGACAATGTCTCAAGCCACACTAAAATGGACTATAAAAAATACAGAGATCTAGAAACGACCTCTAAACGACGCCAGCACCAGACACACCTCACCATGTAGCCAACACTCTTGGCCAGGATACACGGATACACCCGTGTCTACAGCACGCAACCCTGCCATGTAGCGGACAGACACTGACCAAGCTGGGTCTTGTACAGCCTCTGCCACGGGGACAGAAAGGCCCAGAGAAGGGCGCTGAGTCGCTTAAACCCACCAGTGTGGGAAGAAGCACCACGTCCACCCATTGAGAAGGCCACCCCTATTTGCCTTGACTCTTTCTCTTCCTGTTAAAAATTATCCAACTTTCACCAAAAGAATACACAACACTAACTTTCTGCAAACTCCTGCCCCTGTGGGGAACGGCATTCCTGGAGACAAAAAAGCTGGAATCAGTAACCAAGGTTCTAATTCAAATCCGCTCTAATTCAAATCCATTAACCCCTGTGATCTGTTGCCGATCTACAAAAAGAGCCTAACAGCACATTAGTCGTTTGACCAGCCAGCGTCCATCCCTTTTTCTGGTAATAAAAGCCCACAAATTCCCTCAGAGTAGGTACCTCTCCCCGCCTCTCAGTCAGCGTGGCTCCGGTGGGCTCGACTCCGCCAAAGAGCCACGGGTGACACGTGACCAGAACTGGCCAATCCCAGTCTCACAGCCTCAAACAGCGATTGGCTCCAGGTCAGACATGTGACCCCATAAGAGCCAATGAGACATCATGAGACTTTTGCTGAGGCTTCTGGGAAAGAGACAGGTGCTCTTTCCGGCTGAATCTAAACACTGACAGGCTACAGGGGGTGAATATGCTACAGCCAAGTTTCTCACATACAGTTCCTACAACTGAAGTCCATACAGGAAAAGGCAGAGTTGACTCGTGGGGAGAACCTGAGTCCTGATGACTTTACTTGAGCCCTGAATCCAGCTAGCTGTGCCTGACTTTGCAGTTAGGTGAGCCTAACTCAAATTTCTTTCCAGCTTAAGCCAATTTAGTTTGATATTTCAGGCAGCTGAAGCAAACTGATGTATATGTGTATATCTGATTAGTACCTCACAAGATGTGAAAAATGGAATGAACTGATAGCTGGCTTGTAAAACAGTGTATATATACATGATTATTAAAAACACTGGTCACAGGTATTGATTAATAATAACAAGTGCAAAGAGAAAAAAGTGGGCATGGGAGAGAAATGACTTAGTGTGATATGTGGTTATTCTGACTCTTGAAAATATTCCAAAACATTTGTTTAAACAATTTTATCATAAAGCTATTTCAGCAATAATAAGAAGAAGAATAACAAGAGCCATTTGCTGAATGCTTCCTGTGGGCCAGAGGCCCTTGAAATGACTATATTATGTAATCTGCTTGAGTCCTCATAATGACCTTACAAGGTGGATGTTATTATTATCATTCCCACTAACAGATAAGAAACCTGAAGCACAGACAAGTTAAGTTACTCACCCACAGTTACACTATAAATAAAAGGCAGGATTCAAATGCAGACATTCTGATGCAGCTCGTGCTTTTAGCCATGACACTGAATCTGAACCTACACTCAGAGTTCTAATGCTGTTCCAGTGAAGCAGAAACTCAAACTCAGGCACTCCCCAAAGCATCAAATGGGAATGTAATATACCACTATTTTAACCCTGGAAGAGTCTTAAGGACTAATTCCTACATAGTTCTGCATTATGAAAGTATACATATTTAACCACATTAGTGATTATCATTTTTTTAAAAAGTGTGAAAACCCTCACAAACCTCAACCAATTGCATCCTTTGGTTAAACAAAAGTCCTAGATGTTCCCAAGACTAAGAGGTATATTAATTAGTACTACCTTTCCAGAAAATAACATTTGCACCTTCCACAAAGTCAACTTTATGAGGACATTCCCATCACTAAGTTACTTTTCACCGCTTTTATAGAACAGAAACTTATTTTAAAATCTACCCATCTTAGTATAATATAAAAAAGAAAAAAATTTATGAACTGGACTTTCTCAAAATTAAACCTTTTTCCTCTTTGAAAGACACTATTATGTTAGAAGGATACGAAGCCAAGCTAAAGACTGAGAAAAAACCAACGGCAAATCACATACCTGAAAAAGGATTTGTATCCAAATATATAAAGAATTCTCAAAACTCAACAGTAAGAAAACAACCCAATTAAAAGCTAGGCAAAAGATTTCAACGGCACTCCACTAAGAGGATCTAATGATGGCAAATAAGCACATGAAAAGATGTCCAATGGCATTAGTCATCAGAGAAATGCAAATTAAAACCATGATAAGATATTACCACATACCTATTAGAATGGCTAAATTAAAATCACTGATAGTGTCAGTGATGTGGAATAGGTGGAATTCTCGTACATTGCTAGTGGGAGAATATAAAATGGTACAGACACTCTGGAAAAAGGGTTGACAGTTTCTTATAAAGTTAAAAATATACTCACTATATCACCCAGCAATCCCCTCTCCCCAGAGACAGCTACCCTAGAGATAGAGAAATGAAAACTATGTTTGCACAAAAGTCTGTACACAAATGTTTACAGCAGCTCTATTCTTAAATGTTAAAAATTGGGAACAATGCAAATGTCCTTTAATGAGTGACAATGGAAAACTACTCAGTAATAAAAAGGAATAAACTTTCAATACATGCAATAACTTAGATGAATCTCAAAGACAGAGTAAAAGAACCCAGTCTCAAAAGCTTACATGTATGATTCCATGTATAGGACATTCTCAAAAAGACAAAACTATAGGGATGGAGAAAAGGTCAGTGGTTGCAGAGGTTATAGGATGGGGACAGTTAACTATAAAAGGATAGCATCAGGGAATTCTGGGGGGTGATAATATTATTCTGTATTCTGATTGTAGTGATGGTTGCACAAACTACACGTGTTAAATTAACAGGATAAAAGAAAAAAGTTAGTTTTACTGTATGATAATTTTAAGAATAAAATTTTAAAATTATTTTCAAATATGAATCTCAATGTCACAATGGACACGGTTTTTAAAAACTGCAAGGAAATAAAGAAGGATAAGTTTGTTAATAAAAGGAAAACCTGGGCTTCCCTGGTGGCGCAGTGGTTGAGAGTCTGCCTGCCGATGGGGGGGACACGGGTTGGAGACCTGGAATGGGAGGATCCCACATGCCACGGGGCAACTGGGCCCATGAGCCACAACTACTGCACATGCGCGTCTAGAGCCTGTGCTCCGCAACAAGAGGGGCCACGGCAGTGAGAGGCCCACGCACCATGATGAGGAGTGGCCCCGCTCGCCACAACTAGAGAATGCCCTTTCACAGAAACGAAGACCCAACACAGACAAAAATAAATAAAAAATAAATAAAAATAAATATATTTAAAAGGAAAACCTATACATTTCCCTTTCTGCAAATGTAGGTTTTCGAGGCAAGAGTAGAGCCTCAGAAAGAATGTCTGCAAACAGAACAATCACTAGTTCACTAAGTACAAAATGTAGGATACTTTTGAAGAATCCCATCACAGCTAGATAACTGGTCCAGAACCAAAAGTAAATACTGGAAGAAAAAGGAAATCAACAGTGTTCCACAGAGGTGGTAGGCAGACTGGCCTGGACTAAGACATGTTCAGTCATAGATAATAAGGGTGCTGATTTGTAAGCATCATTCTCGTCCCACTGTGGACTTCCTTCTGCGACAGTATAAGGATACCACCAGATCATCTTGAAATCAAGTCATGAAATGTACTTTTATATTTTTAAAAATCAATTCTTGTCCTTAAATTAACTTTTCTTATTAGTTTAGTCATGGTCCTCTATTACTTCTAAAACATTAAATCTTATTTGATTAGAGACAGACTTCAAAAAATAAAAATAAACTGTGATCAAATAGCAGGAACAAAGAGTAGTAACTAAAATTTCTTCAATCTAAACTGAAGATGATTTCTGTATCTCTGTCTTTTACATTTGCCTCCATTAAGGGAAACAAATGATGTGCCTCATAACTAACTTGGCTGGAATGAATCAGACTGCATTTGTAAAGGTTTCAGAAGACCAATGAGCTGTGCTAAACAGTACCACTATCCACCTGAGCAGAAATTACTATCCATAAGTTTCTTTACATAACTAATGAAACAAAAATTTAAACAAAAGAAGAACTACTAGAAAAATATTAGAGATGCATTTTTTAAGTCAATAATTTGCCTCATACTTTATTATTTTCCCTGTGGAAACCCAATTATTACCCTGAAAACAAGACCACGTTAGAAAGTAAATGCATTGTGACAAAAGAAAGAAAAGGCAGATTGATACATTATTAAAATAACTCACACGCCATACCCTGAGGAGTAAGGAAGCCATGGCAGAGCAGGCCCCTTTCTCCTCAATGGACAGCACAGCCGTGGGGAAGACACTGCAGCTAGCACAAGCGTGTCACACTTCTTCAGGGAGGAAGCAAGTTACACACCGCTCTAGAGAGGGCGCCCATAAACTGACGGCCACGCTCATTACCCAACGTCCAGGCCACCCACAGGCTGACTGCAACCCAACTTTCCCACCATTCCCACACAGGCCCCAGGAACCGTCAGGCCTCTGAGGCTCTGCCAATGCCCTTCCCTCTACCCAAATATCCTTTCCCTCCTCTCTCCGGACCTCAATCCTGCCCAGCTCTAAATGAACACTTCAAGGCCTCTTTCCCTAAGAATGCCTCTCTCAAAACCAAAATTACTTCCTAGACAATGATCTGCCTCTTACCCATCCATTATCTTGGATTAAATACATCATGTAAGATGCCTTATCTGACCAACAGAACTATTTTATAAATAGGAGTCATGTTTTATATCATCTATGACATGACATGACATCCAATCAGCTCACTAAAACCATTCAATAAATACTCTAATTGAATTTCCCAAAGAGTTGACCTAAAATAACCTAAATGCTAAGCATTTCAAGAACTGTCCTGAACCAAATTCACTTCTCATTTGAATGCCAATGTCATAGATAGGGATGTTGTATTGTCTTTAATGTACTTGCCTTTATCCAAAACTAGAATCTCTGATGAATCTATGGGACACACATGTAAAATATTCTGCAAAGGAAAAAAGCTTTATTTATTGTACTCTGCTTAATATTCAGCCAGACTTGCATTTTTCTCTAAAACTTATACAATTACTGAGTATGCAAGAAGCATTAGAAGAGAGACTAAGTCTATTGAGAAGAAAACTGGAAGCGAAGGTCATCAATCATTTTCTACTTTGAATAATCTCTTTCATAAAGAGGTAAATTCTCCTAAATTCCAGAATGAATGGAATTCAATACAGCAAAGTAAAATGCTTTAAATACATAAAATAAATATCTTGATGGACCTTCCACCATCTGTTTTAGTAACTTAAATTATAAAAAAGAACCCTAAATTTAAGAAAAGTTATATCAAGAGCTAAAATTGAGATTTTTTTTCCATCTATTACTTTGATTTTCCTGACCCATTTTTGAGAACTGTCAGCATTCTGGATCAATAATTCCAAATTATTTCTTGAAGAGAGTGAGATTCCTCCCAAGTCATTTAATATGCTTACTAATCAATAAAGATATGAAAAAACAAAAAATCCGTATTTATGAAGCAAGTAAATTATATTAAAAGACTGACTTTGAGAAAATGTTGCTGCTTGCCAAGAAAATTTTATTATTATAAAATATTTTCTGTCATTTGTATTTCTTCATTTTCCCTTCCAGATTATCTGTGTAGCCTTGTAAACACATCATAATCCAAAGCAGTGGAGCTTTATAAATAAAATGTAAATCAACGCAAGAGAGCCAACTGCATAATTAAAACAAAAGTGTACCGGGCTTCCCTGGTGGCGCAGTGGTTGAGAGTCTGCCTGCCGATGCAGGGGACACGGGTTCGTGCCCCAGTCCGGGAAGATCCCACATGCCGTGGATCGGCTGGGCCCATGAGCCATGGCCGTTGAGCCTGCGCGTCCGGCGCCTGTGCTCCACAACAGGAGAGGCCACAACAGTGAGAGGACCGCGTACCGCAAAAAAATAAAAAATGGGCATCCCTGGTGGCGCAGTGGTTGAGAGTCCGCCTGCCGATGCAGGGGACACGGGTTTGTGCCCCGGTCCGGGAAGATCCCACATGTCGCAGAGCGGCCTGGCCCGTGAGCCATGGCCACTGAACCTGCGCGTCCGGAGCCTGTGCTCCGCAACGGGAGAGGCCACAACAGTGAGAAGCCGCGTACTGAAAAAAAAAAAAATAGCATACCACCATCATCCCAACCAGATTACAAAATAGCAAGCAGATTATAAAATAATAGTCTACAAGCATGCTTTTTAAAATATATATCTATATGCACTGAATATCTTATATAAAAAGCCAAGAGAGAGAGATGAAACAAAATATTAAAAGTAAACATCTCCGGGGCTTCCCTGGTGGCGCAGTGGTTGAGAGTCTGCCTGCTAATGCAGGGGACAGGGGTTCGAGCTCTGGTCTGGGAGGATCCCACATGTCACGGAGCAACTAGGCCTGTGAGCCACAACTACTGAGCCTGCACATCTGGAGCTTGTGCTCCGCAGTAAGAGAGGCCGCGATAGTGAGAGGCCCGCGCACCACGATGAAGAGTGGCCCCCGCTTGCCACAACTAGAGAAAGCCCTCATGCAGAAACGAAGACCCAACACAGCAAAAATAAATAAATTAATTAATAAACTCCTACCCACCCACCCACCCCCCCAAAAAAAGAAAAAGACCCTGTCTAGTTCTTTAAAAAAAAAAAAAAAAGTAAACATCTCCTTCCCCAAAACCCTAACTCCATTCCAGTCATGAGGAGAACATCACACAAACCCAAGTTGAGGGACAGTCTATGAAATACATGAACCAGGACTCTTCCAAATTTTCATTAAAAAAAGGAACGTCTGGGACTTTCCTGGTGGTGCAGTGGTTAAGAATCCATCTGCCAATGCAGGGGACACGGGTTCCAGCCCTGATCCGAGAAGATCCCACATGCCGCAGAGCAACTAAGCCCGTACGTCACAACTACTGAGCCTGCGCTCTACGGCCTGCGAGCCACAACTACTGAGGCCACACGCCGCAACTACTGAAGCCCACGCACTCTAGGGCCTGTGTGCCGCAACTACTGAGCCTGGGTGCTGCAATTACTGAAGCCCGCGCACTTAGAGCCCGTGCTCCGCAACAAGAGAAGCCACCACAATGAGAATTCTGCGCACCACAATAGAGTAGCCCCCACTTGCCACAACTAGAGAAAGCCTGCACGCAGCAACAAAGACCCAACACAGCCAAAAATAAACAATAATAAAAATAAATAAATAAAGGCATCATCACATAAAAACAAATGAGGAAATAATTTTTTTATAAAAGAATAACTGGTGGGGCAGTGGTAAAGAATCCGCCTGCCAGTGCAGGGGACACGGGTTTGAGCCCTGGTCCGGGAAGATCCCACATGCTGCAGAGCAACTAAGCCCGTGCGCAACAACTGCTGAAGCCCACACGCCTAGAGCCCGTGCTCCACAACAAGGGAAGCCAACACAGTGAGAAGCGCGTGCACCGCAATGAAGAGTAGCCCCTGCTCGCCGCAACTAGAGAAAGCCCACACACCGCAACGAAGACCCAACGCAGCCAAAAATAAATACATTAAATAAATTAATTTTATAAAAAGAAACTAAAGAGTCAAAAACAAACTAAAGAAATAAAATATATTTTGGGAAGAAATAGGAAAAAATTATACATGGACTTGATATCTGATAGTATAACTATTAGTATTACTGAATTATCTTCTTAGGTGTGATAATGGTATTATGTTTATGAAGAAATATGTCCTCATTCTTAGGAGACACATGATGAAGTATGAATGAAATGCCATGTAAGATGTCTGCCACTTACTTTCAGCTGGCTCAGGAAAAAAAAAATTCTATCTATTTGACAGAGAAAGGGAGACAAGGCAAATTATGACATAACGCTAACAATTGGGTATTGATTATACTATTCTTACAACTTTGCTGTAGGCGTAAAGATTTTCATAATATAAATTAAACTAACAGTTTTCTTTAACTTAAAAATGATTCAAAACCCAAACTAATCCAGAAGTTATAATCTTCTCGTAAATATAAAATATATTTTATTTTATGCTGCTTAACTCATCTCCTCCAAATTAAAAAAAAAATTGAAAAGGGGTGACTTATTTTCCATAGTAAGGAATTATAGCTAACATCCAGGAGTAATATTTAGGTTTCCTTCAAATTGATATTGAATAGAGTCTTTTAATCATCTGAGCAGTTTATACTGATCTTGGGCTCATTAATTGCTAACTTACCTAGTTTTTTTAAATACAAATGTTTATTTGAATACAATTACCTTATCCCTTAAAGAAGCTGGAAAGAAGATTAAATAACCCAGAAGACACAGTTGGAAACTGTAAGGAAGTATAAGAAAGAGAGTCACTGGCAGAAGAGAAGAGCAGATCTCTGGCAAAGCTGCATTCCATGTACCCTGCCTGGGTCAGACATAGTTCATCTTGAGCCGAAGATCCAGTAGAGACCCATCTGCCCAAAATGCCTTTCTCCAACTGAGAAAGAAGTGAAAATGCTAAGACATATGAGAACATTTGTTGCTGTCTACAGCTAATTGAACCAGAAATCTTTAATACCATTTCCAGTCCTGAAATTCTATTATTCTACATAAAACACCTTTAAAAACAAGTATGTATTATCATTTCACACCCATTAGGATGGCTACTATCCAAAAAATAGAAAATAACTGTTTGCGAGGATGTGGAGAAAGTGGAACCCTTTTACATTTCTGGTGGACATCAAACGGTGCTACTGCTATGGAATACAATATGGGGATTCCTCAAAAAATTAAACACAGAATTACCATATGATCTAACAATTCTTCAGGGTATTTCCTGAAAGAACTGAAAGTAGGGACTTGAACAGATATGTATACACCCAAGTTCACAGCAACATTATTCACAACAGCCAAAAGGTGGAAGCAACCTGAGTGTCTATCAAAAACTGGATGGATTTTAAAAAATGTGGTATTTACATACAATGGCATAGTATTTAGCCTTAAAAAGGAAGAAAATGCTGCCACATGCTACAATATGGATGAACCTTGAAGACAGGCTAAGTGAAATTAGCCAGTCACAAAAAGACAAATATTGTATCAGTGCACTTATATGAGGTACCTATGGTATGAATGGACCCTATTCAAATTCTGAGAAACAGAAAGTAGAATGATGTTTGCCAGGTGCTTGAGGGAGAGGGGGATGGAGGGTTAGTGTTTAATGAGTACAGACTTCAATTTGGGAAGATGAAGTTCTGGAGATGGATGGTGGTGATGGTTGTACAACAATGTGAATGCACTTAATGACACTGAATTGTATGCTAAAATGATTAAAATGGTAAATTTTATGTTATGTATATTTTAACAATATTCCAAAAAAACCCCACAGGTATGCAAGCCATAATACCCTCCTAACCGTCCTTAAAAGGAGTGAGGCCCATGTCCTAATCCTGATGCAAACTTAAGGAATGCTCACTGCCCATTTCCCCATCTTCCCTGCCCAGGAAGAAGAACCACGAGCTGGCAAGGCAGAGCCAGAGCCAGAGGCGGGAAATTGGTCCTGACGTTAGTCCCGCTGAAGAAACTCAGAAGAGCCACAACAGAGGGTAAGGCCCAAGAAGACAGACAGAGGCAGGCTAGGGAAGAGAAGGCAAAAGCAGAAGGAAGGAAATCCCTGAGAACATGGGCAGCTGATGACACTGGGAAGGGACACCACAGCTGTGAGGAAAAGGAGGATCAGACAACAGGGGAAATCAGAGAAGGGAACTGCCCCAAGGTAAGGAAAGAGAGGAGTAGGAGAAAAAAGAAGAATAGTAAGCAAGAAGGAGATTCATTCAAGAAGAGACTCTTCCCAAGTACCAGCAGGAAAATGACTTCGTTCCACTGAGGTGGCCATTTGTATCTAAAGAAACCAAGAAAGTTGCTGAAGCCTATAAAAAGTTAGGAAGAAACATTCTTTTCTGTGTAAGAATACTAATACACCCCCATGCACAGAGAACTGTGTACTGCCATTTTTTTCATTTGGTTTTGTCTTTTTTTCTCCCTCAAGAAGAGAACACTTACTTGTTTAGGAATAATTTCAATCAGGGCCTACCTTTTTTATTTGTACCAAACACTAGTACGCCATGAATGAGCTAAAGCGTTTTAATGGCACAGGGGTAAGAGTACAGGCTTGAAGCCAGCTCTGCCTGAATCTGAATCCTGGCATTGTGACCTGAGGCAATCTGCTTAAAAATCTGCTTTGATTTCCAAATCTGCAAAATGGGAATAATAACAGGGCTACACTTCAAGGCATTACTGCAAGAATTAAATAGGGTAAAATATGAAAGCACTTAGAACAGTGTCTGGCCCACACTAATCACTATTAAGGTATTAGCTTCCTATTATACTCCAGACCTAGAACATGAGTTCCAGGAGAGCTGAGATTTTGTCTGTTTTGTTCCCTGTTGAAGCCTCAGGTACCTCACATAATTCTTTGTTGAATAATAAAAATGTATTGAATGCCAGCAACACAGAAGCCTGGAGGAATAGCACTACCTTTCTGTTATTACCAACAACTAAAATCTGCATAACACTTCAGGCTCACAGTTCACAGAGGGTTTTCTATACCTTATCTCAGGTGATTCTCTGACGCTGCCATTATTACCTCCGTCTCACAGACAAACGAAGGCTCAGAAGACGTAAGTGACTTGCCCAGGAATTCTGGCAATTAATGCTACTTCTGTTCACTCTAGACCCCCACCCAGAAAGCTCAGAACATACCCTACTGAACTGTTCAATTCTCCTTAACTACAGATACCCAGAGTTCAAGTTCACCAAAACACTTTATCCGATTTGCTTCAATAGAATTGATGGAGAGGGAGGAAACAGATGAAACAACATTACTAACTATTAAAGTTGAACAACGGGTACAGTGGGATTGATTATACCCTTTCCACTTCTATACATCTGAAATTTTCCATAATAAAAAATGTAATTAAAAAATAAACTCTTCACTCCCAACATAAGCTCTGCCACTTCCAACTTCCTATTGAGCACACCTGGGTGCGAGGAAAACACCACAGCAGAGAAGTTTCTCAGTCTGAGGCACTGAAGAGAGTGCTGCACTGGGAATCAGGAAGCTTCAGTCTTCACTCTGCTTTATCTAACTGTGAGACCTCACTGGTCCCTCTAGCTCCTCTGGGCCCTGAACTTCCTCATCTGTTCCTTCCAGGGTTAAGATGCTGATTTCACCTTTCTACTAGTTCCTTAAACTCAACACACAAAACCAAAATCATCTTTTCTCTATTCTAAACCCCTAAGACCTGCTCTTCCTCCTGACTTCTGTATTCCTGCTGTCCCATTCTGCCAGCCATCCAACCACAAACACCTCAGCATCATCTCTGACTTAAGACACAGAACTGAGTGTTCCTTCCCCTCCTACCTAATCAGTCACCACATCTCTCTGTTCAACCTCCAAAGTACCTCTTGACTCCACCACCTCCTTTCATTCCCAAGCACACTAACTCAGGCACTCATCATCCCTCACCTGGAGTAGTGCCATGAACTCGACTGAAAACCCTGTCTCTAGTTTCTCCTCACTCACAATCCATCATATGCATTCTCCAAAACCCAGTCATGACCTCTCAACAGCCTCACTGTCCACTATGTTCTTTCATGTAACCCAGGGTCCGGGTAATTTGGATACTCAGTTTCCGGACATCCACCTCATTTCCAACACCACCCCTCAGCCTTTGCTCAAGCTACCCTTCCCTCCAGAATGCCCTCTTCTTGCCCTGGCGCCTCAATTTCACAGTGGTGCAATTTAAATGCCACCTCCTCAGGTGAAGTGTTCCCTTACATCCGCAAGGGGGCAGTATCACTCCCTCCACTGAACCCCTAAGCACCTTGTCTGAACCCCTCTTACAACACCCTTCAAATTCCTATTAGTCCTTTCTTGTTTTGGTGCCCCTACTCTCTCTACTAGATGATTCGCTCCTTGTCAGAGGAAATGATGCTTTATTCGTCTTTGTATCCTTCAGAACAGAGCTTCTCAAAGACTGTGCCGTGGCACTGTGGTATGCCATGAATGAGCTAAAGAGGTTCTAGTCAGTCATCCCCTCAGCCCTCCACAAAGAGACTTCAGCAGCCAAAGTCCCACAAGTCAAGCCTCAAGCAGCCTCAAGCAGCCTCCTCCTTCAGCCAAGTATACACCACGATGACTTGAGAAGCACTAAGAGGACGCAACACGTGGTACACAATGCATGCACACTAAACATGTGCTGAGCTGAACCTTGGAATAACTCACCCGTTCCCCTTCAACCACTATGTTCTCAAGAAAACTTACCATCCAGACTAGACTCTCTCTGAACACTCTCCCCGAACAGGTTCTGATCATCTTTTTAATAATCACCTGTTTATTAGCTGGTTATACTTGCCTTACCATCCAAAGCCCACATCGATAGTTTACTGATTAAAATAGCAAAGGATATGAACAAACAATTCACCATGAAGAGACTCAAAGAGAAAAATTCAACATTATAGAACAAAGAAGTACAAATGCCACTTTACACTATTAAATAAGCAAAAACTTTTAAGGAAACAATGTATTTATATCCAGTTATGGCGAAACAGGTACATCTGTATATCTCTTAGTAGTACAAACTGGTATAACATTCTTGAAAAACAGTATGGCGATATATATATCAAAAGCCATAAAAACATTCATACCATTTAACACAATAATGCATTCAAAAATTTATCCTAGAGATATAATTAGCCAGAAGAAAAGTACAATAATATCTACAATAATGTACATTAAAGTATTAACTGAAAACGAGCCAGCAACATAAATAACTAACATAAAAAGAGTTAAGTAAATTATTGACGGCATGACTTGGTGAAATATTTTGCAGCCTCTCAAAGTGTAATCATGTCAATTAAAATTGTGACAACTATAACATGGAAATGTTTCATAATCTAATAAGTAGGAAAAATTCAAATTATATACATTATAATTAAAAAGGAGTACAATAATCTATGTGTGTGTGTATGTATATATATATAGATCTAGAGAGATATATATCTCTCTCTCTCTCTATATATATATATATATATATATTTTTTTTTTTTTTTTTTTTTTTTTTTTTGCGGTATGCGGGCCTCTCACTGTTGTGGCCTCTCCCCGCTGCGGAGCACAGGCTCCGGACGCGCAGGCCCAGCGGCCATGGCTCACGAGCCCAGCCGCTCCGTGGCATATGGGATCCTCCCAGACCGGGGCACGAACCCGTATCCCCTGCATCGGCAGGCGGACTCTCAACCACTGCGCCACCAGGGAGGCCCCTCTCTCTATATATTTTTAACAGAATGCCAAAAATAAAATCAACTGTTTTAGGGGTAGTAACCCAAATATTTAACAATTTACTTAATAACAATTCTTAAATTATTTTATAATTTAAGAGAGAAAGTTCTACCATACTGAGCAAACTTAGGGGTCCCAGGATGCAAACTCGATATAGTCTCAGGAAGAGGTCCACACCTCTCTTTTATTGCTCACTTTGGCCTTAACTGAGAACGCTCATGTACTTCTTATCACAATGACCAATGACAACCCAGACCCCAGCTTTCCAAGGACCAAGAAACCAGCTCAGCTAGCCTTCTGATCATCCCCATGAACCTGTGGGGGATGAATCGTGCAAACTGCCCTAACTCAAGAAACAAAGAACCCCTACAACAATGTTTTACTTTAGCAATCAATAAGTAGCCAAGCCTAAGTTTAATTATAAACCCTAAAAGTATATAGCATTGTCTCATTAAAGTCTCTGGGACTAGCATTAAAAATACATCCAAAAATAATTTTAGCACTGATGCCCCACAAGGACAATATTAGAACAGTCTTCTAATTGTTTTTCTGTAGTATTACCATTTTCTTAGTTTAATACTGAATGGCCAAGATACTATAATGGACCAAGAAGATTAATTACTGTGAAAGAATAAATACTCAAGACTAAAATGTCATTCTTAGGGCATTTCAGCAATAAACAAATAATTTGAAGGACTAATACAACCATTAGGAAAAAAGTTTAACCTTCTGTTTCCATTGATATGTTCCTGGTATCCAGATCCTCAGAAATGCAGATATATAGTCATTCATGACAATGCACACATAGTAGATAACAGGAAAAACAGACAATTTAACACTTAACCTGTTCATCAGAGCACTGGGCGATCAACACTCAAGAATGTTGACACAAAAACTGAAGGACCTCTGAAGATCCAATCATATGCAGATAGGTTGAACCCCTGTGCAGTTACTCATTCAAAACAGAAGTGGAAAATTAACCTACCCTCCCTTCTCTTCAAACAAACTGACAAAGCATCAGGCAGTCTGTTTGGAGTAGGTTCACCATCATCCAGTCGGCCCCAGAAGTAGCCAATTCAGTCAGGTCACCGCTGCTGCAACAGGGCCCTACTTCCTCCACCTTGTCCCAGCTCATCTTGCTGACCAGACACCCTGCTCTAGATTAAGTCCCTTTTGTCTTTTCCTCAGGCATTACCAAGTCCTTGCTTTGTAAAGAAGGCTCTCCCAGACCTTACTCACCTGCAGTTCACTGCACTGGGTATCACCCAAAGAGCCCATCAGAGCTCTTTATAATTTCTGAAAGAGAGAGAAGGAACCTTTTAATACATACTAGAAAACACCACTGCTGATGTATCAGTTCTGAAGCATTTGTATCCAGTGGTCACAGCATATGGTCCTTTGGTCCACAGTACTTCAGTAAAATGTAGCATAACCAGCCAGGACCAAGAGTCCTGAGATAAGGGTCCAGAGATAAAAGTTTGGTTTAATGTTACTACTAATCAGCTGTATGACCTTGGGAAAGTCACTTGACTTCTCCAGGCCTCAATTTCCTCATCTGGAAAATAAGACAGACTAGATAGAAGCAGCAGAGCATACTGCAGTGGAAAGAGAACACCCTTTCCAAGGCACAACGCCAGCACCACTACTTACTGGTCTTGCGACATTATGTTCGTTAATTCACATTTAACCTAAATTTCCTCTGCAAAGCAGAAATAACAGCTATCTTGGAGTTGTTCTGAAAACTAAAGGAAACATAATGAGTTATAAAAAGCCTAGAGTAAGTATACTGTGCATCTCATCATAAAATTCCACAAATGATAATTACCAACATTACTCCCAGCCCTAAGGTTACGTGAATTCAATTTCCAAATAGTTATTTCCTTACAAGATCAACAAATCAAAACTTTACCAACCTGACAATGCAATTAACTGTTTGAGTGTTTCACTAACAATTCAATTACAGTTATCTTAAACTAATGGAAGTTTTAGATTATCAATATTAATTAACATCACAGGAAATAAGGGTGGAATACCTGCCTAACATCTAACCGGGTTCCGTGGCCATGCCTTCCATGACTTCTCCCTCTGCTTTCACTACTGCCCGCGCACCGAGTCAAGAGAGGTCTTCCAAACACCAAGTAACACCAACTGCTTTCTACGGTCAGATTAGGGGGACATGGCTAACGATGGAGGAAGGAGAGCAGAGGCTTTTTATCTTTTTTCCTATATACACTTAGCACTGTTTGGATTTGTTTACCATAGCATGCATCAGTTTTACATAAAAATAAATAATTTTTAAACTATATTAGTTACACATATTGCCTACTGAAAGGAAGCTCGCCTCACAGGAATATTTTCACCACCAGGAGAATATCGACAGAAGAAAGCAAAAAGGCAAATTCAGATGTTCTGAGAACACCTAAAATATGGCACAGAAATAACAAAAATCACAAACATTCACACGTCACAATGGTTTACTCAAAAAAATGTGCCTGCATTCTTTGAAGAACCTAATGATGAATCAGGGTTTCTGGGGGTCAAAACAAGTTGAACACACAAATTCTGGCTTTACCAGACAACCTCCTGCCCTTGGAGAAACTGACCCAGTACAATTTACACCGGTAAACAAGTTGGTATGACTCTCTAGTAGTATGCTGAGAAACGTTCAATTTGCTTTAGACAATTGGTAGCTTTTAAAATAAAGATAGATGCGTATATAAATATGTATGCACACACACACATATAGACATATAAATTAAAAATCTCCATGTTATGTCTACTATTTCTTCTTGAAAGAGGAATATGAACCTTATCGAATTCAGGAAGGCTCAGAAGCATAATCCCAGCCACCGGTTAAGTGACAGACCACTACGCTTTACGCGGCTCCGAGCCAGGGCTACCGACGTCACCCTGACTCCAGCCAGCAATCCGAATGGACTACAAGCTGCTGCGGCCACACCCTCCACACATATCATACTTCTCTCCTAGAAAACAACTCAAACTATTATTTAGAAATCAAATTATATTGGCACGTATACTTATCTAAGTTGATGGAAATAAACAGCCATAACACTTCGTTTATAATTTTTAAGTAGCTCCTCCCCATCTCTTGTTTATTGACAAGTTGATAAACTTGGCCCCAAATCTACTATGCATTTAAAACTGCTAAGCATTTAAAACAACAGGCAAAGGACCTTACTTCTTGTGCTGGGCCTGTATTTAGAATCTTAAATAGAGTCTGACAGATAATTATAGACTAATTTGCATTTAATATCAATACCATGCCTACTTCTTAAACAGAGGACAAAAGTGCATGTGTAAGATCTGGTCTACTTAGTTGTACGTCCCTCTGCAATATTCTTAGCCTTTCATGAATATGCTCTATATTTTTAAACTACACAAGGTCCTTTGCAAGTAGAAATGATTTCCCCTGTTATTTTGGCATCACTCCCTGCTCCAGTAAAACACTGGACTGTCCATAAATGTATACAGACTTTAAAACAATGTCGATTGAATACTTATGGTATTAGAAATGAAACTTCTTGCTAACAACTGCAAAAATCAAGCACACCAGCTGATAGAGAGGCACTTACTGACTCTCCAAAACTCCCGCCTTACCTAAAAATAGTGTCCCAGCTTCCCAGCCAAAAGGACAGACTAAAAAAGCTATGTGTTCAAAGACACAGACCCTCGCTTCACCACAAACTTCAGTACTATGGCATTTCCCATTTTAGAATGCTTCGTGTGACAACCTGTTCGGTGGCCAACCACCAACTTCACTTTGAAGTGAATACTAACACTTCACATGGTAATATGTATTAAAAGTAATATGTATTAAAAAAGGTCCAGAGGCCCGCAGAACGGTCCCCCCCTCCCCCGTACTGGTTGCCTTTAAAACCGCCCCCCCGCCATGTTTAAAAACGTGGCTTTGGGTCTTTCCCGTCGCTCCTGCCCCGGCCTCCCTTCCCCCCACCCTTCGCCTCCACGCCGGTTCCCTCTACCCCGCCGCCCTCCTGTCCTGGCAGACACCCCGCGTCTGCATTTAATCAGCCCGAGGTTTCCCTGCTGCTGGCAGCAAAGAGCCGCTCATTGGTTTATTTATGCGTCTGTTATTGCTCTAGATCTTCGGTGCCCGGAGGCGGGCTTCTGCTTCCCGCCCCCGGGCAGACGGGGGTCGCCCTCGGGGCCCCCGAGCCCGGCAGCCCTGCAGGCCAAGCGGCGCTCTGACTGCAGCATCCGCGTATGGAAAGATACCTCTGTCCTGCCAAACCGTTCCGGGGCGGACACTGTCCCCGAGCCTACCGGCATCGCAGCGCGTAAGGGAGGGGGAGGGGGAGTAGTAAGCGAAAAGAAACTTTTACCTCTGTTGACTCTCCCTTCCGCTGTCTCCTCCCCTCGGCCGGTAATGCGATCTGCGACCCTCTAGATGGGGACCCCACCCCTCCCCTAGAAATGTGGTTTGGGGCTCTGCCGAATCCACCCTTTTACAGTCCCGGCTGCTTGCGAACTGGGACTTCCCGAGGCAGGTAACTCGGGGGCGCAGATGGCGAGCTCTGGCCGGGGAGCAGAGGCGCGCCAGGGCTCGAGGGAGGGGCCGGGACCGGAAGGAGGGTGCGCCCGCCGCAGTCCACCTGCCGGGTCCCAGCCGGGCGGCGAGCGCCGGCGGCCGGGCGGCGAGCGCCGGCGGCCGGGCGAGCGGAGGACTGCGGGCAGCACTCCGGCCCAAGGCTGGTTGGGGGACGCTCAGGTCGCCTGGCTGCGACGGGGCGCGCTGGAAGTAGGGGCGCCGAGATGCCAGCCGGAGAACCAGGCGAGCGTCCCCGCAGCCCACGCCCGCCGCCTGGGCCTCTGCTCCTGCCCGAGGGCTCGCTGCAGGGGAGCTGAGCGCTCTCGCGATACTCGCCGCCCGTTTTCGGTTGCGCGGGCGAGTAGAGCTTCGGCCCGCGCCCTCGCGCGGTGGTCCCCTTGCCCCGGGGCCCGTTGGTCAGTCCGCCGCACTCTCACCTCCCATTGCCACTGGTCTCTGCTTTGCAGACTTTGGGGGCCTACTCTGGTTGCTTTTTTGTTTTCCCCAAGCACATTTTGACCAAGAGGTGTCCAAGGGAAAATTCCTCCAGGACACCAAGACTTGCGAAATTGTATTCGGTATAAAATGCTGTTGAAAGGCTCTGAAATTAGAAGACTGCACAGGCATTAAAGCCCTCCTTCGGTGCACGGGGAGGGCCTGGGGCCTTCAGGTCCACCCAAAGGTTTTACGCTCCACCAGCCCCTAGGAGAAGCCTCTCTCGAGGAACCTGGACGGTTGCTGACAGAAGCCCTGCCCCCGGGGAGCTAAAAACTCCACCAGGCAATTGTCCCGGCCAAGTGAGAAGAGTGGGGTGTAGACTCCTTAAGGGATTGGCCCGGGGTCAGCGGTGAGGGAGGGAGCGAGGTGGTGAGTCACTGCCGGCCGGCTGAGAACGCGGCGTGTCGGGAGGGCCCTCGCCTTTGTCACCACTTCTCTGAGCTCCGAGTGAGTTGGGAAACTGGAGCCCGGAGCCAAGTTCTTGGACAATCCAGGCCCCGCCGCCACGCGGGGCCGTGGGCTGGGGGCGGGGAGGCAGCGCTGCTCGCGACCCTCTGCCGCTGCCCGCTGGAAAATGAGCCGCCCCGCCCGTCTGGAGAAGGCTCCAAAGTCTCCCCTTTACGCGGTAGCCAGTTACTGTTTCCAGTCCCCCTTCTGCACCTAGTCAGCCTCTCCTATGCACTGACTTACTGGTTGCTTTGTGTTTACCCGGCACCTTAATATGTGTGGTCTGAGTTTCCTGTAATTCAGCGTTCAGTAAACTGAGGGCAAGGACTGCACCTCGCTCATGTTGCTTTAGGAGGTGCTTTTCTTGGCCTTGCATAGGCCTGGACCCAGAGAAGAGCTTGATATATGTATGACTGCCTGACCCACCCGTTCGTTCAAGACAACGTGCATCCTGGCCCATCCTAGTGCAAGATGCCACCTGTGGCCTCAGCTCGAAAACCCTCCTAACTCCTTTCGCTGCCTCCACTCTGCCCCCTACTGTCTGCTCTCCATCTGACCAACCCAGTGAGGTCTGTGAAATGTTGTCACGTGAGTCCTCTGCTTAAACCCACGGGAGGTGTCCTCGTCACACTTAGAATAAAACCAAATTCCTAACCATAGCCTACAAGGTCCCATGTGAGGGGGCTCTTCACCATGATCAGCACACTGGCCTTCAACATTCCCCTGCAGCACTGCAAGCCTCCCTCCAGCCAGATCCTTGACCCCCAGATCTGATGGCCATCATCCTTTTAGCGCTCAGGTCTCAGCTCGGATGTCCCCTCGTGGAAGAGAATTTTCATGATCCCCTTCACCAAAGCAGGGCATTTTCTATTCTTTTACCCTGGATTAGGAATGTTCTTGTTTGTCTATTTGTTGATTGTTTATTATCTGCCCCAGCCCCCTTATGGAGTATAAGCTCCAGAAGGGCACAGGCCTTGTCTAGCTTGTTCACTCAGGGCCTGTCACATATATAGGCATTCAGCAAAGATTTGTTGAATGAATGACCAAACCTTTATGAGAGCGAGGGGTGGTGGTGAAAGAGTGCAGAAGCATGGAATGAGCAGCTGACGGCCCTGCCCATCATCAGACCACTGGGATTGTACACAGCTAGAGGCAGGCAGGTAGGAGTGGAGTTGGGGGGAAACAGACCCCTTGGTCACCATTAATGGTGCTCCATTCTGATTCTGATCTGATGAACCACAGCCCCAAATAATTCCCCACTCACGCCCGCTTCCTTCCCTCACTTTTTTTCTCCCCATCCCCAGCAATGGCCACATCTTATTCTGTCCAGACCTAAGGCTCAGTCCTTGGGTCTCTCTTTTTCAACTACACTGCCTGCCCTTCTCTTTCGCTCTCAAGGCTTTGAGTAGCATCTTTACCCTGAGAAAGGACTCTAAACCTGTAGCTCAAGCCCAGGGCTTTCTCCTGAGCTTCAGACCCTAGTCCAGCAGCTTCTTAGCGTCTCCACATGAAACTCTCATGGACGTCGCAAGCTCAACATGTCTAGAGGAGAGTTCTTGAGTTCCCCCCACAAACGTGCTCCACCATGGTCTTCCCTAGCTCCATCTCTTAATTGCTCAGGCCACAGTCACTCCTGTCTTTCTCTCAAACTCCATCTTCAATCCATCTACAAATCCTGCTTTGCCTTCAAATTGTATCTAGCAATCTACATCTCTCATCACCTCCATTGTTGCCACTCTGGTCCCATGCACTTTTATCTCCTTCCCTTTGCCCCCATTCAGTGTATTCCCAACGTAGCCACCACACTGGTCTCGATAAAGTGCAGATCAAATCCTAGCTCTCCTCTGCTCACACCCATCTGATTCTTCTCGTCTCATTCAGAGGATAAATCTAGAGTCCCACACGATTTGCCTCTGATTTGTTTGACCTCATCTCCTGCCTCTCTCCGCTGGCTCTGTTTCAGCCATAATGGGCTCCTTTTTGAGTGTTTCCTCTTCCAGTCACACCGTCTCCCCTATATTCACATGGCTCACGCCTCTGCTTCCTTCAAGCTTTGCTCAGCCCAGTGAGTCCGTCTCTCACCAGTCTATTTAAATTTTCAATACTCCTCCCCCTCCCAGACACTCTATTTCTTTCCTGCATTTTTCCCATAGCATTTATCACCTCCGAAAGTAATAAATAATTTGTTATTCAGTTTCTTGTCTGTATCTTTCCATGTGAAGAATCAGTTTGCTGATCACCAAAGACTTGTGTTTGTTACTGGGAACTACATTTCCCAGCCATGCCCTTGCCTTTGGGGCCATGTGACTAGTTCTTGCCAATAGACGTGAAGCAGAAGTGTGACTCTGAATGAGCAGGGCAGATCTGCATGACCAAAAATACATGCAAGGACTCTCAGCTGAGCAGACAACAGACCTTTATTATGTTAACCTGCTGAGAAGTTGTGATCTGTTTGTTACAGCATTTAGCACCTCAATCACTCTACCTTGGGTACACTGGCCCACTAGAACAGAAGTTCAGTGAGGGCAAGGGCTTGTGTAGGTTTTGTTCATTTGTTTCTCCTCAGTGCCCAGAACAGAGCTTGGCATATAGTGGGTACCTAATAAATATTTGTTGAGTGAATGAATTAGTTTCCTTTTTCCACGACCAGTCATGAAAATAAGTGAATGGTTGGCAAGGAAAGGACAATGTGAAAGGAATTTTTTGTTTGTTTGCTTGTTAAACAGGTAGTAACTCTAGATTTCTACAGAAGCGCTGGCTACAGGTCTTGGTCAAACTAAATGGAGCTTCCTTTAATTCTGTTCTCCCCGCTTCATCTTTCTCTTTTCTTTTTCCCGCTTTTCTGCCTTCTCCATCTCTATCCCTCTAGGTCCTCCTTCTCTCTCCCTTTCTTCTTCCACTCCTTTTTCTCCCATGGATTTTCTTCTCTTTTTATTCCCACTTAATCTAAAAAAAAATTCACTGCCTGTTAATGTGAGCTACTGCGAGTACTCAGCCAGGATATCTACTCCAGGTTACTTAAAATATAGACGTGGGAAATAATAACGTGGGTTAAAAAATAAAGAAATATTAAATCCATGGATTCCTACTCTCCTTCTACCTTTAAGGCCCACTTCATTTCTTCTTGAAATACAGAAAAGAAGTGATGGTGGTCCAGATAATTCAGACTAACCCCCCCCCCCACTAAGGACTACTAAAACAAAATAGACAATGTATTCCTCAAAACATCTGCTTGGAAACATCTGGTAGGTTAATAAGAGTGAAAACTATCAGGGGTAGACAGAACAGGGAGGTGATTCTAAGATTTGGGGTCCTTGTGCCCTAAGGTCCTTTGCTTTTGACAGCAACTTAAGTCCAGAGTAAGTATCACCTCGCACACATTTAGACAACTGTTATCAAAACCAAAACAAAAAACAGAAAATAACAAGCGTTGGCAAAGATGTAGTGAAATTAAAATACTTGTCCATTGCTGGTAGGAATGTAAAATGGTGCGACCACTATGGAAAACATTATGGCAGTTTCTCAAAAAATTAAACAATGACCATATAACCCAGCACTTCCACTTCTGGGTATATAACCAAAAGAATTGAAAGCAAGGACTCAAACAGATATTAAACACTCATGTTCATAGCAGCATTATTCACAATCACAAAAAGGTGGGAGGAACCCAAGCGTCCATCAACAGATGAATAGGTTTTTTTTATTGTGGTATATACACACCATGGAATATTACTCAGCCTTCAAAAGGGAGGAAATGCTACAGATGCTACAACATGGATGAACCTTGACAACATTGTGCTATGTGGAATAAACCAGCAGCAAGAAACAAATAACTGTCTGATTGTATTTGTATGAGGGCATCTAGAGTAGACAAATTCTTCGAGAGTAGGAAGGGTGATTGCCAAGCAGGGGGTAGGAAGGAAGGATGGGGAATTGTTAACTGGATACACATATAGCGTCTTCAGTGTGGTAAGATGAAAAGACCTCTGGAGATTAATTGCAGAACAATGTAAATGTACTTTACTGTACACTTTAAAATGACTAAAATGGTAAACTTCATGTTAACAGAGTTTTTACCACAATTTTTAAAAATTTTAATGGTTAAGACAGTAAATTGTGCATTGTACCACAATTTTTGAAAGAAGAACAAAAATTTAACAAGACAAACCATGCAAAAACTACCAAAAGAAGGTAGGCATTATGGCAAAAAAGCATGACTGGAAGTAAAGAGGGATGCTTCATAATGATGGAATGCTTCATTCACCAAGAAGACATAACAGTTCTGAATTTGTGTGTGCCTAATACACATAGCCTCAAAATATAGAAAGCAAAACCATGGACAGAATTGCAAGAAGGTAGAGACAAATCTACAAATATAGTGGAAGATGCATATATCAGTAACTCTTAAAATGAGCAGATGCAGAGCTAGTAAGAAAGAGATCTGAACAACTGGATAAGCAGACCTTACCTAATAGATATATAGAGAATACTGCACCCACAACTGCAGATCACAAATTCTTCTCCAGTCTACATGGAATGTTTATGAAAATGCTGGGCATATAACAAGTCTCAACAAATTCAACTGCTCTAAATCATACAGAGTACATTCTCAGACAGTGATGCAATTAAGATAGAAAACAAGAAAAAAACTAAGAAAATATCTACATATTTGAAAATTCTTTCTTTCTTTTTTTTTTTTTTGTTTGCGGTATGCGGGCCTCTCACTGTTGGGGCCTCTCCCGTTGCGGAACACAGGCTCCGGACGCGCAGGCTCAGCGGCCATGACTCACGGGCCCAGCCGCTCCGCGGCATGTGGGATCTTCCCGGACCGGGGTAGGAACCCATGTCCCCTGCATTGGCAGGTGGACTCCCAACCACTGCGCCACCAGGGAAGCCCTGGCAGGCGGTTTTTAACCACTGTGCCACCAGGGAAGTCCCTGATTCACTTTTTTTCCCCAATGCACTTATAATTTATTTATTTATTTATTTATTTATTTTTGGCTGCATTGGGTCTTTGTTGCTGCATGCGGCTCTCTCTAGTTGTGGTGAGCAGGGGCTACTCTTCATTGCAGTGCGCAGGCTTCTCACTGCAGTCGCTTCTCTTCTTGCAGAGCACGGGCTCCAGGAATGCGGGCTTCAGTAGTTGTGGCACACGGGCTCTGTAGTTGCAGCTTACGGGCTCTAGAGCACAGGCTCAGTAGTTGTGGCACACTGGCTTAGTTGCTCCACGGCATGTGGGATCTTCCCAGACCAGGTTTCAAACTCATGTCCCCTGCATTGGCAGGCAGATTCTTAACCACTGGGCCACCAGGGAAGTCCCTCCTGATTCACTTTTGACACTAGCTGTGTGTGGGTTTTCCACACATCAGGCAGGAATTGTTAAATAAATTATAGTGTATCTATACTATGAACTGGTATTCAGTCAAAACTAAAGTAGAGCTGTATCCACTGAGGTGCAAATATATCTAGGACCACATCGTTTACCAAAAAAAAAAGCAAGTTCCTATATATAATGTAGAGTCTGGATTCATTTCTTTATTTTATTTGTTTAATATTTCTTTATTTATTTGGTTGCACTGGGTCTTAGTTTCTGCCAGCAGGCTCCTTAGTTATGGCTCACTGGCTCCTTCGTTGTGGCATGTGAACTTTTCGTTGTGGCTGTAGAAAGAGAATCAGTAGGCTTTTGCATCTGCCCTGGGGTGCACCGAGGTTGCGAGCCCAGGTGACTGATGGGGGTGCCGGGCGTGGGCTGAGGGACAGGCGGTGTTTGTATTAGATCCATCAAGCTGGAACTAACCCTCCATCCAAGAGGAGAAGCCCAGCAGGTACCAGGGCCTCCGCTGGTTCTGTGTTCTCTCCCTTCAGAAGAAGAGCTATTTGTCCGCGTACCACAAAAGAAAAAAAAGGAGAGCTGTTAGTAATCCTGGGGAAACCTGTTGTGTTCCCGTGTCACAGCTACTGGGTGACCAGTGTCACCTGAGCTGCGGTCTTTGTGTGGCTCCAGCAGCTGCTGGGCCTCGGGCAGGATGTGCTGGCACCTCCCCCCGGGAGACAGCCAGTCCGGGTCAGGGGTGCACAGGAGTGATGAGAAGAGAGACCAGCCCTCCCTCTGCATGTCGCCTCCTGCCGCCCTTCCCAGATCCCCCTTCCTCCTCCTCGCACGGGTGCCCTGCCCTGTCTCCTCCCCTCTAACATATTTGACTGGCGCTTCTTCTTTCCCACCCAGGAATGTGGCATCACCCCAGAAAGTGAGAACCTGACCTTGTCACCGAAAGGAGCTATTGACCAGTCGTCCTGCACGGGGACGCCTCTCTCCTCCACAATTTCCTCCCCAGAAGGTACATGATGGTGGGTGGGAACAACTGCAGGTCCTTCCCCGTCAGCCGAGTCCATAGTGCTTCTAATATTTCCTCCCGGATGGACTAGGGAGCAGCACTTTAATACCTAAGCGGCAGACAAAATAGGCCCCAGTTTGAGAGGAAGTGAGACTCGCTCCCTTGCAATGAGAGGGCGGTCTAGCGGCTGA
The DNA here is from genome assembly GCF_964165515.1 of Mesoplodon bidens. Classification (NCBI taxonomy): domain Eukaryota; kingdom Metazoa; phylum Chordata; class Mammalia; order Artiodactyla; family Ziphiidae; genus Mesoplodon; species Mesoplodon bidens. The sequence goes on from NW_027672498.1 coordinate 738,208, forward strand.
GCTGGGGGAGAAGCAGGTATCTCACTCCCAGTCCTGCTGTCATAAGTGTTTCTTTAACATTATGACAGGGAAAAGCAAATCCCTCATCCCTGAGGTTGAGTTTGGAGTTCTAAAACATAAAGGAGCCAAACCTTGGAAAACTTTCCATCTAAACCCTATTTGGTGAGGGCAAGGCTAGGCCGCTGGTGTCCTCACTGCCCGGGCGCAGCGAGAGAGCTCTGCTCCCAGTGCACTCACAGCAGCCGGGCCTGACCTGCGTGTCCTTCCTCCAACTCCTGTCTCCAAAGACCCTGCCAGCAGCAGTCTGGCCCAGTCGGTCATGTCCATGGTGTCCTCCCAGATCAGCACCGACACCGCCTAATCCATGTCCGGCTCCTACATCGCCCCTGGCACGGAAGAGGATGGGGAGGCTCTCCCCTGCCCCCGGGCCGCCAGCAGGACCCCCTCAGAAGAAGGAGACGTAAGAGAGGAGCTTGGGATCGCCCTCGCCGCTCTGCTCTTCTCTGTACTCGAGTCCCAAGGAGCTCAGTCCAGGGCCTGCCAGGGAGATCGGCAAAGCACCCCAGTGCTCGGGAGGGGAGCCCTGGAAAACAGGGTACCGTGTCGTTGAATCACAGACTCCCTCAGATGTGATATTCCATGTGGCACCACTTCTGTCCTGAGGACTTGGTTTGGTTTGCTGCCAGGCGAGCTGGGTAGGAGAGCCGGTGGCATCTGCACCTTGACTTGTTGCTCCTTGGCAGGTGACGCCAGCGGCGTCTCCAGAAGGCAACTTTGCGGGCCTCGCCGCCACCGCCGAAGAGCAGGATGCAGAGGTAAGAGCAAGGTGGACGCTGGTGCCCCTCCCTGGTCAGAGGGACTGCCGGCACTGGCAGAGGAGGCAAATAGGATGGGGGCTGTTCTGGAAGAAGCCTTCCACAGTTGTGCACTTAGATCTGTTAGAGGCAGGGTGCAGGCACAAGGACTGTCCGGTTAGCAGAGGGCGCTGGTCTCATCGTAATAGGCGTGGGGTGAGTTCCAGAGGGAAGTCTTCCAGGCCAGACCCTTGAGAGGGTGTTTGTCCTCCAATTCACTTAGTATTTACCTGGCACAGGCATCTCACATCTTCCTGGCACTGGGGGACACAAAGACCGAGTGACATGGCTTTTGCCTGCCCACGCCCCCAATCCACCCATCCCACCCATCCCGGAGCTCTGTCTGATGGAGGAATCAGAGTTATAACTCAGCGTGAGAAGTGCTCTGATGGAGGTGTGGCCGAAGTATATGGAATGCCCAGCTCCCAGTGGGGACTCTACAACTTTCTCTTGAGCCAGATGTTCTCAAAGGAGTATCTGGATGGGATTGGGGATCCTAAAGGGTTTCTGAAAGTTTTATGATCTCACGGTTTGCTTTTTCATTTGACAACTTTTATTTCCACCTGAGAGAAACAGTGTGAGCTAAACTATTACCAAGGCTATTCCTGACAGTCCCACGGTCCCTCTGTAAGGTGCCTCAGACATGGTCCCTCTGTAACGTGCCTCAGACCTGGTCCCTATGGGCTGATCCTGCCTCGCCAAGCAAAATCTGCCTCTGCTTGGCCTCCCAGCCGTCTCACACGGACAGGAAATGTATGGCTGCCATGAGGGTGATTAGTTCTGTCTTCTGACAATCAGTAGACTCATTTCACTGCTTTATGGACTCACAGTGTCTTCCTTCTGTCCTAGGGAAATGATGTTCTAGAAGAAGAGGACGGACCACCCACACAAGAAGATGGTAAAAGACCTGGTCTTTTGCTCCCTTTTATTATATTTCTTTCCCGGGTATTCTCTAAAGGGTAGAGAAAGGGGCACTGGTGTGACTTGGTGGCACTGCTCAAGGGTGTGGCTTTGGGGAAAGGTTGTCTCCTTGATGGAATATCAAAGCAAGCAGGGTATCTGAGGACCTCAGCAGCCTTCCTGGCTCTTTCTGGGCCTCTGAGCCAAGGCTGCAGAAGATACATGGAGTTCTCCATCTACGTTGAGTAGATCCTGAAGCTTCTTGGGCAACTGCCATCACCTTCCTTCCTGCTTCAGCTTCTCAGCTGAGTCTCACAGAACTGCTCTAGCAGCCCCAAAGTTCATCTGCAGCAGGAGAACAGCTTCCTCCCCTTGGGGGAACCGACTGTTAGGCAGTAGGTTTTCCTGCTTTAGTGAAGAAAACGGCTGATGTTACAGTAGCAGAAGGATCACAGCCCTGGCGGCACAGCAAAGGTGAGGTGAAGAGACGTTAGCAGCTCAGCGTGCACTAGTGTTTGTAGGCTATTGGAACGAGTCTCTTTACCATCGTTCAGGCCTCAAGTAGATATTTTTTTTTAATTGCCAGAGTTGGTTTACAATGTTGTGTTAGTTTCTGCTGTACAGCCACGTGAATCAATTATACATATACATACATCCACTCTTTTTTTAGATTCTTTTCCCATATAGGCCATTACAGGGTACTGAGTAGAGTCCCCTGTGCTCTACAGCAGGTCCTTATTAGTTATCTATTTTATATATAGTAGTGTGTATATGTCAATCCCAATCTCCCAATTTATCCCTCCCCTCCCTTGCCCCCCGCCATAACCATAAGTTTGATTTCTACACCTGTGACTCTATTTCTGTTTTGTAAATAAGGTCAATCATATCTTCAGTCGGAAGAATTTTGTTTCTAGTAAGCCGAGAAGCGAAGGAAGGACCTACATATAGAGCAAGGAAGTGGCGGGTGGGGGGGCGTTAGGCGAGCTGGGAATCCCACCTGGGATTGTAGGACCAGGCGTCCCAGGACCCGGTGTCTCTTCCGTCTGCTCCTCTGAGGTGCCTCCACAGAAGGGCAACCTCTAGAGCAAACCTGGATCCCAGCCTGGATGCAGATGTCATGCTAGTCGCTTCTGCTTTGGCCATGGCATTTGCTTGGTGGGTGGTGTGGTGTGCAGGGGGTGCACATGTGCACATGACCACTCTCTCCTGGCCAAGTAGTGCCGGAGGAGGGGTGGTCGCCCAGGCTGTGCCTCTGTCGCCCGCGCACAGCAACCAAGCCGGGGTTGGGCGCTACCTCCCCTCGGTTGATGTTTTCAGGGCGCAAGGCTCCGAGTTCTCCATTGTGATTGTCGTCCCCAGTAGAATATTTGCTTCTAAAAGGCACAGGGCAGTACGTGGTTTCCGCCTGACATTCCATATGTGGTTTCCACCTGACATGCGGTACACATTAGATGTATGTTTCTTCCTCTGCCTTTCACCAAGGGAAAAAAAAAAAAAACGGGTGGGGGGCTTGAAAAAATAACACCTAAAACTGTCCCCTTCCCATCTTACACGACTGTAGGTTTCTGGTCAGCCCCTTAAAACATCCTCAGAATAGCAAATTAAGTCTCAAAGAAAATAAATCATAATTTTGCAAGTGATGCGATTCTTTGATTTGAGGTGCAAAATTACGGGACCAAAGAGCTTTAATTGCCATTTTATGTATAAGTCATTTCGCAGAGCCTTGTGGTCATAAACACACCCCATGTGCACCGACAGACACAGGCCGGAGCCTGGGGTCACTTCCCCCGTGGCTCTCCTAGCTCTTCCAGCCTGGCTTAGCTCTGCTGTGGTCCCGGGTCTGTGTGTCCGAATCCCACAGACCTCCCCAGCGCCTGATTTCCCAGGAACGAAGGCTGGAAAGGGGCCAGTTAAGGAAACAGTGCAGAACAGAGCGAGAACTCAAACGTACCCACACAGTTTCCTTTATTGTCCACTCTCCCCACTTAATTATTGTCTTTTTTTTTAACATATGATTTGATGTTTTTTGTCTCCATCCTTAAGATTTTTATTTTAAGGACAGCAAAGCAGAGAAAAACACAGCCTGGTCCTCTCTAACTGCCTTAACTCCGTTACAGGCCAGAGGACATTCGCATTTCTAGGTATGGTGTGTGACAATAACAATGACTTTGACATTGCCAGCATGAAAGCACTGGACAATAAGCTGTGCTCTGCGGTCTGCTTACCCGGTGAGTGGCAGTCTGCTGAACATGGACTTGGTGGGAGATGCTCCCCTGCTCGCACCCCTGCTCTCGCCCTAGGACACCCATCTCCTGCCCTGCAGTTCCTGCAAGAAGGCATGGGCTTTGCTAAGGTGCTGGGAGCCAGTTGCTGAAAGGAAGTGAGGCGGCCTCGGGAGAGTCCTTGGGCAAAGAGCGACTCTGCTCTAAACGAATCTATTTGGGCATGAAGAAAGGCGCAAAAATACCCCCAAAGCCTTCCGATTTGGCCTGACCGTGCCCCCTCCATCATGATCTTGCAGATCCCATGGCAGGGGGCCTGGTCTTGTTTCCATCAACAGGCAGTTTAAGGCAGACACGGCCTCTGTGATAAGGTCTTGGAAAGAGAGCCTGAGCCCTTGAAAAGGGAACCTGTAGCCCCTCAGAGGAGAGTGGTTAGTTAGGATCAGAGAGGAATTTCAAAGCCTGCATTTTATAGACTAGCTCTGTGACCCAGTGAGCCCTGGGCGACCACCAGTTGCCTTGTGCTCCCTAGATTTGGATCCCAAAGGAACGATCAGGGGTCGAGGGTGACTCTTCTCCCTGGAGCCCTAACTCTATAAATTCAATCAGGGCCATCAACGTGCCCCTTATTCCTTCTCATGACACTAAACTCAATCCGGGATGAGTTCTCAGGAGGAGCCCACCTGTCAGTCACACTCTGCGCACTGATGTCTCTCTGCTCCGTGCTCACCAAGGGCTTCACCAACCATGGCTCTAAAGCCACATCTTGCCCGGTGGACTAGGTCGAAATTGCCCCTCCTGGGTTCACAGCAGAGACTGCCTTCATGTTGCGTGGTTTGTAATCTCTTAAACATGCCCTGGACATACTTAAGCTTCAGGACAGCCACGTCCCGTCATGGGTCCAGTGCTTTACTCTCTTGGCGACGTGGTTACAGGTGCTGGAGGGACACAAACTCCTGTGGTTGCCACTCTCCATCAGATTGCAAAAGACCCAGGTCCTCACCCCTCTGGCCCCATGAAGGCTTGTAGTGGAGGAAGCCATAATCCCCAGAGACACCTCCCACGGCCTTCCCAGGGCCTCTCCGGTCCCTTCCCACTTAGCGTTGACCCAGCCAGGCCTGGGCCAGAGTGGCTGAGGTCCAGGGTACACTTCACTTCCTGCCTTCCTACTCTTTACCTGGCTTCTGCCTGTCCATTTGTTTCTCATGTCTTTTTGCCAAATGTACGTCTGTCTGTCCAGTTTGTTTATTTTGAAACTCATTTAGGTTATCCAGACTTCGTGTGAAAGTTCATGTTCACCCACACCCAACCCCAAGCTTGCTGGGCACACGCACATCCGAGGGGCCCTCGCTGAGGCTTCCGTTCCTAACTGGCAAGAGCCTGTATTTAATATGCTGAAATTTTCCTGGAAAGAAATATTTGTGAGACTAGATTAATCCCTGTTCCACAAAAGCGGGGATGCTTCTGTGGCAAAGGTTACAGGCAGGATTTGTTTTGGTCACTAGTTGGGGAAGATGCCATCTCTGCACTCACTCCGCCCTGAGTCTGTGGCAGCTGTGCCGGCCAGCCGCTCACTGGGTTTCAAGAGAGGAATCTAGGCTCCTGCCTCCCTGCAGTGGCTCCCCACCAACCCCCGTGTTTGGCAGAGAGAGCTCCTGGGAATTGTTTCAGCCACCCATGCTGGTGGAAACTGACCCCAGGCCTTGTGCTTCCTCCTCTCCCTAACTCCTTCCGGCCAACCTGCTGGTGGATGTTTATTCCACTCTGGGATTGCGGCAGGGGAGCGAGACCTGGAAGGAAAACAATGTCTGGGCTTTTTATGGTGATCTCGAGAGCCAGCCATTCTCAGATTAAACTGGCTTCACCGTTCAGGCCAGACATGAAACCGAATGACAGTGGCGGCTGCCGGGAGAGGGAGTTGAAAGTCGCATCGTAGCCTCACCCCGAGGTCTCAAGGGCTCTTACGGGAGAAGGAAAGTGCATCTGCTCTCTTGGTAAAATGTTTCTCGGGTTCTGCTGTTAGCGTCACACAGGTAGTAAAGAGCTGGGGAACTCTCTGGCAGCATCTGTCGGGTTAATGTCAGGTTAATGACAGGAGCATCCACTGTGGTAGGTCCCGTGGAATCAACAGACCTCACCACGCTCAGCTGTAAGTTCAAAGTTCCATCCTATGACTGAGGTGCCTCAGGCTGGCTTGGCCGTCAGGACAGCTTCTCAGGCACTTGGTCTCCCTCTCCACGCTGTTTCCCTCCCCACATGGATGCCACTCCCCTCACGGAGCGCCCACAAGGAGGGAGCCAGGGGAGCATCCCATGGTCCACCCTCCCCAGGCCCACAGGTGCTCTGCCTGGAGCCCCAGCTCGCGGCAAGGATGGCTCAGGTCCCCATCCTCGCTGCTCTCATCAGCCTTGTGGGAGTGATGTTGAGAAAGCACCTGTGTCATTCCAGCACCTCTTCCGCTAAGAAGCCTCTGAGTCTTCTTTGGCCCTGAGACCAAGGTGGGGGGGGGCGATGGTATGTTCTGAGATTGTTCTGCAAGTTTCTCAAAGGGAGGAAATCTGAGTTGACCATTGTAGGTGGTGAGCCGATTAGAAGCGTGAGGCCATGCTAGGTAGACGGGGCCCCAAGGTACCTGACGGAGTATCACACAGGCGTCAGGATAGTGGCCAGGGGACCAGTGACAATTCTGTGAAAAGGCTCTGAGGAGTGTGATGGGAAAAAGCAAAGATAATTTGAGTTTATTAGTGGAAATACAAATGTTTTTGTTTTGTTTTGTTTTGTTTTTTGTGGTACGCGTGCCTCTCACTGTTGTGGCCTCTCCCATTGCGGAGCACAGGCTCCGGACGCGCAGGCTCAGCGGCCATGGCTCACGGGCCCAGACGGTCCGTGGCATCTGGGATTTTCCCGGACCGGGGCATGAACCCGTGTCCTCTGCATCGGCAGGCAAACTCTCAACCACTGCGCCACCAGGGAAGCCCGATACAGATGTTTTTAAATGATGGCATTGGACAGGAGTGGGCACACCGATGAAATCTAAAAGTACTTATGGAGGGAATTCCCTGGCCGTCCAGAGGTTAGGACTCAGCACTTTCACTTCAGTGGCCTGGTTCAATCCCTGGTCGGAGAACTAAGATCCTCCAAGCCACTGCACAGCCAAAAACAAAACAAAGAAAAGTACTTATGGAGACCTGAAATAACCCAAGACTAAGACGCCACTAGGAAGGGTTATGCTTCGCAGATACTAAGGAAAAATCGGAATTAACTTTCTCTTTTCTTGGAGAGAAACTCTACAAGATGGTGGAACTGTTACAGACCTTAAATTTAATTAGTGGCTGGGTAGAGGCAGGAAACAGGTGTGTGGAATCCCCCTAGATGTGCTCCCCAAATCTGCCTCTAGAGGTCTCCTCACTCCCCCGTTTCTGAGCCTGAGGATGGAATTAAGTGGGAACCACCTTTCTCTACCTCCCATGAAGGATTTTCAATCTCCAGGCTCCCTTTTCTGGCTGAGGGCTGGACAGAATGGCAGCACTCGCTCAGGAAGTCCTCCTGCGCCTTCCAGGCTTACCTTCTGCATCCAGGATGCACGGAGCAGCAGGGTTTCGCCGAGGGTCTGGCAGAAGCCTTTTTAGAGGAAAGAGCACCAACGACTGTACTAAGAAGCTGGGGAGATCAGAGACTTCAGGTCTGAGTCTTGAGGCTGTTTCAGAAGGAGCCAGTTTTCAGCCCTGGCTCAGAATCTGGACCGGTGGTGTTTGTAGCAAGGACTCAAGAATTCAGAGCCAGGCAGCCTGGCAGCCAGTGGTGGTGGCGGCGAGGCTGCGGCAGTGTTTTGATTTGACTTTCTGTGTGTGTGTGTGTGTGTGCGTGTGCGTGTGTGTGTGTGTGTGTGTGTGTCTTCTCTCCTTTTTACCATTTGCTTTTGGTCTTTCATACCAAACAGCCGCAGTTCCGGAGTCCTGCCCATTAAACACAGAGGAATAAGTATGAGATCTACCAAATTATATAAAATGAAGGAACAACTTATTTCATCTGGGGGTTCCTAACATAAAAGGGCAATCTTGCCTGCTCTTCATCCTGTCACCCTTAGAGCGGTAAAGCACTGTGGACCCATGTGCCGGACTCCGGTACCCCCAGGGAGTACAGATCCCCGCATTCCGTCTGGCTGTGAGAGATACCTAAACATTTCCTGTCCCACTCACTCCCCTTCCCCTGGGGTCCACCTCCACAAGACTATTATTAGAGCCTTAGGGCGGATTAGCACACCAGGACATTTATGGGTATACACAATTTATACCCGCTGAATCCTAGTGCTTCTGCCATTAAAGGGTTTCGTGTCTTGGGCTGGCTTAACCTGAAGCTGACCCCAGACATTTGTGAGTGGCCTCCCTCAAATGTGACACAGTGAGCCTCACGCCCACCCTCCAGGATCAGCTGGCTCCGTCCACGATCTGAGCCCTCTGAAGGGCATGGCTCTCGGCTCCGCCCTGGAGGAGATCACCGTGTGCTGGAGGATCCAGCAATTTCCACACAGCATGAGAAATTGGGTGGTCGTATGGGCCAGTGCGGGAACACTTCGGAGCACGCTGGTCCCCATCTGGCTTCGGGGGGGCCTTCTGGGGGCAGGTGCTGGAAGAGGCAGCTCAGCAGTCCTCAGCCAGAGAATGGAAGGCTTTCCCCAAACTCAGGGGGTTAGGGCTTCATGCTCTCCCTTCAGAAGGGGCATCACGCTGCACTGGGGGGGCTGAATCAGATGGAGTCAGTCTGTGGGATGGGAGGGCGACTTGGGGGAGATGAGTGTAGCCTGAACAAGGCCTGGGGGTTGGATGGTTTTCGCGCACATTCTGTGAGTCAGGCGCCCTGCTCACCACTCTTCCATTTCACGTCGCTTAGTCTCACAGCATCCCTGGGGAGTAAGTACTTGTCTCCCATCTGATGGATGGGAAAACCTGGGCTCCAAGTACAGAGATCTGCCCATGGTCACACAGTCAGTACGTTACAAGCTGGGGCTGTATCCCGGTTTTCTGACTACAGATTTAGACCTTACTAGAGCTTGAACAAGCAGGAGGTCTTGGTGGATTGGATACAGAGCATGAAGGAGAGAGAAGCATCAAGAGTGGGTTTCCAGCATGGGCAGCAGGTGCTTCTCATGCAGGAACTGCAGGACAAGGGGGGAAGATGATGAGTTTCGTGGATGGTACCCGGGGGACCCCAAAGCTCTGGAGCTAATGTCTCCTGGGGTTGGTTGCACCAGCTGATAGCAACTCTCGGTGGGCTGTTCAGGTGCAGAAGGAGAGGAACAGCTGTCACTCTGTTCTCTGCCATGCCATTTGGTCCCTGCCACCCTGCTGGGCAGCCAGTCCCTTCCTGCCCCACCCTGGCCCCCACAGCAAACACTAACTCTGAGCCCAAATTAACACACTCTTCTCCCTCCCCTTCACCTCCTCCTGCTCTCGTGAAAGTCTCAGCCAGAGTCAGTTTCTTTTCCTGGTCCGCTGTAACACTTAGGCAAACTTGAAGACCAAATAAAGATACAAAGGTGGAGCCTACGGCAAGCTCACAAAACAAGGATCATCCTGCATGTCCCTCCATCAGAGGGCCACAGTGGCCATGACTGTCCCTCGCCCACTAGACGCCACTGCTCCCAAGTTTCACGTGCTGTGGTTTGCACCCTGTGGGAGTTCCAGGTAATGCGCATCTTGCCAGCTTTCGTGCCAAACTCCGGACTGTCCTGCCAGAGACACCATCTGCACCAAACCAAAGGTCCGGTAACCTTCCTTTCCTCTTCTCAGGTGCCTGGCAGGCTGACGACAACGTGGTCAGTCGTCGGAACACGCAGTGCAGACGCTCATCTTCTGGCAGCCTGGAGGACCCCGAGAACAGGCTCTGCGTGTGGGATCCTTTGGCCATCTGAGAGCCTTAGCCCCTGTACCAGGGCTCTCCTCCCGTTCTCACATCCCATCCTGGCCTCATGGCACCACTGACCTCCTGGGCATCCTCAGCAAGACACACGGAGACTTTTGAGACCCACGTGAAAGCTGGATGCTGAGGGCACCTGACCCTTCTCCCAGACTCATCTTCTTCCGCAACCGTGATCCTTCCCCTCTCAGAAGGGACTGGAAACCTCTTTTCTCCTTGTCGGCTAAAGCCACTCGAACTGCAGCTCATGAGACCCTTTGCAGAGAGTCTCTGGAATGTTTCCACTGTATCTTGATCTTCAGGTGGAGCTGTGGTCTACAGACTGGTTATTTCTTGTGCATCTTTTCTTTTTTTTCTCCTTAGGAGGTAGACCAAGAAGACTCAAGAGTTTGGGTGACTTCATTACAAACACCCATATGGCATTTTCTAGTCTCTGGGACATCATGACCAATCTGAGACCTGCAGTTTGGGGTGGCGTTGGGGGATGACTCCTGTGAGAAGGGAAAGCCATATTGCACTGTAAGTGGGGTTTCCCTCAAAATGCATTAGGAGCTCCTCTCTCAAGGACAAGAAGCAGTGGCAACCACCAGAAGGTTGGTTGGGAAAACAGTTCTTGCTTCTGGTAGCAGAGGCTATGCCTCGTGTGTCTGCTTAGGAAGGAGGCCTTGAATCTGAGAACCCCTCAGTTAAATGATGACCTACCGGGGAGTTCTTTATGATCAGGTGCACTCAGGAAGGCCTGGGGCTCCATCCTAAGGTGACACTGCAAAGGCATTTTTGACCCCCTCTATGTACCAGGCACTTGTTAGGGACTGTCGTATATTATCACGTTTCATCACTACCGCCCTGTCAGGTGGCATTCTTATCCCTGCTGCCCCCGTCTCCACCCCGCTTTTCTGAAAGAGTTGAAGAAAGAAGCTGAGAGAGGGGTGGACCGGTGGTGGTTCTCATTTGGTGCCCAGGAACCCCAAAGGAGGTTGGGGGAAGGGCTGAGCTGGGGTCAGTGGTGGTCTGGGAGGCTCCCCACCCCACCGGTTTTCCTCCCCTGTCCTCCAGATCAGCTGAGCCTGATGGGGGGAGCCGGAGGTACTGCCTTCCATAGACTCATCAGAGATTTAGAGATATTGTTCAAATCACATGTGCACCCCACCTCACTCTGGTGTAGGGCATAGAAATAACAGCCTGAAACAGCAAGACCGTAAGCTGTTGGCTGTTCCTCCCTCAACACTAGTGTTATCAATGGATTCCTCATAGCTCTCTGATAGATGCATTGTCTGCTGGCTTTTGGAAGAGGTGGTTATTTAGTGGAGCATGAGATTGAGAAGCAAAGTGGGATCCAACATTTTGTGAGGCTGAGATATGACAGAGCCCTAGGCTATGCCCACCATGATGGCCTGAATTAGTAGTTGGAATTGTTGCCCTAGAAGAGCTTTTCAGGGTCCTTCCCAAGGCCTCAAAGAGAGCCCAGTGCCGGGGAATGTTTTGCACCTCCTGAGTGGCTGCTTTGCGCCACCAGGTGCGTGGTGACCCTCACTGCCTTGTGGTTGTGGTTCACATCCTGCCCTGGGGGTGGGCAGGGGGAGGCCTGTGGTCCTGACAGACACTACATGAGCCAAGCCTGAATCTCAGCTTCTGCCTTGAGTTCCCGTGTCCACCCGCTCTGAAATCCTGCAGTGGGCTCTGCTGTTTCAGGCCCCATTTAATGTCCTTCCTTTCCCCGAAACATTCTTACAGCCCCTTTCATATTGATGATTCCAGCAATAACCACACTTCCTGATCTCCTTGAAGTCTGAGTCCCAGAAGCACTAGGGAAGGGGGCGCTCCCTTAGCCTGGGGTGGTGGTATACAGATCCACCTCCTCTCCCGGCAGGTAGTATTCAGAGTGTGGTGTTACCTGAGATGAAGGAGATGCAGGTAAACAGTTGCCACAGTGGCCAGGAACCCTAAGAGGAAGCCATTGTCTTCACCCTTTCTGGAGGGTCTGTCTTCTCCCAGGAAGAGGCTCAGAGAGATTCCTCAAGGCCTTGGTTCCATAACCAAGACATAAACAGGTGAGAAGTGGCCCTTCACCCCTGTTTCTCAGACAGTTCCTGCTCTCTCCCCCATCCCCTCACCACTTTGCCCTCATTTAGCTCTTTGGCGAGCAGAAATATCCCATCCAAAAGGGCTGGGATCAGGGAACAGGGCACAGAGCCTGGTCGGGGGACAGGACAGCCGCCCCAGTCATCATCTGGAGATGGTCATGTTGTTAGCAGTTGACCCACAGAGAATATGACGGGGCCTGGTTTCTCACACAAGGACACAGACTAACCAGAGGCCTGGGGCTCCTTCCTGCCACACTCAGGTCGGAGCTCACCTATGAGCTCACTTCCGGGTGGTGTGGTGATCCCAGCCTTCTCACAGAGCCCTTTTTCCTTCTCCTCCCCAGTCCCATCCCACCAGAGGTCATGCCCACGCTGGGGCATCTCCTGGGCACGGATCCACACACGTTAAGCCATCTCACCTGGGGAGAGTTTGTGTCCTGTTCACCTGACCTTGGCATGCTGGTTGCTCACTTTGCTTTAGGATCTGCACACCTACTGTGTGTAAGTATGTGTGTACTGTTGTGCCAGCTGTGTACCCCTCACTCCCTGGAGTACACTCATGGGCACACGACAGTGGGGACGTCAAGGATGCAATATTTATGGACTGCTGCATGATTCTTAAAAATGAATAAAACTGTTCACAAGGGAAGGAGAGCTATTAATTGCGCAGTTGGCTTATTTGTGAAAGTTTCTGTCCGAATTTCTACAGCACGCTTTTAATACTTTGACTCAATAACAACTCACACTGCAGAAATATAGAAGATCATGAGAGATTACTACAAGAAACTCTATGCCAATAAAATGGACAACCTGGAAGAAATGGACATATTCATAGAAATGCACAACCTGCCAAGACTGAATCAGGAAGGAATAGAAAATATGAATAGACCAATCACAAGCACTGAAATGCAAACTGTGATTAAAAATCTTCCAACAAACAGAAGAAGCCCAGGACCAGATGGCTTCACAGGCGAATTCTATCAGACATTTAGAGAAGAGCTAACACCTATCCTTCTCAAACTCTTCCAAAATATAGCAGAGGGAGGAGCACTCCCAAACTCATTCTACGAGGCCACCATCACCTTGATACGAAAACCAGGCAAGGATGTCACAAAGAAAGAAAACTACAGGCCAATGTCACTGATGAACATAGATGTAAAAATCCTCACCAAAATACTAGCAAACAGAATCCAACAGCACATTAAAAGGATCAAACACCATGATCAAGTGGGGTTTATTCCAGGAATGCAAGGATTCTGCAATATACGCAAATCAATCAATGGGATACACCATATTAACAAATTGAAGGAGAAAAACCATATGATCATCTCAATAGATGCAGAGAAAGCTTTCGACAAAATTCAACAGCCATTTATGATAAAAACCCTGCAGAAAGTAGGCATACAGGGAACTTTCCACAAGATAATAAAGGCCATATATGACAAACCCACAGCCAACATTGTCCTCAATGGTGAAAAGCTGAGACCATTTCCACTAAGATCAGGAATAAGACAAGGTGGCCCACTCTCACCACACTTATTCAACTTAGTTTTGGAAGTTTTAGCAACAGCAATCAGAGAAGAAAAGGAAATAAAAGGAATCCAGGGCCTCCCTGGTGGCGCAGTGGTTGAGAGTCCGCCTGCGGATGCAGGGGATACGGGTTCGTGCCCCGGTCTGGGAGGATCCCATATGCCGTGGAGCGGCTGGGCCCGTGAGCCATGGCTGCTGGGCCTGCGCGTCCGGAGCCTGTGCTCCGCAACGGGAGAGGCCACGACAGTGAGAGGCCCGCATACCGCAAAAAGAAAAAAAAAAAAAAAAGGAATCCAAATTGGAAAAGAAGAAGTAAAGCTGTCACTGTTTGCAGATGACATGATACTATACATAGAGAATCCTAAAGATGCTACCAGAAAACTACTAGAGCTAATCAATGAATTTGGTAAAGTAGCAGGATACAAAATTAATGCACAGAAATCTCTGGCATTCCTGTACACTAATGATGAAGAATCTGAAAGTGAAATCAAGAAAACACTCCCATTTACCATTGCACCAAAAAGAATAAAATACCTAGGAATAAACCTACCTAAGGAGACAAAAGACCTGTATGCAGAAAATTATAAGACACTGATGAAAGAAATGAAAGATGATACAAATAGATGGAGAGATATACCATGCTCCTGGATTGGAAGAATCGATATTGTGAAAATGACTCTACTACCCAAAGCAATCTACAGGTTCAATGCAATCCCTATCAAACTACCACTGGCATTTTTCACAGAACTGGAAGAAAACATTTCAAACTTTGTTTGGAAAAACAAAAGACTCCGAATAGCCAAAGCAATCTTGAGAATGAAAAACGGAGCTGGAGGAATCAGGCTCCCTGACTTCAGACTACACTAGAAAGCTACAGTAATCAAGACAGTGTTTTACGGGCACAAAAACAGAAAGATAGATCAATGGAACAGGATAGAAAGCCCAGAGATAAGCCCACGCACATATGGTCAACTTATCTTTGATCAAGGAGGCAGGAATGTACCGTGGAGAAAGGACAGACTCTTCAATAAGTGGTGCTGGGAAAACTGGACAGGGACATGTAAAAGTATGAGATTAGATCATTCCCTAACACCATACACAAAAATAAGCTCAAAATGGATTAAAGACCTAAATGTAAGGCCAGAAACTATCAAAGTCTTAGAGGAAAACATAGGCAGAACACTCTAGGACATAAATCCCAGCAAGATCCTTTTGGACCCACCTCCTAGAGAAATGGAAATAAAAACAAAGATAAACAAATGGGACCTAATGAAACTTCAAAGCTTTTGCACAGCAAAGGACACCATAAACAAGACCAAAAGACAACCCTCAGAATGGGAGAAAATATTTGCAAATGAAGCAACTGACAAAGGATTAATCTCCAAAATTTAAAAAGAGCTCATGCAGCTCAATAGCCAAAAAAACAAACAACCCAATCCAAAAATGGGCAGAAGACTTAAATAGGCATTTCTCCAAGGAAGATATACAGACTGCCAACAAACACATGAAAGAATGCTCAACATCATTAATCATTAGAGAAATGCAAATCAAAACTACAATGAGATATCGTCTCACACCAGTCAGAATGGCCATCATCAAGAAATCTAGAAACAATAAATGCTGGAGAGGGTGTGGAGAAAAGGGAACACTCTTGCACTGCTGGTGGGAATGTGAATTGGTACAGCCACTATGGAGAACAGTATGGAGGTTCCTTAAAAGACTAAAAATAGAAGTACCATATGACCCAGCAATCCCACTCCTAGGCATATACCCTGAGAAAACCATACTTCAAAAAGAGGCATGTACCAAAATGTTCATTGCAGCTCTATTCACAATAGCCCGGAGATGGAAACAACCTAAGTGTCCATCTTCGGATGAATGGATAAAGAAGATGTGGCACATATATACAATGGAATATTACTCAGCCATAAAAAGAAACGAAACTGAGCTATTTGTAATGAGGTGGATAGACCTAGAGTCTGTCATACAGAGTGAAGTAAGTCAGAAAGAGAACGACAAATACCGTATGCTAACACATATATATGGAATTTAAAAAAAAATGTCATGAAGAACCTAGGGGTAAAACAGGAATAAAGTCACAGACCTACTTGAAAATGGACTTGAGGATATGGGGAGGGGGAAGGGTAAGCTGTGACAAAGCGAAAGAGAGGCATGGACATATAAACACTACGTAACGTAAGGTAGATAGATAGTGGGAAGCAGCCGCAGAGCACAGGGAGATCAGCTCGGTGCTTTGTGACCGCCTGGAGGGGTGGGATGGGGAGGGTGGGAGGGAGGGAGATGCATGAGGGAAGGGATGTGGGAACAGATGTATATGTATGACTGATTCACTTTGTTATAAAGCAGAAACTAATAAAAAAATAAAAATAAAATAAAAATTAAAACAATAAATACTTGGGAAGATAAAAAAACTTTGACTCAAGACAAGCTGGACATGGAGGAGTGAGAGAGGGCAAGGGGTAGAGGGAAAGACATGTTTCTGGGTGGGAGCTGGTGTACCATCCCCTGGGCACAGCTCCTGCGCAGAGGCCTGATAAGGAGCCCTCACCTCCACCCACCCCCTTCAACCAGAGAACTTCCAACTGCTGCTCCTCAATAATTGAAGAGCAGGAAAGCTGGTGACTAGAGGGAGGATGGGGGAGGGGAGGAGGAAGGACCACTGTCCACCGTTAGTGCGTCACTTAAAGGCTGGTGAAATTAATGGGGCAAATGACCCCAGTCACAGAATTTGGCAAGTCCACGGCTTTCCTGGGTTTCACCCACCGGCTCTGTTTCCTCGGCTACCTGGAAAGGAGGGAGAGCACTTGCGAAGAAGCCTCTGGAATGTCAGCTTCTGGGAATCTTGCTGAGGACGGGGCGGGGAGGGAGCGCTTACCGGGAAACACTGGATTACCCTAGCCGCCTTGGGGTGTCTGCGACCGGGGCTGCGGTTTCTGCGGACCTGAGCGGCAGGTGGCATCGGAGAGTCAGACCTGCTTGCGGGCACCAAGACGACACTCGGTCGGGAGACAGGGACAGGCCGCAGAAACGTGAGGAAGTGCCACTCGCAGCCCAGAGGAGAGGAAAGGAAAGCCCCAAGCATGCACCCAGCCCTGGCCCCCGCGCCACGGGCTGCGTCCCAGGAGCCGTCGCCACCTCTGAGCAGCCCAGATGGGAAGGGGGTGGGGCGGAGTACGGTTCCCGCGGCGAACTGCTCGCCGAGGGCCCCGGGGCCTCTGCGGGAGCGCCGAGCCGCGCGCCTCTCCGAGCCCGGCGCGGGGCCCTCGGGCGGGAATGCGCGGAACCGGGACGCGATGGCGGGTAGGGGACTGGGTCGCGCGCGGGAGAGGGCGGCAGGAGGGAGCTGGAAGAGAGTTACCGCGTGAGAGAGCGGTTAAGAGCCCGCGGTCTCTTTGGAGATGCCCTGGCCAATGGCAGAAGCGGAAGCTGTTTATATGGGCGGGGCGTCGCCACGGCAGCAGGAGACGCCTTGTGAGCGGCTACTGAGTGCCGGTCCCTGGCCGCTGGCTTTCAGAGAGGCGCCGGCGGGCGTGAGTGGCGACGAGGATTGCTGGCTGGGCCCTCGAGCTGGAAGCAGAGAGCCGCGGTGAGGGTGGGCGGTGGGAGGAATTTCTTTGAGAACCTTCCTTTGGCCCGGGCTGCGCTCTGAGCCAGGAAAGGGACGGGGAGGGCTGCAGGCCGTGGGAAGGGAGGGCGTCAGTACCAGCCCGCTCTCCCATCCGTCCCCGACGGAAGTGGTGGGCCCAGGGACTGACATCAGAGGCGTCTGGGGGACACTCACTTCCCGCCCCTTTATAACTCTCTGTATTGTTTCCTTCCTTCCCCTTGATCCCCATCCTAATATCCCTTTTCAAAGATCAGACGACCTCCCCCGCCCCCCGACCCCTCGTACTGCCCTCCTGGACTCTCTCGCCCCATTTCCATTGGTTGTGGACGGAGAGAGGGGGGTTAATTCCCCGCTTTGAGGGAGAAAGGGGTGGCCTCGCATGCCCCTACACTATTCCCTCGTTTGGCTAATTAAGTCTCCTCTAAAAGATCCAAGAGGAAAAGAGCGAGGCGAACCCCCTGTGGGTCGGACCCCCGGGCACACCTTCTGTTTCCCAGACCTCGGCAGTAAAAGATCCTCCCCAGCTGCAGGAAGGATTTTAGTAACAGCCTCCCCCCTCGCCCACACTCTCCCCTCGGGGGTGGGGAAAGAGGGCTCAGTTCCCGCTCTGGTTCCCGCAGGCACCACATTCCCTTTGGAGGAGGCTACTCCCGGATCGCGGGATGGAAGCCCGCTTCCGGGAGGCTGCGTAACTGAAGCCGCGGGAGTCAGCGGGCCGGAGAGCTCGGCGGCCACCCTCGGCTCGGCTCGTGGATGTTGACAGCCCCCTCGGAGAGTGCCCGCAGATATGGCGGAGATCTGGCTACGCGTCTCGGGAGCAGGGGCAGCGGAGGAGGCCGGACCGGAAGGCGGCCTGGAGGAGTCCAACGCCCTGAATGACAGCCTGACCAGCCTGCAGTGGCTGCAGGAATTCTCCATTCTCAAAGCCAAGGTCCCCGCCCTGCCTTCAGGGGACACCGACCCTCACGGCTACCACGAGCTGTCAGGCTCGGCCGAGCCGGGGTCTCCCCTGGCGGTGGACCCCGCCTGCCTGGGGCAGCCGCCCACACCCGGCAAGCCCACGTCTTTGTGCACGCCACGGAGCGCCCCCTCGGGGCTGCAGGCCTCGCCTCCCGACGACGTGGACTACGCCACCAACCCGCACGTGAAGCCTCCCTACTCGTATGCCACACTCATCTGCATGGCCATGCAGGCCAGCAAGGCCACCAAGATCACCCTGTCGGCCATCTACAAGTGGATCACGGACAACTTCTGTTACTTCCGCCACGCTGATCCCACCTGGCAGGTAGGGAGGCACTCCCTCCCACCCTGCCCATGCCCGCACGGACTGGACTCACATCCCAGATCCGCAGGCCAAGTAGGCGCGGTACGGCCAGGGCCCCGAGAGAGGAAGGCCGTCCAGGAAGGACCTCAAGGGAGCCCAGTGCTTGGACTGCTGCCCCTTTGACTTCAGAGACGGAGGAGGGAGGATGTTCAGAGGGCTGCAGGGGTGCCGACATAGAGGTTCAAGTGGAAAGAACTTGTCCCTCATCCGGCAGGCTCAGCCCAAAGACCAGGGCTGAACTATGCGTGGACACAGCCCCCCAGGGTAGGTTGATGGACTGAGGGACACATTTGTGTCCCAAGTCCTGGAATTCCTACACACTACCCTCCTCAAGGTCAGTTTGTCAGGGCCTGACTGGAGGCAGAGCATGGTTGCTGCCCGGCTCTGCATCCCGCCTGCTTTCAGTTGGCTGGAGGGGCTCTGGGAGGGGAGAGGGGTGTGCTGCAGGGTGTGGTGGCCATCTGTGTCCCAGTGGAAGGGCTACGGGGCCTTCCGAAAGCTGCTGTGCCAGCCCCCACCCCAAGCCCTCCCTAGTTTCCTGCCTACACTCCTCCCCCTCTTCTCATCAACCTCCCTGCGGGGACAATTATCTCAGCCACGTGCTTTCCACAGGGGCTCTTTCCTCCCACACTGGCTTCATGTTCCAAGTCTCCGGAACCTGGCACAGAGCAGCCAAGGGGCCCAGACCACCATGTAAACCTCCCAGTCTTGCCAGGGCGCACTACTCACCTGCCGGCCCCACCCACCAGGCCCCAGACCCCTGTGCCCCAGCGTGGTTTGGACTGTGCACCCAGGCGTGAACAAGGCAGGATGGTGATTCAGGCTGGGCACACACTGCCCTCAGCCTCTTCGACCATCAGGATCAGGGGCTACTTGGGGACAGAGACCCTGAGGATGCACAGATCCTTCCCTGTGGCACAGGTCACAGGATCAGAGTTCCTGTGATCACAGCTATTCCACGTTTGCTTGGGCCCTGACCCTGGGGCAGGTACCATTTGTAACCTTGGTGAGAAAGCAGACACCCTCCACCACCCCCCACCCTACCCCAAGCCTGAGAGCCCCCAGGAATGAGCGCTATGCTCTTGGCTGGGTAATAATCAACTGAGGCCTCAGAGCCTGGGGTGGGAGGAGGGGGACATGGTGGGTGAGGGCCCAGGCCAGCAGGCGGCTCTACAAACAAGGAAAGTCATCAGATCCTCCCACACTTCATCCCCCACCACACACACACACCCTCACACCCACTCACTCATTTCACAAACAGAGAAGGCCAGCCAGGCCCAGGCAGAGGGAGATGGCCGTCCAGGACCTGGGGGAGCCAAGGCCTTTGACCAGAGGCCGCAAGCAGCGGGGTAAGGGAGGGAGGGCAGGACAGGCTGGCACTGAGAGCCACCCTGCGGCTCAGGGCTCGGATGACTGAGCAGGCAGATGTCCTGGCAAATGGGAACAAAAGCCCCCGACAGCACTCCCAGCTCCTGGTGCCCCGTGGCGGGTGTCCCAGAGCCTCCCGCTCAGAGCAGCGCTTCTGCCTCCCCTGCCCCCATCGGAGAGAAGGTGGTGGTGGGACTGGCAGTGGCGCTAGGAGCCCCCCATCACTGACCCCACCCACTCTCCCAGCTGTCTTCCTTCTCTCCTATCTCCCTGTGTCCAGAACTCCATCCGCCACAACCTGTCCCTGAAGAAGGGCTTCATCAAGGTGCCTCGGGAGAAGGACGAGCCAGGCAAGGGGGGCTTCTGGCGCATCGACCCCCAGTACGCCGAGCGGCTGCTGAGTGGGGCTTTGAAGAAGCGGCGGCTGCCCCCAGTCCACATCCACCCGGTCTTTGCCCGCCAGGCCGCGCCAGAGCCCAGCGCCGCCCCATGGGCCGGGCCACTGACCGTGAGCACCGAGGCCGAGCAGCTGCTGCGGGAGTTTGAGGAGGCCACTGGGGAGGCAGGCTGGGGTGCAGGCGAGGGCAGGCTGGGGCGTAAGCGTCAACAGCCGCTGCCCAAGCAGGAGGCCAAGGTACCGCGGCCCTCCAGCCCCCTGCTGCTGACCCAGGAGGAGCAGGCTGAGCTGGAACCCCTCAAGGGCAACTTTGACTGGGAGGCCATCTTGGACGCTGGCACGCTGGACGGGGAGCTGGGCACGCTGGAGACCTCGGAGCTGATCCCGCCACTGAGCCCTGCCTCACACGGGGACGTGGACCTCACCATCCATGGCCACCACATCGACTGCCCTGTTACCTTGGGGCCTCCAGTGGAGCAGGCTACCGAAAGCCTGGACTTTGATGAGACCTTCCTGGCCCCATCCTTCCTGGAGCACCCCTGGGACGAGAGCACCCGTAGCTCCCTGCCCCCCGAGCCCCTCTTTGAGGCCGGGGATGCCACACTGGCCTCTGACC
This sequence comes from Mesoplodon bidens, assembly GCF_964165515.1. NCBI lineage: Eukaryota > Metazoa > Chordata > Mammalia > Artiodactyla > Ziphiidae > Mesoplodon > Mesoplodon bidens. The sequence goes on from NW_027672498.1 coordinate 759,047, forward strand.
TGAATGACTGGGCCAGCCTGGCCACCTTCTTGTAAGAAGCCAGGCCCTGCCTCACCTCCAGACAGCACCGAAGTCTGGGCCCAGACTGCCCCCCTCCCCGCCAGTGCAGGCCCATGGACACCCTACCACCCAGGCAGGGGCTGGGCCCGGTCAACCCACCAGGCCACACGGCCCCCAGCCCAGGCCATCCTCAGATTCTAGTCCAGCAGGCTGAGAATTGGGGCCCAGGACCAAAATTGCTGCCTCCGCTCCCCAGCCCCCCATACACACAGTGTTTCATTGACCCACTTCTTCCCTGCCCCAGAGACACGCTAAGGGCCCTGCACTATGAGAGCTGCAGCTTGGAGGGGCCCTGGCCAAGCTGGAAACATCAGTACAGGGCCCGCCCCAGAACACCTTAGCTTCGAAGCTTCTCTCTCTCCTGCTCTCCTCCCCAGGTCTCTATCCAGAGCAAGTTCCCAGGTACAACAAATGCTGATTAGGTGACTGCAAATTAACACCCAAGAGGCCTCTCCCAGCAGTCTGTGAGGAGGAGCAAGGTGGAGGGGGGAAGAGAGAGGAGACAGAAAGGAGGCCGGGGTGCTGGGTGGAGCCAGGAGATTTTCTAAGGCCTCTGGGATCTTCTGGCTTCATCCCTAGATGTGGGGCAGAGGGCATGTGTCCCTAATCTTTGAGCCCAACTTGAGGCTGAGAGCAGCGGGGAGATGGGGATCTGGGGGTTAGGGGCTGGGGCAGCCAAGCTGCAGAGGGAAAGGGGACAGACAGACTAATGTAGTGAGTGTAGCTATAGCTGAGGCTTAACTGGGAGGGACGCAGTGCTTGCTAGAACTACTGGGATCAGGAATGGGGGGATGGACCCGTGCCCTTGCTTGCACTCCTGCAGGGGAGTGTCTTGCTCCACCATAAAGGCCCTGGGCTGCATCCCACATCCACTCTCCTAACCCATCGGGCATTTTAACCTTTTTCATAGAAAGTTATTTACAATAAAAACATTTTGAAAAATAAAGTTTTAAGAAGTCTCAAAATGGACCTGCTTGCAACTTTCTCTGGGGAAAAGCATGGGCCAGTTTTGGGGAGGCCACGGCCCAAGGGGGAATGGCTGGGAGCAAGATGGCGGGCACCAAAGGCCTGCAGAGTGTCCCCTGATGCACTCCTCATGATCTCTGGGTGCCCAGAGAGAAAGGGGCTGAGAGGCGGCCCTCAGGGTTCCCCTGCAGCCAGGGCCTCGGCACCTCTATATGTGCAATGGGGAGACTGTACCCACAGCCCCGAGGAGCAGGCGGCAAAGGAGGCACAGCCCCCTCCCTGGCCCTGGGGACTCACTCACAAAGGCCGTTCTTGCCCAGGGCTCGGCTCACGTTCCCCACCTCGCCCAAGTTGAGGGCCTGCCCAGACTCACCTGCGGTCCTCGCCTGGGCCTGTCTCCAGCTCCTCCCTCCCTTGGTCCCTTCCTGAAGGGACAGGGTGTGACGTCAGAGGGCCCCAGCCCCTGGGGCCCCACTTGCCACCCTGGGGTTCATTCACCCCACCCAGGGCCTTCCCTCCAATGCAGGTTGGGGCTGAGGGAGGCCATCAGGGCAGACGGAAGATGGAGTGCCTAGGCCCTACAGCTCCAGCCTGTGAGGAATCAACGTACTAGAGTTCTGATGGGCAAACTGAGGCACAGCAAATATGTGACACTCAGCAGGCACCTTTCAACCCCCTCACCCCAGCTTTGCCGGGAACCCATCTCTCCCCCGAGCCCGCACCTGGCCCCGCCAGCACACCCTTGTGGTGCACAGCCCCTTCCCCCAGCACTCACGTGCACGTGCGCACAGACACACACACACACAAACACACACACACACAAATGGGCACTGTCCTACACAATCCTGCCCAGCCTCCACGGGCCCCTTTCTCCTGAAGCCCCTTTCTTTCCTTGCACTCGAGGCTGGCTCCAGGACAACCTGGCATTCCCCCGCCAACTTGCTGCTTTCCCTTGCTAATTATTCCAACTATTTCAGAAGGGTGCACACACTGCAGGGCCAGCCGGGTTGGGGCCTTACAGAGCTCAGGAGGCAGCCCATCCCCTTCCTACCACTTGCTGAGGAGGCTGCCCCAACCTCCCTCTGAGACTCCCTTCACCCCCTAAGCAACGACTCCCTCCCTCTCCACACCACCCTCCGGCCTTCCTGCCCACGCTCCCCAGCACTGGGGGAACATGGGGGCTCCAGCCTCTCCACTGGTCCCCAGGCTCAGCCTCCAGCCCCCGCCAAAAGGGGTACACCCTGGATTGACAGGTGGGGCCTGTCACTGTCCCCCCTCCTCACCCGTTGCCTGGGCCCATGCTGGGGGAAGATGGGCAAGGTCAGGGGCTGGCAGAACTGCCTGCCAGGTAAGGAGAGGCTGAAGAAGCTTCTGGCTGCCAGGAAGAATCCCCAGGAGCTCCTGAAAATCCCTATGCTTGGGACTAGCGTCTCTGGGGCTGGGACCCAAACACTGGCACTTTTAAGGGTCCATGGATGCTGCCAACGAGCAGCCAAAGCTAAGAGGGGGCTCCGAAGCGGCCAGAACACAGGGCTTCACACACCCTTTCAGCAGGCAGCGTTTGGGGGTTGGCGGTGGAGGGGGCGGGAAGCGTGAGTGGATCCTGTTTCTCCTATTCATCCCTGCCCTGTCCCAGGCTGGGTGGCTTTTTCAAAAAACGTTCAGTGACTCCGTATTTATTTAGAGATTCAATGTAATCCCAGTCAATATATACTTTGCGCCCTTAACAGTAAGTTGCAGACAGGCTGCCCCATTAGCACTAGATACTTTAGTGTGTGTTTCCTTAGAACAAGGACACGCCTCCTTAATCCCAGTACCACCATCACAATCAGGAAATGAACACTGCCCTGGTAATCCCATGTAACCGCAGACCCCCTTCACGTCTTGCAGATCACCCCAGTAATGCTCCTCTCCATTCCAGCCTCCCAATCCAGGACCCCATGTTGCACTGAGCTGTCCTTTCTCTTTTGCCCTGTGTGGCTTTGAGCCCATGACTCAAGCTCTCTGTGCAGGTTTCGCATTTCCTTTGATCTCCACTTTTGAGGTGAGAAGCCCTTCAGCCACTTCACCCTCAGGTGTGGTACAGTCCCTTCCCAAAGCAAGAAGCCAGCTTTCTGTCTCCTCACTTTCCACCTCTTCCCTATCCTCCCTCCCCCATGTATCGCCAGCCAGGAAAGGGATGAGGGGCAATGTTCAGGAACTCAGTCTTTGGGGACCCTCGCCATCTGCCCACGGGACAGGCCACCCCCAGCTCCAGTGATGGGAAGGCCCCCGCGATGGGATTCCATGCTGGCCTGAAGCAAATGCGCCAGGCCTCCTGAAGAGCTGAGCTGAGGGCAGGAAACACTCTTCTCCCCGCCTCTGCCCCCCTCAACATACTGGGGACCCAGACTTGAAGAAGGAAGGTCATGTCCATGGTGTCCTCCCAGATCAGCACCGACACCGTCTCCTCCATGTCCGGCTCCTACATCGCCCCTGGCATGGAAGAGGACGGGGAGGCTGTCCCCTGCCCCCGGGCCGCCAGCAGGACCGCCTCAGAATAAGGAGACATAAGAGAGGAGCATGGGATGGCCCTCCCCGCTCTGCTCTGCTGTGTACTTGAGTCCCAAGGAGCTCAGTCCAGGGCCTGCCAGGGAGATCGGCAAAGCACCCCAGTGCTCGGGAGGGGAGCCCTGGAAACCACGGTACTGGGTTGTTGAATCAAAGACTCCCTCAGATGTGATCTTCCATGTGGCACCACTTCTGTCCTGAGGACTTGGTTTGGGTTTGCTGCCAGGCGAGCTGGGTAGGAGAGCCGGTGGCATCTGCACCTTGACTTTTGTTGCTCCTTTGCAGGTGACGCCAGCGGCATCTCCAGACTGCAACTTTGCGGGCCTCATCGCCACCGCTGAAGAGCCGGATGCAGAGGTAAGAGCAAGTTGGACGCTGGTGCCCCTCCACAGTCAGAGGGACTGCCGGCGCTGGCACAGGATGCAAATAGGATGGGGGCTGTTCTGGAAGAAGCCTTCCAAGGTGGTGCTCTTGGATCTGTTAGAGGCAGGGTGCAGAGCAGAGGGACTGTCCTGTTAGCAGAGGGTGCTGGTCTCAGCGTAATAGGCGTGGGGTGAGTTCCAGAGGGAAGTCTTCCAGGCGAGACCCTTGAGAGGTGTTTGTCCTCCAATTCACTTAGTATTTACCTGGCACAGGCATCTCACATCTTCCTGGCACTGGGGGACACAAAGACCGAGTGACATGGCTTTTGCCTGCCCACACCCCCAATCCACCTATCCCACCCATTCCGCAGCTCCATCTGATGGAGGAATCAGAGTTATAACTCAGCGTGAGAAGTGCTCTGATGGAGGTGTGCCTGAAGTACATGGAATACCCAGCTGCCAGTGGGGACTCTACAACTTTCTCTTGAGCCAGATGTTCTCAAAGGAGTATCTGGATGGGACTGGGGATCCTAAAGGGTTCCTGAAAGTTTTATGATCTCACAGTTTGCTTTTTCATTTGACAACTTTTATTTCCACCTGAGAGAAACAGTGTGAGCTGAACTATTACCAAGGCTATTCCTGACAGTCCCACGGTCCCTCTGTTAGGTGCCTCAGACCTGGTCCCTCTGGAACGTGCCTCAGACCTGGTCCCTATGGGCCGATCCTGCCTCGCCAAGCAAAATCTGCCTCTGCTGGGCCTCCCAGCCATCTCACATGGACAGGAAATGTATGGATACCATGAGGGTGATTAGTTCTGTCTTCTGACAATCAGTAGACTCATTTCACTGCTTTATGGACTCACAGTGCCTTCCTTCTGTCCTAGGGAAATGATGTTCTAGAAGAAGAGGCCGGATCACCCACACAAGAAGATGGTAAAAGACCTGGTCTTTTGCTCCCTTTTATTATAATTCTTTCCCGGGTATTCTCTGAAGGGTAGAGAAAGGGGCACTGGTGTGACTTGGTGGCACTGCTCAAGGGTGTGGCTTTGGGGAAAGGTCGTCTTCTTGATGGAATATCAAAGCAAGCAGGGTATCTGAGGACCTCAGCAGCCTTCCTGGCTCTTTCTGGGCCTCTGAGCCAAGGCTGCAGAAGATACATGGAGTTCTCCATCTACGTTGAGTAGATCCTGAAGCTTCTTGGGCAACTGCCATCACCTTCCTTCCTGCTTCAGCTTCTCAGTTGAGTCTCACAGAACTGCTCTAGCAGCCCCAAAGTTCATCTGCAGCAGGACAACAGCTTCCTCCCCTTGGGGGAACCGACTGTTAGGCAGTAGGTTTTCCTGCTTTAGTGAAGAAAACGGCTGGTGTTACAGTAGCAGAAGGATCACAGCCCTGGCGGCACAGCAAAGGTGAGGTGAAGAGACGTTAGCAGCTCAGCGTGCACTAGTGTTTGTAGGCTATTGGAACGAGTCTCTTTACCATCGTTCAGGCCTCAAGTAGATATTTTTTTTTAATTGGAAGAGTTGGTTTACAATGTTGTGTTAGTTTCTGCTGTACAGCCACGTGAATCAATTATACATATACATATATCCACTCTTTTTTTAGATTCTTTGCCCATATAGGCCATTACAGGGTACTGAGTAGAGTCCCCTGTGCTCTACAGCAGGTCCTTATTAGTTATCTATTTTATATATAGTAGTGTGTATATGTCAATCCCAATCTCCCAATTTATCCCTCCCCTCCCTTGCCCCCCGCCATAACCATAAGTTTGTTTTCTACACCTGTGACTCTATTTCTGTTTTGTAAATAAGGTCAATCATATCTTCAGTCGGAAGAATTTTGTTTCTAGTAAGCCGAGAAGCGAAGGAACGACCTACATATAGAGCAAGGAAGTGGCGGTTGTTGGGGGTTAGGCGAGCTGGGAATCCCACCTGGAATTGTAGGACCAGGCGTCCCAGGAACCGGTGTCTCTTCCGTCTGCTCCTCTGAGGTGCCTCCACAGAAGGGCAACCTCTAGAGCAAACCTGGATCCCAGCCTGGATGCAGATGTCATGCTAGTCGCTTCTGCTTTGGCCATGGCAGTTGCTTGTGGGGTGCTGTGCTGTGCAGGGTGTGCACATGTGCACATGACCACGCTCTCCTGGTTATTGTTTCAGCCACGCATGCTGGTGGAAACTAACCCCAGGCCTTGTGCTTCCTCCTCTCCCTCACTCCTTCGGGCCAACCTGCTGGTGGATGTTTATTCCACTCTGGGATTGCGGCAGGGGAGGGAGACCTGGAAGGAAAACAATGCCTGGGCTTCTTTATGGTGATCTCGAGAGCCAGCCATTCTCAGATTAAACTGGCTTCACCGTTCAGGCCAGACATGAAACCGAATGACAGTGGCGGCTGCCGGGAGAGGGAGTTGAAGGTCGCATCGTAGCCTCACCCCGAGGTCTCAAGGGCTCTTACGGGAGAAGGAAAGTGCATCTGCTCTCTTGGTAAAATGTTTCTCGGGTTCTGCTGTTAGCGTCACACTGGTAGTAAAGAGCTGGGGAACTCTCTGGAAGCATCTGTCAGGTTAATGTCAGGTTAATGACAGGAGCATCCACTGTGGTAGTTCCCGTGGAATCATCAGACCTCACCACGCTCAGCTGTAAGTTCACAGTTCCATCCTATGACTGAGGTGCCTCAGGCTGGCTTGGCCGTCAGGACAGCTTCTCAGGCACTTGGTCTCCCTCTCCACGCTGTTTCCCTCCCCACATGGATGCCACTCCCCTCACGGTGCGACCACAAGGAGGGAGCCCGGGGAGCATCCCGTGGTCCACCCTCCCCAGGCCGACAGGTGCTCTGCCAGGAGCCCCAGCTCGCGGCAAGGATGGCTCAGGTCCCCATCCTCGCTGCTCTCATCAGCCTTGTGGGAGTGATGTTGAGAAAGCACCTGTGTCATTCCAGCACCTCTTCCGCTAAGAAGCCTCTGGGTCTTCTTTGGCCCTGAGACCAAGGTGGGGGGGGGCGATGGTATGTTCTGAGATTGTTCTGCAAGGTTGTCAAAGGGAGGAAATCTGAGTTGACCATTGTAGGTGGTGAGCCGATTAGAAGCGCGAGGCCATGCTAGGTAGACGGGGCCCCAAGGAACCTGATGGAGTATCACACAGGCGTCAGGATAATGGCCAGGGGACCAGTGACAATTCTGTGAAAAGGCTCTGGGGAGTGTGATGGGACAAAGCAAAGATAATTTGAGTTTATTAGTGGAAATACAAATGTTTTTGTTTTGTTTCTTTTTGTTTTTTGTGGTACGCGTGCCTCTCACTGTTGTGGCCTCTCCCATTGCGGAGCACAGGCTCCGGACACGCAGGCTGAGTGGCCATGCTTCACGGGCCCAGCCACTCCGTGGCATCTGGTATTTTCCCGGACAGGGGCACAAACCCGTGTCCCCTGCATCGGCAGGCAGACTCTCAACCACTGCGCCACCAGCGATGCCCGATACAGATGTTTTTAAATGATGGCATTGGACAGGAGTGGGCATACCGATGAAATCTAAAAGTACTTATGGAGGGAAATCCCTGGCCGTCCAGTGGTTAGGACTCAGCACTTTCACTGCAGTGGCCTGGTTCAATCCCTGGTCGGAGAACTAAGATCCTCCAAGCCACTGCACAGCCAAAAACAAAACAAAGAAAAGTACTTATGGAGACCTGAAATAACCCAAGACTAAGACGCCACTAGGAAGGGTTATGCTTCGCAGATACTAAGGAAAAATCGCAATTAAGTTTCTCTTTTCCTGGAGAGAAACTCTACAAGATGGTGGAACTGTTACAAATCTTAAATTTAATTAGTGGCTGGGTAGAGGCAGGAAAGAGGTGTGTGGAATCCCCCTAGATGTGCTCCCCAAATCTGCCTCTAGAGGTCTCCTCACTCCCCCGTTTCTGAGCCTGAGGATGGAATTAAGTGGGAACCACCTTTCTCTACCTCCCATGAAGGATTTTCAATCTCCAGGCTCCCTTTTCTGGCTGAGGGCTGGACAGAATGGTAGCACTCGCTCAGGAAGTCCTCCTGCACCTTCCAGGCTTACCTTCTGCATCCAGGATGCACGGAGCAGCAGGGTTTCGCCGAGGGTCTGGCAGAAGCCTTTTTAGAGGAAAGAGCACCACCAACTGTACCAAGAAGCTGGGGAGATCAGAGACTTCAGGTATGAGTCTTGAGGCTGTTTCAGAAGGAGCCAGTTTTCAGCCCTGGCTCAGAATCTGGACCAGTGGTGTTCGTAGCAAGGACTCAAGAATTCAGAGCCAGGCAGCCTGGCAGCCAGCGATGGTGGCGGCGAGACTGCGGCAGTGTTTTGATTTGACTTTGTGTGTGTGTGTGTGTGCGCGTGCTTGTGCGTCTGTGTGTGTTTGTGTGTGTGTCTCTTCTCTCCTTTTTACCATTTGCTTTTGGTCTTTCGTACCAAACAGCCGCAGTTCCGGAGTCCTGCCCATTAAACACAGAGGAATAAGTATGAGATCTACCAAATTATATAAAATGAAGGAACAACTTATTTCATCTGGGGGTTCCTAACTTAAAAGGGCAATCTTGCCTGCTCTTCATCCTGTCACCCTTAGAGCGGTAAAGCACTGTGGACCCATGTGCCGGACTCCGGTACCCCCAGGGAGTACAGATCCCCGCATTCCGTCTGGCTGTGAGAGATACCTAAACATTTCCTGTCCCACTCACTCCCCTTCCCCTGGGGTCCACCTCCACAAGACTATTATTAGAGCCTTAGGGCGGATTAGCACACCAGGACATTTATGGGTATACACAATTTATACCCACTGAATCCTAGTGCTTCTGCCATTAAAGGGATTCGTGTCTTGGGCTGGCCTAACCTGAAGCTGACCCCAGACATTTGTGAGTGGCCTCCCTCAAATGTGACACAGTGAGCCTCACGCCCACCCTCCAGGGTCAGCCGGCTCCGTCCACGACCTGAGCCCTCTGAAGGGCATGGCTCTCGGCTCTGCCCTGGAGGAGATCACCGTGTGCTGGAGGATCCAGCAATTTCCACACAGCATGAGAAATTGGGTGGTCGTACGGGCCAGTGGGGGAACACTTCGGAGCACGCTGGACCCCATCTGGCTTCAGGGGGGCCCTTCTGGGGGCAGGTGCTGGAAGAGGCAGCTCAGCAGTCCTCGGCCAGAGAACGGAAGGCTTTCCCCAAACTCAGGGGGTTAGGGCTTCATCCTCTCCCTTCAGAAGGGGCATCTCGCTGCACTGGGGGGACTGAATCAGATGGAGTCAGTCTGTGGGATGGGAGGACGACTTGAGGGAGATGAGTGTAGCCTGAACAAGGCCTGGGGGGCGGATGGTTTTCGCGCACATTCTGTGAGTCAGGCGCCCTGCTCACCACATTTCCATGTCAACTCGCTTAGTCTCACAGCATCCCTGGGGAGTAAGTACTTGTCTCCCATCTGATGGATGGGAAAACCTGGGCTCCAAGTACAGTGACCTGCCCAAGGTCACACAGTCAGTACGTTACAAGCTGGGGCTGTATCCCGGTTTTCTGACTACAGATTTAGACCTTACTACAGCTTGAACAAGCAGGAGGTCATGGTGGATTGGATACAGAGCATGAAGGAGAGAGAAGCACCAAGAGTGGGTTTCCAGCATGGGCAGCGGGTGCTTCTCGTGCAGGAACTGCAGTACAAGGGGGGAAGATGATGAGTTTCGTGGATGGTACCCGGGGGACCCCAAAGCTCTGGAGCTAATGTCTCCTGGTTGGTGGCACCAGCTGATAGCAACTCTCGGTGGGCCGTTCAGGTGCAGAAGGAGAGGAACAGCTGTCACTCTGTTCTCTGCCATGCCATTTGGTCCCTGGCACCCTGCTGGGCAGCCAGTCCCTTCCTGCCCCACGCCGGCCCCCACAGCAAACACTAACTCTGAGCCCAAATTAACACACACTTCTCCCTCCCCTTCACCTCCTCCTGCTCTCGTGAAAGTCTCAGCCAGACTCAGTTTCTTTTCCTGGTCCGCTGTAACACTTAGGCAAACTTCAAGACCAAATAAAGATACAAAGTTGGAGCCTACGGCAAGCTCACAAAACAAGGACCATCCTGCATGTCCCTCCATCAGAGGGCCACAGTGGCCATGACTGTCCCTCGCCCACTGGACGCCACTGCACCCAAGTTTCACGTGCTGTGGTTTGCACCCTGTGGGAGTTCCAGGTAATGCGCATCTTGCCAGTTTTCGTGCCAAACTCCCGGACTGTCCTGCCAGAGACACTATCTAGACCAAACAAAAGGTCCGGTAAACTTCCGTTCCTCTTCTCAGGTGCCTGGCAGGCTGACGACAACGTGGTCAGTCGTCGGAGCACGCAGTGCAGACGCTCATCTTCTGGCAGCCTGGAGGACCCCGAGAACAGGCTCTGCGTGTGGGATGCTTTGGCCATCTGAGAGCCTTAGCCCCTGCACCAAGGCTCTCCTCCCGTTCTCACATCCCATCCTGGCCTCATGGCACCACTGACCTTCTGGGCATCCTCAGCAAGACACACGGAGACTTTTTAGACCCACGTGAAAGCTGGATGCTGAGGGCACCTGACCCTTCTCCCAGACTCATCTTCTTCCACAACCGTGATCCTTCCCCTCTCAGAAGGGACTGGAAACCTCTTTTCTCCTTGTGGGCTAAAGCCACTCGAACTGCAGCTCATGAGACCCTTTGCAGAGAGTCTCTGGAATGTTTCCACTGTATCTTGATCTTCAGGTGGAGCTGTGGTCTACAGACTGGTTATTTCTTGTGCATCTTTTCTTTTTTTCTCCTTAGGAGGTAGACCAAGAAGACTCAAGAGTTTGGGTGACTTCATTACAAACACCCGTCTGGCATTTTCTAGTCTCTGGGACATCATAACCAATCTGAGACCTGCAGTTTGGGGTGGCGTTGGGGGATGACTCCTGTGAGAAGGGAAAGCCATATTGCACTGTAAGTGGGGTTTCCCTCAAAATGCATTAGGAGCTCCTCTCTCAAGGACAAGAAGCAGTGGCAACCACCAGAAGGTTGGTTGGGAAAACAGTTCTTGCTTCTGGTAGCAGAGGCTATGCCTCGTGTGTCTGCTTAGGAAGGAGGCCTTGAATCTGAGAACCCCTCAGTTAAATGATGACCTACCGGGGAGTTCTTTATGATCAGGTGCACTCAGGAAGGCCTGGGGCTCCATCCTAAGGTGACACTGCAAAGGCATTTTTGACCCCCTCTATGTACCAGGCACTTGCTAGGGACTGTCGTATATTATCACGTTTCATCACTACCACCCTGTCAGGTGGCATTTTTATCCCTGCTGCCCCCGTCTCCACCCCGCTTTTCTGAAAGAGTTGAAGAAAGAAGCTGAGAGAGGGGTGGACAGGTGGTTCTCATTTGGTGCCCAGGAACCCCAAAGGAGGTTGGGGGAAGGGCTGAGCTGGGGTCAGTGGTGGTCTGGGAGGCTCCCCACCCCACCGGTTTTCCTCCCCTGTCCTCCAGATCAGCTGAGCCTGATGGGGGGAGCCGGAGGTACTGCCTTCCATAGGCTCATCAGAGATTTAGAGATATTGTTCAAATCACATGTGCACCCCACCTCACTCTTGTGTAGGGCATAGAAATAACAGCCTGAAACAGCAAGACCGTAAGCTGTTGGCTGTTCCTCCCTCAACACTAGTGTTATCAATGGATTCCTCATAGCTCTCTGATAGATGCATTGTCTGCTGGCTTTTGGAAGAGGTGGTTACTTAGTGGAGCATGAGATTGAGAAGCAAAGTGGGATCCAACATTTTGTGAGGCTGAGATATGACAGAGCCCTAGGCTATGCCCACCATGATGGCCTGAATTAGTAGTTGGAATTGTTGCCCTAGAAGAGCTTTTCAGGGTCCTTCCCAAGGCCTCAAAGAGAGCCCAGTGCCGGGGCATGTTTTGCACCTCCTGTGTGGCTGCTTTGCGCCACCAGGTGCGTGTTGACCCTCCCTGCCTGGTGGTTGTGGTTCACATCCTGCCCTGGGGGTGGGTAGGGGGAGGCCTGTGGTCTTGACAGACACTACATGAGCCAAGCCTGAATCTCAGCTTCTGCCTTGAGTTCCCGTGTCCACCCGCTCTGAAATCCTGCAGTAGGCTCTGCTGTTTCAGGCCCCATTTAATGTCCTTCCTTTCCCCGAAACATTCTTACAGCCCCTTTCATATTGATGATTCCAGCAATAACCACACTTCCTGATCTCCTTGAAGTCTGAGTCCCAGAAGCACTAGGGAAGGGGGCGCTCCCTTAGCCTGGGGTGGTGGTATACAGATCCACCTCCTCTCCCGGCAGGTAGTATTCAGAGTGTGGTGTTACCTGAGATGAAGGAGATGCAGGTAAACAGTTGCCACAGTGGCCAGGAACCCTAAGAGGAAGCCATTGTCTTCACCCGTTCTGGAGGGTCTGTCTTCTCCCAGGAAGAGGCTCAGAGAGATTCCTCAAGGCCTTGGTTCCATAACCAAGACATACCCGGGTGAGAAGTGGCCCTTCACTCCTGTTTCTCAGACAGTTCCTGCTCTCTCCCCCATCCCCTCACCTCTTTGCCCTCATTTAGCTTTTTGGCGAGCAGAAATATCCCATCCAAAAGGGCTGGGATCAGGGAACAGGGCACAGAGCCTGGTCGGGGGACAGGACAGCCGCCCCAGTCATCATCTGGAGATGGTCATGTTGTTAGCAGTTGACCCACAGAGAATATGACGGGGCCTGGTTTCTCACACAAGGACACAGACTAACCAGAGGCCTGGGGCTCCTTCCTGCCACACTCAGGTCAGAGCTCACCTATGAGCTCACTTCCGGGTGGTGTGGTGATCCCAGCCTTCTCACAGAGCCCTTTTTCCTTCTCCTCCCCAGTCCCATCCCACCAGAGGTCATGCCCACGCTGGGGCATCTCCTGGGCACGGATCCACACACGTTAAGCCATCTCACCTGGGGAGAGTTTGTGTCCTGTTCGCCTGACCTTGGCATGCTGGTTGCTCACTTTGCTTTAGGATCTGCACACCTAGTGTGTGTAAGTATGTGTGTACTGTTGTGCCAGCTGTGTACCCCTCACTCCCTGGAGTACACTCATGGGCACACGACAGTGGGGACGTCAAGGATGCAATATTTATGGACTGCTGCATGATTCTTAAAAATGAATAAAACTGTTCACAAGGGAAGGAGAGCTATTAATTGCGCAGTTGGCTTATTTGTGAAAGTTTCTGTCCGACTTTCTCCAGCACGCTTTTAATACTTTGACTCAATAACAACTCACACTGCAGAAATATAGAAGATCATGAGAGATTACTACAAGAAACTCTATGCCAATAAAATGGACAACCTGGAAGAAATGGACAAATTCTTAGAAATGCACAACCTGTCAAGACTGAATCAGGAAGGAATAGAAAATATGAATAGACCCATCACAAGCACTGAAATGGAAACTGTGATTAAAAATCTTCCAACAAACAGAAGCCCAGGACCAGATGGCTTCACAGGCGAATTCTATCAGACATTTAGAGAAGAGCTAACACCTATCCTTCTCAAACTCTTCCAAAATATAGCAGAGGGAGGAGCACTCCCAAACTCATTCTACGAGGCCACCATCACCTTGATACCAAAACCAGGCAAGGATGTCACAAAGAAAGAAAACTACAGGCCAATGTCACTGATGAACATAGATGCAAAAATCCTCAACAAAATACTAGCAAACAGAATCCAACAGCACATTAAAAGGATCAAACACCATGATCAAGTGGGGTTTATTCCAGGAATGCAAGGATTCTGCAATATACGCAAATCAATCAATGGGATACACCATATTAACAAATTGAAGGAGAAAAACCATATGATCATCTCAACAGATGCAGAGAAAGCGAAAGCTTCCGACAAAATTCAACACACATTTATGATAAAAACCCTGCGGAAAGTAGGCATACAGGGAACTTTCCACAAGATAATAAAGGCCATATATGACAAACCCACAGGCAACATTGTCCTCAATGGTGAAAAGCTGAGACCATTTCCACTAAGGTCAGGAACAAGACAAGGTGGCCCACACTCACCACACTTATTCAACTTAGTTTTGGAAGTTTTAGCAACAGCAATCAGAGAAGAAAAGGAAATAAAAGGAATCCAAATAGGGAAAGAAGAAGTAAAGCTGTCACTGTTTGCAGATGACATGATACTATACATAGAGAATCCTAAATATGCTACCAGAAAACTACTAGAGCTAATCATTGAATTTGGTAAAGTAGCAGGATACAAAATTAATGCACAGAAATCTCTGGCATTCCTGTACACTAATGATGAAGAATCTGAAAGTGAAATCAAGAAAACACTCCCATTTACCATTGCAACAAGAAGAATAAAATACCTAGGAATAAACCTACCTAAGGAGACAAAAGACCTGTATGCAGAAAATTATAAGACACTGATGAAAGAAATGAAAGATGATACAAATAGATGGAGAGATATAGCATGCTCCTGGATTGGAAGAATAGATATTGTGAAAATGACTCTACTACCCAAAGCAATCTACAGGTTCAATGCAATCCCTATCAAACTACCACTGGCATTTTTCACAGAACTGGAACAAAACATTTCAAACTTTGTTGGGAAAAACAAAAGACTCCGAATAGCCAAAGCAATCTTGAGAATGAAAAACGGAGCTGGAGGAATCAGGCTCCCTGACTTCAGACAACAATACAAAGCTACAGTAATCAAGACAGTGTTTTACGGGCACAAAAACAGAAAGATAGATCAATGGAACAGGATAGAAAGCCCAGAGATAAACCCACGCACATATGGTCAACTTATCTTTGATCAAGGAGGCAGGAATGTACAGTGGAGAAAGGACAGCCTCTTCAATAAGTGGTGCTGGGAAAACTGGACAGGGACCTGTAAAAGTATGAGATTAGATCATTCCCTAACACCATACACAAAAATAAGCTCAAAATGGATTAAAGACCTAAATGTAAGGCCAGAAACTATCAAAGTCTTAGAGGAAAACATAGGCAGAACACTCTAGGACATAAATCCCAGCAAGATCCTTTTGGATCCACCTCCTAGAGAAATGGAAATAAAAACAAAGATAAACAAATGAGACCTAATGAAACTTCAAAGCTTTTGCACAGCAAAGGACACCATAAACAAGACCAAAAGACAACCCTCAGAATGGGAAAAAATATTTGCAAATGAAGCAACTGACAAAGGATTAATCTCCAAAATTTAAAAACAGCTCATGCAGCTCAAGAGCCAAAAAACAAACAACCCAATCCAAAAATGGGCAGAAGACTTAAATAGGCATTTCTCCAAAGAAGATATACAGACTGCCAACAAACACATGAAAGAATGCTCAACATCATTAATCATTAGAGAAATGCAAATCAAAACTACAATGAGATATCATCTCACACCAGTCAGAATGGCCATCATCAAGAAATCTAGAAACAATAAATGCTGGAGAGGGTGTGGAGAAAAGGGAACACTCTTGCACTGCTGGTGGGAATGTTAATTGGTACAGCCACTATGGAGAACAGTATGGAGGTTCCTTAAAAGACTAAACATAGAACTACCATATGACCCAGCAATCCCACTACTAGGCATATACCCTGAGAAAACCATACTTCAAAAAGAGGCATGTACCAAAATGTTCATTGCAGCTCTATTCACAATAGCCCGGAGATGGAAACAACCTAAGTGTCCATCATCGGATGAATGGATAAAGAAGATGTGGCACATATATACAATGGAATATTACTCAACCATAAAAAGAAAGGAAACTGAGCTATTTGTAATGAGGTGGATAGACCTAGAATCTGTCATACAGAGTGAAGTAAGTCAGAAAGAGAACGACAAATACCGTATGCTAACACATATATATGGAATTAAAAAAAATGTCATGAAGAACCTAGGGGTAAAACAGGAATAAAGTCACAGACCTACTTGAGAATGGACTTGAGGATATGGGGAGGGGGAAGGGTAAGCTGTGACAAAGCGAAAGAGAGGCATGGACATATATACACTACGGAACGTAAGGTAGATAGATAGTGGGAAGCAGCCGCAGAGCACAGGGAGATCAGCTCGGTGCTTTGTGACCGCCTGGAGGGGTGGGATGGGGAGGGTGGGAGGGAGGGAGATGCATGAGGGAAGGGATGTGGGAACAGATGTATATGTATGACTGATTCACTTTGTTATAAAGCAGAAACTAATAAAAAAATAAAAATAAAATAAAAATTAAAACAATAAATACTTGGGAAGATAAAAAAACTTTGACTCAAGACAAGCTGGACATGGAGGAGTGAGAGAGGGCAAGGGGTAGAGGGAAAGGCAAGTTTCTGGGTGGGAGCTGGTGTACCATACCCTGGGCACAGCTTCTGCGCAGAGGCCTGATAAGGAGCCCTCACCTCCACCCACCCCCTTCAACCAGAGAACTTCCAACTGCTGCTCCTCAATAATTGAAGAGCAGGAAAGCTGGTGACTAGAGGTAGGCTGGGGGAGGGGAGGAGGAAAGACCACAGTCCACCGTTAGTGCGTCACTTAAAGGCTGGTGAAATTAATGGGGCAAATGACCCCAGTCAAAGAATTTGGCAAGTCCACGGCTTTCCTGGGTTTCACCCACCGGCTCTGTTTCCTCGTCTATCTGGAAAGGAGGGAGAGCACTTGCGAAGAAGCCTCTGGAATGTCAGCTTCTGGGAATCTTGCTGAGGACGGGGCGGGGAGGGAGCGCTTAACGGGAAACACTGGATTACCCTAGCCGCCTTGGGGTGTCTGCGACCGGGGCTGCGGTTTCTGCGGACCTGAGCGGCAGGTGGCATCGGAGAATCAGACCTGCTTGCGGGCACCAAGACGACACTCGGTCGGGAGACAGGCACAGGCCGCAGAAACGTGAGGAAGTGCCTCTCGCAGCCCAGAGGAGAGGAAAGGAAAGCCCCAAGCATGCACCCAGCCCTGGCCCCCGCGCCACGGGCTGCGTCCCAGGAGCCGTCGCCACCTCTGAGCAGCCCAGATGGGAAGGGGGTGGGGCGGAGTACGGTTCCCGCGGCGAACTGCTCGCCGAGGGCCCCGGGGCCTCTGCGGGAGCGCCGAGCCGCGCGCCTCTCCGAGCCCGGCGCGGGGCCCTCGGGCGGGAATGCGCGGAGCCGGGACGCGATGGCGGGTAGGGGACTGGGTCGCGCGCGGGAGAGGGCGGCAGGAGGGAGCTGGAAGAGAGTTACCGCGTGAGAGAGCGGTTAAGAGCCCGCGGTCTCTTTGGAGATGCCCTAGCCAATGGCAGAAGCGGAAGCTGTTTATATGGGCGGGGCGTCGCCACGGCAGCAGGAGACGCCTTGTGAGGGGCTACTGAGTGCCGGTCCCTGGCCGCTGGCTTTCAGAGAGGCGCCGGCGGGCGTGAGTGGCGACGAGGATTGCTGGCTGGGCCCTCGAGCTGGAAGCAGAGAGCCGCGGTGAGGGTGGGCGGTGGGAGGAATTTCTTTGAGAACCTTCCTTTGGCCCGGGCTGCGCTCTGAGCCAGGTAAGGGACGGGGAGGGCTGCAGGCCGTGGGAAGGGAGGGCGTCAGTACCAGCCCGCTCTCCCATCCGTCCCCGACGGAAGTGGTGGGCCCGGGGACTGACATCAGAGGCGTTTGGGGGACACTCACTTCCCGCCCCCTTATAACTCTCTGTATTCTTTCCTTCCTTCCCCTTGATCCCCATCCTAATATCCCTTTTCAAAGATCAGACGACCTCCGCCGCCCCCCGACCCGTCGTACTGCCCTCCTGGACTCTCTCGCCCCATTTCCATTGGTTGTGGACGGAGAGAGGGGGGTTAATTCCCCGCTTTGAGGGAGAAAGGGGTGGCCTCGCATGCCCCTACACTATTCCCTCGTTTGGCTAATTAAGTCTCCTCTAAAAGATCCAAGAGGAAAAGAGCGAGGCGAACCCCGTGTGGGTCGGACCCCCGGGCACACCTTCT
Source organism: Mesoplodon bidens (assembly GCF_964165515.1). Taxonomy (NCBI): domain Eukaryota; kingdom Metazoa; phylum Chordata; class Mammalia; order Artiodactyla; family Ziphiidae; genus Mesoplodon; species Mesoplodon bidens. Next base: position 776,894 of record NW_027672498.1, read on the forward strand.
GTTTCCCAGACCTCGGCAGTAAAAGATCCTCCCCAGCTGCAGGAAGGATTTTAGTAAGAGCCTCCGCCCTCGCCCACACTCTCCCCTCGGGGGTGGGGAAAGAGGGCTCAGTTCCCGCTCTGGTTCCCGCAGGCACCACATTCCCTTTGGAGGAGGCTATCCCCGGATCGCGGGATGGAAGCCCGCTTCCGGGAGGCTGCGTAACTGAAGCCGCGGGAGTCAGCGGGCCGGAGAGCTCGGCGGCCACCCTCGGCTCGGCTCGTGGATGTTGACAGCCCCCTCGGAAAGTCCCCGCAGATATGGCGGAGAGCTGGCTACGCGTCTCGGGAGCAGGGGCAGCGGAGGAGGCCGGACCGGAAGGCGGCCTGGAGGAGTCCAACGCCCTGAATGACAGCCTGACCAGCCTGCAGTGGCTGCAGGAATTCTCCTTTCTCAACGCCAAGGTCCCCACCCTGCCTTCAGGGGAGACCGACCCTCACATCTACCACGAGCTGTCAGGCTCGGCCGAGCCGGGGTCACCCCTGGCGGCGGACCCCGCCTGCCTGGGGCAGCCGCACACACCCGGGAAGCCCACGTCCACGTGCAGGCTGCGGAGCGCCCCCTCGGGGCTGCAGGCCTCGCCTCCCGACGACGTGGACTACGCCACAAACCCGCACGTGAAGCCGCCCTACTCGTATGCCACGCTCATCTGCATGGCCATGCAGGCCAGCAAGGCCACCAAGATCACCCTGTCGGCCATCTACAAGTGGATCACGGACAACTTCTCTTACTTCCGCCACGCTGATCCCACCTGGCAGGTAGGGAGGCACTCCCTCCCTCCCTGCCCATGCCCGCGCGGACTGGACTCACATCCCAGATCCGCAGGCCAAGTAGGCGCGGTACGGCCAGGGCCCCGAGAGAGGAAGGCCGTCCAGGAAGGACCTCAAGGGAGCCCAGTGCTTGGACTGCTGCCCCTTTGACTTCAGAGACGGAGGAGGGAGGATGTTCAGAGGGCTGCAGGGGTGCCGACATAGAGGTTCAAGTGGAAAGAACTTGTCCCTCATCCGGCAGGCTCAGCCCAAAGACCAGGGCTGAACTATGCGTGGACACAGCCCCCCAGGGTAGGTTGATGGACTGAGGGACACATTTGTGTCCCAAGTCCTGGAATTCCTACACACTACCCTCCTCAAGGTCAGTTTGTCAGGGCCTGACTGGAGGCAGAGCATGGTTGCTGCCCGGCTCTGCATCCCGCCTGCTTTCAGTTGGCTGGAGGGGCTCTGGGAGGGGAGAGGGGTGTGCTGCAGGGTGTGGTGGCCATCTGTGTCCCAGTGGAAGGGCTACGGGGCCTTCCGAAAGCTGCTGTGCCAGCCCCCACCCCAAGCCCTCCCTAGTTTCCTGCCTACACTCCTCCCCCTCTTCTCATCAACCTCCCTGCGGGGACAATTATCTCAGCCACGTGCTTTCCACAGGGGCTCTTTCCTCCCACACTGGCTTCATGTTCCAAGTCTCCGGAACCTGGCACAGAGCAGCCAAGGGGCCCAGACCACCATGTAAACCTCCCAGTCTTGCCAGGGCGCACTACTCACCTGCCGGCCCCAACCACCAGGCCCCAGACCCCTGTGCCCCAGCGTGGTTTGGACTGTGCACCCAGGCGTGAACAAGGCAGGATGGTGATTCAGGCTGGGCACACACTGCCCTCAGCCTCTTCGACCATCAGGATCAGGGGCTCCTTGGGGACAGAGACCCTGAGGATGCACAGATCCTTCCCTGTGGCACAGGTCACAGGATCAGAGTTCCTGTGATCACAGCTATTCCACGTTTCCTTGCGCCCTGACCCTGGGGCAGGTACCATTTGTAACCTTGGTGAGAAAGCAGACACCCTCCACCACCCCCCACCCTACCCCAAGCCTGAGAGACCCCAGGAATGAGTGCTATGCTCTTGGCTGGGTAATAATCAACTGAGGCCTCAGAGCCTGGGGTGGGAGGAGGGGGACATGGTGGGTGAGGGCCCAGGCCAGCAGGCGGCTCTACAAACAAGGAAAGTCATCAGATCCTCCCACACTTCATCCCCCACCACACACACACACCCTCACACCCACTCACTCATTTCACAAACAGAGAAGGCCAGCCAGGCCCAGGCAGAGGGAGATGGCCGTCCAGGACCTGGGGGAGCCAAGGCCTATGACCAGAGGCCGCAAGCAGCGGGGTAAGGGAGGGTGGGCAGGAGAGGCTGGCACTGAGAGCCACCCTGCGGCTCAGGGCTCGGATGACTGAGCAGGCAGATGTCCTGGAAATGGGAACAAAAGCCCCCGACAGCACTCCCAGCTCCTGGTGCCCCGTGGCGGGTGTCCCAGAGCCTCCCGCTCAGAGCAGCGCTTCTGTCTCCCCAGCCCCCATCGGAGAGAAGGTGGTGGTGGGACTGGCAGTGGCGCTAGGAGCCCCCCATCACTGACCCCACCCACTCTCCCAGCTGTCTTCCTTCTCTCCTATCTCCCTGTGTCCAGAACTCCATCCGCCACAACCTGTCCCTGAAGAAGGGCTTCATCAAGGTGCCTCGGGAGAAGGACGAGCCAGGCAAGGGGGGCTTCTGGCGCATCGACCCCCAGTACGCCGAGCGGCTGCTGAGTGGGGCCTTGAAGAAGCGGCGGCTGCCCCCAGTCCACATCCACCCGGCCTTTGCCCGCCAGGCCGCGCCAGAGCCCAGCGCCGCCCCATGGGCCGGGCCACTGACCGTGAGCACCGAGGCCGAGCAGCTGCTGCGGGAGTTTGAGGAGGCCACTGGGGAGGCAGGCTGGGGTGCAGGCGAGGGCAGGCTGGGGCGTAAGCGTCAACAGCCGCTGCCCAAGCAGGAGGCCAAGGTACCGCGGCCCTCCAGCCCCCTGCTGCTGACCCAGGAGGAGCAGGCTGAGCTGGAACCCCTCAAGGGCAACTTTGACTGGGAGGCCATCTTGGACGCTGGTACGCTGGATGGGGAGCTGGGCACACTGGAGACCTCGGAGCTGATCCTGCCGCTGAGCCCTGCCTCACACGGGGACGTGGACCTCACCATCCATGGCCACCACATCGACTGCCCTGTTACCTTGGGGCCTCCAGTGGAGCAGGCTACCGAAAGCCTGGACTTTGATGAGACCTTCCTGGCCCCATCCTTCCTGGAGCACCCCTGGGATGAGAGCACCCGTAGCTCCCTGCCCCCCGAGCCCCTCTTTGAGGCCGGGGATGCCACACTGGCCTCTGACCTGCATGACTGGGACAGCCTGGCCGCCTTCTTGTAAGAATCCAGGGCCTGCCCCACCTCCAGACAGCACCGAAGTCTGGGCCCAGGCTGCCCCCCTCCCCGCCAGTGCAGGCCCATGGACACCCTACCACCCAGGCAGGGGCTGGGCCAGGTCAACCCACCAGGCAACACGGCCCCCAGCCCAGGCCATCCTCAGATTCTAGTCCAGCAGGCTGAGAATTGGGGCCCAGGACCAAAATTGCTGCCTCCGCTCCCCAGCCCCCCATACACACAGTGTTTCATTGATCCACTTCTTCCCTGCCCCAGAGACACGCTAAGGGCCCTGCACTATGAGAGCTGCAGCTTGGAGGGGCCCTGGCCAAGCTGGAAACATCAGTACAGGGCCCGCCCCAGAACACCTTAGCTTCAAAGCTTCTCTCTCTCCTGCTCTCCTCCCCAGGTCTCTATCCAGAGCAAGTTCCCAGGTACAACAAATGCTGATTAGGTGACTGCAAATTAACACCCAAGAGGCCTCTCCCGGCAGTCTGTGAGGAGGAGCAAGGCGGAGGGGGGAAGAGAGAGGAGACAGAAAGGAGGCCGGGGTGCTGGGTGGAGCCAGGAGATTTTCTAAGGCCTCTGGGATCTTCTGGTTTCATCCCTAGAGGTGGGGCAGAGGGCATGTGTCCCTAATCTTTGAGCCCAACTTGAGGCTGAGAGCAGCGGGGAGATGGGGATCTGGGGGTTAGGGGCTGGGGCAGCCAAGCTGCAGAGGGAAAGGGGACAGACAGACTAATGTAGTGAGTGTAGCTATAGCTGAGCCTTAACTGGGAGGGACGCAGTGCTTGCTAGAACTACTGGGACCAGGAATGGTGGGATGGCCCCGTGCCCTTGCTTGCATTCCTGCAGTGGAGTGTCTTGCTCCACCATAAACGCCCTGGGCTGCATCCCACATCCACTCTCCTAACCCATCGTGCATTTTAACCTTTTTCATAGAAAGTTATTTACAATAAAAACATTTTTAAAAATAAAGTTTTAAAAAGTCTCAAAATGGACCTGCTTGCAACTTTCTCTGGGGAAAAGCATGGGCCAGTTTTGGGGAGGCCACGGCCCAAGGGGGAATGGCTGGGAGCAAGATGGCGGGCACCAAAGGCCTGCAGAGTGTCCCCTGATGCACTCCTCATGATCTCTGTGTGCCCAGAGAGAAAGGGGCTGAGAGGCGGCCCTCGGGGTTCCCCTGCAGCCAGGGCCTCGGCACCTCTATATGTGCAATGGGGAGACTGTACCCACAGCCCCGAGGAGCAGGCGGCAAAGGAGGCACAGCCCCCTCCCTGGCCCTGGGGACTCACTCACAAAGGCCGTTCTTGCCCAGGGCTCGGCTCACGTTCCCCACCTCGCCCAAGTTGAGGGCCTGCCCAGACTCACCTGCGGTCCTCGCCTGGGCCTGTCTCCAGCTCCTCCCTCCCTTGGTCCCTTCCTGAAGGGACAGGGTGTGACGTCAGAGGGCCCCAGCCCCTGGGGCCCCACTTGCCACCCTGGGGTTCATTCACCCCACCCAGGGCCTTCCCTCCAATGCAGGTTGGGGCTGAGGGAGGCCATCAGGGCAGACGGAAGACGGAGTGCCTAGTCCCTACAGCTCCAGCCTGTGAGGAATCAACGTACTAGAGTTCTGATGGGCAAACTGAGGCACAGCAAATATGTGACACTCAGCAGGCACCTTTCAACCCCCTCACCCCAGCTTTGCCTGGAACCCATCTCTCCCCCGAGCCCGCACCTGGCCCCGCCAGCACACCCTTGTGGTGCACAGCCCCTTCCCCCAGCACTCACGTGCAGGTGCGCACAGACACAGACACACACACACACACACACACACAAATGGGCACTGTCCTACACAATCCTGCCCAGCCTCCACGGGCCCCTTTCTCCTGAAGCCCCTTTCTTTCCTTGCATTCGAGGCTGGCTCCAGGACAACCTGGCATTCCCCCGCCAACTTGCTGCTTTCCCTTGCTAATTATTCCAAATATTTCAGAAGGGTGCACACACTGCAGGGCCAGCCGGGTTGGGGCCTTACAGAGCTCAGGAGGCAGCCCATCCCCTTCCCACCGCTTGCTGAGGACGCTGCCCCAACCTCCCTCTGAGACTCCCTTCACCCCCTAAGCAACGACTCCCTCCCTCTCCCCACCACCCTCCGGCCTTCCTGCCCACGCTCCCCAGCACTGGGGGAACATGGGGGCTCCAGCCTCTCCACTGGTCCCCAGGCTCAGCCTCCAGCCCCCGCCAAAAGGGGTACACCCTGGATTGACAGGTGGGGCCGGTCACTGTCCCCCCTCCTCACCCTCTGCCTGGGCCCATGCTGGGGGAAGAGGGGCAAGGTCAGGGGCTGGCAGAACTGCCTGCCAGGTAAGGAGAGGCTGAAGAAGCTTCTGGCTGCCAGGAAGAATCCCCAGGAGCTCCTGAAAATCCCTATGCTTGGGACTAGCGTCTCTGGGGCTGGGACCCAAACACTGGCACTTTTAAGGGCCCATGGATGCTGCCAACGAGCAGCCAAAGCTAAGAGGGGGCTCCGAAGCGGCCAGAACACAGGGCTTCACACACCCTTTCAGCAGGCAGCGTTTGGGGGTTGGTGGTGGAGGGGGCGGGAAGCGTGAGTGGATCCTGTCCCTCCTATTCATCCCTGCCCCGGCCCTTGGCTGGGTGGCTTTTTCAAAAAACGTTCAGTGACTCCGTATTTATTTAGAGATTCAATGTAATCCCAGTCAATATATACTTTGCGCCCTTAACAGTAAGTTGCAGACAGGCTGCCCCATTAGCACTAGATACTTTAGTGTGTGTTTCCTTAGAACAAGGACACGCCTCCTTAATCCCAGTACCACCATCACAATCAGGAAATGAACACTGCCCTGGTAATCCCATGTAACCGCAGACCCCCTTCACGTCTTGCAGATCACCCCAGTAATGCTCCTCTCCATTCCAGCATCCCAATCCAGGACCCCATGTTGCACTGAGCTGTCCTTTCTCTTTTGCCCTGTGTGGCTTTGAGCCCATGACTCAAGCTCTCTGCGCAGGTTTTGCATTTCCTTTGATCTCCACTTTTGAGGTGAGAAGCCCTTCAGCCACTTCACCCTCAGGTGTGGTACAGTCCCTTCCCAAAGCAAGAAGCCAGCTTTCTGTCTCCTCACTTTCCACCTCTTCCCTATCCTCCCTCCCCCATGTATCGCCAGCCAGGAAAGGGATGAGGGGCAATGTTCAGGAACTCAGTCTTTGGGGACCCTCGCCATCTGCCCACGGGACAGGCCACCCCCAGCTCCAGTGATGGGAAGGCCCCCGCGATGGGATTCCATGCTGGCCTGAAGCAAATGCGCCAGGCCTCCTGAAGAGCTGAGTTGAGGGCAGGAAACAGTCTTCTCCCCGCCTCTGCCCGCCTCAACATACTGGGGACCCAGACTTGAAGAAGGAAGGTCATGTCCATGGTGTCCTCCCAGATCAGCACCGACACCGTCTCCTCCATGTCCGGCTCCTACATCGCCCCTGGCACGGAAGAGGACGGGGAGGCTGTGCCCTGCCCCCGGGCCGCCAGCAGGACCCACCCTGAAGAAGGAGACGTAAGAGAGGAGCATGGGATCGCCCTCGCCGCTCTGCTCTGCTGTGTACTCGAGTCCCAAGGAGCTCAGTCCAGGGCCTGCCAGGGAGATCGGCAAAGCCCCCCAGTGCTCGGGAGGGGAGTCCTGGAAAACACGGTACCGGGTTGTTGAATCAAAGACTCCCTCAGTTGTGAACTTCCATGTGGCACCACTTCTGTCCTGAGGACTTGGTTTGGGTTTGCTGCCAGGCGAGCTGGGTAGGAGAGCCGGTGGCATCTGCACCTTGACTTTTGTTGCTCCTTGGCAGGTGACGCCAGCGGCGTCTCCAGACTGCAACTTTGCGGGCCTCGTCGCCACCGCTGAAGAGCAGGATGCAGAGGTAAGAGCAAGGTGGACGCTGGTGCCCCTCCACAGTCAGAGGGACTGCCGGCGCTGGCACAGGATGCAAATAGGATGGGGGCTGTTCTGGAAGAAGCCTTCCAAGGTGGTGCGCATGGATCTGTTAGAGGCAGGGTGCAGAGCAGAGGGACTGTCCGGTTAGCAGAGGGTGCTGGTCTCAGCGTAATAGGCGTGGGGTGAGTTCCAGAGGGAAGTCTTCCAGGCGAGACCCTTGAGAGGTGTTTGTCCTCCAATTCACTTAGTATTTACCTGGCACAGGCATCTCACATCTTCCTGGCACTGGGGGACACAAAGACCGAGTGACATGGCTTTTGCCTGCCCACACCCCCAATCCACCCATCCCACCCATTCCACAGCTCCATCTGATGGAGGAATCAGAGTTATAACTCAGCGTGAGAAGTGCTCTGACGGAGGTGTGCCTGAAGTATATGGAATGCCCAGCTCCCAGTGGGGACTCTACAACTTTCTCTTGAGCCAGATGTTCTCAAAGGAGTATCTGGATGGGACTGGGGATCCTAAAGGGTTCCTGACAGTTTTATGATCTCACGGTTTGCTTTTTCATTTGACAACTTTTATTTCCACCTGAGAGAAACAGTGTGAGCTGAACTATTACCAAGGCTATTCCTGACAGTCCCACGGTCCCTCTGTTAGGTGCCTCAGACCTGGTCCCTCTGGAACGTGCCTCAGACCTGGTCCCTATGGGCCGATCCTGCCTCGCCAAGCAAAATCTGCCTCTGCTGGGCCTCCCAGCCATCCCACACGGACATGAAATGTCTGCATACCATGCGGGTGATTAGTTCTGTCTTCTGACAATCAGTAGACTCATTTCACTGCTTTATGGACTCACAGTGCCTTCCTTCTGTCCTAGGGAAATGATGTTCTAGAAGAAGAGGCCGGATCACCCACACAAGAAGATGGTAAAAGACCTGGTCTTTTGCTCCCTTTTATTATATTTCTTTCCCGGGTATTCTCTGAAGGGTAGAGACAGGGGAACTGGTGTGACTTGGTGGTACTGCTCATGGGTGTGGCTTTGGGGAAAGGTCGTCTTCTTGATGGAATATCAAAGCAAGCAGGGTATCTGAGGACCTCAGCAGCCTTCCTGGCTCTTTCTGGGCCTCTGAGCCAAGGCTGCAGAAGATACATGGAGTTCTCCATCTACGTTGAGTAGATCCTGAAGCTTCTTGGGCAACTGCCATCACCTTCCTTCCTGCTTCAGCTTCTCAGCTGAGTCTCACAGAACTGCTCTAGCAGCCCCAAAGTTCATCTGCAGCAGGAGAACAGCTTCCTCCCCTTGGGGGAACCGACTGTTAGGCAGTAGGTTTTCCTGCTTTAGTGAAGAAAACGGCTGATGTTACAGTAGCAGAAGGATCACAGCCCTGGCGGCACAGCAAAGGTGAGGTGAAGAGACGTTAGCAGCTCAGCGTGCACTAGTGTTTGTAGGCTATTGGAACGAGTCTCTTTACCATCGTTCAGGCCTCAAATAGATATTTTTTTTAATCGCAAGTGTTGGTTTACAATGTTGTGTTAGTTTCTGCTGTACAGCCACGTGAATCAATTATACATATACATATATCCACTCTTTTTTTAGATTCTTTGCCCATATAGGCCATTACAGGGTACTGAGTAGAGTCCCCTGTGCTCTACAGCAGGTCCTTATTAGTTATCTATTTTATATATAGTAGTGTGTATATGTCAATCCCAATCTCCCAATTTATCCCTCCCCTCCCTTGCCCCCCGCCATAACCATAAGTTTGATTTCTACACCTGTGACTCTATTTCTGTTTTGTAAATAAGGTCAATCATATCTTCAGTCGGAAGAATTTTGTTTCTAGTAAGCCGAGAAGCGAAGGAAGGACCTACATATAGAGCAAGGAAGTGGCGGGGGGGTGGTGGGTTAGGCGAGCTGGGAATCCCACCTGGGATTGTAGGACCAGGCGTCCCAGGACCCGGTGTCTCTTCCGTCTGCTCCTCTGAGGTGCCTCCACAGAAGGGCAACCTCTAGAGCAAACCTGGATCCCAGCCTGGATGCAGATGTCATGCTAGTCGCTTCTGCTTTGGCCATGGCGGTTGCTTGGTGGGTGGTGTGGTGTGCAGGGGGTGCACATGTGCACATGACCACTCTCTCCTGGCCAAGCAGTGCCGGAGGAGGGGTGGTCGCCCAGGCTGTGGTTCTGTCGCCCGCGCACGCCAACCAAGCCGGGGTTGGGCGCTACCTCCCCTCGGTTGATGTCTTCAGGGCGCAAGGCTCCGAGTTCTCCATTGTGATTGTCATCCCCAGTAGAATATTTGCTTCTAAAAGGCACAGGGCAGTACGTGCTTTCCGCCTGACATTCCATATGTGGTTTCCACCTGACATGCTGTACACAGTAGATGTATGTTTCTTCCTCTGCCTTTCACCAAGGAAAAAAAAAAAAAAACGTGTGCGGGGCTTGAAAAAATAACACCTAAAACTGTCCCCTTCCCATCTTACACGACTGTAGGTTTCTGGTCAGCCCCTTAAAACATCCTCAGAACAGCAAATTAAGTCTCAAAGAAAATAAATCATAATTTTGCAAGCGATGCGATTCTTTGATTTGAGGTGCAAAATAACGGGACCAAAGAGCTTTAATTGCCATTTTATGTATTAGTCATTTCGCAGAGCCTTGTGGTCATAAACACACCCCACGTGCACCGACAGACACAGGCCGGAGCCTGGGGTCACTTCCCCCGTGGCTCTCCTAGCTCTTCCAGCCTGGCTTAGCTCTGCTGTGGTCCCGGGTCTGTGTGTCCGAATCCCACAGACCTCCCCAGCGCCTGATTTCCCAGGAAAAAAGGCTGGAAAGGGGCCAGTTAAGGAAACAGTGCAGAACAGAGCGAGAACTCAAACGTACCCACACAGTTTCCTTTATTGTCCACTCTCCCCACTTAATTATTGTCTTTTTTTTAACATATGATTTGATGTTTTTTGTCTCCATCCTTAAGATTTTTATTTTAAGGACAGCAAAGCAGAGAAAAACACAGCCTGGTCCTCTCTAACTGCCTTAACTCCGTTACAGGCCAGAGGACATTTGCATTTCTAGGTATGGAGTGTGACAATAACAATGACTATGACATTGCCAGCATGAAAGCACTGGACAATAAGCTGTGCTCTGCGGTCTGCTTACCCGGTGAGTGGCAGTCTGCTGAACATGAACTTGGTGGGAGATGCTCCCCTGCTCGCACCCCTGCTCTCACCCTAGGACACCCATCTCCTGCCCTGCAGTTCCTGCAAGAAGGCATGGGCTTTGCTAAGGTGCTGGGAGCCAGTTGCTGAAAGGAAGTGAGGCGGCCTCGGGAGAGTCCTTGGGCAAAGAGCGACTCTGCTCTAAACGAATCTATTTGGGCATGGAGAAAGGCGCAAAAATACCCCCAAAGCCTTCCGATTTGGCCTGACCGTGCCCCCTCCATCATGATCTTGCAGATCCCATGGCAGGGGGCCTGGTCTTGTTTCCATCAACAGGCAGTTTAAGGCAGACACGGCCTCTGTGATAAGGTCTTGGAAAGAGAGCCTGAGCCCTTGAAAAGGGAACCTGTAGCCCCTCAGAGGAGAGTGGTTAGTTAGGATCAGAGAGGAATTTCAAAGCCTGCATTTTATAGACTAGCTCTGTGACCCAGTGAGCCCTGGGCGACCACCAGTTGCCTTGTGCTCCCTAGATTTGGATCCCAAAGGAACGATCAGGGGTCGAGGGTGACTCTTCTCCCTGGAGCCCTAACACTATAAATTCAATCAGGGCCATCAACGTGCCCCTTATTCCTTCTCATGACACTAAACTGAATCCGGGATGAGTTCTCAGGAGGAGCCCACCTGTCAGTCACACTCTGCGCACTGATGTCTCTCTGCTCCGTGCTCACCAAGGGCTTCACCAACCATGGCTCTAAAGCCACATCTTGCCTGGTGGACTAGGTCGAAATTGACCCTCCTGGGTTCACAGCAGAGACTGCCTTCAGGTTGCATGGTTTGTAATCTCTTAAACATGCCCTGGACATACTTAAGCTTCAGGACAGCCACGTCCCATCATGGGTCCAGTGCTTACTCTCTTGGCGACGTGGTTACAGGTGCTGGAGGGACACAAACTCCTGTGGTTGCCACTCTCCATCAGATTGCAAAAGACCCAGGTCCTCTCCCCTCTGGCCCCATGAAGGCTTGTGGTGGAGGAAGCCATAATCCCCAGAGACACCTCCCATGGCCTTCCCAGGGCCTCTCCGGTCCCTTCCCACTTAGCGTTGACCCAGCCAGGCCTGGGCCAGAGTGGCTGAGGTCCAGGGTACACTTCACTTCCTGCCTTCCTACTCTTTACCTGGCTTCTGCCTGTCCATTTGTTTCTCATGTCTTTTTGCCAAATGTACGTCTGTCTGTCCAGTTTGTTTATTTTGAAACTCATTTAGGTTATCCAGACTTCATGTGAAAGTTCATGTTCACCCACACCCAACCCCAAGCTTGCTGGGCGCACGCACATCCGAGGGGCCCTCGCTGAGGCTTCCGGTCCTAACTGGCAAGAGCCTGTATTTAATATGCTGAAATTTTCCAGGAAAAAACATATTTGTGAGACTAGATTAATCCCTGTTCCACAAAAGCGGGGATGCTTCTGTGGCAAAGGTTACAGGCAGGATTTGTTTTGGTCACTAGTTGGGGAAGATGCCAATTCTGCCCTCACTCCGCCCTGAGTCTGTGGCAGCTGTGCCGGCCAGCCGCTCACTGGGTTTCAAGAGAGGAATCTAGGCTCCTGCCTCCCTGTAGTGGCTCCCCACCAACCCCCGTGTTGGGCAGAGAGAGCTCCTGTGAATTGTTTCAGCCACCCATGCTGGTGGAAACTGACCCCAGGCCTTGTGCTTCCTCCTCTCCCTAACTCCTTCCGACCAACCTGCTGGTGGATGTTTATTCCACTCTGGGATTGTGGCAGGTGAGCGAGACCTGGAAGGAAAACAATGCCTGGGCTTCTTTATGGTGATCTCGAGAGCCAGCCATTCTCAGATTAAACTGGCTTCACCGTTCAGGCCAGACATGAAACCGAATGACAGTGGCGGCTCCCGGGAGAGGGAGTTGAAGGTCGCATCGTAGCCTCACCCCGAGGTCTCAAGGGCTCTTACGGGTGAAGGAAAGTGCATCTGCTCTCTAGGTAAAATGTTTCTCGGGTTCTGCTGTTAGCATCACACAGGTAGTAAAGAGCTGGGGAACTCTCTGGAAGCATCTGTCGGGTTAATGTCAGGTTAATGACAGGAGCATCCACTGTGGTAGGTCCCGTGGAATCAACAGACCTCACCACGCTCAGCTGTAAGTTCAAAGTTCCATCCTATGACTGAGGTGCCTCAGGCTGGCTTGGCCGTCAGGACAGCTTCTCAGGCAGTTGGTCTCCCTCTCCACGCTGTTTCCCTCCCCACATGGATGCCACTCCCCTCACGGAGCGCCCACAAGGAGGGAGCCAGGGGAGCATCCCATGGTCCACCCTCCCCAGGCCCACAGGTGCTCTGCCAGGAGCCCCAGCTCGCGGCAAGGATGGCTCAGGTCCCCATCCTCGCTGCTCTCATCAGCCTTGTGGGAGTGATGTTGAGAAAGCACCTGTGTCATTCCAGCACCTCTTCCGCTAAGAAGCCTCTGGGTCTTCTTTGGCCCTGAGACCAAGGTGGGGGGGGGGCGATGGTATGTTCTGAGATTGTTCTGCAAGGTTCTCAAAGGGAGGAAATCTGAGTTGACCATTATAGGTGGTGAGCCGATTAGAAGCGTGAGGCCATGCTAGGTAGACGGGGCCCCAAGGAACCTGAAGGAGTATCACACAGGCGTCAGGATAGTGGCCAGGGGACCAGTGACAATTCTGTGAAAAGGCTCTGAGGAGTGTGATGGGAAAAAGCAAAGATAATTTGAGTTTATTAGTGGAAATACAAATGTTTTTGTTTTGTTTTGTTTTGTTTTTTGTGGTACGCGTGCCTCTCACTGTTGTGGCCTCTCCCATTGCGGAGCACAGGCTCCGGACGTGCAGGCTGAGCGGCCATGCCTCACGGGCCCAGCCACTCCGTGGCATCTGGTATTTTCCCGGACAGGGGCACAAACCCGTGTCCCCTGCATCGGCAGGCAGACTCTCAACCACTGCGCCACCAGCGATGCCCGATACAGATGTTTTTAAATGATGGCATTGGACAGGAGTGGGCATACCGATGAAATCTAAAAGTACTTATGGAGGGAAATCCCTGGCCGTCCAGTGGTTAGGACTCAGCACTTTCACTGCAGTGGCCTGGTTCAATCCCTGGTCGGAGAACTAAGATCTTCCAAGCCACTGTGCAGCCAAAAACAAAACAAAGAAAAGTACTTATGGAGACCTGAAATAACCCAAGACTAAGACGCCACTAGAAAGGGTTATGCTTCGCAGATACTAAGGAAAAATCGGAATTAACTTTCTCTTTTCCTGGAGAGAAACTCTACAAGATGGTGGAACTGTTACAAATCTTAAATTTAATTAGTGGCTGGGTAGAGGCAGGAAAGAGGTGTGTGGAATCCCCCTAGATGTGCTCCCCAAATCTGCCTCTAGAGGTCTCCTCACGCCCCCGTTTCTGAGCCTGAGGATGGAATTAAGTGGGAACCACATTTCTCTACCTCCCATGAAGGATTTTCAATCTCCAGGCTCCCTTTTCTGGCTGAGGTTTGGACAGAATGGCAGCACTCGCTCAGGAAGTCCTCCTGCGCCTTCCAGGCTTACCTTCTGCATCCAGGATGCACGGAGCAGCAGGGTTTCGCCGAGGGTCTGTCAGAAGCCTTTTTAGAGGAAAGAGCACCACCGACTGTACCAAGAAGCTGGGGATATCAGAGACTTCAGGTCTGAGTCTTGAGGCTGTTTCAGAAGGAGCCAGTTTTCAGCCCTGGCTCAGAATCTGGACCGGTGGTGTTTGTAGCAAGGACTCAAGAATTCAGAGCCAGGCAGCCTGGCAGCCAGTGGTGGTGGCGGCGAGGCTGCGGCAGTGTTTTGATTTGACTTTGTGTGTGTGTGTGTGTGTGAGTGCGCGCGCGCGCGCGTGTGTGTGTGTGTGTGTGTGTCTTCTCTACTTTTTACCATTTGCTTTTGGTCTTTCATACCAAACAGCCGCAGTTCCGGAGTCCTGCCCATTAAACACAGAGGAATAAGTATGAGATCTACCAAATTATATAAAATGAAGGAACAACTTATTTCTTCTGGGGCTTCCTAACTTAAAAGGGCAATCTTTCCTGCTCTTCATCCTGTCACCCTTAGAGCGGTAAAGCACTGTGGACCCATGTGCCAGACTCCGGTACCCCCAGGGAGTAAAGATCCCCGCATTCCATCTGGCTGTGAGAGATACCTAAACATTTCCTGTCCCACTCACTCCCCTTCCCCTGGGGTCCACCTCCACAAGACTATTATTAGAGCCATAGGGCGGATTAGCACACCAGGACATTTATGAGTATACACAATTTATACACGCTGAACCCTAGTGCCATTAAAGGGTTTCGTGTCTTGGGCTGGCCTAACCTGAAGCTGACCCCAGACATTTGTGAGTGGCCTCCCTCAAATGTGACACAGTGAGCCTCACGCTCACCCTCCAGGGTCAGCTGGCTCCGTCCACGAACTGAGCCCTCTGAAGGGCATGGCTCTCGGCTCTGCCCTGGAGGAGATCACCGTGTGCTGGAGGACCCAGCAATTTCCACACAGCATGAGAAATTGGGTGGTCGTACGGGCCAGTGGGGGAACACTTAGGAGCACGCTGGACCCCATCTGGCTTCGGGGGGGCCTTCTGGGGGCAGGTGCTTGAAGAGGCAGCTCAGCAGTCCTCGGCCCGAGAATGGAAGGCTTTCCCCAAACTCAGGGGGTTAGGGCTTCATCCTCTCCCTTCAGAAGGAGCATCTCGCGCCACTGGGGTGACTGAATCAGATGGAGTCAGTCTGTTGGATGGGAGGACGACATGGGGGAGATGAGTGTAGCCTGAACAAGGCCTGGGGGGCGGATGGTTTTCGCGCACATTCTGTGAGTCTGGCGCCCTGCTCACCACTCTTCCATGTCACCTCGCTTAGTCTCACAGCATCCCTGGGGAGTAAGTACTTGTCTCCCATCTGATGGATGGGAAAATCTGGGCTCCAAGTACAGTGACCTGCCCAAGGTTACACAGTCAGTACGTTACAAGCTGGGGCTGTATCCCGGTTTTCTGACTACAGATTTAGACCTTACTAGAGCTTGAACAAGCAGGAGGTCAGGATGGATTGGATACAGAGCATGAAGGAGAGAGAAGCACCAAGAGTGGGTTTCCAGCATGGGCCGCGGGTGCTTCTCGTGCAGGGACTGCAGTACAAGGGGGGAAGATGATGAGTTTCGTGGATGGTACCCGGGGGACCCCAAAGCTCTGGAGCTAATGTCTCCTGGGGTTGGTGGCACCAGCTGATAGCAACTCTCGGTGGGCTGTTCAGGTGCAGAAGGAGAGGAACAGCTGTCACTGTGTTCTCTGCCATGCCATTTGGTCCCTGGCACCCTGCTGGGCAGCCAGTCCCTTCCTGCCCCACCCTGGCGCCCACAGCAAACACTAACTCTGAGCCCAAATTAACACACTCTTCTCCCTCCCCTTCACCTCCTCCTGCTCTCGTGAAAGTCTCAGCCAGACTCAGTTTCTTTTCCTGGTCCGCTCTAACACTTAGGCAAACTTCAAGACCAAATAAAGATACAAAGGTGGAGCCTACGGCAAGCTCACAAAACAAGGACCATCCTGCATGTCCCTCCATCAGTGGGCCACAGTGGCCATGACTGTCCCTCACCCAGTGGACGCCACTGCTCCCAAGTTTCACGTGCTGTGGTTTGCACCCTGTGGGAGTTCCAGGTAATGCGCATCTTGCCAGTTTTCGTGCCAAACTCCCGGACTGTCCTGCAAGAGACACCATCTGCACCAAACCAAAGGTCCGGTAACCTTCCTTTCCTCTTCTCAGGTGCCTGGCAGGCTGACGACAACGTGGTCAGTCGTCAGAACACGCAGTGCAGACGCTCATCTTCTGGCAGCCTGGAGGACCCCGAGAACAGGCTCTGCGTGTGGGATCCTTTGGCCATCTGAGAGCCTTAGCCCCTGTACCAGGGCTCTCCTCCCGTTCTCACATCCTATCCTGGCCTCATGGCACCACTGACCTCCTGGGCATCCTCAGCAAGACACACGGAGACTTTTGAGACCCACGTGAAAGCTGGATGCTGAGGGCACCTGACCCTTCTCCCAGACTCATCTTCTTCCGCAACCGTGATCCTTCCCCTCTCAGAAGGGACTGGAAACCTCTTTTCTCCTTGTGGGCTAAAGCCACTCGAACTGCAGCTCATGAGAACCTTTGCAGAGAGTCTCTGGAATGTTTCCACTGTATCTTGATCTTCAGGTGGAGCTGTGGCCTACAGACTGGTTATTTCTTGTGCATCTTTTTTTTTTCTCCTTAGGAGGTAGACCAAGAAGACTCAAGAGTTTGGGTGACTTCATTACAAACACCCAACTGGCATTTTCTAGTCTCTGGGACATCATAACCAATCTGAGACCTGCAGTTTGGGGTGGCGTTGGGGGATGACTCCTGTGAGAAGGGAAAGTCATATTGCACTGTAAGTGGGGTTTCCCTCAAAATGCATTAGGAGCTCCTCTCTCAAGGACAAGAAGCAGTGGCAACCACCAGAAGGTTGGTTGGGAAAACAGTTCTTGCTTCTGGTAGCAGAGGCTATGCCTCGTGTGTCTGCTTAGGAAGGAGGCCTTGAATCTGAGAACCCCTCAGTTAAATGATGACCTACCGGGGAGTTCTTTATGATCAGGTGCACTCAGGAAGGCCTGGGGCTCCATCCTAAGGTGACACTGCAAAGGCATTTTTGACCCCCTCTATGTACCAGGCACTTGTTAGGGACTGTCGTATATTATCACGTTTCATCACTACCGCCCTGTCAGGTGGCATTCTTATCCCTGCTGCCCCCGTCTCCACCCCGCTTTTCTGAAAGAGTTGAAGAAAGAAGCTGAGAGAGGGGTGGACCGGTGGTGGTTCTCATTTGGTGCCCAGGAACCCCAAAGGAGGTTGGGGGAAGGGCTGAGCTGGGGTCAGTGGTGGTCTGGGAGGCTCCCCACCCCACCGGTTTTCCTCCCCTGTCCTCCAGATCAGCTGAGCCTGATGGGGGGAGCCGGAGGTACTGCCTTCCATAGGCTCATCAGAGATTTAGAGATATTGTTCAAATCACATGTGCACCCCACCTCACTCTGGTGTAGGGCATAGAAATAACAGCCTGAAACAGCAAGACCGTAAGCTGTTGGCTGTTCCTCCCTCAACACTAGTGTTATCAATGGATTCCTCATAGCTCTCTGATAGATGCATTGTCTGCTGGCTTTTGGAAGAGGTGGTTATTTAGTGGAGCATGAGATTGAGAAGCAAAGTGGGATCCAACATTTTGTGAGGCTGAGATATGACAGAGCCCTAGGCTATGCCCACCATGATGGCCTGAATTAGTAGTTGGAATTGTTGCCCTAGAAGAGCTTTTCAGGGTCCTTCCCAAGGCCTCAAAGAGAGCCCAGTGCCGGGGCATGTTTTGCACCTCCTGTGTGGCTGCTTTGTGCCACCAGGTGCCTGGTGACCATCCCTGCCTGGTGGTTGTGGTTCACATCCTGCCCTGGGGGTGGGCAGGGGGAAGCCTGTGGTCTTGACAGACACTACATGAGCCAAGCCTGAATCTCAGCTTCTGCCTTGAGTTCCCGTGTCCACCCGCTCTGAAATCCTGCAGTGGGCTCTGCTGTTTCAGGCTCCATTTAATGTCCTTCCTTTCCCCGAAACATTCTTACAGCCCCTTTCATATTGATGATTCCAGCAATAACCACACTTCCTGATCTCCTTGAAGTCTGAGTCCCAGAAGCACTAGGGAAGGGGGCGCTCCCTTAGCCTGGGGTGGTGGTATACAGATCCACCTCCTCTCCCGGCAGGTAGTATTCAGAGTGTGGTGTTACCTGAGATGAAGGAGATGCAGGTAAACAGTTGCCACAGTGGCCAGGAACCCTAAGAGGAAGCCATTGTCTTCACCCTTTCTGGAGGGTCTGTCTTCTCCCAGGAAGAGGCTCAGAGAGATTCCTCAAGGCCTTGGTTCCATAACCAAGACATACCCGGGTGAGAAGTGGCCCTTCACTCCTGTTTCTCAGTTTCTGCTCTCTCCCCCATCCCCTCACTTCTTTGCCCTCATTTAGCTCTTTGGCGAGCAGAAATATCCCATCCAAAAGGGCTGGGATCAGGGAACGGAGCACAGAGCCTGGTCGGGGAACAGGACAGCCGCCCCAGTCATCATCTGGAGATGGTCATGTTGTTAGCAGTTGACCCACAGAGAATATGACGGGGCCTGGTTTCTCACACAAGGACACAGACTAACCAGAGGCCTGGGGCTCCTTCCTGCCACACTCAGGTCGGAGCTCACCTATGAGCTCACTTCCGGGTGGTGTGGTGATCCCAGCCTTCTCACAGAGCCCTTTTTCCTTCTCCTCCCCAGTCCCATCCCACCAGAGGTCATGCCCACGCTGGGGCATCTCCTGGGCACGGATCCACACACGTTAAGCCATCTCACCTGGGGAGAGTTTGTGTCCTGTACGCCTTACCTTGGCACGCTGGTTGCTCACTTTGCTTTAGGATCTGCACACCTAGTGTGTGTAAGTATGTGTGTACTGTTGTGCCAGCTGTGTACCCCTCACTCCCTGGAGTACACTCATGGGAACACTACAGTGGGGACGTCAAGGAGGCAATATTTATGGATAGCAGCATGATTCTTAAAAATGAATAAAACTGTTCACAAGGGAAGGAGAGCTGTTAACTGCGCAGTTGGCTTATTTGTGAGTTTCTGTCCGACTTTCTCCAGCACGCTTTTAATACTTTGACTCAATAACAACTCACACTGCAGAAATATAGAAGATCATGAGAGATTACTACAAGAAACTCTATGCCAATAAAATGGACAACCTGGAAGAAATGGACAAATTCTTAGAAATGCACAAACTGCCAAGACTGAATCAGGAAGGAATAGAAAATATGAATAGACCAATCACAAGCACTGAAATGGAAACTGTGATTAATATCTTCCAACAAACAGAAGCCCAGGACCAGATGGCTTCACAGGCGAATTCTATCAAATATTTAGAGAAGAGCTAACACCTATCCTTCTCAAAGTCTTCCAAAATATAGCAGAGGGAGGAGCACTCCCAAACTCATTCTACGAGGCCACCATCACATTGGTACCAAAACCAGTCAAGGATGTCACAAAGAAAGAAAACTACAGGCCAATATCACTGATGAACATAGATGCAAAAATCCTCAACAAAATTCTAGCAAACAGAATCCAACAGCACATTAAAAATATCATACACCATGATCAAGTGGGGTTTATTCCAGGAATGCAAGGATTCTTGAATATACACAAATCAATCAATGTGATACACCATATTAACAAATTGAAGGAGAAAAACCATATGATCATCTCAACAGACGCAGAGAAAGCTTTCCACAAAATTCAACACCCATTTATGATAAAAACCCTGCAGAAAGTAGGCATAGAGGGAACTTTCCTCAACATAAGAGAGGGCAGCAGGAGGGAGTTTGAAGAGAGTTACCGCGTGAGAGAGCGGTTAAGAGCCCGCAGTGTCTTTGGAGACGCCCTGGCCAATGGCAGAAGCGGAAGCTGTTTATATGGGCGGGGCGTCTCCACGGCAGCAGGAGACGCCTTGCGAGCGGCTACTGAGTGCCTGTCCTAGGCTGCTGGCTTTCAGAGTGGCGCCGTCAGGCGTCAGTGGCGACGAGGATTGCTGGCTGGGCCCTCGAGCTGGGAGCAGAGAGCCGCGGTGAGGGTGGGCGGTGGGAAGAATTTCTTTGAGAACCTTCCTTTGGCCCGGGCTGCGCTCTGAGCCAGGTAAGGGACGGGGAGGGCTGCAGGCCGTGGGAAGGGAGGGCGTCAGTAGCAGCCCGCTCTCCCATCCGTCCCCGACGGAAGTGGTGGGCCCGGGGACTGACATCAGAGGCGTTTGGGGGACACTCACTTCCCGCCCCCTTATAACTCTCTGTATTCTTTCCTTCCTTCCCCTTGATCCCCATCCTAATATCCCTTTTCAAAGATCAGACGACCTCCCCCGCCCCCCGACCCGTCGTACTGCCCTCCTGGACTCTCTCACCCCATTTCCATTGGTTGTGGACGGAGAGAGGGGGGTTAATTCCCCGCTTTGAGGGAGAAAGGGGTGGCCTCGCATGCCCCTACACTATTCCCTCGTTTGGCTAATTAAGTCTCCTCTAAAAGATCCAAGAGGAAAAGAGCGAGGCGAACCCCGTGTGGGTCGGACCCCCGGGCACACCTTCTGTTTCCCAGACCTCGGCAGTAAAAGATCCTCCCCAGCTGCAGGAAGGATTTTAGTAAGAGCCTCCCCCGTCGCACACACTCTCCCCTCGGGGGTGGGGAAAGAGGGCTCAGTTCCCTCTCTGGTCCCCGCAGGCACCACATTCCCTTTGGAGGAGGCTACCCTCGGATCGCGGGATGGAAGCCCGCTTCCGGGAGGCTGCGTAACTGAAGCCGTGGGAGTCAGCGGGCCGGAGAGCTCGGCGGCCACCCTCAGCTCGGCTCGAGGATGTTGACAGCCCCCTCGGAGAGTCCCCGCAGATATGGCGGAGAGCTGGCTACGCGTCTCGGGAGCAGGGGCAGCGGAGGAGGCCGGACCGGAAGGCGTCCTGGAGTCCAACGCCCTGAATGACAGCCTGACCAGCCTGCAGTGGCTGCAGGAATTCACTGTTCTCAACGCCAAGCTCCCTCCCTGCCTTCGGGGGACACTGACACCCACGGCTACCACGAGCTGTCAGGCTCGGCCGAGCTGGGGTCACCCCAGGCAGCGGACCCCGCCTGGCTGGGGCAGCCGCACACACCCGGCAAGCCCACGTCCTCGTGCACGTCGCGGAGCGCCCCCTCGGGGCTGCAGGCCTCGCCTCCCGACGACGTGGACTACGCCACCCACCCGCAAGTGAAGCCACTCTACTTGTATTCCACGCTCATCTGCATGGCCATGCAGGCCAGCAAGGCCACCAAGATCACCCTGTCGGCCATCTACAAATGGAACACAGACAACTTCTGCTACTTCCGCCACGCTGATCCCACCTGGCAGGTAGGGAGGCACTCCCTCCCTCCCTCCCCATGCCCGCGCGGACTGGACTCACATCCCAGATCCGCAGGCCAAGTAGGCGCGGTACGGCCAGGGCCCCGAGAGAGGAAGGCCGTCCAGGAAATACCTCAAGGGAGCCTAGTGCTTGGACTGCTGCCCCTTTGACTTCAGAGACGGAGGAGGGAGGATGTTCAGAGGGCTGTAGGGGTACCGACATAGAGGTTCAAGTGGCAAGAACTTGTCACTCATCCGGCAGGCTCAGCCCAAAGATCTGGGCTGAACTATGCGTGGACACAGCCCCCAGGGTAGGTTGATGGACTGGGGGACACATTTTTGTCCCAAGTCCTAGAATTCCTAGACACTACCCTCCTCAAGGTCAGTTTGTCAGGGCGTGACTGGAAGCATAGTATCGTTCCTGCCAGGCTCTGCATCCCGCCTGCTTTCAGTTGGCTGGAGGGGCTCTGGGAGGGGAGAGGGGTGTGCTGCAGGGTGTGAAAGCCATCTGTGTCCCAGTGGAAGGGCTACGGGGCCTTCCGAAAGCTGCTGTGCCAGCCCCCACCCCAAGCCCTCCCTAGTTTCCTGCCTACACTCTGCCCCCCCTTCTCATCAACCTCCCTGGGGCGACAATTACCTCAGCCACGTGCTTTCCACAGGGGCTCTTTCCTCCCACACTGGCTTCATGTTCCAAGTCTCCGGAACCTGGCACAGAGCAGCCAAGGGGCCCAGGCCACCATGTAATCATCCCAGTCTTGCCAGGGCGCACTACTCACTTGCCGGCCCCACCCACCAGGCCCCAGATCCCTGTGCCCCAGCGTGGTTTGGACTGTGAACCCAGGCGTGAACAAGGCAGGATGGCGATTCAGGCTGGGCACACACTGCCCTGAGCCTCTTCGACCATCAGGATCAGGGGCTACTTGGGGACAGTGACCCTGAGGATGCACAGATCCTTCCCTGTGGTACAGGCCACAGGATCAAAGTTCCTGTGATCACAGCTACTCCACGTTTGCTTGGGCCCTGACCCTGGGGCAAGTACCATTTGTAACCTTGGTGATAAAGCAGAGACCCTCCACCACTCCCCAGCCTAACCCAAGACTGAGAGCCCCCAGGAATGAGCGCTATGCTCTTGGCTGGGTAATAATCAACTGAGGCCTCAGAGCGTGGAGTGGGAGGAGGGGGACATGGTGGGTGAGGGCCCAGGCCAGCAGCCGGCTCTACAAATAAGGAAAGTCATCAGATCCTCCAACACTTCATACACCCCTCACACACACCCTCACACACACTCACTCATTTCACAAACAGAGAAGGCCAGCCAGGCCCAGGCAGAGGGAGATGGCCGTCCAGGCCCAGGGGGAGCCAAGGCCTTTGGCCAGAGGCCGCAAGCGGTGGGGTAAGGGAGGGAGGGCAGAACAGGCTGGCACTGAGAACCACCCTGCGACTCAGGGCTCGGATGACTGAGCAGGCAGATATCCTGACAAAAGGGAACAAAAGCCCCTGACAGCACTCCCAGCTCCTGGTGTCCCGTGGCTGGTGTCCCAGAGCCTCACAGTCAGAGCAGCGCCTCTGTCTCCCTACCCCCATTAGAGAGAAGTTAGTGGTGGGACTGGCAATGGTGCTAGGAGCCCCCCATCACTGACCCCACCCACTCACACAGCTGTCTTCCTTCTCTCCTATCTCCCTGTGTTCAGAACTCCATTCGCCACAACCTGTCCCTGAACAACGGCTTCATCAATGTGCCTCGGGAGAAGCACGAGCCAAGCAAGGGGCCTTCTGGCGCATCGACCACAAGTATGCCGAGGGGCTGCTGAGTGGGGCCTTGAAAAAGCAGCAGCTGACCCCAGTCCACATCCACCCGGCCTTTGCCCGCCCGGCCGCGCCTGTTCCCAGGGCCACCCCAAGGGCCGGGCCACTGACCGTGAACAGTGAGGCCCAGCAGCTGCTGCGGGAGTTCAAGGAGGCCACTGAGGAGGCGGGCTGGGGTGCAGGCGAGGGCAGGCTGGGGCGTAAGCATCAACAGCCGCTGCCCAAGCAGGAGGCCAAGGTCCCGCGGCCCTCCAGTCCCCTGCTGCTTGCTGACCCAGGAGGAGCAGGGTGAGCTGGAACCCCTCAAGGGCAACTTTGACTGGGAGGCCATCTTGGACGCTGGCACGCTGGACGGGGAGCTGGGCACGCTGGAGACCTCGGAGCTGATCCCGCCGCTGAGCCCTGCCTCACACGGGGACGTGGACCTTACCATCTATGGCCACCACATCGAGTGCCCTGTTACCTGGGGGCCTCCAGTGGAGCAGGCTACCGAAAGCCTGGACTTTGATGAGACCTTCCTGGCCACATCCTTCCTGCAGCACCCCTGGGACGAGAGCAACCGTTGCTCCCTGCCCCCCGAGCCCCTCTTTGAGGCCGGGGATGCCACACTGGTCTCTAACCTGCATGACTGGGACAGCCTGGCCGCCTTCTTGTAAGAAGCCAGGCCCTGCCCCACCTCCAGACAGCACCGAAGTCTGGGCCCAGACTGCCCCCCTCCCCGCCAGTGCAGGCCCATGGACACCCTACCACCCAGGCAGGGGCTGGGCCAGGTCAACCCACCAGGCCACACGGCCCCCAGCCCAGGCCATCCTCAGATTCTAGTCCAGCAGGCTGAGAATTGGGGCCCAGGACCAAAATTGCTGCCTCTGCTCCCCAGCCCGCCATACACACAGTGTTTCACTGATCCACTTCTTCCCTGCCCCAGAGACACGCTAAGGGCCCTGCACTATGAGAGCTGCGGCTTGGAGGGGCCCTGGCCAAGCTGGAAACATCAGTACAGGGCACGCACCAGAACACCTTAGCTTCGAAGCTTCTCTCTCTCCTGCTCTCCTCCCCAGGTCTCTATCCAGGGAAAGTTCCCAGGTATAACAAATGCTGAGTAGGTGACTGCAAATTAACACCCAAGAGGCCTCTCCCGGCAGTCTGTGAGGAGGAGCAAGGCGGAGGGGGGAAGAGAGAGGAGACAGAAAGGAGGCCGGGGTGCCGGGTGGAGCCAGGAGATTTTCTAAGGCCTCTGGGATCTTTTGGCTTCATCCGTAGAGTTGGGGCAGAGGGTATGTGTCCCTAATCTTTGAGCCCAACTTGAGGCTGAGAGCAGCGGGGAGTTGGGGATCTGGGGGTTAGGGGCTGGGGCAGCCAAGCTGCAGAGGGAAAGGGGACAGACAGTCTAATGTAGTGAGTGTAGCTACAGCTGAGGCTTAACTGGGAGGGACGCAGTGCTTGCTAGAACCACTGGGACCAGGAAGGGGGGATGGCCCCGTGCCCTTGCTTGCACTCCTGCGGTGGAGTGTCTTGCTCCACCTGAGGCTTCCTCCATGGTTGCAGAAGTTTCAGCTTCTCCAAAAGTCTCTGAAAGCTGAGCTGGGGTCTCCTGCTGGCTTGTGGCAGGTATAACTTCTTCTCCAGCATGCTCTGGATCCTGAGCTGGGGTCTCCTCTTTTACTGAAGGTTTATTATGTGAACTGGCTTCTGGCGTTTGGGCTGGAGCCTCCTGTTGAAATGGCAAAGGTTCAACCTCCTCAGATGGCTGTGAAGGCAGCGTGCGGGCCTCATGCTGGGTTGTAGAAAATTCTGCATTAGTAAGGGGCACTGAGGGCTGAGCTGAAGGCATGCGCTGATTTGGACAAGGTCCCACCTCTGGAGTGGGTTCTTCTGTGATGGTAAGCTCCACATCTGCAGGTTTGACAGCGACACTGGATAACTTTGAATGCTGAGCATGAGGGTGACTTGGAGGTGAAACTGTCATTTCCTGATGCTCTGGAGCTTGAGCTGGCTGTTCCTGTTGAGTTGGAGAAGGTTCCACCTCCCCTGAAGAAGGCTCTGGAGGCTGAGCTGGTTGCTCCTGCAGGGTTGCAGAAGGTCCTATCTCCGGAGGAGACAGAGCTGGGATCTCCTGCTGGCTTGGAGAAGATTCTGCCTCATTAGGAGGCTCTAGAGATGGAGCTGAGGCTTCCTGCTGGGTTGCAGAAGTGTCAGCTTCTCCAAAAGACTCTGAAAGCTGAGCTGGGGTCTCCTGCTGGGTTGCTGCTTTCACCTCCTCAGGAGGCTCTGTAGGTTCCGAAGGCTGAGTCGGTTGTTCCTGTTCCCTTGGAGAAGGCTCAGCTTCCACAAGAGGCTCTGGAGGCTGACCTGTGGGCTCCTGCTGGGTTGGAGAAGGTTCAACTTCCCCAGGAGGCTCAGAAGGCTGAGCTGGCTGCTACTGCTCCCTTGAAGTCTCATCCTCTCCAGGAGGCTCTGGAGGCTGAGCTGTGGTCTCTTGTTGGGTTGTAGAAGATTCTGTCTCCTCAGGATGCTCAAGAGGTGGAGCCAGGGCCTCCTGCTGAGCTGTAGGAAACTCAGCTTCCGTAGTGGCCTCTGGATTCATGGTAAATTCCAAATCCAGAGGTTGCAGTGGAACACGGGGCAAGTTTGAAGGAGCGTGACGCTGAACGCCAGGTAGAGACGCTACCTCATCAGTCACTGGAATTTGAAGTACATACTCAGTAGGGAAAGCTAGAGCCGCACTTGGGGCCTCTTGATGGAGTAGAGAAGGATCAATCTCCTCAGGGTGCTCTGGAGGCTGAGATGGGGTCTCCTCCTGGACTGGAGAAGGTTCAACCTCTTTAGTGACCTGTGGATTTATGGGAAGTGCCAGATCCAGAGACTTAACAGTGCCATTGTACAAGTGTGACTGCTGAGCTTCATTTACCCCGTGATGTGCTTCTAGTCGAACTACAACCTCCTTAAGTGTCTCCAAAGGCCGGGCGAGGGCCTCCTGAGGACTTGAAGTTTCTAGTTCCTCAGGGGCCTCTGAAGGCTGAGATGGAGCCTCCTGCGGAAGTGGAGGTGGTTCTACCTCTTGAGTGGGCTCTGTATGCTGAGCCTGGGCCTCTGCCTGGGGTGAAAAAGATTCAACGTCCTCAGGGGTCTGTGGATGCTGAGCAGGGCCCTCCTGCTGGGTAAAGATTCAGCCTCCTCAGTGAGCTCTGGATGAGGAGTTTGGACCTCCTGCTGGGATGCAGAAATATCTCATCCTCATCAGAAGACTCCCTGTCGTGTAGCTTTTGGGCCATGTGTTCCTTGCGTGTGGCGCTGAGAGGCCTATACATATCCCTAAGCCAAAGTGGCCGCCTTCTCCCGAAAAAGCCCTCCTAGAACACAGAAAGGGAAATATTAATTCTGCATCTCCTCTGCTTTCTCTGGCCACAGTACTTTACCCTCCTCACATCTACCTGACTCTCACTTTCCCCTGAGCTTCTCTTATGCAGCAGAAATCAAAAAAAGGCCCTTGGAGGAAAACACACACAGTGAGTGTTACATGTCACTTTTCATCTCTCTCACAATGTGTCATGTCTGCTTTCATTAGGACTAAATGGGTACCTCAGTTCATAATCACAATGAGCAAAATCACCACAGACCCGGGATCATGAAAATCATTGCATGCATGCTGGCCTTCCAGAAGTTCTCTGTGTCTGTCCAAAATGGACCCCAAGTGTCTCTGGGGAGACGTTTGTATGTGGCTTAGCATGGAGCATAGGCAGGATTTTCAGCCCCGTTCACCTTTCTTTGCCCTTGGCCAACTGCCCTCGTGCAGTGAAAACACTGCACAACGGCACTGGGCAGAAACTTGTTACTCCCTTAGAGGCGCTTCACACCAGTCCGCTTCGCACTTAGTCGCACATGCAGCATTTGCTGGGGGTGTGGGTGTGGGGAGAAGGTGATTTTATTTTCCTGGCTGCTCTATCCTATAAGTTGAATCACACCAAGTAAACATCTGAACCCAACGAGCAAAGTCATCTATAGCTCTCTGACTTTCACTCTGCAGGCTGTCACTCAGGTGTCAGTGAATTGTGGAATCCGTTTAAAGGCCATGACCAGCAGGGAAGCACAAAATACACTTTTCGAATACAAATAGAATAGAAAAAATTCACAGTGCGCAATAAGTTTGTTTCAGAAACTACTTATGTCCATATATATGTGTCTACTCAACTGTGACATAAAACGTAGCTCACAGCCCAAGCACAATGTGATCAGTGGAGAAGTCCTCAGTGGAAAGGGACCATCTTCTTCTTGGTAATCACTAGCAGTATGATCATGGGGCAAGATATTTTCCCTTTCTCTTTCTCCATTTACTTATTACAAAAGGAAGAGACAAACTACTGTCTAAAGCTTCTCCCGGTTAAAATTCTATGAGGTTTGGATAAAGGGAATAGAGAATAGGGGCCTGAAAAACAGTAGGATGAGAAGGGAAGTTTTCTTGCCACTTTCCAGGAGGGACTCATATGTTCTACCTTTCGTCAGCTTTGAGTGAGGCCAGCCCCTAGATCCCCAACCATGTGGCCCTCCCTACCCCAGAGCCTCCTAGAAGGCCTCTGGCCTGGCCTGATGCCTAGGAACCAGGCATCAGCCCAGCAGAAACAGGTACAACCAAAACCTCTCCCCGTCCACCCTCTTTCCTTAGAGGTCTAGTGAGAGCAGATGAATGTGTGCCAGTCCTGTTCTAACTCAGCTTGGGCTGGGGAGCTAATTCTGCTGATAAATAAACTAGGGTAAACCTTTAGGGTAATTAAACATTCCTCCTGCCTTTGGTGAGGACATTGAAATAGATGAGTTCTAAGTTCTCCTCTAGTTGTAAAATTCTGCTTTCAAAGACCAATATTTACCTTCTGCTTCTTTTTCTATCTTCCTCTTTTGCAATTCTATGAGAAGAAATCTGTTTTGAAAGAAAACAGGATCATGATTATCCATTACAACTATTTCCAAATCCTTATTCATTCCTTTTTACTTTAAATCTTATCTATCCAGTAAGATGATAACTCTTTCAAGGAAAGGAATTCTACCCTGTTTAAGAATCCTTTGACTCTTCCACAGTACCTAACTTAGGGTCTTGCATGCAGCTGGTGATATATTTTATTGACTGTTTTAGATAATGTTCAACAGATAATTCCTAATAAAAACTCTTAGAAGTAGGAAAAGAAAATAAAAGTATCTGGCAGAAACCTAAGCATTGTTTTAAAGTCAAGAACAAGAGTAGGATGCCCAATCATTACTGCTACTATTGAGCATTGTGGAGGAGGTCTTAATCAGTACGATAAGAAAAACGAAGCATTGGAAAGAAGAGACAAACATATCTGCATATGAAACAAGGGACCCAAAAAGACCAAAAGAATCAACTGAAATTTTATTGGAAGTAACATGAGTAAGATGGCTCCATACAAAATCAAGAGATCAACATATTAGCCTCAATAGCTTTCCCATATAACACAACTAACTAACTAAAAAACAGAAGAAACCTCCCATTCACTATATCAATAAAAAATGCATAAAGTACCTAGGAATAAATTTAGCCACAAATTTGTAAGACCTATGTGATGAAAATATAAAAACTTTTCTGAAAGACATTAAGAAGTACTTACATGGTATGAGATACCATCCTCCTAGAATGTTTTAAAGAGGACAGTTCTCCTGAAATGAAACTAAAAATTCAATGTAATCCATTTTATAGCCAAAATAATTTCTAAATAAAACCTGGCCTGCTGACATTTGATAGAGAATATATGTTAGAATAGTTATGAAAGAAGGTCAAAGAGTAGGAACTTGCCCTACCAGATATAAAATATGTCATAGAGCAACTGGAATTAAGCAGTGTGATATCAGTACTGGTACAGGACAAGATAACTGGATCACAGAACAGCATCCAGATGAAGATAGCATATTAGACCAGGGAAGAAAGAATAAACCATTCAGTGAAAGATTTGAAAAGAATCAGATCTTCATGTAGGGGGAAAAAGTTAGATCCCCTACCTCAACCACACGAACAAACAAATACAACAAATTCTGGACAGATTATAAAAGTACTTGAAGAAAATATTAGAGATGATTTTTACGTCACGAGGTGACAAAGGCCTGGCTAACAAAACCCACCCCACATCAGTCATGAGGAGACGACAGGCAGATATGGTGGCAGACTGTCAACACACCTCCTACTCTTCACAGCCCTTGCCCCCTTTTCCCCTGGACTGTTTGTCTTCTTCTTGTTGACTTATAAAACTCTTGGGAGTTCCCTGGTGGTCCACTGGTTAGGGCGTGGCTCTTTCACTGCTGTGGCCAGAGGTTCAATCCCTTGTCAAGGAACTAAGATCCTGCAAGCTGCACAGCATGGCCAAACCCCACCACTTCGAAACAAACAAACAAAAACTCTTTATGGTAAAGAAATATTGGCTTTCATTGAATTTCAGTGTTTCGAATATTTCCAGTGTTTTTGTCTCTAAGGAGATAAGACAAAAGAGTGGAGTAGGGAGCACCAGCTTTGCAGTCGGGTGAAACTGCCTTCTGCTTTTGGTTTGGCCGCTGGGGCCTTACACTGATCTCCTTCATCTATGAAGGAGGGATAGTAATATCATCCTCACAGGACTGTGGGCTTTAAATCAGACAATATATGGAAAACTCTTCATCTTACGCTTGGCATGAATCAGTGCTAAGCTGGTGTCACAGACAAGATGGTGGAATATATCAAAGGCTCTGCTTGTGGCATCAGCCTCTGAAGGCTCTTTCCCACCAGAAGATTATAGAAATATTGCTTTTATTTTCTTCTAATACCTTTATGTGGTCTTTTTTCACATTTATGGATATATGTTTATTTAACATGAAACATGGGGATCTGCTATTTACCCCCCAAATACTTAGGCAGCTGAGGTTATCACCATTTATTCATTTTCTTTCACTGATTGCAATATTAAAACATGACATTTCAAAAGTCTTAAGAACACAGGGGTCTATTGCTGGACTCTATCCTACTTCAAATAAATATTCGGTTGCATTATTCCTCACTGTGGAATTGACATAACGCCTCATCTCTCTTCCGTTGAACACCATTACTGTCTACCATAGGAAGAACACTGCATGGCCCCTGTCCTCCAAAAGCTTATCGTATATGTGGGGAGAGGAAATAACGGTTAGGACTCCTCGCTTTCACTGCCGAGGGTACAGGTCCAATCCCTGCTTGGGGAACTAAGATCACACAGGCCCAAACAAAACAAAACAAAACAGATGCAAGAAGTTAAAAACAATAAAAAGGGGACTTTACAGAAATTCTAAAAATGCCAAAGGCCATATGCCACCTGAGATGTAGAGGGTACAGTCTGGGCAATGGCCAATGACTAGCAAGCTAGTCCCCAGCCTCCTAGGCTCAGAAATCATACTCTTCCTCACCAAGCGAGAACTCCCGTCTTCCTGTTGTGGCAGTCTCACTTTAGCAATATCACAGGATTGATCAAACATCAGAATGCCAAATTATTACTTGACAATGAGAAATACATCTGTTCTACACACAGGGCATCTGTGTCTACACAATCAGAGAATTACCTTCTGTGGGGACAGGCCTCCGTGGCACACTGAAGCACAATCACAGAATCGAAGGCTACTTGGTGACAACAGAATTAGAAAAGGAATCAGCTGAATCCAGAGTTTAATGGGAAGGCCTGAGGTAACTGGATCCATCCATCTCCTCAACAGGCAGCCTGGCTAGTGGGCCTGACTCTTCAGTTATGCTGCCTAAGGTGCCATCTCTACTCTTGGGCAATGTGAGGATGGGCACTGCCCATGTTGGTCTCTCCTCACCTTTTCTATGCTTTCACTAGTGACCAACCCTCCTGCAGATAGACACATTTCTCTTTAGAAGTTAGTACATCATGTCAGGTTTGATTCAAGTGTGATAGGCCAGGAAGCCATTGGTCCTTACACGTCTCTGCTCAGCTCCATGATGTGCTAACCTTGGTGGCTCTCTCCTGGGGGGCTGCCTTTCAAAAAACTGCTTACCACTTTTGTGAGTTCTGAGGGGAGGGGACTGCTTTGCTATGGCCCCTAAGAAATGGTGACAAACCTCACAGGACTAGGATCAGGAGGGCTGGAGTATTCAGGGAAGGCTTTACAGAGAAAGATATCTGAACTTGAGTTGGCTTTTCAGAGATTCATAGGAGTTCCACAGGCAAAGCAAAATAAAGGAATTTTCGAGGGACAAAGGCACAGACAAAAGTAGGAATGGGTATGGTGTAACTAGCGTATAGTGAGGAGCTGCTTTGGCTGGAATGGAGGGCTGCCATTACAGGAGAAAAGATAACTAAAGTAATGTGGAGTGGTAGGGTAGAATCAAGACTGTCAGCCTATTAAAATCACTCTTTTAATGTTAGCAACTGCCTGCTGGGAAAAATAATAAACCACTATGTAACTGAACAAAAGGTAAACAGGCTAGCTCCACGAATAGGCTACTATAAATATTTGAGGGTAGCCTGCTGCAAGATTTTACTTGCAGTGTTTTAATGGAACCTATCTACACAATTCCTAATACACCGGAGAAGAAAGCTGCTAAGTAAACCTGAGGAATTGACGAGATCACACTTGTGTCTTTCAGGCATGTCCTTTTAGCCCTCCCAGGGTGACTGATAGCTCCTTGAGTATGGAGATCCTATATCTCTCATCACTTCAGCCAAGAAGGAACGAAATCAACGGTAGAATGAGAGTGACTGGTGAGGACCTCAAATCAGCATACTTTGTTGAGTTGAAGAAAATTTATTATCATGTCAACTCTGGCCTTCTTATAAACTTCACTTGTCAAAAGAGTCCAATAGCTTGTTATCAGGGATCCAATTCCATAGGGATCTCCTGGGAGTGAAGTTCCTTTTAAAAATCCTGTGGGGACTTCCCTGGTGGTGCAATGGGTAAGGATCCGCCTGCCAGCACAGGGCACACAGGTTCGATCCCTGGTCTGGGGAGGTCCCACATGCTGCGGAGCAACTAAGTCAGTGTGCCACAACTCCTGAGCCCGTGCATCTACAGCCTGTACTCCACAACAAGAGACGCCACCTCAGTAAGAAGCCCATGCACCGCAATGAAGACCCAACGCAGCCAAAAAAAAAAAAAAAACACACACACAAAAACATCCTGGGAATATACTTTTCATTAAAAGAACAAAGTGTATGTCAGTCCTCATGGCTAAAGGGAAGAATCAAGTAGTAGCAGGTGGAAAGGTGGATTTGACTCTCAGTTTCTGGGTTCTGAATCTGAATTAATTATTGTCCTTACCTCAATGAGACAGAGAATTCTAACACAAATCGTCACTACTACAGGTACAAATACTGCCAAGATGAGTTTGTTGTTATAGTCATAACCTGGAACTTCTTTTGTGAGCTAAAGAAATATATCACAATTTTTAAAAACAAGGAGATAGAAGGGATGAAAACTTACGATTCTTAATCCTATTCTAAACGATAGCTAACTATTCTTAAACTACTATGAAACCCAATCCTTTCAGGCGAGTAGCTTCTATAAGAACAAGCCAAATTTAATGTTATTAGTCTTATCATTAGCATTTTCTTCTACAATTTATCTACAATTTATTTATCTTGTGTTATGTCCTTTTCGCATCTACCCTAGGAATAGTGACACACGCTCTCAATGAGCAAAGTTGGAGATCACTGTCTTAGCCCGTTTCATGGCTGAAGATAAGATACTGACTAGGAGCCCGTGGTATTCCCGCTTGGGCACGTTAATGGCATGTCCTAAACTGAGTAAAAGTCCAAGTCCCATGTGTCAGGGGTTATCCTCACCTCACTTGACTCCTGCTCTTTCTGCTCACTCTGGGCTTCTGTGCTCTCACTGATATAGCTGTCAGCTTTCCACTGGTCCTTATCCCATTCCGCTTTGGACACATTTACTTCTTGCTGCTTGCTGAGAAGCTTCATCAGGAGGCCTGTTCTAGAGATGAGGTTGGCACAGGCCAGCTGCACGTGGGTGTCCGAGCAGTCTATTTTCAAAGTCTGGATAACATGAGAAATGAGCCTTTGCACGTCATTGTTGGGGATGAGGGACCAGAGCTGCTGGTTTAGCTGAGTTTCAACTGGATCACCCGGGGATGCGAGCCCTGGGAAAGTGAAGCCTGTGGGCTTAGAGGATAATTCAGTGACCATGTTGTGGTGCTCCCATTGTGTTTTGTTGCTGTGTTGAACAGCTGGAATACTGTTGTCTGCAGCAACAGTAGAATGTGCAGTGGAGACGTTCCTATGGCTAGTGTTTCCAGGGCCGGTTCCTCCTGGCAGAGTAGCATTTCCTGTAGAAATAATTGCTTCAGAAACATTTTGTGCAGTATTGTTTACTGAAGTAGTGTTTTCTGCAGAAGGGTCTGAAAGAGAAAATACTTCTGGAAAAGGATTTTCCTGAGAAGTCACTTCTCCTGAAGACGAAACAGCCTCTCGTGGAGGGGAATTTATGAGACTCCTCACGACAGAGAACGGAGGGCTTGCAAGCATCATTCTATCAAGTGAAGTTTTCTTTCTGAACTTTCGACTCCCTTTTTTCTTTCTTTTTTTTGTTTCTTTTTGTGGTACACAGGCCTCACACCGTTGTGCCCTCTCCCGTTGCGGAGCGCAGGCTCCGGACGCACAGGCTCAGCGGCCATGGCTCACAGGCCCGGCCGCTCCACGGCATGTGGGATCTTCCCGGACCAGGACACGAACCCGTGTCTCCTGCATCGGCAGGCGGACTCCCAACCACTGTGCCACCAGGGAACCCCCTCGATGCTTTTTAACTTTGGGTTTTCTGTGGACCCGATGAGACCTAAGTTTATGGAAGATGTATTTTTTTTTCCAGAATGTGAGATTAATTCGAAGTCCTTAATATTTCTAACTCTTGCCTTTGCATCTTCGAAAACATGAATAGCGTTGGATAAGTCTTTTGATTTGCTTTTAACCTCAGATGGGGATTTTGGCGGGATGGAGGCACAAAGCCTGCCCTTGAAGTACGGTTTCAATTTGAGGAGCCTGCGGCCTTGTGTTCCTTTATGAATGAAGACTCTGCATTGGAGGACTTTCCCACCAGCTTCCTGGGCCTCTGCACCACGAGGAGCTGTTTCAGCTTTCTTGGGGATGGCCTCCTGAGCTTTCATTCTTTGGCAGTGTTCGCCACAGATGGCTGGGCATTCTGTTTCCTCCTGACGCTCTCATCTCCCACTGCTTTGAGGTGCATTTTCTGTATGCCCCTTGAGGACCTTGTTCACTCTCAGCAGCTTTTCCTCTGTACTCTCCATCTTTGCTAGGCTGTCTTTCTGTGGTTGGGCAGCTTCTAATTTATTTTGAAAGATGTAGCGTGTAATCATGGCACTTAAAAGGTTGGAACGCGTACACGTGGCAGGTTTTTCTTCCTTTTTAACCTCATCAATTTTTTCTTGAGTTTCTGCATCTAACAAATTTTCCACAAAATGGAGTTCCCTCAATTTGTTTTTATTAGTTGAATTGTTGGGTACAGGTTTAACAGAAGGGCTCCTTGTATTGTTTTTCAAAAGGCCCAGCGGCATATCTCCATCTTGTGTATTTGAAAAAAGAAGTTGAATGAATGGTAATAATGTTGATTCCACATCTCCTAGATTTCCCTCTGAGATATAAGGCAGTATGTAACTTAGTGCACTGATAATATCACTTTTATTATTAGAGTCCAGCTGCTCATTCCTGAAGCCTGACAGGCTGACAGCACTGTTAGGTGAGGACATCCTCTCTGACGCAATAGTCCGCTCGGTGCTGTTGTTCTTCTTCTGGGCTTGTAACACCTTCATCAACGATCCTCCTGCATTCTCTATAGATGTTTCTTCATCTGTCAAAAGAGAAGGGACTGTTTTTGATCATTGAAGACTGATGGGACAGCCTTTTGTCAGTCCACAGCCAAAGAAATTAGGAATCTGTCAAAGTTTGAGTGCCACTTAGGAGAAAAAGAAACCCACACTTAAGCCTATGACTGGCAACAAACAAATGTGAGAAAGGTCTCTCTTGAAAAGGGGGCTATCTACTCAGAAAATTCTGTAGCGTGAAATATAGGAACTATATTCAGGATTACTCCACTGGTTCCCAGGGGCCAGTACTCAAGAAAAGCCAAGGCTGGAAGACAAATATTCCCCTAATCAGCTGGACTCTCTGCAGATCTACTGTGACTCCTCACATTCATATACCCCATCCTGTCCTGCCTCAAAGGCACAGGAGTGTGAGGCTTCCTCTCTCCACCTCTTCAGTGTGCTTGTGTTCTTGCTGCTATCACAGATCTCCACGACAACCACCGCCGCTAACAGGTCGTCATCTGAACATGTCCTTCTCCAACTACCCACTGAGTCCTTTGCTTAGTCCCTGCTTCTATATATCCCAGTCCCCATAACAGAAGGCTGTATACAGAGAAAAACACTATGTCCGCCCTGGCTCTTTGCTAAACTTTGGGCAGGGATCTCGGGTATAAGTTTAGAGATTTGCCAGATTGTATGCCCATGTGGAATGTTCAACAAATCAATGGAATAATACTTGAGGCCCTAAAATGTAGACGGGAAAAAGCAACTTCTGTCAGATGGCTACTTTGCTTTCAATTCATTTTACTTCTAATATTTCCAGCTCTACTTGGGGAACCATCCAAATCTTCTGACTGTGTGAAGGTAATGTGTACCATTGTGTAGCTGGGCTTGTCGTCCAAAAGGATTAAAAGTATTTTTGGTGAGGGTCAAAGGAGGAGGGAAGGGTCATGAGAAAGGAGGAACAGAGGCTAGCAGAGAGCCCCAAACTGGGGACAGGAGATCGGGGCACTAGGGTCATAGCACTTAACACCTCTGATCTTGTTTTTCCTCACCTGTAAAAGGAGAGTAAAAATGCCTTGTCCGCCCACTCTGGGGGAGAAGGGAGTAATATAATTAGTAAAAAAAATGTTTGGGGAGATTCCAGGTGGTCTAGTGGTTAGGACCCGGCACTTTCCCTGCTGTGGCCCGGGTTCAATCCCTGCTGGGGGAACTAAGATCCCACCAGCTTGGTGGCCAAAGGAAAAAAAAAAAACTGTGTTGAAAAATCAGCAATATTGTCTTTATATAAGTGGCAAAGTGTTATTATTTATGATGCGCTCTAGATCACTGAAAGAGACCTGTATTCAAGCTACCTGGGCATGAAAGTACATTTTGGAAGTCATCAAGTTAGTGCCCATAAATCTAATATATAGAAAAATAGTTGAAAGGCCCTGAGTGTTTTGTGGATAGAAAAACTTGCGATTCAGAGCAAGTTCAGAGCTGGACAGTCAGAGAAATAACTAGCTCTCCCATGCATTAGAAGGGCTTGGTAGCAGCTTCTGGTTATGGAACCAGAAACTCTCAGGCTCCAGACAGGACATAAAACAGCATCACTTGTACTCTTTATAAAATTGCAGAAACAAACCAAATAAACAAAAATATATTTACACCTGTCTTATAAGACAAAGGGTACTTGAGACCTAATGTATATAAAATCAGTTTACAAACTGTGATGTACTATGTGAATAAGTTCTCATTTGCACAGAGGGCAGCATAGTATATGTGGCCATTAATGTGAATTCCCTTCCCCCTTCCATTCCTTTCTCTGGTTCCTTTATATATGCAGATCAGTTACATTATGAAGCCAATAATGTAACTGAGCTATTCTTAGCTTAATAATGTAACCAAGAATCTGATTTTTAGCAAGGGGGTAATTCTTAGAAATTTAGGGAGCTGGAACTCTGAATGAATGTATTAAAATAATGTAATTACATCATTAGTTTTAAAATGTATCATCCTTGATTAAAAATAAAAAATTAAATTAAAAATGTATTATCCCACAATTGAGACTCACCACAACGTGTGACATCCCTCAGGCGTTCACTGTCACAACGCAGCTTGACTGTCTCACAGACAACCTCAATAGTATTTTTAAATTGGCAGAGGCAGCAGGCCCTACGGCTGGGTAAGATCCTATAAATGGAAACACAGGTAATTAAATTCGTGGTAAAAGAGTTACCTGAGTAGGTAGAAGAGGTAGGCCAAGGCCACCACAGACCAGTGCAAAAAGGAGTTCTTGGGGCATATGGACTATAGAACTGGATAGGGGCCGGTTGGCCAATTGCTGCCCTTGACTGTTGGAAATAAATATAGAGGAGGAGAGAGGTGCCCAACAGAAGGATTAGGATGGCAGTAGGTATGATATGCCTAGAAAAAAGGGAATAGGGACTAGAATTGGGTGATACTGAACTGCAGTTTAATTCAGAAGTATCTCCTTCCAACCCGAAAGACTCACTTTGGGTTGAGAGTACACAAGTAGAAGGCAAACTTCTAAGAAGAGTATGAATAAGACCGCACATTCTGGAGTCACTTTCTCAGTTCCTATTTGTGAGGAGTAATATATTAGAAATTATTCTAGTAATAAAAAAGCATCATGTGGCTAAACAATAACAGAGATCGCATTGACCAAATCTGGACAAAAGGAACATTCCAAAGAATAACATTATCATTATAATAAGGTATAACGTAGTTAATTGAAATAAAAGCACATGAGTTCATAATGATACTCCAAATGAAAAGTGGGGGAGCTCTTCTTTATAGAATAATGTCAGCTAATAAATGCAAAAGGAAGGATAGAATTAGGAAAGTGTTATTTTGCAACTATCAATGTAATAATCGAGTCAGACAAGGATTATCATTGATGCACAGTTGGGTGAAGAGTTGTTTGAAAGTAGGATCTTCACTGATCCCAAGGATCACCCCACATATTATTTATCAATTACCAAGGGGAAAAATAACTTTACAATGGAGAGATATGGAATAGACCACCTTAATCAAGTGATCAAACTTAGCACTGGGTCACCTCAAGTGATGAAGTATGAAGAATACATCACCTATATAGTATTCTTCCCCAAAATGTTTACTTTGAATCTAATGAGGAAACAGACAAATACAGATTGTGGGGCAATTTACAAGACAACTGGCTTAGACTCTTCAAAAAAGCCAATGTCATAAAAGACCAAAAAAAGATAGTAGGGAAAAATTCTAGGTTAACGTAAACACAGACATGACATGCAATGCCTCATCTTTAATTGGACCCTGTATCAAAGCAAAATAGACTTAAAGAATGTTATTGGCTTCTGGCCAAGATGAAGTACAAGGGCCAACTTAACCTCTCACCTGCAACAAGGAAAAAATCAGATGGAACATATGAAACAACAGTTTTCAAGAAACTGAACCTCACGCAATACATTTCAGTGATTCCCGAGGAGATGGGAAATACAGGAAGTGATCCCTATAATTGCCCTTACTTCTCTGGGAGAGTATCCACGTCATGGTACAGGGAAGAGAAGTCCAGACAGAGACTAGTGGGCTCCCTGACAGACGAAATGGAGATAAGAGTCTGGGAAAACCAAGGTAACTAGAGTTCACAAAGCAGAGTATCAGAGAGAAAAGAAGTGCACAAAGAACTCTGGAGATATGCAGAGGGAGCTCTTGAGAATTCAACAAAGTATGGGTCAGTACATTTGTGTGAGGAATAACTTGATGCCAGGAAAAGAACCACATGAAAGGATTAATAAGAAGAACAACTGGATATCACGCAGGGTTGTAGGAATAGTACCTGTTCCTACAAGTCAGACTGGAAAACCTCATGATACTCAGAAAGGACTTGTCTCAGTAGTTGCAAATAATGAGCTCCAGACTAAAGGCTACTTGGACTCCTACCCAACGAAAATTAAAAGCTAGACCTAAAAGAATAAAATTGTTTTGAGTAACCTAATTTTACCCAAAACAAAGCCCAGGCATTTTACAGGAATATAAATATACACAGCACACAATAAACTAAAACTCACAATATCTGGGATCATATGAAAAATTGCATGCAAGCATGCAAAGAAGTAGGAAAATATGACCCATACTGAGGAGAAAAGGCAATCAATCAACAATAAACCATAATCTATACAGATGTTAGAATTGGCAGAAAAGAACTTTTAAAAGGTTATTATACATGAAGAAAAGTTATTATAACTGTATTTCATATGTTAAAACACCCAGACTAAACACTGAAAATGTTAAGTACAGACATGGAAAATGTAAAACAGACCTAAATTGAGCTTCTAGAGATTAAAAACAATGTCTAAATGAAAAAGATATTTCAGGAGGTTAAAGGCTAATTAGACACGGCAGAAGGTCAGTGAACATTAAGGCATAGCAACAGAAACTATCCAAAATGAAACAAAAGGAGTAACAAAACAACAACAAAATGAATAGAGCCTCAGTGACTTGTGCAACAACTTCAAGTGACCTAATACATGTGTACTTAGAGTCCATGAAGGAGAGGAGAAATATAAAAATTTGAAGAAATAATAGCCAAAAGTTTTCCAAATTGGTAAACACTATAAACCCACAAAGTCAAGAAGATCAATGAACTTTAAGCAGAAGAAACATGGACAAAACTACACCAAGGCACAAAAAATAATCGAATTGCTCAAAACCAGCAATAAAGAGAAGAATTTAAAAGGAGCCAGAGGAAAAAATTATACACTACATACAGAGGAACAAAGATAACAATGACAGCAGAATTCGTGCTTGAAAAATCGTAAATGAGAACTCAGTGGAATAACATCTTTAAAGTAGTGAATTGAATTCTATCAAGCTAGAATTTTATACCCGGATCTGTCAAAACAAAAGCAAAATAAAGACTATCTCAGACATACAGAAGCTGAAAGAATTCATTACTAGTAGACTTTCACAATAAGAAATGTTAAAAGAAGTATTTTTAAGCAGAAGGAAAATGACACCAGATTGGAATATGGATCTACATAAAAGATTAAGAATACTGGATACATACAACAATGAAGACCCAATTCAACCAAAAATAAATAAACAAATTAAGAAAAGAAGGGAAAAATCATATAATCATTGCAATAGATGCAGGAAAAGAATGAAATCATCTAACACAC
Source organism: Mesoplodon bidens (assembly GCF_964165515.1). Lineage (NCBI taxonomy): Eukaryota > Metazoa > Chordata > Mammalia > Artiodactyla > Ziphiidae > Mesoplodon > Mesoplodon bidens. The sequence continues at coordinate 816,941 of NW_027672498.1, forward strand.
ATTCCTGATTAAAGAAAAAAACAGCCCTCAGTAGACTAGGAATGGAAGGAGACTACCTCAACTTGATAAATGACTTCTGCAAAAAACCTAACATCATACTTAATGGTGAAGGACAAAGTACTTTCTCACCAGGATCAGGAACAAGGCAAGGATATCTGCTCTCATTGCTTCTATTTGACATTGCACTGAAGGTTCTAGCCAGTGCAATAGGGCAACAAAAAGAAAAGACATATTCAGGATGGAAAGGAAGAAGTAAAACTATCTTTATTTGCAGGTAACATGATTATGTAGAAAACCTGATAGAAGCTACGAAAATGCTACTGGAACTAATAAATGAGTTTATCAAGTTTGCAGGGTACAAGATCAACATACAAAAAGATGAATTTGTCTCAACAAACAATCAGAGATCAAAGTTTTAAAATGTTACTTATAAAAGAATCCAACATATAAAATACTTAGAATAAATCTGACAAAAGACTTGCACACTGAAAACTGTAAAATATTGCCGGGGGAAATTAAGAAAGACCTAAATAAATGGAGAGATATAAAGTATTCATGGATCAGAAGATTCAATATTGTTGAGACATCAATTCTCCCCAAATCGATTTATACATCAAAACCCCAGTAGGCTTTTCTATAGACATTGACAAGCTAATTCTAAAATTCATATGGAAATAAAATTTAGAATAACTAAAACAACTTTGAGAAAGAACAAAGTTGAAGAACTAACAGCAACTGATTTCAAGGATTATGAAGCTACATCTTCAAGACATTGTGATAGTAGTGTAAAGATAGACAAAAAGACCAAAGGAACAGAATACAAAGTTCTGAAGTAGAGAGAGGTGGAGAACTGACTTTCAGGTTCAAAGGCATTTCAGTGGAGAAATGATAGTCTTTTCAACAAATGATGCTGGAACAACTGAATATCCAGGTGCAAAAAGAAAAAAAACTGAACTTCCATCTAAACCATATACAGAAGTGAACTCAAATTGGTTCAAAGATCTAAATGTAAAACATAAAACTATAAAACGTCTAGCACAAAACAGGTGAAAAATTTTATGACCTTGAGTTCGGCAAGATTTCTTAGATACAACACCAAAAGCATAATGCATAAAAGAAAAAAATAGATAAATTAGACACCATCGAAATTAAGAATTTCTGCCCTGCAAAAGACACTCCTGAGTGAACGAAAAGATGAGTCACAGAATGGGAGAAAATACCTAGCAACTTACCTATTGGATAAAGGACTAATTTCCAGAATATATAAAGAACTCTCAAAACTCCAGAAAAATATAGATAAAAGATTCAAAGATATACAGATGGAAAATAAGCATATGAAAAGATGTTTGACATGATTAATCATTAGGGATGCTACAGTGAGATACAACTACACACCTATTAAACTATCTAAAATTAAAAATACTGAGCATAGCAAATGTTGGCCACAACGTGAAGAAAATGCAGCTCTCATACACTGCTGGTAGAGATGTAAAATGATCAAACCACTATGGAAAATAGGTATTTTTTAAAAACTTAAACATACACTTACCAATGATGCAGCCATTCTACAGGCAGGCATTTACCCAGGAGAAATGGAAGTAAACATCCTTACAAGACTTGTACACAAATATTCATAGCAACTTTATCTGTAATAGACAAAGACTGAAACAACTCAAATGTCCATCAATGGTCAATACAAAAATGGTGGTACATCCATATAAAGGAATGCTATTCAGCAATAAACAGAAGTGAATTACTGATATAGACAACAATATGGTTGAAGATTAAAATAATTATGCTGAGTTAGAAGCCAGTTAGAAAAAAGTATACACTGTATGATTCCATTTATATAAAATTCTAGAAAATGCAAACAGAAAGCAGATCAATGGTTGCATGGCGATTGGGAAGTGCAAGGAATGATGGGAAGGAAGAATTACAAAGAGACATTAAGAAGCTTTCTGAGGTGATGGACATTTTGATTTTCGTGATGTCTTCATGGTGTGTATGTATGTGTGTGTGTGAACACAGATTACTGCATGGCAGTTGTACCTCAAAAAGCTGTTAAAAGAAATGATATTATATAAGAGAGACAATGGGGGAAATTTGAATAGCAACACTTTATTAGGTAATATTATTGTGTAGGAATTTAATTTCTTCAATACTGTGTATTAACAGTATCATCATTACACAGGGAAATAATTTTTAATATCCAGAGAGGAGGGCATGTAGCTGACAAGAGAGGGATCGCAATTGTGGCAGATGCTGTGGGACGCTGAGGAAGATGAGGCTAGAGCAGTGACCAATGCGTGACGGTACGGTGAACACAGTCATTTGTCAGGTGACCTGACAAAGACGGTTGGAACAGACTGCTAAATGCAGGGCCGTTTCCACATACTAATCTCACGCAATCTGCTCAAGTAGCCTTGGCGTAATAGAAAGTTTCTATTAGCTTGCCATATGGGAGGGGGGATGGCACAATTTAAGGTGCAGTACGTTGTGTAATAAACTGTCACAATAGGGTCCTACAGAAATAGTTTCTTAAACCGCAAAAAAATAAAACTTGACCTTTCCCTCACAACATATATGAAAATTAACTCAAAATGAATCATGGATCTAAATGTAGCTATACAACATCTGGAAGAAAACGTAGGAGAAAATCTTTGTGATTTGGGGTTAGACAGTGGGGTCTCAGAGAAAGTTTTCTTAGATTAAGACACAAAAAAGCAGAAACCATCTAAGAAAAATTGCTAAAGGACTTCCCTGGTGGTTGAGACTCCGAGTTCCCAATTCTGGGGGCCCGGGTTCGATCCCTGGTCAGGGAACTAGGTCCCACATGCATGCCTCAACTATGAGTTCGTATGTCAGATCTAAGAAGCCCATGAGCCGCAACTAAGGGGCCCATCTGCCGCAACTAAGACCCAGCACAACCAAATAAATAAATAAAATAAATATGAAAAATTAAGAAAAACTGCTAAATTAGGGTTCATCAAAAAAAATTTAACACCTCTAGTTTCCAGAGACACTTTAATATAATGAAGATAAGTCACAATCTGGGAGAAGATTTTTACTAAACACATATCTGAGAGCAAGGACTTTTTCCATTGCTTTTTATATAAAGCACTCTTAAATCTCAATACAAATATCCAATTAAAAATGGATTTGAAGAGACACTTCATTTAAAAAGATATTTGCCCATGAATAGACACTCAACATCATCAGCTATTACAGAAATGCAAAATGTGGCAAAAACCACGAGATTCAACTACACACCTACTAGAAAGGCTAAAATGTTTTTAAAAAACAAATATAAGGATCAGGTGAAGAGGTAGAGCATCTGCAACTCTCATAGACTGCTTGTGGGAAAGCAACATGGCACAGGCACTTTAGAAAACAGTTCAGCAGTTTCTTAAAAAGTTCAATAGGCACTTAGCATATGATGAAGCAATCCCACCCTGAGGTATTTTACCCCAAGGAAATGAAAACATATGCTCACACAAGACATATGTTCACACACACATGTGAGTGTTTTCAGAGGCTTTGTTCATAATAGCCAAGGAACTAGAAGAAACTCAAATGTTCATCAAACGATGAATGTGTATCCACACAACTAGAATACTGCTCAGCGCTCAAAAGGAATGAGCTACTGACAGGTGCAACAAAACAGATGAATCTCCAAAGAGACTGGCTAAGTGAAACAAGCCAAAAACAAAAAGCTACATACCACATGATTTCACTTATCAAATATTCTGGAAAAGGCAACATTATGCGGACAAAAATCAGATTGGTGGTTGCCAGGGGCTCGTAGTGACAGGAGGATGGATTGACTACAGAGGGACAGGAGGGGTCTTTTGGGAGTGCAGAAGTTTTCTTTACCTCAAATGTGGTGGTGGCTACAGAACTATACGTTTGTCGAAACACATCACACTGTATATTTAAAAAGAGTGAATTTTGTTAAATGAAAATTATACATAAATAAACCTGACTTAAGAAGATAATCAAACAAACCTAAAAATACAATTGAGTGAAAATCAATGTAAGAAAAATCAACTTACAGTGTTTCCAATTCAAGGGTCATCATGAGGATGCTTTCAATTGCTGTGACACTTGTGCTGTTCCCATGTCTCTGAAGGAGAAGCCCAAACATGCATGATATAAAACCCAAAGACAAAATTTCTAAACTGAAGAAGATACTTAACATGTGATTACTTCCACTTTGGCTTCTTACTTGCCATAGATGATAATTCCAAAGAGCTCATTTTGAAGAAATTTAAATTTGCATCATCAAATTAATGACCTTGGTGCTGAACAGTACAATCATTTTCTATTATCCTCACTTCTCCTTTTCAACTGCATCTACCTCTTTTGATCACTCTTTTTTTTAAAAAAAAATAATGTACCCCTTATTCCTTTTTGCTTTCTTGGATAAATACTATTCCTATATGCATCTTCATGTTCCATATCTATATGTGTTCTTCAACACTGTTCTCATCCTCTGTTGGCTCTCTTACCCATATATATTCTTTCTTAATCCTTTTCTTTGCCAATAACTCTTATTTTCAATAACCCAGTTAAAATCTAAATTATGACTGTTTAGCCAAAGTACTCAATTTTTGACGAAAGTAAAAAGGAGCAGAAATTATCTCATGAGCCATGAAACTGTTACAATACTTACAAATAGTTTAATGCTGGCACTTTAAAAAGACAAGAATCTTCAACTGTTGGCAAAGGATTACGATTGAGAATTCTGAAAAATGGAATGGAATTAAAATTATCTGCATTTTCAATTACTTCCATGAAAGTTTATATTCATTTTTTTTGGTATGGAACTTGAAGGTTAAAAAAATCATTTTCTGTCTTTACCTATATATCAGCCTTAGAATCTGTAAAACACTCTTTCACTGGGAGCTACCCAGGTCTCTAGATGATAAAGTGGAGAAGAGAAACAAACAAACAAACAATAAAATAGAAAAAAAGTGGCTAGCAAAGAAAAAATATGCCAAAGTACTTTTCACGTTAAAAACCCTCGAAGTGACTATGCTGGTAGGAAGCCCTTGCTCTGTAAAAAAGTACTATTTCTAGTGTCTTCCATAATTCAAGGTGTTTTTCTTTCATCTCTACAAAGTTTGAAAAATTTCATGATTTAAACTACACAGCTAAAGACAAAAATAAGGCTAATTCCTTGGTTCTGGAGCCAAAGAAGAGAGAAATCCAAGAGGAACTGGTGAAAGCCATACTGCCATCACATAGTCCCGTGTGTATTCTTGTGCCATACCCTTTGTTACTGTGTATGTAATCAACTGTTTACTTGTCACTCTCCTAGATTGTCAGCAACTTGAGAGCAGAGACCACACTTTATTGTCATTATTATTCGTGTGCCTGACATAGTGCCTAAGATTTACTAGGCATTTAATAAATGTTTGCTGAATAAATAAATAACATTTTATTTATATATCAATAAAATAAACAAATTAATTTTGGGGAACAAAATTTTATTCCAAAATTTTGGAATAGATTTTCTTCATAGTTCTTTCTTTCTTTCTTTTTTTTCTCCTTAGTTTTTTAAAACAAATAAGGGGGAAAAAAAACAGAAAAGAAACAGGAAGAAAGAAGAGAATATCTGACTTTAGGTTAACTCTACTCAAGAATTATTAGTGTACTTTTGCAGAATATTATAAAGATAATTATCAAAACTAATATCTTTGGGGTTGCCATGCATATGTGATCAGCATTTAACATTTCATCCTCACAGTAACCTTATGTGATATATATATTACACAATTGTACAAATGAGGAAACTGAGGCACAGAGAAGTTACATAACTTGTCTTAAGTCATCAAGCTCATAAGAAGCAGAGCTGGAATTTGAACTCAGTTCTGACTCTAAAGCCTGCGTTTAACCTGAATGAAAAAAAAGGGTGGTTTTTTTTTTTTGAAACATCTGTTACTTTAACCTTAATTTTGACAGCACTAAATATAGAAATACCTTTTCAAACTTCATCTACCCATCTGGGAAAGCCTCTATGAGAATTATATTTTCTCTTTTTATTTATTTATTTATTTATTTCTCTTTTTATTTATTTTTTCCTTAATCATCTCTCGTGATAAATATTTAATTAGCCTATGGCCATTGAGACTTTATAGATTTTTTTTAATTGCAGGAAAATCAGTAAAAATGATGGAGGAAGGACATCTGAAAATTCATCCCTGCATAGAAGCAACAATAACAACAACAACAAAACTGGCAAAAATGGTCAGAATCAACTTCTTCTGAACTCTGGAAACTTAACCAACATGCTGGCAGTAAATGGGGGAGCAATTTATTCAAGGAAAACAAATTAATTTCTGTAAGAACAATGAGATCTGTGTTGGTTTAACTTGCCCTCGACCTTTGGTCTCCATGCCAGTGGTAGCCTTGAAAAACAGCCCACATCCCTGGTACCAGAATGAGCAGCATGGACTGGGAGGTCCTTCAAAGCCTCATTCCCAAAGAACTGTCATTGTTTTACATGTCTGGTGGTCCCCTGGAAGACCTCACTTGAAAGGCTTGCCTTTGACCTGACTGAGGGCTGTCTAGTGAGAAAAGCCTCTGCTCAGGTGGCATTTCTGGAAAACATTTTCAAGCAAATATTTTAACATGGCGGTGGCATGAGGCAATGGATAACAGTTTGGGGCAAAAAACAACCCAACCGCAAAGCTTTAAAAGAAAAGCTGAGGAATGAGATGTCCACAGACACTTTGCAATATTCCAATGTATTCCTGGGAAACTGGAAGACCACAAGACATATTCCTGGGCATCTAGGAAAATAACTGTTAGCATTAATATATGAGTTCAGCAAGGTTGTAGGATATAAGATCAATATTATTTCTACACACCAGCAATGAGTAATCGAAAAATGGAATTTAGAAAACAATTCCATGTGGAACAGCATCAAAACAAATATAATACTTAGGGGAATATTTTACCAAGTAAGTGCAAGATTCACACTGAAAAGTACAAAACTGTTGAAAGAAATTGAAGAAGATCTAAATAAGTATAAAGACATGCTGGATTCATGGACTGGAAGATAATCTTATTAAAATTTCACTACTTCCCAAATCGACCTATGGTTCCATTGCAATTCCTATCAAAATCCCAGCTGACTTCTTTCCAGAAATTGCCAAGCTGTTTCTAAAATTCCTATGGCAATTCAAGGAAACAGAATAACCAAAACAATGTCGGTAAAGAACAAAGTGGGAGGACTCACACATCCTGGTTTCAAAACTCAGTTCAAAGCTACTGCAATCACAGTGTGGTACTGGAATAAGAACAGACATGGAAATCAATGGAACAGAATTGACAATATAGAAATAAACCCTCATATTTATGGTCTATTGATTTTCAACAAGGGTGCCAAAACAATTCAATGTGGAAAGAACAGTCTTTTCAAATGATGCTGGGACAACTGTACATCCACACACAAAATAATGAAGCTTCACACCATATATGAAAATTAACTCCAAATGGATCAAATATCCAAATGTAAGAGCTTAGAAAACACAGGGGTAAATCTTTATGACCTTGCTTTAGACAACAGTTTCTTAGATATGATACCAGAAGCACAAACAACCAAAGGAAAAATAGATGAATTGGATTTTATAAAAACTAAAAAGTTTGTGCTTCAAAGGACACTATCGAGAAAGTGAGTAAACATATAGAATGGGAGAAAATACTACAGGTGGGAAGAATAAGATGCAGTTGGGAGAAGAAAAGTATAGTAGTTGCTAGGTGTAACAATCTCAAAATTTTGAACTATTACAAATAAAACAGCCACCCTGAATCACCCCAAAGGGCAGACCCAAGTTATTTTTGCTTTTAGTGTTTATGCCTTTCTAAATCTGAGAAGCTGCCAGGATTCTAGTCCATAGCAAAAAGGGAGGACAACAACCTCAAGTGTGTAAGCTTTTGTGTGTACATAGCTATGTAACGGAAACCAATGCTGGCTGACTGGGGGAGCATTAGGGCGGCTCTGTGACTGCAGCTCAATTTGCCTTCATAGTGTGGCCACACCTCCCACACTGATATTCTCAACAATGGGGTAAATAATTCAATAGGGATAAGGCTTCGATTTTCCTCTTATTCTCTCTTCGTGCTTATGTTCTTGGTACAATATTGATGTACCACGGACAAGCCAGCATGTGAATGTGCTCTGTCTGGTTAAGTTATATATAGTCTTTCTACATTGTAGAGTCCTTCAGTTTCTAAAATCATGGAGCTTGTATTGTTAGATCCAATGAAGTGACTAAAAGAATTTTTAAAAATAAGCCATCAGTCTGGACGTGCATAGGTGAATGAAGGAGAAACACTTTACAGTCAGAGAAAAAAGCATACTTAACATTTAGGATTATCAACCACTGCCGGTTTTCCATAGTATATTTCATTCCTGATTTTATCTGAAAGAGATATGATTACTACCACCATTCAAAAAGTGGTACTTTATAAATTAATAAGCTCTTGGCTCATCTTTGAGGTAGATTTCGGATTTAAAATAGACTACCACACTGCTAACTACTTCACCTGATATTTCTCAATAACATAGAGGCTTCATTCAAGAAACCTACTGCCTTATAATTACCTGACACCCGGTGATGAATCAAGGTTTTGTGGGGACTGAACCTCATCTACTTTGGGAAATCCTATCTAATAAAAACATGCAAAGTTATAAATAGAAAAATCGTTAGGACCCCTCTCAAGACTTTGGAAGGGACCTATGCAAGTGAGGAGCCCTGAAGCCTAAGGTTCATTGAATTCATGATAAGTCCACCTCAGCTGGGGCCCTTTTCCAAACTTATTTAATGCAGGCAACTTATAAACACCCCAGTAATATGTCATTATAGGTAGTAAAATGATTTAACTCGAGGGTGGCATCTTCCCTTGGTGGCTTGCCTTTGGTAAGAGATGCAATAAAGTTTAGATCTCACCATGGCAAATGTTTCCTGAAGCAAATTAGCTTTGTCTATTAGAAAGACTTAGTCCAAAACAAAGACTTACTATACTGTGACAAGCTTTTGAAAGTAACTGTGAATGAGTTTTCGGAGTACAGTACTAATTTATTTACAACACCAGATAGTTCTGATTCTTTCACTACCTTTTTCTGTCATTTAAGAGGAGCACAAATTCCAAAGGAACAAGTTGGTGCCTCTTCCATTACAAATCTTTTCTAACCTACCACCCATTTTCTACTTCATCACCCCCCTCCCTCTCCTTGTTACCCTGCTGCATAGATGCTAGAATGGCTCTCATATATGTTTTCCCATCGACATCCATATTTCTCCTTCCAGTATGAAAGCTTCTTGGGGACAAAGTCCCTGCCCTATGCGTCTTTGTATCCCCAGCACTTAGTACAGTGTTCACAGACAGTGGGCATGGCACTCAGTGATTTATTTATTTATTTCCACAATGTATTTTCCTGTGTTACCTACATAACTATAGTGAAACTCTGATTCTTATAAGGAACTCTTGGTGTTCTAGGATGTTTAGGAAAAGTGGTGAGTTTCAGACGTTGTACTGACGCTACTAAAACCTCCTGGTGAAGGGACCTCACGAGCCTGCTCTCCGGTGTGCTAACAAAAGAAAAACCGACCCTTGGTGCTCTCTCCCCAAGGTAGGCCTCAGCAAACTAACAAGGGAAAGCAAGGAGGCCGCTAAAGATAGGCATCTGCAGGAATTGTTAATCCAGCTCCAGACACAGCCTCAACACCTTCATTAACCCAAAATGTGGGAACTGTGTGAAACTGGATTTCTGAACCACAAGACAGGTAAGAGAGTCTTTTCCAAAGCCAGGTGTAGAAGAGCTCTTTACCTTGAGTCTAAAATCGCCTTCGGGCCATTGAACGTACCCACTATCATTTCCTTGTGCCATGAGAAATCAGAGAAGTTTTGAGCTGAAGGGGTGTAAAACCCACACTTCTTATTGAAGAGTAGTCAGCAAAGAAAACATATTGAATTAGGCCGCAGCAAAGTCTTTTCTTTATATTTTTCACACTACAGCTGAACACAAACAACGTCTTTTTCCATACCTCAAAGTTTCCTATTGGCCACAGATAATTCACTTCAGCAATATATGCTTTTTTGAAAAATAATGTTCTGGGAGGCTGGGGAGAGCCCTGTGGTGGGTGTTCAGGAATTCTTTCTGCTTTACCATTTAAAAGAGCTAATGATGGTTGGGGAAGCACCCACACCCACTGAACCACACCCTGCTAAACTTAGTTCTCTGCAGCTCTGTGTTGCATACATTTTAAGCAGTTAGGAACTTTGCACATGAAAAGGAATCAAAGTGAAATTCAAAAGTGGAAGTCCCTGGACCACTCGCATAATGGAGAGGCATCCCTGGGATTCCATGACAATGCTAATCTGAGTGTTTTTGTTTGGTGCCTTTAATTGACCATGCCAACGATCAGTACTATGGAAAGCAGAGCCTTTCATATATATGAGTTAAACAAGTCTCTTGGCCTCTTTGTACCATAGTTGCCTCATTTGAAAAAATAAATAAATGGCTCTCAAGACATACTTTCCAGAATTCATACTGGGCTTACTTACACCCAGCTAACCAATAACTGCACGATTGTTTTTACACACAGTTGTTTACATGTATTCATCTTCTATTTCACTTACAACTTGTGTAAAAACTGCATTCCATGCCAGGCCTGAATCGTTCCAAAGCTCAGTTCTGGGAGTAAATTGCAACCAAGATTTCTACAAAAAAAGACACAAGCAAAAGAATTAGAAAAATAGATATTCTTTCAGAACATTTATCCTTTGGCAATAATTCTAATTTATATATGATGAAACATAACATCACTACTCCCTCCATACACTAAAGAAATCTCACTGTGGGAGATATTATGATTTATACTTTCATGATTATATATGTGCTGCATTAGATACCAAATACTAAATGCTCATTAAATACTTGTGTTAAGTGATCTTTATTTCTCTAGCTAGGCAGCACTATTGACACTTTGGGCTGGATAATTCTTTGCTGTGGGAGGCTCTCCTGTACACTGTTGGATATTTAGTAGCATCTCTGGTCTCTGTCCACTAGATGCCAGTAGCATATACAGTTCTGACAAGCAAAACTGTCTCCAGACACTACCAAATGTCACCTGTGTGCACAATCACCCTGGGTGAGAACCACTGCTCTTGATACTGGCTGATGTTGGATGCTCAGCACGGTCCTGCTCTGTGCTGGATCTGTCACCTCGGGATACAATGGAGACTGAGCTACAACTTCCGTAAGGAGCTCTGGAGGCTGAGATGGGGGCTTCTGCTGGACTGGAGAAGGTTCAACCTCTTTAGTGACCTGTGGATTTATGGGAAGTGCCAGAGCCAGAGATTTAACAGTGACATTGTACAAGTGTGACTGCTGAGCTTCATTTACCCCATGATGAACACGTGGTCAAACTACAACCTCCTTAAGTGTCTCCAAAGGCCGGGCGAGGGCCTCCTGAGGACTTGAAGTTTCTAGTTCCTCAGGGGCCTCTGAAGGCTGAGATGGAGCCTCCTGCGGAAGTGGAGGTGGTTCTACCTCTTGAGTGGGCTCTGCATGCTGAGCCTGGGCCTCTGCCTGGGGTGAAAAAGATTCAACGTCCTCAGGGGTCTGTGGATGCTGAGCAGGGGCCTCTTGATGAGGTAAAGATTCAGCCTCCTCAGTGAGCTCCGGATGACGAGTTTGGGCCTCCTGCTGGGATGCAGACATTTCAGTTTCCTCATGGGGCTCTGGAGGTTCATCTGGGCTCCCCAGAAAATCCCTAGCTATGCTCTCCTCAGGATAAAAGGCATCCATACTGGGATGTAAATAATCACCCTGCAACTGTTGTTCTAGACCCTGAGTGTTTTTTTTCAATTGGCCTATAGTTCCAACAACAACTTTGGCAAGCCGTCGATGCTGAACTGGATCTTTCTTCAGGTTTGGGGGTGAAACAATAAAGCTCATTGGTTTTGAGCTCTTACTACCTAGAGGTGGAACAAGTATTTCAAATGATTGGTGACCTTCAGCCTGATCTAGACCTATGTGATTAGTCTTACTTTTGTGTCGAGGAGGCACAACCAAGGGCTGATTCTGATCCCACTCTAGCACTGGAACCGCCTCTGGGAGCTTTTGATGTTGGATTTGCTCGTTATTCAGATACGGATGTGGAACAGCAAACTGATCTGGCCCTATATAGGCAGCTCTACAACGGAATCCGTGACCGGGTATGGAGCCTCAGTCTCACTCAACTCCTGATGAGGCGGGGCCAACATCTGGACTGGAGACGAGGACGTCAAGTAATTAAAGCCCCCGGCTCCTGCCAGGGGTGTAAGGGCATGGGGCAATTTGGGAGGGCTGTCTGAGGTGTATGAAGACCAAGTCTCGGTCAGGCGCGGGGGTTAGGGGGTCACCTGGACGTGGCCCAGGGCCCACTCCGGAGGCTGAACTGCCTGGACTAGAAGCCACAGTCGTTGCCATGTGAGGAGGAGCCGTGGGGCGCAGCAGCGACACAGAGGCACAGCCAGGACATAACATGTGGTGGCTCCCAGGCACAGCGACCCAGGCCAGCGAGAAGCCAGAGCCACATCATCCTTCAGAGCCGAACTGAACCGTTATGCCAGCGCTGCAACGCAGGGCTCACGGTTAGCAAACGTTAGCAACCACGTGTCCCTCCCCCACCTAACGTCCCACCCGTTATTTATGACATCTGTAGTTACTCCACCTTTATTAGGTGATCCAATGCACGCCACCAGAGTGAGCCTTTTTCCCAGAGTCCCCAGGGCACAAGCCACCCTTCCCCTTGCAAAGGTGATAATTACCTCCTGCCAGGCCCCCTTCCCAACCCCGCCCTGCCCTCCCAGGCCCCAAACAATGAGGCGGGATTTGGGCTGCAGACCCCAGTGGCCCCAAACTCCAGCAGCCCAGGGGTGGAGGGGGGTTGGGAAGGATGCAGAGCTTCCCGAGGAAACCACAGGATGTGGCATTCTGGGAAATTCAAAAGTGCTAGTCCAGTTCTGGCAAACTGAACTCTTCCTCCTCGAAGCTGAAGTCTGAGAGACATTCTTCCTCCCTTTGGCTACAGGGCTGACAAGAAAAGTAGCTGACCTGCAAAATGAGCACCAGTCAGGGTGGCGGGAGGGGAACACACCTTACAAGTATTCTAAAATGTTGCCATTTCCTCCAAACTCTCAGTATTCACGTCTCATTATTAATTCACCACTCTGTCATCAGAGGTTACCACTGAATCAGTGATGACTCCAGAACTTCTTCTGTAGGAGGGGTTTGGGGCAGGTGAGCAATTCATTCTGGGAAAGAGTGTCTAAAACCAAGTGAATAGCCCTTTATATTAGCATGGGAAAACTTCCCCCATGCCACCTTGTCTCAACAGAACCATTAATCTAGAAAAAACGACTGTGTCACTTTTCAGAGGTCTACCCTGTGTGCAGACATGGAGAAGACACTTAGAATGTTAAAGTCAGCATGTTAAGTAGTTTTCTCCAAATACTGTAACTAGCACCCAGTTTACTTTCTTCACAGTCCTTTTCATAATCTATTTAATTTTAGTCCTTTTTAATTGTCTGGTACACCTGTAACACCTAAACTCCAAGAGAGAAGGAGCTTCATCTTATTTCCAGTGCCTGGCACATAATGGTTTCTCAATGGAACCGATTCCAAGATGGGCCTCATTTAGGAATGGATCTGTTGTTATAATCAGTTTTCCGAAATCTTTACTATCAATACGGAGTCCTTTCCTCTCACATTTCACAGGAAGCTAGACTTCTTAATGTCCAAACATGGATACGTTTGAAGTTTCCTTGACTGATTTCAATTGAATTAAAATAATTATTTTGTACAGGAAAAACTTTCAAAATTTTTACATTTTTCAGAACATAAACCACCTTTTCTTTCTCTACTTTCTTCCCTTCAAAACAAACTTTGCAACGTTGGGGTGAGTTAAATAATCAGAAAACTAGCCCCAAAATAAGCTCTCAATGACATGAAACACATTTTTTGCTCCTTTTTAATAAAAATCCTATATACAGAACATTAATGTTTTCTTTTAGAAATTACGTTGACAACTTAATCCCTAATTTGAGGCATCCATATAATTGGTTTACAGAAAGGTGCTTCGGCAAAATATTTAACACAAGATATATATGAGATGCTGAGATCGGGGTAATATACCTTACTTGAAAGGCATGAATAGTTTTAAAACACTGTAGCATAATCACACTTAAGGCCATAGTTACTTTGTTCCCAAATCCCTGCAATTCTATTTGAGGGGAGTTCTAAAGGGCCTGTGTCTTCTCCTGTGTCCACAATTGTAGACGTACACTGATGGCCCTCAATCCTGCTCTCCAAACTTCAAATAATGGGCCAGAGACAAGGCTCGGGACTTGGAAAAGTCCTAGAAATTCCCTGCCTCAAAAGCAGTTTCAGAGTTCACATTTTCCTAAGGAAGACAGAGCTGAGTAGACATGCCAAAGTCTTCCAAATCCTGCTGCTTGTTTTGAATTATGGCTACACTGGCTGTGTACCCCTTGAGTTTGTATCTCCACATACTTGAATTAAATCCTGTAGTTCCTCTTTGGTTCTAGCATCTGTGACGTCTTCACAGAGTCTATATGCCACGGCTGTTTACCAATTTCTGAAATAAAGTTAACAAGGATCAATTCAGAAGTTTTCTTGTTCTAAAACTTCCTGTATACAATGGTAGCACCCAATAATTAGACATTCTTTTGATTTCTAAAAGCAGAAAATAAGAGCATTTTCCTAGAAGTTCCCTCATCTGACACTCCAGTTTTTATCATAATTATTTGTGAAAAAATATATAAGAAGTATCAACTTTGGTTCAAAAACCTTTATGATCTTAGAAATAAGAACTAAGGAATAATGACATAGAAATTAAAAGCTGTGGAAACAAAAATGTTCAATCACAATACAATGAAATAGGAAGGCATTAGGTGGGGGTCAAAATGAGTTCAAACCTGGAGAGATACCACTGGACTATAATAGATACTTCATATTAGAAGCAAGGCAAGTGCCTACTCCTTGGGACCAAACTTCTACCAGATACAATGAACAAAGCTTTGGAGACAGAGACAGAGAGAGACAGCATTTGAACACTCTACTGGCAGAAACTACCCCATGTACCTTTTGGACAATACAGCTTTCCTCAAGGCAAGCTAGAGCCACCAGGCTTTTGGGTCTAAGGAGTTTGGAGTACATATAAGGAATACCTTGGCATATTAGGGACAAACAACCCAGACATTTAGTTTGGTTCTTAAAGGTTGTTACCCACAGTTGACAGCTGATGGAGATTCTGCCTGATGACCAGGGAAGTCAAACTTCACTGGAAGGACTGCCCAGGCTGGAAGGCCAAGACCAATCCAGGGTCAACTCTTACAAGCAAATAAGGTCTCTGACAACTTAGCTCGGATTTTCTCTAAGCCTGCAGGGCTGTGAAGCAAGGGAGCAATTCTGTTCCGGGAATCTACTCATCATAAAGTTTCTTTTGGGCACAGCCTGTGACATTCTCACTGCTGTATAACTCGATAGGGAACACAATCAACACTATTCAATAGCATGACCACTTTCAAGGCTCACAAAAACGTAGCCAATTATTATATAAGAATCATATTCACCCAATATATCAGAAATGAAAACTGAAATTAAACTGATTTCAAAAACATAATCTAATAAACTCTTCAACAAGAAAACAACGATAATAATAATAGTCAATATATTTTCTCTGCTTACTATGTTTCAGGCATAGTTCTAAGCTTTTTACATTCATCATCTCATTTACTCTTACAATATCCTCCATTAGGTGATAAGCTGTATTACTAATCGTATTTGCAGATAAAGAAATTGCAGCTTAGAGATATTAAATACCTTCAAATGTCTCTGGCTAGAAAAACGTAAAATTGCAACAACAACAACAACAACAAAATCTAAGAGACAAAGTTAGGACTCAAACACAGGTGCCCAAGGCTTATAATCACTGCACTATTCTGTAAGATAAGCAAGCAATTGGGGAAGAACTGGATCAAACACTTTCTGTATGAACTGAGGCAAGTCACTCTACATCTAAACACTGGGGACAATAATATTTGCTGTCATTTTTCTCATAAATGCCACAGAGAACACATTTAAGACTGCTGCTGTGAAAGCATCTGGTGAACGAAAGAATATGTAATGTTTTAGACAACCATTATTTTCATCCAATTAACTTTTCAAGTAACGTTATTTGCTCACTGAAACTGAAGTACTTCAAGGACAATCAAAAAGGTCTTACCTAAGGCCACAATCAGCAGTTTCTGGAATGCGTCTGTCATAGCCTTCTGAATAGCAAGCTTCTGGGTTACCTTCCTTTCCATAAGGAATGATAATGACCCGAAATCCAACCAAAACAGATGAATTTAAAATGCCTGTCTGCATAACTGATTTCTAGGTCATGTGTGTAAAACTAAAAATGCATCTGTGATTCTTAGATCATTATCTTAGTGATTAAGGGCAGGCACAACACTGGGGTACGGGTGAATGTCTCTGTTGTAGGTATACCCTGGCATGGCACATTTTTACTGCTCAGATCTATTCTGGAAGTTCCTAAAACACTCAATGGGAAATGCAAACCAAGAACGTGCACAAATCTCATACTACTCACAGATTTCAAATGGACAAGCTGAGGCTGCACTGCTACAGACCCTGCTCTCCTGTGAGTAAAGGGCTGGATTCATACAGTGAGATAGATTTGGTGGTAGTGTAGATGATCTGGCCTCTCCTCAACCATCACCCACTCAGGTGGATGGTGGAGCCTCCTCCACTCCATTCGCTAACAGCTCTGCCTCTGAGTTAAAACCCTAAGCCCAAGTGCCATGGATTCTAGGAAAAAACTCAGTACCAATGGGAATCCCCTTTCTAGGGATCTACATTAACTTTTTCTGCTCAGGCCCTTCTATAGGAGGCAAAGGACTGAATATTTACACAAGAGTTTATTTCAATCTTTTTTTTTTTTTTTAATTAGTTTCTGCTTTATAACAAAGTGAATCAGTCATACATATACATCTGTTCCCACATCCCTTCCCTCATGCATCTCCCTCCCTCCCACCCTCCCCATCCCACCCCTCCAGGCGGTCACAAAGCACCGAGCTGATCTCCCTGTGCTCTGTGGCTGCTTCCCACTATCTATCTACCTTACGTTTGGTAGTATATATATGTCCATGCCTCTCTTTCGCTTTGTCACAGCTTACCCTTCCCCCTCCCCATATCCTCAAGTCCATTCTCAAGTAGGTCTGTGTCTTTATTCCCGTTTTGCCCCTAGGTCCTTCATGACTTTTTTTTTTTTTTAAATTCCGTATATATGTGTTAGCATACGGTATTTGTCTTTCTCTTTCTGACTTACTTCACTCTGTATGACAGACTCTAGGTCTATCCACCTCATTACAAATAGCTCAGTTTCGTTTCTTTTTATGGCTGAGTAATATTCCATTGTATATATGTGCCACATCTTCTTTATCCATTCATCTGATGACGGACACTTAGGTTGTTTCCAGCTCCGGGCTATTGTGAATAGAGCTGCAATGAACATTTTGGTACATGTCTCTTTTGAAATTATGGTTTTCTCAGGGTATATGCCTAGTAGTGGGATTGCTGGGTCATATGGTAGTTCTATTTTTAGTTTTTTAAGGAACCTCCATACTGTTCTCCATAGTGGCTGTACCAATTCACATTCCCACCAGCAGTGCAAGAGTGTTCCCTTTTTTCCACACCCTCTCCAGCATTTATTGTTTCTAGATTTCTTGATGATGGCCATTCTGACTGGTGTGAGATGATATCTCATTGTAGTTTTGATTTGCATTTCTCTAATGATTAATGATGTTGAGCATTCTTTCATGTGTTTGTTGGCAGTCTGTATATCTTCTTTGGAGAAATGCCTATTTAAGTCTTCTGCCCATTTTTGGATTGGGGTGTTTGTTTTTTTGCTATTGAGCTGCATGAGCTGTTTATAAATTTTGGAGATTAATCCTTTGTCAGTTGCTTCATTTGCAAATATTTTCTCCCATTCTGAGGGTTGTCTTTTGGTCTTGTTTATGGTTTCCTTTGCTGTGCAAAAGCTTTGAAGTTTCATTAGGTCCCATTTGTTTATCTTTGTTTTTATTTCCATTTCTCTAGGAGGTGGGTCCAAAAGGATCTTGCTGTGATTTATGTCATAGAGTGTTCTACCTATGTTTTCCTCTAAGAGTTTGATAGTTTCTGGCCTTACATTTAAGTCTTTAATCCATTTTGAGCTTATTTTTGTGTATGGTGTTAGGGAATGATCTAATCTCAAACTTTTACATGTTCCTGTCCAGTTTTCCCAGCACCACTTATTGAAGAGGCTGTCCTTTCTCCACTGTACATTCCTGCCTCCTTTATCAAAGATAAGTTGGCCATATGTGCGTGGGTTTATCTCTGGGCTTTCTATCCTGATCCACTGATCTATCTTTCTGTTTTTATGCCAGTACCACACTGTCTTGATTACTGTAGCTTTGTAGTATAGTCTGAAGTCAGGGAGCCTGATTCCTCCAGCTCCGTTTTTCGCTCTCAAGATTGCTTTGGCTATTCGGGGTCTTTTGTTTTTCCAAACAAATTTTGAAATTTTTTGTTCTAGTTCTGTGAAAAATGCCAGTGGTAGTTTGATAGGGATTGCATTGAATCTGTAGATTGCTTTGGGTAGTAGAGTCATTTTCACAATATTGATTCTTCCAATCCAGGAGCATGGTATATCTCTCCATCTATTTGTATCATCTTTAATTTCTTTCATCAGTGTCTTATAATTTTCTGCATACAGGTCTTTTGTCTCCTTAGGTAGGTTTATTCCTAGATATTTTATTCTTTTTGTTGCAATGGTAAATGGGAGTGTTTTCTTGATTTCATTTTCAGATTTTTCATCATTAGTGTACAGGAATGCCAGAGATTTCTGTACATTAATTTTGTATCCTGCTACTTTACCAAATTCATTGATTAGTTCTAGTAGTTTTTCGGTAGCATCTTTAGGATTCTCTATGTATAGTATCATGTCATCTGCAAACAGTGACAGCTTTACTTCTTCTTTTCCAATTTGGATTTCTTTTATTTCCTTTTCTTCTCTGATTGCTGTGGCTAAAACTTCCAAAACTATGTTGAATAAGAGTGGTGAGAGTGGGCAGCCTTGTCTTGTTCCTGATCTTATTGGAAATGGTTTCAGTTTTTCACCATTGAGGACAATGTTGGCTCTGGGTTTGTCATATATGGCCTTTATGATGTTGAGGAAAGTTCCCTCTATGCCTACTTTCTGCAGGGTTTTTATCATAAATGGGTGTTGAATTTTGTCAAAAGCTTTCTCTGCATCTATTGAGATGATCATATGGTTTTTCTCCTTCAACTTGTTAATATGGTGTATCACATTGATTGATTTGCGTATATTGAAGAATCCTTGCATTCCTGGAATAAACCCCACTTGATCATGGTGTATGATGCTTTTAATGTGCTGTTGGATTCTGTTTGCTAGTATTTTGTTGAGGATTTTTGCATCTATGTTCATCAGTGATATTGGCCTGTAGTTTTCTTTCTTTGTGATATCCTTGCCTGGTTTTGGTATCAAGGTGATGGTGGCCTCGTAGAATGACTTTGGGAGTGTTCCTTCCTCTGATATTGTTTGGAAGAGTTTGAGAAGGATGGGTGTTAGCTCTTCTCTAAATGTTTGATAGAATTCGCCTGTGAAGCCATCTGGTCCTGGGCTTTTGTTTGATGGAAGATTTTTAATCACAGTTTCAATTTCAGTGCTTGTGATTGGTCTATTCATATTTTCTATTTCTTCCTGAGTCAGTCTTGGCAGGTTGTGCATTTCTAAGAATTTGTCCATCTCTTCCAGGTTGTCCATTTTATGGGCATAGAGTTGCTTGTAGTAATCTCTCATGATCTTTTTTATTTCTGCAGTGTCAGTTGTTACTTCTCCTTTTTCATTTCTAATTCTATTGATTTGAGTCTTCTCCCTTCTTTTCTTGATGAGTCTGGCTAATGGTTTATCAATTTTGTTTATCTTCTCAAAGAACCAGCTTTTAGTTTTATTGATCTTTGCTATCGTTTCCTTCATTTCTTTTTCATTTATTTCTGATCTGATTTTTATGATTTCTTTCCTTCTGCTAACTTTGGGGTGTTTTTGTTCTTCTTTCTCTAATTGCTTTAGGTGCAAGGTTAGGTTGTTTATTCGAGATGTTTCCTGTTTCTTAAGGTGGGATTGTATTGCTATAAACTTCCCTCTTAGAACTGCTTTTGCTGCATCCCATAGGTTTTGGGTCGTCGTGTCTCCATTGTCATTTGTTTCTAGGTATTTTTTAATTTCCTCTTTGATTTCTTCAGTGATCACTTCGTTATTAAGTAGTGTATTGTTTAGCCTCCATGTGTTTGTATTTTTTACAGCTCTTTTTCTGTAATTGATACCTAGTCTCATAGCATTGTGGTCAGAAAAGACACTTGATACAATTTCAATTTTCTTAAATTTACCAAGGCTTGATTTGTGACCCAAGATATGATCTATCCTGGAGAATGTTCCATGAGCACTTGAGAAAAATGTGTATTCGGTTGTTTTTGGATGGAATGTCCTATAAATATCAATTAAGTCCATCTTGTTTAATGTATCATTTAAAGCTTGTGTTTCCTTATTTATTTTCATTTTGGAAGATCTGTCCATTGGTGAAAGTGGGGTGTTAAAGTCCCCTACTATGATTGTGTTACTGTCGATTTCTCCTTTTCTGGCTGTTAGTATTTGCCTTATGTATTGAGGTGCTCCTATGTTGGGTGCATAAATATTTACAATTGTTATATCTTCTTCTTGGATCGATCCCTTGATCATTATGTAGTGTCCTTCTTTGTCTCTTCTAGTAGTCTTTATTTTAAAGTCTATTTTGTCTGATATGAGAATTGCTACTCCAGCTTTCTTTTGGTTTCCATTTGCATGGAATATCTTTTTCCATCCCCTTACTTTCAGTCTGTATGTGTCTCTAGGTCTGAAGTGGGTCTCTTGTAGACAGCATATATATGGGTCTTGTTTTTGTATCCATTCAGCCAATCTGTGTCTTTTGGTGGGAGCATTTAGTCCATTTACATTTAAGGTAATTATTGATATGTATGTTCCTATTCCCATTTTCTTAATTGTTTTGGGTTCGTTATTGTAGGTCTTTTCCTTCTGTTGTGTTTCTTGCCTAGAGAAGTTCCTTTAGCATTTGTTGTAAAGCTGGTTTGGTGGTGCTGAACTCTCTCAGCTTTTGCTTGTCTGTAAACGTTTTAATTTCTCCATCAAATCTGAATGAGATCCTTGCTGGGTAGAGTAATCTTGGTTGCAGGTTTTTCTCCTTCATCACTTTAATTATGTCCTGCCACTCCCTTCTGGCTTGTAGAGTTTCTGCTGAGAGATCAGCTGTTATCCTGATGGGGATTCCCTTGTGTGTTATTTGTTGTTTTTGCCTTGCTGCTTTTAATATGATTTCTTTGTGTTTAATTTTTGACAGTTTGATTAATATGTGTCTTGGCGTATTTCTCCTTGGATTTATTCTGTATGGGACTCTCTGTGCTTCCTGAACTTGATTAACTATTTCCTTTCCCATATTAGGGAAGTT
The DNA here is from genome assembly GCF_964165515.1 of Mesoplodon bidens. Classification (NCBI taxonomy): domain Eukaryota; kingdom Metazoa; phylum Chordata; class Mammalia; order Artiodactyla; family Ziphiidae; genus Mesoplodon; species Mesoplodon bidens. The sequence goes on from NW_027672498.1 coordinate 838,586, forward strand.
TTCAACTATAATCTCTTCAAATATTTTCTCAGTCCCTTTCTTTTTCTCTTCTTCTTCTGGAACCCCTATAATTCGAATGTTGGTGCGTTTAATGTTGTCCCAGAGGTCTCTGAGACTGTCCTCTGTTCTTTTCATTCTTTTTTCTTTATTTTGCTCTGCAGCAGTTATTTCCACTATTTTATCTTCCACCTCACTTATCCGTTCTTCTGCCTCAGTTATTCTGCTATTGATCCCATCTAGAGTATTTTTTATTTCATGTATTGTGTTTTTAATCGATGCTTGATTCATCTTTAGTTCTTCTAGGTCCTTGTTAACTGTTTCTTGCATTTTGTCTATTCTATTTCCAAGATTTTGGATCTGGGAAATAGAATCTTGGATCATCTTTACCATCATTATTCTGAATTCTTTTTCAGGTAGACTGCCTATTACGTCTTCATTTGTTAGGTCTGGTGGGTTTTTATCTTGTTCCTTCTCCTGCTGTGTGTTTTTCTGTCTTCTCATTTTGCTTATGTTACTGTGTTTGGGGTCTCCTTTTTGCAGGCTGCAGGTTCGTAGTTCCCGTTGTTTTTGGTGTCTGTCCCCAGTGGCTAAGGTTGGTTTAGTGGGTTGTGTAGGCTTCCTGGTGGAAGGTAGTAGTGCCTGTGTTCAGGTGAATGAGGCTGGATCTTGTCTTTCTGGTGGGCAGGTCCACGTCTGGTGGTGTGTTTTGGGGTGTCTGCGGACTTTTTATGATTTTAGGCCACCTCTCTGCTAATGGGTGGCGTTGTGTTTCTGTCTTGCTAGTTGTTTGGCATAGGGTGTCCAGCACTGTAGCTTGCTGGTCGTTGAGTGAAGCTGGGTGCTGCTGTTGAGATGGAGATCTCTGGAAGATTTTCGCCGTTTGATATTATGTGGAGCTGGGAGGTCTCTTGTGGACCAGTGTCCTGAAGTTGGCTCTCCCACCTCAGAGGCACAGCACTGACTCCTGGGTCCTCAATTTGGGATGATTTGTTGTCTATTCATGTATTCCACAGATGCAGGGTACATCAAGTTGATTGTGGAGCTTTAATCCGCTGCTTCTGAGGCTGCTGGGAGAGGTTTCCCTTTCTCTTCTTTGTTCTCACAGCTCCTGGGTCTCAGCTTTGGATTTGGACCCGCCTCTGCGTGTAGGTCGCCGGAGGGCGTCTGTTCTTTGCTCAGACAGGACAGGGTTAAAGGAGCAGCCTCTTCGGGGACTCTGGCTCACTCAGGCCGGGCGGGAGGGAGGGGCACGGAGTGCGGGGCGAGCCTGCAGCGGCAGAGTTCGGCGTGACGTTGCACCAGCCCGAGGCGCGCCGTGCGTTCTCCCAGGGAAGCCGCCCCTGGATCCCGGGACCCCGGCAGTGGCGGGCTGCACAGGCTCCCGGAAGGGCGGTGTGGACAGTGACCTGCGCTCGCACACAGGCTTCTTGGCGGCGGCAGCAGCGGCCCCAGTGTCCCACGCCCGCCACTGGGCTCCGCGCTTTCAGTCGCGACTCGCGCCCGTCTGTGGAGCCCCTCCAAGCAGCGCTCTTAATCCCCTCTCCTCGCGCACCAGGAAACCAAGAGGGAAGAAAAAGTCTCTTGCCTCTTCGGCAGCTCCAGAGTTTTCCCGGACTCCCTGCCGGCTAGCTGTGGCACATTAGCCCCCTTAAGGCTGAGTTCTCGCTGCCAGCCCCAGTCCTTTCCCTGCGCTCTGACCGAAGCCCGAGCCTCAGCTTCCAGCGCCGCCCGCCCTGGCGGGCGAGCAGACAAGCCTCTCGGGCGGGTGAGTGCCGCTCGGCACCGATCTTCTGTGCGGGAATCTCTCCGCTTTGCCCTACCCAGGTATGTGGGGAGTTTCTTGCCTTTTGTGAGGTCTGGGGTCTTCTGCTAGCATTCAGTAGGTGTTCTGTAGGAGTTGTTCCACGTGTAGCTGTATTTCTGGTGTATCCGTGGGGAGGAAGTTGATCTCCACGTCTTACTCTTCCGCCATCTTACCCGGAAGTCTCTATTTCAATCTTTAGACAATGATTTTCTTGGGATAACTGAAGGCCAGAAGACATCTGTATTTGAAGGAATATTTTAGCACATAACAAATTATTAACAACAACAACAACAAAAACTCACTCATTTTCCTTCCTCCTAAGCTTCTTGGCAGGCGGTCAGTTCTAAAATTCTAAAGTTTAAGGTGCTGTCAGGTATTGCCTAAGATAAAAACCTATATTGTCAGGCAGAAAAAATCTGCCCAGGGCTTTAGTGGCTTAGAAAAGTGATGATGTGTCTGAAAAGGTGAGTTTCAGAAAGAAAGGAAAAAAAGAGAAATCCCACTCCCTCACCTCCCCACACACAAACATACTGGAAAACAGACCTTCCTCCAACTTATGCAAAGGTTCCTCAGCCATGACAACTCCGGGACTCCTGCACTCATGGGAGGGCAACACCACCTCTAAAGCACAGAAGAACTTCAGGCTTTGCTTCTGAATTGGTGTCACAATAGTTTCATTTTCCCTTTCTTCAAGGTTAGAAAGATCCTGAAGCTCTTAGGATTATGAATTAAAGGCTAGACTTCAAAATATCCTGTTGTTAGAAATAAAAACAAAACTCCAGCAATCCCAGGTAATAGTTTAGGTATGCAATAGCTTCAAAATCAAGTTGGGACTTGCAAATGAATGACTAGATATGGACAACTATTTTTTATCATATACCATACAAATACTGGAGAAAATTATGGACACCGCCATCCAAGTCATTGAGATTATCACTAATTCTAGGTGGCAGGCCAATGCTCACATACTTCCATGTGGAAGGCTCTCACATCTCCTCCCCATAGCCCTGTTCTATTCTTCTCTCTAAAGTCTAGGAGTTCAATGTTGAAAGGAGTCTGGTTAGTCAAAGAAAATCTACAGAGTTCACCTTGATGATCCTTCTTGACCACCCATTGAAACCAAAGTAGTGATTTGCCAATTCTTGGCATCTGGAGCTGTTTAGGGCCAGCGTATTATGTTGAACCGCCTTATGTCTGGTGCCAAGACGAACCTAAAGACATAAAAGTCCTAAAAATATCACAATCCTACATAGAGACTTGTTTTGGATATACCTGAGATTTATCAATACCAATTTCCTAGAGTGGTTGTGAAGATTAAGTAGGACATTTTAAGCAATGAGCTCACAGTCAGCCCTAAATAAATGTTATTTATTATTTTTAAGTCAGTACTTTTCTGCATCATTTCCAGGGCCCCTGATTAACCGGAAGGTTCCCTGACCTCTGGTGGTGAAAGTGATGATGAAAACAACCAAGGAAGCCCAGCAGAAGCCTATCATGGGGCTGGGGGTAAGCAAAGGAAGTGAACTGTTTTACTTGTCTCATCCTGTAGCTCCTGCTTGAGAATATGACCTGAAGAGGAGGTAAGATGGACCTGCCACTGAATCAGGACCTTAATCTGTAGCACCCCCTCCCCAAGTTACTAACCCCTGTTAGAAGAGGGAATACCTATACCTCTATAAATGTAAATAAAGCAACCAAAAGAAGTAGGGGTTCATCTGCATGAACAAGCTTCTTGGAGAGTGCAAATATTTCCAGTCTTAACTCTCTAAATAACTTACATATTACTGTGGATTTTTTACATCACTAGTTCTTTCTTAAATATCTCTTTCCACTTTGAACAGGGTGTAGTATATAAATATACTCATAAAAATTCAAATAATACAAATAAAGTCAAAGCATTGTTAATTCTTTATTGATTGGTTTGTGCATCTTCCTCTGTCACTAGTTTATGAGCTCCTTAAGTGCTTGAAGGAACCATATATTATTCTTTCCTTGTTACCAGAAGCAAGCATAGATCTTGGCATATAATAGAGGAGTGATGGTCTGTTGACTGAGTGAATGAACGAGTACATAAGAAAATGAAATTACTTTCTCCAACTGAAGCTGCCTGCTGGGAAGGAGAAATGAAGACTAATTTTTAAATGTTGAGTGTCGCATGAGAGGCTAGGCCCTGTACGGTGAGTCATAATGGAGCTGTCCTGGACAATTAGGAAGCTTCAGAAGGGCTCTGAGCCCCTGGTAGTAGAGACAGTTGACATCTGGGATAACTTTGCCACAGTTCTTGCTGGCAAACATTTCCCTTCGTGCTACTGAGAAAAACTCAGATACATTAGGCCTTTCCTTCATTTTATTTTAAGATGTTATTCACTTTTCTGTATTTATAAAAATACAGGGGGAGGGCTTCCCTGGTGGCGCAGTGGTTGGGAGTCCGCCTGCCGATGCAGGGGACACGGGTTCATGCCCCGGTCCGGGAAGATCCCACATGCCGTGGAGCGGCTGGACCCGTGAGCCATGGCCGCTGGGCCTGCGTGTCCGGAGCCCGTGCTCCGCAGTGGGAGAGGCCGCAGCAGTGAGAGGCCCGAGTACCACAAAAAAAAAAAATAAAAAAAATAAAAATACAGGGGGAAAATGATAAGAATTATGTATACATGCCAATGAATAAAGGAACACATAACTGGAACTTCCCTGCTGGTGCAGTGGTTAAGACTCTGTGCTCCCAATGCAGGGAGCCCGGGTTCGATCCCTGGTCAGGGAACTAGGTCTCACATGCATGCTGCAACTAAGAGTTCACACGCCACAGTTCAGGAACCTGCGAGCCGCAACTAAAGGAGCCTGCCTGCTGCAACTGGGGAGCCCTTGAGCCGCAACTAAGGAGCCAACCTGCTGCAACTAAGACCCGGTGCAACCAAATAAATAAATAATTAAAATTTAAAAAGAACACATAATTAAAGTAGGTAACAATATCGGGGGTGTGGGTAGTAAACTCAGGCTCTGCATTAACAAAAGAAATCTAGGGCTTCCCTGGTGGCACGGTGTTTGAGAGTCCGCCTGCCGATGCAGGGGACATGGGTTTGTGTCCCGGTTCAGGAAGATCCCACATGCCGCAGAGTGGCTGGGCCCATGAGCCATGGCTGCTGTGCCTGCACGTCCGGAGTCTGTGCTGCGCAACGGGAGAGGCCACAACAGTGAGAGGCCCGCGTACCGCAAAAAAAAAAAAAAAAAAAAAAAACAGAAGGTGCAAAACTGTTTCCTATCCCAGACTCCTATCTTCCGTCTAACTGACACTTCAGAGAATCAAAGTCCACACCGTGTAGGATTTTTCCCACCAGTACAAAACACTGGCTCAAGGGCAAGTTCGAACTGGCTATTAATTCAGTTCAGCAAACATTTCCTGAGGCCAGGCCCTGTGTTAGCAGCACTATACGCAAAGAGGAAGCATGCCATCACTGCTTTCAAGAAACTCAGATTCTAGCAAGACAGGCAAAGCACAAATGGAAAATAGCAAGAAATACCTTCCATCTGCCGAAAGGCATGAGCTGCCCTCAAAAGAAGAACACAAGTTCACTGTGCAGAGATGATAGGGAGAGCACAGGGGAGTTTATCAGAGAGAATGCACAAGAAGTCACCAAGACAAGAAAAAGCACATGATACACTCCAGGTGTGTCAGAGAAAGAGGGAAAGGAGCTAAGAATGCCCTCCAATGCCACAAGAAGTGAGGGCTTTATTCCATAGCAATGGAGCATGATGGGAGGTGTTTAAATAAAGGAGGAACCTATCGGGCAGTGCAGTGGTTGGGACTCCGCGCTTCCTCCACAGCGGAAAGGGGCGGGGAGAGGGTTTGATCCCTGGTCGGGGAACTAAGATCCCGCAGGCGGCATGGTGTGGTCAAAAAAAAAAAAAAAAAAAAAAAAAAGAAGGAACCTATCATGTAGAAGTCCTGTGAACAACTGGTGATAAGCAGGCATTGCCATTAATAACAGACCACTAAGCAGTCCAAGTAATAGAGATTGAGAATTCAAGCGCAGCCTCTCCTGAGCTATACCACTCATAATGCAGGGAGCAGCAATCCTGGGCAAAGAAGACCTAAGATCCTCTGACCTGACAGTCACAACATTGCTCCGGCGGACCACGCTTGCAGACCTCCCACCACCATCTCTGTTGGTTCCGAGACTGCTCTTCTTGCCTCTTCCCACCCTCGCTCACTCTCCCCACTTTCTACCTCACCAAACGGCCCCAAGGTACAGGTCTCCTCCATCCTTCCAAAGCTCAATTTATGCCACTTCGCTTTTAAGAAAGACCCACGTTAGTGCCTGTTTTCCCAACCAAAAGAAATCCAAGGAGGTATCTATTTTCACAAAAAAGGGGGGAAAATGAGAACAGTGCCCGGCACGTGTTGTGCAGCAGCCCGTACAGAGGCAATTCGCACTGTGCGCTGCAAAAGCGGGTGCAAGGGGCACCACCCAGCTCCTTTCTGGGAACCACACTCAGCACCTCAGCATCAAGCCACCATAGCTTTGAACTGTCACTGAGCTTCTGTACTTTAGCTCAATTTATTTTGTGCATCCGTTAGCAAGATGTGTCCTATGGTCACTGCTTCTTCGCTTTACGCCACTTCGGCTTATGAAAGGTTTCATGGGAACGCTTTGCTTTCAGTCATTGGGGGGAACCCATACTTATTGTCCTCCCGCCTCCCTCCAGCCTACACATCCACTCTCGGCCTGGCCTTTCCAGCTTTGAAAAGACAACCTGGCTCCGCCCTCTACCGCCTATATACTGCAGTGAAAGATGAGGGGAGAAGCTGACAGGCAGACAAAAGGCAGCAGCAGTGAGTGAGGCCTGACGACACACAACGGAAGAGTTCCAGGCCCCTTCAACTTTTGAGATGTTTGGTATAATAAAAAATGTAGAAACACCTAAGGGATGGGATGAGAAAGAGCTCAAAATGGACTTCAGTATTTGTTAGCATTTGTTAAATATGGGTGGTACATACACGGGCTACAATGTAATATTCTCCACTTTTCTCAGTATGAAATTTTTAATTAAAAAAATACCAAATCACGGTTTTAAAAATTACAGGATATTTAAAATGTTTATACATTTGACAAGTTAATACAACACAAAAAATGAAATCTAATTGTGTAATTCACAAGGTAATCCAACAAATATTTAGAGTATTGTATCCTCAGGCATTACATGGCCTCCCTTTAAACTTCCTCAGCTCTCCCTCAGTGGGCTATAATTCCCAGTTTACTTTAAGGGAACTTCAATATTTAAGTTATGGTTGGTGTTTATGTCCCTTATACAAACATGCATTAAGTTGGGGAAATCAATTATCAAACAAACATCAAAAGTAATCATTTCTACATTACTAATGTGACTTTGCCCATTAGAGATCAGAATGGCATTACAAGATCATCAGTCACTTATTCTATAGGCCAGAGTTGATGCTATTGACATTTTGGGCTGAACAATTCTTTGTTGCGGAAGGCTGTCCTGTGCTTCATAAATGTTTCAGCAGCATCCTGGCCTCTGACCACTAGGTGCCAGGAGCACGTCTCCTGACTTACGACAACTAAAGATGTCTGTCTCCAGACATCAGCAAATGTCCCCTGGGGGGCAAAATCATTCCTGGTTGACACCTACTGATATAAACAAGCATATAGTGTTTGCTTGCCAAATAACAGCAACAGAAGATGGATAAATCCATGGATTCCAAAGGTCCTAGAATTAGCAAATCTTCTCTATAAAACTCCTAGCCCACATCTAGAGAATATTACAAAAAGAAGCAAAATGAAAAGAAAAACTAACAACACATGAGCTAAAATCTTTACTAGGGACAGAACACAGCATAGTGATCCAAAGCACAGACTTGGAGCCAGAGGACTTACATTCAGAACTCACCAGCTGTCACTCACCAACTGTGTCACTCACCAGCTGTGTGACCTGGAGCAAATGACTTAGCCTCAAGTATCTCAACTTGCTCACCTCTAAAATGGCAAGCAGACAACTAATACCTACCTCCTATGGTTATTTATTTTCACTTAAGAATTAAGCGAAATAATACGTGTAAAGTGCTTAAAAGAATGCCTGGCATACAGTGAGTGCTCAGTAAGTGTTAGCTATTGTTATTTCACTAAAATTCCATATTTTCAATTTATACAAAGTGGAAATCACTTTACAGATTTCAACATACAACACTCTATTTTTAGAAAATAAAATATCATGCTATGTAACTACTTTATCTACTTGACAGAGGAATTATTTTCACCCATTTTCACCATCTCGGTAAAATAATAATGGTTATGATTATGCAATCATAAGAATGATTATGCTCTCCAATAGCCATTGGAGAAACAAGTGTACTTGTACATCGCTGACAAACACAAGCTAACCCCTAAAACTGGCTCTGAGGGAAGATCACAAAGCCTACCGTCAACATTAATCACCAAACATATTAGCCAGGGATATCTCAATAAAAGTAACACAGAAGTAGAGATTAGGGACAGAATTACTAACTCCGGGAGCTATGGGGGGGAAGTGACTTAATTTCAAGAGTTAATGTCTCTGATATGTAGGCTCAGGTGCCCACCTCAGCACTGGATATGAAGATGCCTACCACAATTAATCAGGTCCCAACAGTTCATTTCTAACTGCAGTCTCCCTGAACCTCACTGCGGGTACTTCTGTAGCGTAGCTCTCCATACAAGGCAGGTCTCTGGTAACTGCCTTCTCTGGTTCTTCAGAAAACAGCATGACCTGGCTACACGTACTCCTGAAGAAGTTCAAGCGTCTTCTTGAAAAACATAAAATAGAAACTGCCAGCCGAAGTCAAAGTGAGACAATGTCTCAAGCCACACTAAAATGGACTATAAAAAATACAGAGATCTAGAAATGACCTCTAAACGACGCCAGCACCAGACACACCTCACCATGTAGCCAACACTCTTGGCCAGGATACACGGATACACCCGTGTCTACAGCACGCAAACCTGCCATGTAGCAGACAGACACTGACCAAGCTGGGTCTTGTACAGCCTCTGCCACGGGGACAGAAAGGCCCGGAGAAGGGCGCTGAGTCACTTAAACCCACCAGTGTGGGAAGAAGCACCACGTCCACCCACTGAGAAGGCCACCCCTATTTGCCTTGACTCTTTCTCTTCCTGTTAAAAATTATCCAACTTTCACCAAAAGAATACACAACACTAACTTTCTGCAAACTCCTGCCCCTGTGGGGAACGGCATTCCTGGAGACAAAAAAGCTGGAATCAGTAACCAAGGTTCTAATTCAAATCCGGTCTAATTCAAATCCATTAACCCCTGTGATCCGTTGCCGATCTACAAAAAGAGCCTAACAGCACATTAGTCGTTTGACCAGCCAGCGTCCATCCCTTTTTCTGGTAATAAAAGCCCACAAATTCCCTCAGAGTAGGTACCTCTCCCCGCCTCTCAGTCAGCGTGGCTCCGGTGGGCTCGACTCCGCCAAAGAGCCACGGGTGACACGTGACCAGAACTGGCCTATCCCAGTCTCACAGCCTCAAACAGCGATTGGCTCCAGGTCAGACATGTGACCCCATAAGAGCCAATGAGGCATCATGAGACTTTTTTTTTTTTTTTTTTTTTTGCGGTACGCGGGCCTCTCACTGCTGTGGCCTCTCCCATTGCGAAGCACAGGCTCCAGATGCGCAGGCTCAGCAGCCATGGCTCACGGGCCCAGCCGCTCCGCGGCATGTGGGATCTTCCCGGACCGGGGCACGAACCCATGTCCCCTGCATCGGCAGGTGGACTCTCAACCACTGCGCCACCAGGGAAGCCCCGACATCATGAGACTTTTGCTGAGGCTTATGGGAAAGAGACAGGCGCTCTTTCCGGCTGAATCTAAACACTGACAGGCTACAGGGGGTGAATATGCTACAGCCAAGTTTCTCACATACAGTTCCTACAACTGAAGTCCATACAGGAAAAGGCAGAGTTGACTCGTGGGGAGAACCTGAGTCCTGATGACTTTACTTGAGCCCTGAATCCAGCTAGCTGTGCCTGACTTTGCAGTTAGGTGAGCCTAACTCAAATTTCTTTCCAGCTTAAGCCAATTTAGGTTGATATTTCAGGCAGCTGAAGCAAACTGATGTATATGTGTATATCTGATTAGTACCTCACAAGATGTGAAAAATGGAATGAACTGATAGCTGGCTTGTAAAACAGTGTATATATACATGATTATTAAAAACACTGGTCACAGGTATTGATTAATAATAACAAGTGCAAAGAGAAAAAAGTGGGCATGGGAGAGAAATGACTTAGTGTGATATGTGGTTATTCTGACTCTTGAAAATATTCCAAAACATTTGTTTAAACAATTTTATCATAAAGCTATTTCAGCAATAATAAGAAGAAGAATAACAAGAGCCATTTGCTGAATGCTTCCTGTGGGCCAGAGGCCCTTGAAATGACTATATTATGTAATCTGCTTGAGTCCTCATAATGACCTTACAAGGTGGATGTTATTATTATCATTCCCACTAACAGATAAGGAAACTGAAGCACAGACAAGTTAAGTTACTCACCCACAGTTACACTGTAAATAAAAGGCAGGATTCAAATGCAGACATTCTGATGCAGCTCGTGCTTTTAGCCATGACACTGAATCTGAACCTACACTCAGAGTTCTAATGCTGCTCCAGTGAAGCAGAAACTCAAACTCAGGCACTCCCCAAAGCATCGAATGGGAATGTAATATACCACTATTTTAACCCTGGAAGAGTATTAAGGACTAATTCCTACATAGTTCTGCATTATGAAAGTATACATATTTAACCACATTAGTGATTATCATTTTTTTAAAAAGTGTGAAAACCCTCACAAACCTCAACCAATTGCATCCTTTGGTTAAACAAAAGTCCTAGATGTTCCCAAGACTAAGAGGTATATTAATTAGTACTACCTTTCCAGAAAATAACATTTGCACCTTCCACAAAGTCAACTTTATGAGGACATTCCCATCACTAAGTTACTATTCACCACTTTTATAGAACAGAAACTTATTTTAAAATCTACCCATCTTAGTATAATATAAAAAAGAAAAAAAATTATGAACTGGACTTTCTCAAAATTAAACCTTTTTCCTCTTTGAAAGACACTATTATGTTAGAAGGATACGAAGCCAAGCTAAAGACTGAGAAAAAACCAACGGCAAATCACATACCTGAAAAAGGATTTGTATCCAAATATATAAAGAATTCTCAAAACTCAACAGTAAGAAAACAACCCAATTGAAAGCTAGGCAAAAGATTTCAACGGCACTCCACTAAGAGGATCTAATGATGGCAAATAAGCCCATGAAAAGATGTCCAATGGCATTAGTCATCAGAGAAATGCAAATTAAAACCATGATAAGATATTACCACATACCTATTAGAATGGCTAAATTAAAATCACTGATAGTGTCAGTGATGTGGAATAGGTGGAATTCTCGTACATTGCTAGTGGGAGAATATAAAATGGTACAGACACTCTGGAAAAACGGTTGACAGTTTCTTATAAAGTTAAAAATATACTCACTATATCACCCAGCAATCCCCTCTCCCCAGAGACAGCTACCCTAGAGATAGAGAAATGAAAACTATGTTTGCACAAAAGTCTGTACACAAATGTTTACAGCAGCTCTATTCGTAAATGTTAAAAATTGGGAACAACGCAAATGTCCTTTAATGAGTGACAATGGAAAACTACTCAGTAATAAAAAGGAATAAACTTTCAATACATGCAATAACTTAGATGAATCTCAAAGACAGAGTAAAAGAACCCAGTCTCAAAAGCTTACATGTATGATTCCATGTATAGCACATTCTCAAAAAGACAAAACTATAGGGATGGAGAAAAGGTCAGTGGTTGCAGAGGTTATAGGATGGGGACAGTTAACTATAAAAGGATAGCATCAGGGAATTCTGGGGGGTGATAATATTATTCTGTATTCTGATTGTAGTGATGGTTGCACAAACTACACGTGTTAAATTAACAGGATAAAAGAAAAAAGTTAGTTTTACTGTATGATAATTTTAAGAATAAAATTTTAAAATTATTTTTAAATATGAATCTCAGTGTCACAATGGACACGGTTTTTAAAAACTGGAAGGAAATAAAGAAGGATAAGTTTGTTAATAAAAGGAAAACCTGGGCTTCCCTGGTGGCGCAGTGGTTGAGAGTCTGCCTGCCGATGGGGGGGACACGGGTTCGAGACCTGGAATGGGAGGATCCCACATGCCACGGGGCAACTGGGCCCGTGAGCCACAACTACTGAGCATGCGCGTCTAGAGCCTGTGCTCCGCAACAAGAGGGGCCACGGCAGTGAGAGGCCCACGCACCATGATGAGGAGTGGCCCCCGCTCGCCACAACTAGAGAATGCCCTTTCACAGAAATGAAGACCCAACACAGACAAAAATAAATAAATAAATAAATAAAAATAAATACATTTAAAAGGAAAACCTATACATTTCCCTTTCTGCAAATGTAGGTTTTCGAGGCAAGAGTAGAGCCTCAGAAAGAATGTCTGCAAACAGAACAATCACTAGTTCACTAAGTACAAAATGTAGGATACTTTTGAAGAATCCCATCAGAGCTAGATAACTGGTCCAGAACCAAAAGTAAATACTGGAAGAAAAAGGAAATCAACAGTGTTCCACAGAGGTGGTAGGCAGACTGGCCTGGACTAAGACATGTTCAGTCATAGATAATAAGGGTGCTGATTTGTAAGCATCATTCTCGTCCCACTGTGGACTTCCTTCTGCAGCAGTATAAGGATACCACCAGATCATCTTGAAATCAAGTCATGAAATGTACTTTTATATTTTTAAAAATCAATTCTTGTCCTTAAATTAACTTTTCTTATTAGTTTAGTCATGGTCCTCTATTACTTCTAAAACATTAAATCTTATTTGATTAGAGACAGACTTCAAAAAATAAAAATAAACTGTGATCAAATAGCAGGAACAAAGAGTAGTAACTAAAATTTCTTCAATCTAAACTGAAGATGATTTCTGTATCTCTGTCTTTTACATTTGCCTCCATTAAGGGAAAAAAATGATGTTCCTCATAATTAACTTGGCTGGAATGAATCAGACTGCATTTGTAAAGGTTTCAGAAGACCAATGAGCTGTGCTAAACAGTACCACTATCCACCTGAGCAGAAATTACTATCCATAAGTTTCTTTACATAACTAATGAAACAAAAATTTAAACAAAAGAAGAACTACTAGAAAAATATTAGAGATGCATTTTTTAAGTCAATAATTTGCCTCATACTTTATTATTTTCCCTGTGGAAACCCAATTATTACCCTGAAAACAAGACCACGTTAGAAAGTAAATGCATTGTGACAAAAGAAAGAAAAGGCAGATTGATACATTATTAAAATAACTCACACGCCATACCCTGAGGAGTAAGGAAGCCATGGCAGAGCAGGCCCCTTTCTCCTCAATGGACAGCACAGCTGTGGGGAAGACACTGCAGCTAGCAGAAGCGTGTCACACTTCTTCAGGGAGGAAGCAAGTTACACACCGCTCTAGAGAGGGCGCCCATAAACTGACGGCCACGCTCATTACCCAACGTACAGGCCACCCACAGGCTGACTGCAACCCAACTTTCCCACCATTCCCACACAGGACCCAGGAACCGTCAGGCCTCTGAGGCTCTGCCAATGCCCTTCCCTCTACCCAAATATCCTTTCCCTCCTCTCTCCGGACCTCAATCCTGCCCAGCTCTAAATGAACACTTCAAGGCCTCTTTCCCTAAGAATGCCTCTCTCAAAACCAAAATTACTTCCTAGACAATGATCTGCCTCTTACCCATCCATTATCTTGGATTAAATACATCATGTAAGATGCCTTATCTGACCAACAGAACTATTTTATAAATAGGAGTCATGTTTTATATCATCTATGACATGACATGACAACCAATCAGCTCACTAAAACCATTCAATAAATACTCTAATTGAATTTCCCAAAGAGTTGACCTAAAATAACCTAAATGCTAAGCATTTCAAGAACTGTCCTGAACCAAATTCACTTCTCATTTGAATGCCAATGTCATAGATAGGGATGTTGTATTGTCTTTAATGTACTTGCCTTTATCCAAAACTAGAATCTCTGATGAATCTATGGGACACACATGTAAAATATTCTGCAAAGGAAAAAAGCTTTATTTATTGTACTCTGCTTAATATTCAGCCAGACTTGCATTTTTCTCTAAAACTTATACAATTACTGAGTATGCAAGAAGCATTAGAAGAGAGACTAAGTCTGTTGAGAAGAAAACTGGAAGCGAAGGTCATCAATCATTTTCTACTTTGAATAATCTCTTTCATAAAGAGGTAAATTCTCCTAAATTCCAGAATGAATGGAATTCAATACAGCAAAGTAAAATGCTTTAAATACATAAAATAAATATCTTGATGGACCTTCCACCATCTGCTTTAGTAACTTAAATTATAAAAAAGAACCCTAAATTTAAGAAAAGTTATAGCAAGAGCTAAAATTGAGATTTTTTTTCCATCTATTACTTTGATTTTCCTGACCCATTTTTGAGAACTGTCACCATTCTGGATCAATAATTCCAAATTATTTCTTGAAGAGAGTGAGATTCCTCCCAAGTCATTTAATATGCTTACTAATCAATAAAGATATGAAAAAACAAAAAATCCATATTTATGAAGCAAGCAAATTATATTAAAAGACTGACTTTGAGAAAATGTTGCTGTTTGCCAAGAAAATTTTATTATTATAAAATATTTTCTGTCATTTGTATTTCTTCATTTTCCCTTCCAGATTATCTGTGTAGCCTTGTAAACACATCATAATCCAAAGCAGTGGAGCTTTATAAATAAAATGTAAATCAATGCAAGAGAGCCAACTGCATAATTAAAACAAAAGTGTACCGGGCTTCCCTGGTGGCGCAGTGGTTGAGAGTCTGCCTGCCGATGCAGGGGACACGGGTTCGTGCCCCAGTCCGGGAAGATCCCACATGCCGTGGATTGGCTGGGCCCGTGAGCCATGGCCGTTGAGCCTGCGCGTCCGGCGCCTGTGCTCCACAACAGGAGAGGCCACAACAGTGAGAGGCCCGCGTACCGCAAAAAAATAAAAAATGGGCATCCCTGGTGGCGCAGTGGTTGAGAGTCCGCCTGCCGATGCAGGGGACACGGGTTTGTGCCCCGGTCCGGGAAGATCCCACATGCCGCAGAGCGGCCTGGCCCGTGAGCCATGGCCACTGAACCTGCGCGTCCGGAGCCTGTGCTCCGCAACGGGAGAGGCCACAACAGTGAGAGGTCGCGTAGTGAAAAAAAAAAAAATAGCATACCACCATCATCCCAACCAGATTACAAAATAGCAAGTAGATTATAAAATAATAGTCTACAAGCATGCTTTTTAAAATATATATCTATATGCACTGAATATCTTATATAAAAAGCCAAGAGAGAGAGATGAAACAAAATATTAAAAGTAAATATCTCCGGGGCTTCCCTGGTGGCGCAGTGGTTGAGAGTCTGCCTGCTAATGCAGGGGAGAGGGGTTCGAGCTCTGGTCTGGGAGGATCCCACACGTCACGGAGCAACTAGGCCTGTGAGCCACAACTACTGAGCCTGCACATCTGGAGCTTGTGCTCCGCAGTAAGAGAGGCCGCGATAGTGAGAGGCCAGTGCACCACGATGAAGAGTGGCCCCCGCTTGCCACAACTAGAGAAAGCCCTCGCGCAGAAACGAAGACCCAACACAGCAAAAATAAATAAATTAATTAATAAACTCCTACCCACCCACCCACCACCCCAAAAAAAGAAAAAGACCCTGTCTAGTTCTCTAAAAAAAAAAAAAAAAGTAAACATCTCCTTCCCCAAAACCCTAACTCCATTCCAGTCATGAGGAGAACATCACACAAACCCAAGTTGAGGGACAGTCTATGAAATACATGAACCAGGACTCTTCCAAATTGTCATTAAAAAAAGGAACGTCTGGGACTTTCCTGGTGGTGCAGTGGTTAAGAATCCATCTGCCAATGCAGGGGACACGGGTTCCAGCCCTGATCCGAGAAGATCCCACATGCCGCAGAGCAACTAAGCCCGTACGTCACAACTACTGAGCCTGCGCTCTACAGCCTGCGAGCCACAACTACTGAGGCCACACGCCGCAACTACTGAAGCCCACGCACTCTAGGGCCTGTGTGCCGCAACTACTGAGCCTGGGTGCTGCAATTACTGAAGCCCGCGCACTTAGAGCCCGTGCTCCGCAACAAGAGAAGCCGCCACAATGAGAATTCTGCGCACCACAATAAAGAGTAGCCCCCACTTGCCACAACTAGAGAAAGCCTACACGCAGCAACAAAGACCCAACACAGCCAAAAATAAACAATAATAAAAATAAATAAATAAAGGCATCATCACATAAAAACAAATGAGGAAATATTTTTTTTATAAAAGAATAACTGGTGGGGCAGTGGTAAAGAATCCGCCTGCCAGTGCAGGGGACACGGGTTTGAGCCCTGGTCCGGGAAGATCCCACATGCTGCAGAGCAAGTAAGCCCGTGCGCCACAACTGCTGAAGCCCACACGCCTAGAGCCCGTGCTCCACAACAAGGGAAGCCAACACAGTGAGAAGCGCGTGCACCGCAATGAAGAGTAGCCCCTGCTCGCCGCAACTAGAGAAAGCCCACACACCGCAACGAAGACCCAACGCAGCCAAAAATAAACACATTAAATAAATTAATTTTAAAAAAAGAAACTAAAGAGTCAAAAACAAACTAAAGAAATAAAATATATTTTGGGAAGAAATAGGAAAAAATTATACATGGACTTGATATCTGATAGTATAACTATTAGTGTTACTGAATTATCTTCTTAGGTGTGATAATGGTATTATGTTTATGAAGAAATATGTCCTCATTCTTAGGAGACACATGATGAAGTATGAATGAAATGCCATGTAAGATGTCTGCCACTTACTTTCAGCTGGCTCAGGAAAAAAAAATTCTATCTATTTGACAGAGAAAGGGAGACAAGGCAAATTATGACATAACGCTAACAATTGGGTATTGATTATACTATTCTTACAACTTTGCTGTAGGCGTAAAGATTTTCATAATATAAATTAAACTAAGAGTTTTCTTTAACTTAAAAATGATTCAAAACCCAAACTAATCCAGAAGTTATAATCTTCTCGTAAATACAAAATATATTTTATTTTATGCTGCTTAACTCATCTCCTCCAAATTAAAAAAAATTTGAAAAGGTGTGACTTATTTTCCATAGTAAGGAATTATAGCTAACATCCAGGAGTAATATTTAGGTTTCCTTCAAATTGATATTGAATAGAGTCTTTTTAATCATCTGAGCAGTTTATACTGATCTTGGGCTCATTAATTGCTAACTTACCTAGTTTTTTTAAATACAAATGTTTATTTGAATACAATTACCTTATCCCTTAAAGAAGCTGTAAAGAAGATTAAATAACCCAGAAGACACAGTTGGAAACTGTAAAGAATTATAAGAAAGAGAGTCACTGGCAGAAGAGAAGAGCAGATCTCTGGTAAAGCTGCATTCCATGTACCCTGCCTGGGTCAGACATAGTTCATCTTGAGCCGAAGATCCAGTAGAGACCCATCTGCCCAAGATGCCTTTCTCCAACTGAGAAAGAAGTGAAAATGCTAAGACATATGAGAACATTTGTTGCTGTCTACAGCTAATTGAACCAGAAATCTTTAATACCATTTCCAGTCCTGAAATTCTATTATTCTACATAAAACACCTTTAAAAACAAGTATATATTATCATTTCACACCCATTAGGATGGCTACTATACAAAAAATAGAAAATAACTGTTTGCCAGGATGTGGAGAAAGTGGAACCCTTTTACATTTCTGGTGGACATCAAACGGTGCTACTGCTATGGAATACAATATGGGGATTCCTCAAAAAATTAAACACAGAATTACCATATGATCTAACAATTCTTCTGGGTATTTCCCGAAAGAACTGAAAGTAGGGACTTGAACAGATATGTATACACCCAAGTTCACAGCAACATTATTCACAACAGCCAAAAGGTGGAAGCAACCTGAGTGTCTATCAAAAACTGGATGGATTTTAAAAAATGTGGTATTTACATACAATGGCATAGTATTTAGCCTTAAAAAGGAAGAAAATGCTGCCACATGCTACAATATGGATGAACCTTGAAGACAGGCTAAGTGAAATTAGCCAGTCACAAAAAGACAAATATTGTATCAGTGCACTTATATGAGGTACCTATGGTATGAATGGACCCTATTCAAATTCTGAGAAACAGAAAGTAGAATGATGTTTGCCAGGTGCTTGAGGGAGAGGGGGATGGAGGGTTAGTGTTTAATGAGTACAGACTTCAATTTGGGAAGATGAAGTTCTGGAGATGGATGGTGGTGATGGTTGTACAACAATGTGAATGCACTTAATGACACTGAACATTGTATGCTAAAATGATTAAAATGGTAAATTTTATGTTATGTATATTTTAACAATATTCCAAAAAAAAACCCCACAGGTATGCAAGCCATAATACCCTCCTAACCCTCCTTAAAAGGAGTGAGGCCCATGTCCTAATCCTGATGCAAACTTAAGGAATGCTCACTGCCCATTTCCCCATCTTCCCTGCCCAGGAAGAAGAACCACGAGCTGGCAAGGCAGAGCCAGAGCCAGAGGCGGGAAATTGGTCCTGACGTTAGTCCCGCTGAAGAAACTCAGAAGAGCCACAACAGAGGGTAAGGCCCAAGAAGACGGACAGAGGCAGGCTAGGGAAGAGAAGGCAAAAGCAGAAGGAAGGAAATCCCTGAGAACATGGGCAGCTGATGACACTGGGAAGGGACACCACAGCTGTGAGGAAAAGGAGGATCAGACAACAGGGGAAATCAGAGAAGGGAACTGCCCCAAGGTAAGGAAAGAGAGGAGTAGGAGAAAAAAGAATTGTAAGCAAGAAGGAGATTCATTCAAGAAGAGACTCTTCCCAAGTACCAGCAGGAAAATGACTTCGTTCCACTGAGGTGGCCATTTGTATCTAAAGAAACCAAGAAAGTTGCTGAAGCCTATAAAAAGTTAGGAAGAAACATTCTTTTCTGTGTAAGAATACTAATATACCCCCATGCACAGAGAACTGTGTACTGCCATTTTTTTCATTTGGTTTTGTCTTTTTTTCTCCCTCAAGAAGAGAACACTTACTTGTTTAGGAATAATTTCAATCAGGGCCTACCTTTTTTATTTGTACCAAACACTAGTACGCCATGAATGAGCTAAAGCCTTTTAATGGCACAGGGGTAAGAGTACAGGCTTGAAGCCAGCTCTGCCTGAATCTGAATCCTGGCATTGTGACCTGAGGCAATCTGCTTAAAAATCTGCTTTGGTTTCCAAATCTGCAAAATGGGAATAATAACAGGGCTACACTTCAAGTCATTACTGCAAGAATTAAATAGGGTAAAATATGAAAGCACTTAGAACAGTGTCTGGCCCACACTAATCACTATTAAGGTATTAGCTTCCTATTATACTCCAGACCTAGAACATGAGTTCCAGGAGAGCTGAGATTTTGTCTGTTTTGTTCCCTGTTGAAGCCTCAGGTACCTCACATAATTCTTTGTTGAATAATAAAAATGTATTGAATGCCAGCAACACAGAAGCCCGGAGGAATAGCATACCTTTCTGTTATTACCAACAACTAAAATCTGCATAACACTTCAGGCTCACAGTTCACAGAGGGTTTTCTACACCTTATCTCAGGTGATTCTGTGACGCTGCCATTATTACCTCCGTCTCACAGACAAACGAAGGCTCAGAAGACGTAAGTGACTTGCCCAGGAATTCTGGCAATTAATGCTACTTCTGTTCACTCTAGACCCCCACCCAGAAAGCTCAGAACATACCCCACTGAACTGTTCAATTCTCCTTAACTACAGATACCCAGAGTTCAAGTTCACCAAAACACTTTATCCGATTTGCTTCAATAGAATTGATGGAGAGGGAGGAAACAGATGAAACAACATTACTAACTATTAAAGTTGAACAATGGGTACAGTGGGATTGATTATACCCTTTCCACTTCTATACATCTGAAATTTTCCATAATAAAAAAATGTAATTAAAAAATAAACTCTTCACTCCCAACATAAGCTCTGCCACTTCCAACTTCCTATTGAGCACACCTGGGTGCGAGGAAAACACCACAGCAGAGAAGTTTCTCAGTCTGAGGCACTGAAGAGAGTGCTGCACTGGGAATCAGGAAGCTTCAGTCTTCACTCTGCTTTGTCTAACTGTGAGACCTCACTGGTCCCTCTAGCTCCTCTGGGCCCTGAACTTCCTCATCTGTTCCTTCCAGGGTTAAGATGCTGATTTCACCTTTCTACTAGTTCCTTAAACTCAACACACAAAACCAAAATCATCTTTTCTCTATTCTAAACCCCTAAGACCTGCTCTTCCTCCTGACTTCTGTATTCCTGCTGTCCCATTCTGCCAGCCATCCAACCACAAACACCTCAGCATCATCTCTGACTTAAGACACAGAACTGAGTGTTCCTTCCCCTCCTACCTAATCAGTCACCACATCTCTCTGTTCAACCTCCAAAGTACCTCTTGACTCCACCACCTCCTTTCATTCCCAAGCACACTAACTCAGGCACTCATCATCCCTCACCTGGAGTAGTGCCATGAACTCGACTGAAAACCCTGTCTCTAGTTTCTCCTCACTCACAATCCATCATATGCATTCTCCAAAACCCAGTCATGACCTCTCAACAGCCTCACTGTCCACTATGTTCTTTCATGTAACCCAGGGTCCGGGTAATTTGGATACTCAGTTTCCGGACATCCACCTCATTTCCAACACCACCCCTCAGCCTTTGCTCAAGCTACCCTTCCCTCCAGAATGCCCTCTTCTTGCCCTGGCGCCTCAATTTCACAGTGGTGCAATTTTAATGCCACCTCCTCAGTTGAAGTGTTCCCTTACATCCGCAAGGGGGCAGTATCACTCCCTCCACTGAACCCCTAAGCACCTTGTCTGAACCCCTCTTACAGCGCCCTTCAAATTCCTATTAGTCCTTTCTTGTTTTGGTGCCCCTACTCTCTCTACTAGATGATTCGCTCCTTGTCAGAGGAAATGATGCTTTATTCGTCTTTGTATCCTTCAGAACAGAGCTTCTCAAAGACTGTGCCGTGGCACTGTGGTATGCCATGAATGAGCTAAAGAGGTTCTAGTCAGTCATCCCCTCAGCCCTCCACAAAGAGACTTCAGCAGCCAAAGTCCCACAAGTCAAGCCTCAAGCAGCCTCAAGCAGCCTCCTCCTTCAGCCAAGTATACGCCACGATGACTTGAGAAGCACTAAGAGGACGCAACACGTGGTACACAATGCATGCGCACTAAACATGTGCTGAGCTGAACCTTGGAATAACTCACCCGTTCCCCTTCAACCACTATGTTCTCAAGAAAACTTACCATCCAGACTAGACTCTCTCTGAACACTCTCCCCGAACAGGTTCTGATCATCTTTTTAATAATCACCTGTTTATTAGCTGGTTATACTTGCCTTACCATCCAAAGCCCACATCGATAGTTTACTGATTAAAATAGCAAAGGATATGAACAAACAATTCACCATGAAGAGACTCAAAGAGAAAAAGTCAACATTATAGAACAAAGAAGTACAAATGCCACTTTACACTATTAAATAAGCAAAAACTTTTAAGGAAACAATGTATTTATATCCAGTTATGGCGAAACAGGTACATCTGTATATCTCTTAGTAGTACAAACTGGTATAACATTCTTGAAAACCAGTATGGTGATATATATATCAAAAGCCATAAAAACATTCATACCATTTAACACAATAATGCATTCAAAAATTTATCCTAGAGATATAATTAGCCAGAAGAAAAGTACAATAATATCTACAATAATGTACATTAAAGTATTAGCTGAAAACGAGCCAGCAACATAAATAACTAACATAAAAAGAGTTAAGTAAATTATTGATGGCATGACTTGGTGAAATATTTTGCAGCCTCTCAAAGTGTAATCATGTCAATTAAAATTGTGACAACTATAACATGGAAATGTTTCATAATCTAATAAGTAGGAAAAATTCAAATTATATACATTATAATTAAAAAGGAGTACAATAATCTATGTGTGTGTGTATGTATATATATATATATATAGATATAGAGAGATATATATCTCTCTATATATATTTTTAACAGAATGCCAAAAATAAAATCTACTGTTTTAGGGGTAGTAACCCAAATATTTAACAATTTACTTAATAACAATTCTTAAATTATTTTATAATTTAAGAGAGAAAGTTCTACCATACTGAGCAAACTTAGGGGTCCCAGGATGCAAACTCGATATAGTCTCAGGAAGAGGTCCACACCTCTCTTTTATTGCTCACTTTGGCCTTAACTGAGAACGCTCATGTACTTCTTATCACAATGACCTATGACAACCCAGACCCCAGCTTTCCAAGGACCAAGAAACCAGCTCAGCTAGCCTTCTGATCATCCCCATGAACCTGTGGGGGATGAATCGTGCAAACTACCCTAACTCAAGAAACAAAGAACCCCTACAACAATGTTTTACTTTAGCAATCAATAAGTAGCCAAGCATAAGTTTAATTATAAACCCTAAAAGTATATAGCATTGTCTCATTAAAGTCTCTGGGACTAGCATTAAAAATACATCCAAAAATAATTTTAGCACTGATGCCCCACAAGGACAATATTAGAACAGTCTTCTAATTGTTTTTCTGTAGTATTACCATTTTCTTAGTTTAATACTGAATGGCCAAGATACTATAATGGACCAAGAAGATTAATTACTGTGAAAGAATAAATACTCAAGACTAAAATATCATTCTTAGGGCATTTCAGCAATAAACAAATAATTTGAAGGACTAATACAACCATTAGGAAAAAAGTTTAACCTTCTGTTTCCATTGATATGTTCCTGGTATCCAGATCCTCAGAAATGCAGATATATAGTCATTCATGACAATGCACACATAGTAGATAACAGGAAAAACAGACAATTTGACACTTAACCTGTTCATCAGAGCACTGGGCGATCAACACTCAAGAATGTTGACACAAAAACTGAAGGACCTCTGAAGATCCAATCATATGCAGATAGGTTGAATCCCTGTGCAGTTACTCATTCAAAACAGAAGTGGAAGATTAACCTACCCTCCCTTCTCTTCAAACAAACTGACAAAGCATCAGGCAGTCTGTTTGGAGTAGGTTCACCATCATCCAGTCGGCCCCAGAAGTAGCCAATTCAGTCAGGTCACCGCTGCTGCACCAGGGCCCTACTTCCTCCAACTTGTCCCAGCTCATCTTGCTGACCAGACACCCTCCTCTAGATTAAGTCCCTTTTGTCTTTTCCTCAGGCATTACCAAGTCCTTGCTTTGTAAAGAAGGCTCTCCCAGACCTTACTCACCTGCAGTTCACTGCACTGGGTATCACCCAAAGAGCCCATCAGAGCTCTTTATAATTTCTGAAAGAGAGAGAAGGAACCTTTTAATACATACTAGAAAACACCACTGCTGATGTATCAGTTCTGAAGCATTTGTATCCAGTGGTCACAGCATATGGTCCTTTGGTCCACAGTACTTCAGTAAAATGTAGCATAACCAGCCAGGACCAAGAGTCCTGAGATAAGGGTCCAGAGATAAAAGTTTGGTTTAATGTTACTACTAATCAGCTGTATGACCTTGGGAAAGTCACTTGACTTCTCCAGGCCTCAATTTCCTCATCTGGAAAATAAGACAGACTAGATAGAAGCAGCAGAGCATACTGCAGTGGAAAGAGAACACCCTTTCCAAGGCACAACGCCAGCACCACTACTTACTGGTCTTGCGACATTATGTTCGTTAATTCACATTTAACCTAAATTTCCTCTGCAAAGCAGAAATAACAGCTATCTTGGAGTTGTTCTGAAAACTAAAGGAAACATAATGAGTTATAAAAAGCCTAGAGTAAGTATACTGTGCATCTCATCATAAAATTCCACAAATGATAATTACCAACATTACTCCCAGCCCTATGGTTACGTGAATTCAATTTCCAAATAGTTATTTCCTTACAAGATCAACAAATCAAAACTTTACCAACCTGACAATGCAATTAACTGTTTGAGTGGTTCACTAACAATTCAATTACAGTTATCTTAAACTAATGGAAGTTTAAGATTATCAATATTAATTAACATCACAGGAAATAAGGGTGGAATACCTGCCTAACATCTAAACGGGTTCCGTGGCCATGCCTTCCATGACTTCTCCCTCTGCTTTCACTACTGCCCGCGCACCGAGTCAAGAGAGGTCTTCCAAACACCAAGTAACACCAACTGCTTTCTACGGTCAGATTAGGGGGACATGGCTAACGATGGAGGAAGGAGAGCAGAGGCTTTTTATCTTTTTTCCTATATACACTTAGCACTGCTTGGATTTGTTTACCATAGCATGCATCAGTTTTACATAAGAATAAATAAGTTTTTAAACTATATTAGTTACACATATTGCCTACTGAAAGGAAGCTCGCCTCACAGGAATATTTTCACCACTAGGAGAATATCGACAGAAGAAAGCAAAAAGGCAAATTCAGATGTTCTGAGAACACCTAAAATATGGCACAGAAATAACAAAAATCACAAACATTCACACGTCACAATGGTTTACTCAAAAAAATGTGCCTGCATTCTTTGAAGAACCTAATGATGAATCAGGGTTTCTGGGGGTCAAAACAAGTTGAACACACAAATTCTGGCTTTACCAGACAACCTCCTGCCCTTGGAGAAACTGACCCCGTACAATTTACACCGGTAAACAAGTTGGTATGACTCTCTAGTAGTATGCTGAGAAACGTTCAATTTGCTTTAGACAATTGGTAGCTTTTAAAATAAAGATAGATGCGTATATAAATATATATGCACACACACACGTATAGACAGATAAATTAAAAATCTCCATGTTATGTCTACTATTTATTCTTGAAAGAGGAATATGAACCTTATTGAATTCAGGAAGGCTCAGAAGCATAATCCCAGCCACCGGTGAAGTGACAGACCACTACGCTTTACGCGGCTCCGAGCCAGGGCTACCGACGTCACCCTGACTCCAGCCAGCAACCTGAATGGACTACAAG
Source organism: Mesoplodon bidens (assembly GCF_964165515.1). Classification (NCBI taxonomy): domain Eukaryota; kingdom Metazoa; phylum Chordata; class Mammalia; order Artiodactyla; family Ziphiidae; genus Mesoplodon; species Mesoplodon bidens. The sequence goes on from NW_027672498.1 coordinate 863,588, forward strand.
CTGCTGCGGCCACACCCTCCACACAGATCATACTTCTCTCCTAGAAAACAACTCAAACTATTATTTAGAAATCAAATTATATTGGCACGTATACTTATCTAAGTTGATGGAAATAAACGGCCATAACACTTCGTTTATAATTTTTAAGTAGCTCCTCCCCATCTCTTGTTTATCGACAAGTTGATAAACTTGGCCCCAAATCTACTATGCATTTAAAACTGCTAAGCATTTAAAACAACAGGCAAAGGACCTTACTTCTTGTGCTGGGCTTGTATTTAGAATCTTAAATAGAGTCTGACAGATAATTATAGACTAATTTGCATTTAATATCAATACCATGCCTACTTCTTAAACAGAGGACAAAAGTGCATGTGTAAGATCTGGTCTACTTAGTTGTACGTCCCTCTGCAATATTCTTAGCCTTTCATGACTATGCTCTATATTTTTAAACTACACAAGGTCCTTTGCAAGTAGAAATGATTTCCCCTGTTATTTTGGCATCACTCCCTGCTCCAGTAAAACACTGGACTGTCCATAAATGTATACAGACTTTAAAACAATGTCGATTGAATACTTATGGTATTAGAAATGAAACATCTTGCTAACAACTGCAAAAATCAAGCACACCAGCTGATAGAGAGGCACTTACTGACTCCCCAAAACTCCCGCCTTACCTAAAAATAGTGTCCCAGCTTCCCAGCCAAAAGGACAGACTAAAAAAGCTATGTCTTCATTCAACTCAAAGACACAGACCCTCGCTTCACCACAAACTTCAGTACTATGGCATTTCCCATTTTAGAATGCTTCGTGTGACAACCTGTTCGGTGGCCAACCACCAACTTCACTTTGAAGTGAATACTAACACTTCACATGGTAATATGTATTAAAACTAATATGTATTAAAAAAGGTCCAGAGGCCCGCAGACCGGTCCCCCCCTCCCCCGTACTGGTTGCCTTTAAAACCGCCCCCCCGCCATGTTTAAAAACGTGGCTTTGGGTCTTTCCCGTCGCTCCTGCCCCGGCCTCCCTTCCCCCCACCCTTCGCCTCCACGCCGGTTCCCTCTACCCCGCCGCCCTCCTGTCCTGGCAGACACCCCGCGTCTGCATTTAATCAGCCCGAGGTTTCCCTGCTGCTGGCAGCAAAGAGCCGCTCATTGGTTTATTTATGCGTCTGTTATTGCTCTAGATCTTCGGTGCCCGGAGGCGGGCTTCTGCTTCCCGCCCCCGGGCAGACGGGGGTCGCCCTCGGGGCCCCCGAGCCCGGCAGCCCTGCAGGCCAAGCGGCGCTCTGACTGCAGCATCCGCGTATGGAAAGATACCTCTGTCCTGCCAAACCGTTCCGGGGCGGACACTGTGTCCCCGAGCCTACCGGCATCGCAGCGCGTAAGGGAGGGGGAGGGGGAGTAGTAAGCGAAAAGAAACGTTTACCTTCCGCTGTCTCTTCCCCTCGGCCGGTAATGCGATCTGCGACCCTCTAGATGGGGACCCCACCCCTCCCCTAGAAATGTGGTTTGGGGCTCTGCCGAATCCACCCTTTTACAGTCCCGGCTGCTTGCGAACTGGGACTTCCCGAGGCAGGTAACTCGGGGGCGCAGATGGCGAGCTCTGGCCGGGGAGCAGAGGCGCGCCAGGGCTCGAGGGAGGGGCCGGGGCCGGAAGGAGGGTGCGCCCGCCGCAGTCCACCTGGCGGGTCCCAGCCGGGCGGCGAGCGCCGGCGGCCGGGCGGCGGGCGGCGGGCGCCGGCGGCCGGGCGGCGGGCGGCGAGCGCCGGGGCGGGCGAGCGGAAGACTGCGGGCAGCACTCCAGCCCAAGGCTGGTTGGGGGACGCTCAGGTCGCCTGGCTGCGACGGGGCGCGCTGGAAGTAGGGGCGCCGAGATGCCAGCCGGAGAACCAGGCGAGCGACCCCGCAGCCCACGCCCGCCGCCTGGGCCTCTGCTCCTGCCCGAGGGCTCGCTGCAGGGGAGCTGAGCGCTCTCGCGATACTCGCCGCCCGCTTTCGGTTGCGCGGGCGAGTAGAGCTTCGGTCCGCACCCTCGCGCGGTGGTCCCCTTGCCCCGGGGCCCGTTGGTCAGTCCGCCGCACCCTCACCTCCCATTGCCACTGGTCTCTGCTTTGCAGACTTTGGGGGCCTACTCTGGTTGCTTTTTTGTTTTCCCCAAGCACATGTTGACCAAGAGGTGTTCTAGGGAAAATTCCTCCAGGACACCAAGACTTGCGATATTGTATTCGGTATAAAATGCTGTTGAAAGGCTCTGAAATTAGAAGACTGCACAGGCATTAAAGCCCTCCTTCAGTGCACGGGGAGGGCCTGGGGCCTTCAGGTCCACCCAAAGGTTTTACGCTCCACCAGCCCCTAGGAGAAGCCTCTCTCGAGGAACCTGGACGGTTGCTGACAGAAGCCCTGCCCCCGGGGAGCTAAAAACTCCACCAGGCAATTGTCCCGGCCAAGTGAGAAGAGTGGGGTGTAGACTCCTTAAGGGATTGGCCCGGGGTCCGCGGTGAGGGAGGGAGCGAGGTGGTGAGTCACTGCAGGCCGGCTGAGAACGCGGCGTGTCGGGAGGGCCCTCGCCTTTGTCACCTCTTCTCTGAGCTCCGAGTGAGTTGGGAAACTGGAGCCCGGAGCCAAGTTCTTGGACAATCCAGGCCCCGCCGCCACGCGGGGCCGTGGGCTGGGGGCGGGGAGGCAGCGCTGCTCGCGACCCTCTGCCGCTGCCCGCTGGAAAATGAGCCGCCCCGCCCGTCTGGAGAAGGCTCCAAAGTCTCCCCTTTACGCGGTAGCCAGTTACTGTTTCCAGTCCCCCTTCTGCACCTAGTCAGCCTCTCCTATGCACTGACTTACTGGTTGCTTTGTGTTTACCCGGCACCTTAATATGTGTGGTCTGAGTTTCCTGTAATTCAGCATTCAGTAAGCTGAGGGCAAGGACTGTACCTCACTCATGTTTCTTTAGGTGGTGCTTTTCTTGGCCTTGCATAGGCCTGGACCCAGAGAAGAGCTTGATATATGTATGACTGCCTGACCCACCCGTTCGTTCAAGACAACTTGCATCCTGGCCCATCCTAGTGCAAGATGCCACCTGTGGCCTCAGCTCGAAAACCCTCCTAACTCCTTTCGCTGCCTCCACTCTGCCCCCTACTGTCTGCTCTCCATCTGACCAACCCAGTGAGGTCTGTGAAATGTTGTCACGTGAGTCCTCTGCTTAAACCCACGGGAGGTGTCCTCGTCACACTTAGAATAAAACCAAATTCCTAACCATAGCCTACAAGGTCCCATGTGAGGGGGCTCCTCACCATGATCAGCACACTGGCCTTCAACATTCCCCTGCAGCACTGCAAGCCTCCCTCCAGCCAGATCCTTGACCCCCAGATCTGATGGCCATCATCCTTTTAGCGCTCAGGTCTCAGCTCGGATGTCCCCTCGTGGAAGAGAATTTTCATGATCCCCTTCACCAAAGCAGGGCATTTTCTATTCTTTTACCCTGGATTAGGAATGTTCTTGTTTGTCTATTTGTTGATTGTTTATTATCTGCCCCAGCCCCCTTATGGAGTATAAGCTCCAGAAGGGCACAGGCCTTGTCTAGCTTGTTCACTCAGGGCCTGTCACATATATAGGCATTCAGCAAAGATTTGTTGAATGAATGACCAAACCTTTATGAGAGTGAGGGGTGGTGTTGAAAGAGTGCAGAAGCATGGAATGAGGAGCTGATGGCCCTGCCCATCATCAGACCACTGGGATTGTACACAGCTAGAGGCAGGCAGGTAGGAGTGGAGTTGGGGGGAAACAGACCCCTTGGTCACCATTAATGGTGCTCCATTCTGATTCTGATCTGATGAACCACAGCCCCAAATAATTCCCCACTCACGCCCGCTTCCTTCCCTCACTTTTTTTCTCCCCATCCCCAGCAATGGCCACATCTTATTCTGTCCAGACCTAAGGCACAGTCCTTGGGTCTCTCTTTTTCAACTACACTGCCTGCCCTTCTCTTTCGCTCTCAAGGTTTTGAGTAGCGTCTTTACCCTGAGAAAGGACTCTAAACCTGTAGCTCAAGCCCAGGGCTTTCTCCTGAGCTTCAGACCCTAGTCCAGCAGCTTCTTAGCATCTCCACGTGAAACTCTCATGGACGTCGCAAGCTCAACATGTCTAGAGGTGAGTTCTTGAGTTCCCCCCACAAACGTGCTCCAACATGGTCTTCCCTAGCTCCATCTCTTAATTGCTCAGGCCACAGTCACTCCTGTCTTTCTCTCAAACTCCATCTTCAATCCATCTACAAATCCTGTTTTGCCTTCAAATTGTATCTAGCAATCTACATCTCTCATCATCTCCATTGTTGCCACTCTGGTCCCATGCACTTTTATCTCCTTCCCTTTGCCCCCATTCAGTGTATTCCCAACGTAGCCACCACACTGGTCTCAATAAAGTGCAGATCAAATCCTAGCTCTCCTCTGCTCACACCCATCTGATTCTTCTCGTCTCATTCAGAGGATAAATCTAGAGTCTCACACGATTTGCCTCTGATTTGTTTGAGCTCATCTCCTGCCTCTCTCCGCTGGCTCTGTTTCAGCCATAATGGGCTCCTATTTGAGTGTTTCCTCTTCCAGTCACACCGTCTCCCCTATATTCACATGGCTCACGCCTCTGCTTCCTTCAAGCTTTGCTCAGCCCAGTGAGTCCGTCTCTCACCAGTCTATTTAAATTTTCAATACTCCCCCCCTCCCAGACACTCTATTTCTTTCCTGCATTTTTCCCATAGCATTTATCACCTCCGAAAGTAATAAATAATTTGTTATTCAGTTTCTTGTCTGTATCTTTCCATGTGAAGAATCAGTTTGCTGATCACCAAAGACTTGTGTTTGTTACTGGGAACTACATTTCCCAGCCATGCCCTTGCCTTTGGGGCCATGTGACTAGTTCTTGCCAATAGACGTGAAGCAGAAGTGTGACTCTGAATGAGCAGGGCAGATCTGCATGACCAAAAATACATGCAAGGACTCTCAGCTGAGCAGACAACAGACCTTTATTATGTTAACCTGCTGAGAAGTTGTGATCTGTTTGTTACAGCATTTAGCACCTCAATCACTCTACCTTGGGTACAGTGGCCCACTAGTTCAGTGAGGGCAAGGGCTTGTGTAGGTTTTGTTCATTTGTTTCTCCTCAGTGCCCAGAACAGAGCTTGGCATATAGTGGGTACCTAATAAATATTTGTTGAGTGAATGAATTAGTTTCCTTTTTCCACGACCAGTCATGAAAATAAGTGAATGGTTGGCAAGGAAAGGACAATGTGAAAGGAATTTTTTGTTTGTTTGCTTGTTAAGCAGGTAGTAACTCTGGATTTCTACAGAAGCGCTGGCTACAGGTCTTGGTCAAACTAAATGGAGCTTCCTTTAATTCTGTTCTCCCCACTTCATCTTTCTCTTTTCTTCTTCCCACTTTTCTGCCTTCTCCATCTCTATCCCTCTAGGTCCTCCTTCTCTCTCCCTTTCTTCTTCCACTCCTTTTTCTCCCATGGATTTTCTTCTCTTTTTATTCCCACTTAATCTAAAAAAAAATTCACTGCCTGTTAATGTGAGCTACTGCGAGTACTCAGCCAGGATATCTACTCCAGGTTACTTAAAATATAGACGTGGGAAATAACGTGGGTTAAAAAATAAAGAAATATTAAATCCATGGACTCCTACTCTCCTTCTACCTTTAAGGCCCACTTCATTTCTTCTTGAAATACAGAAAAGAAGTGATGGTGGTCCAGATAATTCAGACTAACCCCCCCCCACTAAGGACTACTAAAACAAAATAGACAATGTATTCCTCAAAACATCTGCTTGGAAACATCTGGTAGGTTAATAAGAGTGAAAACTATCAGGGGTAGACAGAACAGGGAGGTGATTCTAAGATTTGGGGTCCTTGTGCCCTAAGGTCCTTTGCTTTTGACAGCAACTTAAGTCCAGAGTAAGTATCACCTCGCACACATTTAGACAACTGTTATCAAAACCAAAACAAAAAACAGAAAATAACAAGCGTTGGCAAAGATGTAGTGAAATTAAAATACTTGTCCATTGCGGGTAGGAATGTAAAATGGTGCGACCACTATGGAAAACATTATGGCAGTTTCTCAAAAAATTAAACAATGACCATATAACCCAGCACTTCCACTTCTGGGTATATAACCAAAAGAATTGAAAGCAAGGACTCAAACAGATATTAAACACTCATGTTCATAGCAGCATTATTCACAATCACAAAAAGGTGGGAGGAAGGGCCTCCCTGGTGGCGCAGTGGTTGAGAGTCCGCCTGCCGATGCAGGGGATACGGGTTCGTGCCCCGGTCTGGGAGGATCCCATATGCCGCGGAGCGGCTGGGCCCGTGAGCCATGGCCGCTGGGCCTGCGCATCCGGAGCCTGTGCTCCGCAGCGGGAGAGGCCACAACAGCGAGAGGCCCGCATACCGCAAAAAGAAAAGAAAAAAAAAAAAAAAAAGGTGGGAGGAACCCAAGCGTCCATCAACAGATGAATAGGTTTTTTTTATTGTGGTATATACACACCATGGAATATTACTCAGCCTTCAAAAGGGAGGAAATGCTACACATGCTACAACATGGATGAACCTTGACAACATTGTGCTATGTGGAATAAACCAGCAGCAAGAAACAAATAAATGATTGTATTTGTATGAGGGCATCTAGAGTAGACAAATTCTTCGAGAGTAGGAAGGGTGATTGCCAAGCAGGGGGTAGGAAGGAAGGATGGGGAATTGTTAACTGGATACACATATAGCGTCTTCAGTGTGGTAAGATGAAAAGACCTCTGGAGATTAATTGCAGAACAATGTAAATGTACTTTACTGTACACTTTAAAATGACTAAAATGGTAAACTTCATGTTAACAGAGTTTTTACCACAATTTTTAAAAATTTTAATGGTTAAGACAGTAAATTGTGCATTGTACCACAATTTTTGAAAGAAGAACAAAAATTTAACAAGACAAACCATGCAAAAACTACCAAAAGAAGGTAGGCATTATGGCAAAAAAGCATGACTGGAAGTAAAGAGGGATGCTTCATAATGATGGAATGCTTCATTCACCAAGAAGACATAACAGTTCTGAATTTGTGTGTGCCTAATACACATAGCCTCAAAATATAGAAAGCAAAACCATGGACAGAATTGCAAGAAGGTAGAGACAAATCTACAAATATAGTGAAAGATGCATATATCAGTAACTCTTAAAATGAGCAGATGGAGAGCTAGTAAGAAAGAGATCTGAACAACTGGATAAGCAGACCTTACCTAATAGATATATAGAGAATACTGCACCCACAACTGCAGATCACAAATTCTTCTCCAGTCTACATGGAATGTTTATGAAAATGCTGGGCCATATAACAAGTCTCAACAAATTCAACTGCTCTAAATCATACAGAGTACATTCTCAGACAGTGATGCAATTAAGATAGAAAACAAGAAAAAAACTAAGAAAATATCTACATATTTGAAAATTATTTCTTTCTTTCTTTCTTTCTTTCTTTGTTTGCGGTATGCGGGCCTCTCACTGTTGGGGCCTCTCCCGTTGCGGAACACAGGCTCCGGACGCGCAGGCTCAGCGGCCATGACTCATTGGCCCAGCCGCTCCGCAGCATGTGGGATCTTCCCGAACCAGGGCACGAACCCGTGCCCCCTGCATCGGCAGGCGGATGTTCACCCACTGCGCCATCAGGGAAGCCCAAGAGGTGGTTATTATGTAGTCATTAAGAACAATGAGTTTGGGAATTCCCTGGCGGTCCAGTGGTTAGAACTGTGGCGCTTTCACTGCTGAGGCCCGGGTTCAGCCCCTGTTTGGGGAACTAAGATCCCGCAAGCTGCTCGCAGCGGGCCAAAAAAAAAACAACGAGGCAATGAGATCAATCCGTAAGTACAGACATGGAAAGATGAGTACAGTACATTAGGAAAAAAAACAACATGCAGATCAATATGAGTAATATCCCAATTAGGTTAAATATCAAAATAAAGCAAAACAGAAAACCTGAATGTGTTTATATATGTATAGGAAAATGTGGAAGGCTGCAAACTGATTGTTAATAATGGAGTTACCTTTCATAGTGTTGGATTATCCCTTTTTTTTTTCTCATGGTACGCGGGCCTCTCACTGTTGTGGCCTCTCCCGTTGCGGAGCACAGGCTCCAGACGCGCAGGCTCAGGGGCCATGGCTCACGGGCGCAGCCGCTCCGTGGCATGTGGGATCTTCCCAGACCTGGGCACGAACCCGTGTCCCCTACATTGGCAGGCAGACTCTCAACCACTGCGCCACCAGGGAAGCCCAGATTATCACTTTTTAAATTACGTACTTCTTTGTATTTTTTTTGTCAAAGACATGTATTACTTATATAATTTTTAAATTTTGTTTATTTATTTAATTTATTTTTTGCTGTGCTGTGTCTTCGCTGCTGGGCGCGGGCTTTCTGTAGTTGCAGCAAGTGGGAGCTAATCTTCATTGCGGTGCGTGAACTTCTCATTGAGGTGGCTTCTCTTGGTGCGGAGCACGGACTCTAGGCACATAGGCTTCAGTCGTTGTGGCACGTGGGCTCAGTAGTTGTGGTGCACGGGCTTAGTTGCTCCGCGGCAAGCGGGATCTTCCTGGTCAAGAGCTCGAACACGTGTCCCCTGCATTGGCAGGTGGATTCTTAACCATTGCGCCACCAGGGAAGTCCGTATAATTTTTTTAAATAGGTAAAAAACATGAATAACAAAAGCAGCACTGTAGCATTAGAATTGACTTGAACAGTTAGAGGTGCTTAAATACAATTTTGTTACTTTCCTTTTATTTTTGTGACCTTAAGCTTAAAGTATGTTATTGAAATGCCATGTAGATGAAGATTTTTCAAATATATGAAAACGTAATAGGATTTCCATAACCAGTTTCTCCATATTTTAATTTTTCTTTTTATTTCCTTTTCTATTTATTTCTTTCTAATTTTTTTCCCATATTTTAATTTTGTATGAAGTTATTTTTAAGTACAATTCCATTTTCTACAATAATCAAGGATATAACTCCATTGGTCCAAAAGTAAATAGGTGAAGATTAGTATTTTCCACTTATAGGCAGGATATCTAATTTATTTTACTGTGACCTCAAGTTTTAAAAAAATACCAAAAGACGCGAAGATTGATTAGAGATCTGGCAATAACAACTCCCAATTAGGGCTTCCCTGGTAGCGCAGTGGTTGAGAGTCTGCCTGCCAATGCAGGGGTCACGGGTTCATGCCCCGGTCCAGGAAGATCCCACATGCCGCAGATCGGTAGGCCCGTGAGCCATGGCCGCTGAGCCTGCGCGTCCAGAGCCTGTGCTCCACAACGGGAGAGGCCACAACAGTGAGAGGCCCTCGTACCGGAAAAAAAACAAAAAAACATCTTGGGAATTTCCCGGTGCTCCAGTGGTTAGGACTCCATGCTCCCACTGCTGCAGGCCTGGGTTCAATCCCTGGTCAGGGAACTAAGATCCCACAAGCCACACAGTGCAGCCAAAAAATTAAAAATTAAAAAAAAAGTTAAAAAAAATATCCATCTTGCTGGAATATTTTTAGAATTCAAATTATGACAACTATTGTGATTTGATTTCCATTTTAGAAAGTTAGCTCTTTAAGTCAACTCACAGTGTAGAGTGAATCAGAAAGGGAGGAGATTAAGGAGACAAGTTAAGAGGTCGTAGTTTTAGTTAAGAATGAAAACTACCTGAACTAGGATAGCAGCATTAAAAAATAAGGATGGTGCAGATTCAAAAGTTGTGGGCAGTGTGAGTTGAGGGAAGGGGAGAAGTTAAGGCAGAGGACACGGAGGAGCAGTCCCTGGGGGCAGCTGCCACTTAAATGGGATCCTCTGCACGGGTTTTGTCTGCAGGTTGGTTTGTACCCAGGCCCCAGTGTAACCAGACCGGTTGGTCACAAGTACCCCAGTATCTACTGCCTTGGAGCCTGTATTCATCTGCCCAGGCTGCCATAACAAAATACCACAGGCTGGGTGGCTTAAACAACACATACTCACTTCTCACAGTTCTGGAGGCTGAGAACTCCAAGATCAAGGTGCCGGCAGACTGGGTTGCTGGTGAAGGCCCTCTTCCTGGCTTGCAATGACTGCCTTCTTACTGTGTCCTCACATGACAGAAAGAGACTGGGAGTTCCCTGGTGGCCTAGTGGTTAGGATTCCCGGCTTTCACTACCGTGGCCCGGGTTCAGTCCCTGGTTGGGGAACTGAGATCCTGCAAGCCTCACGGTGTGGCCAAAAAGAAAAAAAAGAGAGAGAGACTGATATCTCTCTCTCTGTTCTTATAAAGCCACTAATTCCATCTGGAGGGGCCCACCCTTATGACCTTATCTAACCCTAATTACCTCTCAAAAGCCCATTCTCCAAATATAGTCACATTGGAAGTTGAGCTTCAAGGTATGAATGGGGGAGGGGGACATGAGTCCATAGCACAATGTAAAGTCCATGGAAGGAATGGGCCTCTTTACCGAGTGTGTGTGTGTGTGTGTGTGTGTGTGTGTGTATTAGATTGGATTTTTTGCCTTTTGTCTGCTATCTTCTTTCCTTCTTCCTTCCTTTATAACTGTAGTACAACTGTTTTAGTTTTGGGCATTCAGTTTGGCAATATTTAGTAAATTTTCAGCTGTGGCCCAGCTATTTCACTTCTCTGAGTGTCCATGTAAAGGAAAAACATACTCCTGTGTGTTTCCTCTTCTCTCAGTATTCTACTACAATGCTGATTCACATTTTTAAAATTAATTAATTAATTAATTAATTTTTATTTCTTTTATTTTTGGCTGTGTTGGGTCTTCGTTAGCTATGCGCCGGCTTTCTTTAGTTGTGGTGAGCAGGGGTTACTCTTCATTGTGGTGCACAGACTTCTCCTTGCAGTGGCTTCTCTTGTTGTGGAGCATGGCTCTAGGTGCGCAGGCCTCAGTAATTGAGGCATGCGAGCACAGTAGTTGTGGTGCACTGGCTTAGTTGCTTCATGGCATGTGGGATCTTCCCAGAACCGGACTCAAACCTGTGTCCCCTACATTGGCAGGCAGTTTTTTTTTTTTTTAGAAGCAATTAGTGTATTTATTCTGGAAAAAAAAGCACTTAGATTAGAAAGCATTTGTCCTATCAAAGCCAACGCCTCTATTCATTTAGGAACTGGAGCTTATCCTCTTTTAATTAAACCCCAGCAATTCTTCATTTTCCATTCTGTATTGTCCTAGTTTGGGTTGTTATAGGAAAAATACCATAGACTGGGTGGCTTAAACAACAGAAATTTGTTTCTCACAGTCTGAAAGCTGGAAGTCCAAGATCAAGGTGATGGCAGCCTCATTTCTTGGTGAGAGCACTTCTCCCGGTTTGCAGATAGATGCCTTCTTGCTGTATCTCACATGGTGAAGAGACATTATTTCTCTCGACTCTCTTATTATAAGGGCATTAATCCCATTCATGAGGGCTGGCAGGCAGTTTTTTATTTATTTTATTTTTATTTTTATTTATTTATTTATTTATTTATTTATTTATTTATTTATTTATTTATTTATTTTTTGCGGTACGCAGCCCTCTCACTGTTATGGCCTTTCCCGTCGCGGAGCACAGGCTCTGGACGTGCAGGCTCAGCGGCCATGGCTCACGGGCCCAGCCACTCTGCGGTATGTGGGATCTTCCCGGACCTGGGCAGGAACCCGTGTCCCCTGCATAGGCAGGTGGACTCCCAACCACTGCGCCACCAGGGAAGCCCTGGCAGGCGGTTTTTAACCACTGTGCCACCAGGGAAGATCCTGATTCACTTTTTTCCCCCAATGCACATATTAATTATTTATTTATTTATTTATTTATTTATTTATTTATTTTTGGCTGCATTGGATCTTTGTTGCTGCATGCGGCTCTCTCTAGTTGTGGTGAGCAGGGGCTACTCTTCATTGCAGTGCGCAGGCTTCTCACTGCAGTCGCTTCTCTTCTTGCAGAGCACGGGCTCCAGGAATGTGGGCTTCAGTAGTTGTGGCACACGGGCTCTGTAGTTGCGGCTTACGGGCTCTAGAGCACAGGCTCAGTAGTTGTGGCACGCTGGCTTAGTTGCTCCACGGCATGTGGGATCTTCCCAGACCAGGTTTCAAACTCATGTCTCCTGCATTGGCAGGCAGATTCTTAACCACTGGGCCACCAGGGAAGTCCCTCCTGATTCACTTTTGACACTAGCTGTGTGTGGGTTTTCCACACATCAGGCAGGAATTGTTAAATAAATTATAGTGTATCTATACTATGAACCGGTATTCAGGCAAAACTAAAGTAGAGCTGTATCCACTGAGGTGCAAATATATCTAGGACCACATCGTTTACCAAAAAAAAAAGCAAGTTCCTATATATAATGCAGAGTCTGGATTCATTTCTTTATTTTATTTGTTTAATATTTCTTTATTTATTTGGTTGCACTGGGTCTTAGTTTCTGCCGGCAGGCTCCTTAGTTATGGCTCACTGGCTCCTTAGTTGTGGCATGTGAACTTTTCGTTGTGGCTGTAGAAAGAGAATCAGTAGGCTTTTGCATCTGCCCTCGGGTGCACCGAGGTTGCGAGCCCAGGTGACTGATGGGGGTGCCGGGCGTGGGCTGAGGGACAGGCTGTGTTTGTATTAGATCCATCAAGCTGGAACTAACCCTCCATCCAAGAGGAGAAGCCCAGCAGGTACCGGGGCCTCCGCTGGTTCTGTGTTCTCTCCCTTCAGAAGAAGAGCTATTTGTCCGCGTACCACAAAAAAAAAAAAAAAGGAGAGCTATTAGTAATCCTGGGGAAACCTGGGGTGTTCCCGTGTCACAGCTACTGGGTGACCAGTGTCACCTGAGCTGCGGTCTTTGTGTGGCTCCAGCAGCTGCTGGGCCTCGGGCAGGATGTGCTGGCACCTCCCCCCGGGAGACAGCCAGTCCGGGTCCGGGGTGCACAGGAGTGATGAGAGGAGAGACCAGCCCTCCCTCTGCATGTCGCCTCCTGCCGCCCTTCCCAGATCCCCTTTCCTCCTCCTCGCACGGGTGCCCTGCCCTGTCTCCTCCCCTCTAACATGTTTGACTGGCGCTTACTTCTTTCCCACCCAGGAATGTGGCATCACCCCAGAAAGTGAGAACCTGACCTTGTCACCGAAAGGAGCTATTGACCAGTCGTCCTGCACGGGGACGCCTCTCTCCTCCACAATTTCCTCCCCAGAAGGTACATGATGGTGAGTGGGAACAACTGCAGGTCCTTCCCCGTCAGCCGAGTCCATAGTGCTTCTAATATTTCCTCCCGGATGGACTAGGGAGCAGCACTTTAATACCTAAGCGGCAGACAAAATAGGCCCCAGCTTGAGAGGAAGTGAGACTCGCTCCCTTGCAATGAGAGGGCGGTCTAGCGGCTGAGCTGGGGGAGAAGCAGGTATCTCACTCCCAGTCCTGCTGTCATAAGTGTTTCTTTAACATTATGACAGGGAAAAGCAAATCCCTCATCCCTGAGGTTGAGTTTGGAGTTCTAAAACATAAAGGAGCCAAACCTTGGAAAACCTTCCATCTAAACCCTATTTGGTGAGGGAAAGGCTAGGCCGCTGGTGTCCTCACTGCCCGGGTGCAGCGAGAGAGCTCTGCTCCCAGTGCACTCACGGCAGCCGGGCCTGACCTCCGTGTCCTTCCTCCAATTCCTGTCTCAAAAGACGCTGCCAGCAGGAGTCTGGCCCAGTCGGTCATGTCCATGGTGTCCTCCCAGATCACCACCGACACCGCCTAATCCATGTCCGGCTCCTACATCGCCCCTGGCACAGAAGAGGACGGGGAGGCTCTCCCCTGCCCCCGGGCTGCCAGCAGGACCCCCTCAGAAGAAGGAGACGTAAGAGAGGAGCATAGGATCACCCTCGCCGCTCTGCTCTGCTCTGTACTCGAGTCCCAAGGAGCTCAGTCCAGGGCCTGCCAGGGAGATCGGCAAAGCACCCCAGTGCTCGGGAGGGGAGCCCTGGAACACAGGGCACCGTGTCGTTGAATCACAGACTCCCTCAGATGTGATCTTCCATGTGGCACCACTTCTGTCCTGAGGACTTGGTTTGGTTTGCTGCCAGGCGAGCTGGGTAGGAGAGCCGGTGGCATCTGCACCTTGACTTTTGTTGCTCCTTTGCAGGTGACGCCAGCGGCATCTCCAGAAGGCAACTTTGCGGGCCTCGCCGCCACCGCCGAAGAGCAGGATGCAGAGGTAAGAGCAAGGTGGACGCTGGTGCCCCTCCCCGGTCAGAGGGACTGCCGGCACTGGCAGAGGAGGCAAATAGGATGGGGGCTGTTCTGGAAGAAGCCTTCCACGGTTGTGCACTTGGATCTGTTAGAGGCAGGGTGCAGGCACAGGGACTGTCCAGTTAGCAGAGGGCGCTGGTCTCAGCGTAATAGGCGTGGGGTGAGTTCCAGAGGGAAGTCTTCCAGGCCAGACCCTTGAGAGGGTGTTTGTCCTCCAATTCACTTAGTATTTACCTGGCACAGGCATCTCATATCTTCCTGGCACTGGGGGACACAAAGACCGAGTGACATGGCTTTTGCCTGACCACGCCCCCAATCCACCCATCCGACCCATCTCGGAGCTCCGTCTGCTGGAGGAATCAGAGTTATAACTCAGCGTGAGAAGTGCTCTGATGGAGGTGTGGCCGAAGTATATGGAATGCCCAGCTCCCAGTGGGGACTCTACAACTTTCTCTTGAGCCAGATGTTCTCAAAGGAGTATCTGGATGGGATTGGGGATCCTAAAGGGTTTCTGAAAGTTTTATGATCTCACGGTTTGCTTTTTCATTTGACAACTTTTATTTCCACCTGAGAGAAAAAGTGTGAGCTAAACTATTACCAAGGCTATTCCTGACAGTCCCACGGTCCCTCTGTAAGGTGCCTCAGACCTGGTCCCTCTGGAACGTGCCTCAGACCTGGTCCCTATGGGCCGATCCTGCCTCGCCAAGCAAAATCTGCCTCTGCTGGGCCTCCCAGCCATCTCACATGGACAGGAAATGTATGGATACCATGAGGGTGATTAGTTCTGTCTTCTGACAATCAGTAGACTCATTTCACTGCTTTATGGACTCACAGTGCCTTCCTTCTGTCCGAGGGAAATGATGTTCTAGAAGAAGAGGCCGGATCACCCACACAAGAAGATGATAAAACACCTGGTCTTTTGCTCCCTTTTATTATATTTCTTTCCCGGGTATTCTCTGAAGGGTACAGAAAGGGGCACTGGTGTGACTTGGTGGCACTGCTTAAGGGTGTGGCTTTGGGGAAAGGTCGTCTTCTTGATGGAATATCAAACCAAGCAGGGTATCTAAGGACCTCAGCAGCCTTCCTGGCTCTTTCTGGGCCTCTGAGCCAAGGCTGCAGAAGATACATGGAGTTCTCCATCTACGTTGAGTAGATCCTGAAGCTTCTTGGGCAACTGCCATCACCTTCCTTCCTGCTTCAGCTTCTCAGCTGAGTCTCACAGAACTGCTCTAGCAGCCCCAAAGTTCATCTGCAGCAGGAGAACAGCTTCCTCCCCTTGGGGGAACCGACTGTTAGGCAGTAGGTTTTCCTGCTTTAGTGAAGAAAACGGCTGATATTACAGTAGCAGAAGGATGACAGCCCTGGTGGCACAGCAAAGGTGAGGTGAAGAGACGTTAGCAGCTCAGCGTGCACTAGTGTTTGTAGGCTATTGGAATGAGTCTCTTTACCATCGTTCAGGCCTCAAGTAGATATTTTTTTTTAATTGCAAGAGTTGGTTTACAATGTTGTGTTAATTTCTGCTGTACAGCCACGTGAATCAATTATACATATACATATATCCACTCTTTTTTTAGATTCTTTTCCCATATAGGCCATTACCGGGTACTGAGTAGAGTCCCCTGTGCTCTACAGCAGGTCCTTATTAGTTATCTATTTTATATATAGTAGTGTGTATATGTCAATCCCAATCTCCCAATTTATCCCTCCCCTCCCTTGCCCCCCGCCATAACCATAAGTTTGTTTTCTACACCTGTGACTCTATTTCTGTTTTGTAAATAAGTTCAATCATATCTTCAGTCGAAAGAATTTTGTTTCTCGTAAGCCGAGAAGCGAAGGAACGACCTACATATAGAGCAAGGAAGTGGCGGGGGGGATTGGAGGCGAGCTGGGAATCCCACCTGGGATTGTAATACCAGGCGTCCCAGGAACCGGTGTCTCTTCCGTCTGCTCCTCTGAGGTGCCTCCACAGAAGGGCAACCTCTAGAGCAAACCTGCATCCCAGCCTGGATGCAGATCTCATGCTAGTCGCTTCTGCTTTGGCCATGGCAGTTGCTTGGTGGGTGGTGTGGTGTGCAGGGGGTGCGCATGTGCACATGGCCACTCTCTCCTGGCCAAGTAGTGCCGGAGGAGGGGTGGTCGCCCAGGCTGTGCCTCTGCCGCACGCACACGCCAACCAAGCCGGGGTTCGGCCCTACCTCCCCTCGGTTGATGTCTTCAGGGCGCAAGGCTCCGAGTTCTCCATTGTGATTGTCGTCCCCAGTAGAATATTTGCTTCTAAAAGGCACAGGGCAGTACGTGCTTTCCGCCTGACATTCCATATGTGGTTTCCACCTGACATGCTGTACACAGTAGATGTATGTTTCTTCCTCTGCCTTTCACCAAGGAAAAAAAAACCGGGTGGGGGGCTTGAAAAAATAACATCTAAAACTGTCCCCTTCTCATCTTACACGACTGTAGGTTTCTGGTCAGCCCCTTAAAACATCCTCAGAATAGCAAATTAAGTCTCAAAGAAAATAAATCATAATTTTGCAAGTGATGCGATTCTTTGTTTTGAGGTGCAAAATTACGGGACCAAAGAGCTTTAATTGCCATTTTATGTATTAGTCATTTCGCAGAGCCTTGTTGTCATAAACAAACCCCACGTGCACCAACAGACACAGGCCGGAGCCTGGGATCACTTCCACCGTGGCTCTCCTAGCTCTTCCAGCCTGGTTTTGCTCTGCTCTGGGCCCGGGTGTGTGTCCGAATCCCACAACCTCCCCAGAGCCTGATTTCCCAGGAACGAAGGCTGGAAAGGGGCCAGTTAAGGAAACAGAGCAGAAGAGAGCGAGAACACAAACGTACCCACACAGTTTCCTTTATTGTCCACTCTACCCACTTAATTATTGTCTTTTTTTTAACATATGATTTGACGTTTTTTGTCTCCATCCTTAAGATTTTTATTTTAAGGACAGCAAAGCAGAGAAAAACACAGCCAGGTCCTCTCTAACTGCCTTAACTCCGTTACAGGCCAAAGGACATTCGCATTTCTAGATATGGAGTGTGACAATAACAATGACTTTGACATTGCCAGCATAAAAGCACTGGACAATAAGCTGTGCTCTGCGGGCTGCTTACCCGGTGAGTGGCAGTCTGCTGAACATGAACTTGGTGGGAGATGCTCCCCTGCTCACACCCCTTCTCTCACCCTGGGACACCCATCTCCTGCCCTGCAGTTCCTGCAAGAAGGCATGGGCTTTGTTAAGGTGCTGTGAGCCAGTTGCTGAAAGGAAGTGAGGCGGCCTCAGGAGAGTCCTTGGGCAAAGAGCGACTCTGCTCTAAACGAAGCTATTTGGGCATGGAGAAAGGCGCAAAAATACCTCCAAAGCCTTCCGATTTGGCCTGACCGTGCCCCCTCCATCATGATCTTGCAGATATCATGGCAGGGGGCCTGATCTTGTTTCCATCAACAGGCAGTTTAAGGCAGACATGGCCTCTGTGATAAGGTCTTGGAAAGAGAGCCTGAGCCCTTGAAAAGGGAACCTGTAACCCCTCAGAGGAGAGTGGTCAGTAAGGATCAGAGAGGAATTTCAAAGCCTGCATTTTATAGACTAGCTCTGTGACCCAGTGAGCCCTGGGCGACCACCAGTTGCCTTGTGCTCCCTAGATTTGGATCCCAAAGGAACGATCAGGGGTCGAGGGTGACTCTTCTCCCTGGAGCCCTAACTCTATAAATTCAATGAGGGCCATCAACGTGCCCCTTATTCCTTCTCATGACACTAAACTCAATCCGGGATGAGTTCTCAGGAGGAGCCCACCTGTCAGTCACACTCTGCGCACTGATGTCTCTCTGCTCCGTGCTCACCAAGGGCTTCACCAACCATGGCTCTAAAGCCACATCTTGCCCGGTGGACTAGGTTGAAATTGCCCCTCCTGGGTTCACAGCAGAGACTGCCTTCAGGTTGCGTGGTTTGTAATCTCTTAAACATGCCCTGGACATACTTAAGCTTCAGGACAGCCACGTCCCGTCATGGGTCCAGTGCTTTACTCTCTTGGCGACGTGGTTACAGGTGCTGGAGGGACACAAACTCCTGTGGTTGCCACTCTCCATCAGCTTGCAAAAGACCCAGGTCCTCACCCCTCTGGACCCATGCAGGCTTGTGGAGGAAGCCGTAATCCCCAGAGACGCCTCCCACGGCCTTCCCAGTGGCTCTCCGGTCCCTTCCCTCTTAGCGTTGACCCAGACAGTCCTGGGCCAGAGTGGCTGAGGTCCAGGGTACACTTCACTTCCTGCATTCCAACGCTTTACCTGCCTTATGTCTGTCCATGTGTTTCTCATGTCTTTTTGCCAAATGTACGTCTGTCTGTCCAGTTTGTTTATTTTGAAACTCATTTAGGTTATCCAGACTTCGTGTGAAAGTTCATGTTCACCCACACCCAACCCCAAGCTTGCTGGGCCCACACTCATCCGAGGGGCCCTCACTGAGGCTTCCGTTCCTAACTGGCAAGAGCCTGTATTTAATATGCTGAAATTTTCCAGGAAAAAAAAATATTTGTGAGACTAGATTAATCCCTGTTCCACAAAAGCGGGGATGCTTCTGTGACAAAGGTTACAGGCAGGATTTGTTTTGGTCACTAGTTGGGGAAGATGCCATCTCTGCCCTCACTCCGCCCTGAGTCTGTGGCAGCTGTGCCGGCCAGCCGCTCACTGGGTTTCAAGAGAGGAATCTAGGCTCCTGCCTCCCCGCAGTGGATCCTCAGCAACCACCGTGTTTGGCAGAGAGAGCTCCTGGGAATTGTTTCAGCCACCCATGCTGGTGGAAACTGACCCCAGGCCTTGTGCTTCCTCCTCTCCTTAACTCCTTCGGGCCAACCTGCTGGTGGATGTTTATTCCACTCTGGGATTGCGGCAGGTGATCGAGACCTGGAAGGAAAACAATGCCTGGGCTTCTTTATGGTGATCTCGAGAGCCAGCCATTCTCAGATTAAACTGGCTTCACCGTTCAGGCCAGACATGAAACCGAATGACAGTGGCGGCTGCCGGGAGAGGGAGTTGAGGGTCGCATCGTAGCCTCACCCCGAGGTCTCAAGGGCTCTTACGGGAGAAGGAAAGTGCATCTGCTCTCTTGGTAAAATGTTTCTCGGGTTCTGCTGTTAGCGTCACACTGCTAGGAAAGAGCTGGGGAACTCTCTGGAAGCATCTGTCGGGTTAATGTCAGGTTAATGACAGGAGCATCCACTGTGGTAGGTCCCATGGAATCAACAGACCTCACCACGCTCAGCTGTAAGTTCAAAGTTCCATCCTATGACTGAGGTGCCTCAGGCTGGCTTGGCCGTCAGGAGAGCTTCTCAGGCACTTGGTCTCCCTCTCCACGCTGTTTCCCTCCCCACATGGATGCCACTCCACTCACGTAGCGCCCAGAAGGAGGGAGCCCGGGGAGCATCCCATGGTCCACCCTCCCCAGGCCCACAGGTGCTCTGCCAGGAGCCCCAGCTCGCGGCAAGGATGGCTCAGGTCCCCATCCTCGCTGCTCTCATCAGCCTTGTCGGAGTGATGTTGAGAAAGCACCTGTGTCATTCCAGCACCTCTTCCGCTAAGAAGCCTCTGGGTCTTCTTTGGCCCTGAGACCAAGGTGGGGGGGGTCGATGGTATGTTCTGAGATTGTTCTGCAAGGTTCTCAAAGGGAGGAAATCTGAGTTGACCATTGTAGGTGGTGAGCCGATTAGAAGCGTGAGGCCATGCTAGGTAGACGGGGCCCCAAGGAACCTGATGGAGTATCACACAGGCGTCAGGATAGTGGCCAGGGGACCAGTGACAATTCTGTGAAAAGGCTCTGAGGAGTGTGATGGGAAAAAGCAAAGATAATTTGAGTTTATTAGTGGAAATACAAATGTTTTTGTTTTGTTATGTTTTGTTTTTTGTGGTACGCGTGCCTCTCACTGTTGTGGCCTCTCCCATTGCGGAGCACAGGCTCCAGACGTGCAGTCTCTGTGGCCATGGCTCACGGGCCCAGACGCTCCGTGGCATCTGGGATTTTCCCGGACCGGGGCATGAACCCGTGTCCTCTGCATCGGCAGGCAGACTCTCAACCACTGCGCCACCAGGGAAGCCCGATACAGATGTTTTTAAATGATGGCATTGGACAGGAGTGGGCATACCGATGAAATCTAAAAGTACTTATGGAGGGAATTCCCTGGCCGTCCAGAGGTTAGGACTCAGCACTTTCATTTCAGTGACCTGGTTCAATCCCTGGTCGGAGAACTAAGATCCTCCAAGCCACTGCACAGCCAAAAACAAAACAAAGAAAAGTACTTATGGAGACCTGAAATAACCCAAGACTAAGACGCCACTAGGAAGGGCTATGCTTCTCAGATACTAAGGAAAAATCGGAATTAACTTTCTCTTTTCTTGGAGAGAAACTCTACAAGATGGTGGAACTGTTACAGACCTTAAATTTAATTAGTGGCTGGGTAGAGGCAGGAAAGAGGTGTGTGGAATCGCCCTAGATGTGCTCCCCAAATCTGCCTCTAGAGGTCTCCTCACTTCCCCGTTTCTGAGCCTGAGGATGGAATTAAGTGGGAACCACCTTTCTCTACCTCCCGTGAAGGATTTTCAATCTCCAGGCTCCCTTTTCTGGCTGAGGGCTGGACAGAATGGCAGCACTCGCTCAGGAAGTCCTCCTGCGCCTTCCAGGCTTACCTTCTGCATCCAGGATGCACGGAGCAGCAGGGTTTCGCCGAGGGTCTGGCAGAAGCCTTTTTAGAGGAAAGAGCACCACTGACTGTACTAAGAAGCTGGGGAGATCAGAGACTTCAGGTCTGAGTCTTGAGGCTGTTTCAGAAGGAGCCAGTTTTCAGCCCTGGCTCAGAATCTGGACCGGTGGTGTTTGTAGCAAGGACTCAAGAATTCAGAGCCAGGCAGCCTGGCAGCCAGTGGTGGTGGCGGCGAGGCTGCGGCAGTGTTTTGATTTGACTTTCTGTGTGTGTGTGTGTGTGTGCGTGTGCGTGTGTGTGTGTGTGTGTGTGTGTCTTCTCTCCTTTTTACCATTTGCTTTTGGTCTTTCATACCAAACAGCCACAGTTCCGGAGTCCTGCCCATTAAACACAGAGGAATAAGTATGAGATCTACCAAATTATATAAAATGAAGGAACAACTTATTTCATCTGGGGGTTCCTAACTTAAAAGGGCAATCTTGCCTGCTCTTCATCCTGTCACCCTTAGAGCGGTAAAGCACTGTGGACCCATGTGCCGGACTCCGGTACACCCAGGGAGTACAGATCCCCGCATTCCGTCTGGCTGTGAGAGATACCTAAACATTTCCTGTCCCACTCACTCCCCTTCCCCTGGGGTCCACCTCCACAAGACTATTATTAGAGCCTTAGGGCGGATTAGCACACCAGGACATTTATGGGTATACACAATTTATACCCGCTGAATCCCAGTGCTTCTGCCATTAAAGGGTTTTGTGTCTTGGGCTGGCCTAACCTGAAGCTGACCCCAGACATTGGTGAGTGGCCTCCCTCAAATGTGACACAGTGAGCCTCACGCCCACCCTCCAGGGTCAGCTGGCTCCGTCCACGAACTGAGCCCTCTGAAGGGCATGGCTCTCGGCTCTGCCCTGGACAAGATCACCGTGTGCTGGAGGATCCAGCAATTTCCACACAGCATGAGAAATTGGGTGGTCGTACGGGCCAGTGGGGGAACACTTCGGAGCATGCTGGACCCCATCTGGCTTCAGGGGGGGCCTTCTGGGGGCAGGTGCTGGAAAAGGCAGCTCAGCAGTCCTCGGCCAGAGAATGGAAGGCTTTCCCCAAACTCAGGGGGTTAGGGCTTCATCCTCTCCCTTCAGAAGGGGCATCTCGCTGCACTGGGGGGACTGAATCAGATGGAGTCAGTCTGTGGGATGGGAGGACGACTTGGGGGAGATGAGTGTAGCCTGAACAAGGCCTGGGGGGCGGATGGTTTTCGCGCACATTCTGTGAGTCAGGCACCCTGCTCACCACTCTTCCATGTCACCTCGCTTAGTCTCACAGCATCCCTGGGGAGTAAGTACTTGTCTCCCATCTGATGGATGGGAAAACCTGGGCTCCAAGTACAGTGACCTGCCCAAGGTCACACAGTCAGTACGTTACAAGCTGGGGCTGTATCCCGGTTTTCTGACTACAGATTTAGACCTTACTAGAGCTTGAACAAGCAGGAGGTCATGGTGGATTGGATAAAGAGCATGAAGGAGAGAGAAGCATCAAGAGTGGGTTTCCAGCATGGGCAGCGGGTGCTTCTCGTGCTGGAACTGCAGTACAAGGGGGGTAGATGATGAGTTTCGTGGATAATACCCGGGGGACCGCAAAGCTCTGGAGCTAATGTCTCCTGGGGTTGGTGGCACCAGCTGATAGCAACTCTTGGTGGGCTGTTCAGGTGCAGAAGGAGAGGAACAGCTGTCACTCTGTTCTCTGCCATGCCATTTGGTCCCTGCCACCCTGCTGGGCAGCCAGTCCCTTCCTGCCCCACCCTGGCCCCCACAGCAAACACTAACTCTGAGCCCAAATTAACACACTCTTCTCCCTCCCCTTCACCTCCTCCTGCTCTCGTGAAAGTCTCAGCCAGACTCAGTTTCTTTTCCTGGTCCGCTCTAACACTTAGGCAAACTTCAAGACCAAATAAAGATACAAAGGTTGAGCCTACGGCAAGCTCACAAAACAAGGACCATCCTGCATGTCCCTCCATCAGAGGGCCACAGTGGCCATGACTGTCCCTAGCCCAGTGGACGCCACTGCTCCCAAGTTTCACGTGCTGTGGTTTGCACCCTGTGGGAGTTCCAGGTAATGCGCATCTTGCCAGTTTTCGTGCCAAACTCCGGACTGTCCTGCCAGAGACACCATCTACACCAAACCAAAGGTCCGGTAACCTTCCTTTCCTCTTCTCAGGTGCCTGGCAGGCTGACGACAACGTGGTGAGTCGTCGGAACACGCAGTGCAGACGCTCATCTTCTGGCAGCCTGGAGGACCCCGAGAACAGGCTCTGCGTGTGGGATCCTTTGGCCATCTGAGAGCCTTAGCCCCTGTACCAGGGCTCTCCTCCCGTTCTCACATCCCATCCTGGCCTCATGGCACCACTGACCTCCTGGGCATCCTCAGCAAGACACACGGAGACGTTTTAGACCCACGTGAAAGCTGGATGCTGAGGGCACCTGACCCTTCTCCCAGACTCATCTTCTTCCGCAACCGTGATCCTTCCCCTCTCAGAAGGGACTGGAAACCTCTTTTCTCCTTGTGGGCTAAAGCCACTCGAACTGCAGCTCATGAGACCCTTTGCAGAGACTCTCTGGAATGTTTCCACTGTATCTTGATCTTCAGGTGGAGCTGTGGCCTACAGACTGGTTATTTCTTGTGCATCTTTTCTTTTTTTTCTCCTTAGGAGGTAGACCAAGAAGACTCAAGAGTTTGGGTGACTTCATTACAAACACCCATCTGGCATTTTCTAGTCTCTGGGACATCATAACCAATCTGAGACCTGCAGTTTGGGGTGGCGTTGGGGGATGACTCCTGTGAGAAGGGAAAGCCATATTGCACTGTAAGTGGGGTTTCCCTCAAAATGCATTAGGAGCTCCTCTCTCAAGGACAAGAAGCAGTGGCAACCACCAGAAGGTTGGTTGGGAAAACAGTTCTTGCTTCTGGTAGCAGAGGCTATGCCTCGTGTGTCTGCTTAGGAAGGAGGCCTTGAATCTGAGAATCCCTCAGTTAAATGATGACCTACCGGGGACTTCTTTATGATCAGGTGCACTCAGGAAGGCCTGGGGCTCCATCCTAAGGTGACACTGCAAAGGCATTTTTGACCCCCTCTATGTACCAGGCACTTGTTAGGGACTGTCGTATATTATCACGTTTCATCACTACCGCCCTGTCAGGTGGCATTCTTATCCCTGCTGCCCCCGTCTCCACCCCGCTTTTCTGAAAGAGTTGAAGAAAGAAGCTGAGAGAGGGGTGGACCGGTGGTTCTCATTTGGTGCCCAGGAACCCCAAAGGAGGTAGGGGGAAGGGCTGAGCTGGGGTCAGTGGTGGTCTGGGAGGCTCCCCACCCCACCGGTTTTCCTCCCCTGTCCTCCAGATCAGCTGAGCCTGATGGGGGGAGCCGGAGGTACTGCCTTCCATAGGCTCATCAGAGATTTAGAGATATTGTTCAAATCACATGTGCACCCCACCTCACTCTGGTGTAGGGCATAGAAATAACAGCCTGAAACAGCAAGACCGTAAGCTGTTGGCTCTTCGTCCCTCAACACTAGTGTTATCAATGGATTCCTCATAGCTCTCTGATAGATGCATTGTCTGCTGGCTTTTGGAAGAGGTGGTTATTTAGTGGAGCATGAGATTGAGAAGCAAAGTGGGATCCAACATTTTGTGAGGCTGAGATATGACAGAGCCCTAGGCTATGCCCACCATGATGGCCTGAATTAGTAGTTGGAATTGTTGCCCTAGAAGAGCTTTTCAGGGTCCTTCCCAAGGCCTCAAAGAGAGCCCAGTGCCAGGGCATGTTTTGCACCTCCTGTGTGGCTGCTTTGCGCCACCAGGTGCCTGGTGACCCTCCCTGCCTGGTGGTTGTGGTTCACATCCTGCCCTGGCTGTGGGCAGGGGGAGGCCTGTGGTCCTGACAGACACTACATGAGCCAAGCCTGAATCTCAGCTTCTGCCTTGAGTTCCCGTGTCCACCCGCTCTGAAATCCTGCAGTGGGCTCTACTGTTTCAGGCTCCATTTAATGTCCTTCCTTTCCCTGAAACATTCTTACAGCCCCTTTCATATTGATGATTCCAGCAACAACCACACTTCCTGATCTCCTTGAAGTCTGAGTCCCAGAAGCACTAGGGAAGGGGGTGCTCCCTTAGCCTGGGGTGGTGGTATACAGATCCACCTCCTCTCCCGGCAGGTAGTATTCAGAGTGTGGTGTTACCTGAGATGAAGGAGATGCAGGTAAACAGTTGCCACAGTGGCCAGGAACCCTAAGAGGAAGTCATTGTCTTCACCCTTTCTGGAGCGTCTGTCTTCTCCCAGGAAGAGGCTCAGAGAGATTCCTCAAGGCCTTGGTTCCATAACCAAGACATACCCGGGTGAGAAGTGGCCCTTCACTCCTGTTTCTCAGACAGTTCCTGCTCTCTCCCCCATCCCCTCACCTCTTTGCCCTCATTTAGCTCTTTGGCGAGCAGAAATATCCCATCCAAAAGGGCTGGGATCAGGGAACAGGGCACAGAGCCTGGTCGGGGAACAGGACAGACGCCCCAGTCATCACCTGGAGATGGTCATGTTGTTAGCAGTTGACCCACAGAGAATATGACGGGGCCTGGTTTCTCACACAAGGACACAGACTAACCAGAGGCCTGGGGCTCCTTCCTGCCACACTCAGGTCGGAGCTCACCTATGAGCTCACTTCCGGGTGGTGTGGTGATCCCAGCCTTCTCACAGAGCCCTTTTTCCTTCTCCTCCCCAGTCCCATCCCACCAGAGGTCATGCCCACGCTGGGGCATCTCCTGGGCACGGATCCACACACGTTAAGCTATCTCACCTGGGGAGAGTTTGTGTCCTGTTCACCTGACCTTGGCATGCTGCTTGCTCACTTTGCTTTAGGATCTGCACACCTACTGTGTGTAAGTATGTGTGTACTGTTGTGCCAGCTGTGTACCCCTCACTCCCTGGAGTACACTCATGGGCACACTACAGTGGGGACGTCAAGGATGCAATATTTATGGACTGCTGCATGATTCTTAAAAATGAATAAAACTGTTCACAAGGGAAGGAGAGCTATTAATTGCACAGTCGGCTTATTTGTGAAAGTTTCTGTCCGACTTTCTCCAGCACGCTTTTAATACTTTGACTCAATAACAACTCACACTGCAGAAATATAGAAGATCATGAGAGATTACTACAAGAAACTCTATGCCAATAAAATGGACAACCTGGAAGAAATGGACAAATTCTTAGAAATGCACAACCTGCCAAGACTGAATCAGGAAGGAATAGAAAATATGAATAGACCAATCACAAGCACTGAAATGGAAACTGTGATTAAAAATCTTCCAACAAACAGAAGAAGCCCAGGACCAGATGGCTTCACAGGCGAATTCTATCAGACATTTAGAGAAGAGCTAACACCTATCCTTCTCAAATTCTTCCAAAATATAGCAGAGGGAGGAGCACTCCCAAACTCATTCTACGAGGCCACCATCACCTTGATACCAAAACCAGGCAAGGATGTCACAAAGAAAGAAAACTACAGGCCAATGTCACTGATGACATAGATGTAAAAATCCTCAACAAAATACTAGCAAACAGAATCCAACAGCACATTAAAAGGATCAAACACCATGATCAAGTGGGGTTTATTCCAGGAATGCAAGGATTCTTCAATATACGCAAATCAATCAATGTGATACACCATATTAACAAATTGAAGGAGAAAAACCATATGATCATCTCAACAGATGCAGAGAAAGCTTCCGACAAAATTCAACACACATTTATGATAAAAACCCTGCGGAAAGTAGGCATACAGGGAACTTTCCGCAAGATAATAAAGGCCATATATGACAAACCCACAGCCAACATTGTCCTCAATGGTGAAAAGCTGAGACCATTTCCACTAAGGTCAGGAACAAGACAAGGTGGCCCACTCTCACCACACTTAATCAACTTAGTTTTGGAAGTTTTACCAACAGCAATCAGAGAAGAAAAGGAATCCAAATTGGGAAAGAAGAAGTAAAGCTGTCACTGTTTGCAGATGACATGATACTATACATAGAGAATCCTAAAGATGCTACCAGAAAACTACTAGAGCTAATCATTGAATTTGGTAAAGTAGCATGATACAAAATTAATGCACAGAAATCTCTGGCATTCCTGTACACTAATGATGAAGAATCTGAAAGTGAAATCAAGAAAACACTCCCATTTACCATTGCAACAAAAAGAATAAAATACCTAGGAATAAACCTACCTAAGGAGACAAAAGACCTGTATGCAGAAAATTATACGACACTGATGAAAGAAATGAAAGATGATACAAATAGATGGAGAGATATACCATGCTCCTGGATTGGAAGAATCGATATTGTGAAAATGACTCTACTACCCAAAGCAATCTACAGGTTCAATGCAATCCCTATCAAACTACCACTGGCATTTTTCACAGAACTGGAACAAAACATTTCAAACTTTGTTTGGAAAAACAAAAGACTCCGAATAGCCAAAGCAATCTTGAGAATGAAAAACGGAGCTGGAGGAATCAGGCTCCCTGACTTCAGACTACACTAGAAAGCTACAGTAATCAAGACAGTGTTTTACGGGCACAAAAACAGAAAGATAGATCAATGGAACAGGATAGAAAGCCCAGAGATAAACCCACGCACATATGGTCAACTTATCTTTGATCAAGGAGGCAGGAATGTACCGTGGAGAAAGGACAGCCTCTTCAATAATTGGTGCGGGGAAAACTGGACAGGGACCTGTAAAAGTATGAGATTAGATCATTCCCTAACACCATACACAAAAATAAGCTCAAAATGGATTAAAGACCTAAATGTAAGGCCAGAAACTATCAAAGTCTTAGAGGAAAACATAGGCAGAACACTCTAGGACATAAATCCCAGCAAGATCCTTTTGGACCCACCTCCTAGAGAAATGGAAATAAAAACAAAGATAAACAAATTGGACCTAATGAAACTTCAAAGCTTTTGCACAGCAAAGGACACCATAAACAAGACCAAAAGACAACCCTCAGAATGGGAGAAAATATTTGCAAATGAAGCAACTGACAAAGGATTAATCTCCAAAATTTAAAAACAGCTCATGCAGCTCAATAGCCAAAAAAACAAACAACCCAATCCAAAAATGGGCACAAGACTTAAATAGGCATTTCTCCAAAGAAGATATACAGACTGCCAACAAACACATGAAAGAATGCTCAACATCATTAATCATTAGAGAAATGCAAATCAAAACTACAATGAGATATCATCTCACACCAGTCAGAATGGCCATCATCAAGAAATCTAGAAACAATAAATGCTGGAGAGGGTGTGGAGAAAAGGGAACACTCTTGCACTGCTGTTGGGAATGTGAATTGGTACAGCCACTATGGAGAACAGTATGGAGGTTCCTTAAAAGACTAAACATAGAACTACCATATGACCCAGCAATCCCACTACTAGGCATATACCCTGAGAAAACCATACTTCAAAAAGAGGCATGTACCAAAATGTTCATTGCAGCTCTATTCACAATAGCCCGGAGATGGAAACAACCTAAGTGTCCATCATCGGATGAATGGATAAAGAAGATGTGGCACATATATACAATGGAATATTACTCAGCCATAAAAAGAAACGAAACTGAGCTATTTGTAATGAGGTGGATAGACCTAGAGTCTGTCATACAGAGTGAAGTAAGTCAGAAAGAGAACGACAAATACCGTATGCTAACACATATATATGGAATTTAAAAAAAATGTCATGAAGAACCTAGGGGTAAAACAGGAATAAAGTCACAGACCTACTTGAGAATGGACTTGAGGATATGGGGAGGGGGAAGGGTAAGCTGTGACAAAGCGAAAGAGAGGCATGGACATATATACACTACGGAACGTAAGGTAGATAGATAGTGGGAAGCAGCCGCAGAGCACAGGGAGATCAGCTCGGTGCTTTGTGACCGCCTGGAGGGGTGGGATGGGGAGGGTGGGAGGGAGGGAGATGCATGAGGGAAGGGATGTGGGAACAGATGTATATGTATGACTGATTCACTTTGTTATAAAGCAGAAACTAATAAAAAAATAAAAATAAAATAAAAATTAAAACAATAAATACTTGGGAAGAAAAAAAAACTTTGACTCAAGACAAGCTGGACATGGAGGAGTGAGAGAGGGCAAGGGGTAGAGGGAAAGACATGTTTCTGGGTGGGAGCTGGTGTACCATCCCCTGGGCACAGCTCCTGCGCAGAGGCCTGATAAGGAGCCCTCACCTCCACCCACCCCCTTCAACCACAGAACTTCCAACTGCTGCTCCTCAATCATTGAAGAGCAGGAAAGCTGGTGACTAGAGGGAGGCTGGGGGAGGGGAGGAGGAAGGACCACAGTCCACCGTTAGTGCGTCACTTAAAGGCTGGTGAAATTAATGGGGCAAATGACCCCAGTCACAGAATTTGGCAAGTCCACGGCTTTCCTGGGTTTCACCCACCGGCTCTGTCTCCTCGGCTATCTGGAAAGGAGGGAGAGCACTTGCGAAGAAGCCTCTGGAATGTCAGCTTCTGGGAATCTTGCTGAGGACGGGGCGGGGAGGGAGCGCTTAACGGGAAACACTGGATTACCCTAGCCGCCTTGGGGTGTCTGCGACCGGGGCTGCGGTTTCTGCGGACCTGAGCGGCAGGTGGCATCGGAGAGTCAGACCTGCTTGCGGGCACCAAGACGACACTCGGTCGGGAGACAGGGACAGGCTGCAGAAACGTGAGGAAGTGCCACTCGCAGCCCAGAGGAGAGGAAAGGAAAGCCCCAAGCATGCACCCAGCCCTGGCCCCCGCGCCACGGGCTGCGTCCCAGGAGCCGTCGCCACCTCTGAGCAGCCCAGATGGGAAGGGGGTGGGGCGGAGTACGGTTCCCTCGGCGAACTGCTCGCCGAGGGCCCCGGGGCCTCTGCGGGAGCGCCGAGCCGCGCGCCTCTCCGAGCCCTGCGCGGGGCCCACGGGCGGGAATGCGCGGAGCCGGGACGCGATGGCGGGTAGGGGACTGGGTCGCGCGCGGGAGAGGGCGGCAGGAGGGAGCTGGAAGAGAGTTACCGCGTGAGAGAGCGGTTAAGAGCCCGCGGTCTCTTTGGAGATGCCCTGGCCAATGGCAGAAGCGGAAGCTGTTTATATGGGCGGGGCGTCGCCACGGCAGCAGGAGACGCCTTGTGAGCGGCGACTGAGTGCCGGTCCCTGGCCGCTGGCTTTCAGAGAGGCGCCGGCGGGCGTGAGTGGCGACGAGGATTGCTGGCTGGGCCCTCGAGCTGGGAGCAGAGAGCCGCGGTGAGGGTGGGCGGTGGTAGGAATTTCTTTGAGAACCTTCCTTTGGACCGGGCTGCGCTCTGAGCCAGGTAAGGGACGGGGAGGGCTGCAGGCCGTGGGAAGGGAGGGCGTCAGTAGCAGCCCGCTCTCCCATCCGTCCCCGACGGAAGTGGTGGGCCCGGGGACTGACATCAGAGGCGTTTGGGGGACACTCACTTCCCGCCCCCTTATAACTCTCTGTATTGTTTCCTTCCTTCCCCTTGATCCCCATCCTAATATCCCTTTTCAAAGATCAGACGACCTCCCCCGCCCCCCGACCCGTCGTACTGCCCTCCTGGACTCTCTCGCCCCATTTCCATTGGTTGTGGACGGAGAGAGGGGGGTTAATTCCCCGCTTTGAGGGAGAAAGGTGTGGCCTCGCATGCCCCTACACTATTCCCTCGTTTGGCTAATTAAGTCTCCTCTAAAAGATCCAAGAGGAAAAGAGCGAGGCGAACCCCGTGTGGGTCGGACCCCCGGGCACACCTTCTGTTTCCCAGACCTCGGCAGTAAAAGATCCTCCCCAGCTGCAGGAAGGATTTTAGTAAGAGCCTCCCCCCTCGCCCACACTCTCCCCTCGGGGGTGGGGAAAGAGGGCTCAGTTCCCGCTCTGGTCCCCGCAGGCACCACATTCCGTTTGGAGGAGGCTACTCCCGGATCGCGGGATGGAAGCCCGCTTCTGGGAGGCTGCGTAACTGAAGCCGCGGGAGTCAGCGGGCCGGAGAGCTCGGCGGCCACCCTCGGCTCGGCTCGTGGATGTTGACAGCCCCCTCGGAGAGTGCCCGCAGATATGGCGGAGAGCTGGCTACGCGTCTCGGGAGCAGGGGCAGCGGAGGAGGCCGGACCGGAAGGCGGCCTGGAGGAGTCCAACGCCCTGAATGACAGCCTGACCAGCCTGCAGTGGCTGCAGGAATTCTCCATTCTCAAAGCCAAGGTCCCCGCCCTGCCTTCAGGGGACACCGACCCTCACGGCTACCACGAGCTGTCAGGCTCGGCCGAGCCGGGGTCTCCCCTGGCGGCGGACCCCGCCTGCCTGGGGCAGCCGCACACACCCGGCAAGCCCACGTCCTTGTGCACGCCGCGGAGCGCCCCCTCGGGGCTGCAGGCCTCGCCTCCCGACGACGTGGACTACGCCACCAACCCGCACGTGAAGCCGCCCTACTCGTATGCCACGCTCATCTGCATGGCCATGCAGGCCAGCAAGGCCACCAAGATCACCCTGTCGGCCATCTACAAGTGGATCACGGACAACTTCTGTTACTTCCGCCACGCTGATCCCACCTGGCAGGTAGGGAGGCACTCCCTCCCTCCCTGCCCATGCCCGCGCGGACTGGACTCACATCCCAGATCCGCAGGCCAAGTAGGCGCGGTACGGCCAGGGCCCCGAGAGAAGAAGGCCGTCCAGGAAGGACCTCAAGGGAGCCCAGTGCTTGGACTGCTGCCCCTTTGACTTCAGAGACGGAGGAGGGAGGATGTTCAGAGGGCTGCAGGGGTGCCGACATAGAGGTTCAAGTGGAAAGAACTTGTCCCTCATCCGGCAGGCTCAGCCCAAAGACCAGGGCTGAACTATGCGTGGACACAGCCCCCCAGGGTAGGTTGATGGACTGAGGGACACATTTGTGTCCCAAGTCCTGGAATTCCTACACACTACCCTCCTCAAGGTCAGTTTGTCAGGGCCTGACTGGAGGCAGAGCATGGTTGCTGCCCGGCTCTGCATCCCGCCTGCTTTCAGTTGGCTGGAGGGGCTCTGGGAGGGGAGAGGGGTGTGCTGCAGGGTGTGGTGGCCATCTGTGTCCCAGTGGAAGGGCTACGTGGCCTTCCAAAAGCTGCTGTGCCAGCCCCCACCCCAAGGCCTCCCTAGTTTCCTGCCTACACTCCTCCCCCTCTTCTCATCAACCTCCCTGCGGGGACAATTATCTCAGCCACGTGCTTTCCACAGGGGCTCTTTCCTCCCACACTGGCTTCATGTTCCAAGTCTCCGGAACCTGGCACAGAGCAGCCAAGGGGCCCAGACCACCATGTAAACCTCCCAGTCTTGCCAGGGCGCACTACTCACCTGCCGGCCCCACCCACCAGGCCCCAGACCCCTGTGCCCCAGCGTGGTTTGGACTGTGCACCCAGGCGTGAACAAGGCAGGATGGTGATTCAGGCTGGGCACACACTGCCCTCAGCCTCTTCGACCATCAGGATCAGGGGCTCCTTGGGGACAGAGACCCTGAGGATGCACAGATCCTTCCCTGTGGCACAGGTCACAGGATCAGAGTTCCTGTGATCACAGCTATTCCACGTTTGCTTGGGCCCTGACCCTGGGGCAGGTACCATTTGTAACCTTGGTGAGAAAGCAGACACCCTCCACCACCCCCCACCCTACCCCAAGCCTGAGAGCCCCCAGGAATGAGCGCTATGCTCTTGGCTGGGTAATAATCAACTGAGGCCTCAGAGCCTGGGGTGGGAGGAGGGGGACATGGTGGGTGAGGGCCCAGGCCAGCAGGCGGCTCTACAAACAAGGAAAGTCATCAGATCCTCCCACACTTCATCCCCCACCACACACACACACCCTCACACCCACTCACTCATTTCACAAACAGAGAAGGCCAGCCAGGCCCAGGCAGAGGGAGATGGCTGTCCAGGACCTGGGGGAGCCAAGGCCTTTGACCAGAGGCCGCAAGCAGCGGGGTAAGGGAGGGAGGGCAGGACAGGCTGGCACTGAGAGCCACCCTGCGGCTCAGGGCTCGGATGACTGAGCAGGCAGATGTCCTGGCAAATGGGAACAAAAGCCCCCGACAGCACTCCCAGCTCCTGGTGCCCCGTGGCGGGTGTCCCAGAGCCTCCCGCTCAGAGCAGCGCTTCTGTCTCCCCTGCCCCCATCGGAGAGAAGGTGGTGGTGGGACTGGCAGTGGCGCTAGGAGCCCCCCATCACTGACCCCACCCACTCTCCCAGCTGTCTTCCTTCTCTCCTATCTCCCTGTGTCCAGAACTCCATCCGCCACAACCTGTCCCTGAAGAAGGGCTTCATCAAGGTGCCTCGGGAGAAGGACGAGCCAGGCAAGGGGGGCTTCTGGCGCATCGACCCCCAGTACGCCGAGCGGCTGCTGAGTGGGGCCTTGAAGAAGCGGCGGCTGCCCCCAGTCCACATCCACCCGGCCTTTGCCCGCCAGGCCACGCCAGAGCCCAGCGCCGCCCCATGGGCCGGGCCACTGACCGTGAGCACCGAGGCCGAGCAGCTGCTGCGGGAGTTCGAGGAGGCCACTGGGGAGGCAGGCTGGGGTGCAGGCAAGGGCAGGCTGGGGCGTAAGCGTCAACAGCCGCTGCCCAAGCAGGAGGCCAAGGTCCCGCGGCCCTCCAGCCCCCTGCTGCTGACCCAGGAGGAGCAGGCTGAGCTGGAACCCCTCAAGGGCAACTTTGACTGGGAGGCCATCTTGGACGCTGGCACGCTGGACGGGGAGCTGGGCACGCTGGAGACCTCGGAGCTGATCCCGCCGCTGAGCCCTGCCTCACACGGGGACGTGGACCTCACCATCCTTGGCCACCACATCGACTGCCCTGTTACCTTGGGGCCTCCAGTGGAGCCGGCTACCGAAAGCCTGGACTTTGATGAGACCTTCCTGGCCCCATCCTTCATGGAGCACCCCTGGGACGAGAGCACCCGTAGCTCCCTGCCCCCCGAGCCCCTCTTTGAGGCCGGGGATGCCACACTGGCCTCTGACCTGAATGACTGGGCCAGCCTGGCCGCCTTCTTGTAAGAAGACAGGCCCTGCCTCACCTCCAGACAGCACCGAAGTCTGGGCCCAGACTGCCCCCCTCCCCGCCAGTGCAGGCCCATGGACACCCTACCACCCAGGCAGGGGCTGGGCCAGGTCAACCCACCAGGCCACACGGCCCCCAGCCCAGGCCATCCTCAGATTCTAGTCCAGCAGGCTGAGAATTTGGGCCCAGGACCAAAATTGCTGCCTCCGCTCCCCAGCCCCCCATACACACAGTGTTTCATTGACCCACTTCTTCCCTGCCCCAGAGACACGCTAAGGGCCCTGCACTATGAGAGCTGCAGCTTGGAGGGGCCCTGGCCAAGCTGGAAACATCAGTACAGGGCCCGCCCCAGAACACCTTAGCTTCGAAGCTTCTCTCTCTCCTGCTCTCCTCCCCAGGTCTCTATCCACAGCAAGTTCCCAGGTACAACAAATGCTGATTAGGTGACTGCAAATTAACACCCAAGAGGCCTCTCCCGGCAGTCTGTGAGGAGGAGCAACTCGGAGGGGGGAAGAGAGAGGAGACAGAAAGGAGGCCGGGGTGCTGGGTGGAGCCAGGAGATTTTCTAAGGCCTCTGGGATCTTCTGGCTTCATCCCTAGAGGTGGGGCAGAGGGCATGTGTCCCTAATCTTTGAGCCCAACTTGAGGCTGAGAGCAGCGGGGAGATGGGGATCTGGGGGTTAGGGGCTGGGGCAGCCAAGCTGCAGAGGGAAAGGGGACAGACAGACTAATGTAGTGAGTGTAGCTATAGCTGAGGCTTAACTGGGAGGGACGCAGTGCTTGCTAGAACTACTGGGATCAGGAATGGGGTGATGGACCCGTGCCCTTGCTTGCACTCCTGCAGGGGAGTGTCTTGCTCCACCATAAACGCCCTGGGCTGCATCCCACATCCACTCTCCTAACCCATCGGGCATTTTAACCTTTTTCATAGAAAGTTATTTACAATAAAATCATTTTTAAAAATAAAGTTTTAAAAAGTCTCAAAATGGACCTGCTTGCAACTTTCTCTGGGGAAAAGCATGGGCCAGTTTTGGGGAGGCCACGGCCCAAGGGGGAATGGCTGGGGGAAGATGGGGGGCACCAAAGGCCTGCAGAGTGTCCCCTGATGCACTCCTCATGATCTCTGGGTCCCCAGAGAGAAAGGGGCTGAGAGGCGGCCCTCGGGGGTCCCCTGCAGCCAGGGCCTCGGCACCTCTATATGTGCAATGGGGAGACTGTACCCACAGCCCCGAGCAGCAGGCGGCAAAGGAGGCACAGCCCCCTCCCTGGCCCTGGGGACTCACTCACAAAGGCCGTTCTTGCCCAGGGCTCGGCTCACGTTCCCCACCTCGCCCAAGTTGAGGGCCTGCCCAGACTCACCTGCGGTCCTCGCCTGGGCCTGTCTCCAGCTCCTCCCTCCCTTGGTCCCTTCCTGAAGGGACAGGGTGTGACGTCAGAGGGCCCCAGCCCCTGGGGCCCCACTTGCCACCCTGGGGTTCATTCACCCCACCCAGGGCCTTCCCTCCAATGCAGGTTGGGGCTGAGGGAGGCCATCAGGGCAGACGGAAGAGGGGGTGCCTAGACCCTACAGCTCCAGCCTGTGAGGAATCAACGTACTAGAGTTCTGATGGGGAAACTGAGGCACAGCAAATATGTGACACTCAGCAGGCACCTTTCAACACCCTCACCCCAGCATTGCCTGGAACCCATCTCTCCCCCGAGCCCGCACGTGGCCCCGCCAGCACACCCTTGTGGTGCACAGCCCATTCCCCCAGCACTCACGGGCACGTGTGCACAGACACACACACACACACACACACACACAAATGGGCACTGTCCCACACAATCCTGCCCAGCCTCCACGGGCCCCTTTCTCCTGAAGCCCCTTTCTTTCCTTGCACTCGAGGCTGGCTCCAGGACAACCTGGCATTCCCCCGCCAACTTGCTGCTTTCCCTTGCTACTTATTCCAAATATTTCAGAAGGGTGCACACACTGCAGGGCCAGCCGGGTTGGGGCCTTACAGAGCTCAGGAGGCAGCCCATCCCTTTCCCACCACTTGCTGAGGAGGCTGCCCCAACCTCCCTCTGAGACTCCCTTCACCCCCTAAGCAACGACTCCCTCCCTCTCCCCACCACCCTCCGGCCTTCCTGCCCACGCTCCCCAGCACTGGGGGAACATGGGGGCTCCAGCCTCTCCACTGGTCCCCAGGCTCAGCCTCCAGCACCCGCCAATTGGGGTACACCCTGGATTGACAGGTGGGGCCGGTCACTGTCCCCCCTCCTCACCCGTTGCCTGGGCCCATGCTGGGGGAAGAGGGGCAAGGTCAGGGGCTGGCAGAACTGCCTGCCAGGTAAGGAGAGGCTGAAGAAGCTTCTGGCTGCCAGGAAGAATCCCCAGGAGCTCCTGAAAATCCCTATGCTTGGGACTAGAGTCTCTGGGGCTGGGACCCAAACACTGGCACTTTTAAGGGTCCATGGATGCTGCCAACGAGCAGCCAAAGCTAAGAGGGGGCTCCGAAGCGGCCAGAACACAGGGCTTCACACACCCTTTCAGCAGGCAGCATTTCTGGGTTGGCGGTGGAGGGGGCGGGAAGCGTGAGTGGAACCTGTCCCTCCTATTCATCCCTGCCCCGGCCCTTGGCTGGGTGGCTTTTTCTAAAAACGTTCAGTGACTCCGTATTTATTTAGAGATTCAATGTAATCCCAGTCAATATATACTTTGCGCCCTTAACAGTAAGTTGCAGACAGGCTGCCCCATTAGCACTAGATTCTTTAGTGTGTGTTTCCTTAGAACAAGGACACGCCTCCATAATCCCAGTACCACCATCACAATCAGGAAATGAACACGGACCTGGTAATCCCATGTAACCGCAGACCCCCTTCACGTCTTGCAGATCACCCCAGTAATGCTCCTCTCCATTCCAGCATCCCAATCCAGGACCCCATGTTGCACTGAGCTGTCCTTTCTCTTTTGCCCTGTGTGGCTTTGAGCCCATGACTCAAGCTCTCTGCGCAGGTTTCGCATTTCCTTTGATCTCCACTTTTGAGGTGAGAAGCCCTTCAGCCACTTCACCCTCAGGTGTGGTACAGTCCCTTCCCAAAGCAAGAAGCCAGCTTTCTGTCTCCTCACTTTCCACCTCTTCCATATCCTCCCTCCCCCATGTATCGCCAGCCAGGAAAGGGATGAGGGGCAATGTTCAGGAACTCAGTCTTTGGGGACCCTCGCCATCTGCCCACGGGACAGGCCACCCCCAGCTCCAGTGACGGGAAGGCCCCCGCGATGGGATTCCATGCTGGCCTGAAGCAAATGCGCCAGGCCTCCTGAAGAGCTGAGCTGAAGGCAGGAAACAGTCTTCTCCCCGCCTCTGCCCCCCTCAACATACTGGGGACCCAGACTTGAAGAAGGAAGGTCATGTCCATGGTGTCCTCCCAGATCAGCACCGACACCGTCTCCTCCATGTCCGGCTCCTACATCGCCCCTGGCATGGAAGAGGACGGGGAGGCTGTCCCCTGCCCCCGGGCCGCCAGCAGGACCCCCTCAGAAGAAGGAGACGTAAGAGAGGAGCATGGGATCGCCCTAAACGCTCTGCTCTGCTGTGTACTTGAGTCCCAAGGAGCTCAGTCCAGGGCCTGCCAGGGAGATCGGCAAAGCCCCCCAGTGCTCGGGAGGGGAGCCCTGGAAAACACGGTACCGGGTTGTTGAATCAGACTCCCTCAGATGTGATCTTCCATGTGGCACCACTTCTGTCCTGAGGACTTGGTTTGGGTGTGCTGCCAGGCGACCTGGGTAGGAGAGCCGGTGGCATCTGCACCTTGACTTTTGTTGCTCCTTGGCAGGTGACGCCAGCGGCGTCTCCAGACTGCAACTTTGCGGGCCTCGTCGCCACCGCTGAAGAGCAGGATGCAGAGGTAAGAGCAAGGTGGACGCTGGTGCCCCTCCACAGTCAGAGGGACTGCCGGCGCTGGCATAGGATGCAAATAGGATGGGGGCTGTTCTGGAAGAAGCCTTCCAAGGTGGTGCTCTTGGATCTGTTCGAGGCAGGGTGCAGAGCAGAGGGACTGTCCGGTTAGCAGAGGGTGCTGGTCTCAGCGTAATAGGCGTGGGGTGAGTTCCAGAGGGAAGTCTTCCAGGCGAGACCCTTGAGAGGTGTTTGTCCTCCAATTCACTTAGTATTTACCTGGCACAGGCATCTCACATCTTCCTGGCACTGGGGGACACAAAGACCGAGTGACATGGCTTTTGCCTGCCCACACCCCCAATCCACCCATCCCACCCATTCCGCAGCTCCATCTGATGGAGGAATCAGAGTTATAACTCAGCGTGAGAAGTGCTCTGACGGAGGTGTGCCTGAAGTATATGGAATGCCCAGCTCCCAGTGGGGACTCTACAACTTTCTCTTGAGCCAGATGTTCTCAAAGGAGTATCTGGATGGGACTGGGGATCCTAAAGGGTTCCTGAAAGTTTTATGATCTCACGGTTTGCTTTTTCATTTGACAACTTTTATTTCCACCTGAGAGAAACAGTGTGAGCTGAACTATTACCAAGGCTATTCCTGACAGTCCCACGGTCCCTCTGTTAGGTGCCTCAGACCTGGTCCCTCTGGAACGTGCCTCAGACCTGGACCCTATGGGCCGATCCTTCCTCGCCAAGCAAAATCTGCCTCTGCTGGGCCTCCCAGCCATCTCACACGGACAGGAAATGTATGGATACCATGAGGGTGATTAGTTCTGTCTTCTGACAATCAGTAGACTCATTTCACTGCTTTATGGATTCACAGTGCCTTCCTTCTGTCCTAGGGAAATGATGTTCTAGAAGAAGAGGACGGATCACCCACACAAGAAGATGGTAAAAGACCTGGTCTTTTGCTCCCTTTTATTATATTTCTTTCCCGGGTATTCTCTGAAGGGTAGAGAAAGGGGCACTGGTGTGACTTGGTGGCACTGCTTAAGGGTGTGGCTTTGGGGAAAGGTCGTCTTCTTGATGGAATATCAAACCAAGCAGGGTATCTAAGGACCTCAGCAGCCTTCCTGGCTCTTTCTGGGCCTCTGAGCCTAGGCTGCAGAAGATACATGGAGTTCTCCATCTACGTTGAGTAGATCCTGAAGCTTCTTGGGCAACTGCCATCACCTTCCTTCCTGCTTCAGCTTCTCAGCTGAGTCTCACAGAACTGCTCTAGCAGCCCCAAAGTTCATCTGAAGCAGGAGAACAGCTTCCTCCCCTTGGGGGAACCGACTGTTAGGCAGTAGGTTTTCCTGCTTTAGTGAAGAAAACGGCTGGTGTTACAGTAGCAGAAGGATCACAGCCCTGGCGGCACAGCAAAGGTGAGGTGAAGAGACGTTAGCAGCTCAGCGTGCACTAGTGTTTGTAGGCTATTGGAACGAGTCTCTTTACCATCGTTCAGGCCTCAAGTAGATATTTTTTTTTAATTCCAAGAGTTGGTTTACAATGTTGTGTTAGTTTCTGCTGTACAGCCACGTGAATCAATTATACATATACATATATCCACTCTTTTTTTAGATTCTTTTCCCATATAGGGCATTACAGGGTACTGAGTAGAGTCCCCTGTGCTCTACAGCAGGTCCTTATTAGTTATCTATTTTATATATAGTAGTGTGTATATGTCAATCCCAATCTCCCAATTTATCCCTCCCCTCCCTTGCCCCCCGCCATAACCATAAGTTTGTTTTCTACACCTGTGACTCTATTTCTGTTTTGTAAATAAGGTCAATCATATCTTCAGTCGGAAGAAGTTTGTTTCTAGTAAGCCGAGAAGCGAAGGAAGGACCTACATATAGAGCAAGGAAGTGGCGGGTGGGGGGGAGGGTTAGGCGGGCTGGGAATCCCACCTGGAATTGTAGGACCAGGCGTCCCAGGAACCGGTGTCTCTTCCGTCTGCTCCTCTGAGGTGCCTCCACAGAAGGGCAACCTCTAGAGCAAACCTGGATCCCAGCCTGGATGCAGATGTCATGCTAGCCGCTTCTGCTTTGGCCATGGCAGTTGCTTGGTGGGTGGTGTGGTGTGCAGGGGGTGCACATGTGCACATGACCACTCTCTCCTGGCCAAGTAGTGCCGGAGGAGGGGTGGTCGCCGAGGCTGTGCCTCTGTCGCCCGCGCTCGCCAACCAAGCCGGGGTTGGGCGCTACCTGCCCTCGGTTGATGTCTTCAGGGTGCAAGGCTCCGAGTTCTCCATTGTGATTGTCGTCCCCAGTAGAATATTTGCTTCTAAAAGGCAGAGGGCAGTACGTGGTTTCCGCCTGACATTCCATATGTGGTTTCCACCTGACATGCTGTACACAGTAGATGTATGTTTCTTCCTCTGCCTTTCACCAAGGAAAAAAAAAAACGGGTGGGGGGCTTGAAAAAATAACACCTAAAACTGTCCCCTTCCCATCTTACACGACTGTAGGTTTCTGGTCAGCCCCTTAAAACATCCTCAGAATAGCAAATTAAGTCTCAAAGAAAATAAATCATAATTTTGCAAGCGATGCGATTCTTTGATTTGAGGAGCAAAATTACGGGACCAAAGAGCTTTAATTGCCATTTTATGTATTAGTCATTTCGCAGAGCCTTGTGGTCATAAACACACCCCACGTGCACCGACAGACACAGGCCGGAGCCTGGGGTCACTTCCCCCGTGGCTCTCCTAGCTCTTCCAGCCTGGCTTAGCTCTGCTGTGGGCCCAGGTCTGTGTGTCCGAATCCCACAGACCTCCCCAGCGCCTGATTTCCCAGGAACAAAGGCTGGAAAGGGGCCAGTTAAGGAAACAGAGCAGAACAGAGCGAGAACACAAATGTTCCCACACAGTTTCCTTTATTGTCCACTCTCCCCACTTAATTATTGTCTTTTTTTTAACATATGATTTGATGTTTTTTGTCTCCATCCTTAAGATTTTTATTTTAAGGACAGCAAAGCAGAGAAAAACACAGCCAGGTCCTCTCTAACTGCCTTAACTCCATTACAGGCCAGAGGACATTTGCATTTCTAGGTATGGAGTGTGACAATAACAATGACTTTGACATTGCCAGCATGAAAGCACTGGACAATAAGCTGTGCTCTGCGGTCTGCTTACCCGGTGAGTGGCAGTGTGCTGAACATGAACTTGGTGGGAGATGGTCCCCTGCTCTCACCCTAGGACACCCATCTCCTGCCCTGCAGTTCCTGCAAGAAGGCATGGGCTTTGCTAAGGTGCTGGGAGCCAGTTGCTGAAAGGAAGTGAGGCGGCCTCGGGAGAGTCCTTGGGCAAAGAGAGACTCTGCTCTAAACGAATCTATTTGGGCATGGAGAAAGGCGCAAAAATACCCCCAAAGCCTTCCGATTTGGCCTGACCGTGCCCCCTCCATCATGATCTTGCAGATCCCATGGCAGGGGGCCTCGTCTTGTTTCCATCAACAGGCAGTTTAAGGCAGACACGGCCTCTGTGATAAGGTCTTGGAAAGAGAGCCTGAGCCCTTGAAAAGGGAACCTGTAGCCCCTCAGAGGAGAGTGGTTAGTTAGGATCAGAGAGGAATTTCAAAGCCTGCATTTTATAGACTAGCTCTGTGACCCAGTGAGCCCTGGGCGACCACCAGTTGCCTTGTGCTCCCTAGATTTGGATCCCAAAGGAACGATCAGGGGTCGAGGGTGACTCTTCTCCCTGGAGCCCTAACTCTATAAATTCAATCAGGGCCATCAACGTGCCCCTTATTCCTTCTCATGACACTAAACTGAATCCGGGATGAGTTCTCAGGAGGAGCCCACCTGTCAGTCACACTCTGCGCACTGATGTCTCTCTGCTCCGTGCTCACCAAGGGCTTCACCAACCATGGCTCTAAAGCCACATCTTGCCCGGTGGACTAGGTCGAAATTGCCCCTCCTGGGTTCACAGCAGAGACTGCCTTCATGTTGCGTGGTTTGTAATCTCTTAAACATGCCCTGGACATACTTAAGCTTCAGGATAGCCACGTCCCGTCATGGGTCCAGTGCTTTACTCTCTTGGCGACGTGGTTACAGGTGCTGGAGGGACACAAACTCCTGTGGTTGCCACTCTCCATCAGATTGCAAAAGACCCAGGTCCTCACCCCTCTGGCCCCATGAAGGCTTGTGGTGGAGGAAGCCATAATCCCCAGAGACACGTCCCACGGCCTTCCCAGGGGCTCTCCGGTCCCTTCCCACTTAGCGTTGACCCAGCCAGGCCTGGGCCAGAGTGGCTGAGGTCCAGGGTACACTTCACTTCCTGCCTTCCTACTCTTTACCTGGCTTCTGCCTGTCCATTTTTTTCTCATGTCTTTTTGCCAAATGTACGTCTGTCTGTCCAGTTTGTTTATTTTGAAACTCATTTAGGTTATCCAGACTTCATGTGAAAGTTCATGTTCACCCACACCCAACCCCAAGCTTGCTGGGCGCACGCACATCCGAGGGGCCCTCGCTGAGGCTTCCGGTCCTAACTGGCAAGAGCCTGTATTTAATATGCTGAAATTTTCCAGGAAAAAACATATTTGTGAGACTAGATTAATCCCTGTTCCACAAAAGCGGGGATGCTTCTGTGACAAAGGTTACAGGCAGGATTTGTTTTGGTCACTAGTTGGGGAAGATGCCATCTCTGCCCTCACTCCGCCCTGAGTCTGTGGCAGCTGTGCCGGCCAGCCGCTCACTGGGTTTCAAGAGAGGAATCTAGGCTCCTGCCTCCCTGCAGTGGCTCCCCACCAACCCCCGTGTTGGGCAGAGAGAGCTCCTGGGAATTGTTTCAGCCACCCATGCTGGTGGAAACTGACCCCAGGCCTTGTGCTTCCTCCTCTCCCTAACTCCTTCGGGCCAACCTGCTGGTGGATGTTTATTCCACTCTGGGATTGCGGCAGGGGAGCGAGACCTGGAAGGAAAACAATGCCTGGGCTTCTTTATGGTGATCTCGAGAGCCAGCCATTCTCAGATTAAACTGGCTTCACCGTTCAGGCCAGACATGAAACCGAATGACAGTGGCGGCTGCCGGGAGAGGGAGTTGAGGGTCGCATCGTAGTCTCACCCCGAGGTCTCAAGGGCTCTTACGGGAGAAGGAAAGTGCATCTGCTCTCTTGGTAAAATGTTTCTCGGGTTCTGCTGTTAGCGTCACACTGGTAGTAAAGACCTGGGGGACTCTCTGGAAGGATCTGTCGGGTTAATGTCAGGTTAATGACAGGAGCATCCCCTGTGGTTGGTCCCGTGGAATCAACAGACCTCACCACGCTCAGCTGTAAGTTCAAAGTTCCATCCTATGACTGAGGTGCCTCAGGCTGGCTTGGCCGTCAGGACAGCTTCTCAGGCACTTGGTCTCCCTCTCCACGCTGTTTCCCTCCCCACATGGATGCCATTCCCCTCACGGAGCGCCCACAAGGAGGGAGCCCGGGGAGCATACCGTGGTCCACCATCCCCAGGCCCACAGGTGCTCTGCCAGGAGCCCCAGCTCGCGGCAAGGATGGCTCAGGTCCCCATCCTCGCTGCTCTCATCAGCCTTGTCGGAGTGATGTTGAGAAAGCACCTGTGTCATTCCAGCACCTCTTCCGCTAAGAAGCCTCTGGGTCTTCTTTGGCCCTGAGACCAAGGTGGGGGGGGTCGATGGTATGTTCTGAGATTGTTCTGCAAGGTTCTCAAAGGGAGGAAATCTGAGTTGACCATTGTAGGTGGTGAGCCGATTAGAAGCGTGAGGCCATGCTAGGTAGACGGGGCCCCAAGGAACCTGATGGAGTATCACACAGGCGTCAGGATAGTGGCCAGGGGACCAGTGACCATTCTGTGAAAAGGCTCTGGGGAGTGTGATGGGAAAAAGCAAAGATAATTTGAGTTTATTAGTGGAAATACAAATGTTTTTGTTTTGTTTTGTTTTGTTTTTTGTGGTACGCGTGCCTCTCACTGTTGTGGCCTCTCCCATTGCGGAGCACAGGCTCCGGACGCGCAGGCTCAGCGGCCATGGCTCACGGGCCCAGACGCTCCGTGGCATCTGGGATTTTCCCGGACCGGGGCATGAACCCGTGTCCTCTGCATCGGCAGGCAGACTCTCAACCACTGCGCCACCAGGGAAGCCCGATACAGATGTTTTTAAATGATGGCATTGGACAGGAGTGGGCATACCGATGAAATCTAAAAGTACTTATGGAGGGAATTCCCTGGCCGTCCAGAGGTTAGGACTCAGCACTTTCACTTCAGTGGCCTGGTTCAATCCCTGGTCGGAGAACTAAGATCCTCCAAGCCACTGCACAGCCAAAAACAAAACAAAGAAAAGTACTTATGGAGACCTGAAATAACCCAAGACTAAGACGCCACTAGGAAGGGTTATGCTTCGCAGATACTAAG
Source organism: Mesoplodon bidens (assembly GCF_964165515.1). NCBI lineage: Eukaryota > Metazoa > Chordata > Mammalia > Artiodactyla > Ziphiidae > Mesoplodon > Mesoplodon bidens. The sequence continues at coordinate 907,889 of NW_027672498.1, forward strand.
GAAAAATCGGAATTAACTTTCTCTTTTCTTGGAGAGAAACTCTACAAGATGGTGGAACTGTTACAGACCTTAAATTTAATTAGTGCCTGGGTAGAGGCAGGAAAGAGGTGTGTGGAATCCCCCTAGATGTGCTCCCCAAATCTGCCTCTAGAGGTCTCCTAACTCCCCCGTTTCTGAGCCTGAGGATGGAATTAAGTGGGAACCACCTTTCTGTACCTCCCGTGAAGGATTTTCAATCTCCAGGCTCCCTTTTCTGGCTGAGGGCTGGACAGAATGGCAGCACTCGCTCAGGAAGTCCTCCTGCGCCTTCCAGGCTTACCTTCTGCATCCAGGATGCACGGAGCAGCAGGGTTTCGCCGAGGGTCTGGCAGAAGCCTTTTTAGAGGAAAGAGCACCAACGACTGTACTAAGAAGCTGGGGAGATCAGAGACTTCAGGTCTGAGTCTTGAGGCTGTTTCAGAAGGAGCCAGTTTTCAGCCCTGGCTCAGAATCTGGACCGGTGGTGTTTGTAGCAAGGACTCAGGAATTCAGAGCCAGGCAGCCTGGCAGCCAGTGGTGGTGGCGGTGAGGCTGTGGCAGTGTTTTGATTTGACTTTCTGTGTGTGTGTGTGTGTGCGTGTGCGTGTGTGTGTGTGTGTGTGTGTCTTCTCTCCTTTTTACCATTTGCTTTTGGTCTTTCATACCAAACAGCCACAGTTCCGGAGTCCTGCCCATTAAACACAGAGGAATAAGTATGAGATCTACCAAATTATATAAAATGAAGGAACAACTTATTTCATCTGGGGGTTCCTAACTTAAAAGGGCAATCTTGCCTGCTCTTCATCCTGTCACCCTTAGAGCGGTAAAGCACTGTGGACCCATGTGCCGGACTCCGGTACCCCCAGGGAGTACAGATCCCCGCATTCCGTCTGGCTGTGAGAGATACCTAAACATTTCCTCTCCCACTCACTCCCCTTCCCTGGGGTCCACCTCCACAAGACTATTATTAGAGCCTTAGGGCGGATTAGCACACCAGGACATTTATGGGTATACACAATTTATACCCGCTGAATCCCAGTGCTTCTGCCATTAAAGGGTTTTGTGTCTTGGGCTGGCCTAACCTGAAGCTGACCCCAGACATTGGTGAGTGGCCTCCCTCAAATGTGACACAGTGAGCCTCACGCCCACCCTCCAGGGTCAGCTGGCTCCGTCCACGAACTGAGCCCTCTGAAGGGCATGGCTCTCGGCTCTGCCCTGGAAGTGATCACCGTGTGCTGGAGGATCCAGCAATTTCCACACAGCATGAGAAATTGGGTGGTCGTACGGGCCAGTGGGGGAACACTTTGGAGCATGCTGGACCCCATCTGGCTTCAGGGTGGGCCTTCTGGGGGCAGGTGCTGAAAGAGGCAGCTCAGCAGTCCTCGGCCAGAGAATGGAAGGCTTTCCCCAAACTCAGGTTGTTAGGGCTTCATCCTCTCCCTTCAGAAGGGGCATCTCGCTGCACTGGGGGGACTGAATCAGATGGAGTCAGTCTGTGCGATGGGAGGACGACTTGGGGGAGATGAGTGTAGCCTGAACAAGGCCTGGGGGGCGGATGGTTTTCGCGCACATTCTGTGAGTCAGGCACCCTGCTCACCACTCTTCCATGTCACCTCGCTTAGTCTCACAGCATCCCTGGGGAGTAAGTACTTGTCTCCCATCTGATGGATGGGAAAACCTGGGCTCCGAGTACAGTGACCTGCCCAAGGTCACACAGTCAGTACGTTACAAGCTGGGGCTGTATCCCGGTTTTCTGACTACAGATTTAGACCTTACTAGAGCTTGAACAAGCAGGAGGTCATGGTGGATTGGATACAGAGCATGAAGGAGAGAGAAGCATCAAGAGTGGGTTTCCAGCATGGGCAGCGGGTGCTTCTCGTGCAGGAACTGCAGTACAAGGGGGGAAGATGATGAGTTTCGTGGACGGTACCCGGGGGACCCCAAAGCTCTGGAGCTAATGTCTCCTGGGGTTGGTGGCACCAGCTGATAGCAACTCTCGGTGGGCTGTTCAGGTGCAGAAGGAGAGGAACAGCTGTCACTCTGTTCTCTGCCATGCCATTTGGTCCCTGCCACCCTGCTGGGCAGCCAGTCCCTTCCTGCCCCACCCTGGCCCCCACAGCAAACACTAACTCTGAGCCCAAATTAACACACTCTTCTCCCTCCCCTTCACCTCCTCCTGCTCTCGTGAAAGTCTCAGCCAGACTCAGTTTCTTTTCCTGGTCCGCTCTAACACTTAGGCAAACTTCAAGACCAAATAAAGATACAAAGGTGGAGCCTACGGCAAGCTCACAAAACAAGGACCATCCTGCATGTCCCTCCATCAGAGGGCCACAGTGGCCATGACTGTCCCTCGCCCACTGGACGCCACTGCTCCCAAGTTTCACGTGCTGTGGTTTGCACCCTGTGGGAGTTCCAGGTAATGCTCATCTTGCCAGTTTTCGTGCCAAACTCCGGACTGTCCTGCCAGAGACACCATCTACACCAAACCAAAGGTCCGGTAACCTTCCTTTCCTCTTCTCAGGTGCCTGGCAGGCTGACGACAACGTGGTGAGTCGTCGGAACACGCAGTGCAGACGCTCATCTTCTGGCAGCCTGGAGGACCCCGAGAACAGGCTCTGCGTGTGGGATCCTTTGGCCATCTGAGAGCCTTAGCCCCTGTACCAGGGCTCTCCTCCCGTTCTCACATCCCATCCTGGCCTCATGGCACCACTGACCTCCTGGGCATCCTCAGCAAGACACACGGAGACTTTTGAGACCCACGTGAAAGCTGGATGCTGAGGGCACCTGACCCTTCTCCCAGACTCATCTTCTTCCGCAACCGTGATCCTTCCCCTCTCAGAAGGGACTGGAAACCTCTTTTCTCCTTGTGGGCTAAAGCCACTCGAACTGCAGCTCATGAGACCCTTTGCAGAGACTCTCTGGAATGTTTCCACTGTATCTTGATCTTCAGGTGGAGCTGTGGCCTACAGACTGGTTATTTCTTGTGCATCTTTTCTTTTTTTTCTCCTTAGGAGGTAGACCAAGAAGACTCAAGAGTTTGGGTGACTTCATTACAAACACCCATCTGGCATTTTCTAGTCTCTGGGACATCATAACCAATCTGAGACCTGCAGTTTGGGGTGGCGTTGGGGGATGACTCCTGTGAGAAGGGAAAGCCATATTGCACTGTAAGTGGGGTTTCCCTCAAAATGCATTAGGAGCTCCTCTCTCAAGGACAAGAAGCAGTGGCAACCACCAGAAGGTTGGTTGGGAAAACAGTTCTTGCTTCTGGTAGCAGAGGCTATGCCTCGTGTGTCTGCTTAGGAAGGAGGCCTTGAATCTGAGAATCCCTCAGTTAAATGATGACCTACCGGGGACTTCTTTATGATCAGGTGCACTCAGGAAGGCCTGGGGCTCCATCCTAAGGTGACACTGCAAAGGCATTTTTGACCCCCTCTATGTACCAGGCACTTGTTAGGGACTGTCGTATATTATCACGTTTCATCACTACCGCCCTGTCAGGTGGCATTCTTATCCCTGCTGCCCCCGTCTCCACCCCGCTTTTCTGAAAGAGTTGAAGAAAGAAGCTGAGAGAGGGGTGGACCGGTGGTTCTCATTTGGTGCCCAGGAACCCCAAAGGAGGTAGGGGGAAGGGCTGAGCTGGGGTCAGTGGTGGTCTGGGAGGCTCCCCACCCCACCGGTTTTCCTCCCCTGTCCTCCAGATCAGCTGAGCCTGATGGGGGGAGCCGGAGGTACTGCCTTCCATAGGCTCATCAGAGATTTAGAGATATTGTTCAAATCACATGTGCACCCCACCTCACTCTGGTGTAGGGCATAGAAATAACAGCCTGAAACAGCAAGACCGTAAGCTGTTGGCTCTTCGTCCCTCAACACTAGTGTTATCAATGGATTCCTCATAGCTCTCTGATAGATGCATTGTCTGCTGGCTTTTGGAAGAGGTGGTTATTTAGTGGAGCATGAGATTGAGAAGCAAAGTGGGATCCAACATTTTGTGAGGCTGAGATATGACAGAGCCCTAGGCTATGCCCACCATGATGGCCTGAATTAGTAGTTGGAATTGTTGCCCTAGAAGAGCTTTTCAGGGTCCTTCCCAAGGCCTCAAAGAGAGCCCAGTGCCGGGGAATATTTTGCACCTCCTGTGTGGCTGCTTTGCACCACCAGGTGCGTGGTGACCCTCACTGCCTGGTGGTTGTGGTTCACATCCTGCCCTGGGGGTGGGCAGGGGGAGGCCTGTGGTCCTGACAGACACTACATGAGCCAAGCCTGAATCTCAGCTTCTGCCTTGAGTTCCCGTGTCCACCCGCTCTGAAATCCTGCAGTGGGCTCTGCTGTTTCAGGCCCCATTTAATGTCCTTCCTTTCCCCGAAACATTCTTACAGCCCCTTTCATATTGATGATTCCAGCAATAACCACACTTCCTGATCTCCTTGAAGTCTGAGTCCCAGAAGCACTAGGGAAGGGGGCGCTCCCATAGCCTGGGGTGGTGGTATACAGATCCACCTCCTCTCCCGGCAGGTAGTATTCAGAGTGTGGTGTTACCTGAGATGAAGGAGATGCAGGTAAACAGTTGCCACAGTGGCCAGGAACCCTAAGAGGAAGCCATTGTCTTCACCCTTTCTGGAGGGTCTGTCTTCTCCCAGGAAGAGGCTCAGAGAGATTCCTCAAGGCCTTGGTTCCATAACCAAGACATACCCGGGTGAGAAGTGGCCCTTCACTCCTGTTTCTCAGACAGTTCCTGCTCTCTCCCCCATCCCCTCACCTCTTTGCCCTCATTTAGCTCTTTGGCGAGCAGAAATATCCCATCCAAAAGGGCTGGGATCAGGGAACAGGGCACAGAGCCTGGTCGGGGAACAGGACAGCCGCCCCAGTCATCATCTGGAGATGGTCATGTTGTTAGCAGTTGACCCACAGAGAATATGACGGGGCCTGGTTTCTCACACAAGGACACAGACTAACCAGAGGCCTGGGGCTCCTTCCTGCCACACTCAGGTCGGAGCTCACCTATGAGCTCACTTCCGGGTGGTGTGGTGATCCCAGCCTTCTCACAGAGTCCTTTTTCCTTCTCCTCCCCAGTCCCATCCCACCAGAGGTCATGGCCACGCTGGGGCATCTCCTGGGCACGGATCCACACACGTTAAGCCATCTCACCTGGGGAGAGTTTGTGTCCTGTTCACCTGACCTTGGCAAGCTGCTTGCTCACTTTGCTTTAGGATCTGCACACCTAGTGTGTGTAAGTATGTGTGTACTGTTGTGCCAGCTGTGTACCCCTCACTCCCTGGAGTACACTCATGGGCACACGACAGTGGGGACGTCAAGGATGCAATATTTATGGACTGCTGCATGATTCTTAAAAATGAATAAAACTGTTCACAAGGGAAGGAGAGCTATTAATTGCGCAGTTGGCTTATTTGTGAAAGTTTCTGTCCGACTTCCTCCAGCACGCTTTTAATACTTTGACTCAATAACAACTCACACTGCAGAAATATAGAAGATCATGAGAGATTACTACAAGAAACTCTATGCCAATAAAATGGACAACCTGGAAGAAATGGACAAATTCTTAGAAATGCACAACCTGCCAAGACTGAATCAGGAAGGAATAGAAAATATGAATAGACCAATCACAAGCACTGAAATGGAAACTGTGATTAAAAATCTTCCAACAAACAGAAGAAGCCCAGGACCAGATGGCTTCATAGGCGAATTCTATCAGACATTTAGAGAAGAGCTAACACCTATCCTTCTCAAACTCTTCCAAAATATAGCAGAGGGAGGAGCACTCCCCAACTCATTCTACGAGGCCACCATCACCTTGATACCAAAACCAGGCAAGGATGTCACAAAGAAAGAAAACTACAGGCCAATGTCACTGATGAACATAGATGTAAAAATCCTCAACAAAATACTAGCAAACAGAATCCAACAGCACATTAAAAGGATCAAACACCATGATCAAGTGGGGTTTATTCCAGGAATGCAAGGATTCTTCAATATACACAAATCAAACAATGTGATACACCATATTAACAAATTGAAGGAGAAAAACCATATGATCATCTCAATAGATGCAGAGAAAGCTTTCGACAAAATTCAACAGCCATTTATGATAAAAACCCTGCAGAAAGTAGGCATACAGGGAACTTTCCACAAGATAATAAAGGCCATATATGACAAACCCACAGCCAACATTGTCCTCAATGGTGAAAAGCTGAGACCATTTCCACAAAGATCAGGAATAAGACAAGGTGGCCCATTCTCACCACACTTATTCAACTTAATTTTGGAAGTTTTAGCAACAGCAATCAGAGAAGAAAAGGAAATAAAAGGAATCCAAATTGGGAAAGAAGAAGTAAAGCTGTCACTGTTTGCAGATGACATGATACTATACATAGAGAATCCTAAAGATGCTACCAGAAAACTACTAGAGCTAATCAATGAATTTGGTAAAGTAGCAGGATACAAAATTAATGCACAGAAATCTCTGGCATTCCTGTACACTAATGATGAAGAATCTGAAAGTGAAATCAAGAAAACACTCCCATTTACCATTGCAACAAAAAGAATAAAATACCTAGGAATAAACCTACCTAAGGAGACAAAAGACCTGTATGCAGAAAATTATAAGACACTGATGAAAGAAATGAAAGATGATACAAATAGATGGAGAGATATACCATGCTCCTGGATTGGAAGAATCGATTTTGTGAAAATGACTCTACTACCCAAAGCAATGTACAGGTTCAATGCAATCCCTATCAAACTACCACTGGCATTTTTCACAGAACTGGAACAAAACATTTCAAACTTTGTTTGGAAAAACAAAAGACTCCGAATAGCCAAAGCAATCTTGAGAATGAAAAACGGAGCTGGAGGAATCAGGCTCCCTGACTTCAGACTACACTAGAAAGCTACAGTAATCAAGACAGTGTTTTACGGGCACAAAAACAGAAAGATAGATCAATGGAACAGGATAGAAAGCCCAGAGATAAACCCACGCACATATGGTCAACTTATCTTTGATCAAGGAGGCAGGAATGTACAGTGGAGAAAGGACAGCCTCTACAATAAGTGGTGCTAGGAAAACTGGACAGGGACCTGTAAAAGTATGAGATTAGATCATTCCCTAACACCATACACAAAAATAAGATCAAAATGGATTAAAGACCTAAATGTAAGGCCAGAAACTATCAAAGTCTTAGAGGAAAACATAGGCAGAACACTCTAGGACATAAATCCCAGCAAGATCCTTTTGGACCCACCTCCTAGAGAAATGGAAATAAAAACAAAGATAAACAAATGGGACCTAATGAAACTTCAAAGCTTTTGCACAGCAAAGGACACCATAAACAAGACCAAAAGACAACCCTCAGAATGGGAGAAAATATTTGCAAATGAAGCAACTGACAAAGGATTAATCTCCAAAATTTAAAAACAGCTCATGCAGCTCAAGAGCAAAAAAACAAACAACGCAATCCAAAAATGGGCAGAAGACTTAAATAGGCATTTCTCCAAAGAAGATATACAGACTGCCAACAAACACATGAAAGAATGCTCAACATCATTAATCATTAGAGAAATGCAAATCAAAACTACAATGAGATATCATCTCACACCAGTCAGAATGGCCATCATCAAGAAATCTAGAAACAATAAATGCTGGAGAGGGTGTGGAGAAAAGGGAACACTCTTGCACTGCTGGTGGGAATGTGAATTGGTACAGCCACTATGGAGAACAGTATGGAGGTTCCTTAAAAGACTAAAAATAGAACTACCATATGACCCAGCAATCCCACTACTAGGCATATACCCTGAGAAAACCATACTTCAAAAAGAGGCATGTACCAAAATGGTCATTGCAGCTCTATTCACAATAGCCCGGAGATGGAAACAACCTAAGTGTCCATCATCGGATGAATGGATAAAGAAGATGTGGCACATATATACAATGGAATATTACTCAGCCATAAAAAGAAACGAAACTGAGCTATTTGTAATGAGGTGGATAGACCTAGAGTCTGTCATACAGAGTGAAGTAAGTCAGAAAGAGAACGACAAATACCGTATGCTAACACATATATATGGAATTTAAAAAAAAAATGTCATGAAGAACCTAGGGGTAAAACAGGAATAAAGTCACAGACCTACTTGAGAATGGACTTGAGGATATGGGGAGGGGGAAGGGTAAGCTGTGACAAAGCGAAAGAGAGGCATGGACATATATACACTACCAAACGTAAGGTAGATAGATAGTGGGAAGCAGCCGCAGAGCACAGGGAGATCAGCTCGGTGCTTTGTGACCGCCTGGACGGGTGGGATGGGGAGGGTGGTAGGGAGTGAGATGCATGAGGGAAGGGATGTGGGAACAGATGTATATGTATGACTGATTCACTTGGTTATAAAGCAGAAACTAATAAAAAAATAAAAATAAAATAAAAATAAAAATGAAAACAATAAATACTTGGGAAGAAAAAAAAACTTTGACTCAAGACAAGCTGGACATGGAGGAGTGAGAGAGGGCAAGGGGTAGAGGGAAAGACATGTTTCTGGGTGGGAGCTGGTGTACCATCCCCCGGGCACAGCTCCTGCGCAGAGGCTTGATATGGAGCCCTCACCTCCACCCACCCACAGCAATCAGAGAAGAAAAGGAAATAAAAGGAATCCAAATTGGAAAGAAGATGTAAAGCTGTCACTGATTGCAGATGACATGATACTATACATAGAGAATCCTAAAGATGCTACCAGAAAACTACTAGAGCTAATCAATGAATTTGGTAAAGTAGCAGGATACAAAATTAATGCACAGAAATCTCTGGCATTCCTGTACACTAATGATGAAGAATCTGAAAGTGAAATCAAGAAAACACTCCCATTTACCATTGCAACAAAAAGAATAAAATACCTAGGAATAAACCTACCTAAGGAGACAAAAGACCTGTATGCAGAAAATTATAAGACACTGATGAAAGAAATGAAAGATGATACAAATAGATGGAGAGATATAGCATGCTCCTGGATTGGAAGAATCGATGTTGTGAAAATGACTCTACTACCCAAAGCAATCTACAGGTTCAATGCAATCCCTATCAAACTACCACTGGCATTTTTCACAGAACTGGAACAAAACATTTCAAACTTTGTTTGGAAAAACAAAAGACTCCGAATACCCAAAGCAATCCTGAGAATGAAAAACGGAGCTGGAGGAATCAGGCTCCCTGACTTCAGCCTACACTACAAAGCTACAGTAATCAAGACAGTGTTTTACGGGCACAAAAACAGAAAGATAGATCAATGGAACAGGATAGAAAGCCCAGAGATAAACCCACGCACATATGGTCAACTTATCTTTGATCAAGGAGGCAGGAATGTACAGTGGAGAAAGGACAGCCTCTTCAATAAGTGGTGCTGGGAAAACTGGACAGGGACATGTAAAAGTATGAGATTAGATCATTCCCTAACACCATACACAAAAATAAGCTCAAAATGGATTAAAGACCTAAATATAAGGCCAAAAACTATCAAAGTCTTAGAGGAAAACATAGGCAGAACACTCTAGGACATAAATCCCAGCAAGATCCTTTAGGACCCACCACCTAGAGAAATGGAAATAAAAACAAAGATAAACAAATAGGACCTAATGAAACTTCAAAGCTTTTGCACAGCAAAGGACACCATAAACAAGACCAAAAGACAACCCTCAGAATGGGAGAAAATATTTACAAATGAAGCAACTGACAAAGGATTAATCTCCAAAATTTAAAAACAGCTCATGCAGCTCAAGAGCAAAAAAACAAACAACCCAATCCAAAAATGGGCAGAAGACATAAATAGGCATTTCTCCAAGGAAGATATACAGACTGCCAACAAACACATGAAAGAATGCTCAACATCATTAATCATTAGAGAAATGCAAATCAAAACTACAATGAGATATCATCTCACACCAGTCAGAATGGCCATCATCAAGAAATCTAGAAACAGTAAATACTGGAGAGGTTGTGGAGAAAAGGGAACACTCTTGCACTGCTGGTGGGAATGTGAATTGGTACAGCCACTATGGAGAACAGTATGGAGGTTCCTTAAAAGACTAAAAATAGAACTACCATATGACCCAGCAATCCCACTACTAGGCATATACCCTGAGAAAACCATACTTCAAAAAGAGGCATGTACCAAAATGTTCATTGCAGCTCTATTCACAATAGCCCGGAGATGGAAACAACCTAAGTGTCCATCATCAGATGAATGGATAAAGAAGATGAGGCACATATATACAATGGAATATTACTCAGCCATAAAAAGAAACGAAACTGAGCTATTTGTAATGAGGTGGATAGACCTAGAGTCTGTCATACAGAGTGAAGTAAGTCAGAAAGAGAACGACAAATACCGTATGCTAACACATATATATGGAATTTAAAAAAAATGTCATGAAGAACCTAGGGGTAAAACAGGAATAAAGTCACAGACCTACTTGAGAATGGACTTGAGGATATGGGGAGGGGGAAGGGTAAGCTGTGACAAAGCGAAAGAGAGGCATGGACATATATACACTACCAAACGTAAGGTAGATAGATAGTGGGAAGCAGCCGCAGAGCACAGGGAGATCAGCTCGGTGCTTTGTGACCGCCTGGAGGGGTGGGATGGGGAGGGTGGGAGGGAGGGAGATGCATGAGGGAAGGGATGTGGGAACAGATGTATATGTATGACTGATGCACTTGGTTATAAAGCAGAAACTAATAAAAAAATAAAAATAAAATAAAAATAAAAACAATAAATACTTGGGAAGAAAAAAAAAAACTTTGACTCAAGACAAGCTGGACATGGAGGAGTGAGAGAGGGCAAGGGGTAGAGGGAAAGACATGTTTCTGGGTGGGAGCTGGTGTACCATCCCCTGGGCACAGCTCCTGCGCAGAGGCCTGATAAGGAGCCCTCACCTCCACCCACCCCCTTCAACCAGAGAACTTCCAACTGCTGCTCCTCAATAATTGAAGAGCAGGAAAGCTGGTGACTAGAGGGAGGATGGGGGAGGGGAGGAGGAAGGACCACTGTCCACCGTTAGTGCGTCACTTAAAGGCTGGTGAAATTAATGGGGCAAATGACCCCAGTCACAGAATTTGGCAAGTCCACGGCTTTCCTGGGTTTCACCCACCGGCTCTGTTTCCTCGGCTACCTGGAAAGGAGGGAGAGCACTTGCGAAGAAGCCTCTGGAATGTCAGCTTCTGGGAATCTTGCTGAGGACGGGGCGGGGAGGGAGCGCTTACCGGGAAACACTGGATTACCCTAGCCGCCTTGGGGTGTCTGCGACCGGGGCTGCGGTTTCTGCGGACCTGAGCGGCAGGTGGCATCGGAGAGTCAGACCTGCTTGCGGGCACCAAGACGACACTCGGTCGGGAGACAGGGACAGGCCGCAGAAACGTGAGGAAGTGCCACTCGCAGCCCAGAGGAGAGGAAAGGAAAGCCCCAAGCATGCACCCAGCCCTGGCCCCCGCGCCACGGGCTGCGTCCCAGGAGCCGTCGCCACCTCTGAGCAGCCCAGATGGGAAGGGGGTGGGGCGGAGTACGGTTCCCGCGGCGAACTGCTCGCCGAGGGCCCCGGGGCCTCTGCGGGAGCGCCGAGCCGCGCGCCTCTCCGAGCCCTGCGCGGGGCCCTCGGGCGGGAATGCGCGGAGCCGGGACGCGATGGCGGGTAGGGGACTGGGTCGCGCGCGGGAGAGGGCGGCAGGAGGGAGCTGGAAGAGAGTTACCGCGTGAGAGAGCGGTTAAGAGCCCGCGGTCTCTTTGGAGATGCCCTGGCCAATGGCAGAAGCGGAAGCTGTTTATATGGGCGGGGCGTCGCCACGGCAGCAGGAGACGCCTTGTGAGCGGCTACTGAGTGCCGGTCCCTGGCCGCTGGCTTTCAGAGAGGCGCCGGCGGGCGTGAGTGGCGACGAGGATTGCTGGCTGGGCCCTCGAGCTGGGAGCAGAGAGCCGCGGTGAGGGTGGGCGGTGGGAGGATTTTCTTTGAGGACCTTCCTTTGGCCCGGGCTGCGCTCTGAGCCAGGAAAGGGACGGGGAGGGCTGCAGGCCGTGGGAAGGGAGGGCGTCAGTACCAGCCCGCTCTCCCATCCGTCCCCGACGGAAGTGGTGGGCCCGGGGACTGACATCAGAGGCGTCTGGGGGACACTCACTTCCCGCCCCCTTATAACTCTCTGTATTCTTTCCTTCCTTCCCTTTTCAAAGATCAGACGACCTCCCCCGCCCCCCGACCCCTCGTACTGCCCTCCTGGACTCTCTCGCCCCATTTCCATTGGTTGTGGACGGAGAGAGGGGGGTTAATTCCCCGCTTTGAGGGAGAAAGGGGTGGCCTCGCATGCCCCTACACTATTCCCTCGTTTGGCTAATTAAGTCTCCTCTAAAAGATCCAAGAGGAAAAGAGCGAGGCGAACCCCGTGTGGGTCGGACCCCCGGGCACACCTTCTGTTTCCCAGACCTCGGCAGTAAAAGATCCTCCCCAGCTGCAGGAAGGATTTTAGTAAGAGCCTCCCCCCTCGCCCACACTCTCCCCTCGGGGGTGGGGAAAGAGGGCTCAGTTCCCGCTCTGGTCCCCTCAGGCACCACATTCCCTTTGGAGGAGGCTACCCCCGGATCGCGGGATGGAAGCCCGCTTCCGGGAGGCTGCGTAACTGAAGCCGCGGGAGTCAGCGGGCCGGAGAGCTCGGCGGCCACCCTCGGCTCGGCTCGTGGATGTTGACAGCCCCCTCGGAGAGTGCCCGCAGATATGGCGGAGAGCTGGCTACGCGTCTCGGGAGCAGGGGCAGCGGAGGAGGCCGGACCGGAAGGCGGCCTGGAGGAGTCCAACGCCCTGAATGACAGCCTGACCAGCCTGCAGTGGCTGCAGGAATTCTCCATTCTCAACGCCAAGGTCCCCGCCCTGCCTTCAGGTGACACCGACCCTCACGGCTACCACGAGCTGTCAGGCTCGGCCGAGCCAGGGTCTCCCCTGGCGGCGGACCCCGCCTGCCTGGGGCAGCCACACACACCCGGCAAGCCCACGTACTTGTGCACGCCGCGGAGCGCCCCCTCGGGGCTGCAGGCCTCGCCTCCCGACGACGTGGACTACGCCACCAACCCGCACGTGAAGCCGCCCTACTCGTATGCCACGCTCATCTGCATGGCCATGCAGGCCAGCAAGGCCACCAAGATCACCCTGTCGGCCATCTACAAGTGGATCACGGACAACTTCTGTTACTTCCGCTGCGCTGATCCCACCTGGCAGGTAGGGAGGCACTCCCTCCCTCCCTGCCCATGCCCGCGCGGACTGGACTCACATCCCAGATCCGCAGGCCAAGTAGGCGCGGTCCGGCCAGGGCCCCGAGAGAGGAAGGCCGTCCAGGAAGGACCTCAAGGGAGCCCAGTGCTTGGACTGCTGCCCCTTTGACTTCAGAGACGGAGGAGGGAGGATGTTCAGAGGGCTGCAGGGGTGCCGACATAGAGGTTCAAGTGGAAAGAACTTGTCCCTCATCCGGCAGGCTCAGCCCAAAGACCAGGGCTGAACTATGCGTGGACACAGCCCCCCAGGGTAGGTTGATGGACTGAGGGACACATTTGTGTCCCAAGTCCTGGAATTCCTACACACTACCCTCCTCAAGGTCAGTTTGTCAGGGCCTGACTGGAGGCAGAGCATGGTTGCTGCCCGGCTCTGCATCCCGCCTGCTTTCAGTTGGCTGGAGGGGCTCTGGGAGGGGAGAGGGGTGTGCTGCAGGGTGTGGTGGCCATCTGTGTCCCAGTGGAAGGGCTACGTGGCCTTCCAAAAGCTGCTGTGCCAGCCCCCACCCCAAGGCCTCCCTAGTTTCCTGCCTACACTCCTCCCCCTCTTCTCATCAACCTCCCTGCGGGGACAATTATCTCAGCCACGTGCTTTCCACAGGGGCTCTTTCCTCCCACACTGGCTTCATGTTCCAAGTCTCCGGAACCTGGCACAGAGCAGCCAAGGGGCCCAGACCACCATGTAAACCTCCCAGTCTTGCCAGGGCGCACTACTCACCTGCCGGCCCCACCCACCAGGCCCCAGACCCCTGTGCCCCAGCGTGGTTTGGACTGTGCACCCAGGCGTGAACAAGGCAGGATGGTGAAGCACGCTGGGCACACACTGCCCTGAGCCTCTTCGACCATCAGGATCAGGGGCTACTTGGGGACAGAGACCCTGAGGATGCACAGATCCTTCCCTGTGGCACGGGTCACAGGATCAGAGTTCCTGTGATCACAGCTATTCCACGTTTGCTTGGGCCCTGACCCTGGGGCAGGTACCATTTGTAACCTTGGTGAGAAAGCAGAGACCCTCTACCACCCCCCACCCTACCCCAAGCCTGAGAGCCCCCAGGAATGAGCGCTATGCTCTTGGCTGGGTAATAATCAACTGAGGCCTCAGAGCCTGGGGTGGGAGGAGGGGGACATGGTGGGTGAGGGCCCAGGCCAGCAGCTGTCTCTACAAACAAGGAAAATCATCAGATCCTCCCACACTTCATCCCCCACCACACACACACACCCTCACACCCACTCACTCATTTCACAAACAGAGAAGGCCAGCCAGGCCCAGGCAGAGGGAGATGGCCGTCCAGGACCTGGGGGAGCCAAGGCCTTTGACCAGAGGCCGCAAGCAGCGGGGTAAGGGAGGGAGGGCAGGACAGGCTGGCACTGAGAGCCACCCTGCGGCTCAGGGCTCGGATGACTGAGCAGGCAGATGTCCTGGCAAATGGGAACAAAAGCCCCCGACAGCACTCCCAGCTCCTGGTGCCCCGTGGCCGGTGTCCCAGAGCCTCCCGCTCAGAGCAGCGCTTCTGTCTCCCCTGCCCCCATCGGAGAGAAGGTGGTGGTGGGACTGGCAGTGGCGCTAGGAGCCCCCCATCACTGACCCCACCCACTCTCCCAGCTGTCTTCCTTCTCTCCTATCTCCCTGTGTCCAGAACTCCATCCGCCACAACCTGTCCCTGAAGAAGGGCTTCATCAAGGTGCCTCGGGAGAAGGACGAGCCAGGCAAGGGGGGCTTCTGGCACATCGACCCCCAGTACACCGAGCGGCTGCTGAGTGGGGCCTTGAAGAAGCGGCGGCTGCCCCCAGTCCACATCCACCCGGCCTTTGCCCGCCAGGCCGCGCCAGAGCCCAGCGCCGCCCCATGGGCCGGGCCACTGACCGTGAGCACCGAGGCCGAGCAGCTGCTGCGGGAGTTTGAGGAGGCCACTGGGGAGGCAGGCTGGGGTGCAGGCGAGGGCAGGCTGGGGCGTAAGCGTCAACAGCCGCTGCCCAAGCAGGAGGCCAAGGTACCGCGGCCCTCCAGCCCCCTGCTGCCGACCCAGGAGGAGCAGGCTGAGCTGGAACCCCTCAAGGGCAACTTTGACTGGGAGGCCATCTTGGACGCTGGCACGCTGGACGGGGAGCTGGGCACGCTGGAGACCTCGGAGCTGATCCCGCCACTGAGCCCTGCCTCACACGGGGACGTGGACCTCACCATCCTTGGCCACCACATCGACTGCCCTGTTACCTTGGGGCCTCCAGTGGAGCAGGCTACCGAAAGCCTGGACTTTGATGAGACCTTCCTGGCCCCATCCTTCCTGGAGCACCCCTGGGATGAGTGCACCCGTAGCTCCCTGCCCCCCGAGCCCCTCTTTGAGGCCGGGGATGCCACACTGGCCTCTGACCTGAATGACTGGGCCAGCCTGGCCGCCTTCTTGTAAGAAGACAGGCCCTGCCTCACCTCCAGACAGCACCGAAGTCTGGGCCCAGACTGCCCCCCTCCCCGCCAGTGCAGGCCCATGGACAGCCTACCACCCAGGCAGGGGCTGGGCCAGTTCAACCCACCAGGCCACACGGCCCCCAGCCCAGGCCATCCTCAGATTCTAGTCCAGCAGGCTGAGAATTGGGGCACGGGACCAAAATTGCTTCCTCCGCTCCCCAACCCCCCATACACACAATGTTTCATTGATCCACTTCTTCCCTGCCCCAGAGACACGCTAAGGGCCCTGCACTATGAGAGCTGCAGCTTGGAGGGGCCCTGGCCAAGCTGGAAACATCAGTACAGGGCCCGCCCCAGAACACCTTAGCTTCAAAGCTTCTCTCTCTCCTGCTCTCCTCCCCAGGTCTCTATCCAGAGCAAGTTCCCAGGTACAACAAATGCTGATTAGGTGACTGCAAATTAACACCCAAGAGGCCTCTCCCGGCAGTCTGTGAGGAGGAGCAACTCGGAGGGGGGAAGAGAGAGGAGACAGAAAGGAGGCCGGGGTGCTGGGTGGAGCCAGGAGATTTTCTAAGGCCTCTGGGATCTTCTGGCTTCATCCCTAGAGGTGGGGCAGAGGGCATGTGTCCCTAATCTTTGAGCCCAACTTGAGGCTGAAAGCAGCGGGGAGATGGGGATCTGGGGGTTAGGGGCTGGGGCAGCCAAGCTGCAGAGGGAAAGGGGACAGACAGACTAATGTAGTGAGTGTAGCTATAGCTGAGGCTTAACTGGGAGGGACGCAGTGCTTGCTAGAACCACTGGGACCAGGAATGGGGGGATGGCCCCGTGCCCTTGCTTGCACTCCTGCAGGGGAGTGTCTTGCTCCACCATAAACGCCCTGGGCTGCATCCCACATCCACTCTCCTAACCCATCGGGCATTTTAACCTTTTTCATAGAAAGTTATTTACAATAAAAACATTTTTAAAAATAAAGTTTTAAAAAGTCTCAAAATGGACCTGCTTGCAACTTTCTCTGGGGAAAATCATGGGCCAGTTTTGGGGAGGCCACGGCCCAAGGGGGAATGGCTGGGAGCAAGATGGCGGGCACCAAAGGCCTGCAGAGTGTCCCCTGATGCACTCCTCATGATCTCTGGGTCCCCAGAGAGAAAGGGGCTGAGAGGCGGCCCTCGGGGGTCCCCTGCAGCCAGGGCCTCGGCACCTCTATATGTGCAATGGGGAGACTGTACCCACAGCCCCGAGGAGCAGGCGGCAAAGGAGGCACAGCCCCCTCCCTGGCCCTGGGGACTCACTCACAAAGGCCGTTCTTGCCCAGGGCTCGGCTCACGTTCCCCACCTCGCCCAAGTTGAGGGCCTGCCCAGACTCACCTGCGGTCCTCGCCTGGGCCTGTCTCCAGCTCCTCCCTCCCTTGGTCCCTTCCTGAAGGAACAGGGAGTGACATCAGAGGTCCCCAGCCCCTGGGGCCCCACTTGCCACCCTGGGGTTCATTTACCCCGCCCAGGGCCTTCCCTCCAATGCAGGTTGCG
This sequence comes from Mesoplodon bidens, assembly GCF_964165515.1. NCBI lineage: Eukaryota > Metazoa > Chordata > Mammalia > Artiodactyla > Ziphiidae > Mesoplodon > Mesoplodon bidens. Next base: position 925,140 of record NW_027672498.1, read on the forward strand.
GCTGAGGGAGGCCATCAGGGCAGACGGAAGACGGAGTGCCTAGGCCCTACAGCTCCAGCCTGTGAGGAATCAACGTACTAGAGTTCTGATGGGGAAATTGAGGCACAGCAAATATGTGACACTCAGCAGGCACCTTTCAACACCCTCACCCCAGCTTTGCCTGGAACCCATCTCTCCCCCGAGCCCGCACCTGGCCCCGCTAGCACACCCTTCTGGTGCACAGCCCCTTCCCCCAGCACTCACGTGCACGTGCGCACAGACACGCACACACACACACACACACACACACAAATGGGCACTGTCCTACACAATCCTGCCCAGCCTCCACGGGCCCCTTTCTTCTGAAGCCCCTTTCTTTCCTTGCACTCGAGGCTGGCTCCAGGACAACCTGGCATTCCCCCGCCAACTTGCTGCTTTCCCTTGCTAATTATTCCAAATATTTCAGAAGGGTGCACACACTGCAGGGCCAGCCGGGTTGGGGCCTTACAGAGCTCAGGAGGCAGCCCATCCCCTTCCCACCGCTTGCTGAGGAGGCTGCCCCAACCTCCCTCTGAGACTCCCTTCACCCCCTAAGCAACGACTCCCTCCCTCTCCCCACCACCCTCCGGCCTTCGTGCCCACGTTCCCCAGCACTGGGGGAACATGGGGGCTCCAGCCTCTCCACTGGTCCCCAGGCTCAGCCTCCAGCCCCCGCCAAAAGGGGTACACCCTGGATTGACAGGTGGGGCCGGTCACTGTCCCCCCTCCTCACCCTCTGCCTGGGCCCATGCTGGGGGAAGAGGGGCAAAGTCAGCGCCTGGCAGAACTGCCTGCCAGGTAAGGAAAGGCTGAAGAAGCTTCTGGCTGCCAGGAAGAATCCCCAGGAGCTCCTGAAAATCCCTATGCTTGGGACTAGAGTCTCTGGGGCTGGGACCCAAACACTGGCACTTTTAAGGGTCCATGGATGCTGCCAACGAGCAGCCAAAGCTAAGAGGGGGCTCCCAAGCGGCCAGAACACAGGGCTTCACACACCCTTTCAGCAGGCAGCGTTTGGGGGTTGGTGGTGGAGGGGGCGGGAAGCGAGAGTGGATCCTGTCCCTCCTATTCATCCCTGCCCCGGCCCTTGGCTGGGTGGCTTTTTCTAAAAACGTTCAGTGACTCCGTATTTATCTAGAGATTCAGTGTAATTCCAGTCAATATATATTTTGTGCCCTTAACAGTAAGTTGCAGACAGGCTGCCCCATTAGCACTAGATACTTTAGTGTGTGTTTCCTTAGAACAAGGACACGCCTCCATAATCCCAGTACCACCATCACAATCAGGAAATGAACACTGACCTGGTAATCCCATGTAACCGCAGACCCCCTTCACGTCTTCCAGATCACCCCAGTAATGCTCCTCTCCATTTCAGCATCCCAATCCAGGACCCCATGTTGCACTGAGCTGTCCTTTCTCTTTTGCCCTGTGTGGCTTTGAGCCCATGACTCAAGCTCTCTGTGCAGGTTTCGCATTTCCTTTGATCTCCACTTTTGAGGTGAGAAGCCCTTCAGCCACTTCACCCTCAGGTGTGGTACAGTCCCTTCCCAAAGCAAGAAGCCAGCTTTCTGTCTCCTCACTTTCCAGCTCTTCCCTATCCTCCCTCCCCCATGTATCGCCAGCCAGGAAAGGGATGAGGGGCAATGTTCAGGAACTCAGTCTTTGGGGACCCTCGCCATCTGCCCACGGGACAGGCCACCCCCAGGGCAGGATGTGAACCACAACCACCAGGCAGGGAGGGTCACCAGGCACCTGGTGGCGCAAAGCAGCCACACAGGAGGTGCAAAACATGCCCCGGCACTGGGCTCTCTTTGAGGCCTTGGGAAGGACCCTGAAAAGCTCTTCTAGGGCAACAATTCCAACTACTAATTCAGGCCATCATGGTGGGCATAGCCTAGGGCTCTGTCATATCTCAGCCTCACAAAATGTTGGATCCCACTTTGCTTCTGAATCTCATGCTCCACTAAATAACCACCTCTTCCAAAAGCCAGCAGACAATGCATCTAACAGAGAGCTATGAGGAATCCATTGATAACACTAGTGTTGAGGGAGGAACAGCCAACAGCTTACGGTCTTGCTGTTTCAGGCTGTTATTTCTATGCCCTACACCAGAGTGAGGTGGGGTGCACATGTGATTTGAACAATATCTCTAAATCTCTGATGAGCCTATGGAAGGCAGTACCTCCGGCTCCCCCCATCAGGCTCAGCTGATCTGGAGGACAGGGGAGGAAAACCGGTGGGGTGGGGAGCCTCCCAGACCACCACTGACCCCAGCTCAGCCCTTCCCCCTACCTCCTTTGGGGTTCCTGGGCACCAAATGAGAACCACCGGTCCACCCCTCTCTCAGCTTCTTTCTTCAACTCTTTCAGAAAAGCGGGGTGGAGACGGGGGCAGCAGGGATAAGAATGCCACCTGACAGGGCGGTAGTGATGAAACGTGATAATATACGACAGTCCCTAACAAGTGCCTGGTACATAGAGGGGGTCAAAAATGCCTTTGCAGTGTCACCTTAGGATGGAGCCCCAGGCCTTCCTGAGTGCACCTGATCATAAAGAAGTCCCCGGTAGGTCACCATTTAACTGAGGGGTTCTCAGATTCAAGGCCTCCTTCCTAAGCAGACACACGAGGCATAGCCTCTGCTACCAGAAGCAAGAACTGTTTTCCCAACCAACCTTCTGGTGGTTGCCACTGCTTCTTGTCCTTGAGAGAGGAGCTCCTAATGCATTTTGAGGGAAACCCCACTTACAGTGCAATATGGCTTTCCCTTCTCACAGGAGTCATCCCCCAACGCCACCCCAAACTGCAGGTTTTAGATTGGTTATGATGTCCCAGAGACTAGAAAATGCCAGATGGGTGTTTGTAATGAAGTCACCCAAACTCTTGAGTCTTCTTGGTCTACCTTCTAAGGAGAAAAAAAAAGATGCACAAGAAATAACCAGTTTGTAGACCACAGCTCCACCTGAAGATCAAGATACAGTGGAAACATTCCAGAGACTCTCTGCAAAGGGTCTCATGAGCTGCAGTTCGAGTGGCTTTAGCCCACAAGGAGAAAAGAGGTTTCCAGTCCCTTCTGAGAGGGGAAGGATCACGGTTGCAGAAGAAGTTGAGTCTGGGAGAAGGGTCAGGTGCCCTCAGCATCCAGCTTTCATGTGGGTCTAAAAAGTCTCCGTGTGTCTTGCTGAGGGTGCCCAGGAGGTCAGTGGTGCCATGAGGCCAGGATGGGATGTGAGAACGGGAGGAGAGCCCTGGTACAGGGTCTGAGGCTCTCAGATGGCCAAAGGACCCCACATGCAGAGCCTGTTATCGGGGTCCTCCAGGCTTCCAGATGATAAGCGTCAGTGCTGCGTGTTCCCATGACTGACCATGTTGTCGTCACCCTGCCAGGCACCTGAGAATAAGAAAGGAAGGTTACCAGATCTTTGGTTTGGTCCAGATGGTGTCTCTGGCAGGACAGTCTGGGAGGTTGGCATGAAAACTGGCAAGATGCGAATTATCTGGAACTCCCAGAGGGTACAAACCACAGCACGTGAAACTTGGGAGCAGTGGCGCCCACTGGACTAGGGACACTCATGGCCACTGTGGCCCACTGATGGAGGGACATGCAGGATGGTCCTTGTTTTCGGAGCTTGCACTAGGATCCACTTTTGTATCTTTATTTGGTCTTGAAGTTTGCCTCAGTGTTACAGCAGACCAAGAACAGAAACTGAGTCTGGCTGAGACTTTCACGAGAGCAGGAGGAGGTGAAGGGGAGGAAGAGTGTGTTAATTTGGGCTCAGAGTTAGTGTTTGCTGTGGGGGCAAGGGTGGGGCAGGAAGGGACTGGCTGCCCAGCAGGGTGCCAGGGACCAAATGGCATGGCAGAGAACAGAGTGACGGCTGTTCCTCTCTTTCTGAACCCGAACAGCACACCGAGATTTGCTATCAGACGGTGCCACCAACCCAAGGAGACATTAGCTCCAGAGCTTTGGGGTCCCCCGGGTCCCATCCATGAAACTCATCATCTTCCCCCCTTGTACTGCAGTTCGTGCATGAGAAGCACCCACTGCCCATGCTGGAAAACCACTCCTGGTGCTTCTCTCTCCTTCATGCTCTGTATACAATCCATCATGACCTCCTGCTTGTTCAAGATCTAGTAAGGTCTAAATCTGTAGTCAGAAAACCGGGGTACAGCCCCAGCTTGTAACGTACTGTGTGACCTTGAGCAGGTCCCTGTACTTGGAGCCCTGGTTTGGAGACGAGGACTTACCTCCCAGGGATGCTCTGAGACTAAACGAGGCGACATGGGAGAGTGGTGAGCAGGGCGCCTGACTCACAGAATGTGCGTGACAACCAGCCGCCCCCCAGGCCTTGTTCAGGCTACACTCATCTCCCCGAATTCGTCCTCCCAGCCCACAGACTGGCCCCATCTGATTCATTCCCCCCAGTGCAGCGAGATGCCCCTTCTGAAGGGAGAGGATGAAGCCCTAACCCCCTGAGGTTGGGGAAAGCATTCCATCCTCTGGCCGAGGACTGCTGAGCTGCCTCTTCCAGCACCTGCCTGCAGAAGGCACCCCCTGAAGCCAGATGGGGTCCAGCGTGCTCCGAAGTGCTCCCCCACTGGCCCGTACCACCACCCCATTTCTCATGCTGTGTGGAAATTGCTGGATCCTCCAGCACACGGTGATCTCTTCCAGGGCAGAGCCGAGAGCCATGCCCTTCAGAGGGCTCAGTTCGTGGACGGAGCCAGCTGACCCTGGAGGGTGGGCGTGAGGCTCACTGCGTCATGTTTGAGGGAGGCCACTCACAAATGTCTGGGGTCAGCTTCAGGTTAGGCCAGCCCAAGACACGAAACCCTTTAATGGCAGAAATACTAGGATTAAGTGGGTATAAACTGTGTATAACCATAAATGTCCTGGTGTGCTAATCCGCCCTAAGGCTCTAATTATAGTCTTGTGGAGGTGGACCCCAGGGGAAGGGGAGTGAGTGGGACAGGAAATGTTTAGGTATCTCTCACAGCCAGACGGAATGGGGGATCTCCACTCCCTGGGGGTACCAGAGTCCGGCACATGGGTCCACAGGGCTCTTCCCCTCTAAGGGTGACAGGATGAAGAGCAGGCAAGATTGCCCTTTTAAGTTAGGAACCCCCAGATGAAATAAGTTGTTCCTTCATTTTATATAATTTGGTAGATCTCATACTTATTCCTCTGTGTTTATGGGGCAGGAATCCAGAGCTGCAGCTGTTCGGTAGGAAAGACCAAAAGCAAATGGTAAACAGGAGAGAAGAGTCACACACACACACACACACACACACACACACACACACACAAAGTCAAATCAAAACACTGCCGCACGGGCTTCCCTGGTGGTGCAGTGGTTGAGAGTCCGCCTGCCGATGCAGGAGACATGGGTTCGTGCCCCGGCCTGGGAAGATCCCACATGCCGTGGAGCGGCTAGGCCCGTGAGCCATGACCACTGAGCCTATGCGTCTCGAGCTTGTGCTCCACAACGGGAGAGGCCACAACAGTGAGAGGCCCGCGTACCACAAAAAAAAAAAAAAAAAACACTGCCGCAGCCTTGTCACCACCACCACTGGCTGCCAGGATGCCTGGCTCTGAATTCATGAGTCCTTGCTACAAACACAACCGGTCCAGATTCTGAGCCAGGGCTGAAAACTGGCTCCTTGTGAAACAGCCTCAAGACTCAGACCTGAAGTCTCTGTTCTCCCCGGCTTCTTGGTACAGTCGGTGGTGCTCTTTCCTCTAAAAAGGCTTCTGCCAGACCCTCGGCGAAACCCTGCTGCTCCGTGCATCCTGGATGCAGAAGGTAAGCCTGGAAGGTGCAGGAGGACTTCCTGAGCGAGTGCTACCATTCTGTCCAGCCCTCAGCCAGAAAAGGGAGCCTGGAGATTCAAAATCCTTCACGGGAGGTAGAGAATGGTGATTCCCACTTAATGCCATCCTCAGGCTCAGTAACGGGGGAGTGAAGAGACCTCTAGAGGCAGATTTGGGGAGCACATCGAGGGGGATTCCACACACCTGTTTCCTGCCTCTACCCAGCCACTAATTAAATTTAAGGTCTGTAACAGTTCCACCATCTTGTAGAGTTTCTCCAGGAAAAGAAAAAGTTAATTCAGATTTTTCCTTAGTATCTGCGAAGCATAACCTTTCCTACTGGCATGTTAGTCTTGAGTTATTTCAGGGCTCCATAAGTACTTTTGTTTGTTTTTGGCTGCGCAGTGGTTTGGAGGATCTTAGTTCTCCGACCAGATATTGAACAAGGCCACTGCAGTGAAAGTGCTGAGTCCTAACCACTGGACTCTCAGGGAATTCCCTCCATAAGTACTTCTAGATTTCATTGTTATGCCCACTCCTGTCCAATGCGGTCATTTAAAAACATCTGTATCGGGTTTCCCTGGTGGTGCAGTGGTTGAGAGTCTGCCTGCCGATGCAGGGGACACGGGTTCGTGCCCTGGTCTGGGAAGATCCCACATGCCGCGGAGTGGCTGGACTTGTGAGGCATGGCCGCTGAGCCTGCACGTCCGGAGCCTGTGCTCCGCAATGGGAGAGGCCACAACAGTAAGAGGCTCGCATACCACAAAACAAAACAAAACAAAAACATTTGTATTTCCACTAATAAACTCAAATTATCTTTGATTTTTCCCATCACACTCCCCAGAGCCTTTTCACAGAATTGTCACTGGTCCCCTGACCACTATCCTGCCGCCTGTGTGATACTCCATCAGATTCCTTGGAGCCCCGTCTACCTAGCACAGCCTCGCGATTCTAATCGGCTCACCACCTACAATGGTCAACTCAGAATTCCTCCCTTTGAGAACCTTGCAGAACAATCTCAGAACATACCATCGCCCCCGCACCCGCCTCCTTGGTCTTGGGGCCAAAGAAGACCCAGAGACTTCTTAGGGGAAGAGGTGCTGGAATGACACAGGTGCTTTCTCAGCATCACTCCCACAAGGGTGATGAGAGCAGCGAGGATGGGGACCTGAGCCATCCTTGCCACCAGCTGGGGCTCCTGGCAGAGCACCTGTGGGCCTGGGGAGGGTGGACCATGGGATGCTCCCCGGGCTCCATCCTTGTGGGCGCTCCATGAGGCGAGTGGCATCTGTGTGGGGAGGGAAACAGCGTGGAGAGGGGGAGCAAGTGCCTGAGAAGCTGTTCTGACGGCCAAGCCAGCCTGAGGCACCTCAGTCATAGGATGGAACTTTGAACTTACAGCTGAGCGTGCTGAGGCCTGTTGATTCCACGGGACCTACCACAGTGGATGCTCCTGTCATTAACCCGACATTAACCCGACAGATGCTTCCGGAGAGTTCCCCAGCTCTTTACTACCAGTGTGACGCTAACAGCAGAACCCGAGAAACATTTTACCAAGAGAGCAGATGAATTTCCTTCTCCCGTAAGAGCCCTTGAGACCTCGGGGTGAGGCTACGATGCGACCTTCAACTCCCTCTCCCGGCAGCCGCCACTGTCATTTGGTTTCATGTCTGGCCTGAACCGTGAAGCCAGTTTAATCTGAGAATGGCTGGCTCCCGAGATCACCGTAAAGAAGCCGAGGCATTGTTTTCCTTCCAGGTCTCGCTCCCCTGCTGCAATCCCAGAGTGGAATAAACATCCACCAGCAGGTTGGCCGGAAGGAGTTAGGGAGAAGAGGAAGCACAAGGCCTTGGGTCAGTTTCCACCAGCATGGGTGGCTGAAACAATTCCCAGGAGCTCTCTCTGCCAAACACGTGGGTTGGTGGGCAGCCACTGCGGGGAGGTAGGAGCCTAGATTCCTCTCTTGAAACCCAGTGAGCGGCTGGCCAGCACAGCTGCCACAGAGTCAGGGCAGAGTGAGGGCAGAGATGTCCTCTTCCCCAACTAGTGACCAAAACAAATCCTGCCTGTAACGTTTTCCACAGAAGCATCCCCGCTTTTGTGGAACAGGGATTAATGTAGTCTCACAAATATTTTTTTTTTCCTGGAAAATTTCAGCATATTAAATACAGGCTCTTGCCAGTTAGGAATGGAAGCCTCAGCGAGGGCCCCTCGGATGTGTGTGCGCCCAGCAAGCTTGGGGTTGGGTGTGGGTGAACATGAACTTTCACACGAAGTCTAGATAACCTAAATGAGTTTCAAAATAAACAAACTGGACAGACAGACGTACATTTGGCAAAAAGACATGAGAAACAACTCGACAGACAGAAGCCAGGTAAAGAGTGGGAAGGCAGGAAGTGAAGTGTACCCTGGACCTCAACCACTCTGGCCCAAGCCTGGCTGGGTCAACGCTAAGTGGGAAGGGACCGGAGAGCCCCTGGGAAGGCTGTGGGAGGCGACTCTGGGGATTACGGCTTCCTCCACCACAAGCCTGCATGGGGCCAGAGGGGTGAGGACCTGGGTCTTTTGCGAGCTGATGGAGAGTGGCAACCACAGGAGTTTGTGTCCCTCCAGCACCTGTAACCACGTCACCAAGAGAGTAAAGCACTGGACCCATGACAGGACGTGGCTGTCCTGAAGCTTAAGCATGTCCAGGGCATGTTTAAGAGATAACAAGCCATGCAACATGAAGGCAGTCTCTGCTGTGAACCCAGGAGGGGCAATTTCGACCTTGTCCACCCGGCAAGACGTGGCCTTAGAGCCATGGTTGGTGAAGCCCTTGGTGAGCACGGAGCAGAGAGACATCAGTGCCCAGAGTGTGACTGACAGGTGGGCTCCTCCTGAGAACTCATCCCGGATTGAGTTTAGTGTCATGAGAAGGAATAAGGGGCATGTTGATGGCCCTGATTGAATTTATAGAGTTAGGGCTCCAGGGAGAAGAGTCACCCTCGACACCTGATCATTCCTTTGGGATCCAAATCTAGGGAGCACAAGGCAACTGGAGGTAGCCCAGGGCTCACTGGGTCACAGAGCTAGTCTATAAAATGCTGGCTTTGAAATTCCTCTCTGATCCTAACTAACCACTCTCCTCTGAGGGGCTACAGGTTCCCTTTTCAAGGGCTCAGGCTCTCTTTCCAAGACCTTATCACAGAGGCCGTGTCTGCCTTAAACTGCCGGTTGATGGAAACAAGACCAGGCCCACTGCCATGGGATCTGCAAGATCATGATGGAGGGGGCACAGTCAGGCCAAATCGGAAGGCTTTGTAGGTATTTTTGTTCCTTTCTCCATGCCCAAATAGATTCGCTTAGAGCAGAGTCGCTCTTTGCCCAAGGACTCTCCCGAGGCCGCCTCACTTCCTTTCAGCAACTGGCTCCCAGCACCTTAGCAAAGCCCATGTCTTCTTGCAGGAACTGCAGGGCAGGAGATGGGTGTCCCAGGGTGAGAGCAGGGGTGCGAGCAGGGGAGCGTCTCCCACCAAGTTCACGTTCAGCAGACTGCCACTCACCGGTTAAGCAGACCGCAGAGCACAGCTTATTGTCCAGTGCTTTCATGCTGGCGTTGTCAAAGTCATTGTTATTGTCACACTCCATACCTAGAAATGCGAATGTCCTCTGGCCTGTAACGGAGTTAAGGCAGTTAGAGAGGACCTGGCTGTGTTTTTCTCTGCTTTGCTGTCCTTAAAATAAAAATCTTAAGGATGGAGACAGAAAACATCAAATCATATGTTAAAAAAAAGACAACAATTAAGTGTGTAGAGCGGACAATAAAGGAAATTGTGTGGGTATGTTTGTGTTCTCGCTCTGTTCTGCTCTGTTTCCTTAACTGGCCCCTTTCCAGCCTTCATTCCTGGAAAATCAGACCCTGGGGAGGTCTGTGGGATTCGGACACGCAGACCCGGGCCCAGAGCAGAGCTAAGCCAGGCTGGAAGAGCTAGGAGAGCCACGGGGGAACTGACCTTGGGCTCCAGCCTGTGTCTGTCGGTGCACGTGGGGTGTGTTTATGACCACAAGGCTCTGCGAAATGACTAATACATAAAATGGCAATTAAAGCTCTTTAGTCCCGTAATTTTGAACCTCAAATCAAAGAATCGCATCACTTGCAAAATTATGATTTATTTTCTTTGAGACTTAATTTGCTATTCTGAGGTTGTTTTAAGGGGCTGACCAGAAACCTACAGTCGTGTAAGATGGGAAGGGGACAGTTTTAGATGTTATTTTTTCAAGCCCCCCACCCGGTTGTTTTTTCCTTGGTGAAAGGGAGAGGAAGAAACATACATCTACTGTGTACAGCATGTCAGGTGGAAACCACATATGGAATGTCAGGCGGAAACCACGTATGGCCCTGTGCCTTTTAGAAGCAAATATTCTACTGGGGACGACAATCACAATGGAGAACTCGGAGCCTTGCGCCCTGAAGACATCAACCGAGGGGAGGTAGCGCCCATCCCCTGCTTGGTTGGCGTGTGCGTGCGGCAGAGGCACAGCCTGGGCGACCACCCCTCCTCCGGCACTACTTGCCCATGAGAGAGTGGTCAAGTACACATGCGCACCCCCTGCACACCACACCGCCCCCCAAGCAACTGCCATGGCCAAAGCAGAAGCGACTAGCATAACATCTGCATCCAGGCTGGGATCCAGGTTTGCTCTGGAGGTTGCCCTTCTGTGGAGGCACCTCAGAGGAGCAGAGAGAAGAGACACCGGTTCCTGGGACGCCTGGTCCTACAATCCCAGGTGGGATTACCAGCTCGCCTAACCAACCCCCGCCACTTCCTTGATCTATATGTAGGTCGTTCCTTTGCTTCTCGGCTTACTAGAAACAAAATTATTCCGACTGAAGATACAATTGACCTTATTTACAAAACAGAAATAGAGTCACAGGTGTAGAAAACAAACTTATGGTTATGGCGGGGGGCAAGGGAGGGGAGGGATATACTGGAGATTGGGAGTGACATATACACACTACTATATATAAAATAGATAACTAATAAGGACCTGCTGTAGAGCACAGGGGACTCTACTCAGTACCCTGTAATGGCCTATATGGGAAAAGAATCTAAAAAAGAGTGGATATATGTATATGTATAATTGATTCACGTTGCTGTACAGCAGAAACTAACACAACATTGTAAACCAACTCTTCCAATTGAAAAAAAATATCTACTTGAGGCCTGAACGATGGTAAAGAGACTCGTTCCAATAGCCTACAAACACTAGTGCACGCTGAGCTGCTAACGTCTCTTCACCTCACCTTTGCTGTGCCGCCCGGGCTGTCATCCTTCTGCTACTGTAACATCAGCCGTTTTCTTCACTAAAGCAGGAAAACCTACTGCCTAACAGTCGGTTCCCCCAAGGGGAGGAAGCTGTTCTCCTGCTGCAGATGAACTTTGGGGCTGCTAGAGCAGTTCTGTGAGACTCAGCTGAGAAGCTGAAGCAGGAAGGAAGGTGATGGCAGTTGCCCAAGAAGCTTCAGGATCTACTCAACGTAGATGGAGAACTCCATGTATCTTCTGCAGCCTTGGCTCAGAGGCCCAGAAAGAGCCAGGAAGGCTGCTGAGGTCCTCAGATACCCTGCTTGCTTTGATATTCCATCAAGAAGACAACCTTTCCCCAAAGCCACACCCTTGAGCAGTGCCACCAAGTCACACCAGTGCCCCTTTCTCTACCCTTTAGAGAATACCCGTGAAAGAAATATAATAAAAGGGAGCAAAAAACCAGGTCTTTTACCATCTTCTTGTGTGGGTGATCCGGCCTCTTCTTCTAGAACATCATTTCCCTAGGACAGAAGGAAGACACTGTGAGTCCATAAAGCAGTGAAATGAGTCTACTGATTGTCAGAAGACAGAACTAATCACCCTCATGGCAGCCATACATTTCCTGTCCGTGTGAGACGGCTGGGAGGCCAAGCAGAGGCAGATTTTGCTTGGCGAGGCAGGATCAGCCCATAGGGACCAGGTCTGAGGCACGTTCCAGAGGGACCATGTCTGAGGCACCTTACAGAGGGACCCTGGGACTGTCAGGAATAGCCTTGGTAATAGTTTAGCTCACACTGTTTCTCTCAGGTGGAAATAAAAGTTGTCAAATGAAAAAGCAAACCGTGAGATCATAAAACTTTCAGAAACACTTTACGATCCCCAATCCCATCCAGATACTCCTTTGAGAACATCTGGCTCAAGAGAAAGTTGTAGAGTCCCCACTGGGAGCTGGGCATTCCATATACTTCGGCCGCACCTACATCAGAGCACTTCTCTCGCTGAGTTATAACTCTGATTCCTCCATCAGATGGAGCTCCGGGATGGGTGGGATGGGTGGATTGGGGGCGTGGGCAGGCAGAAGCCATGTCACTCGGTCTTTGTGTCCCCCAGTGCCAGGAAGATGTGAGATGCCTGTGCCAGGTAAATACTAAGTGAATTGGAGGACAAACACCCTCTCAAGGGTCTGCCCTGGAAGACTTCCCTCTGGAACTCACCCCACGCCTATTACGCTGAGAGCAGCGCCCTCTGCTAATCGGACAGTCCCTCTGCCTGCACCCTGCCTCTAACAGATCCAAGTGCACCACCTTTGAAGGCTTCTTCCAGAACAGCCCCCATCCTATTTGCATCCTCTGCCAGCGCTGGCAGTCCCTCTGACTGGGGAGGGGCACCAGCGTCCACCTTGCTCCTACCTCTGCATCCTGCTCTTTGGCGGCGGTGGCGAGGCCCGCAAAGTTGCAGTCTGGAGACGCCGCTGGCGTCACCTACAAAGGAGCAACAAAAGTCAAGGTGCAGTTGCCACCGGCTCTCTTACCCAGCTCACCTGGCAGCAAACACAAACCAAATCATCAGGACAGAAGTGGTGCCACACGGAAGATCACATCTGAGGGAGTATTTGATTCAAGGATATGGTACCCTGTTTTCCAGGGCTCCCCTCCCGAGCACTGGGGGGCTTTGCCGATCTCCCTGGCAGGCCCTGGACTGAGCTCCTTGGGACTCGAGTACAGAGCAGAGCAGAGTGGCGAGGGCGATCCCATGCTCCTCTCTTACCTCTGCTTCTTCTGAGGGGGTCCTGCTGGTGGCCCGGGGGCAGGGGAGAGCCTCCCCGTCCCCTTCCATGCCAGGGGCGATGTAGGAGCTGGACATGGAGTAGGCGTTGTCGGTGTTGATCTGGGAGTACACCATGGACATGACCGACTGGGCCAGACTGCTGCTGGCAGGGTCTTTGGAGACAGGAGTTGGTGGAAGGCCACGGAGGTCAGGCCCGGCTGCTGTGAGTGCACTGGGAACAGAGCTCTCTCGCTGCACCCGGGCAGTGAGGACACCAGCGGCCTGGCCTTGCCCTCACCAAATAGGGTTTAGATGGAAGGTTTTCCGAGGTTTGGCTCCTTTATGTTTTAGAGCTCCAAACTCAACCTCAGGGATGAGGGATTTGCTTTTCCCTGTCATATTGTTAAAGAAAACCTTACGACAGCAGGACTGGGAGTGAGATACCTGCTTCTCCCCCAGCTCAGCCGCTAGACCGCCCTCTCTTTGCAAGGGAGTGAGTCTCACTTCCTCTCAAGCCGGGTCCTATTTTGTCTGCCGCTTACGTATTAATTTGCTGCTCCCCAGTCCATCTGCGAGGAAATATTTGAAGCACTACAGACTCAGCTGACGGGGAAGGACCTGCAGTTGTTCCCATCCAACATCATGTACCTTCTGGGGAGGAAATTGTGGAGGAGAGAGGCGTCCCTGTGCAGGACGACTGGTAAACAGCTCCTGACGATGACAAGGTCAGGTTCTCACTTTCTGGGGTGATGCCACATTCTTGGGTGGGAAAAAAGTAAGCACCAGTCAAACATGTTAGAGGGGAGGGGTTAGGGCAGGGGCCCGGGGCGAGGAGGAGGAAAGGGGATCTGGGAAGGGCGGCAGGAGGCGACATGCAGAGGGAGGGCTGGTCTCTCCTCTCATCACTCCTGTGCACCCCTGACCCGGACTGGCTGTCTCCCGGGGGGTGGTGCCAGCACATCCTGCCCGAGGCCCAGCAGCTGCTGGAGCCACACAAAGACCGCAGCTCAGGTGACACAGGTCACCCAGCAGCTGTGACACGGGAACACCCCAGGTTTCCCCAGGATTACACACATCTCTCCTTTTTTTGTGTGGTACGCAGACGAACAGCTCTTCTTCTGAAGGGAGAGAACACAAAACCAGCGGAGGCCCCAGTACCTGCTGGGCTTCTCCTCTTGGATGGAGGGTTAGTTCCAGCTTGATGGATCTAATACAAACACCGCCTGTCCCCCAGCCCACGCCCGGCACCCCCATCAGTCACCTGGGCTCGCAACCTCGGTGCACCCCAGGGCAGATGCAAAGGCCTACTGATTCTCTTTCTACAGCCCCAATTAATAGTTCACATGCCACAACTAAGGAGCCAGTGAGCCATAACTAAGGAGCCTGCTGGCAGAAACTAAGACCCAGTGCAACCAAATAAATAAAGAAATATTAAAAAAGTAAAATAAAACCAGACTCTACATTTTATATAGGAACTTGCTTTTTTTGGTAAACGATGTGGTCATAGATATATTTGCACCTCACTGGATACAGCTCTACTTTATTTTTGGCTGAATACCAGTTTATAGTATAGATACATTATAATTTATTTAACAACTCCTGCCTGATGTGTGGAAAACCCACACACATCTAGTGTCAAAAGTGAATCAGGAGGGACTTCCCTGGTGGCCCAGTGGTTAAGAATCTGCGTGCCAATGCAGGGGACATGAGTTTGAAACCTGGTCTGGGAAGATCCCACATGCCGTGGAGCAACTAAGCCTGTGTGACACAAGTACTGAGCCTGTGATCTAGAGCCCGTAGGCCGCAACTAGCAAACCCGTGTGCCACTACTACTGAAGCCCGCGTGTCTGGAGCCCGTGCTCTGCAACTAGAGAAGCCACCACAGTGAGAAGCCTGCGCACTGCAATGAAGAGTAGCCCCTGCTCACCACAACTAGAGAAAGCGGCATGCAGCAACAAAGACCCAATGCAGCCAAAAATAAATAAATAAATAAATAAATTAATTAAAAGTGAATTGGGAAAAAGAAGTGAATCAGGGACTTCCCTGGTGGCACAGTGGTTAAAAACCGCCTGCCAGGGCTTTGCTGGTGTCGCAGTGGTTGGGAGTCCACCTGCCAATGCAGGGGACACGGTTTCCTGCCCCAGGACGGGAAGATCCCACATGCCACCGAGTGGCTGTGCCCGTGAGCCATGGCCGCTGAGCCTGCGTGTCCAGAGCCTGTGCTCCACGACGGGAGAGGCCACAACAGTGAGAGGCCTGCGTACCGCAAAAAATAAATAAATAAATAAATAAATAAATAATAAATAAAAAACTGCCTGCCAATGTAGGGGACACGAGTTTGAGCCCTGGTCTGGGAAGATCCCACATGCCATGGAGCAACTAAGCCCGTGCACCACAACGACGGAGCCCGCATGCCACAATTACTGAAGCCTGTGCACCTAGAGCCTATTCTCCACAACAAGAGAAGCCACTGCAAGGAGAAGTCTGTGCACCACAATGAAGAGTAGCCCATGCTTGCCACAACTAGAGAAAGCCAGCACATAGCTAATGATGACCCAATGCAGCCAAAAATAAAATTTAAAAAAATAATTAATTAATTAATTAATTTTTAAAAAGTGAATCAGCATTTTAGTAGAATACTGAGAGCAGAGGAAACACACAGGAGTATGTTTTTCCTTTACAGGGACACTCAGAGAAGTGAAATAGCTGGGCCACAGTTGAAAATTTACTAAATATTGCCAAACTGAATGCCCAAAACAAAATCAGGTGTAGTATAATTATAAAGGAAGGAAGAAGGAAAGAAGATAGCAGACAAAAGGCAAAAAATCCAATCTAATACACACAGACACACACTCACTCAGAAAAGAGGCCCACTCCTTCCATGGACTTTACATTGTGCTATGGACACATGTCCCCCTCCCCCATTCATACTTTGAAGCCCAACTTCCAATGTGACTATATTTGGACATGGGGCTTTTGAGAGATAATTAGGGTTAGATAAGGTCATAAGGGTGGGCCCCTCCAGATGGGATTAGTGGCTTTATAAGAACAGAAATAGAGATATCAGTCTCTCTCATTTTTTTTTCTTTTTGGCCACACCATGAGGCTTGCAGGATCTCAGTTCCCCAACCAGGGACTGAACCCGGGCCACGGTAGTGAAAGCCGGGAATCCTAACCACTAGGCCACCAGGGAACTCCCAGTCTCTTTCTGTCATGTGATGACACAGTAAGAAGGCAGTCATTGCAAGCCAGGAAGAGGGCCTTCACCAGCAACCCAGTCTGCCGGCACCTTGATCTTGGAGTTCTCAGCCTCCAGAACTGTGAGAAGTGAGTATGTGTTGTTTAAGCCACCCAGCCTGTGGTATTTTGTTATGGCAGCCTGGGCAGATGAATACAGGCTCCAAGGCAGTAGATACTGGGGTACTTGTGACCAACCGGTCTGGTTACACTGGGGCCTGGGTACAAACCAACCTGCAGACAAAACCCGTGCAGAGGATCCCATTTAAGTGGTAGCTGCCCCCAGGGGCTGCTTCTCTGTGTCCTCTGCCCTAACTTCTCCCCTTCCCTCAACTCACGCTGCCCACAACTTTTGAATCTGCACCATCCTTATTTTTTAATGCTGCTATCGTATTTGAGGTAGTTTTCATTCTTAACTAAAACTACGACCTCTTAACTTGTCTCCTTAATCTCCTCCCTTTCTGATTCACTCTACCCTGTGAGTTGATTTAAAGAGCTAACTTTCTAAAATGGAAATCAAATCACAATAGTTGTCATTATTTGAATTCTGAAAATATTCCAGCAAGATGGATATTTTTTTAACCTTCTTTTTTTTAAATTTTTAATTTTTTGGCTGCACCGTGTGGCTTGTGGGATCTTAGTTCCCTGACCAGGGATTGAACCCAGGCCTGCAGCAGTGAGAGCATGGAGTCCTAACCACTGGAGCACCGGGAAATTCCCAAGATGGTTTTTTGTTTTTTTTTCCGGTACGAGGGCCTCTCACTGTTGTGGCCTCCCCTGTTGTGGAGCACAGGCTCCGGACACGCAGGCTCAGTGGCCATGGCTCACGGGCCTAGCCACTCCACGGCATGTGGGATCTTCCCGGACTGGGGCACGAACCCGTGTCCCCTGCATCGGCAGGCGGACTCTCAACCACTGCGCCACCAGGGAAGCCGTAATTGGGAGTTGTTATTGCAAGATCTCTAATCAATCTGCCCTTCTTTTGGTATTTTTTTAAAAATTGAGGTCACAGTAAAATAAATTAGATATCCTGCCTATAAGTGAAAAATACTAATCTTCACCTATTTACTTTGGACCAATGGAGTTATATCCTTGATTATTGTAGAAAATGGAATTGTAGTTAAAAATAACTTCATACAAAATTAAAATATGGGAAACAAGTTTAAAAATAAATAAAAAGAAAAATTAAAATATGGAAAAACTGGCTATGGAAATCCTATTACGTTTTCATACATTTGAAAAATCTTCATCTACATGGCATTTCAATAACATTCTTTAAGCTTAAGGTCACAAAAATAAAAGGAAAGTAACAAAATTGTATTTAAGCACCTCTAACTGTTCAAGTCAATTCTAATGCTACAGTGCTGTTTTTGTTATTCATGTTTTTTACCTATTTAAAAAAATTATACGGACTTCCCTGGTGGCACAATGGTTAAGAATCCACCTGCCAGGGCTTCCCTGGTGGCAGAGCGGTTGAGAGTCCACTTGCCGATGCAGGGGATGCGGGTTCATGCCCCGGTCCGGGAAGATCCCACATGCCGCGGAGCAGCTGGGCCCATGAGCCATGGTCGCTGAGCCTGCGCGTCTGGAGCCTGTGCTCCGCAACGGGAGAGGCCACAGCAGTGAGAGGCACGCGTACTGCAAAAAAAAAAAAAAAAAAAAAAAAAAGCAAAGGACCTTAGTGCACAAGGACCCCAAACCTTAGAATCACCTCCCTGTTCTGTCTACCCCTGATAGTTTTCACTCTTATTAACCCACCAGATGTTTCCAAGCAGATGTTTTGAGGAATACATTGTCTATTTTGTTTTAGTAGTCCTTAGTGGGAGGGTTAGTCTGAATTATCTGGACCACCATCACTTCTTTTCTGGATTTCAAAAAGAAATGAAGTGGGCCTTAAAGGTAGAAGGAGAGTAGGAGTCCATGGATTTAATATTTCTTTATTTTTTAAACCACGTTATTTCCCACATCTCTATTTTAAGTAACCTGGAGTAGATATCATGGCTGAGTACTCACAGTAGCTCACATTAACAGGCAGTGAATTTTTTTTAGATTAAGTGGGAATAAAAACAGAAGAAAATCCATGGACGAAAAAGGAGTGGAAGAAGAAGGGGAGAGAGAAAGAGGACCTAGAGGGATAGAGATGGAGAAGGCAGAAAAGTGGGAAGAAGAAAAGAGAAAGATGAAGCAGGGAGGACAGAATTAAAGGAAGCTCCATTTAGTTTGACCAAGACCTGTAGCCAGTGCTTCTGTAGAAATCCAGAGTTACTACTTGTTTAACAAACAAACAAACAAAAAATTTCTTTCACATTGTCCTTTCCTTGCCAACCATTCACTTATTTTCATGACTGGTCGTGGAAAAAGGAAACTAATTCATTCACTCAACAAATATTTATTAGGTACCCACTATATGCCAAGCTCTGTCCTGGGCACTGAGGAGAAACAAATGAACAAAACCTACACAAGCCCTTGCCCTCACTGAGCTTCTGTTCTAGTGGGCCACTGTACCCAAGGTAGAGTGATTGAGGTGCTAAATGCTGTAACAAACAGATCACAACTTCTCAGCAGGTTAACATAATTAAGGTCTGTTGTCTGCTCAGCTGAGAGTCCTTGCATGTATTTTTGGTCATGCAGATCTGCCCTCCTCATTCAGAGTCACACTTCTGCTTCACGTCTATTGGCAAGAACTAGTCACATGGCCCCAAAGGCAAGGGCATGGCTGGGAAATGTAGTTCCCAGTAACAAACACAAGTCTTTGGTGACCAGCAAACTGATTCTTCACGTGGAAAGATACAGACAAGAAACTGAATAACAAATTATTTATTACCTTAGGAGGTGATAAATGCTATGGGAAAAATATAGGAAAGAAACAGAGTGTCTGGGAGGGGGGAGTATTGAAAATTTAAATAGACCGGCGAGAGATGGACTCACGGGGCTGAGCAAAGCTTGAAGGAAGCAGAGGCATGAGCCATGTGAATATAGGGGAGACGGTGTGACTGGAAGAGGGAACACTCAAAAAGGAGCCCATTATGGCTGAAACAGAGCCAGCGGAGAGAGGCAGGAGATGAGGTCAAACAAGTCAGAGGCAAATCGTGTGGGACTCTAGATTTATCCTCTGAATGAGATGAGAAGAAATCAGATGGGTGTGAGCGGAGGAGAGCTAGGATTCGATCTGCACTTTATCGAGACCAGTGTGGTGGCTACGTTGGGAATACACTGAATGGGGGCAAAGGAAGGAGATAAAAGTGCATGGGACCAGAGTGGCAACAATGCAGGTGATAAGAGATGTCGGTTGCTAGATACAATTTGAAGGCAAAGCAGGATTTGTAGATGGATTGAAGATGGAGTTTGAGAGAAAGACAGGAGTGACTGTGGCCTGAGCAATTAAGAGATGGAGCTAGGGAAGACCATGGTGGAGCACGTTTGTCGGGGGAACTCAAGAACTCACCTCTAGACATGTTGAGCTTGCGACGTCCATGCGAGTTTCATGTGGAGACGCTAAAAAGCTGCTGGACTAGGGTCTGAAGCTCAGGAGAAAGCCCTGGGCTTGAGCTACAGGTTTAGAGTCCTTTCTCAGGGTAAAGGCACTACTCAAAGCCTTGAGACCAAAAGAGAAGGGCAGGCAGTGTAGTTGTACAAGAGAGACCCAAAGGCTGATCCTTAGGTCTGGACAGAATAAGATGTGGCCATTGCTGGGGATGGGGAGAAAAAAAGTGAGGGAAGGAAGCGGGAGTGAGTGGGGAATTATTTGGGGCTGTGGTTCATCCGATCAGAATCAGAATGGAGCACCATTAATGGTGACCAAGGGGTCTGTTTCCCCCCAACTCCACTCCTACCTGCCTGCCTCTAGCTGTGTACAATCCCAGTGGTCTGATGATGGGCAGGGCCGTCAGCTGCTCATTCCATGCTTCTGCACTCTTTCACCACCACCCCTCGCTCTCATAAAGGTTTGGTCATTCATTCAACAAATCTTTACTGAATGCCTATATATGTGCCAGGCCCTGAGTGAACAAGCTAGACAAGGCCTGTGCCCTTATGGAGCTTATAGTCCATAAGGGGGCTGGGGCAGATAATAAACAATCAACAAATAGACAAACAAGAACATTCCTAATCCAGGGTAAAAGAATAGAGAATGCCCTGCTTTGGTGAAGGGGATCATGAAAATTCTCTTCCAGGAGGGGACATCCGAGCTGAGACCTGAGCGCTAAAAGGATGATGGTCATCAGATCTGGGGGTCAAGGATCTGGCTGGAGGGAGGCTTGCAGTGCTGCAGGGGAATGTTGAAGGCCTGATCATGGTGAGGAGCCCCCTCACATGGGACCTTGTAGGCTATGGTTAGGAATTTGGTTTTATTCTAAGTGTGACGAGGACACCTCCCGTGGGTTTAAGCAGAGGACTCACGTGACAACATTTCACAGACCTCACTGGGTTGGTCAGATGGAGAGCAGACAGTAGGGGGCAGAGTGGAGGCAGCGAAAGGAGTTAGGAGGGTTTTCGAGCTGAGGCCACAGGTGGCATCTTGCACTAGGATGGGCCAGGATGCACGTTGTCTTGGACGAACGGGTGGGTCAGGCAGTCATATATATATCAAGCTCTTCTCTGGGTCCAGGCCCATGCAAGGCCAAGAAAAGCACCTCCTAAAGAAACATGGGCGAGGTACAGTCCTTGCCCTCAGCTTACTGAATGCTGAATTACAGGAAACTCAGACCACACATATTAAGGTGCCGGGTAAACAGAAAGCAAGCAATAAGTCAGTGCATAGGAGGGGTTGACTAGGTGCAGAAGAGGGACTGGAAACTGGAACTGGCTACCGCGTAAAGGGGAGATTTTGGAGCCTTTTCCAGACGGGCAGGGCGCCTCATTTTGCAGCGGGCAGCGGCAGAGGGTCGCGAGCAGCGCTGCCTCCCCACCCCCAGCCCACAGCCCCGCGTGGCGGCGGGGCCTGGATTGTCCAAGAACTTGGCTCCGGGCTCCAGTTTCCCAACTCACTCGGAGCTCAGAGAAGCGGTGACTCAGGTGAGGGCCCTCCTGGCAC
Source organism: Mesoplodon bidens (assembly GCF_964165515.1). Taxonomy (NCBI): domain Eukaryota; kingdom Metazoa; phylum Chordata; class Mammalia; order Artiodactyla; family Ziphiidae; genus Mesoplodon; species Mesoplodon bidens. The sequence goes on from NW_027672498.1 coordinate 946,291, forward strand.
GCCGCGTTCTCAGCCGGCCTGCAGTGACTCACCACCTCGCTCCCTCCCTCACCGCTGACCCCGGGCCAATCCCTTAAGGAGTCTACACCCCACTCTTCTCACTTGGCCGGGACAATTGCCTGGTGGAGTTTTTAGCTCCCCGGGGGCAGGGCTTCTGTCAGCAACCGTCCAGGTTCCTCGAGAGAGGCTTCTCCTAGGGTCTGGTGGATCGTAAAACCCTTGGGTGGACCCGAAGGCCCCAGGCCCTCCCCGTGCACCGAAGGAGGGTTTTAATGCCTGTGCATTCTTCTAATTTCAGAGCCTTTCAACAGCATTTTATACCGAATACAATATCGCAAGACTTGGTGTCCTGGAGGAATTTTCCCTTGGACACCTCTTGGTCAAAATTTGCTTGGGGGAAACAAAAAAGCAACCAGAGTAGGCCCCCAAAGTCTGCAAAGCAGAGACCAGTGGCAATGGGAGGCGAGAGTGCAGCGGACTGACCAACGGGCCCCGAGGCAAGGGGACCACCGCGCGAGGGCACGGGACGGAGCTCTGCTCGCCCGCGCAACCGAAAGCGGGCGGCGAGTATCGCGAGAGCGCTCAGCTCCCCTGCAGCGAGCCCTCGGGCAGGAGCAGAGGCCCAGGCGGCGGGCGTGGACTGCGGGGTCGCTCGCCTGGTTCCCCGGCTGGCATCTAGGCGCCCCTACTTCCAGCGCGCCCCATCACAGCCAGGCTACCTAAGCGGCCCCCAACCAGCCTTGGGCCAGAGTTGTGCCCGCAGTCTACCGCTCGCCCGGGCGCCGGCGCTCGCCAACCGGCTGGGACGCGGCAGGTGGACTGCAGCGTGCGCACCCTCCTTCCGGCCCCGGCTCCTCCCTCGAGCCCTTGCGCGCTTCTGCTCGCCGGCCAGAGCTCGCTATCTGTGCCCCCGAGTTACCTGCCTCAGGAAGTCCCAGTGCGCAAGCAGCCCGGACTGTAAAAGGGTGGATTCGGCAGAGCCCCAAACCACATTTCTAGGGGAGGGATGGGGTCCCCATCTAGAGGGTCGCAGATCGCATTACTGGCCGAGGGGAGGAGACAGCGGAAGGGAGAGTCAACAGGGGTAAAAGTTGCTTTTCGCTTAGTACTCCCCCTCCCCCTCCCTAACGCCCTCCAATGCCGGTAGGCTCGGGGACACAGTGTCCGCCCAGGTTCCAGAGCCCGACGGCCCCGGAACGGTTTGGCAGGACACAAGCATCTTTCCATACGCGGATGCTGCAGTCAGAGGGCCGGTTGGTCTGCAGGGCTGCCGAGCTGCAGGGCCCCGATGGCGACCCCTCTCTGGGCAACGAAGCCCGTCTCCGGGCAACGAAGCCCGCCTCCGGGCAACGAAGATCTAGAGCAATAACAGACGGATAAATCAATCAATGAGCGGCTCTTTGCTGCCAGCAGCAGGGAAACCTCGGGCTGATTAAATGCAGACGCGGGGTGTCTGCCAGGACAGGAGGGCGGCGGGGTACAGGGAACCGGCGTGGAGGCGAAGGGTGGGGGGAAGGGAGGCCGGGGCAGGAGCGACGGGAAAGACCCAAAGCCACGTTTTTAAACATGGGGGGCGGTTTTAAAGGAAAACAGTACGGGGGAGGTGGGGACAGGGCTGCGGGCCTCTTGGCCTCCAAGCCGCCCGGGGCAACTTTCCAGGTGGGAGGTGCGGCCCGAGGGGCGGTGCCGGCGGCGGGAGGCGGGAGTCCGAGGCCGAGGGAGGGGAGCGGTCACTTTAAAGGTTCTTTCTTACCCATAATGCTTTGTGGGGGCGTTGCCATATTGGATCCAAGATGGCGTAGAAAGTAATCAGAGGTAAGTCCTGAATTCCCCCTTCTTTGCTGCTGGGATTGCTCCGCGAGCTGCCGGAGCCCTCCAGAGAGAGAACCGGACTCCCCTCCGGTCCTCCAAGTCCCGGGAGGGTCGGCCCCGGGGCGGGCCTGGGGCCCAGACGGCCCGCGGCGGGGCCTGGGAAGCGGGGCTCTACGAGGCGAGGCCCGGACGCTGGGGCTGCTTACAGCTTCTTTGCCTCCCTGGCCCCCTTCCCCTCCGGTGGGGGCCTCGGAGCCCTCGGCCCAGGCCGTGGAGGGGGCCTCGCAGACCCCGGCCACGAGCCTGCGGGAGGTTTGTCCAGCCCACGGCACGCCGGGAGGGGGAGTCGAGCCGCCTTGCACGCTCCCCTCCTCCGTGTCGCGGCTGGGGGTGGGGAGCGTGCAGGCCTCCCATGCCCCGCTCGATTGCCCCCTCTGGGCTCGGACTTCCACGCGGGGTGGGGCGGGGGCCGGAGTGTGAGCGCGGGGAAATGTGGGTCAGGGGTGCACCCCTCCCTCCCCCGCCTAGGGCTGTTGCCTGAGCTTCACTTTCTTTACCCCCTTTCTCCGCCCCCTCCTCGGAAATTCTCATTGGGCCACAAGCACATCAACAAAAACAAAAACAGAGGATCCTTTCCTGGAGATTCCTTCAAGACTTCCCTTTTCTTGAGCTAAGGGACCGCAGCTTTATCTAAGGAACTTTGATTGCTCTCCCCCCAAATTATTTGAGCCTTCTGCACCCTCCCCTTTGCTGAGGATTGTCCAGCCAGGGTTGGAAATCAGGGTCTTAGGATTCTTCTTGGATTGAGACCCTCAGGTTGTGTTTGGCACTCAAAATTGTTGTTCCTTCACCCTCACCACTTACACTTTTCAGGCAAATCGTTTATAGATGTGTAACTCCAGAGACAGTGGTATTCCTAGAGTCGGGCGGGGGGAGGCGGGAGGAAGGCGTCGTCCTGGCTAGTTTGTTCTTAATTTTGCTCTCTCTTAAACTCGTATGAATGGATTTCTTCTCCATCATCTCTTCTTTTTTCTCCTTCTTTTTCATTTGATTTTTTGAAAGTAAGCTCAGTGAGATATGACATTTTTATGTTTGGATTTTAAGAACACTTTATAATTATTCTTTTCTCACACAGAGAGGAAATGTTTTTGTTTTAAAGTAAAGCAAACAGACTCATTTACAAAGCTGCGTACTGTACCATTTTGGTAACTTTTTCCATTTGAAATTTATATGCCCTTTCACTTCAGGCTGATAGAATGTTTTCTACATGTCTCTTTACTGGTGTTGTCTAGACATATTTTACTTTTCTGTTTATCTCAGGAATTGGATGAAATCATTGATGACTAAAGAACTACAGTGCTGGTGAGATGTGTAAGGTGAGACTGCAGTTAAAAATGATTTACCTTTTTTCCTTCTTTATTTTAATCAAGTCATGAGGGTGAGACTGCAACTAAGCAACTTGATGGGGCCATCTTTATTTCCAAATCACTCACTCAGTCAAATGGGAGTAGAGGCAGGGCTAGATTTGGAAAGGACATCTGTGTCAAGTATACCAAACTTTTCAGCTACTGGAGCTTATCCAGAGCCAAATGTTATTTGCAGCCATCCTTGATTAGTATCTTCACCAGGGGTAATTATAGTTTGCCTATTTAAATTCCCTTGTGTAACTTTAATTGAATGTCTTAATTTTATCTGTGCTTTGGTGTCCATCACTTAGTCTGCATTGAGTGTTAGTGATTGTGTATGCGGATTTTGTGTGTCTACAGTTTGTGGGACTCGTGTAAAGTACACCCTTTGCATTGGAAAGAATGATTTCAGGCAAATCCTGCTTTTATTTTCTGAAAAATGGAACAGTGCTTGGCTCTCTTCATAATTATTTGGAAATAAAAATGATAGTGTTGCATTTTGGTTAGGTTATTAGGGATAAGAGTGGCTTGTCATTATCTTCTGGTCACATGTAGTGTGTGAATTCAGAGTGTTGCTTTATTTAATCTAACTCATAAGGCTTTGGATTTATAGAACATTATGAATACAGTGTCAGTGAACAGTCAGTATTCTGTACTGGTGAGAAGGACAGTGTTGCTAATTTTACATTCTTCACAAGCAATTTTCTCAACTTTAAAAATATATCTTTTTATTTTTTTATTTTAGTCATTGTAGATGTACTATACTACAGTGCGAGTTGAGTGTGTGTGTCTGTAAAATATTTTACTATGGTTTATTGAGAAAATGTAAGTTGTTATTGTAGATTGGTTACTGCAGGGTTTTGTTTTTCCTTTAACACATCTGAGTAGCCTTTGAATTTTGAAATTCACTCACAAAGTTTTCATCTCTATCACACATCTGTTTAAGAAGAGTAAGCTGTGCTTTATTTTATTCCAGATTGAGGCATACAATTGACATTTTTGCCTTAAAAAAAAACTTGGGAGAGGAAGGTGGACATAAACCAAGATCTTTTTGTAAGTGCACACACCACATTTGCTTGTGTTTGAAACTCAGAAGTGCTTGTGTGTATTACATATATTTTTATTTTTATTCTTAGCAGAGCAAATACGGATTTTAAAATTTATTTATTTTCAGCTAACAGATGGAGGCATATTCATGCCTTAGACCTCCCAATCTGTACCTTTTATCTTTTTTTAAATACATATTACTTTGTGGAAAGAACCAGTGATCTACTTTTGGGCCTATGGAGATGTTTGTTTATAATCCAAAAGGGAATATTTAGAAATAGGTCATCTTGTGTGGCTAGTGTTGTTTGGCCTGAGCTGTGTCAAGACATTTTCCACAATTTTCACACGTGTAGACCATGTGAAGTGTTAGTATTGACTTCAAAGTGACGTTGGTGGTTGGCCACTGAACAGGTTGTCACACGAAGCATTCTAAAATGGGAAATGCCATAGTACTGAAGTTTGTGGTGAAGCGAGGGTCTGTGTCTTTGAGTTGAATGAAGACATAGCTTTTTTGGTCTGTCCTTTTGGCTGGGAAGCTGGGACACTATTTTTAGGTAAGGCGGGAGTTTTGGGGAGTCAGTAAGTGCCTCTCTATCAGCTGGTGTGCTTGATTTTTGCAGTTGTTAGCAAGAAGTTTCATTTCTAATACCATAAGTATTCAATCGACACTGTTTTAAAGTCTGTATACATTTATGAACAGTCCAGTGTTTTACTGGAGCAGGGAGTGATGCCAAAATAACAGGGGAAATCATTTCTACTTGCAAAGGACCTTGTGTAGTTTAAAAATATAGAGCATATTCATGAAAGGCTAAGAATATTGCAGAGGGACGTACAACTAAGTAGACCAGATCTTACACATGCACTTTTGTCCTCTGTTTAAGAAGTAGGCATGGTATTGATATTAAATGCAAATTAGTCTATAATTATCTGTCAGACTCTGTTTAAGATTCTAAATACAGGCCCAGCACAAGAAGTAAGGTCCTTTGCCTGTTGTTTTAAATGCTTAACAGTTTTAAATGCATAGTAGATTTGGGGCCAAGTTTATCAACTTGTCGATAAACAAGAGATGGGGAGGAGCTACTTAAAAATTATAAACGAAGTGTTATGGCCGTTTATTTCCATCAACTTAGATAAGTATACGTGCCAATATAATTTGATTTCTAAATAATAGTTTGAGTTGTTTTCTAGGAGAGAAGTATGATATGTGTGGAGGGTGTGGCCGCAGCAGCTTGTAGTCCATTCGGATTGCTGGCTGGAGTCAGGGTGACGTCGGTAGCCCTGGCTCGGAGCCGCGTAAAGCGTAGTGGTCCGTCACTTCACCGGTGGCTGGGATTATGCTTCTGAGCCTTCCTGAATTCAATAAGGTTCATATTCCTCTTTCAAGAAGAAATAGTAGACATAACATGGAGATTTTTAATTTATCTGTCTATATGTGTGTGTGTGCATATATATTTATATACGCATCTATCTTTATTTTAAAAGCTACCAATTGTCTAAAGCAAATTGAACGTTTCTCAGCATACTACTAGAGAGTCATACCAACTTGTTTACCGGTGTAAATTGTACGGGGTCAGTTTCTCCAAGGGCAGGAGGTTGTGTGGTAAAGCCAGAATTTGTGTGTTCAACTTGTTTTGACCCCCAGAAACCCTGATTCATCATTAGGTTCTTCAAAGAATGCAGGCACATTTTTTTGAGTAAACCATTGTGACGTGTGAATGTTTGTGATTTTTGTTATTTCTGTGCCATATTTTAGGTGTTCTCGGAACATCTGAATTTGCCTTTTTGCTTTCTTCTGTCGATACTCTCCTAGTGGTGAAAATATTCCTGTGAGGCGAGCTTCCTTTCAGTAGGCAATATGTGTAACTAATATAGTTTAAAAAATTATTTATTCTTATGTAAAACTGATGCATGCTATGGTAAACAAATCCAAGCAGTGCTAAGTGTATATAGGAAAAAAGATAAAAAGCCTCTGCTCTCCTTCCTCCATCGTTAGCCATGTCCCCCTAATCTGACCGTAGAAAGCAGTTGGTGTTACTTGGTGTTTGGAAGACCTCTCTTGACTCGGTGCGCGGGCAGTAGTGAAAGCAGAGGGAGAAGTCATGGAAGGCATGGCCACTGAACCCGCTTAGATGTTAGGCAGGTATTCCACCCTTATTTCCTCTGATGTTAATTAATATTGATAATCTTAAACTTCCATTAGTTTAAGATAACTGTAATTGAATTGTTAGTGAAACACTCAAACAGTTAATTGCATTGAAAGGTTGGTAAAGTTTTGATTTGTTGATCTTGTAAGGAAATAAATATTTGGAAATTGAATTCATGTAACCTTAGGGCTGGGAGTAATGTTGGTAATTATCATCTGTGGAATTTTATGATGAGATGCACAGTATACTTACTATAGCTTCTATCTAGTCTGTCTTATTTTCCAGATGAGGAAATTGAGGCCTGGAGAAGTCAAGTGACTTTCCCAAGGTCACACAGCTGATTAGTAGCAACATTAAAGCAAACTTTTATCTCTGGACCCTTAACTCACGACTCTCGGTCCTGGCTGGTTATGCTACATTTTACTGCAGTACTGTGGACCCAAGGACCATATGCTGTGACCACTGGATACAAATGCTTCAGAACTGATACATCAGCAGTGGTGTTTTCTAGTATGTATTAAAAGGTTCCTTCTCTCTCTTTCAGAAATTATAAAGAGCTCTGATGGGCTCTTTGGGTGATAGCCAGTGCAGTGAACTGCAGGTGAGTAAGGTCTGGGAGAGCCTTCTTTACAAAGCAAGGACTTGGTAATGCCTGAGGAAAAGACAAAAGGGACTTAACCTAGAGGAGGGTGTCTGGTCAGCAAGATGAGGTGGGACAAGGTGGAGGAAGTAGGGCCCTGGTGCAGCAGTGGTGACCTGGCTGAATTGGTTACTTCTGGAGCCGACTGGATGATGGTGAAGCTACTCCAAACAGACTGCCTGATGCTTTGTCAGTTTGTTTGAAGAGAAGTGAGGGTAGGTTAATCTTCCACTTCTGTTTTGAATGAGTAACTGCACAGGGATTCAATCTATCTGCATATGATTGGATCTTCAGAGGTCCTTCAGTTTTTGTGTCAACATTCTTGAGTGTTGATCACCCAGTGCTCTGATGAACGGGTTAAGTATGAAATTGTTTGTTTTCCTGTTATGTACTATGTGTGTGTTGTCATGAATGACTATATATCCGTATTTTTGAGGATCTGGATACCAGGAACATATCAATGGAAACAGAAGGTTAAACGTTTTTCCTAATGGTTGTATTAGTCCTTTAGATTATTTGTTTACTGCTGAAATGCCCTAAGAATGACATTTTAGTCTTGAGTATTTATTATTTCACAGTAATTAATCTTCTTGGTCCATTATAGTATCTTGGCCATTCAGTATTAAACTAAGAAAATGGTAGTAATGCAGAGAAAACAATTAGAAGACAGTTTTAATATTGTCCTTGTGGGGCATCAGTGCTAAAATTATTCTTTGATATATTTTTAATGCTAGTCCCAGACACTATAATGAGACAATGCTATATACTTTTAGGGTTTATAATTAAACTTAGGCTCGGCTACTTATTGGTTGCTAAAGTAAAACATTGTTGTAGGGGTTCTTTGTTTCTTGAGTTAGGGAAGTTTGCAGGATTCATCCCCCACAAGTTCATGGGGATGATCAGAAGGCTGGTTGAGCTGGTTTCTTGGTCCTTGGAAACCTGGGGTCTGGGTTGTCATAGGTCATTGTGATAAGAAGTACATGAGCATTCTCAGTTAAGGCCAAAGTGAGCAGTAAAAGAGAGGTGTGGACCTCTTCCTGAGACTATATCGAGTTTGCATCCTGGGACCCCTAAGTTTCCTCAGTATGGTAGAACTTTCTCTCTTAAATTATATAATAATTTAAGCATTGTTATTAAGTAAATTGTTAAATATTTGGGTTACTACCCCTAAAACAGTTGATTTTCTTTTTGGCATTCTGTTAATATATATATTTAGATGTATATCTATATATATCTATATATACACACACACACACATATTATTGTACTCATTTTTAATTATAATGCATATAATATGAATTTTTTCTACTTATTAGATTATGAAACATTTCCATGTTATAGTTGTCACAATTTTAATTGACATGATTACACTTTGAGAGGCTGCAAAATACGTCATCAAGTCATGCCGTCAATAATTTACTTAAATCTTTTGATGTTAGATATTTATGTTGCTGGCTGGTTTTCAGTTAATACTTTGATCTACGTTATTGTAGATATTATTGTATTTTTTTTCTGGATAATTATATCTCTAGGATAAATTTTTGAATGCATTATTGTGTTAAATGGTATGAATGTGTTTATGGCTTTTGATATATATCGCCATACTGTTTTTCAAGAATGTTATACCAGTTTGTACTACGAACAGATATACAGATGTACCTGTTTCACCATAACTGGATATAAATACATTTTTTCCTTAAAAGATTTCGCTTATTTAATAGTGTAAAGTGGTATTTGTACTTCTTTGTTCTATAATGTTGAATTTTTCTCTTTGAGTCTCTTCATGGTGAATTGTTCGTTCATATCCTTTGCTAGTTTAATCAGTAAACCATCGATGTGGGCTTTGGATGGTAAGGCAAGTATAACCAGCTAATAAACAGGTGATTATTAAAATGATGATTAGAACATGTTTGGGGAGAATGTTCAGAGAGTCTAGTCTGGATGGTAAGTTTTCTTGAGAACATAGTGGTTGAAGGGGAACGGGTGAGTTATTCCAAGGTTCAGCTCAGCACATGTTTAATGCGCATCCATTGTGTACCACGTGTTGCGTCCTCTTAGTGCTTCTCAAGTCATCGTGGCGTATACTTGGCTGAAGGAGGAGGCTGCTTGAGGCTGCTTGAGGCTTGACTTGTGGGACTTTGGCTGCTGAAGTCTCTTTGTGGAGGGCTGAGGGGATGACTGACTAGAACCTCTTTAGCTCATTCAGGGCATACCACAGTGCCACGGCACAGTCTTTGAGAAGCTCTGTTCTGAAGGATACAAAGATGAATAAAGCATCATTTCCTCTGACAAGGAGCGAATCATCTAGTAGAGAGAGTAGGGGCACCAAAACAAGAAAGGACTAATAGGAATTTGAAGGGTGCTGTAAGAGGGGTTCAGACAAGGTGCTTAGGGGTTCAGTGGAGGGAGCGATACTGCCCCCTTGGGGATGTAAGGGAACACTTCAACTGAGGAGGTGGCATTTAAATTGCACCACTGTGAAATTGAGGTGCCAGGGCAAGAAGAGGGCATTCTGGAGGGAAGGGTAGCTTGAGCAAAGGCTGAGGGGTGGCGTTGGAAATGAGGTGGATGTCCGGAAACTGAGTATCCAACTCACCCGGACCCTGGGTTACATGAAAGAACATAGTGGACAGTGAGGCTGTTGAGAGGTCATGACTGGGTTTTGGAGAATGCATATGATGGATTGTGAGTGAGGAGAAACTAGAGACAGGGTTTTCAGTCGGGTTCATGGTACTACTCCAGGTGAGGGATGATGAGTGCCTGAGTTGGTGTGCTTGGGAATGAAAGGAGGTGGTGGAGTCAAGAGATACTTTGGAGGTTGAACAGAGAGATGTGGTGACTGATTAGGTAGGAGGGGAAGGAACAGTCAGTTCTGTGTCTTAAGTCAGAGATGATGCTGAGGTATTTGTGGTTGGATGGCTGGCAGAATGGGACAGCAGGAATACAGAAGTCAGGAGGAAGAGCAGGTCTTAGGGGTTTAGAATAGAGAAAAGACGATTTTGGTTTTGTGTGTTGAGGTGAAGGAACTAGTAGAAAGGTGAAATCAGAATCTTAACCCTGGAAGGAACAGATGAGGAAGTTCGGGGCCCAGAGGAGCTTGAGGGACCAGTGAGGTCTCACAGTTAGATAAAGCAGAGTGAAGACTTAAGCTTCCTGATTCCCAGTGCAGCACTCTCTTCAGTGCCTCAGACTGAGAAACTTCTCTGCTGTGGTGTTTTCCTCGCACCCAGGTGTGCTCAATAGGATGTTGGAGGTGGCAGAGCTTATGTTGGGAGTGAAGAGCTTATCTTTCAATTACATTTTTTATTATGGACAATTTCAGATGTATAGAATTGGAAAAGGTATAATCAATCCCACTGTACCCGTTGTTCAACTTTAATAGTTAGTAATGTTGTTTCATCTGTTTCCTCCCTCTCCATGAATTCTATTGAAGCAAATCGGATAAAGTGTTTTGGTGAACTTGAACTCTGTGTATCTGTAGTTAAGGAGAATTGAACAGTTCAGTAGGGTATGTTCTGAGCTTTCTGGGTGGGGGTCTAGAGTGAACAGAAGTAGCATTAATTGCCAGGATTCCTGGGCAAATCATTTACGTCTTCTGAGCCTTCGTTTGTCTGTGAGACGGAGGTAATAATGGCAGTGTCACAGAATCACCTGAGATAAGGTGTAGAAAACGCTCTGTGAACTGTGAGCCTGAAGTGTTATGCAGATTTTAGTTGTTGGTAATAACAGAAAGGTAGTGCTATTCCTTTGGGCTTCTGTGTTGCTGGCATTGAACACATTTTTATTATTCAACAAAGAATTATGCGAGGTACCTGAGGCTTCAACAGGGAACAAAACAGACAAAATCTCAGCTCTCCTGGAACTCATGTTCTAGGTCTGGAGTATAATAGGAAGCTAATACGTTAATAGTGATTAGTGTGGGCCAGACACTGTTCTGAGTGCTTTCATATTTTGCCCTATTTAATTCTTGCAGTAATGCCTTGAAGTGTAGCACTGTTATTATTCCCACTTTGCAGATTTGGAAATTAAAGCAGATTTTTAAGCAGATTGCCTCAGGTCACAATGCCGGGATTCAGATTCAGGCAGAGCTGGCTTCAAGCCTATACTCTTACACCTGTGCCATTAAAATGCTTTAGCTCATTCATGGCGTACTAGTGTTTGGTACAAATAAAAAAGGTAGGCCCTGATTGAAATTATTCCTAAACAAGTAAGTGTTCTCTTCTTGTGGGAGAAAAAAAGACAAAAACAAAGGAAAACAATGGCAGTACACAGTTCTCTGTGCATGGGGGTATATTAGTATTCTTACACAGAAAAGAATTTTTCTTCCTACCTTTTTATAGGCTTCACCAACTTTCTCGGTTTCTTTGGATACAAATGGCCACCTCAGTGGTACGAAGTCATTTTCCTGCTGGTACTTGAGAAGAGTCTCTTCTTGAATGAATCTCCTTCTTGCTTACAATTCTTCTTTCTTCTCCTACTACTCTCTTTCCTTACCTTGGGGCAGTTCCCTTCTCTGATTTCCCCTGTTGTCTGATCCTCCTTTCCCTCACAGATGTGGTGTCCCTTCCCAGTGTCATCAGCTGCCCATGTTCTCAGGGATTTCCTTCCTTCTGCCTTTGTCTTCTCTTCCCTAGCCTGCCTCTGTCCGTCTTCTTGGGCCTTACCCTCTGTTGTGGCTCTTCTGAGTTTCTTCAGTGGGACTAACGTCAGGACCAACTTCCCACCTCTGGCTCTGGCTCTGCCCTGCCAGCTCGTGGTTCTCCTTCCTGGGCAGGGAAGATGGGGAAATGGGCAGTGAGCATTCCTTAAGTTTGCATCAGGATTAGGACATGGGCCTCATTCCTTTTAAGGAGGGTTAGGAGGGTATTATGGCTTGCATACCTGTGGGTTTTTTTTTTGAGTATTGTTAAAATATACATAACATAAAATTTACCATTTTAATCATTTTAGCATACAATGTTCAGTGTCATTAAGTGCATTCACATTGTTGTACAACCATCACCAACATCCATCTCCAGAACTTCATCATCTTCCCAAATTGAAGTCTGTACTCATTAAACACTAACCCTCCATCCCCCTCTCCCTCAAGCACCTGGCAAACATCATTCTACTTTCTGTTTCTAAGAATTTGAATAGGGTCCATTCATACCATAGGTACCTCATATAAGTGCACTGATACAATATTTGTCATTTTGTGACTGGCTAATTTCACTTAGCATGTCTTCAAGGTTCATCCATATTGTAGCATGTGGCAGCATTTTCTTCCTTTTTAAGGCTAAATACTATGCCATTGTATGTAAATACCACATTTTTTAAAATCCATCCAGTTTTTGATAGACACTCAGGTTGCTTCCACCTTTTGGCTGTTGTGAATAATGTTGCTGTGAACTTGGTTGTATACATATCTGTTCAAGTCCCTACTTTCAGTTCTTTCGGGAAATACCCAGAAGAATTGTTAGATCATATGGTAATTCTGTGTTTAATTTTTTGAGGAATCCCCATATTGTATTCCATAGCAGTAGCACCGTTTTATGTCCACCAGAAATGTAAAAGGGTTCCAATTTCTCCACACACTCTCAAACAGTTATTTTCTATTTTTTTTTATAGTAGCCATCCTAATGGGTGTGAAATGATAATATATATTTGTTTTTAAAGGTGTTTTATGTAGAATAATAGAATTTCAGGACTAGAAATGGTATTAAAGATTTCTGATTCAATTAGCTGTAGACAATAGCGAACGTTCTTATACGTCTTAGCATTTCTTTCTCAGTTGGAGAAAGGCATTTTGGGCAGATGGGTCTCTACTGGATCTTCGGCTCAAGATGAACTATGTCTGACCCAGGCAGGGTACGTGGAATGCAGCTTTGCAAGAGATCTGCTCTTCTCTTCTGCCAGTGACTCTCTTTCTTATACTTCTTTACAGTTTCCAAATGTGTCTTCTGGGTTATTTAATCTTTCCAGCTTCTTTAAGGGATAAGATAATTGTATTCAAATAAACATTCTTATTTAAAAAAAAAACTATGTAAGTTAGCAATTAATGAGCCCACGATCAGTATAAACTGCTCAGATGATTAAAAAGACTGTATTGAATATCAATTTGAAGGAAACCTAAATATTACTCCTGGATGTTAGCTATAATTCCTTACTATGTAAAATAAGTCATCCCTTTTCAATTTTTTTTTTAATTTGGAGGAGATGAGTTAAGCAGCGCACACACATATATTATTGTACTCATTTTTAATTATAATGCATATAATTTGAATTTTTTCTACTTATTAGATTATGAAAGATTTCCATGTTATAGTTGTCACAATTTTAATTGACATGATTACACTTTGAGAGGCTGAAAAATACGTCATCAAGTCATGCCGTCAATAAATTACTTAAATCTTTTGATGTTAGATATTTATGTTGCTGGCTGGTTTTCAGTTAATACTTTAATATATGTTATTGTAGATATTATTGTATTTTTTTTCTGGCTAATTATATCTCTAGGATAAATTTTTGAATGCTTTATTGTGTTAAATGGTATGAATGTGTTTATGGCTTTTGATATATATCGCCATACTGTTTTTCAAGAATGTTATACCAGTTTGTACTACGAACAGATATACAGATGTACCTGTTTCACCATAACTGGATATAAATACATTTTTCCCTTAAAAGTTTTTGCTTATTTAATAGTGTAAAGAGGCATTTGTACTTCTTTGTTCTATAATGTTGAATTTTTCTCTTTGAGTCTCTTCATGGTGAATTGTTTGTTCATATTCTTTGCTGTTTTAATCAGTAAACTATCGATGTGGGCTTTGGGTGGTAAGGCAAGTATAACCAGCTAATAAACAGGTGATTATTAAAAAGATGATCAGAACATGTTCGGGGAGAATGTTCAGAGAGTCTAGTCTGGATGGTAAGTTTTCTTGAGAACATAGTGGTTGAAGGGGAACGGGTGAGTTATTCCAAGGTTCAGCTCAGCACATGTTTAATGCGCATCCATTGTGTACCACGTGTTGCGTCCTCTTAGTGCTTCTCAAGTCATCGTGGCGTATACTTGGCTGAAGGAGGAGGCTGCTTGAGGCTGCTTGAGGCTTGAGTTGTGGCACTTCGGCTGCTGAAGTCCCTTTGTGGAGGGCTGAGGGGATGACTGACTAGAACCTCTTTAGCTCATTCATGGCATACCACAGTGCCATGGCACAGTCTTTGAGAAGCTCTGTTCTGAAGGGTACAAAGATGAATAAAGCATCATTTCCTCTGACAAGGAGCGAATCATCTAGTAGAGTAGGGGCACCAAAACAAGAAAGGACTAATAGGAATTTGAAGGGCGCTGTAAGAGGGGTTCAGACAAGGTGCTTAGGGGTTCAGTGGAGGGAGTGATACTGCCCCCTTGGGGATGTAAGAGAACACTTCACCTGAGGAGGTGGCATTTAAATTGCACCACTGTGAAATTGAGGCGCAATGGCAAGAAGAGGGCATTCTGGAGGGAACGGTAGCTTGAGCAAAGACTCAGGGGTGGTGTTGGAAATGAGGTGGATGTCCGGAAACTGAGTATCCAAATTACCCGGACCCTGGGTTACATGAAGGAACATAGTGGACAGTGAGGCTCTTGGGAGGTTATGACTGGGTTTTGGAGAATGCATATGATGGATTGTGAGTGAGGAGAAACTAGAGACAGGGTTTTCAGTCGGGTTCATGGTACTACTCCAGGTGAGGGATGATGAGTGCCTGAGTTAGTGTGCTTGGGAATGAAAGGAGGTGGTGGAGTCAAGAGATACTTTGGAGGTTGAACAGAGAGATGTGGTGACTGATTAGGTAGGAGGGGAAGGAACAGTCAGTTCTGTGTCTTAAGTCAGAGATGATGCTGAGGTATTTGTGGTTGGATGGCTGGCAGAATGGGACAGCAGGAATACAGAAGTCAGGAGGAAGAGCAGGTCTTAGGGGTTTAGAATAGAGAAAAGACGATTTTGGTTTTGTGTGTTGAGTTGAAGGAACTAGTAGAAAGGTGAAATCAGAATCGTAACCCTGGAAGGAACAGATGTGGAAGTTCGGGGCCCAGAGGAGCTTCAGGGACCAGTGAGTCTCACAGTTAGATAAAGCAGAGTGAAGACTGAAGCTTCCTGATTCCCAGTGCAGCACTCTCTTCAGTGCCTCAGACTGAGAAACTTCTCTGCTGTGGTGTTTTCCTCACACCCAGGTGTGCTCAATAGGAAGTTGGAAGTGGCAGAGCTTATGTTGGGAGCAAAGAGATTATTTTTTAATTACATTTTTGTATTATGGAAAATTTCAGATGTATAGAAGTGGAAAGGGTATAATCAATCCCACTGTACCCGTTGTTCAACTTTAATAGTTAGTAATGTTGTTTCATCTGTTTCCTCCCTCTGCATAAATTCTATTGAAGCAAATCAGATAAAGCATTTTGGTGAACTTGAACTCGGTGTATCTGTAGTTAAGGAGAATTGAACAGTTGAGTAGGGTATGTTCTGAGCTTTCTGGGTGGGGGTCTAGAGTGAACAGAAGTAGCATTAATTGCCAGGATACCTGGGCAAATCACTTACGTCTTCTGAGCCTTCGTTGGTCTGTGAGATGGAGGTAATAATGGCAGCGTCACAGAATCACCTGAGATAAGGTGTAGAAAACGCTCTGTGAATTGTGAGCCTGAAGTGTTATGCAGATTTTAGTTGTTGGTAATAACAGAAAGGTAGTGCTATTCCTTTGGGCTTCTGTGTTGCTGGCATTCAATGCATTTTTATTATTCAACAAAGAATAACATGGCCTGCTCTGCCATGGCTTCCTTACTCCTCAGGGTATGGCGTGTGAGTTATTTTAATAATGTATCAACCTGCCTTTTCTTTCTTTTGTCACGAGGCATTTGCTTTCTATAGTGGTCTTGTTTTCAGGATAATAATTGGGTTTCCACAGGGAAAATAATAATGTATGAGGCAAATTACTGACTAAAGGCAAATTCCTGACTTAAAAAATGAATCTCTAATATTTTTCTAGTAGTTCTTCTTTTGTTTCAATTTTTGTTTTGTTAGTTATGTAAAGAAACTTATGGATAGTAATTTCTGCTCAGGTGGATAGTGGTACTCTTTAGCACAGCTCATTGGTCTTCTGAAACTTTTACAAATGCAGTCTGACTCATTCCAGCCAAGTTAATTATGAGGTATATAATTTTTATCCCCTAATGGAGACAAATGTAAAAGACAGAGATACAGAAATCATCTTCAGTTTAGATTGAAGTAATTTCAGTTACTACTGTTTGTTCCTGCTATTTGATCACAGTTTATTTTTATTTTTTGAAGTCTGTCTCTAATCAATTAAGATTTAATGTTTTAGAAGTAATAGGGGACCATGACTAAACTAATAAGAAAAGTTAATTTAAGGACAAGAATTGATTTTTAAAAATATAAAAGTACATTTCATGACTTGATTTGAAGATGATCTGGTGGTATCCTTATACTGTCGCAGAAGGAAGTCCACAGTGGGACGAGAATGATGCTTACAAATCAGCACCCTTATTATCTATGACTGAAGATGTCTTAGTCCAGGCCAATCTGCCTACCACCTCTGTGGTACACCGTTGATTTCATTTTTCTTCCAGTATTTACTTTTGATTCTGGACCAATTATCTAGCTGTGATGGGATTCTTCAAAAGTATCCTACAATTAGTACTTTGTGAACTAGTGATTGTCCTGTTTGCAGACATTTTTTCTGAGGCTGTACTCTTGCCTGGAAAACCTACATTTGCAGAAAGGGAAATGTATAGGTTTTCCTTTTCAATGTACTTATTTTTATTTATTTTTTATTTATTTTTGGCTGTGTTGGGTCTTCGTTTCTGTGCGAGGGCCTTCTCTAGTTGCGGCGAGCAGGGGCCACTCCTCATCGTGGTGCGTGGGCCTGTCACTGCCGCGGCCCCTCTTGTTGCGGAGCACAGGCTCCAGACGCGCAGGCTGAGTAGTTGCAGCTCACGGGCTTAGTTGCTCTGCAGCATGTGGGATCTTCCCGGACCAGGGCTCAAACCCGTGTCTCCTGCACTGGCAGACGGACTCTTAACCACTGCCCCACCAGTTATTGTTTTTTGAAAAAATTATTTCCTCTTTTGTTTTTATGTGATGATGCCTTTATTTATTTATTTTTATTATTGTTTATATTTGGCTGTGTTGGGTCTTTGTTGCTGCGCGCGGGCTTTCTCTGGTTGTGGCAAGTGGGGGCTACTCTTTGTTGTGGTGCGTGGACTGCTGATTGTTGTGGTTTCTCTTGTTGCGGAGCACGGGCTCTAAGTGTGCGGGCTTCAGTAATTGCAGCAGCTGGGCTCAGTAGTTGCGGCACACAGGCCCTAGAGTGCGTGGGCTTCAGTAGTTGCGGCGTGTGGCCTCAGCAGTTGTGGCTCGTGGGCTCTAGAGCGCAGGCTCAGTAGTTGTGACGTACGGGCTTAGTTGCTCTGCGGCATGTGGGATATTCCCGGACCAGGGCTGGAACCCGTGTCCCCTGCATTGGCAGACGGATTCTTAACCACTGCACCACCAGGAAAGTCCCAGACTTTCCTTTTCTTAATGACAATTTTGAAGAGTCCTGGTTCACGTATTTCATAGACTGTCCCTCAGCTTGGGTTTGTGTGATGTTCTCCTCGTGACTGGAAGGGAGTTAGGGTTTTGGGGAAGGAGATGTTTACTTTTAATATTTTGTTTCATCTCTATCTCTTGGCTTTTTATATAAGATATTCAATGCATTTAGATATATATTTAAAAAAGCAGGCTTGTAGACTATTATTTTATAATCTGCTTGCTATTTTGTAGTCTGCTTGGGATGATGGTGGTATGCTTTTTTTTTTTTCGGTACACGGGCCTCTCACTCTTGTGGCCTCTCCCGTTGTGGAGCACAGGCTTCGGACACGCAGGCTCAGCGGCCATGGCTCAGGGGCCTAGCCGCTCCGCGGCATGTGGGATCTTCCCAGACCGGGGCACGAAGCCGTGTCCCCTGCATCGGCAGGCAGGCTCTCGACCACTGCGCCACCAGGGAAGCACGGTACACTTTTGTTTTATTTATGCAGTTGGCTCTCTTGCATTGATTTACATTTTATTGATAAAGCTCAACTGCTTTGGATTATGATGTGTTTACAAGGCTACACAGATAATCTGGAAGGGAAAATGAAGAAATACAAATGACAGAAAATGTTTTATAATAATAAAATTTTCTTGGCAAGCAGCAACCTTTTCTCAAAGTCAGTCTTTTAATATAATTTGCTTGCTTCATAAATATGGTTTTTCTTTGTTTTTTCATATCTTTATTGATTAGTAAGCATGTTAAATGACTTGGGAGGAATCTCACTGTCTTCAAGAAATAATTTGGAATTCTTGATGTAGAATGCTGACAATTCTCAAACATGGGTCAGGAAAATCAAAGTAATAGATGGAAAAAAAATCTCAATTTTAGCTGTTGATATAACTTTTCTTAAATTTAGGGTTTTTTTTTATAATTGAAGTTACTAAAAACAGATGGTGGAAGGTCCATCAAGATACATATTTTATGTAATGAAAGCATTTTACTCTGCTGTATTGAATTCCATTCATTGTGGAATTTAGGAGCATTTACCTCTTTATGAAAGAGATGATTCCAAGTAGAAAATGACTGATGACCTTCGCTTCCAGTTTTCTTCTCAATAGACTTAGTCTCTCTTCTAATGCTTCTTCCATACTCAGTAATTGTATAAGTTTTAGAGAAAACTGCAGGTCTGGCTGAATATTAAGCACAGTACGATAAATAAAGCTTTTTGACTTTGCAGAATATTTTACATGTGTGTCCCATAGATTCATCAGAGATTCTAGTTTTGGATAAAGGCAAGTACATTTCAAGACAATACAACATCCCTGTGTATGACATTGGCATTCGAATGAGAAGTGAATTTGGTTCAGGACGGTTCTTGGAATGCTTGGCATTTAGGTTATTTTAGGTCAACTCTTTGGGAAATTCAATTAGAGTGTTTATTGAATGGTTTTAGTGAGCTGAATGGTTGCCATGTCATGTCATAGATGGTCTAAAACATGACTCTTATTTCTAAACTAGTTGTGTTGGTCAGATAAGGCATCTTACATGATGTATTTAATCCAAGATAATGATGGATGAGTAAGAGGCAGATCATTCTAGATGAAGAAATTTTGGTTTTGAGAGAGGCATTCTTAGGGAAATAGGCCTTGGTGTGTTCATTTAGAGCTGGGCAGGATTGAGTTCCGGAGAGAGGATGGAAAGGATATTTGGGTAGGGGGAAGGGCATTGGCAGAGCCTCAGAGGCCTGACGGTTCCTGGGGCCTTTGTGGGAATGGTGGGAAAGTTGGGTTGCAGTCAGCCTGTGGGTAGCCTGGACGTTGGGTAATGAGCGTGGCCATCAGTTTCTGGGCGCCCTCTCTAGAGTGGTCTGTAACTTGCTTCCTCCCTGAGGAAGTGTGACACGCTTCTGCTAGCTGAAGTGTCTTCCCCACAGCTGTGCTGTCCATTGAGGAGAAGGGGGCCTGCTCTGCCATGGCTTCCTTACTCCTCAGGGTATGGCGTGCGAGTTATTTTAATTATGTATCAACCTGTCTTTTCTTTCTTTTGTCACGATGCATTTGCTTTCTAAAGTGGTCTTGTTTTCAGGATAATAATTGGGTTTCCACAGGGAAAATCATAATGTATGAGGCAAATTACTGACTAAAGGCAAATTCCTGACTTAAAAAATGAATCTCTAATATTTTTCTAGTAGTTCTTCTTTTGTTTCAATTTTTGTTTTGTTAGTTATGTAAAGAAACTTATGGATAGTAATTTCTGCTCAGGTGGATAGTGGTACTGTTTAGCACAGCTCATTGGTCTTATGAAATTTTACAAATGCAGTCTGATTCATTCCAGCCAAGTTAATTATGAGGTATATAATTTTTTTTCCCCAATGGAGACAAATATAAAAGACAGAGATACAGAAATCATCTTCAGTTTAGATTGAAGCAATTTTAGTTACTACTGTTTGTTCCTGCTATGTGATCACAGTTTATTTTTATTTTTTGAAGCCTGTCTCTAATCAAATAAGATTTAATGTTTTAGAAGTAATAGAGGACCCTGACTAAACTGACAAGAAAAGTTAATTTAAGGAGAAGAATTGATTTTTAAAAATATAAAAGTACATTTCATGACTTGATTTCCAGATGATCTGGTGGTATCCTTATACTGTCGCAGAAGGAAGTCCACAGTGGGACGAGAATGATGCTTACAAATCAGCACCCTTATTATCTATTACTGAAGATGTCTTAGTCCAACCCAGTCTGCCTACCACCTGTGTGGTACACTGTTGATTTCATTTTTCTTCCAGTATTTACTTTTGGTTCGGGACCAATTATCTAGCTGTGATGGGATTCTTGAAAAGTATCCTACATCTTGTACTTAGTGAACTAGTGATTGTCCTGTTTGCAGACATTCTTTCTGAGGCTCTACTCTTGCCTCGAAAACCTACATTTGCAGAAAGGGAAATGTATAGGTTTTCCTTTTAAATGTACTTATTTTTATTTATTTTTTTATTTATTTTTGGCTGTGTTGGGTCTTCGTTTCTGTGCGAGGGCCTTCTCTAGTTGCGGCGAGCAGGGGCCACTCCTCATCGTGGTGCGTGGGCCTGTCACTGCCGCGGCCCCTCTTGTTGCGGAGCACAGGCTCCTGACGCGCAGGCTGAGTAGTTGTGGCTCATGGGCTTAGTTGCTCTGCAGCATGTGGGATCTTCCCGGACCAGGGCTCAAACCCGTGTCTCCTGCACTGGCTGACGGACTCTTAACCACTGCCCCACCAGTTATTGTTTTTTGAAAACATTATTTCCTCTTTTGTTTTTATGTGAGGATGCCTTTATTTATTTATTTTTATTATTGTTTATATTTGGCTGTGTTGGGTCTTTGTTGCTGCGCGCGGGCTTTCTCTGGTTGTGGCAAGTGGGGGCTACTCTTTGTTGTGGTGCGTGGACTGCTGATTGTTGTGGTTTCTCTTGTTGCGGAGCACGGGCTCTAAGTGTGCGGGCTTCAGTAATTGCAGCAGCTGGGCTCAGTAGTTGCGGCACACAGGCCCTAGAGTGCGTGGGCTTCAGTAGTTGCGGCGTGTGGCCTCAGCAGTTGTGGCTCGCGGGCTCTAGGGCGCAGGCTCAGTAGTCGTGACGTACGGGCTTAGTTGCTCTGCGCCATGTGGGATCTTCCCAGACCAGGGCTGGAACCCGTGTCCCCTGCATTGGCAGACGGATTCTTAAGCACTGCACCACCAGGAAAGTCCCAGACTTTCCTTTTCTTAATGACAATTTTGAAGAGTCCTGGTTCACGTATTTCATAGACTGTCCCTCAGCTTGGGTTTGTGTGATGTTCTCCTCGTGACAGGAAGGGAGTTAGGGTTTTGGGGAAGGAGATGTTTACTTTTAATATTTTGTTTCATCTCTATCTCATGGCTTTTTATATAAGATATTCAATGCATTTAGATATATATTTTAAAAAGCAGGCTTGTAGACTATTATTTTATAATCTGCTTGCTATATTGTAGTCTGCTTGGGATGATGGTGGTATGCTTTCTTTTTTTCGGTACACGGGCCTCTCACTCTTGTGGCCTCTCCCGTGGTGGAGCACAGGCCAAGGACACGCAGTCTCAGCGGCCATGGCTCAGGGGCCTAGCCGCTCCACGGCATGTGGGATCTTCCCGGACCGGGGCACGAAGCCGTGTCCCCTGCATCAGCAGGCAGGCTCTCAACCACTGCTCCACCAGGGAAGCATGGTACACTTTTGTTTTATTTATGCAGTTGGCTCTCTTGCATTGATTTACATTTTATTGATAAAGCTCAACTGCTTTGGATTATGATGTGTTTACAAGGCTACACAGATAAGCTGGAAGGGAAAATGAAGAAATACAAATGGCAGAAAATGTTTTATAATAATAAAGTTTTCTTGGCAAGCAGCAACCTTTTCTCAAAGTCAGTGTTTTAATATAATTTGCTTGCTTCATAAATATGTTTTTTTTTCATATCTTTATTGATTAGTAAGCATGTTAAATGACTTGGGAGGAATCTCACTCTCTTCAAGAAATAATTTGGAATTCTTGATGTAGAATGCTGACAGTTCTCAAAAATGGGTCAGGGAAATCAAAGTAATAGATGGAAAAAAAATCTCTATTTTAGCTGTTGATATAACTTTTCTTAAATTTACGGGTTTTTTTTATAATTGAAGTTACTAAAACAGATGGTGGAAGGTCCATCAAGATATTTATTTTATGTAATGAAAGCATTTTACTTTGCTGTATTGAATTCCATTCATTCTGGAACTTAGGAGCATTTACCTCTTTATGAAAGAGATGATTCCAAGTAGAAAATGATTGATGACCTTCGCTTCCAGTTTTCTTCTCAATAGACTTAGTCTCTCTTCTAATGCTTCTTGCATACTCAGTAATTGTATAAGTTTTAGAGAAAACTGCAGGTCTGGCTGAATATTAAGCACAGTACGATAAATAAAGCTTTTTGACTTTGCAGAATATTTTACATGTGTGTCCCATAGATTCATCAGAGATTCTAGTTTTGGATAAAGGCAAGTACATTTCAAGACAATACAACATCCCTGTGTATGACATTGGCATTCGAATGAGAAGTGAATTTGGTTCAGGACGGTTCTTGGAATGCTTGGCATTTAGGTTATTTTTGGTCAACTCTTTGGGAAACTCAATTAGAGTGTTTATTGAATGGTTTTAGTGTGCTGAATGGTTGCCATGTCATGTCATAGATGGTCTAAAACATGACTCTTATTTCTAAACTAGTTGTGTTGGTCAGATAAGGCATCTTACATGATGTATTTAATCCAAGATAATGATGGATGAGTAAGAGGCAGATCATTCTAGATGAAGAAATTTTGGTTTTGAGAGAGGCATTCTTTGGGAAATAGGCCTTGGTGTGTTCATTTAGAGCTGGTCAGGATTGAGTTCCGGAGAGAGGAGGGAAAGGATATTTGGGTAGGGGGAAGGGCATTGGCAGAGCCTCAGAGGCCTGACGTTTCCTGGGGCCTTTGTGGGAATGGTGGGAAAGTTGGGTTGCAGTCAGCCTGTGGGTAGCCTGGACGTTGGGTAATGAGCGTGGCCATCAGTTTCTGGGCGCCCTCTCTAGAGTGGTCTGTAACTTGCTTCCTCCCTGAGGAAGTGTGACACGCTTCTGCTAGCTGCAGTGTCTTCCCCACAGCTGTGCTGTCCATTGAGGAGAAGGGGGCCTGCTCTGCCATGGCTTCCTTACTCCTCAGGGTATGGCGTGTGAGTTATTTTAATAATGTATCAACCTGCCTTTTCTTTCTTTTGTCACGATGCATTTGCTTTCTAAAGTGGTCTTGTTTTCAGGATAATAACTGGGTTTCCACAGGGAAAATCATAATGTATGAGGCAAATTACTGACTAAAGGCAAATTCCTGACTTAAAAAATGAATCTCTAATATTTTTCTAGTAGTTCTTCTTTTGTTTCAATTTTTGTTTTGTTAGTTTTGTAAAGAAACTTATGGATAGTAATTTCTGCTCAGGTGGATAGTGGTACTGTTTAGCACAGCTCATTGGTCTTATGAAATTTTACAAATGCAGTCTGATTCATTCCAGCCAAGTTAATTATGAGGTACGTAATTTTTTGCCCCAATGGAGACAAATGTAAAAGACAGAGATACAGAAATCATCTTCAGTTTAGATTGAAGAAATTTCACTTACTACTGTTTGTTCCTGCTATTTGATCACAGTTTATTTTTATTTTTTGAAGCCTGTCTCTAATGAAATAAGATTTAATGATTTAGAAGTAATAGAGGACCCTGACTAAACTGACAAGAAAAGTTAATTTAAGGACAAGAATTGATTTTTAAAACTATAAAAGTACATTTCATGACTTGATTTCAAGATGATCTGGTGGTATCCTTATACTGTCGCAGAAGGAAGTCCACAGTGGGACGAGAATGATGCTTACAAATCAGCACCCTTATTATCTATTACTGAAGATGTCTTAGTCCAGGCCAGTCTGCCTACCACCTGTGTGGTACACTGTTGATTTCATTTTTCTTCCAGTATTTACTTTTGGTTCGGGACCAATTATCTAGCTGTGATGGGATTCTTGAAAAGTATCCTACATCTTGTACTTAGTGAACTAGTGATTGTCCTGTTTGCAGACATTCTTTCTGAGGCTCTACTCTTGCCTCGAAAACCTACATTTGCAGAAAGGGAAATGTATAGGTTTTCCTTTTAAATGTACTTATTTTTATTTATTTTTTTATTTATTTTTGGCTGTGTTGGGTCTTCGTTTCTGTGCGAGGGCCTTCTCTAGTTGCGGCGAGCAGGGGCCACTCCTCATCGTGGTGCGTGGGCCTGTCACTGCCGCGGCCCCTCTTGTTGCGGAGCACAGGCTCCTGACGCGCAGGCTGAGTAGTTGTGGCTCATGGGCTTAGTTGCTCTGCAGCATGTGGGATCTTCCCGGACCAGGGCTCAAACCCGTGTCTCCTGCACTGGCTGACGGACTCTTAACCACTGCCCCACCAGTTATTGTTTTTTGAACACATTATTTCCTCTTTTGTTTTTATGTGAGGATGCCTTTATTTATTTATTTTTATTATTGTTTATATTTGGCTGTGTTGGGTCTTTGTTGCTGCGCGCGGGCTTTCTCTGGTTGTGGCAAGTGGGGGCTACTCTTTGTTGTGGTGCGTGGACTGCTGATTGTTGTGGTTTCTCTTGTTGCGGAGCACGGGCTCTAAGTGTGCGGGCTTCAGTAATTGCAGCAGCTGGGCTCAGTAGTTGCGGCACACAGGCCCTAGAGTGCGTGGGCTTCAGTAGTTGCGGCGTGTGGCCTCAGCAGTTGTGGCTCGCGGGCTCTAGGGCGCAGGCTCAGTAGTCGTGACGTACGGGCTTAGTTGCTCTGCGCCATGTGGGATCTTCCCAGACCAGGGCTGGAACCCGTGTCCCCTGCATTGGCAGACGGATTCTTAAGCACTGCACCACCAGGAAAGTCCCAGACTTTCCTTTTCTTAATGACAATTTTGAAGAGTCCTGGTTCACGTATTTCATAGACTGTCCCTCAGCTTGGGTTTGTGTGATGTTCTCCTCGTGACAGGAAGGGAGTTAGGGTTTTGGGGAAGGAGATGTTTACTTTTAATATTTTGTTTCATCTCTATCTCATGGCTTTTTATATAAGATATTCAATGCATTTAGATATATATTTTAAAAAGCAGGCTTGTAGACTATTATTTTATAATCTGCTTGCTATATTGTAGTCTGCTTGGGATGATGGTGGTATGCTTTCTTTTTTTCGGTACACGGGCCTCTCACTCTTGTGGCCTCTCCCGTGGTGGAGCACAGGCCAAGGACACGCAGTCTCAGCGGCCATGGCTCAGGGGCCTAGCCGCTCCACGGCATGTGGGATCTTCCCGGACCGGGGCACGAAGCCGTGTCCCCTGCATCAGCAGGCAGGCTCTCAACCACTGCTCCACCAGGGAAGCATGGTACACTTTTGTTTTATTTATGCAGTTGGCTCTCTTGCATTGATTTACATTTTATTGATAAAGCTCAACTGCTTTGGATTATGATGTGTTTACAAGGCTACACAGATAAGCTGGAAGGGAAAATGAAGAAATACAAATGGCAGAAAATGTTTTATAATAATAAAGTTTTCTTGGCAAGCAGCAACCTTTTCTCAAAGTCAGTGTTTTAATATAATTTGCTTGCTTCATAAATATGTTTTTTTTTCATATCTTTATTGATTAGTAAGCATGTTAAATGACTTGGGAGGAATCTCACTCTCTTCAAGAAATAATTTGGAATTCTTGATGTAGAATGCTGACAGTTCTCAAAAATGGGTCAGGGAAATCAAAGTAATAGATGGAAAAAAAATCTCTATTTTAGCTGTTGATATAACTTTTCTTAAATTTACGGGTTTTTTTTATAATTGAAGTTACTAAAACAGATGGTGGAAGGTCCATCAAGATATTTATTTTATGTAATGAAAGCATTTTACTTTGCTGTATTGAATTCCATTCATTCTGGAACTTAGGAGCATTTACCTCTTTATGAAAGAGATGATTCCAAGTAGAAAATGATTGATGACCTTCGCTTCCAGTTTTCTTCTCAATAGACTTAGTCTCTCTTCTAATGCTTCTTGCATACTCAGTAATTGTATAAGTTTTAGAGAAAACTGCAGGTCTGGCTGAATATTAAGCACAGTACGATAAATAAAGCTTTTTGACTTTGCAGAATATTTTACATGTGTGTCCCATAGATTCATCAGAGATTCTAGTTTTGGATAAAGGCAAGTACATTTCAAGACAATACAACATCCCTGTGTATGACATTGGCATTCGAATGAGAAGTGAATTTGGTTCAGGACGGTTCTTGGAATGCTTGGCATTTAGGTTATTTTTGGTCAACTCTTTGGGAAACTCAATTAGAGTGTTTATTGAATGGTTTTAGTGTGCTGAATGGTTGCCATGTCATGTCATAGATGGTCTAAAACATGACTCTTATTTCTAAACTAGTTGTGTTGGTCAGATAAGGCATCTTACATGATGTATTTAATCCAAGATAATGATGGATGAGTAAGAGGCAGATCATTCTAGATGAAGAAATTTTGGTTTTGAGAGAGGCATTCTTTGGGAAATAGGCCTTGGTGTGTTCATTTAGAGCTGGTCAGGATTGAGTTCCGGAGAGAGGAGGGAAAGGATATTTGGGTAGGGGGAAGGGCATTGGCAGAGCCTCAGAGGCCTGACGTTTCCTGGGGCCTTTGTGGGAATGGTGGGAAAGTTGGGTTGCAGTCAGCCTGTGGGTAGCCTGGACGTTGGGTAATGAGCGTGGCCATCAGTTTCTGGGCGCCCTCTCTAGAGTGGTCTGTAACTTGCTTCCTCCCTGAGGAAGTGTGACACGCTTCTGCTAGCTGCAGTGTCTTCCCCACAGCTGTGCTGTCCATTGAGGAGAAGGGGGCCTGCTCTGCCATGGCTTCCTTACTCCTCAGGGTATGGCGTGTGAGTTATTTTAATAATGTATCAACCTGCCTTTTCTTTCTTTTGTCACGATGCATTTGCTTTCTAAAGTGGTCTTGTTTTCAGGATAATAACTGGGTTTCCACAGGGAAAATCATAATGTATGAGGCAAATTACTGACTAAAGGCAAATTCCTGACTTAAAAAATGAATCTCTAATATTTTTCTAGTAGTTCTTCTTTTGTTTCAATTTTTGTTTTGTTAGTTTTGTAAAGAAACTTATGGATAGTAATTTCTGCTCAGGTGGATAGTGGTACTGTTTAGCACAGCTCATTGGTCTTATGAAATTTTACAAATGCAGTCTGATTCATTCCAGCCAAGTTAATTATGAGGTACGTAATTTTTTGCCCCAATGGAGACAAATGTAAAAGACAGAGATACAGAAATCATCTTCAGTTTAGATTGAAGAAATTTCACTTACTACTGTTTGTTCCTGCTATTTGATCACAGTTTATTTTTATTTTTTGAAGCCTGTCTCTAATGAAATAAGATTTAATGATTTAGAAGTAATAGAGGACCCTGACTAAACTGACAAGAAAAGTTAATTTAAGGACAAGAATTGATTTTTAAAACTATAAAAGTACATTTCATGACTTGATTTCAAGATGATCTGGTGGTATCCTTATACTGTCGCAGAAGGAAGTCCACAGTGGGACGAGAATGATGCTTACAAATCAGCACCCTTATTATCTATTACTGAAGATGTCTTAGTCCAGGCCAGTCTGCCTACCACCTGTGTGGTACACTGTTGATTTCATTTTTCTTCCAGTATTTACTTTTGGTTCGGGACCAATTATCTAGCTGTGATGGGATTCTTGAAAAGTATCCTACATCTTGTACTTAGTGAACTAGTGATTGTCCTGTTTGCAGACATTCTTTCTGAGGCTCTACTCTTGCCTCGAAAACCTACATTTGCAGAAAGGGAAATGTATAGGTTTTCCTTTTAAATGTACTTATTTTTATTTATTTTTTTATTTATTTTTGGCTGTGTTGGGTCTTCGTTTCTGTGCGAGGGCCTTCTCTAGTTGCGGCGAGCAGGGGCCACTCCTCATCGTGGTGCGTGGGCCTGTCACTGCCGCGGCCCCTCTTGTTGCGGAGCACAGGCTCCTGACGCGCAGGCTGAGTAGTTGTGGCTCATGGGCTTAGTTGCTCTGCAGCATGTGGGATCTTCCCGGACCAGGGCTCAAACCCGTGTCTCCTGCACTGGCTGACGGACTCTTAACCACTGCCCCACCAGTTATTGTTTTTTGAACACATTATTTCCTCTTTTGTTTTTATGTGAGGATGCCTTTATTTATTTATTTTTATTATTGTTTATATTTGGCTGTGTTGGGTCTTTGTTGCTGCGTGCGGGCTTTCTCTGGTTGTGGCAAGTGGGGGCTACTCTTTGTTGTGGTGCGTGGACTGCTGATTGTTGTGGTTTCTCTTGTTGCGGAGCACGGGCTCTAAGTGTGCGGGCTTCAGTAATTGCAGCAGCTGGGCTCAGTAGTTGCGGCACACAGGCCCTAGAGTGCGTGGGCTTCAGTAGTTGCGGCGTGTGGCCTCAGCAGTTGTGGCTCGCGGGCTCTAGAGCACAGGCTCAGTAGTCGTGACGTACGGGCTTAGTTGCTCTGCGCCATGTGGGATCTTCCCAGACCAGGGCTGGAACCCGTCTCCCCTGCATTTGCAGACGGATTCTTAACGACTGCACCACCAGGAAAGTCCCAGACTTTCCTTTTCTTAATGACAATTTTGAAGAGTCCTGGTTCACGTATTTCATAGACTGTCCCTCAGCTTGGGTTTGTGTGATGTTCTCCTCGTGACAGGAAGGGAGTTAGGGTTTTGGGGAAGGAGATGTTTACTTTTCATATTTTGTTTCATCTCTATCTCTTGGCTTTTTATATAAGATATTCAATGCATTTAGATATATATTTTAAAAAGCAGGCTTGTAGACTATTATTTTATAATCTGCTTGCTATATTGTAGTCTGCTTGGGATGATGGTGGTATGCTTTCTTTTTTTCGGTACATGGGCCTCTCACTCTTGTGGCCTCTCCCGTGGTGGAGCACAGGCCAAGGACACGCAGGCTCAGCGGCCATGGCTCAGGGGCCTAGCCGCTCCGCGGCATGTGGGATCTTCCCGGACCGGGGCACGAAGCCGTGTCCCCTGCATCGGCAGGCAGGCTCTCAACCACTGCTCCACCAGGGAAGCATGGTACACTTTTGTTTTATTTATGCAGTTGGCTCTCTTGCATTGATTTACATTTTATTGATAAAGCTCAACTGCTTTGGATTATGATGTGTTTACAAGGCTACACAGATAAGCTGGAAGGGAAAATGAAGAAATACAAATGACAGAAAATGTTTTATAATAATAAAGTTTTCTTGGCAAGCAGCAACCTTTTCTCAAAGTCAGTGTTTTAATATAATTTGCTTGCTTCATAAATATGTTTATTTTTAATATCTTTATTGATTAGTAAGCATGTTAAATGACTTGGGAGGAATCTCACTCTCTTCAAGAAATAATTTGGAATTCTTGATGTAGAATGCTTACAGTTCTCAAAAATGGGTCAGGAAAATCAAAGTAATAGATGGAAAAAAAATCTCAATTTTAGCTGTTGATATAACTTTTCTTAAATTTACGGGTTTTTTTTATAATTGAAGTTACTAAAACAGATGGTGGAAGGTCCATCAAGATATTTATTTTATGTAATGAAAGCATTTTACTTTGCTGTATTGAATTCCATTCATTCTGGAACTTAGGAGCATTTACCTCTTTATGAAAGAGATGATTCCAAGTAGAAAATGATTGATGACCTTCGCTTCCAGTTTTCTTCTCAATAGACTTAGTCTCTCTTCTAATGCTTCTTGCATACTCAGTAATTGTATAAGTTTTAGAGAAAACTGCAGGTCTGGCTGAATATTAAGCACAGTACGATAAATAAAGCTTTTTGACTTTGCAGAATATTTTACATGTGTGTCCCATAGATTCATCAGAGATTCTAGTTTTGGATAAAGGCAAGTACATTTCAAGACAATACAACATCCCTGTGTATGACATTGGCATTCGAATGAGAAGTGAATTTGGTTCAGGACGGTTCTTGGAATGCTTGGCATTTAGGTTATTTTAGGTCAACTCTCTGGGAAACTCAATTAGAGTGTTTATTGAATGGTTTTAGTGTGCTGAATGGTTGCCATGTCATGTCATAGATGGTCTAAAACATGACTCTTATTTCTAAACTAGTTGTGTTGGTCAGATAAGGCATCTTACATGATGTATTTAATCCAAGATAATGATGGATGAGTAAGAGGCAGATCATTCTAGATGAAGAAATTTTGGTTTTGAGAGAGGCATTCTTTGGGAAATAGGCCTTGGTGTGTTCATTTAGAGCTGGTCAGGATTGAGTTCCGGAGAGAGGAGGGAAAGGATATTTGGGTAGGGGGAAGGGCATTGGCAGAGCCTCAGAGGCCTGACGGTTCCTGGGGCCTTTGTGGGAATGGTGGGAAAGTTGGGTTGCAGTCAGCCTGTGGGTAGCCTGGACGTTGGGTAATGAGCGTGGCCATCAGTTTCTGGGCGCCCTCTCTAGAGTGGTCTGTAACTTGCTTCCTCCCTGAGGAAGTGTGACACGCTTCTGCTAGCTGCAGTGTCTTCCCCACAGCTGTGCTGTCCATTGAGGAGAAGGGGGCCTGCTCTGCCATGGCTTCCTTACTCCTCAGGGTATGGCGTGTGAGTTATTTTAATAATGTATCAACCTGCCTTTTCTTTCTTTTGTCACGATGCATTTGCTTTCTAAAGTGGTCTTGTTTTCAGGATAATAACTGGGTTTCCACAGGGAAAATCATAATGTATGAGGCAAATTACTGACTAAAGGCAAATTCCTGACTTAAAAAATGAATCTCTAATATTTTTCTAGTAGTTCTTCTTTTGTTTCAATTTTTGTTTTGTTAGTTTTGTAAAGAAACTTATGGATAGTAATTTCTGCTCAGGTGGATAGTGGTACTGTTTAGCACAGCTCATTGGTCTTATGAAATTTTACAAATGCAGTCTGATTCATTCCAGCCAAGTTAATTATGAGGTACGTAATTTTTTGCCCCAATGGAGACAAATGTAAAAGACAGAGATACAGAAATCATCTTCAGTTTAGATTGAAGAAATTTCACTTACTACTGTTTGTTCCTGCTATTTGATCACAGTTTATTTTTATTTTTTGAAGCCTGTCTCTAATGAAATAAGATTTAATGATTTAGAAGTAATAGAGGACCCTGACTAAACTGACAAGAAAAGTTAATTTAAGGACAAGAATTGATTTTTAAAACTATAAAAGTACATTTCATGACTTGATTTCAAGATGATCTGGTGGTATCCTTATACTGTCGCAGAAGGAAGTCCACAGTGGGACGAGAATGATGCTTACAAATCAGCACCCTTATTATCTATTACTGAAGATGTCTTAGTCCAGGCCAGTCTGCCTACCACCTGTGTGGTACACTGTTGATTTCATTTTTCTTCCAGTATTTACTTTTGGTTCGGGACCAATTATCTAGCTGTGATGGGATTCTTGAAAAGTATCCTACATCTTGTACTTAGTGAACTAGTGATTGTCCTGTTTGCAGACATTCTTTCTGAGGCTCTACTCTTGCCTCGAAAACCTACATTTGCAGAAAGGGAAATGTATGTTTTCCTTTTAAATGTACTTATTTTTATTTATTTTTTTATTTATTTTTGGCTGTGTTGGGTCTTCGTTTCTGTGCGAGGGCCTTCTCTAGTTGCAGCGAGCAGGGGCCACTCCTCATCGTGGTGCGTGGGCCTGTCACTGCCGCGGCCCCTCTTGTTGCGGAGCACAGGCTCCTGACGCGCAGGCTGAGTAGTTGTGGCTCATGGGCTTAGTTGCTCTGCAGCATGTGGGATCTTCCCGGACCAGGGCTCAAACCCGTGTCTCCTGCACTGGCTGACGGACTCTTAACCACTGCCCCACCAGTTATTGTTTTTTGAAAACATTATTTCCTCTTTTGTTTTTATGTGAGGATGCCTTTATTTATTTATTTTTATTATTGTTTATATTTGGCTGTGTTGGGTCTTTGTTGCTGCGCGCGGGCTTTCTCTGGTTGTGGCAAGTGGGGTCTACTCTTTGTTGTGGTGCGCGGACTGCTGATTGTTGTGGTTTCTCTTGTTGCGGAGCACGGGCTCTAAGTGTGCGGGCTTCAGTAATTGCAGCAGCTGGGCTCAGTAGTTGCGGCACACAGGCCCTAGAGTGCGTGGGCTTCAGTAGTTGCGGCGTGTGGCCTCAGCAGTTGTGGCTCGCGGGCTCTAGGGCGCAGGCTCAGTAGTCGTGACGTACGGGCTTAGTTGCTCTGCGCCATGTGGGATCTTCCCAGACCAGGGCTGGAACCCGTGTCCCCTGCATTGGCAGACGGATTCTTAAGCACTGCACCACCAGGAAAGTCCCAGACTTTCCTTTTCTTAATGACAATTTTGAAGAGTCCTGGTTCACGTATTTCATAGACTGTCCCTCAGCTTGGGTTTGTGTGATGTTCTCCTCGTGACAGGAAGGGAGTTAGGGTTTTGGGGAAGGAGATGTTTACTTTTAATATTTTGTTTCATCTCTATCTCTTGGCTTTTTATATAAGATATTCAATGCATTTAGATATATATTTTAAAAAGCAGGCTTGTAGACTATTATTTTATAATCTGCTTGCTATATTGTAGTCTGCTTGGGATGATGGTGGTATGCTTTCTTTTTTTCGGTACACGGGCCTCTCACTCTTGTGGCCTCTCCCGTGGTGGAGCACAGGCCAAGGACACGCAGTCTCAGCGGCCATGGCTCAGGGGCCTAGCCGCTCCGCGGCATGTGGGATCTTCCCGGACCGGGGCACGAAGCCGTGTCCCCTGCATCGGCAGGCAGGCTCTCAACCACTGCTCCACCAGGGAAGCATGGTACACTTTTGTTTTATTTATGCAGTTGGCTCTCTTGCATTGATTTACATTTTATTGATAAAGCTCAACTGCTTTGGATTATGATGTGTTTACAAGGCTACACAGATAAGCTGGAAGGGAAAATGAAGAAATACAAATGGCAGAAAATGTTTTATAATAATAAAGTTTTCTTGGCAAGCAGCAACCTTTTCTCAAAGTCAGTGTTTTAATATAATTTGCTTGCTTCATAAATATGTTTTTTTTTCATATCTTTATTGATTAGTAAGCATGTTAAATGACTTGGGAGGAATCTCACTCTCTTCAAGAAATAATTTGGAATTCTTGATGTAGAATGCTGACAGTTCTCAAAAATGGGTCAGGGAAATCAAAGTAATAGATGGAAAAAAAATCTCTATTTTAGCTGTTGATATAACTTTTCTTAAATTTACGGGTTTTTTTTATAATTGAAGTTACTAAAACAGATGGTGGAAGGTCCATCAAGATATTTATTTTATGTAATGAAAGCATTTTACTTTGCTGTATTGAATTCCATTCATTCTGGAACTTAGGAGCATTTACCTCTTTATGAAAGAGATGATTCCAAGTAGAAAATGATTGATGACCTTCGCTTCCAGTTTTCTTCTCAATAGACTTAGTCTCTCTTCTAATGCTTCTTGCATACTCAGTAATTGTATAAGTTTTAGAGAAAACTGCAGGTCTGGCTGAATATTAAGCACAGTACGATAAATAAAGCTTTTTGACTTTGCAGAATATTTTACATGTGTGTCCCATAGATTCATCAGAGATTCTAGTTTTGGATAAAGGCAAGTACATTTCAAGACAATACAACATCCCTGTGTATGACATTGGCATTCGAATGAGAAGTGAATTTGGTTCAGGACGGTTCTTGGAATGCTTGGCATTTAGGTTATTTTTGGTCAACTCTTTGGGAAACTCAATTAGAGTGTTTATTGAATGGTTTTAGTGTGCTGAATGGTTGCCATGTCATGTCATAGATGGTCTAAAACATGACTCTTATTTCTAAACTAGTTGTGTTGGTCAGATAAGGCATCTTACATGATGTATTTAATCCAAGATAATGATGGATGAGTAAGAGGCAGATCATTCTAGATGAAGAAATTTTGGTTTTGAGAGAGGCATTCTTTGGGAAATAGGCCTTGGTGTGTTCATTTAGAGCTGGTCAGGATTGAGTTCCGGAGAGAGGAGGGAAAGGATATTTGGGTAGGGGGAAGGGCATTGGCAGAGCCTCAGAGGCCTGACGGTTCCTGGGGCCTTTGTGGGAATGGTGGGAACGTTGGGTTGCAGTCAGCCTGTGGGTAGCCTGGACGTTGGGTAATGAGCGTGGCCATCAGTTTCTGGGCGCCCTCTCTAGAGTGGTCTGTAACTTGCTTCCTCCCTGAGGAAGTGTGACACGCTTCTGCTAGCTGCAGTGTCTTCCCCACAGCTGTGCTGTCCATTGAGGAGAAGGGGGCCTGCTCTGCCATGGCTTCCTTACTCCTCAGGGTATGGCGTGTGAGTTATTTTAATAATGTATCAACCTGCCTTTTCTTTCTTTTGTCACGATGCATTTGCTTTCTAAAGTGGTCTTGTTTTCAGGATAATAACTGGGTTTCCACAGGGAAAATCATAATGTATGAGGCAAATTACTGACTAAAGGCAAATTCCTGACTTAAAAAATGAATCTCTAATATTTTTCTAGTAGTTCTTCTTTTGTTTCAATTTTTGTTTTGTTAGTTTTGTAAAGAAACTTATGGATAGTAATTTCTGCTCAGGTGGATAGTGGTACTGTTTAGCACAGCTCATTGGTCTTATGAAATTTTACAAATGCAGTCTGATTCATTCCAGCCAAGTTAATTATGAGGTACGTAATTTTTTGCCCCAATGGAGACAAATGTAAAAGACAGAGATACAGAAATCATCTTCAGTTTAGATTGAAGAAATTTTAGTTACTACTGTTTGTTCCTGCTATTTGATCACAGTTTATTTTTATTTTTTGAAGCCTGTCTCTAATGAAATAAGATTTAATGATTTAGAAGTAATAGAGGACCCTGACTAAACTGACAAGAAAAGTTAATTTAAGGACAAGACTTGATTTTTAAAACTATAAAAGTACATTTCATGACTTGATTTCAAGATGATCTGGTGGTATCCTTATACTGTCGCAGAAGGAAGTCCACAGTGGGACAAGAATGATGCTTACAAATCAGCACCCTTATTATCTATTACTGAAGATGTCTTAGTCCAGGCCAGTCTGCCTACCACCTGTGTGGTACACTGTTGATTTCATTTTTCTTTCAGTATTTACTTTTGGTTCGGGACCAATTATCTAGCTGTGATGGGATTCTTGAAAAGTATCCTACATCTTGTACTTAGTGAACTAGTGATTGTCCTGTTTGCAGACATTCTTTCTGAGGCTCTACTCTTGCCTCGAAAACCTACATTTGCAGAAAGGGAAATGTATAGGTTTTCCTTTTAAATGTACTTATTTTTATTTATTTTTTTATTTATTTTTGGCTGTGTTGGGTCTTCGTTTCTGTGCGAGGGCCTTCTCTAGTTGCGGCGAGCAGGGGCCACTCCTCATCGTGGTGCGTGGGCCTGTCACTGCCGCGGCCCCTCTTGTTGCGGAGCACAGGCTCCTGACGCGCAGGCTGAGTAGTTGTGGCTCATGGGCTTAGTTGCTCTGCAGCATGTGGGATCATCCCGGACCAGGGCTGAAACCCGTGTCTCCTGCACTGGCTGACGGACTCTTAACCACTGCCCCACCAGTTATTGTTTTTTGAACACATTATTTCCTCTTTTGTTTTTATGTGAGGATGCCTTTATTTATTTATTTTTATTATTGTTTATATTTGGCTGTGTTGGGTCTTTGTTGCTGCGTGCGGGCTTTCTCTGGTTGTGGCAAGTGGGGGCTACTCTTTGTTGTGGTGCGTGGACTGCTGATTGTTGTGGTTTCTCTTGTTGCGGAGCACGGGCTCTAAGTGTGCGGGCTTCAGTAATTGCAGCAGCTGGGCTCAGTAGTTGCGGCACACAGGCCCTAGAGTGCGTGGGCTTCAGTAGTTGCGGCGTGTGGCCTCAGCAGTTGTGGCTCGCGGGCTCTAGAGCACAGGCTCAGTAGTCGTGACGTACGGGCTTAGTTGCTCTGCGCCATGTGGGATCTTCCCAGACCAGGGCTGGAACCCGTCTCCCCTGCATTGGCAGACGGATTCTTAACGACTGCACCACCAGGAAAGTCCCAGACTTTCCTTTTCTTAATGACAATTTTGAAGAGTCCTGGTTCACGTATTTCATAGACTGTCCCTCAGCTTGGGTTTGTGTGATGTTCTCCTCGTGACAGGAAGGGAGTTAGGGTTTTGGGGAAGGAGATGTTTACTTTTCATATTTTGTTTCATCTCTATCTCTTGGCTTTTTATATAAGATATTCAATGCATTTAGATATATATTTTAAAAAGCAGGCTTGTAGACTCTTATTTTATAATCTGCTTGCTATATTGTAGTCTGCTTGGGATGATGGTGGTATGCTTTCTTGTTTTCGGTACATGGGCCTCTCACTCTTGTGGCCTCTCCCGTGGTGGAGCACAGGCCAAGGACACGCAGGCTCAGCGGCCATGGCTCAGGGGCCTAGCCGCTCCGCGGCATGTGGGATCTTCCCGGACCGGGGCACGAAGCCGTGTCCCCTGCATCGGCAGGCAGGCTCTCAACCACTGCTCCACCAGGGAAGCATGGTACACTTTTGTTTTATTTATGCAGTTGGCTCTCTTGCATTGATTTACATTTTATTGATAAAGCTCAACTGCTTTGGATTATGATGTGTTTACAAGGCTACACAGATAAGCTGGAAGGGAAAATGAAGAAATACAAATGACAGAAAATGTTTTATAATAATAAAGTTTTCTTGGCAAGCAGCAACCTTTTCTCAAAGTCAGTGTTTTAATATAATTTGCTTGCTTCATAAATATGTTTTTTTTTTCATATCTTTATTGATTAGTAAGCATGTTAAATGACTTGGGAGGAATCTCACTCTCTTCAAGAAATAATTTGGAATTCTTGATGTAGAATGCTTACAGTTCTCAAAAATGGGTCAGGAAAATCAAAGTAATAGATGGAAAAAAAATCTCAATTTTAGCTGTTGATATAACTTTTCTTAAATTTACGGGTTTTTTTAATAATTGAAGTTACTAAAACAGATGGTGGAAGGTCCATCAAGATATTTATTTTATGTAATGAAAGCATTTTACTTTGCTGTATTGAATTCCATTCATTCTGGAACTTAGGAGCATTTACCTCTTTATGAAAGAGATGATTCCAAGTAGAAAATGATTGATGACCTTCGCTTCCAGTTTTCTTCTCAATAGACTTAGTCTCTCTTCTAATGCTTCTTGCATACTCAGTAATTGTATAAGTTTTAGAGAAAACTGCAGGTCTGGCTGAATATTAAGCACAGTACGATAAATAAAGCTTTTTGACTTTGCAGAATATTTTACATGTGTGTCCCATAGATTCATCAGAGATTCTAGTTTTGGATAAAGGCAAGTACATTTCAAGACAATACAACATCCCTGTGTATGACATTGGCATTCGAATGAGAAGTGAATTTGGTTCAGGACGGTTCTTGGAATGCTTGGCATTTAGGTTATTTTAGGTCAACTCTCTGGGAAACTCAATTAGAGTGTTTATTGAATGGTTTTAGTGTGCTGAATGGTTGCCATGTCATGTCATAGATGGTCTAAAACATGACTCTTATTTCTAAACTAGTTGTGTTGGTCAGATAAGGCATCTTACATGATGTATTTAATCCAAGATAATGATGGATGAGTAAGAGGCAGATCATTCTAGATGAAGAAATTTTGGTTTTGAGAGAGGCATTCTTTGGGAAATAGGCCTTGGTGTGTTCATTTAGAGCTGGTCAGGATTGAGTTCCGGAGAGAGGAGGGAAAGGATATTTGGGTAGGGGGAAGGGCATTGGCAGAGCCTCAGAGGCCTGACGGTTCCTGGGGCCTTTGTGGGAATGGTGGGAAAGTTGGGTTGCAGTCAGCCTGTGGGTAGCCTGGACGTTGGGTAATGAGCGTGGCCATCAGTTTCTGGGCGCCCTCTCTAGAGTGGTCTGTAACTTGCTTCCTCCCTGAGGAAGTGTGACACGCTTCTGCTAGCTGCAGTGTCTTCCCCACAGCTGTGCTGTCCATTGAGGAGAAGGGGGCCTGCTCTGCCATGGCTTCCTTACTCCTCAGGGTATGGCGTGTGAGTTATTTTAATAATGTATCAACCTGCCTTTTCTTTCTTTTGTCACGATGCATTTGCTTTCTAAAGTGGTCTTGTTTTCAGGATAATAACTGGGTTTCCACAGGGAAAATCATAATGTATGAGGCAAATTACTGACTAAAGGCAAATTCCTGACTTAAAAAATGAATCTCTAATATTTTTCTAGTAGTTCTTCTTTTGTTTCAATTTTTGTTTTGTTAGTTTTGTAAAGAAACTTATGGATAGTAATTTCTGCTCAGGTGGATAGTGGTACTGTTTAGCACAGCTCATTGGTCTTATGAAATTTTACAAATGCAGTCTGATTCATTCCAGCCAAGTTAATTATGAGGTACGTAATTTTTTGCCCCAATGGAGACAAATGTAAAAGACAGAGATACAGAAATCATCTTCAGTTTAGATTGAAGAAATTTCACTTACTACTGTTTGTTCCTGCTATTTGATCACAGTTTATTTTTATTTTTTGAAGCCTGTCTCTAATGAAATAAGATTTAATGATTTAGAAGTAATAGAGGACCCTGACTAAACTGACAAGAAAAGTTAATTTAAGGACAAGAATTGATTTTTAAAACTATAAAAGTACATTTCATGACTTGATTTCAAGATGATCTGGTGGTATCCTTATACTGTCGCAGAAGGAAGTCCACAGTGGGACGAGAATGATGCTTACAAATCAGCACCCTTATTATCTATTACTGAAGATGTCTTAGTCCAGGCCAGTCTGCCTACCACCTGTGTGGTACACTGTTGATTTCATTTTTCTTCCAGTATTTACTTTTGGTTCGGGACCAATTATCTAGCTGTGATGGGATTCTTGAAAAGTATCCTACATCTTGTACTTAGTGAACTAGTGATTGTCCTGTTTGCAGACATTCTTTCTGAGGCTCTACTCTTGCCTCGAAAACCTACATTTGCAGAAAGGGAAATGTATAGGTTTTCCTTTTAAATGTACTTATTTTTATTTATTTTTTTATTTATTTTTGGCTGTGTTGGGTCTTCGTTTCTGTGCGAGGGCCTTCTCTAGTTGCAGCGAGCAGGGGCCACTCCTCATCGTGGTGCATGGGCCTGTCACTGCCGCGGCCCCTCTTGTTGCGGAGCACAGGCTCCTGACGCGCAGGCTGAGTAGTTGTGGCTCATGGGCTTAGGTGCTCTGCAGCATGTGGGATCTTCCCGGACCAGGGCTCAAACCCGTGTCTCCTGCACTGGCTGACGGACTCTTAACCACTGCCCCACCAGTTATTGTTTTTTGAAAACATTATTTCCTCTTTTGTTTTTATGTGAGGATGCCTTTATTTATTTATTTTTATTATTGTTTATATTTGGCTGTGTTGGGTCTTTGTTGCTGCGCGCGGGCTTTCTCTGGTTGTGGCAAGTGGGGGCTACTCTTTGTTGTGGTGCGTGGACTGCTGATTGTTGTGGTTTCTCTTGTTGCGGAGCACGGGCTCTAAGTGTGCGGGCTTCAGTAATTGCAGCAGCTGGGCTCAGTAGTTGCGGCACACAGGCCCTAGAGTGCGTGGGCTTCAGTAGTTGCGGCGTGTGGCCTCAGCAGTTGTGGCTCGCGGGCTCTAGGGCGCAGGCTCAGTAGTCGTGACGTACGGGCTTAGTTGCTCTGCGCCATGTGGGATCTTCCCAGACCACGGCTGGAACCCGTGTCCCCTGCATTGGCAGACGGATTCTTAAGCACTGCACCACCAGGAAAGTCCCAGACTTTCCTTTTCTTAATGACAATTTTGAAGAGTCCTGGTTCACGTATTTCATAGACTGTCCCTCAGCTTGGGTTTGTGTGATGTTCTCCTCGTGACAGGAAGGGAGTTAGGGTTTTGGGGAAGGAGATGTTTACTTTTAATATTTTGTTTCATCTCTATCTCTTGGCTTTTTATATAAGATATTCAATGCATTTAGATATATATTTTAAAAAGCAGGCTTGTAGACTCTTATTTTATAATCTGCTTGCTATATTGTAGTCTGCTTGGGATGATGGTGGTATGCTTTCTTGTTTTCGGTACACGGGCCTCTCACTCTTGTGGCCTCTCCCGTGGTGGAGCACAGGCCAAGGACACGCAGGCTCAGCGGCCATGGCTCAGGGGCCTAGCCGCTCCGCGGCATGTGGGATCTTCCCGGACCGGGGCACGAAGCCGTGTCCCCTGCATCGGCAGGCAGGCTCTCAACCACTGCTCCACCAGGGAAGCATGGTACACTTTTGTTTTATTTATGCAGTTGGCTCTCTTGCATTGATTTACATTTTATTGATAAAGCTCAACTGCTTTGGATTATGATGTGTTTACAAGGCTACACAGATAA
The DNA here is from genome assembly GCF_964165515.1 of Mesoplodon bidens. NCBI lineage: Eukaryota > Metazoa > Chordata > Mammalia > Artiodactyla > Ziphiidae > Mesoplodon > Mesoplodon bidens. The sequence goes on from NW_027672498.1 coordinate 986,809, forward strand.
GCTGGAAGGGAAAATGAAGAAATACAAATGGCAGAAAATGTTTTATAATAATAAAGTTTTCTTGGCAAGCAGCAACCTTTTCTCAAAGTCAGTGTTTTAATATAATTTGCTTGCTTCATAAATATGTTTTTTTTTCATATCTTTATTGATTAGTAAGCATGTTAAATGACTTGGGAGGAATCTCACTCTCTTCAAGAAATAATTTGGAATTCTTGATGTAGAATGCTGACAGTTCTCAAAAATGGGTCAGGAAAATCAAAGTAATAGATGGAAAAAAAATCTCAATTTTAGCTGTTGATATAACTTTTCTTAAATTTACGGGGTTTTTTTATAATTGAAGTTACTAAAACAGATGGTGGAAGGTCCATCAAGATATTTATTTTATGTAATGAAAGCATTTTAGTTTGCTGTATTGAATTCCATTCATTCTGGAACTTAGGAGCATTTACCTCTTTATGAAAGAGATGATTCCAAGTAGAAGATGATTGATGACCTTCGCTTCCAGTTTTCTTCTCAATAGACTTAGTCTCTCTTCTAATGCTTCTTGCATACTCAGTAATTGTATAAGTTTTAGAGAAAACTGCAGGTCTGGCTGAATATTAAGCACAGTACGATAAATAAAGCTTTTTGACTTTGCAGAATATTTTACATGTGTGTCCCATAGATTCATCAGAGATTCTAGTTTTGGATAAAGGCAAGTACATTTCAAGACAATACAACATCCCTGTGTATGACATTGGCATTCGAATGAGAAGTGAATTTGGTTCAGGACGGTTCTTGGAATGCTTGGCATTTAGGTTATTTTAGGTCAACTCTTTGGGAAACTCAATTAGAGTGTTTATTGAATGGTTTTAGTGTGCTGAATGGTTGCCATGTCATGTCATAGATGGTCTAAAACATGACTCTTATTTCTAAACTAGTTGTGTTGGTCAGATAAGGCATCTTACATGATGTATTTAATCCAAGATAATGATGGATGAGTAAGAGGCAGATCATTCTAGATGAAGAAATTTTGGTTTTGAGAGAGGCATACTTAGGGAAATAGACCTTGGTGTGTTCATTTAGAGCTGGGCAGGATTGAGTTCCGGAGAGAGGAGGGAAAGGATATTTGGGTAGGGGGAAGGGCATTGGCAGAGCCTCAGAGGCCTGACGGTTCCTGGGGCCTTTGTTGGAGTGGTGGGAACGTTGGGTTGCAGTCAGCCTGTGGGTAGCCTGGACGTTGGGTAATGAGCGTGGCCATCAGTTTCTGGGCGCCCTCTCTAGAGTGGTCTGTAACTTGCTTCCTCCCTGAGGAAGTGTGACACGCTTCTGCTAGCTGCAGTGTCTTCCCCACAGCTGTGCTGTCCATTGAGGAGAAGGGGGCCTGCTCTGCCATGGCTTCCTTACTCCTCAGGGTATGGCGTGTGAGTTATTTTAATAATGTATCAACCTGCCTTTTCTTTCTTTTGTCACGATGCATTTGCTTTCTAAAGTGGTCTTGTTTTCAGGATAATAACTGGGTTTCCACAGGGAAAATCATAATGTATGAGGCAAATTACTGACTAAAGGCAAATTCCTGACTTAAAAAATGAATCTCTAATATTTTTCTAGTAGTTCTTCTTTTGTTTCAATTTTTGTTTTGTTAGTTTTGTAAAGAAACTTATGGATAGTAATTTCTGCTCAGGTGGATAGTGGTACTGTTTAGCACAGCTCATTGGTCTTATGAAATTTTACAAATGCAGTCTGATTCATTCCAGCCAAGTTAGTTATGAGGTACGTAATTTTTTGCCCCAATGGAGCCAAATGTAAAAGACAGAGATACAGAAATCATCTTCAGTTTAGATTGAAGAAATTTCACTTACTACTGTTTGTTCCTGCTATTTGATCACAGTTTATTTTTATTTTTTGAAGCCTGTCTCTAATGAAATAAGATTTAATGATTTAGAAGTAATAGAGGACCCTGACTAAACTGACAAGAAAAGTTAATTTAAGGACAAGAATTGATTTTTAAAACTATAAAAGTACATTTCATGACTTGATTTCAAGATGATCTGGTGGTATCCTTATACTGTCGCAGAAGGAAGTCCACAGTGGGACGAGAATGATGCTTACAAATCAGCACCCTTATTATCTATTACTGAAGATGTCTTAGTCCAGGCCAGTCTGCCTACCACCTGTGTGGTACACTGTTGATTTCATTTTTCTTCCAGTATTTACGTTTGGTTCGGGACCAATTACCTAGCTGTGATGGGATTCTTGAAAAGTATCCTACATCTTATACTTAGTGAACTAGTGATTGTCCTGTTTGCAGACATTCTTTCTGAGGCTCTACTCTTGCCTCGAAAACCTACATTTGCAGAAAGGGAAATGTATAGGTTTTCCTTTTAAATGTACTTATTTTTATTTATTTTTTTATTTATTTTTGGCTGTGTTGGGTCTTCGTTTCTGTGCGAGGGCCTTCTCTAGTTGCGGCGAGCAGGGGCCACTCCTCATCGTGGTGCGTGGGCCTGTCACTGCCGCGGCCCCTCTTGTTGCGGAGCACAGGCTCCTGACGCGCAGGCTGAGTAGTTGTGGCTCATGGGCTTAGGTGCTCTGCAGCATGTGGGATCTTCCCGGACCAGGGCTGAAACCCGTGTCTCCTGCACTGGCTGACGGACTCTTAACCACTGCCCCACCAGTTATTGTTTTTTGAACACATTATTTCCTCTTTTGTTTTTATGTGAGGATGCCTTTATTTATTTATTTTTATTATTGTTTATATTTGGCTGTGTTGGGTCTTTGTTGCTGCGCGCGGGCTTTCTCTGGTTGTGGCAAGTGGGGGCTACTCTTTGTTGTGGTGCGTGGACTGCTGATTGTTGTGGTTTCTCTTGTTGCGGAGCACGGGCTCTAAGTGTGCGGGCTTCAGTAATTGCAGCAGCTGGGCTCAGTAGTTGCGGCACACAGGCCCTAGAGTGCGTGGGCTTCAGTAGTTGCGGCGTGTGGCCTCAGCAGTTGTGGCTCGCGGGCTCTAGGGCGCAGGCTCAGTAGTCGTGACGTACGGGCTTAGTTGCTCTGCGCCATGTGGGATCTTCCCAGACCACGGCTGGAACCCGTGTCCCCTGCATTGGCAGACGGATTCTTAAGCACTGCACCACCAGGAAAGTCCCAGACTTTCCTTTTCTTAATGACAATTTTGAAGAGTCCTGGTTCACGTATTTCATAGACTGTCCCTCAGCTTGGGTTGGTGTGATGTTCTCCTCGTGACAGGAAGGGAGTTAGGGTTTTGGGGAAGGAGATGTTTACTTTTAATATTTTGTTTCATCTCTATCTCTTGGCTTTTTATATAAGATATTCAATGCATTTAGATATATATTTTAAAAAGCAGGCTTGTAGACTCTTATTTTATAATCTGCTTGCTATATTGTAGTCTGCTTGGGATGATGGTGGTATGCTTTCTTTTTTTCGGTACACGGGCCTCTCACTCTTGTGGCCTCTCCCGTGGTGGAGCACAGGCCAAGGACACGCAGGCTCAGCGGCCATGGCTCAGGGGCCTAGCCGCTCCGCGGCATGTGGGATCTTCCCGGACCGGGGCACGAAGCCGTGTCCCCTGCATCGGCAGGCAGGCTCTCAACCACTGCTCCACCAGGGAAGCATGGTACACTTTTGTTTTATTTATGCAGTTGGCTCTCTTGCATTGATTTACATTTTATTGATAAAGCTCAACTGCTTTGGATTATGATGTGTTTACAAGGCTACACAGATAAGCTGGAAGGGAAAATGAAGAAATACAAATGGCAGAAAATGTTTTATAATAATAAAGTTTTCTTGGCAAGCAGCAACCTTTTCTCAAAGTCAGTGTTTTAATATAATTTGCTTGCTTCATAAATATGTTTTTTTTTCATATCTTTATTGATTAGTAAGCATGTTAAATGACTTGGGAGGAATCTCACTCTCTTCAAGAAATAATTTGGAATTCTTGATGTAGAATGCTGACAGTTCTCAAAAATGGGTCAGGAAAATCAAAGTAATAGATGGAAAAAAAATCTCAATTTTAGCTGTTGATATAACTTTTCTTAAATTTACGTGTTTTTTTTATAATTGAAGTTACTAAAACAGATGGTGGAAGGTCCATCAAGATATTTATTTTATGTAATGAAAGCATTTTACTTTGCTGTATTGAATTCCATTCATTCTGGAACTTAGGAGCATTTACCTCTTTATGAAAGAGATGATTCCAAGTAGAAAATGATTGATGACCTTCGCTTCCAGTTTTCTTCTCAATAGACTTAGTCTCTCTTCTAATGCTTCTTGCATACTCAGTAATTGTATAAGTTTTAGAGAAAACTGCAGGTCTGGCTGAATATTAAGCACAGTACGATAAATAAAGCTTTTTGACTTTGCAGAATATTTTACATGTGTGTCCCATAGATTCATCAGAGATTCTAGTTTTGGATAAAGGCAAGTACATTTCAAGACAATACAACATCCCTGTGTATGACATTGGCATTCGAATGAGAAGTGAATTTTGTTCAGGATGGTTCTTGGAATGCTTGGCATTTAGGTTATTTTAGGTCAACTCTTTGGGAAACTCAATTAGAGTGTTTATTGAATGGTTTTAGTGTGCTGAATGGTTGCCATGTCATGTCATAGATGGTCTAAAACATGACTCTTATTTCTAAACTAGTTGTGTTGGTCAGATAAGGCATCTTACATGATGTATTTAATCCAAGATAATGATGGATGAGTAAGAGGCAGATCATTCTAGATGAAGAAATTTTGGTTTTGAGAGAGGCATTCTTAGGGAAATAGACCTTGGTGTGTTCATTTAGAGCTGGGCAGGATTGAGTTCCGGAGAGAGGAAGGAAAGGATATTTGGGTAGGGGGAAGGGCATTGGCAGAGCCTCAGAGGCCTGACGGTTCCTGGGGCCTTTGTGGGAGTGGTGGGAACGTTGGGTTGCAGTCAGCCTGTGGGTAGCCTGGACGTTGGGTAATGAGCGTGGCCATCAGTTTCTGGGCGCCCTCTCTAGAGTGGTCTGTAACTTGCTTCCTCCCTGAGGAAGTGTGACACGCTTCTGCTAGCTGCAGTGTCTTCCCCACAGCTGTGCTGTCCATTGAGGAGAAGGGGGCCTGCTCTGCCATGGCTTCCTTACTCCTCAGGGTATGGCGTGTGAGTTATTTTAATAATGTATCAACCTGCCTTTTCTTTCTTTTGTCACGATGCATTTGCTTTCTAAAGTGGTCTTGTTTTCAGGATAATAACTGGGTTTCCACAGGGAAAATCATAATGTATGAGGCAAATTACTGACTAAAGGCAAATTCCTGACTTAAAAAATGAATCTCTAATATTTTTCTAGTAGTTCTTCTTTTGTTTCAATTTTTGTTTTGTTAGTTTTGTAAAGAAACTTATGGATAGTAATTTCTGCTCAGGTGGATAGTGGTACTGTTTAGCACAGCTCATTGGTCTTATGAAATTTTACAAATGCAGTCTGATTCATTCCAGCCAAGTTAATTATGAGGTACGTAATTTTTTGCCCCAATGGAGACAAATGTAAAAGACAGAGATACAGAAATCATCTTCAGTTTAGATTGAAGAAATTTCACTTACTACTGTTTGTTCCTGCTATTTGATCACAGTTTATTTTTATTTTTTGAAGCCTGTCTCTAATGAAATAAGATTTAATGATTTAGAAGTAATAGAGGACCCTGACTAAACTGACAAGAAAAGTTAATTTAAGGACAAGAATTGATTTTTAAAACTATAAAAGTACATTTCATGACTTGATTTCAAGATGATCTGGTGGTATCCTTATACTGTCGCAGAAGGAAGTCCACAGTGGGACGAGAATGATGCTTACAAATCAGCACCCTTATTATCTATTACTGAAGATGTCTTAGTCCAGGCCAGTCTGCCTACCACCTGTGTGGTACACTGTTGATTTCATTTTTCTTCCAGTATTTACTTTTGGTTCGGGACCAATTATCTAGCTGTGATGGGATTCTTGAAAAGTATCCTACATCTTGTACTTAGTGAACTAGTGATTGTCCTGTTTGCAGACATTCTTTCTGAGGCTCTACTCTTGCCTCGAAAACCTACATTTGCAGAAAGGGAAATGTATAGGTTTTCCTTTTAAATGTACTTATTTTTATTTATTTTTTTATTTATTTTTGGCTGTGTTGGGTCTTCGTTTCTGTGCGAGGGCCTTCTCTAGTTGCGGCGAGCAGGGGCCACTCCTCATCGTGGTGCGTGGGCCTGTCACTGCCGCGGCCCCTCTTGTTGCGGAGCACAGGCTCCTGACGCGCAGGCTGAGTAGTTGTGGCTCATGGGCTTAGTTGCTCTGCAGCATGTGGGATCTTCCCGGACCAGGGCTCAAACCCGTGTCTCCTGCACTGGCTGACGGACTCTTAACCACTGCCCCACCAGTTATTGTTTTTTGAACACATTATTTCCTCTTTTGTTTTTATGTGAGGATGCCTTTATTTATTTATTTTTATTATTGTTTATATTTGGCTGTGTTGGGTCTTTGTTGCTGCGCGCGGGCTTTCTCTGGTTGTGGCAAGTGGGGGCTACTCTTTGTTGTGGTGCGTGGACTGCTGATTGTTGTGGTTTCTCTTGTTGCGGAGCACGGGCTCTAAGTGTGCGGGCTTCAGTAATTGCAGCAGCTGGGCTCAGTAGTTGCGGCACACAGGCCCTAGAGTGCGTGGGCTTCAGTAGTTGCGGCGTGTGGCCTCAGCAGTTGTGGCTCGCGGGCTCTAGGGCGCAGGCTCAGTAGTCGTGACGTACGGGCTTAGTTGCTCTGCGCCATGTGGGATCTTCCCAGACCAGGGCTGGAACCCGTGTCCCCTGCATTGGCAGACGGATTCTTAAGCACTGCACCAGCAGGAAAGTCCCAGACTTTCCTTTTCTTAATGACAATTTTGAAGAGTCCTGGTTCACGTATTTCATAGACTGTCCCTCAGCTTGGGTTTGTGTGATGTTCTCCTCGTGACAGGAAGGGAGTTAGGGTTTTGGGGAAGGAGATGTTTACTTTTAATATTTTGTTTCATCTCTATCTCTTGGCTTTTTATATAAGATATTCAATGCATTTAGATATATATTTTAAAAAGCAGGCTTGTAGACTATTATTTTATAATCTGCTTGCTATATTGTAGTCTGCTTGGGATGATGGTGGTATGCTTTCTTGTTTTCGGTACATGGGCCTCTCACTCTTGTGGCCTCTCCCGTGGTGGAGCACAGGCCAAGGACACGCAGGCTCAGCGGCCATGGCTCAGGGGCCTAGCCGCTCCGCGGCATGTGGGATCTTCCCGGACCGGGGCACGAAGCCGTGTCCCCTGCATCGGCAGGCAGGCTCTCAACCACTGCTCCACCAGGGAAGCATGGTACACTTTTGTTTTATTTATGCAGTTGGCTCTCTTGCATTGATTTACATTTTATTGATAAAGCTCAACTGCTTTGGATTATGATGTGTTTACAAGGCTACACAGATAAGCTGGAAGGGAAAATGAAGAAATACAAATGGCAGAAAATGTTTTATAATAATAAAGTTTTCTTGGCAAGCAGCAACCTTTTCTCAAAGTCAGTGTTTTAATATAATTTGCTTGCTTCATAAATATGTTTTTTTTCATATCTTTATTGATTAGTAAGCATGTTAAATGACTTGGGAGGAATCTCACTCTCTTCAAGAAATAATTTGGAATTCTTGATGTAGAATGCTGACAGTTCTCAAAAATGGGTCAGGAAAATCAAAGTAATAGATGGAAAATAAATCTCAATTTTAGCTGTTGATATAACTTTTCTTAAATTTACGGGGTTTTTTTATAATTGAAGTTACTAAAACAGATGGTGGAAGGTCCATCAAGATATTTATTTTATGTAATGAAAGCATTTTACTTTGCTGTATTGAATTCCATTCATTCTGGAACTTAGGAGCATTTACCTCTTTATGAAAGAGATGATTCCAAGTAGAAAATGATTGATGACCTTCGCTTCCAGTTTTCTTCTCAATAGACTTAGTCTCTCTTCTAATGCTTCTTGCATACTCAGTAATTGTATAAGTTTTAGAGAAAACTGCAGGTCTGGCTGAATATTAAGCACAGTACGATAAATAAAGCTTTTTGACTTTGCAGAATATTTTACATGTGTGTCCCATAGATTCATCAGAGATTCTAGTTTTGGATAAAGGCAAGTACATTTCAAGACAATACAACATCCCTGTGTATGACATTGGCATTCGAATGAGAAGTGAATTTGGTTCAGGACGGTTCTTGGAATGCTTGGCATTTAGGTTATTTTAGGTCAACTCTTTGGGAAACTCAATTAGAGTGTTTATTGAATGGTTTTAGTGTGCTGAATGGTTGCCATGTCATGTCATAGATGGTCTAAAACATGACTCTTATTTCTAAACTAGTTGTGTTGGTCAGATAAGGCATCTTACATGATGTATTTAATCCAAGATAATGATGGATGAGTAAGAGGCAGATCATTCTAGATGAAGAAATTTTGGTTTTGAGAGAGGCATTCTTTGGGAAATAGGCCTTGGTGTGTTCATTTAGAGCTGGTCAGGATTGAGTTCCGGAGAGAGGAGGGAAAGGATATTTGGGTAGGGGGAAGGGCATTGGCAGAGCCTCAGAGGCCTGACGGTTCCTGGGGCCTTTGTGGGAATGGTGGGAACGTTGGGTTGCAGTCAGCCTGTGGGTAGCCTGGACGTTGGGTAATGAGCGTGGCCATCAGTTTCTGGGCGCCCTCTCTAGAGTGGTCTGTAACTTGCTTCCTCCCTGAGGAAGTGTGACACGCTTCTGCTAGCTGCAGTGTCTTCCCCACAGCTGTGCTGTCCATTGAGGAGAAGGGGGCCTGCTCTGCCATGGCTTCCTTACTCCTCAGGGTATGGCGTGTGAGTTATTTTAATAATGTATCAACCTGCCTTTTCTTTCTTTTGTCACGATGCATTTGCTTTCTAAAGTGGTCTTGTTTTCAGGATAATAACTGGGTTTCCACAGGGAAAATCATAATGTATGAGGCAAATTACTGACTAAAGGCAAATTCCTGACTTAAAAAATGAATCTCTAATATTTTTCTAGTAGTTCTTCTTTTGTTTCAATTTTTGTTTTGTTAGTTTTGTAAAGAAACTTATGGATAGTAATTTCTGCTCAGGTGGATAGTGGTACTGTTTAGCACAGCTCATTGGTCTTATGAAATTTTACAAATGCAGTCTGATTCATTCCAGCCAAGTTAATTATGAGGTACGTAATTTTTTGCCCCAATGGAGACAAATGTAAAAGACAGAGATACAGAAATCATCTTCAGTTTAGATTGAAGAAATTTCACTTACTACTGTTTGTTCCTGCTATTTGATCACAGTTTATTTTTATTTTTTGAAGCCTGTCTCTAATGAAATAAGATTTAATGATTTAGAAGTAATAGAGGACCCTGACTAAACTGACAAGAAAAGTTAATTTAAGGACAAGAATTGATTTTTAAAACTATAAAAGTACATTTCATGACTTGATTTCAAGATGATCTGGTGGTATCCTTATACTGTCGCAGAAGGAAGTCCACAGTGGGACGAGAATGATGCTTACAAATCAGCACCCTTATTATCTATTACTGAAGATGTCTTAGTCCAGGCCAGTCTGCCTACCACCTGTGTGGTACACTGTTGATTTCATTTTTCTTCCAGTATTTACTTTTGGTTCGGGACCAATTATCTAGCTGTGATGGGATTCTTGAAAAGTATCCTACATCTTGTACTTAGTGAACTAGTGATTGTCCTGTTTGCAGACATTCTTTCTGAGGCTCTACTCTTGCCTCGAAAACCTACATTTGCAGAAAGGGAAATGTATAGGTTTTCCTTTTAAATGTACTTATTTTTATTTATTTTTTTATTTATTTTTGGCTGTGTTGGGTCTTCGTTTCTGTGCGAGGGCCTTCTCTAGTTGCAGCGAGCAGGGGCCACTCCTCATCGTGGTGCGTGGGCCTGTCACTGCCGCGGCCCCTCTTGTTGCGGAGCACAGGCTCCTGACGCGCAGGCTGAGTAGTTGTGGCTCATGGGCTTAGTTGCTCTGCAGCATGTGGGATCTTCCCGGACCAGGGCTCAAACCCGTGTCTCCTGCACTGGCTGACGGACTCTTAACCACTGCCCCACCAGTTATTGTTTTTTGAAAACATTATTTCCTCTTTTGTTTTTATGTGAGGATGCCTTTATTTATTTATTTTTATTATTGTTTATATTTGGCTGTGTTGGGTCTTTGTTGCTGCGCGCGGGCTTTCTCTGGTTGTGGCAAGTGGGGGCTACTCTTTGTTGTGGTGCGTGGACTGCTGATTGTTGTGGTTTCTCTTGTTGCGGAGCACGGGCTCTAAGTGTGCGGGCTTCAGTAATTGCAGCAGCTGGGCTCAGTAGTTGCGGCACACAGGCCCTAGAGTGCGTGGGCTTCAGTAGTTGCGGCGTGTGGCCTCAGCAGTTGTGGCTCGCGGGCTCTAGGGCGCAGGCTCAGTAGTCGTGACGTACGGGCTTAGTTGCTCTGCGCCATGTGGGATCTTCCCAGACCAGGGCTGGAACCCGTGTCCCCTGCATTGGCAGACGGATTCTTAAGCACTGCACCACCAGGAAAGTCCCAGACTTTCCTTTTCTTAATGACAATTTTGAAGAGTCCTGGTTCACGTATTTCATAGACTGTCCCTCAGCTTGGGTTTGTGTGATGTTCTCCTCGTGACAGGAAGGGAGGTAGGGTTTTGGGGAAGGAGATGTTTACTTTTCATATTTTGTTTCATCTCTATCTCTTGGCTTTTTATATAAGATATTCAATGCATTTAGATATATATTTTAAAAAGCAGGCTTGTAGACTATTATTTTATAATCTGCTTGCTATATTGTAGTCTGCTTGGGATGATGGTGGTATGCTTTCTTGTTTTCGGTACATGGGCCTCTCACTCTTGTGGCCTCTCCCGTGGTGGAGCACAGGCCAAGGACACGCAGGCTCAGCGGCCATGGCTCAGGGGCCTAGCCGCTCCGCGGCATGTGGGATCTTCCCGGACCGGGGCACGAAGCCGTGTCCCCTGCATCGGCAGGCAGGCTCTCAACCACTGCTCCACCAGGGAAGCATGGTACACTTTTGTTTTATTTATGCAGTTGGCTCTCTTGCATTGATTTACATTTTATTGATAAAGCTCAACTGCTTTGGATTATGATGTGTTTACAAGGCTACACAGATAAGCTGGAAGGGAAAATGAAGAAATACAAATGGCAGAAAATGTTTTATAATAATAAAGTTTTCTTGGCAAGCAGCAACCTTTTCTCAAAGTCAGTGTTTTAATATAATTTGCTTGCTTCATAAATATGTTTTTTTTTCATATCTTTATTGATTAGTAAGCATGTTAAATGACTTGGGAGGAATCTCACTCTCTTCAAGAAATAATTTGGAATTCTTGATGTAGAATGCTGACAGTTCTCAAAAATGGGTCAGGGAAATCAAAGTAATAGATGGAAAAAAAATCTCAATTTTAGCTGTTGATATAACTTTTCTTAAATTTACGGGTTTTTTTTATAATTGAAGTTACTAAAACAGATGGTGGAAGGTCCATCAAGATATTTATTTTATGTAATGAAAGCATTTTACTTTGCTGTATTGAATTCCATTCATTCTGGAACTTAGGAGCATTTACCTCTTTATGAAAGAGATGATTCCAAGTAGAAAATGATTGATGGCCTTCGCTTCCAGTTTTCTTCTCAATAGACTTAGTCTCTCTTCTAATGCTTCTTGCATACTCAGTAATTGTATAAGTTTTAGAGAAAACTGCAGGTCTGGCTGAATATTAAGCACAGTACGATAAATAAAGCTTTTTGACTTTGCAGAATATTTTACATGTGTGTCCCATAGATTCATCAGAGATTCTAGTTTTGGATAAAGGCAAGTACATTTCAAGACAATACAACATCCCTGTGTATGACATTGGCATTCGAATGAGAAGTGAATTTGGTTCAGGACGGTTCTTGGAATGCTTGGCATTTAGGTTATTTTTGGTCAACTCTTTGGGAAACTCAATTAGAGTGTTTATTGAATGGTTTTAGTGTGCTGAATGGTTGCCATGTCATGTCATAGATGGTCTAAAACATGACTCTTATTTCTAAACTAGTTGTGTTGGTCAGATAAGGCATCTTACATGATGTATTTAATCCAAGATAATGATGGATGAGTAAGAGGCAGATCATTCTAGATGAAGAAATTTTGGTTTTGAGAGAGGCATTCTTTGGGAAATAGGCCTTGGTGTGTTCATTTAGAGCTGGTCAGGATTGAGTTCCGGAGAGAGGAGGGAAAGGATATTTGGGTAGGGGGAAGGGCATTGGCAGAGCCTCAGAGGCCTGACGGTTCCTGGGGCCTTTGTGGGAATGGTGGGAACGTTGGGTTGCAGTCAGCCTGTGGGTAGCCTGGACGTTGGGTAATGAGCGTGGCCATCAGTTTCTGGGCGCCCTCTCTAGAGTGGTCTGTAACTTGCTTCCTCCCTGAGGAAGTGTGACACGCTTCTGCTAGCTGCAGTGTCTTCCCCACAGCTGTGCTGTCCATTGAGGAGAAGGGGGCCTGCTCTGCCATGGCTTCCTTACTCCTCAGGGTATGGCGTGTGAGTTATTTTAATAATGTATCAACCTGCCTTTTCTTTCTTTTGTCACGATGCATTTGCTTTCTAAAGTGGTCTTGTTTTCAGGATAATAACTGGGTTTCCACAGGGAAAATCATAATGTATGAGGCAAATTACTGACTAAAGGCAAATTCCTGACTTAAAAAATGAATCTCTAATATTTTTCTAGTAGTTCTTCTTTTGTTTCAATTTTTGTTTTGTTAGTTTTGTAAAGAAACTTATGGATAGTAATTTCTGCTCAGGTGGATAGTGGTACTGTTTAGCACAGCTCATTGGTCTTATGAAATTTTACAAATGCAGTCTGATTCATTCCAGCCAAGTTAATTATGAGGTACGTAATTTTTTGCCCCAATGGAGACAAATGTAAAAGACAGAGATACAGAAATCATCTTCAGTTTAGATTGAAGAAATTTCACTTACTACTGTTTGTTCCTGCTATTTGATCACAGTTTATTTTTATTTTTTGAAGCCTGTCTCTAATGAAATAAGATTTAATGATTTAGAAGTAATAGAGGACCCTGACTAAACTGACAAGAAAAGTTAATTTAAGGACAAGAATTGATTTTTAAAACTATAAAAGTACATTTCATGACTTGATTTCAAGATGATCTGGTGGTATCCTTATACTGTCGCAGAAGGAAGTCCACAGTGGGACGAGAATGATGCTTACAAATCAGCACCCTTATTATCTATTACTGAAGATGTCTTAGTCCAGGCCAGTCTGCCTACCACCTGTGTGGTACACTGTTGATTTCATTTTTCTTCCAGTATTTACTTTTGGTTCGGGACCAATTATCTAGCTGTGATGGGATTCTTGAAAAGTATCCTACATCTTGTACTTAGTGAACTAGTGATTGTCCTGTTTGCAGACATTCTTTCTGAGGCTCTACTCTTGCCTCGAAAACCTACATTTGCAGAAAGGGAAATGTATAGGTTTTCCTTTTAAATGTACTTATTTTTATTTATTTTTTTATTTATTTTTGGCTGTGTTGGGTCTTCGTTTCTGTGCGAGGGCCTTCTCTAGTTGCAGCGAGCAGGGGCCACTCCTCATCGTGGTGCGTGGGCCTGTCACTGCCGCGGCCCCTCTTGTTGCGGAGCACAGGCTCCTGACGCGCAGGCTGAGTAGTTGTGGCTCATGGGCTTAGTTGCTCTGCAGCATGTGGGATCTTCCCGGACCAGGGCTCAAACCCGTGTCTCCTGCACTGGCTGACGGACTCTTAACCACTGCCCCACCAGTTATTGTTTTTTGAAAACATTATTTCCTCTTTTGTTTTTATGTGAGGATGCCTTTATTTATTTATTTTTATTATTGTTTATATTTGGCTGTGTTGGGTCTTTGTTGCTGCGCGCGGGCTTTCTCTGGTTGTGGCAAGTGGGGGCTACTCTTTGTTGTGGTGCGTGGACTGCTGATTGTTGTGGTTTCTCTTGTTGCGGAGCACGGGCTCTAAGTGTGCGGGCTTCAGTAATTGCAGCAGCTGGGCTCAGTAGTTGCGGCACACAGGCCCTAGAGTGCGTGGGCTTCAGTAGTTGCGGCGTGTGGCCTCAGCAGTTGTGGCTCGCGGGCTCTAGGGCGCAGGCTCAGTAGTCGTGACATACGGGCTTAGTTGCTCTGCGCCATGTGGGATCTTCCCAGACCAGGGCTGGAACCCGTGTCCCCTGCATTGGCAGACGGATTCTTAAGCACTGCACCACCAGGAAAGTCCCAGACTTTCCTTTTCTTAATGACAATTTTGAAGAGTCCTGGTTCACGTATTTCATAGACTGTCCCTCAGCTTGGGTTTGTGTGATGTTCTCCTCGTGACAGGAAGGGAGTTAGGGTTTTGGGGAAGGAGATGTTTACTTTTAATATTTTGTTTCATCTCTATCTCTTGGCTTTTTATATAAGATATTCAATGCATTTAGATATATATTTTAAAAAGCAGGCTTGTAGACTATTATTTTATAATCTGCTTGCTATATTGTAGTCTGCTTGGGATGATGGTGGTATGCTTTCTTGTTTTCGGTACACGGGCCTCTCACTCTTGTGGCCTCTCCCGTGGTGGAGCACAGGCCAAGGACACGCAGGCTCAGCGGCCATGGCTCAGGGGCCTAGCCGCTCCGCGGCATGTGGGATCTTCCCGGACCGGGGCACGAAGCCGTGTCCCCTGCATCGGCAGGCAGGCTCTCAACCACTGCTCCACCAGGGAAGCATGGTACACTTCTGTTTTATTTATGCAGTTGGCTCTCTTGCATTGATTTACATTTTATTGATAAAGCTCAACTGCTTTGGATTATGATGTGTTTACAAGGCTACACAGATAAGCTGGAAGGGAAAATGAAGAAATACAAATGGCAGAAAATGTTTTATAATAATAAAGTTTTCTTGGCAAGCAGCAACCTTTTCTCAAAGTCAGTGTTTTAATATAATTTGCTTGCTTCATAAATATGTTTTTTTTTCATATCTTTATTGATTAGTAAGCATGTTAAATGACTTGGGAGGAATCTCACTCTCTTCAAGAAATAATTTGGAATTCTTGATGTAGAATGCTGACAGTTCTCAAAAATGGGTCAGGAAAATCAAAGTAATAGATGGAAAAAAAATCTCAATTTTAGCTGTTGATATAACTTTTCTTAAATTTACGGGTTTTTTTTATAATTGAAGTTACTAAAACAGATGGTGGAAGGTCCATCAAGATATTTATTTTATGTAATGAAAGCATTTTACTTTGCTGTATTGAATTCCATTCATTCTGGAACTTAGGAGCATTTACCTCTTTATGAAAGAGATGATTCCAAGTAGAAAATGATTGATGACCTTCGCTTCCAGTTTTCTTCTCAATAGACTTAGTCTCTCTTCTAATGCTTCTTGCATACTCAGTAATTGTATAAGTTTTAGAGAAAACTGCAGGTCTGGCTGAATATTAAGCACAGTACGATAAATAAAGCTTTTTGACTTTGCAGAATATTTTACATGTGTGTCCCATAGATTCATCAGAGATTCTAGTTTTGGATAAAGGCAAGTACATTTCAAGACAATACAACATCCCTGTGTATGACATTGGCATTCGAATGAGAAGTGAATTTTGTTCAGGATGGTTCTTGGAATGCTTGGCATTTAGGTTATTTTAGGTCAACTCTTTGGGAAACTCAATTAGAGTGTTTATTGAATGGTTTTAGTGTGCTGAATGGTTGCCATGTCATGTCATAGATGGTCTAAAACATGACTCTTATTTCTAAACTAGTTGTGTTGGTCAGATAAGGCATCTTACATGATGTATTTAATCCAAGATAATGATGGATGAGTAAGAGGCAGATCATTCTAGATGAAGAAATTTTGGTTTTGAGAGAGGCATTCTTAGGGAAATAGACCTTGGTGTGTTCATTTAGAGCTGGGCAGGATTGAGTTCCGGAGAGAGGAAGGAAAGGATATTTGGGTAGGGGGAAGGGCATTGGCAGAGCCTCAGAGGCCTGACGGTTCCTGGGGCCTTTGTGGGAGTGGTGGGAACGTTGGGTTGCAGTCAGCCTGTGGGTAGCCTGGACGTTGGGTAATGAGCGTGGCCATCAGTTTCTGGGCGCCCTCTCTAGAGTGGTCTGTAACTTGCTTCCTCCCTGAGGAAGTGTGACACGCTTCTGCTAGCTGCAGTGTCTTCCCCACAGCTGTGCTGTCCATTGAGGAGAAGGGGGCCTGCTCTGCCATGGCTTCCTTACTCCTCAGGGTATGGCGTGTGAGTTATTTTAATAATGTATCAACCTGCCTTTTCTTTCTTTTGTCACGATGCATTTGCTTTCTAAAGTGGTCTTGTTTTCAGGATAATAACTGGGTTTCCACAGGGAAAATCATAATGTATGAGGCAAATTACTGACTAAAGGCAAATTCCTGACTTAAAAAATGAATCTCTAATATTTTTCTAGTAGTTCTTCTTTTGTTTCAATTTTTGTTTTGTTAGTTTTGTAAAGAAACTTATGGATAGTAATTTCTGCTCAGGTGGATAGTGGTACTGTTTAGCACAGCTCATTGGTCTTATGAAATTTTACAAATGCAGTCTGATTCATTCCAGCCAAGTTAATTATGAGGTACGTAATTTTTTGCCCCAATGGAGACAAATGTAAAAGACAGAGATACAGAAATCATCTTCAGTTTAGATTGAAGAAATTTCACTTACTACTGTTTGTTCCTGCTATTTGATCACAGTTTATTTTTATTTTTTGAAGCCTGTCTCTAATGAAATAAGATTTAATGATTTAGAAGTAATAGAGGACCCTGACTAAACTGACAAGAAAAGTTAATTTAAGGACAAGAATTGATTTTTAAAACTATAAAAGTACATTTCATGACTTGATTTCAAGATGATCTGGTGGTATCCTTATACTGTCGCAGAAGGAAGTCCACAGTGGGACGAGAATGATGCTTACAAATCAGCACCCTTATTATCTATTACTGAAGATGTCTTAGTCCAGGCCAGTCTGCCTACCACCTGTGTGGTACACTGTTGATTTCATTTTTCTTCCAGTATTTACTTTTGGTTCGGGACCAATTATCTAGCTGTGATGGGATTCTTGAAAAGTATCCTACATCTTGTACTTAGTGAACTAGTGATTGTCCTGTTTGCAGACATTCTTTCTGAGGCTCTACTCTTGCCTCGAAAACCTACATTTGCAGAAAGGGAAATGTATAGGTTTTCCTTTTAAATGTACTTATTTTTATTTATTTTTTTATTTATTTTTGGCTGTGTTGGGTCTTCGTTTCTGTGCGAGGGCCTTCTCTAGTTGCGGCGAGCAGGGGCCACTCCTCATCGTGGTGCGTGGGCCTGTCACTGCCGCGGCCCCTCTTGTTGCGGAGCACAGGCTCCTGACGCGCAGGCTGAGTAGTTGTGGCTCATGGGCTTAGTTGCTCTGCAGCATGTGGGATCTTCCCGGACCAGGGCTCAAACCCGTGTCTCCTGCACTGGCTGACGGACTCTTAACCACTGCCCCACCAGTTATTGTTTTTTGAACACATTATTTCCTCTTTTGTTTTTATGTGAGGATGCCTTTATTTATTTATTTTTATTATTGTTTATATTTGGCTGTGTTGGGTCTTTGTTGCTGCGCGCGGGCTTTCTCTGGTTGTGGCAAGTGGGGGCTACTCTTTGTTGTGGTGCGTGGACTGCTGATTGTTGTGGTTTCTCTTGTTGCGGAGCACGGGCTCTAAGTGTGCGGGCTTCAGTAATTGCAGCAGCTGGGCTCAGTAGTTGCGGCACACAGGCCCTAGAGTGCGTGGGCTTCAGTAGTTGCGGCGTGTGGCCTCAGCAGTTGTGGCTCGCGGGCTCTAGGGCGCAGGCTCAGTAGTCGTGACGTACGGGCTTAGTTGCTCTGCGCCATGTGGGATCTTCCCAGACCAGGGCTGGAACCCGTGTCCCCTGCATTGGCAGACGGATTCTTAAGCACTGCACCAGCAGGAAAGTCCCAGACTTTCCTTTTCTTAATGACAATTTTGAAGAGTCCTGGTTCACGTATTTCATAGACTGTCCCTCAGCTTGGGTTTGTGTGATGTTCTCCTCGTGACAGGAAGGGAGTTAGGGTTTTGGGGAAGGAGATGTTTACTTTTAATATTTTGTTTCATCTCTATCTCTTGGCTTTTTATATAAGATATTCAATGCATTTAGATATATATTTTAAAAAGCAGGCTTGTAGACTATTATTTTATAATCTGCTTGCTATATTGTAGTCTGCTTGGGATGATGGTGGTATGCTTTCTTGTTTTCGGTACATGGGCCTCTCACTCTTGTGGCCTCTCCCGTGGTGGAGCACAGGCCAAGGACACGCAGGCTCAGCGGCCATGGCTCAGGGGCCTAGCCGCTCCGCGGCATGTGGGATCTTCCCGGACCGGGGCACGAAGCCGTGTCCCCTGCATCGGCAGGCAGGCTCTCAACCACTGCTCCACCAGGGAAGCATGGTACACTTTTGTTTTATTTATGCAGTTGGCTCTCTTGCATTGATTTACATTTTATTGATAAAGCTCAACTGCTTTGGATTATGATGTGTTTACAAGGCTACACAGATAAGCTGGAAGGGAAAATGAAGAAATACAAATGGCAGAAAATGTTTTATAATAATAAAGTTTTCTTGGCAAGCAGCAACCTTTTCTCAAAGTCAGTGTTTTAATATAATTTGCTTGCTTCATAAATATGTTTTTTTTCATATCTTTATTGATTAGTAAGCATGTTAAATGACTTGGGAGGAATCTCACTCTCTTCAAGAAATAATTTGGAATTCTTGATGTAGAATGCTGACAGTTCTCAAAAATGGGTCAGGAAAATCAAAGTAATAGATGGAAAATAAATCTCAATTTTAGCTGTTGATATAACTTTTCTTAAATTTACGGGGTTTTTTTATAATTGAAGTTACTAAAACAGATGGTGGAAGGTCCATCAAGATATTTATTTTATGTAATGAAAGCATTTTACTTTGCTGTATTGAATTCCATTCATTCTGGAACTTAGGAGCATTTACCTCTTTATGAAAGAGATGATTCCAAGTAGAAAATGATTGATGACCTTCGCTTCCAGTTTTCTTCTCAATAGACTTAGTCTCTCTTCTAATGCTTCTTGCATACTCAGTAATTGTATAAGTTTTAGAGAAAACTGCAGGTCTGGCTGAATATTAAGCACAGTACGATAAATAAAGCTTTTTGACTTTGCAGAATATTTTACATGTGTGTCCCATAGATTCATCAGAGATTCTAGTTTTGGATAAAGGCAAGTACATTTCAAGACAATACAACATCCCTGTGTATGACATTGGCATTCGAATGAGAAGTGAATTTGGTTCAGGACGGTTCTTGGAATGCTTGGCATTTAGGTTATTTTAGGTCAACTCTTTGGGAAACTCAATTAGAGTGTTTATTGAATGGTTTTAGTGTGCTGAATGGTTGCCATGTCATGTCATAGATGGTCTAAAACATGACTCTTATTTCTAAACTAGTTGTGTTGGTCAGATAAGGCATCTTACATGATGTATTTAATCCAAGATAATGATGGATGAGTAAGAGGCAGATCATTCTAGATGAAGAAATTTTGGTTTTGAGAGAGGCATTCTTTGGGAAATAGGCCTTGGTGTGTTCATTTAGAGCTGGTCAGGATTGAGTTCCGGAGAGAGGAGGGAAAGGATATTTGGGTAGGGGGAAGGGCATTGGCAGAGCCTCAGAGGCCTGACGGTTCCTGGGGCCTTTGTGGGAATGGTGGGAACGTTGGGTTGCAGTCAGCCTGTGGGTAGCCTGGACGTTGGGTAATGAGCGTGGCCATCAGTTTCTGGGCGCCCTCTCTAGAGTGGTCTGTAACTTGCTTCCTCCCTGAGGAAGTGTGACACGCTTCTGCTAGCTGCAGTGTCTTCCCCACAGCTGTGCTGTCCATTGAGGAGAAGGGGGCCTGCTCTGCCATGGCTTCCTTACTCCTCAGGGTATGGCGTGTGAGTTATTTTAATAATGTATCAACCTGCCTTTTCTTTCTTTTGTCACGATGCATTTGCTTTCTAAAGTGGTCTTGTTTTCAGGATAATAACTGGGTTTCCACAGGGAAAATCATAATGTATGAGGCAAATTACTGACTAAAGGCAAATTCCTGACTTAAAAAATGAATCTCTAATATTTTTCTAGTAGTTCTTCTTTTGTTTCAATTTTTGTTTTGTTAGTTTTGTAAAGAAACTTATGGATAGTAATTTCTGCTCAGGTGGATAGTGGTACTGTTTAGCACAGCTCATTGGTCTTATGAAATTTTACAAATGCAGTCTGATTCATTCCAGCCAAGTTAATTATGAGGTACGTAATTTTTTGCCCCAATGGAGACAAATGTAAAAGACAGAGATACAGAAATCATCTTCAGTTTAGATTGAAGAAATTTCACTTACTACTGTTTGTTCCTGCTATTTGATCACAGTTTATTTTTATTTTTTGAAGCCTGTCTCTAATGAAATAAGATTTAATGATTTAGAAGTAATAGAGGACCCTGACTAAACTGACAAGAAAAGTTAATTTAAGGACAAGAATTGATTTTTAAAACTATAAAAGTACATTTCATGACTTGATTTCAAGATGATCTGGTGGTATCCTTATACTGTCGCAGAAGGAAGTCCACAGTGGGACGAGAATGATGCTTACAAATCAGCACCCTTATTATCTATTACTGAAGATGTCTTAGTCCAGGCCAGTCTGCCTACCACCTGTGTGGTACACTGTTGATTTCATTTTTCTTCCAGTATTTACTTTTGGTTCGGGACCAATTATCTAGCTGTGATGGGATTCTTGAAAAGTATCCTACATCTTGTACTTAGTGAACTAGTGATTGTCCTGTTTGCAGACATTCTTTCTGAGGCTCTACTCTTGCCTCGAAAACCTACATTTGCAGAAAGGGAAATGTATAGGTTTTCCTTTTAAATGTACTTATTTTTATTTATTTTTTTATTTATTTTTGGCTGTGTTGGGTCTTCGTTTCTGTGCGAGGGCCTTCTCTAGTTGCAGCGAGCAGGGGCCACTCCTCATCGTGGTGCGTGGGCCTGTCACTGCCGCGGCCCCTCTTGTTGCGGAGCACAGGCTCCTGACGCGCAGGCTGAGTAGTTGTGGCTCATGGGCTTAGTTGCTCTGCAGCATGTGGGATCTTCCCGGACCAGGGCTCAAACCCGTGTCTCCTGCACTGGCTGACGGACTCTTAACCACTGCCCCACCAGTTATTGTTTTTTGAAAACATTATTTCCTCTTTTGTTTTTATGTGAGGATGCCTTTATTTATTTATTTTTATTATTGTTTATATTTGGCTGTGTTGGGTCTTTGTTGCTGCGCGCGGGCTTTCTCTGGTTGTGGCAAGTGGGGGCTACTCTTTGTTGTGGTGCGTGGACTGCTGATTGTTGTGGTTTCTCTTGTTGCGGAGCACGGGCTCTAAGTGTGCGGGCTTCAGTAATTGCAGCAGCTGGGCTCAGTAGTTGCGGCACACAGGCCCTAGAGTGCGTGGGCTTCAGTAGTTGCGGCGTGTGGCCTCAGCAGTTGTGGCTCGCGGGCTCTAGGGCGCAGGCTCAGTAGTCGTGACGTACGGGCTTAGTTGCTCTGCGCCATGTGGGATCTTCCCAGACCAGGGCTGGAACCCGTGTCCCCTGCATTGGCAGACGGATTCTTAAGCACTGCACCACCAGGAAAGTCCCAGACTTTCCTTTTCTTAATGACAATTTTGAAGAGTCCTGGTTCACGTATTTCATAGACTGTCCCTCAGCTTGGGTTTGTGTGATGTTCTCCTCGTGACAGGAAGGGAGGTAGGGTTTTGGGGAAGGAGATGTTTACTTTTCATATTTTGTTTCATCTCTATCTCTTGGCTTTTTATATAAGATATTCAATGCATTTAGATATATATTTTAAAAAGCAGGCTTGTAGACTATTATTTTATAATCTGCTTGCTATATTGTAGTCTGCTTGGGATGATGGTGGTATGCTTTCTTGTTTTCGGTACATGGGCCTCTCACTCTTGTGGCCTCTCCCGTGGTGGAGCACAGGCCAAGGACACGCAGGCTCAGCGGCCATGGCTCAGGGGCCTAGCCGCTCCGCGGCATGTGGGATCTTCCCGGACCGGGGCACGAAGCCGTGTCCCCTGCATCGGCAGGCAGGCTCTCAACCACTGCTCCACCAGGGAAGCATGGTACACTTTTGTTTTATTTATGCAGTTGGCTCTCTTGCATTGATTTACATTTTATTGATAAAGCTCAACTGCTTTGGATTATGATGTGTTTACAAGGCTACACAGATAAGCTGGAAGGGAAAATGAAGAAATACAAATGGCAGAAAATGTTTTATAATAATAAAGTTTTCTTGGCAAGCAGCAACCTTTTCTCAAAGTCAGTGTTTTAATATAATTTGCTTGCTTCATAAATATGTTTTTTTTTCATATCTTTATTGATTAGTAAGCATGTTAAATGACTTGGGAGGAATCTCACTCTCTTCAAGAAATAATTTGGAATTCTTGATGTAGAATGCTGACAGTTCTCAAAAATGGGTCAGGGAAATCAAAGTAATAGATGGAAAAAAAATCTCAATTTTAGCTGTTGATATAACTTTTCTTAAATTTACGGGTTTTTTTTATAATTGAAGTTACTAAAACAGATGGTGGAAGGTCCATCAAGATATTTATTTTATGTAATGAAAGCATTTTACTTTGCTGTATTGAATTCCATTCATTCTGGAACTTAGGAGCATTTACCTCTTTATGAAAGAGATGATTCCAAGTAGAAAATGATTGATGACCTTCGCTTCCAGTTTTCTTCTCAATAGACTTAGTCTCTCTTCTAATGCTTCTTGCATACTCAGTAATTGTATAAGTTTTAGAGAAAACTGCAGGTCTGGCTGAATATTAAGCACAGTACGATAAATAAAGCTTTTTGACTTTGCAGAATATTTTACATGTGTGTCCCATAGATTCATCAGAGATTCTAGTTTTGGATAAAGGCAAGTACATTTCAAGACAATACAACATCCCTGTGTATGACATTGGCATTCGAATGAGAAGTGAATTTGGTTCAGGACGGTTCTTGGAATGCTTGGCATTTAGGTTATTTTAGGTCAACTCTTTGGGAAACTCAATTAGAGTGTTTATTGAATGGTTTTAGTGTGCTGAATGGTTGCCATGTCATGTCATAGATGGTCTAAAACATGACTCTTATTTCTAAACTAGTTGTGTTGGTCAGATAAGGCATCTTACATGATGTATTTAATCCAAGATAATGATGGATGAGTAAGAGGCAGATCATTCTAGATGAAGAAATTTTGGTTTTGAGAGAGGCATTCTTAGGGAAATAGACCTTGGTGTGTTCATTTAGAGCTGGGCAGGATTGAGTTCCGGAGAGAGGAAGGAAAGGATATTTGGGTAGGGGGAAGGGCATTGGCAGAGCCTCAGAGGCCTGACGGTTCCTGGGGCCTTTGTTGGAGTGGTGGGAACGTTGGGTTGCAGTCCGCCTGTGGGTAGCCTGGACGTTGGGTAATGAGCGTGGCCATCAGTTTCTGGGCGCCCTCTCTAGAGTGGTCTGTAACTTGCTTCCTCCCTGAGGAAGTGTGACACGCTTCTGCTAGCTGCAGTGTCTTCCCCACAGCTGTGCTGTCCATTGAGGAGAAGGGGGCCTGCTCTGCCATGGCTTCCTTACTCCTCAGGGTATGGCGTGTGAGTTATTTTAATAATGTATCAACCTGCCTTTTCTTTCTTTTGTCACGATGCATTTGCTTTCTAAAGTGGTCTTGTTTTCAGGATAATAACTGGGTTTCCACAGGGAAAATCATAATGTATGAGGCAAATTACTGACTAAAGGCAAATTCCTGACTTAAAAAATGAATCTCTAATATTTTTCTAGTAGTTCTTCTTTTGTTTCAATTTTTGTTTTGTTAGTTTTGTAAAGAAACTTATGGATAGTAATTTCTGCTCAGGTGGATAGTGGTACTGTTTAGCACAGCTCATTGGTCTTATGAAATTTTACAAATGCAGTCTGATTCATTCCAGCCAAGTTAATTATGAGGTACGTAATTTTTTGCCCCAATGGAGACAAATGTAAAAGACAGAGATACAGAAATCATCTTCAGTTTAGATTGAAGAAATTTCACTTACTACTGTTTGTTCCTGCTATTTGATCACAGTTTATTTTTATTTTTTGAAGCCTGTCTCTAATGAAATAAGATTTAATGATTTAGAAGTAATAGAGGACCCTGACTAAACTGACAAGAAAAGTTAATTTAAGGACAAGAATTGATTTTTAAAACTATAAAAGTACATTTCATGACTTGATTTCAAGATGATCTGGTGGTATCCTTATACTGTCGCAGAAGGAAGTCCACAGTGGGACGAGAATGATGCTTACAAATCAGCACCCTTATTATCTATTACTGAAGATGTCTTAGTCCAGGCCAGTCTGCCTACCACCTGTGTGGTACACTGTTGATTTCATTTTTCTTCCAGTATTTACTTTTGGTTCGGGACCAATTATCTAGCTGTGATGGGATTCTTGAAAAGTATCCTACATCTTGTACTTAGTGAACTAGTGATTGTCCTGTTTGCAGACATTCTTTCTGAGGCTCTACTCTTGCCTCGAAAACCTACATTTGCACAAAGGGAAATGTATAGGTTTTCCTTTTAAATGTACTTATTTTTATTTATTTTTTTATTTATTTTTGGCTGTGTTGGGTCTTCGTTTCTGTGCGAGGGCCTTCTCTAGTTGCGGCGAGCAGGGGCCACTCCTCATCGTGGTGCGTGGGCCTGTCACTGCCGCGGCCCCTCTTGTTGCGGAGCACAGGCTCCTGACGCGCAGGCTGAGTAGTTGTGGCTCATGGGCTTAGTTGCTCTGCAGCATGTGGGATCTTCCCGGACCAGGGCTCAAACCCGTGTCTCCTGCACTGGCTGACGGACTCTTAACCACTGCCCCACCAGTTATTGTTTTTTGAAAACATTATTTCCTCTTTTGTTTTTATGTGAGGATGCCTTTATTTATTTATTTTTATTATTGTTTATATTTGGCTGTGTTGGGTCTTTGTTGCTGCGCGCGGGCTTTCTCTGGTTGTGGCAAGTGGGGGCTACTCTTTGTTGTGGTGCGTGGACTGCTGATTGTTGTGGTTTCTCTTGTTGCGGAGCACGGGCTCTAAGTGTGCGGGCTTCAGTAATTGCAGCAGCTGGGCTCAGTAGTTGCGGCACACAGGCCCTAGAGTGCGTGGGCTTCAGTAGTTGCGGCGTGTGGCCTCAGCAGTTGTGGCTCGCGGGCTCTAGGGCGCAGGCTCAGTAGTCGTGACGTACGGGCTTAGTTGCTCTGCGCCATGTGGGATCTTCCCAGACCACGGCTGGAACCCGTGTCCCCTGCATTGGCAGACGGATTCTTAAGCACTGCACCACCAGGAAAGTCCCAGACTTTCCTTTTCTTAATGACAATTTTGAAGAGTCCTGGTTCACGTATTTCATAGACTGTCCCTCAGCTTGGGTTTGTGTGATGTTCTCCTCGTGACAGGAAGGGAGGTAGGGTTTTGGGGAAGGAGATGTTTACTTTTAATATTTTGTTTCATCTCTATCTCTTGGCTTTTTATATAAGATATTCAATGCATTTAGATATATATTTTAAAAAGCAGGCTTGTAGACTATTATTTTATAATCTGCTTGCTATATTGTAGTCTGCTTGGGATGATGGTGGTATGCTTTCTCTTTTTCGGTACACGGGCCTCTCACTCTTGTGGCCTCTCCCGTGGTGGAGCACAGGCCACGGACACGCAGGCTCAGCGGCCATGGCTCAGGGGCCTAGCCGCTCCGCGGCATGTGGGATCTTCCCGGACCGGGGCACGAAGCCGTGTCCCCTGCATCGGCAGGCAGGCTCTCAACCACTGCTCCACCAGGGAAGCATGGTACACTTTTGTTTTATTTATGCAGTTGGCTCTCTTGCATTGATTTACATTTTATTGATAAAGCTCAACTGCTTTGGATTATGATGTGTTTACAAGGCTACACAGATAAGCTGGAAGGGAAAATGAAGAAATACAAATGGCAGAAAATGTTTTATAATAATAAAGTTTTCTTGGCAAGCAGCAACCTTTTCTCAAAGTCAGTGTTTTAATATAATTTGCTTGCTTCATAAATATGTTTTTTTTTCATATCTTTATTGATTAGTAAGCATGTTAAATGACTTGGGAGGAATCTCACTCTCTTCAAGAAATAATTTGGAATTCTTGATGTAGAATGCTGACAGTTCTCAAAAATGGGTCAGGGAAATCAAAGTAATAGATGGAAAAAACATCTCAATTTTAGCTGTTGATATAACTTTTCTTAAATTTACGGGTTTTTTTTATAATTGAAGTTACTAAAACAGATGGTGGAAGGTCCATCAAGATATTTATTTTATGTAATGAAAGCATTTTACTTTGCTGTATTGAATTCCATTCATTCTGGAACTTAGGAGCATTTACCTCTTTATGAAAGAGATGATTCCAAGTAGAAAATGATTGATGACCTTCGCTTCCAGTTTTCTTCTCAATAGACTTAGTCTCTCTTCTAATGCTTCTTGCATACTCAGTAATTGTATAAGTTTTAGAGAAAACTGCAGGTCTGGCTGAATATTAAGCACAGTACGATAAATAAAGCTTTTTGACTTTGCAGAATATTTTACATGTGTGTCCCATAGATTCATCAGAGATTCTAGTTTTGGATAAAGGCAAGTACATTTCAAGACAATACAACATCCCTGTGTATGACATTGGCATTCGAATGAGAAGTGAATTTGGTTCAGGACGGTTCTTGGAATGCTTGGCATTTAGGTTATTTTTGGTCAACTCTTTGGGAAACTCAATTAGAGTGTTTATTGAATGGTTTTAGTGTGCTGAATGGTTGCCATGTCATGTCATAGATGGTCTAAAACATGACTCTTATTTCTAAACTAGTTGTGTTGGTCAGATAAGGCATCTTACATGATGTATTTAATCCAAGATAATGATGGATGAGTAAGAGGCAGATCATTCTAGATGAAGAAATTTTGGTTTTGAGAGAGGCATTCTTAGGGAAATAGGCCTTGGTGTGTTCATTTAGAGCTGGTCAGGATTGAGTTCCGGAGAGAGGAGGGAAAGGATATTTGGGTAGGGGGAAGGGCATTGGCAGAGCCTCAGAGGCCTGACGGTTCCTGGGGCCTTTGTGGGAATGGTGGGAACGTTGGGTTGCAGTCAGCCTGTGGGTAGCCTGGACGTTGGGTAATGAGCGTGGCCATCAGTTTCTGGGCGCCCTCTCTAGAGTGGTCTGTAACTTGCTTCCTCCCTGAGGAAGTGTGACACGCTTCTGCTAGCTGCAGTGTCTTCCCCACAGCTGTGCTGTCCATTGAGGAGAAGGGGGCCTGCTCTGCCATGGCTTCCTTACTCCTCAGGGTATGGCGTGTGAGTTATTTTAATAATGTATCAACCTGCCTTTTCTTTCTTTTGTCACGATGCATTTGCTTTCTAAAGTGGTCTTGTTTTCAGGATAATAACTGGGTTTCCACAGGGAAAATCATAATGTATGAGGCAAATTACTGACTAAAGGCAAATTCCTGACTTAAAAAATGAATCTCTAATATTTTTCTAGTAGTTCTTCTTTTGTTTCAATTTTTGTTTTGTTAGTTTTGTAAAGAAACTTATGGATAGTAATTTCTGCTCAGGTGGATAGTGGTACTGTTTAGCACAGCTCATTGGTCTTATGAAATTTTACAAATGCAGTCTGATTCATTCCAGCCAAGTTAATTATGAGGTACGTAATTTTTTGCCCCAATGGAGACAAATGTAAAAGACAGAGATACAGAAATCATCTTCAGTTTAGATTGAAGAAATTTCACTTACTACTGTTTGTTCCTGCTATTTGATCACAGTTTATTTTTATTTTTTGAAGCCTGTCTCTAATGAAATAAGATTTAATGATTTAGAAGTAATAGAGGACCCTGACTAAACTGACAAGAAAAGTTAATTTAAGGACAAGAATTGATTTTTAAAACTATAAAAGTACATTTCATGACTTGATTTCAAGATGATCTGGTGGTATCCTTATACTGTCGCAGAAGGAAGTCCACAGTGGGACGAGAATGATGCTTACAAATCAGCACCCTTATTATCTATTACTGAAGATGTCTTAGTCCAGGCCAGTCTGCCTACCACCTGTGTGGTACACTGTTGATTTCATTTTTCTTCCAGTATTTACTTTTGGTTCGGGACCAATTATCTAGCTGTGATGGGATTCTTGAAAAGTATCCTACATCTTGTACTTAGTGAACTAGTGATTGTCCTGTTTGCAGACATTCTTTCTGAGGCTCTACTCTTGCCTCGAAAACCTACATTTGCAGAAAGGGAAATGTATAGGTTTTCCTTTTAAATGTACTTATTTTTATTTATTTTTTTATTTATTTTTGGCTGTGTTGGGTCTTCGTTTCTGTGCGAGGGCCTTCTCTAGTTGCGGCGAGCAGGGGCCACTCCTCATCGTGGTGCGTGGGCCTGTCACTGCCGCGGCCCCTCTTGTTGCGGAGCACAGGCTCCTGACGCGCAGGCTGAGTAGTTGTGGCTCATGGGCTTAGTTGCTCTGCAGCATGTGGGATCTTCCCGGACCAGGGCTCAAACCCGTGTCTCCTGCACTGGCTGACGGACTCTTAACCACTGCCCCACCAGTTATTGTTTTTTGAAAACATTATTTCCTCTTTTGTTTTTATGTGAGGATGCCTTTATTTATTTATTTTTATTATTGTTTATATTTGGCTGTGTTGGGTCTTTGTTGCTGCGCGCGGGCTTTCTCTGGTTGTGGCAAGTGGGGGCTACTCTTTGTTGTGGTGCGTGGACTGCTGATTGTTGTGGTTTCTCTTGTTGCGGAGCACGGGCTCTAAGTGTGCGGGCTTCAGTAATTGCAGCAGCTGGGCTCAGTAGTTGCGGCACACAGGCCCTAGAGTGCGTGGGCTTCAGTAGTTGCGGCGTGTGGCCTCAGCAGTTGTGGCTCGCGGGCTCTAGGGCGCAGGCTCAGTAGTCGTGACGTACGGGCTTAGTTGCTCTGCGCCATGTGGGATCTTCCCAGACCAGGGCTGGAACCCGTGTCCCCTGCATTGGCAGACGGATTCTTAAGCACTGCACCACCAGGAAAGTCCCAGACTTTCCTTTTCTTAATGACAATTTTGAAGAGTCCTGGTTCACGTATTTCATAGACTGTCCCTCAGCTTGGGTTTGTGTGATGTTCTCCTCGTGACAGGAAGGGAGTTAGGGTTTTGGGGAAGGAGATGTTTACTTTTAATATTTTGTTTCATCTCTATCTCTTGGCTTTTTATATAAGATATTCAATGCATTTAGATATATATTTTAAAAAGCAGGCTTGTAGACTATTATTTTATAATCTGCTTGCTATATTGTAGTCTGCTTGGGATGATGGTGGTATGCTTTCTTGTTTTCGGTACACGGGCCTCTCACTCTTGTGGCCTCTCCCGTGGTGGAGCACAGGCCAAGGACACGCAGGCTCAGCGGCCATGGCTCAGGGGCCTAGCCGCTCCGCGGCATGTGGGATCTTCCCGGACCGGGGCACGAAGCCGTGTCCCCTGCATCGGCAGGCAGGCTCTCAACCACTGCTCCACCAGGGAAGCATGGTACACTTCTGTTTTATTTATGCAGTTGGCTCTCTTGCATTGATTTACATTTTATTGATAAAGCTCAACTGCTTTGGATTATGATGTGTTTACAAGGCTACACAGATAAGCTGGAAGGGAAAATGAAGAAATACAAATGGCAGAAAATGTTTTATAATAATAAAGTTTTCTTGGCAAGCAGCAACCTTTTCTCAAAGTCAGTGTTTTAATATAATTTGCTTGCTTCATAAATATGTTTTTTTTTCATATCTTTATTGATTAGTAAGCATGTTAAATGACTTGGGAGGAATCTCACTCTCTTCAAGAAATAATTTGGAATTCTTGATGTAGAATGCTGACAGTTCTCAAAAATGGGTCAGGAAAATCAAAGTAATAGATGGAAAAAAAATCTCAATTTTAGCTGTTGATATAACTTTTCTTAAATTTACGGGTTTTTTTTATAATTGAAGTTACTAAAACAGATGGTGGAAGGTCCATCAAGATATTTATTTTATGTAATGAAAGCATTTTACTTTGCTGTATTGAATTCCATTCATTCTGGAACTTAGGAGCATTTACCTCTTTATGAAAGAGATGATTCCAAGTAGAAAATGATTGATGACCTTCGCTTCCAGTTTTCTTCTCAATAGACTTAGTCTCTCTTCTAATGCTTCTTGCATACTCAGTAATTGTATAAGTTTTAGAGAAAACTGCAGGTCTGGCTGAATATTAAGCACAGTACGATAAATAAAGCTTTTTGACTTTGCAGAATATTTTACATGTGTGTCCCATAGATTCATCAGAGATTCTAGTTTTGGATAAAGGCAAGTACATTTCAAGACAATACAACATCCCTGTGTATGACATTGGCATTCGAATGAGAAGTGAATTTGGTTCAGGACGGTTCTTGGAATGCTTGGCATTTAGGTTATTTTAGGTCAACTCTTTGGGAAACTCAATTAGAGTGTTTATTGAATGGTTTTAGTGTGCTGAATGGTTGCCATGTCATGTCATAGATGGTCTAAAACATGACTCTTATTTCTAAACTAGTTGTGTTGGTCAGATAAGGCATCTTACATGATGTATTTAATCCAAGATAATGATGGATGAGTAAGAGGCAGATCATTCTAGATGAAGAAATTTTGGTTTTGAGAGAGGCATTCTTAGGGAAATAGACCTTGGTGTGTTCATTTAGAGCTGGGCAGGATTGAGTTCCGGAGAGAGGAAGGAAAGGATATTTGGGTAGGGGGAAGGGCATTGGCAGAGCCTCAGAGGCCTGACGGTTCCTGGGGCCTTTGTTGGAGTGGTGGGAACGTTGGGTTGCAGTCCGCCTGTGGGTAGCCTGGACGTTGGGTAATGAGCGTGGCCATCAGTTTCTGGGCGCCCTCTCTAGAGTGGTCTGTAACTTGCTTCCTCCCTGAGGAAGTGTGACACGCTTCTGCTAGCTGCAGTGTCTTCCCCACAGCTGTGCTGTCCATTGAGGAGAAGGGGGCCTGCTCTGCCATGGCTTCCTTACTCCTCAGGGTATGGCGTGTGAGTTATTTTAATAATGTATCAACCTGCCTTTTCTTTCTTTTGTCACGATGCATTTGCTTTCTAAAGTGGTCTTGTTTTCAGGATAATAACTGGGTTTCCACAGGGAAAATCATAATGTATGAGGCAAATTACTGACTAAAGGCAAATTCCTGACTTAAAAAATGAATCTCTAATATTTTTCTAGTAGTTCTTCTTTTGTTTCAATTTTTGTTTTGTTAGTTTTGTAAAGAAACTTATGGATAGTAATTTCTGCTCAGGTGGATAGTGGTACTGTTTAGCACAGCTCATTGGTCTTATGAAATTTTACAAATGCAGTCTGATTCATTCCAGCCAAGTTAATTATGAGGTACGTAATTTTTTGCCCCAATGGAGACAAATGTAAAAGACAGAGATACAGAAATCATCTTCAGTTTAGATTGAAGAAATTTCACTTACTACTGTTTGTTCCTGCTATTTGATCACAGTTTATTTTTATTTTTTGAAGCCTGTCTCTAATGAAATAAGATTTAATGATTTAGAAGTAATAGAGGACCCTGACTAAACTGACAAGAAAAGTTAATTTAAGGACAAGAATTGATTTTTAAAACTATAAAAGTACATTTCATGACTTGATTTCAAGATGATCTGGTGGTATCCTTATACTGTCGCAGAAGGAAGTCCACAGTGGGACGAGAATGATGCTTACAAATCAGCACCCTTATTATCTATTACTGAAGATGTCTTAGTCCAGGCCAGTCTGCCTACCACCTGTGTGGTACACTGTTGATTTCATTTTTCTTCCAGTATTTACTTTTGGTTCGGGACCAATTATCTAGCTGTGATGGGATTCTTGAAAAGTATCCTACATCTTGTACTTAGTGAACTAGTGATTGTCCTGTTTGCAGACATTCTTTCTGAGGCTCTACTCTTGCCTCGAAAACCTACATTTGCAGAAAGGGAAATGTATAGGTTTTCCTTTTAAATGTACTTATTTTTATTTATTTTTTTATTTATTTTTGGCTGTGTTGGGTCTTCGTTTCTGTGCGAGGGCCTTCTCTAGTTGCGGCGAGCAGGGGCCACTCCTCATCGTGGTGCGTGGGCCTGTCACTGCCGCG
Source organism: Mesoplodon bidens (assembly GCF_964165515.1). Taxonomy (NCBI): domain Eukaryota; kingdom Metazoa; phylum Chordata; class Mammalia; order Artiodactyla; family Ziphiidae; genus Mesoplodon; species Mesoplodon bidens. The sequence continues at coordinate 1,019,083 of NW_027672498.1, forward strand.
GCCCCTCTTGTTGCGGAGCACAGGCTCCTGACGCGCAGGCTGAGTAGTTGTGGCTCATGGGCTTAGTTGCTCTGCAGCATGTGGGATCTTCCCGGACCAGGGCTCAAACCCGTGTCTCCTGCACTGGCTGACGGACTCTTAACCACTGCCCCACCAGTTATTGTTTTTTGAAAACATTATTTCCTCTTTTGTTTTTATGTGAGGATGCCTTTATTTATTTATTTTTATTATTGTTTATATTTGGCTGTGTTGGGTCTTTGTTGCTGCGCGCGGGCTTTCTCTGGTTGTGGCAAGTGGGGGCTACTCTTTGTTGTGGTGCGTGGACTGCTGATTGTTGTGGTTTCTCTTGTTGCGGAGCACGGGCTCTAAGTGTGCGGGCTTCAGTAATTGCAGCAGCTGGGCTCAGTAGTTGCGGCACACAGGCCCTAGAGTGCGTGGGCTTCAGTAGTTGCGGCGTGTGGCCTCAGCAGTTGTGGCTCGCGGGCTCTAGGGCGCAGGCTCAGTAGTCGTGACGTACGGGCTTAGTTGCTCTGCGCCATGTGGGATCTTCCCAGACCAGGGCTGGAACCCGTGTCCCCTGCATTGGCAGACGGATTCTTAAGCACTGCACCACCAGGAAAGTCCCAGACTTTCCTTTTCTTAATGACAATTTTGAAGAGTCCTGGTTCACGTATTTCATAGACTGTCCCTCAGCTTGGGTTTGTGTGATGTTCTCCTCGTGACAGGAAGGGAGTTAGGGTTTTGGGGAAGGAGATGTTTACTTTTAATATTTTGTTTCATCTCTATCTCTTGGCTTTTTATATAAGATATTCAATGCATTTAGATATATATTTTAAAAAGCAGGCTTGTAGACTATTATTTTATAATCTGCTTGCTATATTGTAGTCTGCTTGGGATGATGGTGGTATGCTTTCTTGTTTTCGGTACACGGGCCTCTCACTCTTGTGGCCTCTCCCGTGGTGGAGCACAGGCCAAGGACACGCAGGCTCAGCGGCCATGGCTCAGGGGCCTAGCCGCTCCGCGGCATGTGGGATCTTCCCGGACCGGGGCACGAAGCCGTGTCCCCTGCATCGGCAGGCAGGCTCTCAACCACTGCTCCACCAGGGAAGCATGGTACACTTTTGTTTTATTTATGCAGTTGGCTCTCTTGCATTGATTTACATTTTATTGATAAAGCTCAACTGCTTTGGATTATGATGTGTTTACAAGGCTACACAGATAAGCTGGAAGGGAAAATGAAGAAATACAAATGGCAGAAAATGTTTTATAATAATAAAGATTTCTTGGCAAGCAGCAACCTTTTCTCAAAGTCAGTGTTTTAATATAATTTGCTTGCTTCATAAATATGTTTTTTTTTCATATCTTTATTGATTAGTAAGCATGTTAAATGACTTGGGAGGAATCTCACTCTCTTCAAGAAATAATTTGGAATTCTTGATGTAGAATGCTGACAGTTCTCAAAAATGGGTCAGGAAAATCAAAGTAATAGATGGAAAAAAAAATCTCAATTTTAGCTGTTGATATAACTTTTCTTAAATTTACGGGTTTTTTTTATAATTGAAGTTACTAAAACAGATGGTGGAAGGTCCATCAAGATATTTATTTTATGTAATGAAAGCATTTTACTTTGCTGTATTGAATTCCATTCATTCTGGAACTTAGGAGCATTTACCTCTTTATGAAAGAGATGATTCCAAGTAGAAAATGATTGATGACCTTCGCTTCCAGTTTTCTTCTCAATAGACTTAGTCTCTCTTCTAATGCTTCTTGCATACTCAGTAATTGTATAAGTTTTAGAGAAAACTGCAGGTCTGGCTGAATATTAAGCACAGTACGATAAATAAAGCTTTTTGACTTTGCAGAATATTTTACATGTGTGTCCCATAGATTCATCAGAGATTCTAGTTTTGGATAAAGGCAAGTACATTTCAAGACAATACAACATCCCTGTGTATGACATTGGCATTCGAATGAGAAGTGAATTTGGTTCAGGACGGTTCTTGGAATGCTTGGCATTTAGGTTATTTTAGGTCAACTCTTTGGGAAACTCAATTAGAGTGTTTATTGAATGGTTTTAGTGTGCTGAATGGTTGCCATGTCATGTCATAGATGGTCTAAAACATGACTCTTATTTCTAAACTAGTTGTGTTGGTCAGATAAGGCATCTTACATGATGTATTTAATCCAAGATAATGATGGATGAGTAAGAGGCAGATCATTCTAGATGAAGAAATTTTGGTTTTGAGAGAGGCATTCTTAGGGAAATAGACCTTGGTGTGTTCATTTAGAGCTGGGCAGGATTGAGTTCCGGAGAGAGGAAGGAAAGGATATTTGGGTAGGGGGAAGGGCATTGGCAGAGCCTCAGAGGCCTGACGGTTCCTGGGGCCTTTGTTGGAGTGGTGGGAACGTTGGGTTGCAGTCCGCCTGTGGGTAGCCTGGACGTTGGGTAATGAGCGTGGCCATCAGTTTCTGGGCGCCCTCTCTAGAGTGGTCTGTAACTTGCTTCCTCCCTGAGGAAGTGTGACACGCTTCTGCTAGCTGCAGTGTCTTCCCCACAGCTGTGCTGTCCATTGAGGAGAAGGGGGCCTGCTCTGCCATGGCTTCCTTACTCCTCAGGGTATGGCGTGTGAGTTATTTTAATAATGTATCAACCTGCCTTTTCTTTCTTTTGTCACGATGCATTTGCTTTCTAAAGTGGTCTTGTTTTCAGGATAATAACTGGGTTTCCACAGGGAAAATCATAATGTATGAGGCAAATTACTGACTAAAGGCAAATTCCTGACTTAAAAAATGAATCTCTAATATTTTTCTAGTAGTTCTTCTTTTGTTTCAATTTTTGTTTTGTTAGTTTTGTAAAGAAACTTATGGATAGTAATTTCTGCTCAGGTGGATAGTGGTACTGTTTAGCACAGCTCATTGGTCTTATGAAATTTTACAAATGCAGTCTGATTCATTCCAGCCAAGTTAATTATGAGGTACGTAATTTTTTGCCCCAATGGAGACAAATGTAAAAGACAGAGATACAGAAATCATCTTCAGTTTAGATTGAAGAAATTTCACTTACTACTGTTTGTTCCTGCTATTTGATCACAGTTTATTTTTATTTTTTGAAGCCTGTCTCTAATGAAATAAGATTTAATGATTTAGAAGTAATAGAGGACCCTGACTAAACTGACAAGAAAAGTTAATTTAAGGACAAGAATTGATTTTTAAAACTATAAAAGTACATTTCATGACTTGATTTCAAGATGATCTGGTGGTATCCTTATACTGTCGCAGAAGGAAGTCCACAGTGGGACGAGAATGATGCTTACAAATCAGCACCCTTATTATCTATTACTGAAGATGTCTTAGTCCAGGCCAGTCTGCCTACCACCTGTGTGGTACACTGTTGATTTCATTTTTCTTCCAGTATTTACTTTTGGTTCGGGACCAATTATCTAGCTGTGATGGGATTCTTGAAAAGTATCCTACATCTTGTACTTAGTGAACTAGTGATTGTCCTGTTTGCAGACATTCTTTCTGAGGCTCTACTCTTGCCTCGAAAACCTACATTTGCACAAAGGGAAATGTATAGGTTTTCCTTTTAAATGTACTTATTTTTATTTATTTTTTTATTTATTTTTGGCTGTGTTGGGTCTTCGTTTCTGTGCGAGGGCCTTCTCTAGTTGCGGCGAGCAGGGGCCACTCCTCATCGTGGTGCGTGGGCCTGTCACTGCCGCGGCCCCTCTTGTTGCGGAGCACAGGCTCCTGACGCGCAGGCTGAGTAGTTGTGGCTCATGGGCTTAGTTGCTCTGCAGCATGTGGGATCTTCCCGGACCAGGGCTCAAACCCGTGTCTCCTGCACTGGCTGACGGACTCTTAACCACTGCCCCACCAGTTATTGTTTTTTGAAAACATTATTTCCTCTTTTGTTTTTATGTGAGGATGCCTTTATTTATTTATTTTTATTATTGTTTATATTTGGCTGTGTTGGGTCTTTGTTGCTGCGCGCGGGCTTTCTCTGGTTGTGGCAAGTGGGGGCTACTCTTTGTTGTGGTGCGTGGACTGCTGATTGTTGTGGTTTCTCTTGTTGCGGAGCACGGGCTCTAAGTGTGCGGGCTTCAGTAATTGCAGCAGCTGGGCTCAGTAGTTGCGGCACACAGGCCCTAGAGTGCGTGGGCTTCAGTAGTTGCGGCGTGTGGCCTCAGCAGTTGTGGCTCGCGGGCTCTAGGGCGCAGGCTCAGTAGTCGTGACGTACGGGCTTAGTTGCTCTGCGCCATGTGGGATCTTCCCAGACCACGGCTGGAACCCGTGTCCCCTGCATTGGCAGACGGATTCTTAAGCACTGCACCACCAGGAAAGTCCCAGACTTTCCTTTTCTTAATGACAATTTTGAAGAGTCCTGGTTCACGTATTTCATAGACTGTCCCTCAGCTTGGGTTTGTGTGATGTTCTCCTCGTGACAGGAAGGGAGGTAGGGTTTTGGGGAAGGAGATGTTTACTTTTAATATTTTGTTTCATCTCTATCTCTTGGCTTTTTATATAAGATATTCAATGCATTTAGATATATATTTTAAAAAGCAGGCTTGTAGACTATTATTTTATAATCTGCTTGCTATATTGTAGTCTGCTTGGGATGATGGTGGTATGCTTTCTCTTTTTCGGTACACGGGCCTCTCACTCTTGTGGCCTCTCCCGTGGTGGAGCACAGGCCACGGACACGCAGGCTCAGCGGCCATGGCTCAGGGGCCTAGCCGCTCCGCGGCATGTGGGATCTTCCCGGACCGGGGCACGAAGCCGTGTCCCCTGCATCGGCAGGCAGGCTCTCAACCACTGCTCCACCAGGGAAGCATGGTACACTTTTGTTTTATTTATGCAGTTGGCTCTCTTGCATTGATTTACATTTTATTGATAAAGCTCAACTGCTTTGGATTATGATGTGTTTACAAGGCTACACAGATAAGCTGGAAGGGAAAATGAAGAAATACAAATGGCAGAAAATGTTTTATAATAATAAAGTTTTCTTGGCAAGCAGCAACCTTTTCTCAAAGTCAGTGTTTTAATATAATTTGCTTGCTTCATAAATATGTTTTTTTTTCATATCTTTATTGATTAGTAAGCATGTTAAATGACTTGGGAGGAATCTCACTCTCTTCAAGAAATAATTTGGAATTCTTGATGTAGAATGCTGACAGTTCTCAAAAATGGGTCAGGGAAATCAAAGTAATAGATGGAAAAAAAATCTCAATTTTAGCTGTTGATATAACTTTTCTTAAATTTACGGGTTTTTTTTATAATTGAAGTTACTAAAACAGATGGTGGAAGGTCCATCAAGATATTTATTTTATGTAATGAAAGCATTTTACTTTGCTGTATTGAATTCCATTCATTCTGGAACTTAGGAGCATTTACCTCTTTATGAAAGAGATGATTCCAAGTAGAAAATGATTGATGGCCTTCGCTTCCAGTTTTCTTCTCAATAGACTTAGTCTCTCTTCTAATGCTTCTTGCATACTCAGTAATTGTATAAGTTTTAGAGAAAACTGCAGGTCTGGCTGAATATTAAGCACAGTACGATAAATAAAGCTTTTTGACTTTGCAGAATATTTTACATGTGTGTCCCATAGATTCATCAGAGATTCTAGTTTTGGATAAAGGCAAGTACATTTCAAGACAATACAACATCCCTGTGTATGACATTGGCATTCGAATGAGAAGTGAATTTGGTTCAGGACGGTTCTTGGAATGCTTGGCATTTAGGTTATTTTTGGTCAACTCTTTGGGAAACTCAATTAGAGTGTTTATTGAATGGTTTTAGTGTGCTGAATGGTTGCCATGTCATGTCATAGATGGTCTAAAACATGACTCTTATTTCTAAACTAGTTGTGTTGGTCAGATAAGGCATCTTACATGATGTATTTAATCCAAGATAATGATGGATGAGTAAGAGGCAGATCATTCTAGATGAAGAAATTTTGGTTTTGAGAGAGGCATTCTTTGGGAAATAGGCCTTGGTGTGTTCATTTAGAGCTGGTCAGGATTGAGTTCCGGAGAGAGGAGGGAAAGGATATTTGGGTAGGGGGAAGGGCATTGGCAGAGCCTCAGAGGCCTGACGGTTCCTGGGGCCTTTGTGGGAATGGTGGGAACGTTGGGTTGCAGTCAGCCTGTGGGTAGCCTGGACGTTGGGTAATGAGCGTGGCCATCAGTTTCTGGGCGCCCTCTCTAGAGTGGTCTGTAACTTGCTTCCTCCCTGAGGAAGTGTGACACGCTTCTGCTAGCTGCAGTGTCTTCCCCACAGCTGTGCTGTCCATTGAGGAGAAGGGGGCCTGCTCTGCCATGGCTTCCTTACTCCTCAGGGTATGGCGTGTGAGTTATTTTAATAATGTATCAACCTGCCTTTTCTTTCTTTTGTCACGATGCATTTGCTTTCTAAAGTGGTCTTGTTTTCAGGATAATAACTGGGTTTCCACAGGGAAAATCATAATGTATGAGGCAAATTACTGACTAAAGGCAAATTCCTGACTTAAAAAATGAATCTCTAATATTTTTCTAGTAGTTCTTCTTTTGTTTCAATTTTTGTTTTGTTAGTTTTGTAAAGAAACTTATGGATAGTAATTTCTGCTCAGGTGGATAGTGGTACTGTTTAGCACAGCTCATTGGTCTTATGAAATTTTACAAATGCAGTCTGATTCATTCCAGCCAAGTTAATTATGAGGTACGTAATTTTTTGCCCCAATGGAGACAAATGTAAAAGACAGAGATACAGAAATCATCTTCAGTTTAGATTGAAGAAATTTCACTTACTACTGTTTGTTCCTGCTATTTGATCACAGTTTATTTTTATTTTTTGAAGCCTGTCTCTAATGAAATAAGATTTAATGATTTAGAAGTAATAGAGGACCCTGACTAAACTGACAAGAAAAGTTAATTTAAGGACAAGAATTGATTTTTAAAACTATAAAAGTACATTTCATGACTTGATTTCAAGATGATCTGGTGGTATCCTTATACTGTCGCAGAAGGAAGTCCACAGTGGGACGAGAATGATGCTTACAAATCAGCACCCTTATTATCTATTACTGAAGATGTCTTAGTCCAGGCCAGTCTGCCTACCACCTGTGTGGTACACTGTTGATTTCATTTTTCTTCCAGTATTTACTTTTGGTTCGGGACCAATTATCTAGCTGTGATGGGATTCTTGAAAAGTATCCTACATCTTGTACTTAGTGAACTAGTGATTGTCCTGTTTGCAGACATTCTTTCTGAGGCTCTACTCTTGCCTCGAAAACCTACATTTGCAGAAAGGGAAATGTATAGGTTTTCCTTTTAAATGTACTTATTTTTATTTATTTTTTTATTTATTTTTGGCTGTGTTGGGTCTTCGTTTCTGTGCGAGGGCCTTCTCTAGTTGCAGCGAGCAGGGGCCACTCCTCATCGTGGTGCGTGGGCCTGTCACTGCCGCGGCCCCTCTTGTTGCGGAGCACAGGCTCCTGACGCGCAGGCTGAGTAGTTGTGGCTCATGGGCTTAGTTGCTCTGCAGCATGTGGGATCTTCCCGGACCAGGGCTCAAACCCGTGTCTCCTGCACTGGCTGACGGACTCTTAACCACTGCCCCACCAGTTATTGTTTTTTGAAAACATTATTTCCTCTTTTGTTTTTATGTGAGGATGCCTTTATTTATTTATTTTTATTATTGTTTATATTTGGCTGTGTTGGGTCTTTGTTGCTGCGCGCGGGCTTTCTCTGGTTGTGGCAAGTGGGGGCTACTCTTTGTTGTGGTGCGTGGACTGCTGATTGTTGTGGTTTCTCTTGTTGCGGAGCACGGGCTCTAAGTGTGCGGGCTTCAGTAATTGCAGCAGCTGGGCTCAGTAGTTGCGGCACACAGGCCCTAGAGTGCGTGGGCTTCAGTAGTTGCGGCGTGTGGCCTCAGCAGTTGTGGCTCGCGGGCTCTAGGGCGCAGGCTCAGTAGTCGTGACATACGGGCTTAGTTGCTCTGCGCCATGTGGGATCTTCCCAGACCAGGGCTGGAACCCGTGTCCCCTGCATTGGCAGACGGATTCTTAAGCACTGCACCACCAGGAAAGTCCCAGACTTTCCTTTTCTTAATGACAATTTTGAAGAGTCCTGGTTCACGTATTTCATAGACTGTCCCTCAGCTTGGGTTTGTGTGATGTTCTCCTCGTGACAGGAAGGGAGTTAGGGTTTTGGGGAAGGAGATGTTTACTTTTAATATTTTGTTTCATCTCTATCTCTTGGCTTTTTATATAAGATATTCAATGCATTTAGATATATATTTTAAAAAGCAGGCTTGTAGACTATTATTTTATAATCTGCTTGCTATATTGTAGTCTGCTTGGGATGATGGTGGTATGCTTTCTTGTTTTCGGTACACGGGCCTCTCACTCTTGTGGCCTCTCCCGTGGTGGAGCACAGGCCAAGGACACGCAGGCTCAGCGGCCATGGCTCAGGGGCCTAGCCGCTCCGCGGCATGTGGGATCTTCCCGGACCGGGGCACGAAGCCGTGTCCCCTGCATCGGCAGGCAGGCTCTCAACCACTGCTCCACCAGGGAAGCATGGTACACTTCTGTTTTATTTATGCAGTTGGCTCTCTTGCATTGATTTACATTTTATTGATAAAGCTCAACTGCTTTGGATTATGATGTGTTTACAAGGCTACACAGATAAGCTGGAAGGGAAAATGAAGAAATACAAATGGCAGAAAATGTTTTATAATAATAAAGTTTTCTTGGCAAGCAGCAACCTTTTCTCAAAGTCAGTGTTTTAATATAATTTGCTTGCTTCATAAATATGTTTTTTTTTCATATCTTTATTGATTAGTAAGCATGTTAAATGACTTGGGAGGAATCTCACTCTCTTCAAGAAATAATTTGGAATTCTTGATGTAGAATGCTGACAGTTCTCAAAAATGGGTCAGGAAAATCAAAGTAATAGATGGAAAAAAAATCTCAATTTTAGCTGTTGATATAACTTTTCTTAAATTTACGGGTTTTTTTTATAATTGAAGTTACTAAAACAGATGGTGGAAGGTCCATCAAGATATTTATTTTATGTAATGAAAGCATTTTACTTTGCTGTATTGAATTCCATTCATTCTGGAACTTAGGAGCATTTACCTCTTTATGAAAGAGATGATTCCAAGTAGAAAATGATTGATGACCTTCGCTTCCAGTTTTCTTCTCAATAGACTTAGTCTCTCTTCTAATGCTTCTTGCATACTCAGTAATTGTATAAGTTTTAGAGAAAACTGCAGGTCTGGCTGAATATTAAGCACAGTACGATAAATAAAGCTTTTTGACTTTGCAGAATATTTTACATGTGTGTCCCATAGATTCATCAGAGATTCTAGTTTTGGATAAAGGCAAGTACATTTCAAGACAATACAACATCCCTGTGTATGACATTGGCATTCGAATGAGAAGTGAATTTGGTTCAGGACGGTTCTTGGAATGCTTGGCATTTAGGTTATTTTAGGTCAACTCTTTGGGAAACTCAATTAGAGTGTTTATTGAATGGTTTTAGTGTGCTGAATGGTTGCCATGTCATGTCATAGATGGTCTAAAACATGACTCTTATTTCTAAACTAGTTGTGTTGGTCAGATAAGGCATCTTACATGATGTATTTAATCCAAGATAATGATGGATGAGTAAGAGGCAGATCATTCTAGATGAAGAAATTTTGGTTTTGAGAGAGGCATTCTTAGGGAAATAGACCTTGGTGTGTTCATTTAGAGCTGGGCAGGATTGAGTTCCGGAGAGAGGAAGGAAAGGATATTTGGGTAGGGGGAAGGGCATTGGCAGAGCCTCAGAGGCCTGACGGTTCCTGGGGCCTTTGTTGGAGTGGTGGGAACGTTGGGTTGCAGTCCGCCTGTGGGTAGCCTGGACGTTGGGTAATGAGCGTGGCCATCAGTTTCTGGGCGCCCTCTCTAGAGTGGTCTGTAACTTGCTTCCTCCCTGAGGAAGTGTGACACGCTTCTGCTAGCTGCAGTGTCTTCCCCACAGCTGTGCTGTCCATTGAGGAGAAGGGGGCCTGCTCTGCCATGGCTTCCTTACTCCTCAGGGTATGGCGTGTGAGTTATTTTAATAATGTATCAACCTGCCTTTTCTTTCTTTTGTCACGATGCATTTGCTTTCTAAAGTGGTCTTGTTTTCAGGATAATAACTGGGTTTCCACAGGGAAAATCATAATGTATGAGGCAAATTACTGACTAAAGGCAAATTCCTGACTTAAAAAATGAATCTCTAATATTTTTCTAGTAGTTCTTCTTTTGTTTCAATTTTTGTTTTGTTAGTTTTGTAAAGAAACTTATGGATAGTAATTTCTGCTCAGGTGGATAGTGGTACTGTTTAGCACAGCTCATTGGTCTTATGAAATTTTACAAATGCAGTCTGATTCATTCCAGCCAAGTTAATTATGAGGTACGTAATTTTTTGCCCCAATGGAGACAAATGTAAAAGACAGAGATACAGAAATCATCTTCAGTTTAGATTGAAGAAATTTCACTTACTACTGTTTGTTCCTGCTATTTGATCACAGTTTATTTTTATTTTTTGAAGCCTGTCTCTAATGAAATAAGATTTAATGATTTAGAAGTAATAGAGGACCCTGACTAAACTGACAAGAAAAGTTAATTTAAGGACAAGAATTGATTTTTAAAACTATAAAAGTACATTTCATGACTTGATTTCAAGATGATCTGGTGGTATCCTTATACTGTCGCAGAAGGAAGTCCACAGTGGGACGAGAATGATGCTTACAAATCAGCACCCTTATTATCTATTACTGAAGATGTCTTAGTCCAGGCCAGTCTGCCTACCACCTGTGTGGTACACTGTTGATTTCATTTTTCTTCCAGTATTTACTTTTGGTTCGGGACCAATTATCTAGCTGTGATGGGATTCTTGAAAAGTATCCTACATCTTGTACTTAGTGAACTAGTGATTGTCCTGTTTGCAGACATTCTTTCTGAGGCTCTACTCTTGCCTCGAAAACCTACATTTGCAGAAAGGGAAATGTATAGGTTTTCCTTTTAAATGTACTTATTTTTATTTATTTTTTTATTTATTTTTGGCTGTGTTGGGTCTTCGTTTCTGTGCGAGGGCCTTCTCTAGTTGCAGCGAGCAGGGGCCACTCCTCATCGTGGTGCGTGGGCCTGTCACTGCCGCGGCCCCTCTTGTTGCGGAGCACAGGCTCCTGACGCGCAGGCTGAGTAGTTGTGGCTCATGGGCTTAGTTGCTCTGCAGCATGTGGGATCTTCCCGGACCAGGGCTCAAACCCGTGTCTCCTGCACTGGCTGACGGACTCTTAACCACTGCCCCACCAGTTATTGTTTTTTGAAAACATTATTTCCTCTTTTGTTTTTATGTGAGGATGCCTTTATTTATTTATTTTTATTATTGTTTATATTTGGCTGTGTTGGGTCTTTGTTGCTGCGCGCGGGCTTTCTCTGGTTGTGGCAAGTGGGGGCTACTCTTTGTTGTGGTGCGTGGACTGCTGATTGTTGTGGTTTCTCTTGTTGCGGAGCACGGGCTCTAAGTGTGCGGGCTTCAGTAATTGCAGCAGCTGGGCTCAGTAGTTGCGGCACACAGGCCCTAGAGTGCGTGGGCTTCAGTAGTTGCGGCGTGTGGCCTCAGCAGTTGTGGCTCGCGGGCTCTAGGGCGCAGGCTCAGTAGTCGTGACATACGGGCTTAGTTGCTCTGCGCCATGTGGGATCTTCCCAGACCAGGGCTGGAACCCGTGTCCCCTGCATTGGCAGACGGATTCTTAAGCACTGCACCACCAGGAAAGTCCCAGACTTTCCTTTTCTTAATGACAATTTTGAAGAGTCCTGGTTCACGTATTTCATAGACTGTCCCTCAGCTTGGGTTTGTGTGATGTTCTCCTCGTGACAGGAAGGGAGTTAGGGTTTTGGGGAAGGAGATGTTTACTTTTAATATTTTGTTTCATCTCTATCTCTTGGCTTTTTATATAAGATATTCAATGCATTTAGATATATATTTTAAAAAGCAGGCTTGTAGACTATTATTTTATAATCTGCTTGCTATATTGTAGTCTGCTTGGGATGATGGTGGTATGCTTTCTTGTTTTCGGTACACGGGCCTCTCACTCTTGTGGCCTCTCCCGTGGTGGAGCACAGGCCAAGGACACGCAGGCTCAGCGGCCATGGCTCAGGGGCCTAGCCGCTCCGCGGCATGTGGGATCTTCCCGGACCGGGGCACGAAGCCGTGTCCCCTGCATCGGCAGGCAGGCTCTCAACCACTGCTCCACCAGGGAAGCATGGTACACTTTTGTTTTATTTATGCAGTTGGCTCTCTTGCATTGATTTACATTTTATTGATAAAGCTCAACTGCTTTGGATTATGATGTGTTTACAAGGCTACACAGATAAGCTGGAAGGGAAAATGAAGAAATACAAATGGCAGAAAATGTTTTATAATAATAAAGATTTCTTGGCAAGCAGCAACCTTTTCTCAAAGTCAGTGTTTTAATATAATTTGCTTGCTTCATAAATATGTTTTTTTTTCATATCTTTATTGATTAGTAAGCATGTTAAATGACTTGGGAGGAATCTCACTCTCTTCAAGAAATAATTTGGAATTCTTGATGTAGAATGCTGACAGTTCTCAAAAATGGGTCAGGAAAATCAAAGTAATAGATGGAAAAAAAAATCTCAATTTTAGCTGTTGATATAACTTTTCTTAAATTTACGGGTTTTTTTTATAATTGAAGTTACTAAAACAGATGGTGGAAGGTCCATCAAGATATTTATTTTATGTAATGAAAGCATTTTACTTTGCTGTATTGAATTCCATTCATTCTGGAACTTAGGAGCATTTACCTCTTTATGAAAGAGATGATTCCAAGTAGAAAATGATTGATGACCTTCGCTTCCAGTTTTCTTCTCAATAGACTTAGTCTCTCTTCTAATGCTTCTTGCATACTCAGTAATTGTATAAGTTTTAGAGAAAACTGCAGGTCTGGCTGAATATTAAGCACAGTACGATAAATAAAGCTTTTTGACTTTGCAGAATATTTTACATGTGTGTCCCATAGATTCATCAGAGATTCTAGTTTTGGATAAAGGCAAGTACATTTCAAGACAATACAACATCCCTGTGTATGACATTGGCATTCGAATGAGAAGTGAATTTGGTTCAGGACGGTTCTTGGAATGCTTGGCATTTAGGTTATTTTAGGTCAACTCTTTGGGAAACTCAATTAGAGTGTTTATTGAATGGTTTTAGTGTGCTGAATGGTTGCCATGTCATGTCATAGATGGTCTAAAACATGACTCTTATTTCTAAACTAGTTGTGTTGGTCAGATAAGGCATCTTACATGATGTATTTAATCCAAGATAATGATGGATGAGTAAGAGGCAGATCATTCTAGATGAAGAAATTTTGGTTTTGAGAGAGGCATTCTTAGGGAAATAGACCTTGGTGTGTTCATTTAGAGCTGGGCAGGATTGAGTTCCGGAGAGAGGAAGGAAAGGATATTTGGGTAGGGGGAAGGGCATTGGCAGAGCCTCAGAGGCCTGACGGTTCCTGGGGCCTTTGTTGGAGTGGTGGGAACGTTGGGTTGCAGTCCGCCTGTGGGTAGCCTGGACGTTGGGTAATGAGCGTGGCCATCAGTTTCTGGGCGCCCTCTCTAGAGTGGTCTGTAACTTGCTTCCTCCCTGAGGAAGTGTGACACGCTTCTGCTAGCTGCAGTGTCTTCCCCACAGCTGTGCTGTCCATTGAGGAGAAGGGGGCCTGCTCTGCCATGGCTTCCTTACTCCTCAGGGTATGGCGTGTGAGTTATTTTAATAATGTATCAACCTGCCTTTTCTTTCTTTTGTCACGATGCATTTGCTTTCTAAAGTGGTCTTGTTTTCAGGATAATAACTGGGTTTCCACAGGGAAAATCATAATGTATGAGGCAAATTACTGACTAAAGGCAAATTCCTGACTTAAAAAATGAATCTCTAATATTTTTCTAGTAGTTCTTCTTTTGTTTCAATTTTTGTTTTGTTAGTTTTGTAAAGAAACTTATGGATAGTAATTTCTGCTCAGGTGGATAGTGGTACTGTTTAGCACAGCTCATTGGTCTTATGAAATTTTACAAATGCAGTCTGATTCATTCCAGCCAAGTTAATTATGAGGTACGTAATTTTTTGCCCCAATGGAGACAAATGTAAAAGACAGAGATACAGAAATCATCTTCAGTTTAGATTGAAGAAATTTCACTTACTACTGTTTGTTCCTGCTATTTGATCACAGTTTATTTTTATTTTTTGAAGCCTGTCTCTAATGAAATAAGATTTAATGATTTAGAAGTAATAGAGGACCCTGACTAAACTGACAAGAAAAGTTAATTTAAGGACAAGAATTGATTTTTAAAACTATAAAAGTACATTTCATGACTTGATTTCAAGATGATCTGGTGGTATCCTTATACTGTCGCAGAAGGAAGTCCACAGTGGGACGAGAATGATGCTTACAAATCAGCACCCTTATTATCTATTACTGAAGATGTCTTAGTCCAGGCCAGTCTGCCTACCACCTGTGTGGTACACTGTTGATTTCATTTTTCTTCCAGTATTTACTTTTGGTTCGGGACCAATTATCTAGCTGTGATGGGATTCTTGAAAAGTATCCTACATCTTGTACTTAGTGAACTAGTGATTGTCCTGTTTGCAGACATTCTTTCTGAGGCTCTACTCTTGCCTCGAAAACCTACATTTGCAGAAAGGGAAATGTATAGGTTTTCCTTTTAAATGTACTTATTTTTATTTATTTTTTTATTTATTTTTGGCTGTGTTGGGTCTTCGTTTCTGTGCGAGGGCCTTCTCTAGTTGCGGCGAGCAGGGGCCACTCCTCATCGTGGTGCGTGGGCCTGTCACTGCCGCGGCCCCTCTTGTTGCGGAGCACAGGCTCCTGACGCGCAGGCTGAGTAGTTGTGGCTCATGGGCTTAGTTGCTCTGCAGCATGTGGGATCTTCCCGGACCAGGGCTCAAACCCGTGTCTCCTGCACTGGCTGACGGACTCTTAACCACTGCCCCACCAGTTATTGTTTTTTGAAAACATTATTTCCTCTTTTGTTTTTATGTGAGGATGCCTTTATTTATTTATTTTTATTATTGTTTATATTTGGCTGTGTTGGGTCTTTGTTGCTGCGCGCGGGCTTTCTCTGGTTGTGGCAAGTGGGGGCTACTCTTTGTTGTGGTGCGTGGACTGCTGATTGTTGTGGTTTCTCTTGTTGCGGAGCACGGGCTCTAAGTGTGCGGGCTTCAGTAATTGCAGCAGCTGGGCTCAGTAGTTGCGGCACACAGGCCCTAGAGTGCGTGGGCTTCAGTAGTTGCGGCGTGTGGCCTCAGCAGTTGTGGCTCGCGGGCTCTAGGGCGCAGGCTCAGTAGTCGTGACGTACGGGCTTAGTTGCTCTGCGCCATGTGGGATCTTCCCAGACCACGGCTGGAACCCGTGTCCCCTGCATTGGCAGACGGATTCTTAAGCACTGCACCACCAGGAAAGTCCCAGACTTTCCTTTTCTTAATGACAATTTTGAAGAGTCCTGGTTCACGTATTTCATAGACTGTCCCTCAGCTTGGGTTTGTGTGATGTTCTCCTCGTGACAGGAAGGGAGGTAGGGTTTTGGGGAAGGAGATGTTTACTTTTAATATTTTGTTTCATCTCTATCTCTTGGCTTTTTATATAAGATATTCAATGCATTTAGATATATATTTTAAAAAGCAGGCTTGTAGACTATTATTTTATAATCTGCTTGCTATATTGTAGTCTGCTTGGGATGATGGTGGTATGCTTTCTTGTTTTCGGTACACGGGCCTCTCACTCTTGTGGCCTCTCCCGTGGTGGAGCACAGGCCAAGGACACGCAGGCTCAGCGGCCATGGCTCAGGGGCCTAGCCGCTCCGCGGCATGTGGGATCTTCCCGGACCGGGGCACGAAGCCGTGTCCCCTGCATCGGCAGGCAGGCTCTCAACCACTGCTCCACCAGGGAAGCATGGTACACTTTTGTTTTATTTATGCAGTTGGCTCTCTTGCATTGATTTACATTTTATTGATAAAGCTCAACTGCTTTGGATTATGATGTGTTTACAAGGCTACACAGATAAGCTGGAAGGGAAAATGAAGAAATACAAATGGCAGAAAATGTTTTATAATAATAAAGATTTCTTGGCAAGCAGCAACCTTTTCTCAAAGTCAGTGTTTTAATATAATTTGCTTGCTTCATAAATATGTTTTTTTTTCATATCTTTATTGATTAGTAAGCATGTTAAATGACTTGGGAGGAATCTCACTCTCTTCAAGAAATAATTTGGAATTCTTGATGTAGAATGCTGACAGTTCTCAAAAATGGGTCAGGAAAATCAAAGTAATAGATGGAAAAAAAATCTCAATTTTAGCTGTTGATATAACTTTTCTTAAATTTACGGGTCTTTTTTATAATTGAAGTTACTAAAACAGATGGTGGAAGGTCCATCAAGATATTTATTTTATGTAATGAAAGCATTTTACTTTGCTGTATTGAATTCCATTCATTCTGGAACTTAGGAGCATTTACCTCTTTATGAAAGAGATGATTCCAAGTAGAAAATGATTGATGACCTTCGCTTCCAGTTTTCTTCTCAATAGACTTAGTCTCTCTTCTAATGCTTCTTGCATACTCAGTAATTGTATAAGTTTTAGAGAAAACTGCAGGTCTGGCTGAATATTAAGCACAGTACGATAAATAAAGCTTTTTGACTTTGCAGAATATTTTACATGTGTGTCCCATAGATTCATCAGAGATTCTAGTTTTGGATAAAGGCAAGTACATTTCAAGACAATACAACATCCCTGTGTATGACATTGGCATTCGAATGAGAAGTGAATTTGGTTCAGGACGGTTCTTGGAATGCTTGGCATTTAGGTTATTTTAGGTCAACTCTTTGGGAAACTCAATTAGAGTGTTTATTGAATGGTTTTAGTGTGCTGAATGGTTGCCATGTCATGTCATAGATGGTCTAAAACATGACTCTTATTTCTAAACTAGTTGTGTTGGTCAGATAAGGCATCTTACATGATGTATTTAATCCAAGATAATGATGGATGAGTAAGAGGCAGATCATTCTAGATGAAGAAATTTTGGTTTTGAGAGAGGCATTCTTAGGGAAATAGACCTTGGTGTGTTCATTTAGAGCTGGGCAGGATTGAGTTCCGGAGAGAGGAAGGAAAGGATATTTGGGTAGGGGGAAGGGCATTGGCAGAGCCTCAGAGGCCTGACGGTTCCTGGGGCCTTTGTTGGAGTGGTGGGAACGTTGGGTTGCAGTCCGCCTGTGGGTAGCCTGGACGTTGGGTAATGAGCGTGGCCATCAGTTTCTGGGCGCCCTCTCTAGAGTGGTCTGTAACTTGCTTCCTCCCTGAGGAAGTGTGACACGCTTCTGCTAGCTGCAGTGTCTTCCCCACAGCTGTGCTGTCCATTGAGGAGAAGGGGGCCTGCTCTGCCATGGCTTCCTTACTCCTCAGGGTATGGCGTGTGAGTTATTTTAATAATGTATCAACCTGCCTTTTCTTTCTTTTGTCACGATGCATTTGCTTTCTAAAGTGGTCTTGTTTTCAGGATAATAACTGGGTTTCCACAGGGAAAATCATAATGTATGAGGCAAATTACTGACTAAAGGCAAATTCCTGACTTAAAAAATGAATCTCTAATATTTTTCTAGTAGTTCTTCTTTTGTTTCAATTTTTGTTTTGTTAGTTTTGTAAAGAAACTTATGGATAGTAATTTCTGCTCAGGTGGATAGTGGTACTGTTTAGCACAGCTCATTGGTCTTATGAAATTTTACAAATGCAGTCTGATTCATTCCAGCCAAGTTAATTATGAGGTACGTAATTTTTTGCCCCAATGGAGACAAATGTAAAAGACAGAGATACAGAAATCATCTTCAGTTTAGATTGAAGAAATTTCACTTACTACTGTTTGTTCCTGCTATTTGATCACAGTTTATTTTTATTTTTTGAAGCCTGTCTCTAATGAAATAAGATTTAATGATTTAGAAGTAATAGAGGACCCTGACTAAACTGACAAGAAAAGTTAATTTAAGGACAAGAATTGATTTTTAAAACTATAAAAGTACATTTCATGACTTGATTTCAAGATGATCTGGTGGTATCCTTATACTGTCGCAGAAGGAAGTCCACAGTGGGACGAGAATGATGCTTACAAATCAGCACCCTTATTATCTATTACTGAAGATGTCTTAGTCCAGGCCAGTCTGCCTACCACCTGTGTGGTACACTGTTGATTTCATTTTTCTTCCAGTATTTACTTTTGGTTCGGGACCAATTATCTAGCTGTGATGGGATTCTTGAAAAGTATCCTACATCTTGTACTTAGTGAACTAGTGATTGTCCTGTTTGCAGACATTCTTTCTGAGGCTCTACTCTTGCCTCGAAAACCTACATTTGCACAAAGGGAAATGTATAGGTTTTCCTTTTAAATGTACTTATTTTTATTTATTTTTTTATTTATTTTTGGCTGTGTTGGGTCTTCGTTTCTGTGCGAGGGCCTTCTCTAGTTGCGGCGAGCAGGGGCCACTCCTCATCGTGGTGCGTGGGCCTGTCACTGCCGCGGCCCCTCTTGTTGCGGAGCACAGGCTCCTGACGCGCAGGCTGAGTAGTTGTGGCTCATGGGCTTAGTTGCTCTGCAGCATGTGGGATCTTCCCGGACCAGGGCTCAAACCCGTGTCTCCTGCACTGGCTGACGGACTCTTAACCACTGCCCCACCAGTTATTGTTTTTTGAAAACATTATTTCCTCTTTTGTTTTTATGTGAGGATGCCTTTATTTATTTATTTTTATTATTGTTTATATTTGGCTGTGTTGGGTCTTTGTTGCTGCGCGCGGGCTTTCTCTGGTTGTGGCAAGTGGGGGCTACTCTTTGTTGTGGTGCGTGGACTGCTGATTGTTGTGGTTTCTCTTGTTGCGGAGCACGGGCTCTAAGTGTGCGGGCTTCAGTAATTGCAGCAGCTGGGCTCAGTAGTTGCGGCACACAGGCCCTAGAGTGCGTGGGCTTCAGTAGTTGCGGCGTGTGGCCTCAGCAGTTGTGGCTCGCGGGCTCTAGGGCGCAGGCTCAGTAGTCGTGACGTACGGGCTTAGTTGCTCTGCGCCATGTGGGATCTTCCCAGACCACGGCTGGAACCCGTGTCCCCTGCATTGGCAGACGGATTCTTAAGCACTGCACCACCAGGAAAGTCCCAGACTTTCCTTTTCTTAATGACAATTTTGAAGAGTCCTGGTTCACGTATTTCATAGACTGTCCCTCAGCTTGGGTTTGTGTGATGTTCTCCTCGTGACAGGAAGGGAGGTAGGGTTTTGGGGAAGGAGATGTTTACTTTTAATATTTTGTTTCATCTCTATCTCTTGGCTTTTTATATAAGATATTCAATGCATTTAGATATATATTTTAAAAAGCAGGCTTGTAGACTATTATTTTATAATCTGCTTGCTATATTGTAGTCTGCTTGGGATGATGGTGGTATGCTTTCTCTTTTTCGGTACACGGGCCTCTCACTCTTGTGGCCTCTCCCGTGGTGGAGCACAGGCCACGGACACGCAGGCTCAGCGGCCATGGCTCAGGGGCCTAGCCGCTCCGCGGCATGTGGGATCTTCCCGGACCGGGGCACGAAGCCGTGTCCCCTGCATCGGCAGGCAGGCTCTCAACCACTGCTCCACCAGGGAAGCATGGTACACTTTTGTTTTATTTATGCAGTTGGCTCTCTTGCATTGATTTACATTTTATTGATAAAGCTCAACTGCTTTGGATTATGATGTGTTTACAAGGCTACACAGATAAGCTGGAAGGGAAAATGAAGAAATACAAATGGCAGAAAATGTTTTATAATAATAAAGTTTTCTTGGCAAGCAGCAACCTTTTCTCAAAGTCAGTGTTTTAATATAATTTGCTTGCTTCATAAATATGTTTTTTTTTCATATCTTTATTGATTAGTAAGCATGTTAAATGACTTGGGAGGAATCTCACTCTCTTCAAGAAATAATTTGGAATTCTTGATGTAGAATGCTGACAGTTCTCAAAAATGGGTCAGGAAAATCAAAGTAATAGATGGAAAAAACATCTCAATTTTAGCTGTTGATATAACTTTTCTTAAATTTACGGGTTTTTTTTATAATTGAAGTTACTAAAACAGATGGTGGAAGGTCCATCAAGATATTTATTTTATGTAATGAAAGCATTTTACTTTGCTGTATTGAATTCCATTCATTCTGGAACTTAGGAGCATTTACCTCTTTATGAAAGAGATGATTCCAAGTAGAAAATGATTGATGACCTTCGCTTCCAGTTTTCTTCTCAATAGACTTAGTCTCTCTTCTAATGCTTCTTGCATACTCAGTAATTGTATAAGTTTTAGAGAAAACTGCAGGTCTGGCTGAATATTAAGCACAGTACGATAAATAAAGCTTTTTGACTTTGCAGAATATTTTACATGTGTGTCCCATAGATTCATCAGAGATTCTAGTTTTGGATAAAGGCAAGTACATTTCAAGACAATACAACATCCCTGTGTATGACATTGGCATTCGAATGAGAAGTGAATTTGGTTCAGGACGGTTCTTGGAATGCTTGGCATTTAGGTTATTTTTGGTCAACTCTTTGGGAAACTCAATTAGAGTGTTTATTGAATGGTTTTAGTGTGCTGAATGGTTGCCATGTCATGTCATAGATGGTCTAAAACATGACTCTTATTTCTAAACTAGTTGTGTTGGTCAGATAAGGCATCTTACATGATGTATTTAATCCAAGATAATGATGGATGAGTAAGAGGCAGATCATTCTAGATGAAGAAATTTTGGTTTTGAGAGAGGCATTCTTAGGGAAATAGGCCTTGGTGTGTTCATTTAGAGCTGGTCAGGATTGAGTTCCGGAGAGAGGAGGGAAAGGATATTTGGGTAGGGGGAAGGGCATTGGCAGAGCCTCAGAGGCCTGACGGTTCCTGGGGCCTTTGTGGGAATGGTGGGAACGTTGGGTTGCAGTCAGCCTGTGGGTAGCCTGGACGTTGGGTAATGAGCGTGGCCATCAGTTTCTGGGCGCCCTCTCTAGAGTGGTCTGTAACTTGCTTCCTCCCTGAGGAAGTGTGACACGCTTCTGCTAGCTGCAGTGTCTTCCCCACAGCTGTGCTGTCCATTGAGGAGAAGGGGGCCTGCTCTGCCATGGCTTCCTTACTCCTCAGGGTATGGCGTGTGAGTTATTTTAATAATGTATCAACCTGCCTTTTCTTTCTTTTGTCACGATGCATTTGCTTTCTAAAGTGGTCTTGTTTTCAGGATAATAACTGGGTTTCCACAGGGAAAATCATAATGTATGAGGCAAATTACTGACTAAAGGCAAATTCCTGACTTAAAAAATGAATCTCTAATATTTTTCTAGTAGTTCTTCTTTTGTTTCAATTTTTGTTTTGTTAGTTTTGTAAAGAAACTTATGGATAGTAATTTCTGCTCAGGTGGATAGTGGTACTGTTTAGCACAGCTCATTGGTCTTATGAAATTTTACAAATGCAGTCTGATTCATTCCAGCCAAGTTAATTATGAGGTACGTAATTTTTTGCCCCAATGGAGACAAATGTAAAAGACAGAGATACAGAAATCATCTTCAGTTTAGATTGAAGAAATTTCACTTACTACTGTTTGTTCCTGCTATTTGATCACAGTTTATTTTTATTTTTTGAAGCCTGTCTCTAATGAAATAAGATTTAATGATTTAGAAGTAATAGAGGACCCTGACTAAACTGACAAGAAAAGTTAATTTAAGGACAAGAATTGATTTTTAAAACTATAAAAGTACATTTCATGACTTGATTTCAAGATGATCTGGTGGTATCCTTATACTGTCGCAGAAGGAAGTCCACAGTGGGACGAGAATGATGCTTACAAATCAGCACCCTTATTATCTATTACTGAAGATGTCTTAGTCCAGGCCAGTCTGCCTACCACCTGTGTGGTACACTGTTGATTTCATTTTTCTTCCAGTATTTACTTTTGGTTCGGGACCAATTATCTAGCTGTGATGGGATTCTTGAAAAGTATCCTACATCTTGTACTTAGTGAACTAGTGATTGTCCTGTTTGCAGACATTCTTTCTGAGGCTCTACTCTTGCCTCGAAAACCTACATTTGCAGAAAGGGAAATGTATAGGTTTTCCTTTTAAATGTACTTATTTTTATTTATTTTTTTATTTATTTTTGGCTGTGTTGGGTCTTCGTTTCTGTGCGAGGGCCTTCTCTAGTTGCGGCGAGCAGGGGCCACTCCTCATCGTGGTGCGTGGGCCTGTCACTGCCGCGGCCCCTCTTGTTGCGGAGCACAGGCTCCTGACGCGCAGGCTGAGTAGTTGTGGCTCATGGGCTTAGTTGCTCTGCAGCATGTGGGATCTTCCCGGACCAGGGCTCAAACCCGTGTCTCCTGCACTGGCTGACGGACTCTTAACCACTGCCCCACCAGTTATTGTTTTTTGAAAACATTATTTCCTCTTTTGTTTTTATGTGAGGATGCCTTTATTTATTTATTTTTATTATTGTTTATATTTGGCTGTGTTGGGTCTTTGTTGCTGCGCGCGGGCTTTCTCTGGTTGTGGCAAGTGGGGGCTACTCTTTGTTGTGGTGCGTGGACTGCTGATTGTTGTGGTTTCTCTTGTTGCGGAGCACGGGCTCTAAGTGTGCGGGCTTCAGTAATTGCAGCAGCTGGGCTCAGTAGTTGCGGCACACAGGCCCTAGAGTGCGTGGGCTTCAGTAGTTGCGGCGTGTGGCCTCAGCAGTTGTGGCTCGCGGGCTCTAGGGCGCAGGCTCAGTAGTCGTGACGTACGGGCTTAGTTGCTCTGCGCCATGTGGGATCTTCCCAGACCAGGGCTGGAACCCGTGTCCCCTGCATTGGCAGACGGATTCTTAAGCACTGCACCACCAGGAAAGTCCCAGACTTTCCTTTTCTTAATGACAATTTTGAAGAGTCCTGGTTCACGTATTTCATAGACTGTCCCTCAGCTTGGGTTTGTGTGATGTTCTCCTCGTGACAGGAAGGGAGTTAGGGTTTTGGGGAAGGAGATGTTTACTTTTAATATTTTGTTTCATCTCTATCTCTTGGCTTTTTATATAAGATATTCAATGCATTTAGATATATATTTTAAAAAGCAGGCTTGTAGACTATTATTTTATAATCTGCTTGCTATATTGTAGTCTGCTTGGGATGATGGTGGTATGCTTTCTTGTTTTCGGTACATGGGCCTCTCACTCTTGTGGCCTCTCCCGTGGTGGAGCACAGGCCAAGGACACGCAGGCTCAGCGGCCATGGCTCAGGGGCCTAGCCGCTCCGCGGCATGTGGGATCTTCCCGGACCGGGGCACGAAGCCGTGTCCCCTGCATCGGCAGGCAGGCTCTCAACCACTGCTCCACCAGGGAAGCATGGTACACTTTTGTTTTATTTATGCAGTTGGCTCTCTTGCATTGATTTACATTTTATTGATAAAGCTCAACTGCTTTGGATTATGATGTGTTTACAAGGCTACACAGATAAGCTGGAAGGGAAAATGAAGAAATACAAATGGCAGAAAATGTTTTATAATAATAAAGTTTTCTTGGCAAGCAGCAACCTTTTCTCAAAGTCAGTGTTTTAATATAATTTGCTTGCTTCATAAATATGTTTATTTTTCATATCTTTATTGATTAATAAGCATGTTAAATGACTTGGGAGGAATCTCACTCTCTTCAAGAAATAATTTGGAATTCTTGATGTAGAATGCTGACAGTTCTCAAAAATGGGTCAGGAAAATCAAAGTAATAGATGGAAAAAAAATCTCAATTTTAGCTGTTGATATAACTTTTCTTAAATTTACGTGTTTTTTTATAATTGAAGTTACTATAACAGATGGTGGAAGGTCCATCAAGATATTTATTTTATGTAATGAAAGCATTTTACTTTGCTGTATTGAATTCCATTCATTCTGGAACTTAGGAGCATTTACCTCTTTATGAAAGAGATGATTCCAAGTAGAAAATGATTGATGACCTTCGCTTCCAGTTTTCTTCTCAATAGACTTAGTCTCTCTTCTAATGCTTCTTGCATACTCAGTAATTGTATAAGTTTTAGAGAAAACTGCAGGTCTGGCTGAATATTAAGCACAGTACGATAAATAAAGCTTTTTGACTTTGCAGAATATTTTACATGTGTGTCCCATAGATTCATCAGAGATTCTAGTTTTGGATAAAGGCAAGTACATTTCAAGACAATACAACATCCCTGTGTATGACATTGGCATTCGAATGAGAAGTGAATTTGGTTCAGGACGGTTCTTGGAATGCTTGGCATTTAGGTTATTTTAGGTCAACTCTTTGGGAAACTCAATTAGAGTGTTTATTGAATGGTTTTAGTGTGCTGAATGGTTGCCATGTCATGTCATAGATGGTCTAAAACATGACTCTTATTTCTAAACTAGTTGTGTTGGTCAGATAAGGCATCTTACATGATGTATTTAATCCAAGATAATGATGGATGAGTAAGAGGCAGATCATTCTAGATGAAGAAATTTTGGTTTTGAGAGAGGCATTCTTAGGGAAATAGACCTTGGTGTGTTCATTTAGAGCTGGGCAGGATTGAGTTCCGGAGAGAGGAGGGAAAGGATATTTGGGTAGGGGGAAGGGCATTGGCAGAGCCTCAGAGGCCTGACGGTTCCTGGGCCCTTTGTTGGAGTGGTGGGAACGTTGGGTTGCAGTCAGCCTGTGGGTAGCCTGGACGTTGGGTAATGAGCGTGGCCATCAGTTTCTGGGCGCCCTCTCTAGAGTGGTCTGTAACTTGCTTCCTCCCTGAGGAAGTGTGACACGCTTCTGCTAGCTGCAGTGTCTTCCCCACAGCTGTGCTGTCCATTGAGGAGAAGGGGGCCTGCTCTGCCATGGCTTCCTTACTCCTCAGGGTATGGCGTGTGAGTTATTTTAATAATGTATCAACCTGCCTTTTCTTTCTTTTGTCACGATGCATTTGCTTTCTAAAGTGGTCTTGTTTTCAGGATAATAACTGGGTTTCCACAGGGAAAATCATAATGTATGAGGCAAATTACTGACTAAAGGCAAATTCCTGACTTAAAAAATGAATCTCTAATATTTTTCTAGTAGTTCTTCTTTTGTTTCAATTTTTGTTTTGTTAGTTTTGTAAAGAAACTTATGGATAGTAATTTCTGCTCAGGTGGATAGTGGTACTGTTTAGCACAGCTCATTGGTCTTATGAAATTTTACAAATGCAGTCTGATTCATTCCAGCCAAGTTAATTATGAGGTACGTAATTTTTTGCCCCAATGGAGACAAATGTAAAAGACAGAGATACAGAAATCATCTTCAGTTTAGATTGAAGAAATTTCACTTACTACTGTTTGTTCCTGCTATTTGATCACAGTTTATTTTTATTTTTTGAAGCCTGTCTCTAATGAAATAAGATTTAATGATTTAGAAGTAATAGAGGACCCTGACTAAACTGACAAGAAAAGTTAATTTAAGGACAAGAATTGATTTTTAAAACTATAAAAGTACATTTCATGACTTGATTTCAAGATGATCTGGTGGTATCCTTATACTGTCGCAGAAGGAAGTCCACAGTGGGACGAGAATGATGCTTACAAATCAGCACCCTTATTATCTATTACTGAAGATGTCTTAGTCCAGGCCAGTCTGCCTACCACCTGTGTGGTACACTGTTGATTTCATTTTTCTTCCAGTATTTACTTTTGGTTCGGGACCAATTATCTAGCTGTGATGGGATTCTTGAAAAGTATCCTACATCTTGTACTTAGTGAACTAGTGATTGTCCTGTTTGCAGACATTCTTTCTGAGGCTCTACTCTTGCCTCGAAAACCTACATTTGCAGAAAGGGAAATGTATAGGTTTTCCTTTTAAATGTACTTATTTTTATTTATTTTTTTATTTATTTTTGGCTGTGTTGGGTCTTCGTTTCTGTGCGAGGGCCTTCTCTAGTTGCGGCGAGCAGGGGCCACTCCTCATCGTGGTGCGTGGGCCTGTCACTGCCGCGGCCCCTCTTGTTGCGGAGCACAGGCTCCTGACGCGCAGGCTGAGTAGTTGTGGCTCATGGGCTTAGTTGCTCTGCAGCATGTGGGATCTTCCCGGACCAGGGCTGAAACCCGTGTCTCCTGCACTGGCTGACGGACTCTTAACCACTGCCCCACCAGTTATTGTTTTTTGAAAACATTATTTCCTCTTTTGTTTTTATGTGAGGATGCCTTTATTTATTTATTTTTATTATTGTTTATATTTGGCTGTGTTGGGTCTTTGTTGCTGCGCGCGGGCTTTCTCTGGTTGTGGCAAGTGGGGGCTACTCTTTGTTGTGGTGCGTGGACTGCTGATTGTTGTGGTTTCTCTTGTTGCGGAGCACGGGCTCTAAGTGTGCGGGCTTCAGTAATTGCAGCAGCTGGGCTCAGTAGTTGCGGCACACAGGCCCTAGAGTGCGTGGGCTTCAGTAGTTGCGGCGTGTGGCCTCAGCAGTTGTGGCTCGCGGGCTCTAGGGCGCAGGCTCAGTAGTCGTGACGTACGGGCTTAGTTGCTCTGCGCCATGTGGGATCTTCCCAGACCACGGCTGGAACCCGTGTCCCCTGCATTGGCAGACGGATTCTTAAGCACTGCACCACCAGGAAAGTCCCAGACTTTCCTTTTCTTAATGACAATTTTGAAGAGTCCTGGTTCACGTATTTCATAGACTGTCCCTCAGCTTGGGTTTGTGTGATGTTCTCCTCGTGACAGGAAGGGAGTTAGGGTTTTGGGGAAGGAGATGTTTACTTTTAATATTTTGTTTCATCTCTATCTCTTGGCTTTTTATATAAGATATTCAATGCATTTAGATATATATTTTAAAAAGCAGGCTTGTAGACTATTATTTTATAATCTGCTTGCTATATTGTAGTGTGCTTGGGATGATGGTGGTATGCTTTCTTTTTTTCGGTACACGGGCCTCTCACTCTTGTGGCCTCTCCCGTGGTGGAGCACAGGCCAAGGACACGCAGGCTCAGCGGCCATGGCTCAGGGGCCTAGCCGCTCCGCGGCATGTGGGATCTTCCCGGACCGGGGCACGAAGCCGTGTCCCCTGCATCGGCAGGCAGGCTCTCAACCACTGCTCCACCAGGGAAGCATGGTACACTTTTGTTTTATTTATGCAGTTGGTTCTCTTGCATTGATTTACATTTTATTGATAAAGCTCAACTGCTTTGGATTATGATGTGTTTACAAGGCTACACAGATAAGCTGGAAGGGAAAATGAAGAAATACAAATGGCAGAAAATGTTTTATAATAATAAAGTTTTCTTGGCAAGCAGCAACCTTTTCTCAAAGTCAGTGTTTTAATATAATTTGCTTGCTTCATAAATATGTTTTTTTTTCATATCTTTATTGATTAGTAAGCATGTTAAATGACTTGGGAGGAATCTCACTCTCTTCAAGAAATAATTTGGAATTCTTGATGTAGAATGCTGACAGTTCTCAAAAATGGGTCAGGAAAATCAAAGTAATAGATGGAAAAAAAATCTCAATTTTAGCTGTTGATATAACTTTTCTTAAATTTACGGGTTTTTTTTATAATTGAAGTTACTAAAACAGATGGTGGAAGGTCCATCAAGATATTTATTTTATGTAATGAAAGCATTTTACTTTGCTGTATTGAATTCCATTCATTCTGGAACTTAGGAGCATTTACCTCTTTATGAAAGAGATGATTCCAAGTAGAAAATGATTGATGACCTTCGCTTCCAGTTTTCTTCTCAATAGACTTAGTCTCTCTTCTAATGCTTCTTGCATACTCAGTAATTGTATAAGTTTTAGAGAAAACTGCAGGTCTGGCTGAATATTAAGCACAGTACGATAAATAAAGCTTTTTGACTTTGCAGAATATTTTACATGTGTGTCCCATAGATTCATCAGAGATTCTAGTTTTGGATAAAGGCAAGTACATTTCAAGACAATACAACATCCCTGTGTATGACATTGGCATTCGAATGAGAAGTGAATTTGGTTCAGGATGGTTCTTGGAATGCTTGGCATTTAGGTTATTTTAGGTCAACTCTTTGGGAAACTCAATTAGAGTGTTTATTGAATGGTTTTAGTGTGCTGAATGGTTGCCATGTCATGTCATAGATGGTCTAAAACATGACTCTTATTTCTAAACTAGTTGTGTTGGTCAGATAAGGCATCTTACATGATGTATTTAATCCAAGATAATGATGGATGAGTAAGAGGCAGATCATTCTAGATGAAGAAATTTTGGTTTTGAGAGAGGCATTCTTAGGGAAATAGACCTTGGTGTGTTCATTTAGAGCTGGGCAGGATTGAGTTCCGGAGAGAGGAGGGAAAGGATATTTGGGTAGGGGGAAGGGCATTGGCAGAGCCTCAGAGGCCTGACGGTTCCTGGGGCCTTTGTGGGAGTGGTGGGAACGTTGGGTTGCAGTCAGCCTGTGGGTAGCCTGGACGTTGGGTAATGAGCGTGGCCATCAGTTTCTGGGCGCCCTCTCTAGAGTGGTCTGTAACTTGCTTCCTCCCTGAGGAAGTGTGACACTCTTCTGCTAGCTGCAGTGTCTTCCCCACAGCTGTGCTGTCCATTGAGGAGAAGGGGGCCTGCTCTGCCATGGCTTCCTTACTCCTCAGGGTATGGCGTGTGAGTTATTTTAATAATGTATCAACCTGCCTTTTCTTTCTTTTGTCACGATGCATTTGCTTTCTAAAGTGGTCTTGTTTTCAGGATAATAACTGGGTTTCCACAGGGAAAATCATAATGTATGAGGCAAATTACTGACTAAAGGCAAATTCCTGACTTAAAAAATGAATCTCTAATATTTTTCTAGTAGTTCTTCTTTTGTTTCAATTTTTGTTTTGTTAGTTTTGTAAAGAAACTTATGGATAGTAATTTCTGCTCAGGTGGATAGTGGTACTGTTTAGCACAGCTCATTGGTCTTATGAAATTTTACAAATGCAGTCTGATTCATTCCAGCCAAGTTAATTATGAGGTACGTAATTTTTTGCCCCAATGGAGACAAATGTAAAAGACAGAGATACAGAAATCATCTTCAGTTTAGATTGAAGAAATTTCACTTACTACTGTTTGTTCCTGCTATTTGATCACAGTTTATTTTTATTTTTTGAAGCCTGTCTCTAATGAAATAAGATTTAATGATTTAGAAGTAATAGAGGACCCTGACTAAACTGACAAGAAAAGTTAATTTAAGGACAAGAATTGATTTTTAAAACTATAAAAGTACATTTCATGACTTGATTTCAAGATGATCTGGTGGTATCCTTATACTGTCGCAGAAGGAAGTCCACAGTGGGACGAGAATGATGCTTACAAATCAGCACCCTTATTATCTATTACTGAAGATGTCTTAGTCCAGGCCAGTCTGCCTACCACCTGTGTGGTACACTGTTGATTTCATTTTTCTTCCAGTATTTACTTTTGGTTCGGGACCAATTATCTAGCTGTGATGGGATTCTTGAAAAGTATCCTACATCTTGTACTTAGTGAACTAGTGATTGTCCTGTTTGCAGACATTCTTTCTGAGGCTCTACTCTTGCCTCGAAAACCTACATTTGCAGAAAGGGAAATGTATAGGTTTTCCTTTTAAATGTACTTATTTTTATTTATTTTTTTATTTATTTTTGGCTGTGTTGGGTCTTCGTTTCTGTGCGAGGGCCTTCTCTAGTTGCGGCGAGCAGGGGCCACTCCTCATCGTGGTGCGTGGGCCTGTCACTGCCGCGGCCCCTCTTGTTGCGGAGCACAGGCTCCTGACGCGCAGGCTGAGTAGTTGTGGCTCATGGGCTTAGTTGCTCTGCAGCATGTGGGATCTTCCCGGACCAGGGCTGAAACCCGTGTCTCCTGCACTGGCTGACGGACTCTTAACCACTGCCCCACCAGTTATTGTTTTTTGAAAACATTATTTCCTCTTTTGTTTTTATGTGAGGATGCCTTTATTTATTTATTTTTATTATTGTTTATATTTGGCTGTGTTGGGTCTTTGTTGCTGCGCGCGGGCTTTCTCTGGTTGTGGCAAGTGGGGGCTACTCTTTGTTGTGGTGCGTGGACTGCTGATTGTTGTGGTTTCTCTTGTTGCGGAGCACGGGCTCTAAGTGTGCGGGCTTCAGTAATTGCAGCAGCTGGGCTCAGTAGTTGCGGCACACAGGCCCTAGAGTGCGTGGGCTTCAGTAGTTGCGGCGTGTGGCCTCAGCAGTTGTGGCTCGCGGGCTCTAGGGCGCAGGCTCAGTAGTCGTGACGTACGGGCTTAGTTGCTCTGCGCCATGTGGGATCTTCCCAGACCACGGCTGGAACCCGTGTCCCCTGCATTGGCAGACGGATTCTTAAGCACTGCACCACCAGGAAAGTCCCAGACTTTCCTTTTCTTAATGACAATTTTGAAGAGTCCTGGTTCACGTATTTCATAGACTGTCCCTCAGCTTGGGTTTGTGTGATGTTCTCCTCGTGACAGGAAGGGAGTTAGGGTTTTGGGGAAGGAGATGTTTACTTTTAATATTTTGTTTCATCTCTATCTCTTGGCTTTTTATATAAGATATTCAATGCATTTAGATATATATTTTAAAAAGCAGGCTTGTAGACTATTATTTTATAATCTGCTTGCTATATTGTAGTCTGCTTGGGATGATGGTGGTATGCTTTCTTTTTTTCGGTACACGGGCCTCTCACTCTTGTGGCCTCTCCCGTGGTGGAGCACAGGCCAAGGACACGCAGGCTCAGCGGCCATGGCTCAGGGGCCTAGCCGCTCCGCGGCATGTGGGATCTTCCCGGACCGGGGCACGAAGCCGTGTCCCCTGCATCGGCAGGCAGGCTCTCAACCACTGCTCCACCAGGGAAGCATGGTACACTTTTGTTTTATTTATGCAGTTGGCTCTCTTGCATTGATTTACATTTTATTGATAAAGCTCAACTGCTTTGGATTATGATGTGTTTACAAGGCTACAC
The DNA here is from genome assembly GCF_964165515.1 of Mesoplodon bidens. Classification (NCBI taxonomy): domain Eukaryota; kingdom Metazoa; phylum Chordata; class Mammalia; order Artiodactyla; family Ziphiidae; genus Mesoplodon; species Mesoplodon bidens. Next base: position 1,050,076 of record NW_027672498.1, read on the forward strand.
AGATAAGCTGGAAGGGAAAATGAAGAAATACAAATGGCAGAAAATGTTTTATAATAATAAAGTTTTCTTGGCAAGCAGCAACCTTTTCTCAAAGTCAGTGTTTTAATATAATTTGCTTGCTTCATAAATATGTTTTTTTTTCATATCTTTATTGATTAGTAAGCATGTTAAATGACTTGGGAGGAATCTCACTCTCTTCAAGAAATAATTTGGAATTCTTGATGTAGAATGCTGACAGTTCTCAAAAATGGGTCAGGAAAATCAAAGTAATAGATGGAAAAAAAATCTCAATTTTAGCTGTTGATATAACTTTTCTTAAATTTACGTGTTTTTTTTATAATTGAAGTTACTAAAACAGATGGTGGAAGGTCCATCAAGATATTTATTTTATGTAATGAAAGCATTTTACTTTGCTGTATTGAATTCCATTCATTCTGGAACTTAGGAGCATTTACCTCTTTATGAAAGAGATGATTCCAAGTAGAAAATGATTGATGACCTTCGCTTCCAGTTTTCTTCTCAATAGACTTAGTCTCTCTTCTAATGCTTCTTGCATACTCAGTAATTGTATAAGTTTTAGAGAAAACTGCAGGTCTGGCTGAATATTAAGCACAGTACGATAAATAAAGCTTTTTGACTTTGCAGAATATTTTACATGTGTGTCCCATAGATTCATCAGAGATTCTAGTTTTGGATAAAGGCAAGTACATTTCAAGACAATACAACATCCCTGTGTATGACATTGGCATTCGAATGAGAAGTGAATTTTGTTCAGGATGGTTCTTGGAATGCTTGGCATTTAGGTTATTTTAGGTCAACTCTTTGGGAAACTCAATTAGAGTGTTTATTGAATGGTTTTAGTGTGCTGAATGGTTGCCATGTCATGTCATAGATGGTCTAAAACATGACTCTTATTTCTAAACTAGTTGTGTTGGTCAGATAAGGCATCTTACATGATGTATTTAATCCAAGATAATGATGGATGAGTAAGAGGCAGATCATTCTAGATGAAGAAATTTTGGTTTTGAGAGAGGCATTCTTAGGGAAATAGACCTTGGTGTGTTCATTTAGAGCTGGGCAGGATTGAGTTCCGGAGAGAGGAAGGAAAGGATATTTGGGTAGGGGGAAGGGCATTGGCAGAGCCTCAGAGGCCTGACGGTTCCTGGGGCCTTTGTGGGAGTGGTGGGAACGTTGGGTTGCAGTCAGCCTGTGGGTAGCCTGGACGTTGGGTAATGAGCGTGGCCATCAGTTTCTGGGCGCCCTCTCTAGAGTGGTCTGTAACTTGCTTCCTCCCTGAGGAAGTGTGACACTCTTCTGCTAGCTGCAGTGTCTTCCCCACAGCTGTGCTGTCCATTGAGGAGAAGGGGGCCTGCTCTGCCATGGCTTCCTTACTCCTCAGGGTATGGCGTGTGAGTTATTTTAATAATGTATCAACCTGCCTTTTCTTTCTTTTGTCACGATGCATTTGCTTTCTAAAGTGGTCTTGTTTTCAGGATAATAACTGGGTTTCCACAGGGAAAATCATAATGTATGAGGCAAATTACTGACTAAAGGCAAATTCCTGACTTAAAAAATGAATCTCTAATATTTTTCTAGTAGTTCTTCTTTTGTTTCAATTTTTGTTTTGTTAGTTTTGTAAAGAAACTTATGGATAGTAATTTCTGCTCAGGTGGATAGTGGTACTGTTTAGCACAGCTCATTGGTCTTATGAAATTTTACAAATGCAGTCTGATTCATTCCAGCCAAGTTAATTATGAGGTACGTAATTTTTTGCCCCAATGGAGACAAATGTAAAAGACAGAGATACAGAAATCATCTTCAGTTTAGATTGAAGAAATTTCACTTACTACTGTTTGTTCCTGCTATTTGATCACAGTTTATTTTTATTTTTTGAAGCCTGTCTCTAATGAAATAAGATTTAATGATTTAGAAGTAATAGAGGACCCTGACTAAACTGACAAGAAAAGTTAATTTAAGGACAAGAATTGATTTTTAAAACTATAAAAGTACATTTCATGACTTGATTTCAAGATGATCTGGTGGTATCCTTATACTGTCGCAGAAGGAAGTCCACAGTGGGACGAGAATGATGCTTACAAATCAGCACCCTTATTATCTATTACTGAAGATGTCTTAGTCCAGGCCAGTCTGCCTACCACCTGTGTGGTACACTGTTGATTTCATTTTTCTTCCAGTATTTACTTTTGGTTCGGGACCAATTATCTAGCTGTGATGGGATTCTTGAAAAGTATCCTACATCTTGTACTTAGTGAACTAGTGATTGTCCTGTTTGCAGACATTCTTTCTGAGGCTCTACTCTTGCCTCGAAAACCTACATTTGCACAAAGGGAAATGTATAGGTTTTCCTTTTAAATGTACTTATTTTTATTTATTTTTTATTTATTTTTGGCTGTGTTGGGTCTTCGTTTCTGTGCGAGGGCCTTCTCTAGTTGCGGCGAGCAGGGGCCACTCCTCATCGTGGTGCGTGGGCCTGTCACTGCCGCGGCCCCTCTTGTTGCGGAGCACAGGCTCCTGACGCGCAGGCTGAGTAGTTGTGGCTCATGGGCTTAGTTGCTCTGCAGCATGTGGGATCTTCCCGGACCAGGGCTCAAACCCGTGTCTCCTGCACTGGCTGACGGACTCTTAACCACTGCCCCACCAGTTATTGTTTTTTGAAAACATTATTTCCTCTTTTGTTTTTATGTGAGGATGCCTTTATTTATTTATTTTTATTATTGTTTATATTTGGCTGTGTTGGGTCTTTGTTGCTGCGCGCGGGCTTTCTCTGGTTGTGGCAAGTGGGGGCTACTCTTTGTTGTGGTGCGTGGACTGCTGATTGTTGTGGTTTCTCTTGTTGCGGAGCACGGGCTCTAAGTGTGCGGGCTTCAGTAATTGCAGCAGCTGGGCTCAGTAGTTGCGGCACACAGGCCCTAGAGTGCGTGGGCTTCAGTAGTTGCGGCGTGTGGCCTCAGCAGTTGTGGCTCGCGGGCTCTAGGGCGCAGGCTCAGTAGTCGTGACATACGGGCTTAGTTGCTCTGCGCCATGTGGGATCTTCCCAGACCACGGCTGGAACCCGTGTCCCCTGCATTGGCAGACGGATTCTTAAGCACTGCACCACCAGGAAAGTCCCAGACTTTCCTTTTCTTAATGACAATTTTGAAGAGTCCTGGTTCACGTATTTCATAGACTGTCCCTCAGCTTGGGTTTGTGTGATGTTCTCCTCGTGACAGGAAGGGAGGTAGGGTTTTGGGGAAGGAGATGTTTACTTTTAATATTTTGTTTCATCTCTATCTCTTGGCTTTTTATATAAGATATTCAATGCATTTAGATATATATTTTAAAAAGCAGGCTTGTAGACTATTATTTTATAATCTGCTTGCTATATTGTAGTGTGCTTGGGATGATGGTGGTATGCTTTCTTTTTTTCGGTACACGGGCCTCTCACTCTTGTGGCCTCTCCCGTGGTGGAGCACAGGCCAAGGACACGCAGGCTCAGCGGCCATGGCTCAGGGGCCTAGCCGCTCCGCGGCATGTGGGATCTTCCCGGACCGGGGCACGAAGCCGTGTCCCCTGCATCGGCAGGCAGGCTCTCAACCACTGCTCCACCAGGGAAGCATGGTACACTTTTGTTTTATTTATGCAGTTGGCTCTCTTGCATTGATTTACATTTTATTGATAAAGCTCAACTGCTTTGGATTATGATGTGTTTACAAGGCTACACAGATAAGCTGGAAGGGAAAATGAAGAAATACAAATGGCAGAAAATGTTTTATAATAATAAAGTTTTCTTGGCAAGCAGCAACCTTTTCTCAAAGTCAGTGTTTTAATATAATTTGCTTGCTTCATAAATATGTTTTTTTTTCATATCTTTATTGGTTAGTAAGCATGTTAAATGACTTGGGAGGAATCTCACTCTCTTCAAGAAATAATTTGGAATTCTTGATGTAGAATGCTGACAGTTCTCAAAAATGGGTCAGGAAAATCAAAGTAATAGATGGAAAAAAAATCTCAATTTTAGCTGTTGATATAACTTTTCTTAAATTTACGGGGTTTTTTTATAATTGAAGTTACTAAAACAGATGGTGGAAGGTCCATCAAGATATTTATTTTATGTAATGAAAGCATTTTACTTTGCTGTATTGAATTCCATTCATTCTGGAACTTAGGAGCATTTACCTCTTTATGAAAGAGATGATTCCAAGTAGAAAATGATTGATGACCTTCGCTTCCAGTTTTCTTCTCAATAGACTTAGTCTCTCTTCTAATGCTTCTTGCATACTCAGTAATTGTATAAGTTTTAGAGAAAACTGCAGGTCTGGCTGAATATTAAGCACAGTACGATAAATAAAGCTTTTTGACTTTGCAGAATATTTTACATGTGTGTCCCATAGATTCATCAGAGATTCTAGTTTTGGATAAAGGCAAGTACACTTCAAGACAATACAACATCCCTGTGTATGACATTGGCATTCGAATGAGAAGTGAATTTGGTTCAGGACGGTTCTTGGAATGCTTGGCATTTAGGTTATTTTAGGTCAACTCTTTGGGAAACTCAATTAGAGTGTTTATTGAATGGTTTTAGTGTGCTGAATGGTTGCCATGTCATGTCATAGATGGTCTAAAACATGACTCTTATTTCTAAACTAGTTGTGTTGGTCAGATAAGGCATCTTACATGATGTATTTAATCCAAGATAATGATGGATGAGTAAGAGGCAGATCATTCTAGATGAAGAAATTTTGGTTTTGAGAGAGGCATTCTTAGGGAAATAGACCTTGGTGTGTTCATTTAGAGCTGGGCAGGATTGAGTTCCGGAGAGAGGAGGGAAAGGATATTTGGGTAGGGGGAAGGGCATTGGCAGAGCCTCAGAGGCCTGACGGTTCCTGGGCCCTTTGTTGGAGTGGTGGGAACGTTGGGTTGCAGTCAGCCTGTGGGTAGCCTGGACGTTGGGTAATGAGCGTGGCCATCAGTTTCTGGGCGCCCTCTCTAGAGTGGTCTGTAACTTGCTTCCTCCCTGAGGAAGTGTGACACGCTTCTGCTAGCTGCAGTGTCTTCCCCACAGCTGTGCTGTCCATTGAGGAGAAGGGGGCCTGCTCTGCCATGGCTTCCTTACTCCTCAGGGTATGGCGTGTGAGTTATTTTAATAATGTATCAACCTGCCTTTTCTTTCTTTTGTCACGATGCATTTGCTTTCTAAAGTGGTCTTGTTTTCAGGATAATAACTGGGTTTCCACAGGGAAAATCATAATGTATGAGGCAAATTACTGACTAAAGGCAAATTCCTGACTTAAAAAATGAATCTCTAATATTTTTCTAGTAGTTCTTCTTTTGTTTCAATTTTTGTTTTGTTAGTTTTGTAAAGAAACTTATGGATAGTAATTTCTGCTCAGGTGGATAGTGGTACTGTTTAGCACAGCTCATTGGTCTTATGAAATTTTACAAATGCAGTCTGATTCATTCCAGCCAAGTTAATTATGAGGTACGTAATTTTTTGCCCCAATGGAGACAAATGTAAAAGACAGAGATACAGAAATCATCTTCAGTTTAGATTGAAGAAATTTCACTTACTACTGTTTGTTCCTGCTATTTGATCACAGTTTATTTTTATTTTTTGAAGCCTGTCTCTAATGAAATAAGATTTAATGATTTAGAAGTAATAGAGGACCCTGACTAAACTGACAAGAAAAGTTAATTTAAGGACAAGAATTGATTTTTAAAACTATAAAAGTACATTTCATGACTTGATTTCAAGATGATCTGGTGGTATCCTTATACTGTCGCAGAAGGAAGTCCACAGTGGGACGAGAATGATGCTTACAAATCAGCACCCTTATTATCTATTACTGAAGATGTCTTAGTCCAGGCCAGTCTGCCTACCACCTGTGTGGTACACTGTTGATTTCATTTTTCTTCCAGTATTTACTTTTGGTTCGGGACCAATTATCTAGCTGTGATGGGATTCTTGAAAAGTATCCTACATCTTGTACTTAGTGAACTAGTGATTGTCCTGTTTGCAGACATTCTTTCTGAGGCTCTACTCTTGCCTCGAAAACCTACATTTGCAGAAAGGGAAATGTATAGGTTTTCCTTTTAAATGTACTTATTTTTATTTATTTTTTTATTTATTTTTGGCTGTGTTGGGTCTTCGTTTCTGTGCGAGGGCCTTCTCTAGTTGCGGCGAGCAGGGGCCACTCCTCATCGTGGTGCGTGGGCCTGTCACTGCCGCGGCCCCTCTTGTTGCGGAGCACAGGCTCCTGACGCGCAGGCTGAGTAGTTGTGGCTCATGGGCTTAGTTGCTCTGCAGCATGTGGGATCTTCCCGGACCAGGGCTCAAACCCGTGTCTCCTGCACTGGCTGACGGACTCTTAACCACTGCCCCACCAGTTATTGTTTTTTGAAAACATTATTTCCTCTTTTGTTTTTATGTGAGGATGCCTTTATTTATTTATTTTTATTATTGTTTATATTTGGCTGTGTTGGGTCTTTGTTGCTGCGCGCGGGCTTTCTCTGGTTGTGGCAAGTGGGGGCTACTCTTTGTTGTGGTGCGTGGACTGCTGATTGTTGTGGTTTCTCTTGTTGCGGAGCACGGGCTCTAAGTGTGCGGGCTTCAGTAATTGCAGCAGCTGGGCTCAGTAGTTGCGGCACACAGGCCCTAGAGTGCGTGGGCTTCAGTAGTTGCGGCGTGTGGCCTCAGCAGTTGTGGCTCGCGGGCTCTAGGGCGCAGGCTCAGTAGTCGTGACGTACGGGCTTAGTTGCTCTGCGCCATGTGGGATCTTCCCAGACCAGGGCTGGAACCCGTGTCCCCTGCATTGGCAGACGGATTCTTAAGCACTGCACCAGCAGGAAAGTCCCAGACTTTCCTTTTCTTAATGACAATTTTGAAGAGTCCTGGTTCACGTATTTCATAGACTGTCCCTCAGCTTGGGTTTGTGTGATGTTCTCCTCGTGACAGGAAGGGAGTTAGGGTTTTGGGGAAGGAGATGTTTACTTTTAATATTTTGTTTCATCTCTATCTCTTGGCTTTTTATATAAGATATTCAATGCATTTAGATATATATTTTAAAAAGCAGGCTTGTAGACTATTATTTTATAATCTGCTTGCTATATTGTAGTCTGCTTGGGATGATGGTGGTATGCTTTCTTTTTTTCGGTACACGGGCCTCTCACTCTTGTGGCCTCTCCCGTGGTGGAGCACAGGCCAAGGACACGCAGGCTCAGCGGCCATGGCTCAGGGGCCTAGCCGCTCCGCGGCATGTGGGATCTTCCCGGACCGGGGCACGAAGCCGTGTCCCCTGCATCGGCAGGCAGGCTCTCAACCACTGCTCCACCAGGGAAGCATGGTACACTTTTGTTTTATTTATGCAGTTGGCTCTCTTGCATTGATTTACATTTTATTGATAAAGCTCAACTGCTTTGGATTATGATGTGTTTACAAGGCTACACAGATAAGCTGGAAGGGAAAATGAAGAAATACAAATGGCAGAAAATGTTTTATAATAATAAAGTTTTCTTGGCAAGCAGCAACCTTTTCTCAAAGTCAGTGTTTTAATATAATTTGCTTGCTTCATAAATATGTTTTTTTTCATATCTTTATTGATTAGTAAGCATGTTAAATGACTTGGGAGGAATCTCACTCTCTTCAAGAAATAATTTGGAATTCTTGATGTAGAATGCTGACAGTTCTCAAAAATGGGTCAGGAAAATCAAAGTAATAGATGGAAAAAAAATCTCAATTTTAGCTGTTGATATAACTTTTCTTAAATTTACGGGTTTTTTTTATAATTGAAGTTACTAAAACAGATGGTGGAAGGTCCATCAAGATATTTATTTTATGTAATGAAAGCATTTTACTTTGCTGTATTGAATTCCATTCATTCTGGAACTTAGGAGCATTTACCTCTTTATGAAAGAGATGATTCCAAGTAGAAAATGATTGATGACCTTCGCTTCCAGTTTTCTTCTCAATAGACTTAGTCTCTCTTCTAATGCTTCTTGCATACTCAGTAATTGTATAAGTTTTAGAGAAAACTGCAGGTCTGGCTGAATATTAAGCACAGTACGATAAATAAAGCTTTTTGACTTTGCAGAATATTTTACATGTGTGTCCCATAGATTCATCAGAGATTCTAGTTTTGGATAAAGGCAAGTACATTTCAAGACAATACAACATCCCTGTGTATGACATTGGCATTCGAATGAGAAGTGAATTTGGTTCAGGACGGTTCTTGGAATGCTTGGCATTTAGGTTATTTTAGGTCAACTCTTTGGGAAACTCAATTAGAGTGTTTATTGAATGGTTTTAGTGTGCTGAATGGTTGCCATGTCATGTCATAGATGGTCTAAAACATGACTCTTATTTCTAAACTAGTTGTGTTGGTCAGATAAGGCATCTTACATGATGTATTTAATCCAAGATAATGATGGATGAGTAAGAGGCAGATCATTCTAGATGAAGAAATTTTGGTTTTGAGAGAGGCATTCTTAGGGAAATAGACCTTGGTGTGTTCATTTAGAGCTGGGCAGGATTGAGTTCCGGAGAGAGGAGGGAAAGGATATTTGGGTAGGGGGAAGGGCATTGGCAGAGCCTCAGAGGCCTGACGGTTCCTGGGCCCTTTGTTGGAGTGGTGGGAACGTTGGGTTGCAGTCAGCCTGTGGGTAGCCTGGACGTTGGGTAATGAGCGTGGCCATCAGTTTCTGGGCGCCCTCTCTAGAGTGGTCTGTAACTTGCTTCCTCCCTGAGGAAGTGTGACACGCTTCTGCTAGCTGCAGTGTCTTCCCCACAGCTGTGCTGTCCATTGAGGAGAAGGGGGCCTGCTCTGCCATGGCTTCCTTACTCCTCAGGGTATGGCGTGTGAGTTATTTTAATAATGTATCAACCTGCCTTTTCTTTCTTTTGTCACGATGCATTTGCTTTCTAAAGTGGTCTTGTTTTCAGGATAATAACTGGGTTTCCACAGGGAAAATCATAATGTATGAGGCAAATTACTGACTAAAGGCAAATTCCTGACTTAAAAAATGAATCTCTAATATTTTTCTAGTAGTTCTTCTTTTGTTTCAATTTTTGTTTTGTTAGTTTTGTAAAGAAACTTATGGATAGTAATTTCTGCTCAGGTGGATAGTGGTACTGTTTAGCACAGCTCATTGGTCTTATGAAATTTTACAAATGCAGTCTGATTCATTCCAGCCAAGTTAATTATGAGGTACGTAATTTTTTGCCCCAATGGAGACAAATGTAAAAGACAGAGATACAGAAATCATCTTCAGTTTAGATTGAAGAAATTTCACTTACTACTGTTTGTTCCTGCTATTTGATCACAGTTTATTTTTATTTTTTGAAGCCTGTCTCTAATGAAATAAGATTTAATGATTTAGAAGTAATAGAGGACCCTGACTAAACTGACAAGAAAAGTTAATTTAAGGACAAGAATTGATTTTTAAAACTATAAAAGTACATTTCATGACTTGATTTCAAGATGATCTGGTGGTATCCTTATACTGTCGCAGAAGGAAGTCCACAGTGGGACGAGAATGATGCTTACAAATCAGCACCCTTATTATCTATTACTGAAGATGTCTTAGTCCAGGCCAGTCTGCCTACCACCTGTGTGGTACACTGTTGATTTCATTTTTCTTCCAGTATTTACTTTTGGTTCGGGACCAATTATCTAGCTGTGATGGGATTCTTGAAAAGTATCCTACATCTTGTACTTAGTGAACTAGTGATTGTCCTGTTTGCAGACATTCTTTCTGAGGCTCTACTCTTGCCTCGAAAACCTACATTTGCAGAAAGGGAAATGTATAGGTTTTCCTTTTAAATGTACTTATTTTTATTTATTTTTTTATTTATTTTTGGCTGTGTTGGGTCTTCGTTTCTGTGCGAGGGCCTTCTCTAGTTGCGGCGAGCAGGGGCCACTCCTCATCGTGGTGCGTGGGCCTGTCACTGCCGCGGCCCCTCTTGTTGCGGAGCACAGGCTCCTGACGCGCAGGCTGAGTAGTTGTGGCTCATGGGCTTAGTTGCTCTGCAGCATGTGGGATCTTCCCGGACCAGGGCTGAAACCCGTGTCTCCTGCACTGGCTGACGGACTCTTAACCACTGCCCCACCAGTTATTGTTTTTTGAAAACATTATTTCCTCTTTTGTTTTTATGTGAGGATGCCTTTATTTATTTATTTTTATTATTGTTTATATTTGGCTGTGTTGGGTCTTTGTTGCTGCGCGCGGGCTTTCTCTGGTTGTGGCAAGTGGGGGCTACTCTTTGTTGTGGTGCGTGGACTGCTGATTGTTGTGGTTTCTCTTGTTGCGGAGCACGGGCTCTAAGTGTGCGGGCTTCAGTAATTGCAGCAGCTGGGCTCAGTAGTTGCGGCACACAGGCCCTAGAGTGCGTGGGCTTCAGTAGTTGCGGCGTGTGGCCTCAGCAGTTGTGGCTCGCGGGCTCTAGGGCGCAGGCTCAGTAGTCGTGACGTACGGGCTTAGTTGCTCTGCGCCATGTGGGATCTTCCCAGACCAGGGCTGGAACCCGTGTCCCCTGCATTGGCAGACGGATTCTTAAGCACTGCACCACCAGGAAAGTCCCAGACTTTCCTTTTCTTAATGACAATTTTGAAGAGTCCTGGTTCACGTATTTCATAGACTGTCCCTCAGCTTGGGTTTGTGTGATGTTCTCCTCGTGACAGGAAGGGAGTTAGGGTTTTGGGGAAGGAGATGTTTACTTTTAATATTTTGTTTCATCTCTATCTCTTGGCTTTTTATATAAGATATTCAATGCATTTAGATATATATTTTAAAAAGCAGGCTTGTAGACTATTATTTTATAATCTGCTTGCTATATTGTAGTCTGCTTGGGATGATGGTGGTATGCTTTCTTTTTTTCGGTACACGGGCCTCTCACTCTTGTGGCCTCTCCCGTGGTGGAGCACAGGCCAAGGACACGCAGGCTCAGCGGCCATGGCTCAGGGGCCTAGCCGCTCCGCGGCATGTGGGATCTTCCCGGACCGGGGCACGAAGCCGTGTCCCCTGCATCGGCAGGCAGGCTCTCAACCACTGCTCCACCAGGGAAGCATGGTACACTTTTGTTTTATTTATGCAGTTGGCTCTCTTGCATTGATTTACATTTTATTGATAAAGCTCAACTGCTTTGGATTATGATGTGTTTACAAGGCTACACAGATAAGCTGGAAGGGAAAATGAAGAAATACAAATGGCAGAAAATGTTTTATAATAATAAAGTTTTCTTGGCAAGCAGCAACCTTTTCTCAAAGTCAGTGTTTTAATATAATTTGCTTGCTTCATAAATATGTTTTTTTTTCATATCTTTATTGATTAGTAAGCATGTTAAATGACTTGGGAGGAATCTCACTCTCTTCAAGAAATAATTTGGAATTCTTGATGTAGAATGCTGACAGTTCTCAAAAATGGGTCAGGAAAATCAAAGTAATAGATTGAAAAAAAAATCTCAATTTTAGCTGTTGATATAACTTTTCTTAAATTTACGGGTTTTTTTTATAATTGAAGTTACTAAAACAGATGGTGGAAGGTCCATCAAGATATTTATTTTATGTAATGAAAGCATTTTACTTTGCTGTATTGAATTCCATTCATTCTGGAACTTAGGAGCATTTACCTCTTTATGAAAGAGATGATTCCAAGTAGAAAATGATTGATGACCTTCGCTTCCAGTTTTCTTCTCAATAGACTTAGTCTCTCTTCTAATGCTTCTTGCATACTCAGTAATTGTATAAGTTTTAGAGAAAACTGCAGGTCTGGCTGAATATTAAGCACAGTACGATAAATAAAGCTTTTTGACTTTGCAGAATATTTTACATGTGTGTCCCATAGATTCATCAGAGATTCTAGTTTTGGATAAAGGCAAGTACATTTCAAGACAATACAACATCCCTGTGTATGACATTGGCATTCGAATGAGAAGTGAATTTGGTTCAGGACGGTTCTTGGAATGCTTGGCATTTAGGTTATTTTAGGTCAACTCTTTGGGAAACTCAATTAGAGTGTTTATTGAATGGTTTTAGTGTGCTGAATGGTTGCCATGTCATGTCATAGATGGTCTAAAACATGACTCTTATTTCTAAACTAGTTGTGTTGGTCAGATAAGGCATCTTACATGATGTATTTAATCCAAGATAATGATGGATGAGTAAGAGGCAGATCATTCTAGATGAAGAAATTTTGGTTTTGAGAGAGGCATTCTTAGGGAAATAGACCTTGGTGTGTTCATTTAGAGCTGGGCAGGATTGAGTTCCGGAGAGAGGAGGGAAAGGATATTTGGGTAGGGGGAAGGGCATTGGCAGAGCCTCAGAGGCCTGACGGTTCCTGGGGCCTTTGTTGGAGTGGTGGGAACGTTGGGTTGCAGTCAGCCTGTGGGTAGCCTGGACGTTGGGTAATGAGCGTGGCCATCAGTTTCTGGGCGCCCTCTCTAGAGTGGTCTGTAACTTGCTTCCTCCCTGAGGAAGTGTGACACGCTTCTGCTAGCTGCAGTGTCTTCCCCACAGCTGTGCTGTCCATTGAGGAGAAGGGGGCCTGCTCTGCCATGGCTTCCTTACTCCTCAGGGTATGGCGTGTGAGTTATTTTAATAATGTATCAACCTGCCTTTTCTTTCTTTTGTCACGATGCATTTGCTTTCTAAAGTGGTCTTGTTTTCAGGATAATAACTGGGTTTCCACAGGGAAAATCATAATGTATGAGGCAAATTACTGACTAAAGGCAAATTCCTGACTTAAAAAATGAATCTCTAATATTTTTCTAGTAGTTCTTCTTTTGTTTCAATTTTTGTTTTGTTAGTTTTGTAAAGAAACTTATGGATAGTAATTTCTGCTCAGGTGGATAGTGGTACTGTTTAGCACAGCTCATTGGTCTTATGAAATTTTACAAATGCAGTCTGATTCATTCCAGCCAAGTTAATTATGAGGTACGTAATTTTTTGCCCCAATGGAGACAAATGTAAAAGACAGAGATACAGAAATCATCTTCAGTTTAGATTGAAGAAATTTCACTTACTACTGTTTGTTCCTGCTATTTGATCACAGTTTATTTTTATTTTTTGAAGCCTGTCTCTAATGAAATAAGATTTAATGATTTAGAAGTAATAGAGGACCCTGACTAAACTGACAAGAAAAGTTAATTTAAGGACAAGAATTGATTTTTAAAACTATAAAAGTACATTTCATGACTTGATTTCAAGATGATCTGGTGGTATCCTTATACTGTCGCAGAAGGAAGTCCACAGTGGGACGAGAATGATGCTTACAAATCAGCACCCTTATTATCTATTACTGAAGATGTCTTAGTCCAGGCCAGTCTGCCTACCACCTGTGTGGTACACTGTTGATTTCATTTTTCTTCCAGTATTTACTTTTGGTTCGGGACCAATTATCTAGCTGTGATGGGATTCTTGAAAAGTATCCTACATCTTGTACTTAGTGAACTAGTGATTGTCCTGTTTGCAGACATTCTTTCTGAGGCTCTACTCTTGCCTCGAAAACCTACATTTGCAGAAAGGGAAATGTATAGGTTTTCCTTTTAAATGTACTTATTTTTATTTATTTTTTTATTTATTTTTGGCTGTGTTGGGTCTTCGTTTCTGTGCGAGGGCCTTCTCTAGTTGCGGCGAGCAGGGGCCACTCCTCATCGTGGTGCGTGGGCCTGTCACTGCCGCGGCCCCTCTTGTTGCGGAGCACAGGCTCCTGACGCGCAGGCTGAGTAGTTGTGGCTCATGGGCTTAGTTGCTCTGCAGCATGTGGGATCTTCCCGGACCAGGGCTGAAACCCGTGTCTCCTGCACTGGCTGACGGACTCTTAACCACTGCCCCACCAGTTATTGTTTTTTGAAAACATTATTTCCTCTTTTGTTTTTATGTGAGGATGCCTTTATTTATTTATTTTTATTATTGTTTATATTTGGCTGTGTTGGGTCTTTGTTGCTGCGCGCGGGCTTTCTCTGGTTGTGGCAAGTGGGGGCTACTCTTTGTTGTGGTGCGTGGACTGCTGATTGTTGTGGTTTCTCTTGTTGCGGAGCACGGGCTCTAAGTGTGCGGGCTTCAGTAATTGCAGCAGCTGGGCTCAGTAGTTGCGGCACACAGGCCCTAGAGTGCGTGGGCTTCAGTAGTTGCGGCGTGTGGCCTCAGCAGTTGTGGCTCGCGGGCTCTAGGGCGCAGGCTCAGTAGTCGTGACGTACGGGCTTAGTTGCTCTGCGCCATGTGGGATCTTCCCAGACCAGGGCTGGAACCCGTGTCCCCTGCATTGGCAGACGGATTCTTAAGCACTGCACCACCAGGAAAGTCCCAGACTTTCCTTTTCTTAATGACAATTTTGAAGAGTCCTGGTTCACGTATTTCATAGACTGTCCCTCAGCTTGGGTTTGTGTGATGTTCTCCTCGTGACAGGAAGGGAGTTAGGGTTTTGGGGAAGGAGATGTTTACTTTTAATATTTTGTTTCATCTCTATCTCTTGGCTTTTTATATAAGATATTCAATGCATTTAGATATATATTTTAAAAAGCAGGCTTGTAGACTATTATTTTATAATCTGCTTGCTATATTGTAGTCTGCTTGGGATGATGGTGGTATGCTTTCTTTTTTTCGGTACACGGGCCTCTCACTCTTGTGGCCTCTCCCGTGGTGGAGCACAGGCCAAGGACACGCAGGCTCAGCGGCCATGGCTCAGGGGCCTAGCCGCTCCGCGGCATGTGGGATCTTCCCGGACCGGGGCACGAAGCCGTGTCCCCTGCATCGGCAGGCAGGCTCTCAACCACTGCTCCACCAGGGAAGCATGGTACACTTTTGTTTTATTTATGCAGTTGGCTCTCTTGCATTGATTTACATTTTATTGATAAAGCTCAACTGCTTTGGATTATGATGTGTTTACAAGGCTACACAGATAAGCTGGAAGGGAAAATGAAGAAATACAAATGGCAGAAAATGTTTTATAATAATAAAGTTTTCTTGGCAAGCAGCAACCTTTTCTCAAAGTCAGTGTTTTAATATAATTTGCTTGCTTCATAAATATGTTTTTTTTTCATATCTTTATTGATTAGTAAGCATGTTAAATGACTTGGGAGGAATCTCACTCTCTTCAAGAAATAATTTGGAATTCTTGATGTAGAATGCTGACAGTTCTCAAAAATGGGTCAGGAAAATCAAAGTAATAGATTGAAAAAAAAATCTCAATTTTAGCTGTTGATATAACTTTTCTTAAATTTACGGGTTTTTTTTATAATTGAAGTTACTAAAACAGATGGTGGAAGGTCCATCAAGATATTTATTTTATGTAATGAAAGCATTTTACTTTGCTGTATTGAATTCCATTCATTCTGGAACTTAGGAGCATTTACCTCTTTATGAAAGAGATGATTCCAAGTAGAAAATGATTGATGACCTTCGCTTCCAGTTTTCTTCTCAATAGACTTAGTCTCTCTTCTAATGCTTCTTGCATACTCAGTAATTGTATAAGTTTTAGAGAAAACTGCAGGTCTGGCTGAATATTAAGCACAGTACGATAAATAAAGCTTTTTGACTTTGCAGAATATTTTACATGTGTGTCCCATAGATTCATCAGAGATTCTAGTTTTGGATAAAGGCAAGTACATTTCAAGACAATACAACATCCCTGTGTATGACATTGGCATTCGAATGAGAAGTGAATTTGGTTCAGGATGGTTCTTGGAATGCTTGGCATTTAGGTTATTTTAGGTCAACTCTTTGGGAAACTCAATTAGAGTGTTTATTGAATGGTTTTAGTGTGCTGAATGGTTGCCATGTCATGTCATAGATGGTCTAAAACATGACTCTTATTTCTAAACTAGTTGTGTTGGTCAGATAAGGCATCTTACATGATGTATTTAATCCAAGATAATGATGGATGAGTAAGAGGCAGATCATTCTAGATGAAGAAATTTTGGTTTTGAGAGAGGCATTCTTAGGGAAATAGACCTTGGTGTGTTCATTTAGAGCTGGGCAGGATTGAGTTCCGGAGAGAGGAGGGAAAGGATATTTGGGTAGGGGGAAGGGCATTGGCAGAGCCTCAGAGGCCTGACGGTTCCTGGGGCCTTTGTGGGAGTGGTGGGAACGTTGGGTTGCAGTCAGCCTGTGGGTAGCCTGGACGTTGGGTAATGAGCGTGGCCATCAGTTTCTGGGCGCCCTCTCTAGAGTGGTCTGTAACTTGCTTCCTCCCTGAGGAAGTGTGACACGCTTCTGCTAGCTGCAGTGTCTTCCCCACAGCTGTGCTGTCCATTGAGGAGAAGGGGGCCTGCTCTGCCATGGCTTCCTTACTCCTCAGGGTATGGCGTGTGAGTTATTTTAATAATGTATCAACCTGCCTTTTCTTTCTTTTGTCACGATGCATTTGCTTTCTAAAGTGGTCTTGTTTTCAGGATAATAACTGGGTTTCCACAGGGAAAATCATAATGTATGAGGCAAATTACTGACTAAAGGCAAATTCCTGACTTAAAAAATGAATCTCTAATATTTTTCTAGTAGTTCTTCTTTTGTTTCAATTTTTGTTTTGTTAGTTTTGTAAAGAAACTTATGGATAGTAATTTCTGCTCAGGTGGATAGTGGTACTGTTTAGCACAGCTCATTGGTCTTATGAAATTTTACAAATGCAGTCTGATTCATTCCAGCCAAGTTAATTATGAGGTACGTAATTTTTTGCCCCAATGGAGACAAATGTAAAAGACAGAGATACAGAAATCATCTTCAGTTTAGATTGAAGAAATTTCACTTACTACTGTTTGTTCCTGCTATTTGATCACAGTTTATTTTTATTTTTTGAAGCCTGTCTCTAATGAAATAAGATTTAATGATTTAGAAGTAATAGAGGACCCTGACTAAACTGACAAGAAAAGTTAATTTAAGGACAAGAATTGATTTTTAAAACTATAAAAGTACATTTCATGACTTGATTTCAAGATGATCTGGTGGTATCCTTATACTGTCGCAGAAGGAAGTCCACAGTGGGACGAGAATGATGCTTACAAATCAGCACCCTTATTATCTATTACTGAAGATGTCTTAGTCCAGGCCAGTCTGCCTACCACCTGTGTGGTACACTGTTGATTTCATTTTTCTTCCAGTATTTACTTTTGGTTCGGGACCAATTATCTAGCTGTGATGGGATTCTTGAAAAGTATCCTACATCTTGTACTTAGTGAACTAGTGATTGTCCTGTTTGCAGACATTCTTTCTGAGGCTCTACTCTTGCCTCGAAAACCTACATTTGCACAAAGGGAAATGTATAGGTTTTCCTTTTAAATGTACTTATTTTTATTTATTTTTTTATTTATTTTTGGCTGTGTTGGGTCTTCGTTTCTGTGCGAGGGCCTTCTCTAGTTGCGGCGAGCAGGGGCCACTCCTCATCGTGGTGCGTGGGCCTGTCACTGCCGCGGCCCCTCTTGTTGCGGAGCACAGGCTCCTGACGCGCAGGCTGAGTAGTTGTGGCTCATGGGCTTAGTTGCTCTGCAGCATGTGGGATCTTCCCGGACCAGGGCTCAAACCCGTGTCTCCTGCACTGGCTGACGGACTCTTAACCACTGCCCCACCAGTTATTGTTTTTTGAAAACATTATTTCCTCTTTTGTTTTTATGTGAGGATGCCTTTATTTATTTATTTTTATTATTGTTTATATTTGGCTGTGTTGGGTCTTTGTTGCTGCGCGCGGGCTTTCTCTGGTTGTGGCAAGTGGGGGCTACTCTTTGTTGTGGTGCGTGGACTGCTGATTGTTGTGGTTTCTCTTGTTGCGGAGCACGGGCTCTAAGTGTGCGGGCTTCAGTAATTGCAGCAGCTGGGCTCAGTAGTTGCGGCACACAGGCCCTAGAGTGCGTGGGCTTCAGTAGTTGCGGCGTGTGGCCTCAGCAGTTGTGGCTCGCGGGCTCTAGGGCGCAGGCTCAGTAGTCGTGACGTACGGGCTTAGTTGCTCTGCGCCATGTGGGATCTTCCCAGACCACGGCTGGAACCCGTGTCCCCTGCATTGGCAGACGGATTCTTAAGCACTGCACCACCAGGAAAGTCCCAGACTTTCCTTTTCTTAATGACAATTTTGAAGAGTCCTGGTTCACGTATTTCATAGACTGTCCCTCAGCTTGGGTTTGTGTGATGTTCTCCTCGTGACAGGAAGGGAGGTAGGGTTTTGGGGAAGGAGATGTTTACTTTTAATATTTTGTTTCATCTCTATCTCTTGGCTTTTTATATAAGATATTCAATGCATTTAGATATATATTTTAAAAAGCAGGCTTGTAGACTATTATTTTATAATCTGCTTGCTATATTGTAGTCTGCTTGGGATGATGGTGGTATGCTTTCTTTTTTTCGGTACACGGGCCTCTCACTCTTGTGGCCTCTCCCGTGGTGGAGCACAGGCCAAGGACACGCAGGCTCAGCGGCCATGGCTCAGGGGCCTAGCCGCTCCGCGGCATGTGGGATCTTCCCGGACCGGGGCACGAAGCCGTGTCCCCTGCATCGGCAGGCAGGCTCTCAACCACTGCTCCACCAGGGAAGCATGGTACACTTTTGTTTTATTTATGCAGTTGGCTCTCTTGCATTGATTTACATTTTATTGATAAAGCTCAACTGCTTTGGATTATGATGTGTTTACAAGGCTACACAGATAAGCTGGAAGGGAAAATGAAGAAATACAAATGGCAGAAAATGTTTTATAATAATAAAGTTTTCTTGGCAAGCAGCAACCTTTTCTCAAAGTCAGTGTTTTAATATAATTTGCTTGCTTCATAAATATGTTTTTTTTTCATATCTTTATTGATTAGTAAGCATGTTAAATGACTTGGGAGGAATCTCACTCTCTTCAAGAAATAATTTGGAATTCTTGATGTAGAATGCTGACAGTTCTCAAAAATGGGTCAGGAAAATCAAAGTAATAGATGGAAAAAAAATCTCAATTTTAGCTGTTGATATAACTTTTCTTAAATTTACGTGTTTTTTTTATAATTGAAGTTACTAAAACAGATGGTGGAAGGTCCATCAAGATATTTATTTTATGTAATGAAAGCATTTTACTTTGCTGTATTGAATTCCATTCATTCTGGAACTTAGGAGCATTTACCTCTTTATGAAAGAGATGATTCCAAGTAGAAAATGATTGATGACCTTCGCTTCCAGTTTTCTTCTCAATAGACTTAGTCTCTCTTCTAATGCTTCTTGCATACTCAGTAATTGTATAAGTTTTAGAGAAAACTGCAGGTCTGGCTGAATATTAAGCACAGTACGATAAATAAAGCTTTTTGACTTTGCAGAATATTTTACATGTGTGTCCCATAGATTCATCAGAGATTCTAGTTTTGGATAAAGGCAAGTACATTTCAAGACAATACAACATCCCTGTGTATGACATTGGCATTCGAATGAGAAGTGAATTTGGTTCAGGACGGTTCTTGGAATGCTTGGCATTTAGGTTATTTTAGGTCAACTCTTTGGGAAACTCAATTAGAGTGTTTATTGAATGGTTTTAGTGTGCTGAATGGTTGCCATGTCATGTCATAGATGGTCTAAAACATGACTCTTATTTCTAAACTAGTTGTGTTGGTCAGATAAGGCATCTTACATGATGTATTTAATCCAAGATAATGATGGATGAGTAAGAGGCAGATCATTCTAGATGAAGAAATTTTGGTTTTGAGAGAGGCATTCTTAGGGAAATAGACCTTGGTGTGTTCATTTAGAGCTGGGCAGGATTGAGTTCCGGAGAGAGGAGGGAAAGGATATTTGGGTAGGGGGAAGGGCATTGGCAGAGCCTCAGAGGCCTGACGGTTCCTGGGGCCTTTGTTGGAGTGGTGGGAACGTTGGGTTGCAGTCAGCCTGTGGGTAGCCTGGACGTTGGGTAATGAGCGTGGCCATCAGTTTCTGGGCGCCCTCTCTAGAGTGGTCTGTAACTTGCTTCCTCCCTGAGGAAGTGTGACACGCTTCTGCTAGCTGCAGTGTCTTCCCCACAGCTGTGCTGTCCATTGAGGAGAAGGGGGCCTGCTCTGCCATGGCTTCCTTACTCCTCAGGGTATGGCGTGTGAGTTATTTTAATAATGTATCAACCTGCCTTTTCTTTCTTTTGTCACGATGCATTTGCTTTCTAAAGTGGTCTTGTTTTCAGGATAATAACTGGGTTTCCACAGGGAAAATCATAATGTATGAGGCAAATTACTGACTAAAGGCAAATTCCTGACTTAAAAAATGAATCTCTAATATTTTTCTAGTAGTTCTTCTTTTGTTTCAATTTTTGTTTTGTTAGTTTTGTAAAGAAACTTATGGATAGTAATTTCTGCTCAGGTGGATAGTGGTACTGTTTAGCACAGCTCATTGGTCTTATGAAATTTTACAAATGCAGTCTGATTCATTCCAGCCAAGTTAATTATGAGGTACGTAATTTTTTGCCCCAATGGAGACAAATGTAAAAGACAGAGATACAGAAATCATCTTCAGTTTAGATTGAAGAAATTTCACTTACTACTGTTTGTTCCTGCTATTTGATCACAGTTTATTTTTATTTTTTGAAGCCTGTCTCTAATGAAATAAGATTTAATGATTTAGAAGTAATAGAGGACCCTGACTAAACTGACAAGAAAAGTTAATTTAAGGACAAGAATTGATTTTTAAAACTATAAAAGTACATTTCATGACTTGATTTCAAGATGATCTGGTGGTATCCTTATACTGTCGCAGAAGGAAGTCCACAGTGGGACGAGAATGATGCTTACAAATCAGCACCCTTATTATCTATTACTGAAGATGTCTTAGTCCAGGCCAGTCTGCCTACCACCTGTGTGGTACACTGTTGATTTCATTTTTCTTCCAGTATTTACTTTTGGTTCGGGACCAATTATCTAGCTGTGATGGGATTCTTGAAAAGTATCCTACATCTTGTACTTAGTGAACTAGTGATTGTCCTGTTTGCAGACATTCTTTCTGAGGCTCTACTCTTGCCTCGAAAACCTACATTTGCACAAAGGGAAATGTATAGGTTTTCCTTTTAAATGTACTTATTTTTATTTATTTTTTTATTTATTTTTGGCTGTGTTGGGTCTTCGTTTCTGTGCGAGGGCCTTCTCTAGTTGCGGCGAGCAGGGGCCACTCCTCATCGTGGTGCGTGGGCCTGTCACTGCCGCGGCCCCTCTTGTTGCGGAGCACAGGCTCCTGACGCGCAGGCTGAGTAGTTGTGGCTCATGGGCTTAGTTGCTCTGCAGCATGTGGGATCTTCCCGGACCAGGGCTCAAACCCGTGTCTCCTGCACTGGCTGACGGACTCTTAACCACTGCCCCACCAGTTATTGTTTTTTGAACACATTATTTCCTCTTTTGTTTTTATGTGAGGATGCCTTTATTTATTTATTTTTATTATTGTTTATATTTGGCTGTGTTGGGTCTTTGTTGCTGCGCGCGGGCTTTCTCTGGTTGTGGCAAGTGGGGGCTACTCTTTGTTGTGGTGCGTGGACTGCTGATTGTTGTGGTTTCTCTTGTTGCGGAGCACGGGCTCTAAGTGTGCGGGCTTCAGTAATTGCAGCAGCTGGGCTCAGTAGTTGCGGCACACAGGCCCTAGAGTGCGTGGGCTTCAGTAGTTGCGGCGTGTGGCCTCAGCAGTTGTGGCTCGCGGGCTCTAGGGCGCAGGCTCAGTAGTCGTGACGTACGGGCTTAGTTGCTCTGCGCCATGTGGGATCTTCCCAGACCACGGCTGGAACCCGTGTCCCCTGCATTGGCAGACGGATTCTTAAGCACTGCACCACCAGGAAAGTCCCAGACTTTCCTTTTCTTAATGACAATTTTGAAGAGTCCTGGTTCACGTATTTCATAGACTGTCCCTCAGCTTGGGTTTGTGTGATGTTCTCCTCGTGACAGGAAGGGAGTTAGGGTTTTGGGGAAGGAGATGTTTACTTTTAATATTTTGTTTCATCTCTATCTCTTGGCTTTTTATATAAGATATTCAATGCATTTAGATATATATTTTAAAAAGCAGGCTTGTAGACTATTATTTTATAATCTGCTTGCTATATTGTAGTCTGCTTGGGATGATGGTGGTATGCTTTCTTTTTTTCGGTACACGGGCCTCTCACTCTTGTGGCCTCTCCCGTGGTGGAGCACAGGCCACGGACACGCAGGCTCAGCGGCCATGGCTCAGGGGCCTAGCCGCTCCGCGGCATGTGGGATCTTCCCGGACCGGGGCACGAAGCCGTGTCCCCTGCATCGGCAGGCAGGCTCTCAACCACTGCTCCACCAGGGCAGCATGGTACACTTTTGTTTTATTTATGCAGTTGGCTCTCTTGCATTGATTTACATTTTATTGATAAAGCTCAACTGCTTTGGATTATGATGTGTTTACAAGGCTACACAGATAAGCTGGAAGGGAAAATGAAGAAATACAAATGGCAGAAAATGTTTTATAATAATAAAGTTTTCTTGGCAAGCAGCAACCTTTTCTCAAAGTCAGTGTTTTAATATAATTTGCTTGCTTCATAAATATGTTTTTTTTTCATATCTTTATTGATTAGTAAGCATGTTAAATGACTTGGGAGGAATCTCACTCTCTTCAAGAAATAATTTGGAATTCTTGATGTAGAATGCTGACAGTTCTCAAAAATGGGTCAGGAAAATCAAAGTAATAGATGGAAAAAAAATCTCAATTTTAGCTGTTGATATAACTTTTCTTAAATTTACGTGTTTTTTTATAATTGAAGTTACTAAAACAGATGGTGGAAGGTCCATCAAGATATTTATTTTATGTAATGAAAGCATTTTACTTTGCTGTATTGAATTCCATTCATTCTGGAACTTAGGAGCATTTACCTCTTTATGAAAGAGATGATTCCAAGTAGAAAATGATTGATGACCTTCGCTTCCAGTTTTCTTCTCAATAGACTTAGTCTCTCTTCTAATGCTTCTTGCATACTCAGTAATTGTATAAGTTTTAGAGAAAACTGCAGGTCTGGCTGAATATTAAGCACAGTACGATAAATAAAGCTTTTTGACTTTGCAGAATATTTTACATGTGTGTCCCATAGATTCATCAGAGATTCTAGTTTTGGATAAAGGCAAGTACATTTCAAGACAATACAACATCCCTGTGTATGACATTGGCATTCGAATGAGAAGTGAATTTGGTTCAGGGCGGTTCTTGGAATGCTTGGCATTTAGGTTATTTTTGGTCAACTCTTTGGGAAACTCAATTAGAGTGTTTATTGAATGGTTTTAGTGTGCTGAATGGTTGCCATGTCATGTCATAGATGGTCTAAAACATGACTCTTATTTCTAAACTAGTTGTGTTGGTCAGATAAGGCATCTTACATGATGTATTTAATCCAAGATAATGATGGATGAGTAAGAGGCAGATCATTCTAGATGAAGAAATTTTGGTTTTGAGAGAGGCATTCTTAGGGAAATAGACCTTGGTGTGTTCATTTAGAGCTGGGCAGGATTGAGTTCCGGAGAGAGGAGGGAAAGGATATTTGGGTAGGGGGAAGGGCATTGGCAGAGCCTCAGAGGCCTGACGGTTCCTGGGGCCTTTGTGGGAGTGGTGGGAACGTTGGGTTGCAGTCAGCCTGTGGGTAGCCTGGACGTTGGGTAATGAGCGTGGCCATCAGTTTCTGGGCGCCCTCTCTAGAGTGGTCTGTAACTTGCTTCCTCCCTGAGGAAGTGTGACACGCTTCTGCTAGCTGCAGTGTCTTCCCCACAGCTGTGCTGTCCATTGAGGAGAAGGGGGCCTGCTCTGCCATGGCTTCCTTACTCCTCAGGGTATGGCGTGTGAGTTATTTTAATAATGTATCAACCTGCCTTTTCTTTCTTTTGTCACGATGCATTTGCTTTCTAAAGTGGTCTTGTTTTCAGGATAATAACTGGGTTTCCACAGGGAAAATCATAATGTATGAGGCAAATTACTGACTAAAGGCAAATTCCTGACTTAAAAAATGAATCTCTAATATTTTTCTAGTAGTTCTTCTTTTGTTTCAATTTTTGTTTTGTTAGTTTTGTAAAGAAACTTATGGATAGTAATTTCTGCTCAGGTGGATAGTGGTACTGTTTAGCACAGCTCATTGGTCTTATGAAATTTTACAAATGCAGTCTGATTCATTCCAGCCAAGTTAATTATGAGGTACGTAATTTTTTGCCCCAATGGAGACAAATGTAAAAGACAGAGATACAGAAATCATCTTCAGTTTAGATTGAAGAAATTTCACTTACTACTGTTTGTTCCTGCTATTTGATCACAGTTTATTTTTATTTTTTGAAGCCTGTCTCTAATGAAATAAGATTTAATGATTTAGAAGTAATAGAGGACCCTGACTAAACTGACAAGAAAAGTTAATTTAAGGACAAGAATTGATTTTTAAAACTATAAAAGTACATTTCATGACTTGATTTCAAGATGATCTGGTGGTATCCTTATACTGTCGCAGAAGGAAGTCCACAGTGGGACGAGAATGATGCTTACAAATCAGCACCCTTATTATCTATTACTGAAGATGTCTTAGTCCAGGCCAGTCTGCCTACCACCTGTGTGGTACACTGTTGATTTCATTTTTCTTCCAGTATTTACTTTTGGTTCGGGACCAATTATCTAGCTGTGATGGGATTCTTGAAAAGTATCCTACATCTTGTACTTAGTGAACTAGTGATTGTCCTGTTTGCAGACATTCTTTCTGAGGCTCTACTCTTGCCTCGAAAACCTACATTTGCAGAAAGGGAAATGTATAGGTTTTCCTTTTAAATGTACTTATTTTTATTTATTTTTTTATTTATTTTTGGCTGTGTTGGGTCTTCGTTTCTGTGCGAGGGCCTTCTCTAGTTGCGGCGAGCAGGGGCCACTCCTCATCGTGGTGCGTGGGCCTGTCACTGCCGCGGCCCCTCTTGTTGCGGAGCACAGGCTCCTGACGCGCAGGCTGAGTAGTTGTGGCTCATGGGCTTAGTTGCTCTGCAGCATGTGGGATCTTCCCGGACCAGGGCTCAAACCCGTGTCTCCTGCACTGGCTGACGGACTCTTAACCACTGCCCCACCAGTTATTGTTTTTTGAACACATTATTTCCTCTTTTGTTTTTATGTGAGGATGCCTTTATTTATTTATTTTTATTATTGTTTATATTTGGCTGTGTTGGGTCTTTGTTGCTGCGCGCGGGCTTTCTCTGGTTGTGGCAAGTGGGGGCTACTCTTTGTTGTGGTGCGTGGACTGCTGATTGTTGTGGTTCCTCTTGTTGCGGAGCACGGGCTCTAAGTGTGCGGGCTTCAGTAATTGCAGCAGCTGGGCTCAGTAGTTGCGGCACACAGGCCCTAGAGTGCGTGGGCTTCAGTAGTTGCGGCGTGTGGCCTCAGCAGTTGTGGCTCGCGGGCTCTAGGGCGCAGGCTCAGTAGTCGTGACGTACGGGCTTAGTTGCTCTGCGCCATGTGGGATCTTCCCAGACCACGGCTGGAACCCGTGTCCCCTGCATTGGCAGACGGATTCTTAAGCACTGCACCACCAGGAAAGTCCCAGACTTTCCTTTTCTTAATGACAATTTTGAAGAGTCCTGGTTCACGTATTTCATAGACTGTCCCTCAGCTTGGGTTTGTGTGATGTTCTCCTCGTGACAGGAAGGGAGTTAGGGTTTTGGGGAAGGAGATGTTTACTTTTAATATTTTGTTTCATCTCTATCTCTTGGCTTTTTATATAAGATATTCAATGCATTTAGATATATATTTTAAAAAGCAGGCTTGTAGACTATTATTTTATAATCTGCTTGCTATATTGTAGTCTGCTTGGGATGATGGTGGTATGCTTTCTTTTTTTCGGTACACGGGCCTCTCACTCTTGTGGCCTCTCCCGTGGTGGAGCACAGGCCAAGGACACGCAGGCTCAGCGGCCATGGCTCAGGGGCCTAGCCGCTCCGCGGCATGTGGGATCTTCCCGGACCAGGGCACGAAGCCGTGTCCCCTGCATCGGCAGGCAGGCTCTCAACCACTGCTCCACCAGGGAAGCACGGTACACTTTTGTTTTATTTATGCAGTTGGCTCTCTTGCATTGATTTACATTTTATTGATAAAGCTCAACTGCTTTGGATTATGATGTGTTTACAAGGCTACACAGATAAGCTGGAAGGGAAAATGAAGAAATACAAATGGCAGAAAATGTTTTATAATAATAAAGTTTTCTTGGCAAGCAGCAACCTTTTCTCAAAGTCAGTGTTTTAATATAATTTGCTTGCTTCATAAATATGTTTTTTTTCATATCTTTATTGATTAGTAAGCATGTTAAATGACTTGGGAGGAATCTCACTCTCTTCAAGAAATAATTTGGAATTCTTGATGTAGAATGCTGACAGTTCTCAAAAATGGGTCAGGAAAATCAAAGTAATAGATGGAAAAAAAATCTCAATTTTAGCTGTTGATATAACTTTTCTTAAATTTACGGGTTTTTTTTATAATTGAAGTTACTAAAACAGATGGTGGAAGGTCCATCAAGATATTTATTTTATGTAATGAAAGCATTTTACTTTGCTGTATTGAATTCCATTCATTCTGGAACTTAGGAGCATTTACCTCTTTATGAAAGAGATGATTCAAAGTAGAAAATGATTGATGACCTTCGCTTCCAGTTTTCTTCTCAATAGACTTAGTCTCTCTTCTAATGCTTCTTGCATACTCAGTAATTGTATAAGTTTTAGAGAATACTGCAGGTCTGGGTGAATATTAAGCACAGTACGATAAATAAAGCTTTTTGACTTTGCAGAATATTTTACATGTGTGTCCCATAGATTCATCAGAGATTCTAGTTTTGGATAAAGGCAAGTACATTTCAAGACAATACAACATCCCTGTGTATGACATTGGCATTCGAATGAGAAGTGAATTTGGTTCAGGGCGGTTCTTGGAATGCTTGGCATTTAGGTTATTTTAGGTCAACTCTTTGGGAAACTCAATTAGAGTGTTTATTGAATGGTTTTAGTGTGCTGAATGGTTGCCATGTCATGTCATAGATGGTCTAAAACATGACTCTTATTTGTAAACTAGTTGTGTTGGTCAGATAAGGCATCTTACATGATGTATTTAATCCAAGATAATGATGGATGAGTAAGAGGCAGATCATTCTAGATGAAGAAATTTTGGTTTTGAGAGAGGCATTCTTAGGGAAATAGGCCTTGGTGTGTTCATTTAGAGCTGGGCAGGATTGAGTTCCGGAGAGAGGAGGGAAAGGATATTTGGGTAGGGGGAAGGGCATTGGCAGCGCCTCAGAGGCCTGACGGTTCCTGGGGCCTTTGTTGGAGTGGTGGGAACGTTGGGTTGCAGTCAGCCTGTGGGTAGCCTGGACGTTGGGTAATGAGCGTGGCCATAAGTTTCTGGGCGCCCTCTCTAGAGTGGTCTGTAACTTGCTTCCTCCCTGAGGAAGTGTGACACGCTTCTGCTAGCTGCAGTGTCTTCCCCACAGCTGTGCTGTCCATTGAGGAGAAGGGGGCCTGCTCTGCCATGGCTTCCTTACTCCTCAGGGTATGGCGTGTGAGTTATTTTAATAATGTATCAACCTGCCTTTTCTTTCTTTTGTCACGATGCATTTGCTTTCTAAAGTGGTCTTGTTTTCAGGATAATAACTGGGTTTCCACAGGGAAAATCATAATGTATGAGGCAAATTACTGACTAAAGGCAAATTCCTGACTTAAAAAATGAATCTCTAATATTTTTCTAGTAGTTCTTCTTTTGTTTCAATTTTTGTTTTGTTAGTTTTGTAAAGAAACTTATGGATAGTAATTTCTGCTCAGGTGGATAGTGGTACTGTTTAGCACAGCTCATTGGTCTTATGAAATTTTACAAATGCAGTCTGATTCATTCCAGCCAAGTTAATTATGAGGTACGTAATTTTTTGCCCCAATGGAGACAAATGTAAAAGACAGAGATACAGAAATCATCTTCAGTTTAGATTGAAGAAATTTCACTTACTACTGTTTGTTCCTGCTATTTGATCACAGTTTATTTTTATTTTTTGAAGCCTGTCTCTAATGAAATAAGATTTAATGATTTAGAAGTAATAGAGGACCCTGACTAAACTGACAAGAAAAGTTAATTTAAGGACAAGAATTGATTTTTAAAACTATAAAAGTACATTTCATGACTTGATTTCAAGATGATCTGGTGGTATCCTTATACTATCGCAGAAGGAAGTCCACAGTGGGACGAGAATGATGCTTACAAATCAGCACCCTTATTATCTATTACTGAAGATGTCTTAGTCCAGGCCAGTCTGCCTACCACCTGTGTGGTACACTGTTGATTTCATTTTTCTTCCAGTATTTACTTTTGGTTCGGGACCAGTTATCTAGCTGTGATGGGATTCTTGAAAAGTATCCTACATCTTGTACTTAGTGAACTAGTGATTGTCCTGTTTGCAGACATTCTTTCTGAGGCTCTACTCTTGCCTCGAAAACCTACATTTGCACAAAGGGAAATGTATAGGTTTTCCTTTTAAATGTACTTATTTTTATTTATTTTTTTATTTATTTTTGGCTGTGTTGGGTCTTCGTTTCTGTGCGAGGGCCTTCTCTAGTTGCGGCGAGCAGGGGCCACTCCTCATCGTGGTGCGTGGGCCTGTCACTGCCGCGGCCCCTCTTGTTGCGGAGCACAGGCTCCTGACGCGCAGGCTGAGTAGTTGTGGCTCATGGGCTTAGTTGCTCTGCAGCATGTGGGATCTTCCCGGACCAGGGCTCAAACCCGTGTCTCCTGCACTGGCTGACGGACTCTTAACCACTGCCCCACCAGTTATTGTTTTTTGAACACATTATTTCCTCTTTTGTTTTTATGTGAGGATGCCTTTATTTATTTATTTTTATTATTGTTTATATTTGGCTGTGTTGGGTCTTTGTTGCTGCGCGCGGGCTTTCTCTGGTTGTGGCAAGTGGGGGCTACTCTTTGTTGTGGTGCGTGGACTGCTGATTGTTGTGGTTCCTCTTGTTGCGGAGCACGGGCTCTAAGTGTGCGGGCTTCAGTAATTGCAGCAGCTGGGCTCAGTAGTTGCGGCACACAGGCCCTAGAGTGCGTGGGCTTCAGTAGTTGCGGCGTGTGGCCTCAGCAGTTGTGGCTCGCGGGCTCTAGGGCGCAGGCTCAGTAGTCGTGACGTACGGGCTTAGTTGCTCTGCGCCATGTGGGATCTTCCCAGACCACGGCTGGAACCCGTGTCCCCTGCATTGGCAGACGGATTCTTAAGCACTGCACCACCAGGAAAGTCCCAGACTTTCCTTTTCTTAATGACAATTTTGAAGAGTCCTGGTTCACGTATTTCATAGACTGTCCCTCAGCTTGGGTTTGTGTGATGTTCTCCTCGTGACAGGAAGGGAGTTAGGGTTTTGGGGAAGGAGATGTTTACTTTTAATATTTTGTTTCATCTCTATCTCTTGGCTTTTTATATAAGATATTCAATGCATTTAGATATATATTTTAAAAAGCAGGCTTGTAGACTATTATTTTATAATCTGCTTGCTATATTGTAGTCTGCTTGGGATGATGGTGGTATGCTTTCTTTTTTTCGGTACATGGGCCTCTCACTCTTGTGGCCTCTCCCGTGGTGGAGCACAGGCCAAGGACACGCAGGCTCAGCGGCCATGGCTCAGGGGCCTAGCCGCTCCGCGGCATGTGGGATCTTCCCGGACCGGGGCACGAAGCCGTGTCCCCTGCATCGGCAGGCAGGCTCTCAACCACTGCTCCACCAGGGAAGCATGGTACACTTTTGTTTTATTTATGCAGTTGGCTCTCTTGCATTGATTTACATTTTATTGATAAAGCTCAACTGCTTTGGATTATGATGTGTTTACAAGGCTACACAGATAAGCTGGAAGGGAAAATGAAGAAATACAAATGGCAGAAAATGTTTTATAATAATAAAGTTTTCTTGGCAAGCAGCAACCTTTTCTCAAAGTCAGTGTTTTAATATAATTTGCTTGCTTCATAAATATGTTTTTTTTTCATATCTTTATTGATTAGTAAGCATGTTAAATGACTTGGGAGGAATCTCACTCTCTTCAAGAAATAATTTGGAATTCTTGATGTAGAATGCTGACAGTTCTCAAAAATGGGTCAGGAAAATCAAAGTAATAGATTGAAAAAAAAATCTCAATTTTAGCTGTTGATATAACTTTTCTTAAATTTACGGGTTTTTTTAATAATTGAAGTTACTAAAACAGATGGTGGAAGGTCCATCAAGATATTTATTTTATGTAATGAAAGCATTTTACTTTGCTGTATTGAATTCCATTCATTCTGGAACTTAGGAGCATTTACCTCTTTATGAAAGAGATGATTCCAAGTAGAAAATGATTGATGACCTTCGCTTCCAGTTTTCTTCTCAATAGACTTAGTCTCTCTTCTAATGCTTCTTGCATACTCAGTAATTGTATAAGTTTTAGAGAAAACTGCAGGTCTGGCTGAATATTAAGCACAGTACGATAAATAAAGCTTTTTGACTTTGCAGAATATTTTACACGTGTGTCCCATAGATTCATCAGAGATTCTAGTTTTGGATAAAGGCAAGTACATTTCAAGACAATACAACATCCCTGTGTATGACATTGGCATTCGAATGAGAAGTGAATTTGGTTCAGGGCGGTTCTTGGAATGCTTGGCATTTAGGTTATTTTAGGTCAACTCTTTGGGAAACTCAATTAGAGTGTTTATTGAATGGTTTTAGTGTGCTGAATGGTTGCCATGTCATGTCATAGATGGTCTAAAACATGACTCTTATTTGTAAACTAGTTGTGTTGGTCAGATAAGGCATCTTACATGATGTATTTAATCCAAGATAATGATGGATGAGTAAGAGGCAGATCATTCTAGATGAAGAAATTTTGGTTTTGAGAGAGGCATTCTTAGGGAAATAGGCCTTGGTGTGTTCATTTAGAGCTGGGCAGGATTGAGTTCCGGAGAGAGGAGGGAAAGGATATTTGGGTAGGGGGAAGGGCATTGGCAGCGCCTCAGAGGCCTGACGGTTCCTGGGGCCTTTGTTGGAGTGGTGGGAACGTTGGGTTGCAGTCAGCCTGTGGGTAGCCTGGACGTTGGGTAATGAGCGTGGCCATCAGTTTCTGGGCGCCCTCTCTAGAGTGGTCTGTAACTTGCTTCCTCCCTGAGGAAGTGTGACACGCTTCTGCTAGCTGCAGTGTCTTCCCCACAGCTGTGCTGTCCATTGAGGAGAAGGGGGCCTGCTCTGCCATGGCTTCCTTACTCCTCAGGGTATGGCGTGTGAGTTATTTTAATAATGTATCAACCTGCCTTTTCTTTCTTTTGTCACGATGCATTTGCTTTCTAAAGTGGTCTTGTTTTCAGGATAATAACTGGGTTTCCACAGGGAAAATCATAATGTATGAGGCAAATTACTGACTAAAGGCAAATTCCTGACTTAAAAAATGAATCTCTAATATTTTTCTAGTAGTTCTTCTTTTGTTTCAATTTTTGTTTTGTTAGTTTTGTAAAGAAACTTATGGATAGTAATTTCTGCTCAGGTGGATAGTGGTACTGTTTAGCACAGCTCATTGGTCTTATGAAATTTTACAAATGCAGTCTGATTCATTCCAGCCAAGTTAATTATGAGGTACGTAATTTTTTGCCCCAAGGGAGACAAATGTAAAAGACAGAGATACAGAAATCATCTTCAGTTTAGATTGAAGAAATTTCACTTACTACTGTTTGTTCCTGCTATTTGATCACAGTTTATTTTTATTTTTTGAAGCCTGTCTCTAATGAAATAAGATTTAATGATTTAGAAGTAATAGAGGACCCTGACTAAACTGACAAGAAAAGTTAATTTAAGGACAAGAATTGATTTTTAAAACTATAAAAGTACATTTCATGACTTGATTTCAAGATGATCTGGTGGTATCCTTATACTGTCGCAGAAGGAAGTCCACAGTGGGACGAGAATGATGCTTACAAATCAGCACCCTTATTATCTATTACTGAAGATGTCTTAGTCCAGGCCAGTCTGCCTACCACCTGTGTGGTACACTGTTGATTTCATTTTTCTTCCAGTATTTACTTTTGGTTCGGGACCAATTATCTAGCTGTGATGGGATTCTTGAAAAGTATCCTACATCTTGTACTTAGTGAACTAGTGATTGTCCTGTTTGCAGACATTCTTTCTGAGGCTCTACTCTTGCCTCGAAAACCTACATTTGCAGAAAGGGAAATGTATAGGTTTTCCTTTTAAATGTACTTATTTTTATTTATTTTTTTATTTATTTTTGGCTGTGTTGGGTCTTCGTTTCTGTGCGAGGGCCTTCTCTAGTTGCGGCGAGCAGGGGCCACTCCTCATCGTGGTGCGTGGGCCTGTCACTGCCGCGGCCCCTCTTGTTGCGGAGCACAGGCTCCTGACGCGCAGGCTGAGTAGTTGTGGCTCATGGGCTTAGTTGCTCTGCAGCATGTGGGATCTTCCCGGACCAGGGCTCAAACCCGTGTCTCCTGCACTGGCTGACGGACTCTTAACCACTGCCCCACCAGTTATTGTTTTTTGAACACATTATTTCCTCTTTTGTTTTTATGTGAGGATGCCTTTATTTATTTATTTTTATTATTGTTTATATTTGGCTGTGTTGGGTCTTTGTTGCTGCGCGCGGGCTTTCTCTGGTTGTGGCAAGTGGGGGCTACTCTTTGTTGTGGTGCGTGGACTGCTGATTGTTGTGGTTCCTCTTGTTGCGGAGCACGGGCTCTAAGTGTGCGGGCTTCAGTAATTGCAGCAGCTGGGCTCAGTAGTTGCGGCACACAGGCCCTAGAGTGCGTGGGCTTCAGTAGTTGCGGCGTGTGGCCTCAGCAGTTGTGGCTCGCGGGCTCTAGGGCGCAGGCTCAGTAGTCGTGACGTACGGGCTTAGTTGCTCTGCGCCATGTGGGATCTTCCCAGACCACGGCTGGAACCCGTGTCCCCTGCATTGGCAGACGGATTCTTAAGCACTGCACCACCAGGAAAGTCCCAGACTTTCCTTTTCTTAATGACAATTTTGAAGAGTCCTGGTTCACGTATTTCATAGACTGTCCCTCAGCTTGGGTTTGTGTGATGTTCTCCTCGTGACAGGAAGGGAGTTAGGGTTTTGGGGAAGGAGATGTTTACTTTTAATATTTTGTTTCATCTCTATCTCTTGGCTTTTTATATAAGATATTCAATGCATTTAGATATATATTTTAAAAAGCAGGCTTGTAGACTATTATTTTATAATCTGCTTGCTATATTGTAGTCTGCTTGGGATGATGGTGGTATGCTTTCTTTTTTTCGGTACACGGGCCTCTCACTCTTGTGGCCTCTCCCGTGGTGGAGCACAGGCCAAGGACACGCAGGCTCAGCGGCCATGGCTCAGGGGCCTAGCCGCTCCGCGGCATGTGGGATCTTCCCGGACCGGGGCACGAAGCCGTGTCCCCTGCATCGGCAGGCAGGCTCTCAACCACTGCTCCACCAGGGAAGCACGGTACACTTTTGTTTTATTTATGCAGTTGGCTCTCTTGCATTGATTTACATTTTATTGATAAAGCTCAACTGCTTTGGATTATGATGTGTTTACAAGGCTACACAGATAAGCTGGAAGGGAAAATGAAGAAATACAAATGGCAGAAAATGTTTTATAATAATAAAGTTTTCTTGGCAAGCAGCAACCTTTTCTCAAAGTCAGTGTTTTAATATAATTTGCTTGCTTCATAAATATGTTTTTTTTTCATATCTTTATTGATTAGTAAGCATGTTAAATGACTTGGGAGGAATCTCACTCTCTTCAAGAAATAATTTGGAATTCTTGATGTAGAATGCTGACAGTTCTCAAAAATGGGTCAGGAAAATCAAAGTAATAGATGGAAAAAAAATCTCAATTTTAGCTGTTGATATAACTTTTCTTAAATTTACGGGTTCTTTTTATAATTGAAGTTACTAAAACAGATGGTGGAAGGTCCATCAAGATATTTATTTTATGTAATGAAAGCATTTTACTTTGCTGTATTGAATTCCATTCATTCTGGAACTTAGGAGCATTTACCTCTTTATGAAAGAGATGATTCAAAGTAGAAAATGATTGATGACCTTCGCTTCCAGTTTTCTTCTAAATAGACTTAGTCTCTCTTCTAATGCTTCTTGCATACTCAGTAATTGTATAAGTTTTAGAGAATACTGCAGGTCTGGCTGAATATTAAGCACAGTACGATAAATAAAGCTTTTTGACTTTGCAGAATATTTTACATGTGTGTCCCATAGATTCATCAGAGATTCTAGTTTTGGATAAAGGCAAGTACATTTCAAGACAATACAACATCCCTGTGTATGACATTGGCATTCGAATGAGAAGTGAATTTGGTTCAGGGCGGTTCTTGGAATGCTTGGCATTTAGGTTATTTTAGGTCAACTCTTTGGGAAACTCAATTAGAGTGTTTATTGAATGGTTTTAGTGTGCTGAATGGTTGCCATGTCATGTCATAGATGGTCTAAAACATGACTCTTATTTGTAAACTAGTTGTGTTGGTCAGATAAGGCATCTTACATGATGTATTTAATCCAAGATAATGATGGATGAGTAAGAGGCAGATCATTCTAGATGAAGAAATTTTGGTTTTGAGAGAGGCATTCTTAGGGAAATAGGCCTTGGTGTGTTCATTTAGAGCTGGGCAGGATTGAGTTCCGGAGAGAGGAGGGAAAGGATATTTGGGTAGGGGGAAGGGCATTGGCAGCGCCTCAGAGGCCTGACGGTTCCTGGGGCCTTTGTTGGAGTGGTGGGAACGTTGGGTTGCAGTCAGCCTGTGGGTAGCCTGGACGTTGGGTAATGAGCGTGGCCATCAGTTTCTGGGCGCCCTCTCTAGAGTGGTCTGTAACTTGCTTCCTCCCTGAGGAAGTGTGACACGCTTCTGCTAGCTGCAGTGTCTTCCCCACAGCTGTGCTGTCCATTGAGGAGAAGGGGGCCTGCTCTGCCATGGCTTCCTTACTCCTCAGGGTATGGCGTGTGAGTTATTTTAATAATGTATCAACCTGCCTTTTCTTTCTTTTGTCACGATGCATTTGCTTTCTAAAGTGGTCTTGTTTTCAGGATAATAACTGGGTTTCCACAGGGAAAATCATAATGTATGAGGCAAATTACTGACTAAAGGCAAATTCCTGACTTAAAAAATGAATCTCTAATATTTTTCTAGTAGTTCTTCTTTTGTTTCAATTTTTGTTTTGTTAGTTTTGTAAAGAAACTTATGGATAGTAATTTCTGCTCAGGTGGATAGTGGTACTGTTTAGCACAGCTCATTGGTCTTATGAAATTTTACAAATGCAGTCTGATTCATTCCAGCCAAGTTAATTATGAGGTACGTAATTTTTTGCCCCAATGGAGACAAATGTAAAAGACAGAGATACAGAAATCATCTTCAGTTTAGATTGAAGAAATTTCACTTACTACTGTTTGTTCCTGCTATTTGATCACAGTTTATTTTTATTTTTTGAAGCCTGTCTCTAATGAAATAAGATTTAATGATTTAGAAGTAATAGAGGACCCTGACTAAACTGACAAGAAAAGTTAATTTAAGGACAAGAATTGATTTTTAAAACTATAAAAGTACATTTCATGACTTGATTTCAAGATGATCTGGTGGTATCCTTATACTATCGCAGAAGGAAGTCCACAGTGGGACGAGAATGATGCTTACAAATCAGCACCCTTATTATCTATTACTGAAGATGTCTTAGTCCAGGCCAGTCTGCCTACCACCTGTGTGGTACACTGTTGATTTCATTTTTCTTCCAGTATTTACTTTTGGTTCGGGACCAGTTATCTAGCTGTGATGGGATTCTTGAAAAGTATCCTACATCTTGTACTTAGTGAACTAGTGATTGTCCTGTTTGCAGACATTCTTTCTGAGGCTCTACTCTTGCCTCGAAAACCTACATTTGCACAAAGGGAAATGTATAGGTTTTCCTTTTAAATGTACTTATTTTTATTTATTTTTTTATTTATTTTTGGCTGTGTTGGGTCTTCGTTTCTGTGCGAGGGCCTTCTCTAGTTGCGGCGAGCAGGGGCCACTCCTCATCGTGGTGCGTGGGCCTGTCACTGCCGCGGCCCCTCTTGTTGCGGAGCACAGGCTCCTGACGCGCAGGCTGAGTAGTTGTGGCTCATGGGCTTAGTTGCTCTGCAGCATGTGGGATCTTCCCGGACCAGGGCTCAAACCCGTGTCTCCTGCACTGGCTGACGGACTCTTAACCACTGCCCCACCAGTTATTGTTTTTTGAACACATTATTTCCTCTTTTGTTTTTATGTGAGGATGCCTTTATTTATTTATTTTTATTATTGTTTATATTTGGCTGTGTTGGGTCTTTGTTGCTGCGCGCGGGCTTTCTCTGGTTGTGGCAAGTGGGGGCTACTCTTTGTTGTGGTGCGTGGACTGCTGATTGTTGTGGTTCCTCTTGTTGCGGAGCACGGGCTCTAAGTGTGCGGGCTTCAGTAATTGCAGCAGCTGGGCTCAGTAGTTGCGGCACACAGGCCCTAGAGTGCGTGGGCTTCAGTAGTTGCGGTGTGTGGCCTCAGCAGTTGTGGCTCGCGGGCTCTAGGGCGCAGGCTCAGTAGTCGTGACGTACGGGCTTAGTTGCTCTGCGCCATGTGGGATCTTCCCAGACCACGGCTGGAACCCGTGTCCCCTGCATTGGCAGACGGATTCTTAAGCACTGCACCACCAGGAAAGTCCCAGACTTTCCTTTTCTTAATGACAATTTTGAAGAGTCCTGGTTCACGTATTTCATAGACTGTCCCTCAGCTTGGGTTTGTGTGATGTTCTCCTCGTGACAGGAAGGGAGTTAGGGTTTTGGGGAAGGAGATGTTTACTTTTAATATTTTGTTTCATCTCTATCTCTTGGCTTTTTATATAAGATATTCAATGCATTTAGATATATATTTTAAAAAGCAGGCTTGTAGACTATTATTTTATAATCTGCTTGCTATATTGTAGTCTGCTTGGGATGATGGTGGTATGCTTTCTTTTTTTCGGTACATGGGCCTCTCACTCTTGTGGCCTCTCCCGTGGTGGAGCACAGGCCAAGGACACGCAGGCTCAGCGGCCATGGCTCAGGGGCCTAGCCGCTCCGCGGCATGTGGGATCTTCCCGGACCGGGGCACGAAGCCGTGTCCCCTGCATCGGCAGGCAGGCTCTCAACCACTGCTCCACCAGGGAAGCATGGTACACTTTTGTTTTATTTATGCAGTTGGCTCTCTTGCATTGATTTACATTTTATTGATAAAGCTCAACTGCTTTGGATTATGATGTGTTTACAAGGCTACACAGATAAGCTGGAAGGGAAAATGAAGAAATACAAATGGCAGAAAATGTTTTATAATAATAAAGTTTTCTTGGCAAGCAGCAACCTTTTCTCAAAGTCAGTGTTTTAATATAATTTGCTTGCTTCATAAATATGTTTTTTTTTCATATCTTTATTGATTAGTAAGCATGTTAAATGACTTGGGAGGAATCTCACTCTCTTCAAGAAATAATTTGGAATTCTTGATGTAGAATGCTGACAGTTCTCAAAAATGGGTCAGGAAAATCAAAGTAATAGATGGAAAAAAAAATCTCAATTTTAGCTGTTGATATAACTTTTCTTAAATTTACGGGTTTTTTTTATAATTGAAGTTACTAAAACAGATGGTGGAAGGTCCATCAAGATATTTATTTTATGTAATGAAAGCATTTTACTTTGCTGTATTGAATTCCATTCATTCTGGAACTTAGGAGCATTTACCTCTTTATGAAAGAGATGATTCCAAGTAGAAAATGATTGATGACCTTCGCTTCCAGTTTTCTTCTCAATAGACTTAGTCTCTCTTCTAATGCTTCTTGCATACTCAGTAATTGTATAAGTTTTAGAGAAAACTGCAGGTCTGGGTGAATATTAAGCACAGTACGATAAATAAAGCTTTTTGACTTTGCAGAATATTTTACACGTGTGTCCCATAGATTCATCAGAGATTCTAGTTTTGGATAAAGGCAAGTACATTTCAAGACAATACAACATCCCTGTGTATGACATTGGCATTCGAATGAGAAGTGAATTTGGTTCAGGGCGGTTCTTGGAATGCTTGGCATTTAGGTTATTTTAGGTCAACTCTTTGGGAAACTCAATTAGAGTGTTTATTGAATGGTTTTAGTGTGCTGAATGGTTGCCATGTCATGTCATAGATGGTCTAAAACATGACTCTTATTTGTAAACTAGTTGTGTTGGTCAGATAAGGCATCTTACATGATGTATTTAATCCAAGATAATGATGGATGAGTAAGAGGCAGATCATTCTAGATGAAGAAATTTTGGTTTTGAGAGAGGCATTCTTAGGGAAATAGGCCTTGGTGTGTTCATTTAGAGCTGGGCAGGATTGAGTTCCGGAGAGAGGAGGGAAAGGATATTTGGGTAGGGGGAAGGGCATTGGCAGCGCCTCAGAGGCCTGACGGTTCCTGGGGCCTTTGTTGGAGTGGTGGGAACGTTGGGTTGCAGTCAGCCTGTGGGTAGCCTGGACGTTGGGTAATGAGCGTGGCCATCAGTTTCTGGGCGCCCTCTCTAGAGTGGTCTGTAACTTGCTTCCTCCCTGAGGAAGTGTGACACGCTTCTGCTAGCTGCAGTGTCTTCCCCACAGCTGTGCTGTCCATTGAGGAGAAGGGGGCCTGCTCTGCCATGGCTTCCTTACTCCTCAGGGTATGGCGTGTGAGTTATTTTAATAATGTATCAACCTGCCTTTTCTTTCTTTTGTCACGATGCATTTGCTTTCTAAAGTGGTCTTGTTTTCAGGATAATAACTGGGTTTCCACAGGGAAAATCATAATGTATGAGGCAAATTACTGACTAAAGGCAAATTCCTGACTTAAAAAATGAATCTCTAATATTTTTCTAGTAGTTCTTCTTTTGTTTCAATTTTTGTTTTGTTAGTTTTGTAAAGAAACTTATGGATAGTAATTTCTGCTCAGGTGGATAGTGGTACTGTTTAGCACAGCTCATTGGTCTTATGAAATTTTACAAATGCAGTCTGATTCATTCCAGCCAAGTTAATTATGAGGTACGTAATTTTTTGCCCCAATGGAGACAAATGTAAAAGACAGAGATACAGAAATCATCTTCAGTTTAGATTGAAGAAATTTCACTTACTACTGTTTGTTCCTGCTATTTGATCACAGTTTATTTTTATTTTTTGAAGCCTGTCTCTAATGAAATAAGATTTAATGATTTAGAAGTAATAGAGGACCCTGACTAAACTGACAAGAAAAGTTAATTTAAGGACAAGAATTGATTTTTAAAACTATAAAAGTACATTTCATGACTTGATTTCAAGATGATCTGGTGGTATCCTTATACTGTCGCAGAAGGAAGTCCACAGTGGGACGAGAATGATGCTTACAAATCAGCACCCTTATTATCTATTACTGAAGATGTCTTAGTCCAGGCCAGTCTGCCTACCACCTGTGTGGTACACTGTTGATTTCATTTTTCTTCCAGTATTTACTTTTGGTTCGGGACCAGTTATCTAGCTGTGATGGGATTCTTGAAAAGTATCCTACATCTGGTACTTAGTGAACTAGTGATTGTCCTGTTTGCAGACATTCTTTCTGAGGCTCTACTCTTGCCTCGAAAACCTACATTTGCACAAAGGGAAATGTATAGGTTTTCCTTTTAAATGTACTTATTTTTATTTATTTTTTTATTTATTTTTGGCTGTGTTGGGTCTTCGTTTCTGTGCGAGGGCCTTCTCTAGTTGCGGCGAGCAGGGGCCACTCCTCATCGTGGTGCGTGGGCCTGTCACTGCCGCGGCCCCTCTTGTTGCGGAGCACAGGCTCCTGACGCGCAGGCTGAGTAGTTGTGGCTCATGGGCTTAGTTGCTCTGCAGCATGTGGGATCTTCCCGGACCAGGGCTCAAACCCGTGTCTCCTGCACTGGCTGACGGACTCTTAACCACTGCCCCACCAGTTATTGTTTTTTGAACACATTATTTCCTCTTTTGTTTTTATGTGAGGATGCCTTTATTTATTTATTTTTATTATTGTTTATATTTGGCTGTGTTGGGTCTTTGTTGCTGCGCGCGGGCTTTCTCTGGTTGTGGCAAGTGGGGGCTACTCTTTGTTGTGGTGCGTGGACTGCTGATTGTTGTGGTTCCTCTTGTTGCGGAGCACGGGCTCTAAGTGTGCGGGCTTCAGTAATTGCAGCAGCTGGGCTCAGTAGTTGCGGCACACAGGCCCTAGAGTGCGTGGGCTTCAGTAGTTGCGGTGTGTGGCCTCAGCAGTTGTGGCTCGCGGGCTCTAGGGCGCAGGCTCAGTAGTCGTGACGTACGGGCTTAGTTGCTCTGCGCCATGTGGGATCTTCCCAGACCACGGCTGGAACCCGTGTCCCCTGCATTGGCAGACGGATTCTTAAGCACTGCACCACCAGGAAAGTCCCAGACTTTCCTTTTCTTAATGACAATTTTGAAGAGTCCTGGTTCACGTATTTCATAGACTGTCCCTCAGCTTGGGTTTGTGTGATGTTCTCCTCGTGACAGGAAGGGAGTTAGGGTTTTGGGGAAGGAGATGTTTACTTTTAATATTTTGTTTCATCTCTATCTCTTGGCTTTTTATATAAGATATTCAATGCATTTAGATATATATTTTAAAAAGCAGGCTTGTAGACTATTATTTTATAATCTGCTTGCTATATTGTAGTCTGCTTGGGATGATGGTGGTATGCTTTCTTTTTTTCGGTACATGGGCCTCTCACTCTTGTGGCCTCTCCCGTGGTGGAGCACAGGCCAAGGACACGCAGGCTCAGCGGCCATGGCTCAGGGGCCTAGCCACTCCGCGGCATGTGGGATCTTCCCGGACCGGGGCACGAAGCCGTGTCCCCTGCATCGGCAGGCAGGCTCTCAACCACTGCTCCACCAGGGAAGCATGGTACACTTTTGTTTTATTTATGCAGTTGGCTCTCTTGCATTGATTTACATTTTATTGATAAAGCTCAACTGCTTTGGATTATGATGTGTTTACAAGGCTACACAGATAAGCTGGAAGGGAAAATGAAGAAATACAAATGGCAGAAAATGTTTTATAATAATAAAGTTTTCTTGGCAAGCAGCAACCTTTTCTCAAAGTCAGTGTTTTAATATAATTTGCTTGCTTCATAAATATGTTTTTTTTTCATATCTTTATTGATTAGTAAGCATGTTAAATGACTTGGGAGGAATCTCACTCTCTTCAAGAAATAATTTGGAATTCTTGATGTAGAATGCTGACAGTTCTCAAAAATGGGTCAGGAAAATCAAAGTAATAGATGGAAAAAAAAATCTCAATTTTAGCTGTTGATATAACTTTTCTTAAATTTACGGGTTTTTTTTATAATTGAAGTTACTAAAACAGATGGTGGAAGGTCCATCAAGATATTTATTTTATGTAATGAAAGCATTTTACTTTGCTGTATTGAATTCCATTCATTCTGGAACTTAGGAGCATTTACCTCTTTATGAAAGAGATGATTCCAAGTAGAAAATGATTGATGACCTTCGCTTCCAGTTTTCTTCTCAATAGACTTAGTCTCTCTTCTAATGCTTCTTGCATACTCAGTAATTGTATAAGTTTTAGAGAAAACTGCAGGTCTGGGTGAATATTAAGCACAGTACGATAAATAAAGCTTTTTGACTTTGCAGAATATTTTACACGTGTGTCCCATAGATTCATCAGAGATTCTAGTTTTGGATAAAGGCAAGTACATTTCAAGACAATACAACATCCCTGTGTATGACATTGGCATTCGAATGAGAAGTGAATTTGGTTCAGGGCGGTTCTTGGAATGCTTGGCATTTAGGTTATTTTAGGTCAACTCTTTGGGAAACTCAATTAGAGTGTTTATTGAATGGTTTTAGTGTGCTGAATGGTTGCCATGTCATGTCATAGATGGTCTAAAACATGACTCTTATTTGTAAACTAGTTGTGTTGGTCAGATAAGGCATCTTACATGATGTATTTAATCCAAGATAATGATGGATGAGTAAGAGGCAGATCATTCTAGATGAAGAAATTTTGGTTTTGAGAGAGGCATTCTTAGGGAAATAGGCCTTGGTGTGTTCATTTAGAGCTGGGCAGGATTGAGTTCCGGAGAGAGGAGGGAAAGGATATTTGGGTAGGGGGAAGGGCATTGGCAGCGCCTCAGAGGCCTGACGGTTCCTGGGGCCTTTGTTGGAGTGGTGGGAACGTTGGGTTGCAGTCAGCCTGTGGGTAGCCTGGACGTTGGGTAATGAGCGTGGCCATCAGTTTCTGGGCGCCCTCTCTAGAGTGGTCTGTAACTTGCTTCCTCCCTGAGGAAGTGTGACACGCTTCTGCTAGCTGCAGTGTCTTCCCCACAGCTGTGCTGTCCATTGAGGAGAAGGGGGCCTGCTCTGCCATGGCTTCCTTACTCCTCAGGGTATGGCGTGTGAGTTATTTTAATAATGTATCAACCTGCCTTTTCTTTCTTTTGTCACGATGCATTTGCTTTCTAAAGTGGTCTTGTTTTCAGGATAATAACTGGGTTTCCACAGGGAAAATCATAATGTATGAGGCAAATTACTGACTAAAGGCAAATTCCTGACTTAAAAAATGAATCTCTAATATTTTTCTAGTAGTTCTTCTTTTGTTTCAATTTTTGTTTTGTTAGTTTTGTAAAGAAACTTATGGATAGTAATTTCTGCTCAGGTGGATAGTGGTACTGTTTAGCACAGCTCATTGGTCTTATGAAATTTTACAAATGCAGTCTGATTCATTCCAGCCAAGTTAATTATGAGGTACGTAATTTTTTGCCCCAATGGAGACAAATGTAAAAGACAGAGATACAGAAATCATCTTCAGTTTAGATTGAAGAAATTTCACTTACTACTGTTTGTTCCTGCTATTTGATCACAGTTTATTTTTATTTTTTGAAGCCTGTCTCTAATGAAATAAGATTTAATGATTTAGAAGTAATAGAGGACCCTGACTAAACT
The DNA here is from genome assembly GCF_964165515.1 of Mesoplodon bidens. Taxonomy (NCBI): domain Eukaryota; kingdom Metazoa; phylum Chordata; class Mammalia; order Artiodactyla; family Ziphiidae; genus Mesoplodon; species Mesoplodon bidens. The sequence continues at coordinate 1,092,975 of NW_027672498.1, forward strand.
GACAAGAAAAGTTAATTTAAGGACAAGAATTGATTTTTAAAACTATAAAAGTACATTTCATGACTTGATTTCAAGATGATCTGGTGGTATCCTTATACTGTCGCAGAAGGAAGTCCACAGTGGGACGAGAATGATGCTTACAAATCAGCACCCTTATTATCTATTACTGAAGACGTCTTAGTCCAGGCCAGTCTGCCTACCACCTGTGTGGTACACTGTTGATTTCATTTTTCTTCCAGTATTTACTTTTGGTTCGGGACCAATTATCTAGCTGTGATGGGATTCTTGAAAAGTATCCTACATCTTGTACTTAGTGAACTAGTGATTGTCCTGTTTGCAGACATTCTTTCTGAGGCTCTACTCTTGCCTCGAAAACCTACATTTGCACAAAGGGAAATGTATAGGTTTTCCTTTTAAATGTACTTATTTTTATTTATTTTTTTATTTATTTTTGGCTGTGTTGGGTCTTCGTTTCTGTGCGAGGGCCTTCTCTAGTTGCGGCGAGCAGGGGCCACTCCTCATCGTGGTGCGTGGGCCTGTCACTGCCGCGGCCCCTCTTGTTGCGGAGCACAGGCTCCTGACGCGCAGGCTGAGTAGTTGTGGCTCATGGGCTTAGTTGCTCTGCAGCATGTGGGATCTTCCCGGACCAGGGCTCAAACCCGTGTCTCCTGCACTGGCTGACGGACTCTTAACCACTGCCCCACCAGTTATTGTTTTTTGAACACATTATTTCCTCTTTTGTTTTTATGTGAGGATGCCTTTATTTATTTATTTTTATTATTGTTTATATTTGGCTGTGTTGGGTCTTTGTTGCTGCGCGCGGGCTTTCTCTGGTTGTGGCAAGTGGGGGCTACTCTTTGTTGTGGTGCGTGGACTGCTGATTGTTGTGGTTCCTCTTGTTGCGGAGCACGGGCTCTAAGTGTGCGGGCTTCAGTAATTGCAGCAGCTGGGCTCAGTAGTTGCGGCACACAGGCCCTAGAGTGCGTGGGCTTCAGTAGTTGCGGCGTGTGGCCTCAGCAGTTGTGGCTCGCGGGCTCTAGGGCGCAGGCTCAGTAGTCGTGACGTACGGGCTTAGTTGCTCTGCGGCATGTGGGATCTTCCCAGACCACGGCTGGAACCCGTGTCCCCTGCATTGGCAGACGGATTCTTAAGCACTGCACCACCAGGAAAGTCCCAGACTTTCCTTTTCTTAATGACAATTTTGAAGAGTCCTGGTTCACGTATTTCATAGACTGTCCCTCAGCTTGGGTTTGTGTGATGTTCTCCTCGTGACAGGAAGGGAGTTAGGGTTTTGGGGAAGGAGATGTTTACTTTTCATATTTTGTTTCATCTCTATCTCTTGGCTTTTTATATAAGATATTCAATGCATTTAGATATATATTTTAAAAAGCAGGCTTGTAGACTATTATTTTATAATCTGCTTGCTATATTGTAGTCTGCTTGGGATGATGGTGGTATGCTTTCTTTTTTTCGGTACATGGGCCTCTCACTCTTGTGGCCTCTCCCATGGTGGAGCACAGGCCAAGGACACGCAGGCTCAGCGGCCATGGCTCAGGGGCCTAGCCGCTCCGCGGCATGTGGGATCCTCCCGGACCGGGGCACGAAGCCGTGTCCCCTGCATCGGCAGGCAGGCTCTCAACCACTGCTCCACCAGGGAAGCATGGTACACTTTTGTTTTATTTATGCAGTTGGCTCTCTTGCATTGATTTACATTTTATTGATAAAGCTCAACTGCTTTGGATTATGATGTGTTTACAAGGCTACACAGATAAGCTGGAAGGGAAAATGAAGAAATACAAATGGCAGAAAATGTTTTATAATAATAAAGTTTTCTTGGCAAGCAGCAACCTTTTCTCAAAGTCAGTGTTTTAATATAATTTGCTTGCTTCATAAATATGTTTTTTTTCATATCTTTATTGATTAGTAAGCATGTTAAATGACTTGGGAGGAATCTCACTCTCTTCAAGAAATAATTTGGAATTCTTGATGTAGAATGCTGACAGTTCTCAAAAATGGGTCAGGAAAATCAAAGTAATAGATGGAAAAAAAAATCTCAATTTTAGCTGTTGATATAACTTTTCTTAAATTTACGGGTTTTTTTTATAATTGAAGTTACTAAAACAGATGGTGGAAGGTCCATCAAGATATTTATTTTATGTAATGAAAGCATTTTACTTTGCTGTATTGAATTCCATTCATTCTGGAACTTAGGAGCATTTACCTCTTTATGAAAGAGATGATTCAAAGTAGAAAATGATTGATGACCTTCGCTTCCAGTTTTCTTCTCAATAGACTTAGTCTCTCTTCTAATGCTTCTTGCATACTCAGTAATTGTATAAGTTTTAGAGAAAACTGCAGGTCTGGGTGAATATTAAGCACAGTACGATAAATAAAGCTTTTTGACTTTGCAGAATATTTTACACGTGTGTCCCATAGATTCATCAGAGATTCTAGTTTTGGATAAAGGCAAGTACATTTCAAGACAATACAACATCCCTGTGTATGACATTGGCATTCGAATGAGAAGTGAATTTGGTTCAGGGCGGTTCTTGGAATGCTTGGCATTTAGGTTATTTTAGGTCAACTCTTTGGGAAACTCAATTAGAGTGTTTATTGAATGGTTTTAGTGTGCTGAATGGTTGCCATGTCATGTCATAGATGGTCTAAAACATGACTCTTATTTGTAAACTAGTTGTGTTGGTCAGATAAGGCATCTTACATGATGTATTTAATCCAAGATAATGATGGATGAGTAAGAGGCAGATCATTCTAGATGAAGAAATTTTGGTTTTGAGAGAGGCATTCTTAGGGAAATAGGCCTTGGTGTGTTCATTTAGAGCTGGGCAGGATTGAGTTCCGGAGAGAGGAGGGAAAGGATATTTGGGTAGGGGGAAGGGCATTGGCAGCGCCTCAGAGGCCTGACGGTTCCTGGGGCCTTTGTTGGAGTGGTGGGAACGTTGGGTTGCAGTCAGCCTGTGGGTAGCCTGGACGTTGGGTAATGAGCGTGGCCATCAGTTTCTGGGCGCCCTCTCTAGAGTGGTCTGTAACTTGCTTCCTCCCTGAGGAAGTGTGACACGCTTCTGCTAGCTGCAGTGTCTTCCCCACAGCTGTGCTGTCCATTGAGGAGAAGGGGGCCTGCTCTGCCATGGCTTCCTTACTCCTCAGGGTATGGCGTGTGAGTTATTTTAATAATGTATCAACCTGCCTTTTCTTTCTTTTGTCACGATGCATTTGCTTTCTAAAGTGGTCTTGTTTTCAGGATAATAACTGGGTTTCCACAGGGAAAATCATAATGTATGAGGCAAATTACTGACTAAAGGCAAATTCCTGACTTAAAAAATGAATCTCTAATATTTTTCTAGTAGTTCTTCTTTTGTTTCAATTTTTGTTTTGTTAGTTTTGTAAAGAAACTTATGGATAGTAATTTCTGCTCAGGTGGATAGTGGTACTGTTTAGCACAGCTCATTGGTCTTATGAAATTTTACAAATGCAGTCTGATTCATTCCAGCCAAGTTAATTATGAGGTACGTAATTTTTTGCCCCAATGGAGACAAATGTAAAAGACAGAGATACAGAAATCATCTTCAGTTTAGATTGAAGAAATTTCACTTACTACTGTTTGTTCCTGCTATTTGATCACAGTTTATTTTTATTTTTTGAAGCCTGTCTCTAATGAAATAAGATTTAATGATTTAGAAGTAATAGAGGACCCTGACTAAACTGACAAGAAAAGTTAATTTAAGGACAAGAATTGATTTTTAAAACTATAAAAGTACATTTCATGACTTGATTTCAAGATGATCTGGTGGTATCCTTATACTGTCGCAGAAGGAAGTCCACAGTGGGACGAGAATGATGCTTACAAATCAGCACCCTTATTATCTATTACTGAAGATGTCTTAGTCCAGGCCAGTCTGCCTACCACCTGTGTGGTACACTGTTGATTTCATTTTTCTTCCAGTATTTACTTTTGGTTCGGGACCAGTTATCTAGCTGTGATGGGATTCTTGAAAAGTATCCTACATCTGGTACTTAGTGAACTAGTGATTGTCCTGTTTGCAGACATTCTTTCTGAGGCTCTACTCTTGCCTCGAAAACCTACATTTGCACAAAGGGAAATGTATAGGTTTTCCTTTTAAATGTACTTATTTTTATTTATTTTTTTATTTATTTTTGGCTGTGTTGGGTCTTCGTTTCTGTGCGAGGGCCTTCTCTAGTTGCGGCGAGCAGGGGCCACTCCTCATCGTGGTGCGTGGGCCTGTCACTGCCGCGGCCCCTCTTGTTGCGGAGCACAGGCTCCTGACGCGCAGGCTGAGTAGTTGTGGCTCATGGGCTTAGTTGCTCTGCAGCATGTGGGATCTTCCCGGACCAGGGCTCAAACCCGTGTCTCCTGCACTGGCTGACGGACTCTTAACCACTGCCCCACCAGTTATTGTTTTTTGAACACATTATTTCCTCTTTTGTTTTTATGTGAGGATGCCTTTATTTATTTATTTTTATTATTGTTTATATTTGGCTGTGTTGGGTCTTTGTTGCTGCGCGCGGGCTTTCTCTGGTTGTGGCAAGTGGGGGCTACTCTTTGTTGTGGTGCGTGGACTGCTGATTGTTGTGGTTCCTCTTGTTGCGGAGCACGGGCTCTAAGTGTGCGGGCTTCAGTAATTGCAGCAGCTGGGCTCAGTAGTTGCGGCACACAGGCCCTAGAGTGCGTGGGCTTCAGTAGTTGCGGCGTGTGGCCTCAGCAGTTGTGGCTCGCGGGCTCTAGGGCGCAGGCTCAGTAGTCGTGACGTACGGGCTTAGTTGCTCTGCGCCATGTGGGATCTTCCCAGACCACGGCTGGAACCCGTGTCCCCTGCATTGGCAGACGGATTCTTAAGCACTGCACCACCAGGAAAGTCCCAGACTTTCCTTTTCTTAATGACAATTTTGAAGAGTCCTGGTTCACGTATTTCATAGACTGTCCCTCAGCTTGGGTTTGTGTGATGTTCTCCTCGTGACAGGAAGGGAGTTAGGGTTTTGGGGAAGGAGATGTTTACTTTTAATATTTTGTTTCATCTCTATCTCTTGGCTTTTTATATAAGATATTCAATGCATTTAGATATATATTTTAAAAAGCAGGCTTGTAGACTATTATTTTATAATCTGCTTGCTATATTGTAGTCTGCTTGGGATGATGGTGGTATGCTTTCTTTTTTTCGGTACACGGGCCTCTCACTCTTGTGGCCTCTCCCGTGGTGGAGCACAGGCCAAGGACACGCAGGCTCAGCGGCCATGGCTCAGGGGCCTAGCCGCTCCGCGGCATGTGGGATCTTCCCGGACCGGGGCACGAAGCCGTGTCCCCTGCATCGGCAGGCAGGCTCTCAACCACTGCTCCACCAGGGAAGCATGGTACACTTTTGTTTTATTTATGCAGTTGGCTCTCTTGCATTGATTTACATTTTATTGATAAAGCTCAACTGCTTTGGATTATGATGTGTTTACAAGGCTACACAGATAAGCTGGAAGGGAAAATGAAGAAATACAAATGGCAGAAAATGTTTTATAATAATAAAGTTTTCTTGGCAAGCAGCAACCTTTTCTCAAAGTCAGTGTTTTAATATAATTTGCTTGCTTCATAAATATGTTTTTTTTTTCATATCTTTATTGATTAGTAAGCATGTTAAATGACTTGGGAGGAATCTCACTCTCTTCAAGAAATAATTTGGAATTCTTGATGTAGAATGCTGACAGTTCTCAAAAATGGGTCAGGAAAATCAAAGTAATAGATGGAAAAAAAAATCTCAATTTTAGCTGTTGATATAACTTTTCTTAAATTTACGGGTTTTTTTTATAATTGAAGTTACTAAAACAGATGGTGGAAGGTCCATCAAGATATTTATTTTATGTAATGAAAGCATTTTACTTTGCTGTATTGAATTCCATTCATTCTGGAACTTAGGAGCATTTACCTCTTTATGAAAGAGATGATTCAAAGTAGAAAATGATTGATGACCTTCGCTTCCAGTTTTCTTCTCAATAGACTTAGTCTCTCTTCTAATGCTTCTTGCATACTCAGTAATTGTATAAGTTTTAGAGAAAACTGCAGGTCTGGGTGAATATTAAGCACAGTACGATAAATAAAGCTTTTTGACTTTGCAGAATATTTTACACGTGTGTCCCATAGATTCATCAGAGATTCTAGTTTTGGATAAAGGCAAGTACATTTCAAGACAATACAACATCCCTGTGTATGACATTGGCATTCGAATGAGAAGTGAATTTGGTTCAGGGCGGTTCTTGGAATGCTTGGCATTTAGGTTATTTTAGGTCAACTCTTTGGGAAACTCAATTAGAGTGTTTATTGAATGGTTTTAGTGTGCTGAATGGTTGCCATGTCATGTCATAGATGGTCTAAAACATGACTCTTATTTGTAAACTAGTTGTGTTGGTCAGATAAGGCATCTTACATGATGTATTTAATCCAAGATAATGATGGATGAGTAAGAGGCAGATCATTCTAGATGAAGAAATTTTGGTTTTGAGAGAGGCATTCTTAGGGAAATAGGCCTTGGTGTGTTCATTTAGAGCTGGGCAGGATTGAGTTCCGGAGAGAGGAGGGAAAGGATATTTGGGTAGGGGGAAGGGCATTGGCAGCGCCTCAGAGGCCTGACGGTTCCTGGGGCCTTTGTTGGAGTGGTGGGAACGTTGGGTTGCAGTCAGCCTGTGGGTAGCCTGGACGTTGGGTAATGAGCGTGGCCATCAGTTTCTGGGCGCCCTCTCTAGAGTGGTCTGTAACTTGCTTCCTCCCTGAGGAAGTGTGACACGCTTCTGCTAGCTGCAGTGTCTTCCCCACAGCTGTGCTGTCCATTGAGGAGAAGGGGGCCTGCTCTGCCATGGCTTCCTTACTCCTCAGGGTATGGCGTGTGAGTTATTTTAATAATGTATCAACCTGCCTTTTCTTTCTTTTGTCACGATGCATTTGCTTTCTAAAGTGGTCTTGTTTTCAGGATAATAACTGGGTTTCCACAGGGAAAATCATAATGTATGAGGCAAATTACTGACTAAAGGCAAATTCCTGACTTAAAAAATGAATCTCTAATATTTTTCTAGTAGTTCTTCTGTTGTTTCAATTTTTGTTTTGTTAGTTTTGTAAAGAAACTTATGGATAGTAATTTCTGCTCAGGTGGATAGTGGTACTGTTTAGCACAGCTCATTGGTCTTATGAAATTTTACAAATGCAGTCTGATTCATTCCAGCCAAGTTAACTATGAGGTACGTAATTTTTTGCCCAATGGAGACAAATGTAAAAGACAGAGATACAGAAATCATCTTCAGTTTAGATTGAAGAAATTTCACTTACTACTGTTTGTTCCTGCTATTTGATCACAGTTTATTTTTATTTCTTGAAGCCTGTCTCTAATCAAATAAGATTTAATGTTTTAGAAGTAATAGAGGACCCTGACTAAACTGACAAGAAAAGTTAATTTAAGGACAAGAATTGATTTTTAAAACTATAAAAGTACATTTCATGACTTGATTTCAAGATGATCTGGTGGTATCCTTATACTGTCGCAGAAGGAAGTCCACAGTGGGACGAGAATGATGCTTACAAATCAGCACCCTTATTATCTATTACTGAAGATGTCTTAGTCCAGGCCAGTCTGCCTACCACCTGTGTGGTACACTGTTGATTTCATTTTTCTTCCAGTATTTACTTTTGGTTCGGGACCAATTATCTAGCTGTGATGGGATTCTTGAAAAGTATCCTACATCTGGTACTTAGTGAACTAGTGATTGTCCTGTTTGCAGACATTCTTTCTGAGGCTCTACTCTTGCCTCGAAAACCTACATTTGCACAAAGGGAAATGTATAGGTTTTCCTTTTAAATGTACTTATTTTTATTTATTTTTTTATTTATTTTTGGCTGTGTTGGGTCTTCGTTTCTGTGCGAGGGCCTTCTCTAGTTGCGGCGAGCAGGGGCCACTCCTCATCGTGGTGCGTGGGCCTGTCACTGCCGCAGCCCCTCTTGTTGCGGAGCACAGGCTCCTGACGCACAGGCTGAGTAGTTGTGGCTCATGGGCTTAGTTGCTCTGCAGCATGTGGGATCTTCCCGGACCAGGGCTCAAACTCGTGTCTCCTGCACTGGCTGACGGACTCTTAACCACTGCCCCACCAGTTATTGTTTTTTGAAAACATTATTTCCTCTTTTGTTTTTATGTGAGGATGCCTTTATTTATTTATTTTTATTATTGTTTATATTTGGCTGTGTTGGGTCTTTGTTGCTGCGCGCGGGCTTTCTCTGGTTGTGGCAAGTGGGGGCTACTCTTTGTTGTGGTGCGTGGACTGCTGATTGTTGTGGTTTCTCTTGTTGCGGAGCACGGGCTCTAAGTGTGCGGGCTTCAGTAATTGCAGCAGCTGGGCTCAGTAGTTGCGGCACACAGGCCCTAGAGTGCGTGGGCTTCAGTAGTTGCGGCGTGTGGCCTCAGCAGTTGTGGCTCGCGGGCTCTAGGGCGCAGGCTCAGTAGTCGTGACGTACGGGCTTAGTTGCTCTGCGCCATGTGGGATCTTCCCAGACCACGGCTGGAACCCGTGTCCCCTGCATTGGCAGACGGATTCTTAAGCACTGCACCACCAGGAAAGTCCCAGACTTTCCTTTTCTTAATGACAATTTTGAAGAGTCCTGGTTCACGTATTTCATAGACTGTCCCTCAGCTTGGGTTTGTGTGATGTTCTCCTCGTGACAGGAAGGGAGTAAGGGTTTTGGGGAAGGAGATGTTTACTTTTAATATTTTGTTTCATCTCTATCTCTTGGCTTTTTATATAAGATATTCAATGCATTTAGATATATATTTTAAAAAGCAGGCTTGTAGACTATTATTTTATAATCTGCTTGCTATATTGTAGTCTGCTTGGGATGATGCTGGTATGCTTTCTTTTTTTCGGTACACGGGCCTCTCACTCTTGTGGCCTCTCCCGTGGTGGAGCACAGGCTACGGACACCCAGGCTCAGCGGCCATGGCTCAGGGGCCTAGCCGCTCCGCGGCATGTGGGATCTTCCCAGACCGGGGCACGAAGCCGTGTCCCCTGCATCGGCAGGCAGGCTCTCAACCACTGCTCCACCAGGGAAGCACGGTACACTTTTGTTTTATTTATGCAGTTGGCTCTCTTGCATTGATTTACATTTTATTGATAATAAAGCTCAAGTGCTTTGGATTATGATGTGTTTACAAGGCTACACAGATAATCTGGAAGGGAAAATGAAGAAATACAAATGACAGAAAATGTTTTATAATAATAAAATTTTCTTGGCAAGCAGAAACCTTTTCTCAAAGTCAGTGTTTTAATATAATTTGCTTGCTTCATAAATATGTTTTTTTTTGTTTTTTCATATCTTTATTGATTAGTAAGCATGTTAAATGACTTGGGAGGAATCTCACTCTCTTCAAGAAATAATTTGGAATTCTTGATCTAGAATGCTGAGAATTCTCAAAAATGGGTCAGGAAAATCAATGTAATAGATGGAAAAAAAATCTCAATTTTAGCTGTTGATATAACTTTTCTTAAATTTAGGGGTTTTTTTATAATTGAAGTTACTAAAACAGATGGTGGAAGGTCCATCAAGATATTTATTTTATGTAATGAAAGCATTTTACTTTGCTGTATTGAATTCCATTCATTCTGGAATTTAGGAGCATTTACCTCCTTATGAAAGAGATGATTCCAAGTAGAAAATGATTGATGACCTTCGCTTCCAGTTTTCTTCTCAATAGACTTAGTCTCTCTTCTAATGCTTCTTGCATACTCAGTAATTGTATAAGTTTTAGAGAAAACTGCAGGTCTGGCTGAATATTAAGCACAGTACGATAAATAAAGCTTTTTGACTTTGCAGAATATTTTACATGTGTGTCCCATAGATTCATCAGAGATTCTAGTTTTGGATAAAGGCAAGTACATTTCAAGACAATACAACATCCCTGTGTATGACATTGGCATTCGAATGAGAAGTGAATTTGGTTCAGGAGGGTTCTTGGAATGCTTGGCATTTAGGTTATTTTAGGTCAACTCTTTGGGAAATTCAATTAGAGTGTTTATTGAATGGTTTTAGTGAGCTGAATGGTTGCCATGTCATGTCATAGATGGTCTAAAACATGACTCTTATTTCTAAACTAGTTGTGTTGGTCAGATAAGGCGTCTTACATGATGTATTTAATCCAAGATAATGAAGGATGAGTAAGAGGCAGATCATTCTAGAGGAAGTAATTTTGGTTTTGAGAGAGGCATTCTTAGGGAAATAGGCCTTGGTGTGTTCATTTAGAGCTGGGCAGGATTGAGTTCCGGAGAGAGGAGGGAAAGGATATTTGGGTAGGGGGAAGGGCATTGGCAGAGCCTCAGAGGCCTGACGGTTCCTGGGGCCTTTGTGGGAATGGTGGGAAAGTTGGGTTGCAGTCAGCCTGTGGGTAGCCTGGACGTTGGGTAATGAGCGTGGCCATCAGTTTCTGGGCGCCCTCTCTAGAGTGGTCTGTAACTTGCTTCCTCCCTGAGGAAGTGTGACACGCTTCTGCTAGCTGCAGTGTCTTCCCCACAGCTGTGCTGTCCATTGAGGAGAAGGGGGCCTGCTCTGCCATGGCTTCCTTACTCCTCAGGGTATGGCGTGTGAGTTATTTTAATAATGTATCAACCTGCCTTTTCTTTCTTTTGTCACGATGCATTTGCTTTCTAAAGTGGTCTTGTTTTCAGGATAATAATTGGGTTTCCACAGGGAAAATCATAATGTATGAGGCAAATTACTGACTAAAGGCAAATTCCTGACTTAAAAAATGAATCTCTAATATTTTTCTAGGAGTTCTTCTTTTGTTTCAATTTTTGTTTTGTTAGTTATGTAAAGAAACATATGGATAGTAATTTCTGCTCAGGTGGATAGTGGTACTGTTTAGCACAGCTCATTGGTCTTATGAAATTTTACAAATGCAGTCTGATTCATTCCAGCCAAGTTAGTTATGAGGTACATAGTTTTGTCCCCTAATGGAGACAAATGTAAAAGTCAGAGACACAGGAATCATCTTCAGTTTAGATTGAGGAAATTTTAGTTGCTACTGTTTGTTCCTGCTATTTGATCACAGTTTATTTTTATTTTTTGAAGCCTGTCTCTAATCAAATTAGATTTAATGATTTAGAAGTAATAGAGGACCCTGACTAAACTGATAAGAAAAGTTAATTTAAGGACAATAATTGATTTTTTAAAATATAAAAGTACATTTCATGACTTGATTTCCAGATGATCTGGTGGTATCCTTATACTGTCGCAGAAGGAAGTCCACAGTGGGACGAGAATGATGCTTACAAATCAGCACCCTTATTATCTATTACTGAAGATGTCTTAGTCCAGGCCAGTCTGCCTACCACCTGTGTGGTACACTGTTGATTTCATTTTTCTTCCAGTATTTACTTTTGGTTCGGGACCAATTATCTAGCTGTGATGGGATTCTTGAAAAGTATCCTACATCTTGTACTTATTGAACTAGTGATTGTCCTGTTTGCAGACATTCTTTCTGAGGCTCTACTCTTGCCTCGAAAACCTACATTTGCAGGAAGGGAAATGTATAGCTTTTCCTTTTAAATGTATTTATTTTTATTTATTTTTTATTTATTTTTGGGTGTGTTCGGTCTTCTTTTCTGTGCGAAGGCCTTCTCTCTTTGTGGCCAGCTGGGGCACTCCTCATCATTGTGCCTGGGCCTCTCACTGTCGTGGTCCCTCTTGTTGCGGAGCACAGGCTCCAGACGCACAGCTTGAGTAGTTGTTGCTCACGGGCTTAGTTGCTATGAAGCATGTGGGATCTTTCCGGACCAGGGTTCAAACCCGTGTCTCCTGCACTGGCAGGCGGACTCTTAACCACTGCCCCACCAGTTATTCTTTTTTGAAAAATTTTATTTCCTCATTTGTTTTTATGTGATGATGCCTTTATTTATTTATCTTTATTATTGTTTATATTTGGCTGTGTTGGGTCTTTGTTGTTGCCCGCGGGCTTTCTCTGGTTTTGGCAAGTTGCGGCTACTCTTTGTTGTGCTGTGCAGACTTCTCATTGAGGTGGCTTCTCTTGTTGTGGAACATGGGCTCTAAGTGTGCGGGCTTCAGTAATTGCAGCACCTGGGGTCAGTAGTTGCGGCACACAGGCCCTAGCATGTGCAGGCTTCAGTAGTTGGTACGTGTGGCCTCAGTAGTTGTGGCTCGCGGGCTCTACAGCGCAGGCTCAGTTGTTGTGACGTACGGTCTTAGTTGCTCTGCAACGTGTGGGATCTTCCCACACCAGGGCTGGAACCCATGTCCCCTGCATTGGCAGACGGATTCTTAACCACTGCACCAACAGAAAAGTCAAAGACTTTCCTTTTCTTAATGACAATTTTGAAGAGTCCTGGTTCACGTATTTCATAGACTGTCCCTCAACTTGGGTTTGTGTGATGTTCTCATCATGACTGGAATGGAGTTAGGATTTTGGGGAAGGAGATGTTTACTTTTAATATTTTGTTTCATCTCTATCTCTTGTCTTTTTATATAAGATATTCAATGCATATAGATAGATATTTTCAAAAGCAGGCTTCTAGACTACTATTTTATAATGTGCTTTCCTTTTTGTAATCTGCTTGGGATGATGGTTGTATGCTTTTTTTTTTTCACTACGTGGTCCTCTGACTGTTGTTGCTTCTCCCGTTGTGGAGCACAGGCTCCGGATGCACAGGCTCAGCGGCCATGTCTCATGGGCCTAGCCACTCCACGGCATGTGGAATCTTTCTGCACCAGTGCACGAACCCGTGTCCCCTGCATCGGCAGGCAGACTCTCAATCCCTGTGCCACGATGGAAGACCAGTATACTTTTGTTTTAATTATGCAGTTTGCTGTCTTGTGATGATTTGCATTTTATTTATAAAGGTTAGCTTCTTTGGATTATGATATGTTTACAAGGCTACACAGATAACCTGGAAGGGAAAATGAAGAAATACAAATGACAGAAAATGTTTTATAATAATAAAATTTTCTTGGCAATCAGCATAATTTTCTCAAAGTCAGTCTTGTAATATAATTTGCTTTCTTCATAAATATGGGTTTTTTGTTTTTTTCATTTCTTTATTGATTAGTAAGCATGTTAAATGACTTAGGAGGAATCTCACTCTATTCAAGAAATAATTTGGAATTATTGATCCAGAATGCTGACAATTCTCAAAAATGGGTCAGGAAACTCAAACTAATAGGTGGAAAATAATTTTCAATTTTAGCTCTTGATATAACTTTTCTTAAATTTATGGTGTTTTTAAATAATTGAAGTTACTAAAATAGTTGGTAGAAGGTCCGTCAATATATATATTTTATGTATTTAAAATATTATACTTTGCTGTATTTAATTCCATTCTTTCTGGGATTCAGGAGAATTTACTTCTTTATGAAGGAGATTATTCAAAGTAGAAAATGATTGATGACCTTAGCTTCCAGTTTTCTTCTCAATAGATTTACTCTCTCTTCTAATGCTTCTTGCATACTCCGTAATTGTATATATTTTAGAGAAAAATGCATGTCTGGCTGAATATTAAGCACAATACAATAAATGAATCTTTTTTACTTTGCAGAATATTTTACACGTGTGTCCCATAGATTCATCAGAGATTCTAGTTTTGGATAAAGGCAAGTACATTTCAATACAATACAACATCCCTGTGTATGACATTGGCATTCGAATGAGAAGTGAATTTGGTTCAGGACGGTTCTTGGAATGCTTGGCATTTAGGTTATTTTAGGTCAACTCTTTGGGAAACTCAATTAGAGTGTTTATTGAATGGTTTTAGTGTGCTGAATGGTTGCCATGTCATGTCATAGATGGTCTAAAACATGACTCTTATTTCTAAACTAGTTGTGTTGGTCAGATAAGGCATCTTACATGATGTATTTAATCCAAGATAATGATGGATGAGTAAGAGGCAGATCATTCTAGATGAAGAAATTTTGGTTTTGAGAGAGGCATTCTTAGGGAAATAGACCTTGGTGTGTTCATTTAGAGCTGGGCAGGATTGAGTTCCGGAGAGAGGAGGGAAAGGATATTTGGGTAGGGGGAAGGGCATTGGCAGAGCCTCAGAGGCCTGACGGTTCCTGGGGCCTTTGTTGGAGTGGTGGGAACGTTGGGTTGCAGTCAGCCTGTGGGTAGCCTGGACGTTGGGTAATGAGCGTGGCCATCAGTTTCTGGGCGCCCTCTCTAGAGTGGTCTGTAACTTGCTTCCTCCCTGAGGAAGTGTGACACGCTTCTGCTAGCTGCAGTGTCTTCCCCACAGCTGTGCTGTCCATTGAGGAGAAGGGGGCCTGCTCTGCCATGGCTTCCTTACTCCTCAGGGTATGGCGTGTGAGTTATTTTAATAATGTATCAACCTGCCTTTTCTTTCTTTTGTCACGATGCATTTGCTTTCTAAAGTGGTCTTGTTTTCAGGATAATAACTGGGTTTCCACAGGGAAAATCATAATGTATGAGGCAAATTACTGACTAAAGGCAAATTCCTGACTTAAAAAATGAATCTCTAATATTTTTCTAGTAGTTCTTCTTTTGTTTCAATTTTTGTTTTGTTAGTTTTGTAAAGAAACTTATGGATAGTAATTTCTGCTCAGGTGGATAGTGGTACTGTTTAGCACAGCTCATTGGTCTTCTGAAACTTTTACAAATGCAGTCTGATTCATTCCGGCCAAGTTAATTATGAGGTACGTAATTTTTTGCCCCAATGGAGACAAATGTAAAAGACAGAGATACAGAAATCATCTTCAGTTTAGATTGAAGAAATTTCACTTACTACTGTTTGTTCCTGCTATTTGATCACAGTTTATTTTTATTTTTTGAAGCCTGTCTCTAATGAAATAAGATTTAATGATTTAGAAGTAATAGAGGACCCTGACTAAACTGACAAGAAAAGTTAATTTAAGGACAAGAAATGATTTTTAAAACTATAAAAGTACATTTCATGACTTGATTTCAAGATGATCTGGTGGTATCCTTATACTGTCGCAGAAGGAAGTCCACAGTGGGACGAGAATGATGCTTACAAATCAGCACCCTTATTATCTATTACTGAAGATGTCTTAGTCCAGGCCAGTCTGCCTACCACCTGTGTGGTACACTGTTGATTTCATTTTTCTTCCAGTATTTACTTTTGGTTCGGGACCAATTATCTAGCTGTGATGGGATTCTTGAAAAGTATCCTACATCTGGTACTTAGTGAACTAGTGATTGTCCTGTTTGCAGACATTCTTTCTGAGGCTCTACTCTTGCCTCGAAAACCTACATTTGCACAAAGGGAAATGTATAGGTTTTCCTTTTAAATGTACTTATTTTTATTTATTTTTTTATTTATTTTTGGCTGTGTTGGGTCTTCGTTTCTGTGCGAGGGCCTTCTCTAGTTGCGGCGAGCAGGGGCCACTCCTCATCGTGGTGCGTGGGCCTGTCACTGCCGCGGCCCCTCTTGTTGCGGAGCACAGGCTCCTGACGCGCAGGCTGAGTAGTTGTGGCTCATGGGCTTAGTTGCTCTGCAGCATGTGGGATCTTCCCGGACCAGGGCTCAAACCCGTGTCTCCTGCACTGGCTGACGGACTCTTAACCACTGCCCCACCAGTTATTGTTTTTTGAAAACATTATTTCCTCTTTTGTTTTTATGTGAGGATGCCTTTATTTATTTATTTTTATTATTGTTTATATTTGGCTGTGTTGGGTCTTTGTTGCTGCGCGCGGGCTTTCTCTGGTTGTGGCAAGTGGGGGCTACTCTTTGTTGTGGTGCGTGGACTGCTGATTGTTGTGGTTTCTCTTGTTGCGGAGCACGGGCTCTAAGTGTGCGGGCTTCAGTAATTGCAGCAGCTGGGCTCAGTAGTTGCGGCACACAGGCCCTAGAGTGCGTGGGCTTCAGTAGTTGCGGCGTGTGGCCTCAGCAGTTGTGGCTCGCGGGCTCTAGGGCGCAGGCTCAGTAGTCGTGACGTACGGGCTTAGTTGCTCTGCGGCATGTGGGATCTTCCCAGACCACGGCTGGAACCCGTGTCCCCTGCATTGGCAGACGGATTCTTAAGCACTGCACCACCAGGAAAGTCCCAGACTTTCCTTTTCTTAATGACAATTTTGAAGAGTCCTGGTTCACGTATTTCATAGACTGTCCCTCAGCTTGGGTTTGTGTGATGTTCTCCTCGTGACAGGAAGAAAGTTAGGGTTTTGGGGAAGGAGATGTTTACTTTTAATATTTTGTTTCATCTCTATCTCTTGGCTTTTTATATAAGATATTCAATGCATTTAGATATATATTTTAAAAAGCAGGCTTGTAGACTATTATTTTATAATCTGCTTGCTATATTGTAGTCTGCTTGGGATGATGGTGGTATGCTTTCTTTTTTTCGGTACATGGGCCTCTCACTCTTGTGGCCTCTCCCGTGGTGGAGCACAGGCTAAGGACACGCAGGCTCAGCGGCCATGGCTCAGGGGCCTAGCCGCTCCGCGGCATGTGGGATCTTCCCGGACCGGGGCACGAAGCCGTGTCCCCTGCATCGGCAGGCAGGCTCTCAACCACTGCTCCACCAGGGAAGCATGGTACACTTTTGTTTTATTTATGCAGTTGGCTCTCTTGCATTGATTTACATTTTATTGATAAAGCTCAACTGCTTTGGATTATGATGTGTTTACAAGGCTACACAGATAAGCTGGAAGGGAAAATGAAGAAATACAAATGGCAGAAAATGTTTTATAATAATAAAGTTTTCTTGGCAAGCAGCAACCTTTTCTCAAAGTCAGTGTTTTAATATAATTTGCTTGCTTCATAAATATGTTTTTTTTCATATCTTTATTGATTAGTAAGCATGTTAAATGACTTGGGAGGAATCTCACTCTCTTCAAGAAATAATTTGGAATTCTTGATGTAGAATGCTGACAGTTCTCAAAAATGGGTCAGGAAAATCAAAGTAATAGATGGAAAAAAAATCTCAATTTTAGCTGTTGATATAACTTTTCTTAAATTTAGGGGTTTTTTTATAATTGAAGTTACTAAAACAGATGGTGGAAGGTCCATCAAGATATTTATTTTATGTAATGAAAGCATTTTACTTTGCTGTATTGAATTCCATTCATTCTGGAATTTAGGAGCATTTACCTCTTTATGAAAGAGATGATTCCAAGTAGAAAATGATTGATGACCTTCGCTTCCAGTTTTCTTCTCAATAGACTTAGTCTCTCTTCTAATGCTTCTTGCATACTCAGTAATTGTATAAGTTTTAGAGAAAACTGCAGGTCTGGCTGAATATTAAGCACAGTACGATAAATAAAGCTTTTTGACTTTGCAGAATATTTTACATGTGTGTCCCATAGATTCATCAGAGATTCTAGTTTTGGATAAAGGCAAGTACATTTCAAGACAATACAACATCCCTGTGTATGACATTGGCATTCGAATGAGAAGTGAATTTGGTTCAGGAGGGTTCTTGGAATGCTTGGCATTTAGGTTATTTTAGGTCAACTCTTTGGGAAATTCAATTAGAGTGTTTATTGAATGGTTTTAGTGAGCTGAATGGTTGCCATGTCATGTCATAGATGGTCTAAAACATGACTCTTATTTCTAAACTAGTTGTGTTGGTCAGATAAGGCGTCTTACATGATGTATTTAATCCAAGATAATGAAGGATGAGTAAGAGGCAGATCATTCTAGAGGAAGTAATTTTGGTTTTGAGAGAGGCATTCTTAGGGAAATAGGCCTTGGTGTGTTCATTTAGAGCTGGGCAGGATTGAGTTCCGGAGAGAGGAGGGAAAGGATATTTGGGTAGGGGGAAGGGCATTGGCAGAGCCTCAGAGGCCTGACGGTTCCTGGGGCCTTTGTGGGAATGGTGGGAAAGTTGGGTTGCAGTCAGCCTGTGGGTAGCCTGGACGTTGGGTAATGAGCGTGGCCATCAGTTTCTGGGCGCCCTCTCTAGAGTGGTCTGTAACTTGCTTCCTCCCTGAGGAAGTGTGACACGCTTCTGCTAGCTGCAGTGTCTTCCCCACAGCTGTGCTGTCCATTGAGGAGAAGGGGGCCTGCTCTGCCATGGCTTCCTTACTCCTCAGGGTATGGCGTGTGAGTTATTTTAATAATGTATCAACCTGCCTTTTCTTTCTTTTGTCACGATGCATTTGCTTTCTAAAGTGGTCTTGTTTTCAGGATAATAATTGGGTTTCCACAGGGAAAATCATAATGTATGAGGCAAATTACTGACTAAAGGCAAATTCCTGACTTAAAAAATGAATCTCTAATATTTTTCTAGTAGTTCTTCTTTTGTTTCAATTTTTGTTTTGTTAGTTATGTAAAGAAACTTATGGATAGTAATTTCTGCTCAGGTGGATAGTGGTACTGTTTAGCACAGCTCATTGGTCTTATGAAATTTTACAAATGCAGTCTGATTCATTCCAGCCAAGTTAGTTATGAGGTACATAGTTTTGTCCCCTAATGGAGACAAATGTAAAAGTCAGAGACACAGGAATCATCTTCAGTTTAGATTGAGGAAATTTTAGTTGCTACTGTTTGTTCCTGCTATTTGATCACAGTTTATTTTTATTTTTTGAAGGCTGTCTCTAATCAAATTAGATTTAATGATTTAGAAGTAATAGAGGACCCTGACTAAACTGATAAGAAAAGTTAATTTAAGGACAATAATTGATTTTTTAAAATATAAAAGTACATTTCATGACTTGATTTCCAGATGATCTGGTGGTATCCTTATACTGTCGCAGAAGGAAGTCCACAGTGGGACGAGAATGATGCTTACAAATCAGCACCCTTATTATCTATTACTGAAGATGTCTTAGTCCAGGCCAGTCTGCCTACCACCTGTGTGGTACACTGTTGATTTAATTTTTCTTCCAGTATTTACTTTTGGTTCGGGACCAATTATCTAGCTGTGATGGGATTCTTGAAAAGTATCCTACATCTTGTACTTATTGAACTAGTGATTGTCCTGTTTGCAGACATTCTTTCTGAGGCTCTACTCTTGCCTCGAAAACCTACATTTGCAGAAAGGGAAATGTATAGCTTTTCCTTTTAAATGTATTTATTTTTATTTATTTTTTATTTATTTTTGGGTGTGTTCGGTCTTCTTTTCTGTGCGAAGGCCTTCTCTCTTTGTGGCCAGCTGGGGCACTCCTCATCATTGTGCCTGGGCCTCTCACTGTCGTGGTCCCTCTTGTTGCGGAGCACAGGCTCCAGACGCACAGCTTGAGTAGTTGTTGCTCACGGGCTTAGTTGCTATGAAGCATGTGGGATCTTTCCGGACCAGGGTTCAAACCCGTGTCTCCTGCACTGGCAGGCGGACTCTTAACCACTGCCCCACCAGTTATTCTTTTTTGAAAAATTTTATTTCCTCATTTGTTTTTATGTGATGATGCCTTTATTTATTTATCTTTATTATTGTTTATATTTGGCTGTGTTGGGTCTTTGTTGTTGCCCGCGGGCTTTCTCTGGTTTTGGCAAGTTGCGGCTACTCTTTGTTGTGCTGTGCAGACTTCTCATTGAGGTGGCTTCTCTTGTTGTGGAACATGGGCTCTAAGTGTGCGGGCTTCAGTAATTGCAGCACCTGGGGTCAGTAGTTGCGGCACACAGGCCCTAGCATGTGCAGGCTTCAGTAGTTGGTACGTGTGGCCTCAGTAGTTGTGGCTCGCGGGCTCTACAGCGCAGGCTCAGTTGTTGTGACGTACGGTCTTAGTTGCTCTGCAACGTGTGGGATCTTCCCACACCAGGGCTGGAACCCATGTCCCCTGCATTGGCAGACGGATTCTTAACCACTGCACCAACGGAAAAGTCAAAGACTTTCCTTTTCTTAATGACAATTTTGAAGAGTCCTGGTTCACGTATTTCATAGACTGTCCCTCAACTTGGGTTTGTGTGATGTTCTCATCATGACTGGAATGGAGTTAGGATTTTGGGGAAGGAGATGTTTACTTTTAATATTTTGTTTCATCTCTATCTCTTGTCTTTTTATATAAGATATTCAATGCATATAGATAGATATTTTCAAAAGCAGGCTTCTAGACTACTATTTTATAATGTGCTTTCCTTTTTGTAATCTGCTTGGGATGATGGTTGTATGCTTTTTTTTTTTCACTACGTGGTCCTCTGACTGTTGTTGCTTCTCCCGTTGTGGAGCAAAGGCTCCGGATGCACAGGCTCAGCGGCCATGTCTCATGGGCCTAGCCACTCCACGGCATGTGGAATGTTTCTGCACCAGTGCACGAACCCGTGTCCCCTGCATCGGCAGGCAGACTCTCAATCCTTGTGCCACGATGGAAGACCAGTATACTTTTGTTTTAATTATGCAGTTTGCTGTCTTGTGATGATTTGCATTTTATTTATAAAGGTTAGCTTCTTTGGATTATGATATGTTTACAAGGCTACACAGATAACCTGGAAGGGAAAATGAAGAAATACAAATGACAGAAAATGTTTTATAATAATAAAATTTTCTTGGCAATCAGCATAATTTTCTCAAAGTCAGTCTTGTAATATAATTTGCTTTCTTCATAAATATGGGTTTTTTGTTTTTTTCATTTCTTTATTGATTAGTAAGCATGTTAAATGACTTAGGAGGAATCTCACTCTATTCAAGAAATAATTTGGAATTATTGATCCAGAATGCTGACAATTCTCAAAAATGGGTCAGGAAACTCAAACTAATAGGTGGAAAATAATTTTCAATTTTAGCTCTTGATATAACTTTTCTTAAATTTATGGTGTTTTTAAATAATTGAAGTTACTAAAATAGTTGGTAGAAGGTCCGTCAATATATATATTTTATGTATTTAAAATATTATACTTTGCTGTATTTAATTCCATTCTTTCTGGGATTCAGGAGAATTTACTTCTTTATGAAGGAGATTATTCAAAGTAGAAAATGATTGATGACCTTAGCTTCCAGTTTTCTTCTCAATAGATTTACTCTCTCTTCTAATGCTTCTTGCATACTCCGTAATTGTATATATTTTAGAGAAAAATGCATGTCTGGCTGAATATTAAGCACAATACAATAAATGAATCTTTTTTACTTTGCAGAATATTTTACACGTGTGTCCCATAGATTCATCAGAGATTCTAGTTTTGGATAAAGGCAAGTACATTTCAATACAATACAACATCCCTGTGTATGACATTGGCATTCGAATGAGAAGTGAATTTGGTTCAGGGCGGTTCTTGGAATGCTTGGCATTTAGGTTATTTTAGGTAAACTCTTTGGGAAACTCAATTAGAGTGTTTATTGAATGGTTTTAGTGTGCTGAATGGTTGCCATGTCATGTCATAGATGGTCTAAATCATGACTCTTATTTCTAAACTAGATGTGTTGGTCAGATAAGGCATCTTACATGATGTATTTAATCCAAGATAATGATGGATGAGTAAGAGGCAGATCATTCTAGATGAAGAAATTTTGGTTTTGAGAGAGGCATTCTTAGGGAAATAGACCTTGGTGTGTTCATTTAGAGCTGGGCAGGATTGAGTTCCGGAGAGAGGAGGGAAAGGATATTTGGGTAGGGGGAAGGGCATTGGCAGAGCCTCAGAGGCCTGACGGTTCCTGGGGCCTTTGTGGGAGTGGTGGGAACGTTGGGTTGCAGTCAGCCTGTGGGTAGCCTGGACGTTGGGTAATGAGCGTGGCCATCAGTTTCTGGGCGCCCTCTCTAGAGTGGTCTGTAACTTGCTTCCTCCCTGAGGAAGTGTGACACGCTACTGCTAGCTGCAGTGTCTTCCCCACAGCTGTGCTGTCCATTGAGGAGAAGGGGGCCTGCTCTGCCATGGCTTCCTTACTCCTCAGGGTATGGCGTGTGAGTTATTTTAATAATGTATCAACCTGCCTTTTCTTTCTTTTGTCACGATGCATTTGCTTTCTAAAGTGGTCTTGTTTTCAGGATAATAACTGGGTTTCCACAGGGAAAATCATAATGTATGAGGCAAATTACTGACTAAAGGCAAATTCCTGACTTAAAAAATGAATCTCTAATATTTTTCTAGTAGTTCTTCTTTTGTTTCAATTTTTGTTTTGTTAGTTTTGTAAAGAAACTTATGGATAGTAATTTCTGCTCAGGTGGATAGTGGTACTGTTTAGCACAGCTCATTGGTCTTATGAAATTTTACAAATGCAGTCTGATTCATTCCAGCCAAGTTAATTATGAGGTACGTAATTTTTTGCCCCAATGGAGACAAATGTAAAAGACAGAGATACAGAAATCATCTTCAGTTTAGATTGAAGAAATTTCACTTACTACTGTTTGTTCCTGCTATTTGATCACAGTTTATTTTTATTTTTTGAAGCCTGTCTCTAATGAAATAAGATTTAATGATTTAGAAGTAATAGAGGACCCTGACTAAACTGACAAGGAAAGTTAATTTAAGGACAAGAATTGATTTTTAAAACTATAAAAGTACATTTCATGACTTGATTTCAAGATGATCTGGTGGTATCCTTATACTGTCGCAGAAGGAAGTCCACAGTGGGACGAGAATGATGCTTACAAATCAGCACCCTTATTATCTATTACTGAAGATGTCTTAGTCCAGGCCAGTCTGCCTACCACCTGTGTGGTACACTGTTGATTTCATTTTTCTTCCAGTATTTACTTTTGGTTCGGGACCAATTATCTAGCTGTGATGGGATTCTTGAAAAGTATCCTACATCTTGTACTTAGTGAACTAGTGATTGTCCTGTTTGCAGACATTCTTTCTGAGGCTCTACTCTTGCCTCGAAAACCTACATTTGCACAAAGGGAAATGTATAGGTTTTCCTTTTAAATGTACTTATTTTTATTTATTTTTTTATTTATTTTTGGCTGTGTTGGGTCTTCGTTTCTGTGCGAGGGCCTTCTCTAGTTGCGGCGAGCAGGGGCCACTCCTCATCGTGGTGCGTGGGCCTGTCACTGCCGCGGCCCCTCTTGTTGCGGAGCACAGGCTCCTGACGCGCAGGCTGAGTAGTTGTGGCTCATGGGCTTAGTTGCTCTGCAGCATGTGGGATCTTCCCGGACCAGGGCTCAAACCCGTGTCTCCTGCACTGGCTGACGGACTCTTAACCACTGCCCCACCAGTTATTGTTTTTTGAACACATTATTTCCTCTTTTGTTTTTATGTGAGGATGCCTTTATTTATTTATTTTTATTATTGTTTATATTTGGCTGTGTTGGGTCTTTGTTGCTGCGCGCGGGCTTTCTCTGGTTGTGGCAAGTGGGGGCTACTCTTTGTTGTGGTGCGTGGACTGCTGATTGTTGTGGTTCCTCTTGTTGCGGAGCACGGGCTCTAAGTGTGCGGGCTTCAGTAATTGCAGCAGCTGGGCTCAGTAGTTGCGGCACACAGGCCCTAGAGTGCGTGGGCTTCAGTAGTTGCGGCGTGTGGCCTCAGCAGTTGTGGCTCGCGGGCTCTAGGGCGCAGGCTCAGTAGTCGTGACGTACGGGCTTAGTTGCTCTGCGGCATGTGGGATCTTCCCAGACCACGGCTGGAACCCGTGTCCCCTGCATTGGCAGACGGATTCTTAAGCACTGCACCACCAGGAAAGTCCCAGACTTTCCTTTTCTTAATGACAATTTTGAAGAGTCCTGGTTCACGTATTTCATAGACTGTCCCTCAGCTTGGGTTTGTGTGATGTTCTCCTCGTGACAGGAAGGGAGGTAGGGTTTTGGGGAAGGAGATGTTTACTTTTAATATTTTGTTTCATCTCTATCTCTTGGCTTTTTATATAAGATATTCAATGCATTTAGATATATATTTTAAAAAGCAGGCTTGTAGACTATTATTTTATAATCTGCTTGCTATATTGTAGTCTGCTTGGGATGATGGTGGTATGCTTTCTTTTTTTCGGTACACGGGCCTCTCACTCTTGTGGCCTCTCCCGTGGTGGAGCACAGGCCAAGGACACGCAGGCTCAGCGGCCATGGCTCAGGGGCCTAGCCGCTCCGCGGCATGTGGGATCTTCCCGGACCGGGGCACGAAGCCGTGTCCCCTGCATCGGCAGGCAGGCTCTCAACCACTGCTCCACCAGGGAAGCACGGTACACTTTTGTTTTATTTATGCAGTTGGCTCTCTTGCATTGATTTACATTTTATTGATAAAGCTCAACTGCTTTGGATTATGATGTGTTTACAAGGCTACACAGATAAGCTGGAAGGGAAAATGAAGAAATACAAATGGCAGAAAATGTTTTATAATAATAAAGTTTTCTTGGCAAGCAGCAACCTTTTCTCAAAGTCAGTGTTTTAATATAATTTGCTTGCTTCATAAATATGTTTTTTTTTCATATCTTTATTGATTAGTAAGCATGTTAAATGACTTGGGAGGAATCTCACTCTCTTCAAGAAATAATTTGGAATTCTTGATGTAGAATGCTGACAGTTCTCAAAAATGGGTCAGGAAAATCAAAGTAATAGATGGAAAAAAAAATCTCAATTTTAGCTGTTGATATAACTTTTCTTAAATTTACGGGTTTTTTTTATAATTGAAGTTACTAAAACAGATGGTGGAAGGTCCATCAAGATATTTATTTTATGTAATGAAAGCATTTTACTTTGCTGTATTGAATTCCATTCATTCTGGAACTTAGGAGCATTTACCTCTTTATGAAAGAGATGATTCAAAGTAGAAAATGATTGATGACCTTCGCTTCCAGTTTTCTTCTCAATAGACTTAGTCTCTCTTCTAATGCTTCTTGCATACTCAGTAATTGTATAAGTTTTAGAGAAAACTGCAGGTCTGGGTGAATATTAAGCACAGTACGATAAATAAAGCTTTTTGACTTTGCAGAATATTTTACACGTGTGTCCCATAGATTCATCAGAGATTCTAGTTTTGGATAAAGGCAAGTACATTTCAAGACAATACAACATCCCTGTGTATGACATTGGCATTCGAATGAGAAGTGAATTTGGTTCAGGGCGGTTCTTGGAATGCTTGGCATTTAGGTTATTTTAGGTCAACTCTTTGGGAAACTCAATTAGAGTGTTTATTGAATGGTTTTAGTGTGCTGAATGGTTGCCATGTCATGTCATAGATGGTCTAAAACATGACTCTTATTTGTAAACTAGTTGTGTTGGTCAGATAAGGCATCTTACATGATGTATTTAATCCAAGATAATGATGGATGAGTAAGAGGCAGATCATTCTAGATGAAGAAATTTTGGTTTTGAGAGAGGCATTCTTAGGGAAATAGGCCTTGGTGTGTTCATTTAGAGCTGGGCAGGATTGAGTTCCGGAGAGAGGAGGGAAAGGATATTTGGGTAGGGGGAAGGGCATTGGCAGCGCCTCAGAGGCCTGACGGTTCCTGGGGCCTTTGTTGGAGTGGTGGGAACGTTGGGTTGCAGTCAGCCTGTGGGTAGCCTGGACGTTGGGTAATGAGCGTGGCCATCAGTTTCTGGGCGCCCTCTCTAGAGTGGTCTGTAACTTGCTTCCTCCCTGAGGAAGTGTGACACGCTTCTGCTAGCTGCAGTGTCTTCCCCACAGCTGTGCTGTCCATTGAGGAGAAGGGGGCCTGCTCTGCCATGGCTTCCTTACTCCTCAGGGTATGGCGTGTGAGTTATTTTAATAATGTATCAACCTGCCTTTTCTTTCTTTTGTCACGATGCATTTGCTTTCTAAAGTGGTCTTGTTTTCAGGATAATAACTGGGTTTCCACAGGGAAAATCATAATGTATGAGGCAAATTACTGACTAAAGGCAAATTCCTGACTTAAAAAATGAATCTCTAATATTTTTCTAGTAGTTCTTCTTTTGTTTCAATTTTTGTTTTGTTAGTTTTGTAAAGAAACTTATGGATAGTAATTTCTGCTCAGGTGGATAGTGGTACTGTTTAGCACAGCTCATTGGTCTTATGAAATTTTACAAATGCAGTCTGATTCATTCCAGCCAAGTTAATTATGAGGTACGTAATTTTTTGCCCCAATGGAGACAAATGTAAAAGACAGAGATACAGAAATCATCTTCAGTTTAGATTGAAGAAATTTCACTTACTACTGTTTGTTCCTGCTATTTGATCACAGTTTATTTTTATTTTTTGAAGCCTGTCTCTAATGAAATAAGATTTAATGATTTAGAAGTAATAGAGGACCCTGACTAAACTGACAAGAAAAGTTAATTTAAGGACAAGAATTGATTTTTAAAACTATAAAAGTACATTTCATGACTTGATTTCAAGATGATCTGGTGGTATCCTTATACTGTCGCAGAAGGAAGTCCACAGTGGGACGAGAATGATGCTTACAAATCAGCACCCTTATTATCTATTACTGAAGATGTCTTAGTCCAGGCCAGTCTGCCTACCACCTGTGTGGTACACTGTTGATTTCATTTTTCTTCCAGTATTTACTTTTGGTTCGGGACCAATTATCTAGCTGTGATGGGATTCTTGAAAAGTATCCTACATCTGGTACTTAGTGAACTAGTGATTGTCCTGTTTGCAGACATTCTTTCTGAGGCTCTACTCTTGCCTCGAAAACCTACATTTGCACAAAGGGAAATGTATAGGTTTTCCTTTTAAATGTACTTATTTTTATTTATTTTTTTATTTATTTTTGGCTGTGTTGGGTCTTCGTTTCTGTGCGAGGGCCTTCTCTAGTTGCGGCGAGCAGGGGCCACTCCTCATCGTGGTGCGTGGGCCTGTCACTGCCGCGGCCCCTCTTGTTGCGGAGCACAGGCTCCTGACGCGCAGGCTGAGTAGTTGTGGCTCATGGGCTTAGTTGCTCTGCAGCATGTGGGATCTTCCCGGACCAGGGCTCAAACCCGTGTCTCCTGCACTGGCTGACGGACTCTTAACCACTGCCCCACCAGTTATTGTTTTTTGAACACATTATTTCCTCTTTTGTTTTTATGTGAGGATGCCTTTATTTATTTATTTTTATTATTGTTTATATTTGGCTGTGTTGGGTCTTTGTTGCTGCGCGCGGGCTTTCTCTGGTTGTGGCAAGTGGGGGCTACTCTTTGTTGTGGTGCGTGGACTGCTGATTGTTGTGGTTCCTCTTGTTGCGGAGCACGGGCTCTAAGTGTGCGGGCTTCAGTAATTGCAGCAGCTGGGCTCAGTAGTTGCGGCACACAGGCCCTAGAGTGCGTGGGCTTCAGTAGTTGCGGCGTGTGGCCTCAGCAGTTGTGGCTCGCGGGCTCTAGGGCGCAGGCTCAGTAGTCGTGACGTACGGGCTTAGTTGCTCTGCGGCATGTGGGATCTTCCCAGACCACGGCTGGAACCCGTGTCCCCTGCATTGGCAGACGGATTCTTAAGCACTGCACCACCAGGAAAGTCCCAGACTTTCCTTTTCTTAATGACAATTTTGAAGAGTCCTGGTTCACGTATTTCATAGACTGTCCCTCAGCTTGGGTTTGTGTGATGTTCTCCTCGTGACAGGAAGGGAGGTAGGGTTTTGGGGAAGGAGATGTTTACTTTTAATATTTTGTTTCATCTCTATCTCTTGGCTTTTTATATAAGATATTCAATGCATTTAGATATATATTTTAAAAAGCAGGCTTGTAGACTATTATTTTATAATCTGCTTGCTATATTGTAGTCTGCTTGGGATGATGGTGGTATGCTTTCTTTTTTTCGGTACACGGGCCTCTCACTCTTGTGGCCTCTCCCGTGGTGGAGCACAGGCCAAGGACACGCAGGCTCAGCGGCCATGGCTCAGGGGCCTAGCCGCTCCGCGGCATGTGGGATCTTCCCGGACCGGGGCACGAAGCCGTGTCCCCTGCATCGGCAGGCAGGCTCTCAACCACTGCTCCACCAGGGAAGCACGGTACACTTTTGTTTTATTTATGCAGTTGGCTCTCTTGCATTGATTTACATTTTATTGATAAAGCTCAACTGCTTTGGATTATGATGTGTTTACAAGGCTACACAGATAAGCTGGAAGGGAAAATGAAGAAATACAAATGGCAGAAAATGTTTTATAATAATAAAGTTTTCTTGGCAAGCAGCAACCTTTTCTCAAAGTCAGTGTTTTAATATAATTTGCTTGCTTCATAAATATGTTTTTTTTTCATATCTTTATTGATTAGTAAGCATGTTAAATGACTTGGGAGGAATCTCACTCTCTTCAAGAAATAATTTGGAATTCTTGATGTAGAATGCTGACAGTTCTCAAAAATGGGTCAGGAAAATCAAAGTAATAGATGGAAAAAAAAATCTCAATTTTAGCTGTTGATATAACTTTTCTTAAATTTACGGGTTTTTTTTATAATTGAAGTTACTAAAACAGATGGTGGAAGGTCCATCAAGATATTTATTTTATGTAATGAAAGCATTTTACTTTGCTGTATTGAATTCCATTCATTCTGGAACTTAGGAGCATTTACCTCTTTATGAAAGAGATGATTCAAAGTAGAAAATGATTGATGACCTTCGCTTCCAGTTTTCTTCTCAATAGACTTAGTCTCTCTTCTAATGCTTCTTGCATACTCAGTAATTGTATAAGTTTTAGAGAAAACTGCAGGTCTGGGTGAATATTAAGCACAGTACGATAAATAAAGCTTTTTGACTTTGCAGAATATTTTACACGTGTGTCCCATAGATTCATCAGAGATTCTAGTTTTGGATAAAGGCAAGTACATTTCAAGACAATACAACATCCCTGTGTATGACATTGGCATTCGAATGAGAAGTGAATTTGGTTCAGGGCGGTTCTTGGAATGCTTGGCATTTAGGTTATTTTAGGTCAACTCTTTGGGAAACTCAATTAGAGTGTTTATTGAATGGTTTTAGTGTGCTGAATGGTTGCCATGTCATGTCATAGATGGTCTAAAACATGACTCTTATTTGTAAACTAGTTGTGTTGGTCAGATAAGGCATCTTACATGATGTATTTAATCCAAGATAATGATGGATGAGTAAGAGGCAGATCATTCTAGATGAAGAAATTTTGGTTTTGAGAGAGGCATTCTTAGGGAAATAGGCCTTGGTGTGTTCATTTAGAGCTGGGCAGGATTGAGTTCCGGAGAGAGGAGGGAAAGGATATTTGGGTAGGGGGAAGGGCATTGGCAGCGCCTCAGAGGCCTGACGGTTCCTGGGGCCTTTGTTGGAGTGGTGGGAACGTTGGGTTGCAGTCAGCCTGTGGGTAGCCTGGACGTTGGGTAATGAGCGTGGCCATCAGTTTCTGGGCGCCCTCTCTAGAGTGGTCTGTAACTTGCTTCCTCCCTGAGGAAGTGTGACACGCTTCTGCTAGCTGCAGTGTCTTCCCCACAGCTGTGCTGTCCATTGAGGAGAAGGGGGCCTGCTCTGCCATGGCTTCCTTACTCCTCAGGGTATGGCGTGTGAGTTATTTTAATAATGTATCAACCTGCCTTTTCTTTCTTTTGTCACGATGCATTTGCTTTCTAAAGTGGTCTTGTTTTCAGGATAATAACTGGGTTTCCACAGGGAAAATCATAATGTATGAGGCAAATTACTGACTAAAGGCAAATTCCTGACTTAAAAAATGAATCTCTAATATTTTTCTAGTAGTTCTTCTTTTGTTTCAATTTTTGTTTTGTTAGTTTTGTAAAGAAACTTATGGATAGTAATTTCTGCTCAGGTGGATAGTGGTACTGTTTAGCACAGCTCATTGGTCTTATGAAATTTTACAAATGCAGTCTGATTCATTCCAGCCAAGTTAATTATGAGGTACGTAATTTTTTGCCCCAATGGAGACAAATGTAAAAGACAGAGATACAGAAATCATCTTCAGTTTAGATTGAAGAAATTTCACTTACTACTGTTTGTTCCTGCTATTTGATCACAGTTTATTTTTATTTTTTGAAGCCTGTCTCTAATGAAATAAGATTTAATGATTTAGAAGTAATAGAGGACCCTGACTAAACTGACAAGAAAAGTTAATTTAAGGACAAGAATTGATTTTTAAAACTATAAAAGTACATTTCATGACTTGATTTCAAGATGATCTGGTGGTATCCTTATACTGTCGCAGAAGGAAGTCCACAGTGGGACGAGAATGATGCTTACAAATCAGCACCCTTATTATCTATTACTGAAGATGTCTTAGTCCAGGCCAGTCTGCCTACCACCTGTGTGGTACACTGTTGATTTCATTTTTCTTCCAGTATTTACTTTTGGTTCGGGACCAATTATCTAGCTGTGATGGGATTCTTGAAAAGTATCCTACATCTTGTACTTAGTGAACTAGTGATTGTCCTGTTTGCAGACATTCTTTCTGAGGCTCTACTCTTGCCTCGAAAACCTACATTTGCACAAAGGGAAATGTATAGGTTTTCCTTTTAAATGTACTTATTTTTATTTATTTTTTTATTTATTTTTGGCTGTGTTGGGTCTTCGTTTCTGTGCGAGGGCCTTCTCTAGTTGCGGCGAGCAGGGGCCACTCCTCATCGTGGTGCGTGGGCCTGTCACTGCCGCGGCCCCTCTTGTTGCGGAGCACAGGCTCCTGACGCGCAGGCTGAGTAGTTGTGGCTCATGGGCTTAGTTGCTCTGCAGCATGTGGGATCTTCCCGGACCAGGGCTCAAACCCGTGTCTCCTGCACTGGCTGACGGACTCTTAACCACTGCCCCACCAGTTATTGTTTTTTGAACACATTATTTCCTCTTTTGTTTTTATGTGAGGATGCCTTTATTTATTTATTTTTATTATTGTTTATATTTGGCTGTGTTGGGTCTTTGTTGCTGCGCGCGGGCTTTCTCTGGTTGTGGCAAGTGGGGGCTACTCTTTGTTGTGGTGCGTGGACTGCTGATTGTTGTGGTTCCTCTTGTTGCGGAGCACGGGCTCTAAGTGTGCGGGCTTCAGTAATTGCAGCAGCTGGGCTCAGTAGTTGCGGCACACAGGCCCTAGAGTGCGTGGGCTTCAGTAGTTGCGGCGTGTGGCCTCAGCAGTTGTGGCTCGCGGGCTCTAGGGCGCAGGCTCAGTAGTCGTGACGTACGGGCTTAGTTGCTCTGCGGCATGTGGGATCTTCCCAGACCACGGCTGGAACCCGTGTCCCCTGCATTGGCAGACGGATTCTTAAGCACTGCACCACCAGGAAAGTCCCAGACTTTCCTTTTCTTAATGACAATTTTGAAGAGTCCTGGTTCACGTATTTCATAGACTGTCCCTCAGCTTGGGTTTGTGTGATGTTCTCCTCGTGACAGGAAGGGAGTTAGGGTTTTGGGGAAGGAGATGTTTACTTTTAATATTTTGTTTCATCTCTATCTCTTGGCTTTTTATATAAGATATTCAATGCATTTAGATATATATTTTAAAAAGCAGGCTTGTAGACTATTATTTTATAATCTGCTTGCTATATTGTAGTCTGCTTGGGATGATGGTGGTATGCTTTCTTTTTTTCGGTACACGGGCCTCTCACTCTTGTGGCCTCTCCCGTGGTGGAGCACAGGCCAAGGACACGCAGGCTCAGCGGCCATGGCTCAGGGGCCTAGCCGCTCCGCGGCATGTGGGATCTTCCCGGACCGGGGCACGAAGCCGTGTCCCCTGCATCGGCAGGCAGGCTCTCAACCACTGCTCCACCAGGGAAGCACGGTACACTTTTGTTTTATTTATGCAGTTGGCTCTCTTGCATTGATTTACATTTTATTGATAAAGCTCAACTGCTTTGGATTATGATTTGTTTACAAGGCTACACAGATAAGCTGGAAGGGAAAATGAAGAAATACAAATGGCAGAAAATGTTTTATAATAATAAAGTTTTCTTGGCAAGCAGCAACCTTTTCTCAAAGTCAGTGTTTTAATATAATTTGCTTGCTTCATAAATATGTTTTTTTTTCATATCTTTATTGATTAGTAAGCATGTTAAATGACTTGGGAGGAATCTCACTCTCTTCAAGAAATAATTTGGAATTCTTGATGTAGAATGCTGACAGTTCTCAAAAATGGGTCAGGAAAATCAAAGTAATAGATGGAAAAAAAAATCTCAATTTTAGCTGTTGATATAACTTTTCTTAAATTTACGGGTTTTTTTTATAATTGAAGTTACTAAAACAGATGGTGGAAGGTCCATCAAGATATTTATTTTATGTAATGAAAGCATTTTACTTTGCTGTATTGAATTCCATTCATTCTGGAACTTAGGAGCATTTACCTCTTTATGAAAGAGATGATTCAAAGTAGAAAATGATTGATGACCTTCGCTTCCAGTTTTCTTCTCAATAGACTTAGTCTCTCTTCTAATGCTTCTTGCATACTCAGTAATTGTATAAGTTTTAGAGAAAACTGCAGGTCTGGGTGAATATTAAGCACAGTACGATAAATAAAGCTTTTTGACTTTGCAGAATATTTTACACGTGTGTCCCATAGATTCATCAGAGATTCTAGTTTTGGATAAAGGCAAGTACATTTCAAGACAATACAACATCCCTGTGTATGACATTGGCATTCGAATGAGAAGTGAATTTGGTTCAGGGCGGTTCTTGGAATGCTTGGCATTTAGGTTATTTTAGGTCAACTCTTTGGGAAACTCAATTAGAGTGTTTATTGAATGGTTTTAGTGTGCTGAATGGTTGCCATGTCATGTCATAGATGGTCTAAAACATGACTCTTATTTGTAAACTAGTTGTGTTGGTCAGATAAGGCATCTTACATGATGTATTTAATCCAAGATAATGATGGATGAGTAAGAGGCAGATCATTCTAGATGAAGAAATTTTGGTTTTGAGAGAGGCATTCTTAGGGAAATAGGCCTTGGTGTGTTCATTTAGAGCTGGGCAGGATTGAGTTCCGGAGAGAGGAGGGAAAGGATATTTGGGTAGGGGGAAGGGCATTGGCAGCGCCTCAGAGGCCTGACGGTTCCTGGGGCCTTTGTTGGAGTGGTGGGAACGTTGGGTTGCAGTCAGCCTGTGGGTAGCCTGGACGTTGGGTAATGAGCGTGGCCATCAGTTTCTGGGCGCCCTCTCTAGAGTGGTCTGTAACTTGCTTCCTCCCTGAGGAAGTGTGACACGCTTCTGCTAGCTGCAGTGTCTTCCCCACAGCTGTGCTGTCCATTGAGGAGAAGGGGGCCTGCTCTGCCATGGCTTCCTTACTCCTCAGGGTATGGCGTGTGAGTTATTTTAATAATGTATCAACCTGCCTTTTCTTTCTTTTGTCACGATGCATTTGCTTTCTAAAGTGGTCTTGTTTTCAGGATAATAACTGGGTTTCCACAGGGAAAATCATAATGTATGAGGCAAATTACTGACTAAAGGCAAATTCCTGACTTAAAAAATGAATCTCTAATATTTTTCTAGTAGTTCTTCTTTTGTTTCAATTTTTGTTTTGTTAGTTTTGTAAAGAAACTTATGGATAGTAATTTCTGCTCAGGTGGATAGTGGTACTGTTTAGCACAGCTCATTGGTCTTATGAAATTTTACAAATGCAGTCTGATTCATTCCAGCCAAGTTAATTATGAGGTACGTAATTTTTTGCCCCAATGGAGACAAATGTAAAAGACAGAGATACAGAAATCATCTTCAGTTTAGATTGAAGAAATTTCACTTACTACTGTTTGTTCCTGCTATTTGATCACAGTTTATTTTTATTTTTTGAAGCCTGTCTCTAATGAAATAAGATTTAATGATTTAGAAGTAATAGAGGACCCTGACTAAACTGACAAGAAAAGTTAATTTAAGGACAAGAATTGATTTTTAAAACTATAAAAGTACATTTCATGACTTGATTTCAAGATGATCTGGTGGTATCCTTATACTGTCGCAGAAGGAAGTCCACAGTGGGACGAGAATGATGCTTACAAATCAGCACCCTTATTATCTATTACTGAAGATGTCTTAGTCCAGGCCAGTCTGCCTACCACCTGTGTGGTACACTGTTGATTTCATTTTTCTTCCAGTATTTACTTTTGGTTCGGGACCAATTATCTAGCTGTGATGGGATTCTTGAAAAGTATCCTACATCTTGTACTTAGTGAACTAGTGATTGTCCTGTTTGCAGACATTCTTTCTGAGGCTCTACTCTTGCCTCGAAAACCTACATTTGCACAAAGGGAAATGTATAGGTTTTCCTTTTAAATGTACTTATTTTTATTTATTTTTTTATTTATTTTTGGCTGTGTTGGGTCTTCGTTTCTGTGCGAGGGCCTTCTCTAGTTGCGGCGAGCAGGGGCCACTCCTCATCGTGGTGCGTGGGCCTGTCACTGCCGCGGCCCCTCTTGTTGCGGAGCACAGGCTCCTGACGCGCAGGCTGAGTAGTTGTGGCTCATGGGCTTAGTTGCTCTGCAGCATGTGGGATCTTCCCGGACCAGGGCTCAAACCCGTGTCTCCTGCACTGGCTGACGGACTCTTAACCACTGCCCCACCAGTTATTGTTTTTTGAAAACATTATTTCCTCTTTTGTTTTTATGTGAGGATGCCTTTATTTATTTATTTTTATTATTGTTTATATTTGGCTGTGTTGGGTCTTTGTTGCTGCGCGCGGGCTTTCTCTGGTTGTGGCAAGTGGGGGCTACTCTTTGTTGTGGTGCGTGGACTGCTGATTGTTGTGGTTCCTCTTGTTGCGGAGCACGGGCTCTAAGTGTGCGGGCTTCAGTAATTGCAGCAGCTGGGCTCAGTAGTTGCGGCACACAGGCCCTAGAGTGCGTGGGCTTCAGTAGTTGCGGCGTGTGGCCTCAGCAGTTGTGGCTCGCGGGCTCTAGGGCGCAGGCTCAGTAGTCGTGACGTACGGGCTTAGTTGCTCTGCGGCATGTGGGATCTTCCCAGACCACGGCTGGAACCCGTGTCCCCTGCATTGGCAGACGGATTCTTAAGCACTGCACCACCAGGAAAGTCCCAGACTTTCCTTTTCTTAATGACAATTTTGAAGAGTCCTGGTTCACGTATTTCATAGACTGTCCCTCAGCTTGGGTTTGTGTGATGTTCTCCTCGTGACAGGAAGGGAGTTAGGGTTTTGGGGAAGGAGATGTTTACTTTTAATATTTTGTTTCATCTCTATCTCTTGGCTTTTTATATAAGATATTCAATGCATTTAGATATATATTTTAAAAAGCAGGCTTGTAGACTATTATTTTATAATCTGCTTGCTATATTGTAGTCTGCTTGGGATGATGGTGGTATGCTTTCTTTTTTTCGGTACATGGGCCTCTCACTCTTGTGGCCTCTCCCATGGTGGAGCACAGGCCAAGGACACGCAGGCTCAGCGGCCATGGCTCAGGGGCCTAGCCGCTCCGCGGCATGTGGGATCTTCCCGGACCGGGGCACGAAGCCGTGTCCCCTGCATCGGCAGGCAGGCTCTCAACCACTGCTCCACCAGGGAAGCATGGTACACTTTTGTTTTATTTATGCAGTTGGCTCTCTTGCATTGATTTACATTTTATTGATAAAGCTCAACTGCTTTGGATTATGATGTGTTTACAAGGCTACACAGATAAGCTGGAAGGGAAAATGAAGAAATACAAATGGCAGAAAATGTTTTATAGTAATAAAGTTTTCTTGGCAAGCAGCAACCTTTTCTCAAAGTCAGTGTTTTAATATAATTTGCTTGCTTCATAAATATGTTTTTTTTCATATCTTTATTGATTAGTAAGCATGTTAAATGACTTGGGAGGAATCTCACTCTCTTCAAGAAATAATTTGGAATTCTTGATGTAGAATGCTGACAGTTCTCAAAAATGGGTCAGGAAAATCAAAGTAATAGATGGAAAAAAAAATCTCAATTTTAGCTGTTGATATAACTTTTCTTAAATTTACGGGTTTTTTTTATAATTGAAGTTACTAAAACAGATGGTGGAAGGTCCATCAAGATATTTATTTTATGTAATGAAAGCATTTTACTTTGCTGTATTGAATTCCATTCATTCTGGAACTTAGGAGCATTTACCTCTTTATGAAAGAGATGATTCAAAGTAGAAAATGATTGATGACCTTCGCTTCCAGTTTTCTTCTCAATAGACTTAGTCTCTCTTCTAATGCTTCTTGCATACTCAGTAATTGTATAAGTTTTAGAGAAAACTGCAGGTCTGGGTGAATATTAAGCACAGTACGATAAATAAAGCTTTTTGACTTTGCAGAATATTTTACACGTGTGTCCCATAGATTCATCAGAGATTCTAGTTTTGGATAAAGGCAAGTACATTTCAAGACAATACAACATCCCTGTGTATGACATTGGCATTCGAATGAGAAGTGAATTTGGTTCAGGGCGGTTCTTGGAATGCTTGGCATTTAGGTTATTTTAGGTCAACTCTTTGGGAAACTCAATTAGAGTGTTTATTGAATGGTTTTAGTGTGCTGAATGGTTGCCATGTCATGTCATAGATGGTCTAAAACATGACTCTTATTTGTAAACTAGTTGTGTTGGTCAGATAAGGCATCTTACATGATGTATTTAATCCAAGATAATGATGGATGAGTAAGAGGCAGATCATTCTAGATGAAGAAATTTTGGTTTTGAGAGAGGCATTCTTAGGGAAATAGGCCTTGGTGTGTTCATTTAGAGCTGGGCAGGATTGAGTTCCGGAGAGAGGAGGGAAAGGATATTTGGGTAGGGGGAAGGGCATTGGCAGCGCCTCAGAGGCCTGACGGTTCCTGGGGCCTTTGTTGGAGTGGTGGGAACGTTGGGTTGCAGTCAGCCTGTGGGTAGCCTGGACGTTGGGTAATGAGCGTGGCCATCAGTTTCTGGGCGCCCTCTCTAGAGTGGTCTGTAACTTGCTTCCTCCCTGAGGAAGTGTGACACGCTTCTGCTAGCTGCAGTGTCTTCCCCACAGCTGTGCTGTCCATTGAGGAGAAGGGGGCCTGCTCTGCCATGGCTTCCTTACTCCTCAGGGTATGGCGTGTGAGTTATTTTAATAATGTATCAACCTGCCTTTTCTTTCTTTTGTCACGATGCATTTGCTTTCTAAAGTGGTCTTGTTTTCAGGATAATAACTGGGTTTCCACAGGGAAAATCATAATGTATGAGGCAAATTACTGACTAAAGGCAAATTCCTGACTTAAAAAATGAATCTCTAATATTTTTCTAGTAGTTCTTCTTTTGTTTCAATTTTTGTTTTGTTAGTTTTGTAAAGAAACTTATGGATAGTAATTTCTGCTCAGGTGGATAGTGGTACTGTTTAGCACAGCTCATTGGTCTTATGAAATTTTACAAATGCAGTCTGATTCATTCCAGCCAAGTTAATTATGAGGTACGTAATTTTTTGCCCCAATGGAGACAAATGTAAAAGACAGAGATACAGAAATCATCTTCAGTTTAGATTGAAGAAATTTCACTTACTACTGTTTGTTCCTGCTATTTGATCACAGTTTATTTTTATTTTTTGAAGCCTGTCTCTAATGAAATAAGATTTAATGATTTAGAAGTAATAGAGGACCCTGACTAAACTGACAAGAAAAGTTAATTTAAGGACAAGAATTGATTTTTAAAACTATAAAAGTACATTTCATGACTTGATTTCAAGATGATCTGGTGGTATCCTTATACTGTCGCAGAAGGAAGTCCACAGTGGGACGAGAATGATGCTTACAAATCAGCACCCTTATTATCTATTACTGAAGATGTCTTAGTCCAGGCCAGTCTGCCTACCACCTGTGTGGTACACTGTTGATTTCATTTTTCTTCCAGTATTTACTTTTGGTTCGGGACCAGTTATCTAGCTGTGATGGGATTCTTGAAAAGTATCCTACATCTGGTACTTAGTGAACTAGTGATTGTCCTGTTTGCAGACATTCTTTCTGAGGCTCTACTCTTGCCTCGAAAACCTACATTTGCACAAAGGGAAATGTATAGGTTTTCCTTTTAAATGTACTTATTTTTATTTATTTATTTATTTATTTTTGGCTGTGTTGGGTCTTCGTTTCTGTGCGAGGGCCTTCTCTAGTTGCGGCGAGCAGGGGCCACTCCTCATCGTGGTGCGTGGGCCTGTCACTGCCGCGGCCCCTCTTGTTGCGGAGCACAGGCTCCTGACGCGCAGGCTGAGTAGTTGTGGCTCATGGGCTTAGTTGCTCTGCAGCATGTGGGATCTTCCCGGACCAGGGCTCAAACCCGTGTCTCCTGCACTGGCTGACGGACTCTTAACCACTGCCCCACCAGTTATTTTTTTTGAACACATTATTTCCTCTTTTGTTTTTATGTGAGGATGCCTTTATTTATTTATTTTTATTATTGTTTATATTTGGCTGTGTTGGGTCTTTGTTGCTGCGCGCGGGCTTTCTCTGGTTGTGGCAAGTGGGGGCTACTCTTTGTTGTGGTGCGTGGACTGCTGATTGTTGTGGTTCCTCTTGTTGCGGAGCACGGGCTCTAAGTGTGCGGGCTTCAGTAATTGCAGCAGCTGGGCTCAGTAGTTGCGGCACACAGGCCCTAGAGTGCGTGGGCTTCAGTAGTTGCGGCGTGTGGCCTCAGCAGTTGTGGCTCGCGGGCTCTAGGGCGCAGGCTCAGTAGTCGTGACGTACGGGCTTAGTTGCTCTGCGGCATGTGGGATCTTCCCAGACCACGGCTGGAACCCGTGTCCCCTGCATTGGCAGACGGATTCTTAACCACTGCACCACCAGGAAAGTCCCAGACTTTCCTTTTCTTAATGACAATTTTGAAGAGTCCTGGTTCACGTATTTCATAGACTGTCCCTCAGCTTGGGTTTGTGTGATGTTCTCCTCGTGACAGGAAGGGAGTAAGGGTTTTGGGGAAGGAGATGTTTACTTTTAATATTTTGTTTCATCTCTATCTCTTGGCTTTTTATATAAGATATTCAATGCATTTAGATATATATTTTAAAAAGCAGGCTTGTAGACTATTATTTTATAATCTGCTTGCTATATTGTAGTCTGCTTGGGATGATGCTGGTATGCTTTCTTTTTTTCGGTACACGGGCCTCTCACTCTTGTGGCCTCTCCCGTGGTGGAGCACAGGCTACGGACACCCAGGCTCAGCGGCCATGGCTCAGGGGCCTAGCCGCTCCGCGGCATGTGGGATCTTCCCAGACCGGGGCACGAAGCCGTGTCCCCTGCATCGGCAGGCAGGCTCTCAACCACTGCTCCACCAGGGAAGCACGGTACACTTTTGTTTTATTTATGCAGTTGGCTCTCTTGCATTGATTTACATTTTATTGATAATAAAGCTCAAGTGCTTTGGATTATGATGTGTTTACAAGGCTACACAGATAATCTGGAAGGGAAAATGAAGAAATACAAATGACAGAAAATGTTTTATAATAATAAAATTTTCTTGGCAAGCAGAAACCTTTTCTCAAAGTCAGTGTTTTAATATAATTTGCTTGCTTCATAAATATGTTTTTTTTTGTTTTTTCATATCTTTATTGATTAGTAAGCATGTTAAATGACTTGGGAGGAATCTCACTCTCTTCAAGAAATAATTTGGAATTCTTGATATAGAATGCTGAGAATTCTCAAAAAAGGGTCAGGAAAATCAATGTAATAGATGGAAAAAAAATCTCAATTTTAGCTGTTGATATAACTTTTCTTAAATTTAGGGGTTTTTTTATAATTGAAGTTACTAAAAAAGATGGTGGAAGGTCCATCAAGATATTTATTTTATGTAATGAAAGCATTTTACTTTCCTGTATTGAATTCCATTCATTCTGGAATTTAGGAGCATTTACCTCTTTATGAAAGAGATGATTCCAAGTAGAAAATGATTGATGACCTTCGCTTCCAGTTTTCTTCTCAATAGACTTAGTCTCTCTTCTAATGCTTCTTGCATACTCAGTAATTGTATAAGTTTTAGAGAAAACTGCAGGTCTGGGTGAATATTAAGCACAGTACGATAAATAAAGCTTTTTGACTTTGCAGAATATTTTACATGTGTGTCCCATAGATTCATCAGAGATTCTAGTTTTGGATAAAGGCAAGTACATTTCAAGACAATACAACATCCCTGTGTATGACATTGGCATTCGAATGAGAAGTGAATTTGGTTCAGGAGGGTTCTTGGAATGCTTGGCATTTAGGTTATTTTAGGTCAACTCTTTGGGAAATTCAATTAGAGTGTTTATTGAATGGTTTTAGTGAGCTGAATGGTTGCCATGTCATGTCATAGATGGTCTAAAACATGACTCTTATTTCTAAACTAGTTGTGTTGGTCAGATAAGGCGTCTTACATGATGTATTTAATCCAAGTTAATGAAGGATGAGTAAGAGGCAGATCATTCTAGAGGAAGTAATTTTGGTTTTGAGAGAGGCATTCTTAGGGAAATAGGCCTTGGTGTGTTCATTTAGAGCTGGGCAGGATTGAGTTCCGGAGAGAGGAGGGAAAGGATATTTGGGTAGGGGGAAGGGCATTGGCAGAGCCTCAGAGGCCTGACGGTTCCTGGGGCCTTTGTGGGAATGGTGGGAAAGTTGGGTTGCAGTCAGCCTGTGGGTAGCCTGGACGTTGGGTAATGAGCGTGGCCATCAGTTTCTGGGCACCCTCTCTAGAGTGGTCTGTAACTTGCTTCCTCCCTGAGGAAGTGTGACACGCTTCTGCTAGCTGCAGTGTCTTCCCCACAGCTGTGCTGTCCATTGAGGAGAAGGGGGCCTGCTCTGCCATGGCTTCCTTACTCCTCAGGGTATGGCGTGTGAGTTATTTTAATAATGTATCAACCTGCCTTTTCTTTCTTTTGTCACGATGCATTTGCTTTCTAAAGTGGTCTTGTTTTCAGGATAATAATTGGGTTTCCACAGGGAAAATCATAATGTATGAGGCAAATTACTGACTAAAGGCAAATTCCTGACTTAAAAAATGAATCTCTAATATTTTTCTAGGAGTTCTTCTTTTGTTTCAATTTTTGTTTTGTTAGTTATGTAAAGAAACTTATGGATAGTAATTTCTGCTCAGGTGGATAGTGGTACTGTTTAGCACAGCTCATTGGTCTTATGAAATTTTACAAATGCAGTCTGATTCATTCCAGCCAAGTTATTTATGAGGTACATAGTTTTGTCCCCTAATGGAGACAAATGTAAAAGTCAGAGACACAGGAATCATCTTCAGTTTAGATTGAGGAAATTTTAGTTGCTACTGTTTGTTCCTGCTATTTGATCACAGTTTATTTTTATTTTTTGAAGCCTGTCTCTAATCAAATTAGATTTAATGATTTAGAAGTAATAGAGGACCCTGACTAAACTGATAAGAAAAGTTAATTTAAGGACAATAATTGATTTTTTAAAATATAAAAGTACATTTCATGACTTGATTTCCAGATGATCTGGTGGTATCCTTATACTGTCGCAGAAGGAAGTCCACAGTGGGACGAGAATGATGCTTACAAATCAGCACCCTTATTATCTATTACTGAAGATGTCTTAGTCCAGGCCAGTCTGCCTACCACCTGTGTGGTACACTGTTGATTTAATTTTTCTTCCAGTATTTACTTTTGGTTCGGGACCAATTATCTAGCTGTGATGGGATTCTTGAAAAGTATCCTACATCTTGTACTTATTGAACTAGTGATTGTCCTGTTTGCAGACATTCTTTCTGAGGCTCTACTCTTGCCTCGAAAACCTACATTTGCAGGAAGGGAAATGTATAGCTTTTCCTTTTAAATGTATTTATTTTTATTTATTTTTTATTTATTTTTGGGTGTGTTCGGTCTTCTTTTCTGTGCGAAGGCCTTCTCTCTTTGTGGCCAGCTGGGGCACTCCTCATCATTGTGCCTGGGCCTCTCACTGTCGTGGTCCCTCTTGTTGCGGAGCACAGGCTCCAGACGCACAGCTTGAGTAGTTGTTGCTCACGGGCTTAGTTGCTATGAAGCATGTGGGATCTTTCCGGACCAGGGTTCAAACCCGTGTCTCCTGCACTGGCAGGCGGACTCTTAACCACTGCCCCACCAGTTATTCTTTTTTGAAAAATTTTATTTCCTCATTTGTTTTTATGTGATGATGCCTTTATTTATTTATCTTTATTATTGTTTATATTTGGCTGTGTTGGGTCTTTGTTGTTGCCCGCGGGCTTTCTCTGGTTTTGGCAAGTTGCGGCTACTCTTTGTTGTGCTGTGCAGACTTCTCATTGAGGTGGCTTCTCTTGTTGTGGAACATGGGCTCTAAGTGTGCGGGCTTCAGTAATTGCAGCACCTGGGGTCAGTAGTTGCGGCACACAGGCCCTAGCATGTGCAGGCTTCAGTAGTTGGTACGTGTGGCCTCAGTAGTTGTGGCTCGCGGGCTCTACAGCGCAGGCTCAGTTGTTGTGACGTACGGTCTTAGTTGCTCTGCAACGTGTGGGATCTTCCCACACCAGGGCTGGAACCCATGTCCCCTGCATTGGCAGACGGATTCTTAACCACTGCACCAACAGAAAAGTCAAAGACTTTCCTTTTCTTAATGACAATTTTGAAGAGTCCTGGTTCACGTATTTCATAGACTGTCCCTCAACTTGGGTTTGTGTGATGTTCTCATCATGACTGGAATGGAGTTAGGATTTTGGGGAAGGAGATGTTTACTTTTAATATTTTGTTTCATCTCTATCTCTTGTCTTTTTATATAAGATATTCAATGCATATAGATAGATATTTTCAAAAGCAGGCTTCTAGACTACTATTTTATAATGTGCTTTCCTTTTTGTAATCTGCTTGGGATGATGGTTGTATGCTTTTTTTTTTTCACTACGTGGTCCTCTGACTGTTGTTGCTTCTCCCGTTGTGGAGCACAGGCTCCGGATGCACAGGCTCAGCGGCCATGTCTCATGGGCCTAGCCACTCCACGGCATGTGGAATCTTTCTGCACCAGTGCACGAACCCGTGTCCCCTGCATCGGCAGGCAGACTCTCAATCCCTGTGCCACGATGGAAGACCAGTATACTTTTGTTTTAATTATGCAGTTTGCTGTCTTGTGATGATTTGCATTTTATTTATAAAGGTTAGCTTCTTTGGATTATGATATGTTTACAAGGCTACACAGATAACCTGGAAGGGAAAATGAAGAAATACAAATGACAGAAAATGTTTTATAATAATAAAATTTTCTTGGCAATCAGCATAATTTTCTCAAAGTCAGTCTTGTAATATAATTTGCTTTCTTCATAAATATGGGTTTTTTGTTTTTTTCATTTCTTTATTGATTAGTAAGCATGTTAAATGACTTAGGAGGAATCTCACTCTATTCAAGAAATAATTTGGAATTATTGATCCAGAATGCTGACAATTCTCAAAAATGGGTCAGGAAACTCAAACTAATAGGTGGAAAATAATTTTCAATTTTAGCTCTTGATATAACTTTTCTTAAATTTATGGTGTTTTTAAATAATTGAAGTTACTAAAATAGTTGGTAGAAGGTCCGTCAATATATATATTTTATGTATTTAAAATATTATACTTTGCTGTATTTAATTCCATTCTTTCTGGGATTCAGGAGAATTTACTTCTTTATGAAGGAGATTATTCAAAGTAGAAAATGATTGATGACCTTAGCTTCCAGTTTTCTTCTCAATAGATTTACTCTCTCTTCTAATGCTTCTTGCATACTCCGTAATTGTATATATTTTAGAGAAAAATGCATGTCTGGCTGAATATTAAGCACAATACAATAAATGAATCTTTTTTACTTTGCAGAATATTTTACACGTGTGTCCCATAGATTCATCAGAGATTCTAGTTTTGGATAAAGGCAAGTACATTTCAATACAATACAACATCCCTGTGTATGACATTGGCATTCGAATGAGAAGTGAATTTGGTTCAGGACGGTTCTTGGAATGCTTGGCATTTAGGTTATTTTAGGTCAACTCTTTGGGAAACTCAATTAGAGTGTTTATTGAATGGTTTTAGTGTGCTGAATGGTTGCCATGTCATGTCATAGATGGTCTAAAACATGACTCTTATTTCTAAACTAGTTGTGTTGGTCAGATAAGGCATCTTACATGATGTATTTAATCCAAGATAATGATGGATGAGTAAGAGGCAGATCATTCTAGATGAAGAAATTTTGGTTTTGAGAGAGGCATTCTTAGGGAAATAGACCTTGGTGTGTTCATTTAGAGCTGGGCAGGATTGAGTTCCGGAGAGAGGAGGGAAAGGATATTTGGGTAGGGGGAAGGGCATTGGCAGAGCCTCAGAGGCCTGACGGTTCCTGGGGCCTTTGTTGGAGTGGTGGGAACGTTGGGTTGCAGTCAGCCTGTGGGTAGCCTGGACGTTGGGTAATGAGCGTGGCCATCAGTTTCTGGGCGCCCTCTCTAGAGTGGTCTGTAACTTGCTTCCTCCCTGAGGAAGTGTGACACGCTTCTGCTAGCTGCAGTGTCTTCCCCACAGCTGTGCTGTCCATTGAGGAGAAGGGGGCCTGCTCTGCCATGGCTTCCTTACTCCTCAGGGTATGGCGTGTGAGTTATTTTAATAATGTATCAACCTGCCTTTTCTTTCTTTTGTCACGATGCATTTGCTTTCTAAAGTGGTCTTGTTTTCAGGATAATAACTGGGTTTCCACAGGGAAAATCATAATGTATGAGGCAAATTACTGACTAAAGGCAAATTCCTGACTTAAAAAATGAATCTCTAATATTTTTCTAGTAGTTCTTCTTTTGTTTCAATTTTTGTTTTGTTAGTTTTGTAAAGAAACTTATGGATAGTAATTTCTGCTCAGGTGGATAGTGGTACTGTTTAGCACAGCTCATTGGTCTTATGAAATTTTACAAATGCAGTCTGATTCATTCCAGCCAAGTTAATTATGAGGTACGTAATTTTTTGCCCCAATGGAGACAAATGTAAAAGACAGAGATACAGAAATCATCTTCAGTTTAGATTGAAGAAATTTCACTTACTACTGTTTGTTCCTGCTATTTGATCACAGTTTATTTTTATTTTT
This sequence comes from Mesoplodon bidens, assembly GCF_964165515.1. NCBI lineage: Eukaryota > Metazoa > Chordata > Mammalia > Artiodactyla > Ziphiidae > Mesoplodon > Mesoplodon bidens. Next base: position 1,137,612 of record NW_027672498.1, read on the forward strand.
TGAAGCCTGTCTCTAATGAAATAAGATTTAATGATTTAGAAGTAATAGAGGACCCTGACTAAACTGACAAGAAAAGTTAATTTAAGGACAAGAATTGATTTTTAAAACTATAAAAGTACATTTCATGACTTGATTTCAAGATGATCTGGTGGTATCCTTATACTGTCGCAGAAGGAAGTCCACAGTGGGACGAGAATGATGCTTACAAATCAGCACCCTTATTATCTATTACTGAAGATGTCTTAGTCCAGGCCAGTCTGCCTACCACCTGTGTGGTACACTGTTGATTTCATTTTTCTTCCAGTATTTACTTTTGGTTCGGGACCAATTATCTAGCTGTGATGGGATTCTTGAAAAGTATCCTACATCTTGTACTTAGTGAACTAGTGATTGTCCTGTTTGCAGACATTCTTTCTGAGGCTCTACTCTTGCCTCGAAAACCTACATTTGCACAAAGGGAAATGTATAGGTTTTCCTTTTAAATGTACTTATTTTTATTTATTTTTTTATTTATTTTTGGCTGTGTTGGGTCTTCGTTTCTGTGCGAGGGCCTTCTCTAGTTGCGGCGAGCAGGGGCCACTCCTCATCGTGGTGCGTGGGCCTGTCACTGCCGCGGCCCCTCTTGTTGCGGAGCACAGGCTCCTGACGCGCAGGCTGAGTAGTTGTGGCTCATGGGCTTAGTTGCTCTGCAGCATGTGGGATCTTCCCGGACCAGGGCTCAAACCCGTGTCTCCTGCACTGGCTGACGGACTCTTAACCACTGCCCCACCAGTTATTGTTTTTTGAACACATTATTTCCTCTTTTGTTTTTATGTGAGGATGCCTTTATTTATTTATTTTTATTATTGTTTATATTTGGCTGTGTTGGGTCTTTGTTGCTGCGCGCGGGCTTTCTCTGGTTGTGGCAAGTGGGGGCTACTCTTTGTTGTGGTGCGTGGACTGCTGATTGTTGTGGTTCCTCTTGTTGCGGAGCACGGGCTCTAAGTGTGCGGGCTTCAGTAATTGCAGCAGCTGGGCTCAGTAGTTGCGGCACACAGGCCCTAGAGTGCGTGGGCTTCAGTAGTTGCGGCGTGTGGCCTCAGCAGTTGTGGCTCGCGGGCTCTAGGGCGCAGGCTCAGTAGTCGTGACGTACGGGCTTAGTTGCTCTGCGGCATGTGGGATCTTCCCAGACCACGGCTGGAACCCGTGTCCCCTGCATTGGCAGACGGATTCTTAAGCACTGCACCACCAGGAAAGTCCCAGACTTTCCTTTTCTTAATGACAATTTTGAAGAGTCCTGGTTCACGTATTTCATAGACTGTCCCTCAGCTTGGGTTTGTGTGATGTTCTCCTCGTGACAGGAAGGGAGTTAGGGTTTTGGGGAAGGAGATGTTTACTTTTAATATTTTGTTTCATCTCTATCTCTTGGCTTTTTATATAAGATATTCAATGCATTTAGATATATATTTTAAAAAGCAGGCTTGTAGACTATTATTTTATAATCTGCTTGCTATATTGTAGTCTGCTTGGGATGATGGTGGTATGCTTTCTTTTTTTCGGTACACGGGCCTCTCACTCTTGTGGCCTCGCCCGTGGTGGAGCACAGGCCAAGGACACGCAGGCTCAGCGGCCATGGCTCAGGGGCCTAGCCGCTCCGCGGCATGTGGGATCTTCCCGGCCCGGGGCACGAAGCCGTGTCCCCTGCATCGGCAGGCAGGCTCTCAACCACTGCTCCACCAGGGAAGCACGGTACACTTTTGTTTTATTTATGCAGTTGGCTCTCTTGCATTGATTTACATTTTATTGATAAAGCTCAACTGCTTTGGATTATGATGTGTTTACAAGGCTACACAGATAAGCTGGAAGGGAAAATGAAGAAATACAAATGGCAGAAAATGTTTTATAATAATAAAGTTTTCTTGGCAAGCAGCAACCTTTTCTCAAAGTCAGTGTTTTAATATAATTTGCTTGCTTCATAAATATGTTTTTTTTTCATATCTTTATTGATTAGTAAGCATGTTAAATGACTTGGGAGGAATCTCACTCTCTTCAAGAAATAATTTGGAATTCTTGATGTAGAATGCTGACAGTTCTCAAAAATGGGTCAGGAAAATCAAAGTAATAGATGGAAAAAAAAATCTCAATTTTAGCTGTTGATATAACTTTTCTTAAATTTACGGGTTTTTTTTATAATTGAAGTTACTAAAACAGATGGTGGAAGGTCCATCAAGATATTTATTTTATGTAATGAAAGCATTTTACTTTGCTGTATTGAATTCCATTCATTCTGGAACTTAGGAGCATTTACCTCTTTATGAAAGAGATGATTCAAAGTAGAAAATGATTGATGACCTTCGCTTCCAGTTTTCTTCTCAATAGACTTAGTCTCTCTTCTAATGCTTCTTGCATACTCAGTAATTGTATAAGTTTTAGAGAAAACTGCAGGTCTGGGTGAATATTAAGCACAGTACGATAAATAAAGCTTTTTGACTTTGCAGAATATTTTACACGTGTGTCCCATAGATTCATCAGAGATTCTAGTTTTGGATAAAGGCAAGTACATTTCAAGACAATACAACATCCCTGTGTATGACATTGGCATTCGAATGAGAAGTGAATTTGGTTCAGGGCGGTTCTTGGAATGCTTGGCATTTAGGTTATTTTAGGTCAACTCTTTGGGAAACTCAATTAGAGTGTTTATTGAATGGTTTTAGTGTGCTGAATGGTTGCCATGTCATGTCATAGATGGTCTAAAACATGACTCTTATTTGTAAACTAGTTGTGTTGGTCAGATAAGGCATCTTACATGATGTATTTAATCCAAGATAATGATGGATGAGTAAGAGGCAGATCATTCTAGATGAAGAAATTTTGGTTTTGAGAGAGGCATTCTTAGGGAAATAGGCCTTGGTGTGTTCATTTAGAGCTGGGCAGGATTGAGTTCCGGAGAGAGGAGGGAAAGGATATTTGGGTAGGGGGAAGGGCATTGGCAGCGCCTCAGAGGCCTGACGGTTCCTGGGGCCTTTGTTGGAGTGGTGGGAACGTTGGGTTGCAGTCAGCCTGTGGGTAGCCTGGACGTTGGGTAATGAGCGTGGCCATCAGTTTCTGGGCGCCCTCTCTAGAGTGGTCTGTAACTTGCTTCCTCCCTGAGGAAGTGTGACACGCTTCTGCTAGCTGCAGTGTCTTCCCCACAGCTGTGCTGTCCATTGAGGAGAAGGGGGCCTGCTCTGCCATGGCTTCCTTACTCCTCAGGGTATGGCGTGTGAGTTATTTTAATAATGTATCAACCTACCTTTTCTTTCTTTTGTCACGATGCATTTGCTTTCTAAAGTGGTCTTGTTTTCAGGATAATAACTGGGTTTCCACAGGGAAAATCATAATGTATGAGGCAAATTACTGACTAAAGGCAAATTCCTGACTTAAAAAATGAATCTCTAATATTTTTCTAGTAGTTCTTCTGTTGTTTCAATTTTTGTTTTGTTAGTTTTGTAAAGAAACTTATGGATAGTAATTTCTGCTCAGGTGGATAGTGGTACTGTTTAGCACAGCTCATTGGTCTTATGAAATTTTACAAATGCAGTCTGATTCATTCCAGCCAAGTTAACTATGAGGTACGTAATTTTTTGCCCAATGGAGACAAATGTAAAAGACAGAGATACAGAAATCATCTTCAGTTTAGATTGAAGAAATTTCACTTACTACTGTTTGTTCCTGCTATTTGATCACAGTTTATTTTTATTTTTTGAAGCCTGTCTCTAATCAAATAAGATTTAATGTTTTAGAAGTAATAGAGGACCCTGACTAAACTGACAAGAAAAGTTAATTTAAGGACAAGAATTGATTTTTAAAACTATAAAAGTACATTTCATGACTTGATTTCAAGATGATCTGGTGGTATCCTTATACTGTCGCAGAAGGAAGTCCACAGTGGGACGAGAATGATGCTTACAAATTAGCACCCTTATTATCTATTACTGAAGATGTCTTAGTCCAGGCCAGTCTGCCTACCACCTGTGTGGTACACTGTTGATTTCATTTTTCTTCCAGTATTTACTTTTGGTTCGGGACCAATTATCTAGCTGTGATGGGATTCTTGAAAAGTATCCTACATCTGGTACTTAGTGAACTAGTGATTGTCCTGTTTGCAGACATTCTTTCTGAGGCTCTACTCTTGCCTCGAAAACCTACATTTGCACAAAGGGAAATGTATAGGTTTTCCTTTTAAATGTACTTATTTTTATTTATTTTTTTATTTATTTTTGGCTGTGTTGGGTCTTCGTTTCTGTGCGAGGGCCTTCTCTACTTGCGGCGAGCAGGGGCCACTCCTCATCGTGGTGCGTGGGCCTGTCACTGCCGCAGCCCCTCTTGTTGCGGAGCACAGGCTCCTGACGCGCAGGCTGAGTAGTTGTGGCTCATGGGCTTAGTTGCTCTGCAGCATGTGGGATCTTCCCGGACCAGGGCTCAAACTCGTGTCTCCTGCACTGGCTGACGGACTCTTAACCACTGCCCCACCAGTTATTGTTTTTTGAAAACATTATTTCCTCTTTTGTTTTTATGTGAGGATGCCTTTATTTATTTATTTTTATTATTGTTTATATTTGGCTGTGTTGGGTCTTTGTTGCTGCGCGCGGGCTTTCTCTGGTTGTGGCAAGTGGGGGCTACTCTTTGTTGTGGTGCGTGGACTGCTGATTGTTGTGGTTTCTCTTGTTGCGGAGCACGGGCTCTAAGTGTGCGGGCTTCAGTAATTGCAGCAGCTGGGCTCAGTAGTTGCGGCACACAGGCCCTAGAGTGCGTGGGCTTCAGTAGTTGCGGCGTGTGGCCTCAGCAGTTGTGGCTCGCGGGCTCTAGAGCACAGGCTCAGTAGTCGTGACGTACGGGCTTAGTTGCTCTGCGGCATGTGGGATCTTCCCAGACCACGGCTGGAACCCGTGTCCCCTGCATTGGCAGACGGATTCTTAACCACTGCACCACCAGGAAAGTCCCAGACTTTCCTTTTCTTAATGACAATTTTGAAGAGTCCTGGTTCACGTATTTCATAGACTGTCCCTCAGCTTGGGTTTGTGTGATGTTCTCCTCGTGACAGGAAGGGAGTAAGGGTTTTGGGGAAGGAGATGTTTACTTTTAATATTTTGTTTCATCTCTATCTCTTGGCTTTTTATATAAGATATTCAATGCATTTAGATATATATTTTAAAAAGCAGGCTTGTAGACTATTATTTTATAATCTGCTTGCTATATTGTAGTCTGCTTGGGATGATGGTGGTATGCTTTCTTTTTTTCGGTACACGGGCCTCTCACTCTTGTGGCCTCTCCCGTGGTGGAGCACAGGCTACGGACACCCAGGCTCAGCGGCCATGGCTCAGGGGCCTAGCCGCTCCGCGGCATGTGGGATCTTCCCAGACCGGGGCACGAAGCCGTGTCCCCTGCATCGGCAGGCAGGCTCTCAACCACTGCTCCACCAGGGAAGCACGGTACACTTTTGTTTTATTTATGCAGTTGGCTCTCTTGCATTGATTTACATTTTATTGATAATAAAGCTCAACTGCTTTGGATTATGATGTGTTTACAAGGCTACACAGATAATCTGGAAGGGAAAATGAAGAAATACAAATGACAGAAAATGTTTTATAATAATAAAATTTTCTTGGCAAGCAGAAACCTTTTCTCAAAGTCAGTGTTTTAATATAATTTGCTTGCTTCATAAATATGTTTTTTTTTGTTTTTTCATATCTTTATTGATTAGTAAGCATGTTAAATGACTTGGGAGGAATCTCACTCTCTTCAAGAAATAATTTGGAATTCTTGATATAGAATGCTGAGAATTCTCAAAACTGGGTCAGGAAAATCAATGTAATAGATGGAAAAAAAATCTCAATTTTAGCTGTTGATATAACTTTTCTTAAATTTAGGGGTTTTTTTATAATTGAAGTTACTAAAACAGATGGTGGAAGGTCCATCAAGATATTTATTTTATGTAATGAAAGCATTTTACTTTGCTGTATTGAATTCCATTCATTCTGGAATTTAGGAGCATTTACCTCTTTATGAAAGAGATGATTCCATGTAGAAAATGATTGATGACCTTCGCTTCCAGTTTTCTTCTCAATAGACTTAGTCTCTCTTCTAATGCTTCTTGCATACTCAGTAATTGTATAAGTTTTAGAGAAAACTGCAGGTCTGGCTGAATATTAAGCACAGTACGATAAATAAAGCTTTTTGACTTTGCAGAATATTTTACATGTGTGTCCCATAGATTCATCAGAGATTCTAGTTTTGGATAAAGGCAAGTACATTTCAAGACAATACAACATCCCTGTGTATGACATTGGCATTCGAATGAGAAGTGAATTTGGTTCAGGAGGGTTCTTGGAATGCTTGGCATTTAGGTTATTTTAGGTCAACTCTTTGGGAAATTCAATTAGAGTGTTTATTGAATGGTTTTAGTGAGCTGAATGGTTGCCATGTCATGTCATAGATGGTCTAAAACATGACTCTTATTTCTAAACTAGTTGTGTTGGTCAGATAAGGCGTCTTACATGATGTATTTAATCCAAGTTAATGAAGGATGAGTAAGAGGCAGATCATTCTAGAGGAAGTAATTTTGGTTTTGAGAGAGGCATTCTTAGGGAAATAGGCCTTGGTGTGTTCATTTAGAGCTGGGCAGGATTGAGTTCCGGAGAGAGGAGGGAAAGGATATTTGGGTAGGGGGAAGGGCATTGGCAGAGCCTCAGAGGCCTGACGGTTCCTGGGGCCTTTGTGGGAATGGTGGGAAAGTTGGGTTGCAGTCAGCCTGTGGGTAGCCTGGACGTTGGGTAATGAGCGTGGCCATCAGTTTCTGGGCGCCCTCTCTAGAGTGGTCTGTAACTTGCTTCCTCCCTGAGGAAGTGTGACACGCTTCTGCTAGCTGCAGTGTCTTCCCCACAGCTGTGCTGTCCATTGAGGAGAAGGGGGCCTGCTCTGCCATGGCTTCCTTACTCCTCAGGGTATGGCGTGTGAGTTATTTTAATAATGTATCAACCTGCCTTTTCTTTCTTTTGTCACGATGCATTTGCTTTCTAAAGTGGTCTTGTTTTCAGGATAATAATTGGGTTTCCACAGGGAAAATCATAATGTATGAGGCAAATTACTGACTAAAGGCAAATTCCTGACTTAAAAAATGAATCTCTAATATTTTTCTAGGAGTTCTTCTTTTGTTTCAATTTTTGTTTTGTTAGTTATGTAAAGAAACATATGGATAGTAATTTCTGCTCAGGTGGATAGTGGTACTGTTTAGCACAGCTCATTGGTCTTATGAAATTTTACAAATGCAGTCTGATTCATTCCAGCCAAGTTAGTTATGAGGTACATAGTTTTGTCCCCTAATGGAGACAAATGTAAAAGTCAGAGACACAGGAATCATCTTCAGTTTAGATTGAGGAAATTTTAGTTGCTACTGTTTGTTCCTGCTATTTGATCACAGTTTATTTTTATTTTTTGAAGCCTGTCTCTAATCAAATTAGATTTAATGATTTAGAAGTAATAGAGGACCCTGACTAAACTGATAAGAAAAGTTAATTTAAGGACAATAATTGATTTTTTAAAATATAAAAGTACATTTCATGACTTGATTTCCAGATGATCTGGTGGTATCCTTATACTGTCGCAGAAGGAAGTCCACAGTGGGACGAGAATGATGCTTACAAATCAGCACCCTTATTATCTATTACTGAAGATGTCTTAGTCCAGGCCAGTCTGCCTACCACCTGTGTGGTACACTGTTGATTTCATTTTTCTTCCAGTATTTACTTTTGGTTCGGGACCAATTATCTAGCTGTGATGGGATTCTTGAAAAGTATCCTACATCTTGTACTTATTGAACTAGTGATTGTCCTGTTTGCAGACATTCTTTCTGAGGCTCTACTCTTGCCTCGAAAACCTACATTTGCAGGAAGGGAAATGTATAGCTTTTCCTTTTAAATGTATTTATTTTTATTTATTTTTTATTTATTTTTGGGTGTGTTCGGTCTTCTTTTCTGTGCGAAGGCCTTCTCTCTTTGTGGCCAGCTGGGGCACTCCTCATCATTGTGCCTGGGCCTCTCACTGTCGTGGTCCCTCTTGTTGCGGAGCACAGGCTCCAGACGCACAGCTTGAGTAGTTGTTGCTCACGGGCTTAGTTGCTATGAAGCATGTGGGATCTTTCCGGACCAGGGTTCAAACCCGTGTCTCCTGCACTGGCAGGCGGACTCTTAACCACTGCCCCACCAGTTATTCTTTTTTGAAAAATTTTATTTCCTCATTTGTTTTTATGTGATGATGCCTTTATTTATTTATCTTTATTATTGTTTATATTTGGCTGTGTTGGGTCTTTGTTGTTGCCCGCGGGCTTTCTCTGGTTTTGGCAAGTTGCGGCTACTCTTTGTTGTGCTGTGCAGACTTCTCATTGAGGTGGCTTCTCTTGTTGTGGAACATGGGCTCTAAGTGTGCGGGCTTCAGTAATTGCAGCACCTGGGGTCAGTAGTTGCGGCACACAGGCCCTAGCATGTGCAGGCTTCAGTAGTTGGTACGTGTGGCCTCAGTAGTTGTGGCTCGCGGGCTCTACAGCGCAGGCTCAGTTGTTGTGACGTACGGTCTTAGTTGCTCTGCAACGTGTGGGATCTTCCCACACCAGGGCTGGAACCCATGTCCCCTGCATTGGCAGACGGATTCTTAACCACTGCACCAACAGAAAAGTCAAAGACTTTCCTTTTCTTAATGACAATTTTGAAGAGTCCTGGTTCACGTATTTCATAGACTGTCCCTCAACTTGGGTTTGTGTGATGTTCTCATCATGACTGGAATGGAGTTAGGATTTTGGGGAAGGAGATGTTTACTTTTAATATTTTGTTTCATCTCTATCTCTTGTCTTTTTATATAAGATATTCAATGCATATAGATAGATATTTTCAAAAGCAGGCTTCTAGACTACTATTTTATAATGTGCTTTCCTTTTTGTAATCTGCTTGGGATGATGGTTGTATGCTTTTTTTTTTTCACTACGTGGTCCTCTGACTGTTGTTGCTTCTCCCGTTGTGGAGCACAGGCTCCGGATGCACAGGCTCAGCGGCCATGTCTCATGGGCCTAGCCACTCCACGGCATGTGGAATCTTTCTGCACCAGTGCACGAACCCGTGTCCCCTGCATCGGCAGGCAGACTCTCAATCCCTGTGCCACGATGGAAGACCAGTATACTTTTGTTTTAATTATGCAGTTTGCTGTCTTGTGATGATTTGCATTTTATTTATAAAGGTTAGCTTCTTTGGATTATGATATGTTTACAAGGCTACACAGATAACCTGGAAGGGAAAATGAAGAAATACAAATGACAGAAAATGTTTTATAATAATAAAATTTTCTTGGCAATCAGCATAATTTTCTCAAAGTCAGTCTTGTAATATAATTTGCTTTCTTCATAAATATGGGTTTTTTGTTTTTTTCATTTCTTTATTGATTAGTAAGCATGTTAAATGACTTAGGAGGAATCTCACTCTATTCAAGAAATAATTTGGAATTATTGATCCAGAATGCTGACAATTCTCAAAAATGGGTCAGGAAACTCAAACTAATAGGTGGAAAATAATTTTCAATTTTAGCTCTTGATATAACTTTTCTTAAATTTATGGTGTTTTTAAATAATTGAAGTTACTAAAATAGTTGGTAGAAGGTCCGTCAATATATATATTTTATGTATTTAAAATATTATACTTTGCTGTATTTAATTCCATTCTTTCTGGGATTCAGGAGAATTTACTTCTTTATGAAGGAGATTATTCAAAGTAGAAAATGATTGATGACCTTAGCTTCCAGTTTTCTTCTCAATAGATTTACTCTCTCTTCTAATGCTTCTTGCATACTCCGTAATTGTATATATTTTAGAGAAAAATGCATGTCTGGCTGAATATTAAGCACAATACAATAAATGAATCTTTTTTACTTTGCAGAATATTTTACACGTGTGTCCCATAGATTCATCAGAGATTCTAGTTTTGGATAAAGGCAAGTACATTTCAATACAATACAACATCCCTGTGTATGACATTGGCATTCGAATGAGAAGTGAATTTGGTTCAGGACGGTTCTTGGAATGCTTGGCATTTAGGTTATTTTAGGTCAACTCTTTGGGAAACTCAATTAGAGTGTTTATTGAATGGTTTTAGTGTGCTGAATGGTTGCCATGTCATGTCATAGATGGTCTAAAACATGACTCTTATTTCTAAACTAGTTGTGTTGGTCAGATAAGGCATCTTACATGATGTATTTAATCCAAGATAATGATGGATGAGTAAGAGGCAGATCATTCTAGATGAAGAAATTTTGGTTTTGAGAGAGGCATTCTTAGGGAAATAGACCTTGGTGTGTTCATTTAGAGCTGGGCAGGATTGAGTTACGGAGAGAGGAGGGAAAGGATATTTGGGTAGGGGGAAGGGCATTGGCAGAGCCTCAGAGGCCTGACGGTTCCTGGGGCCTTTGTTGGAGTGGTGGGAACGTTGGGTTGCAGTCAGCCTGTGGGTAGCCTGGACGTTGGGTAATGAGCGTGGCCATCAGTTTCTGGGCGCCCTCTCTAGAGTGGTCTGTAACTTGCTTCCTCCCTGAGGAAGTGTGACACGCTTCTGCTAGCTGCAGTGTCTTCCCCACAGCTGTGCTGTCCATTGAGGAGAAGGGGGCCTGCTCTGCCATGGCTTCCTTACTCCTCAGGGTATGGCGTGTGAGTTATTTTAATAATGTATCAACCTGCCTTTTCTTTCTTTTGTCACGATGCATTTGCTTTCTAAAGTGGTCTTGTTTTCAGGATAATAACTGGGTTTCCACAGGGAAAATCATAATGTATGAGGCAAATTACTGACTAAAGGCAAATTCCTGACTTAAAAAATGAATCTCTAATATTTTTCTAGTAGTTCTTCTTTTGTTTCAATTTTTGTTTTGTTAGTTTTGTAAAGAAACTTATGGATAGTAATTTCTGCTCAGGTGGATAGTGGTACTGTTTAGCACAGCTCATTGGTCTTATGAAATTTTACAAATGCAGTCTGATTCATTCCAGCCAAGTTAATTATGAGGTACGTAATTTTTTGCCCCAATGGAGACAAATGTAAAAGACAGAGATACAGAAATCATCTTCAGTTTAGATTGAAGAAATTTCACTTACTACTGTTTGTTCCTGCTATTTGATCACAGTTTATTTTTATTTTTTGAAGCCTGTCTCTAATGAAATAAGATTTAATGATTTAGAAGTAATAGAGGACCCTGACTAAACTGACAAGAAAAGTTAATTTAAGGACAAGAATTGATTTTTAAAACTATAAAAGTACATTTCATGACTTGATTTCAAGATGATCTGGTGGTATCCTTATACTGTCGCAGAAGGAAGTCCACAGTGGGACGAGAATGATGCTTACAAATCAGCACCCTTATTATCTATTACTGAAGATGTCTTAGTCCAGGCCAGTCTGCCTACCACCTGTGTGGTACACTGTTGATTTCATTTTTCTTCCAGTATTTACTTTTGGTTCGGGACCAATTATCTAGCTGTGATGGGATTCTTGAAAAGTATCCTACATCTTGTACTTAGTGAACTAGTGATTGTCCTGTTTGCAGACATTCTTTCTGAGGCTCTACTCTTGCCTCGAAAACCTACATTTGCACAAAGGGAAATGTATAGGTTTTCCTTTTAAATGTACTTATTTTTATTTATTTTTTTATTTATTTTTGGCTGTGTTGGGTCTTCGTTTCTGTGCGAGGGCCTTCTCTAGTTGCGGCGAGCAGGGGCCACTCCTCATCGTGGTGCGTGGGCCTGTCACTGCCGCGGCCCCTCTTGTTGCGGAGCACAGGCTCCTGACGCGCAGGCTGAGTAGTTGTGGCTCATGGGCTTAGTTGCTCTGCAGCATGTGGGATCTTCCCGGACCAGGGCTCAAACCCGTGTCTCCTGCACTGGCTGACGGACTCTTAACCACTGCCCCACCAGTTATTGTTTTTTGAACACATTATTTCCTCTTTTGTTTTTATGTGAGGATGCCTTTATTTATTTATTTTTATTATTGTTTATATTTGGCTGTGTTGGGTCTTTGTTGCTGCGCGCGGGCTTTCTCTGGTTGTGGCAAGTGGGGGCTACTCTTTGTTGTGGTGCGTGGACTGCTGATTGTTGTGGTTCCTCTTGTTGCGGAGCACGGGCTCTAAGTGTGCGGGCTTCAGTAATTGCAGCAGCTGGGCTCAGTAGTTGCGGCACACAGGCCCTAGAGTGCGTGGGCTTCAGTAGTTGCGGCGTGTGGCCTCAGCAGTTGTGGCTCGCGGGCTCTAGGGCGCAGGCTCAGTAGTCGTGACGTACGGGCTTAGTTGCTCTGCGGCATGTGGGATCTTCCCAGACCACGGCTGGAACCCGTGTCCCCTGCATTGGCAGACGGATTCTTAAGCACTGCACCACCAGGAAAGTCCCAGACTTTCCTTTTCTTAATGACAATTTTGAAGAGTCCTGGTTCACGTATTTCATAGACTGTCCCTCAGCTTGGGTTTGTGTGATGTTCTCCTCGTGACAGGAAGGGAGGTAGGGTTTTGGGGAAGGAGATGTTTACTTTTAATATTTTGTTTCATCTCTATCTCTTGGCTTTTTATATAAGATATTCAATGCATTTAGATATATATTTTAAAAAGCAGGCTTGTAGACTATTATTTTATAATCTGCTTGCTATATTGTAGTCTGCTTGGGATGATGGTGGTATGCTTTCTTTTTTTCGGTACACGGGCCTCTCACTCTTGTGGCCTCTCCCGTGGTGGAGCACAGGCCAAGGACACGCAGGCTCAGCGGCCATGGCTCAGGGGCCTAGCCGCTCCGCGGCATGTGGGATCTTCCCGGACCGGGGCACGAAGCCGTGTCCCCTGCATCGGCAGGCAGGCTCTCAACCACTGCTCCACCAGGGAAGCACGGTACACTTTTGTTTTATTTATGCAGTTGGCTCTCTTGCATTGATTTACATTTTATTGATAAAGCTCAACTGCTTTGGATTATGATGTGTTTACAAGGCTACACAGATAAGCTGGAAGGGAAAATGAAGAAATACAAATGGCAGAAAATGTTTTATAATAATAAAGTTTTCTTGGCAAGCAGCAACCTTTTCTCAAAGTCAGTGTTTTAATATAATTTGCTTGCTTCATAAATATGTTTTTTTTTCATATCTTTATTGATTAGTAAGCATGTTAAATGACTTGGGAGGAATCTCACTCTCTTCAAGAAATAATTTGGAATTCTTGATGTAGAATGCTGACAGTTCTCAAAAATGGGTCAGGAAAATCAAAGTAATAGATGGAAAAAAAAATCTCAATTTTAGCTGTTGATATAACTTTTCTTAAATTTACGGGTTTTTTTTATAATTGAAGTTACTAAAACAGATGGTGGAAGGTCCATCAAGATATTTATTTTATGTAATGAAAGCATTTTACTTTGCTGTATTGAATTCCATTCATTCTGGAACTTAGGAGCATTTACCTCTTTATGAAAGAGATGATTCAAAGTAGAAAATGATTGATGACCTTCGCTTCCAGTTTTCTTCTCAATAGACTTAGTCTCTCTTCTAATGCTTCTTGCATACTCAGTAATTGTATAAGTTTTAGAGAAAACTGCAGGTCTGGGTGAATATTAAGCACAGTACGATAAATAAAGCTTTTTGACTTTGCAGAATATTTTACACGTGTGTCCCATAGATTCATCAGAGATTCTAGTTTTGGATAAAGGCAAGTACATTTCAAGACAATACAACATCCCTGTGTATGACATTGGCATTCGAATGAGAAGTGAATTTGGTTCAGGGCGGTTCTTGGAATGCTTGGCATTTAGGTTATTTTAGGTCAACTCTTTGGGAAACTCAATTAGAGTGTTTATTGAATGGTTTTAGTGTGCTGAATGGTTGCCATGTCATGTCATAGATGGTCTAAAACATGACTCTTATTTGTAAACTAGTTGTGTTGGTCAGATAAGGCATCTTACATGATGTATTTAATCCAAGATAATGATGGATGAGTAAGAGGCAGATCATTCTAGATGAAGAAATTTTGGTTTTGAGAGAGGCATTCTTAGGGAAATAGGCCTTGGTGTGTTCATTTAGAGCTGGGCAGGATTGAGTTCCGGAGAGAGGAGGGAAAGGATATTTGGGTAGGGGGAAGGGCATTGGCAGAGCCTCAGAGGCCTGACGGTTCCTGGGGCCTTTGTTGGAGTGGTGGGAACGTTGGGTTGCAGTCAGCCTGTGGGTAGCCTGGACGTTGGGTAATGAGCGTGGCCATCAGTTTCTGGGCGCCCTCTCTAGAGTGGTCTGTAACTTGCTTCCTCCCTGAGGAAGTGTGACACGCTTCTGCTAGCTGCAGTGTCTTCCCCACAGCTGTGCTGTCCATTGAGGAGTAGGGGGCCTGCTCTGCCATGGCTTCCTTACTCCTCAGGGTATGGCGTGTGAGTTATTTTAATAATGTATCAACCTGCCTTTTCTTTCTTTTGTCACGATGCATTTGCTTTCTAAAGTGGTCTTGTTTTCAGGATAATAACTGGGTTTCCACAGGGAAAATCATAATGTATGAGGCAAATTACTGACTAAAGGCAAATTCCTGACTTAAAAAATGAATCTCTAATATTTTTCTAGTAGTTCTTCTTTTGTTTCAATTTTTGTTTTGTTAGTTTTGTAAAGAAACTTATGGATAGTAATTTCTGCTCAGGTGGATAGTGGTACTGTTTAGCACAGCTCATTGGTCTTATGAAATTTTACAAATGCAGTCTGATTCATTCCAGCCAAGTTAATTATGAGGTACGTAATTTTTTGCCCCAATGGAGACAAATGTAAAAGACAGAGATACAGAAATCATCTTCAGTTTAGATTGAAGAAATTTCACTTACTACTGTTTGTTCCTGCTATTTGATCACAGTTTATTTTTATTTTTTGAAGCCTGTCTCTAATGAAATAAGATTTAATGATTTAGAAGTAATAGAGGACCCTGACTAAACTGACAAGAAAAGTTAATTTAAGGACAAGAATTGATTTTTAAAACTATAAAAGTACATTTCATGACTTGATTTCCAGATGATCTGGTGGTATCCTTATACTGTCGCAGAAGGAAGTCCACAGTGGGACGAGAATGATGCTTACAAATCAGCACCCTTATTATCTATTACTGAAGATGTCTTAGTCCAGGCCAGTCTGCCTACCACCTGTGTGGTACACTGTTGATTTCATTTTTCTTCCAGTATTTACTTTTGGTTCGGGACCAATTATCTAGCTGTGATGGGATTCTTGAAAAGTATCCTACATCTTGTACTTAGTGAACTAGTGATTGTCCTGTTTGCAGACATTCTTTCTGAGGCTCTACTCTTGCCTCGAAAACCTACATTTGCACAAAGGGAAATGTATAGGTTTTCCTTTTAAATGTACTTATTTTTATTTATTTTTTTATTTATTTTTGGCTGTGTTGGGTCTTCGTTTCTGTGCGAGGGCCTTCTCTAGTTGCGGCGAGCAGGGGCCACTCCTCATCGTGGTGCGTGGGCCTGTCACTGCCGCGGCCCCTCTTGTTGCGGAGCACAGGCTCCTGACGCGCAGGCTGAGTAGTTGTGGCTCATGGGCTTAGTTGCTCTGCAGCATGTGGGATCTTCCCGGACCAGGGCTCAAACCCGTGTCTCCTGCACTGGCTGACGGACTCTTAACCACTGCCCCACCAGTTATTGTTTTTTGAACACATTATTTCCTCTTTTGTTTTTATGTGAGGATGCCTTTATTTATTTATTTTTATTATTGTTTATATTTGGCTGTGTTGGGTCTTTGTTGCTGCGCGCGGGCTTTCTCTGGTTGTGGCAAGTGGGGGCTACTCTTTGTTGTGGTGCGTGGACTGCTGATTGTTGTGGTTTCTCTTGTTGCGGAGCACGGGCTCTAAGTGTGCGGGCTTCAGTAATTGCAGCAGCTGGGCTCAGTAGTTGCGGCACACAGGCCCTAGAGTGCGTGGGCTTCAGTAGTTGCGGCGTGTGGCCTCAGCAGTTGTGGCTCGCGGGCTCTAGGGCACAGGCTCAGTAGTCGTGACGTACGGGCTTAGTTGCTCTGCGGCATGTGGGATCTTCCCAGACCACGGCTGGAACCCGTGTCCCCTGCATTGGCAGACGGATTCTTAAGCACTGCACCACCAGGAAAGTCCCAGACTTTCCTTTTCTTAATGACAATTTTGAAGAGTCCTGGTTCACGTATTTCATAGACTGTCCCTCAGCTTGGGTTTGTGTGATGTTCTCCTCGTGACAGGAAGGGAGTTAGGGTTTTGGGGAAGGAGATGTTTACTTTTAATATTTTGTTTCATCTCTATCTCTTGGCTTTTTATATAAGATATTCAATGCATTTAGATATATATTTTAAAAAGCAGGCTTGTAGACTATTATTTTATAATCTGCTTGCTATATTGTAGTCTGCTTGGGATGATGGTGGTATGCTTTCTTTTTTTCGGTACACGGGCCTCTCACTCTTGTGGCCTCTCCCGTGGTGGAGCACAGGCCAAGGACACGCAGGCTCAGCGGCCATGGCTCAGGGGCCTAGCCGCTCCGCGGCATGTGGGATCTTCCCGGACCGGGGCACGAAGCCGTGTCCCCTGCATCGGCAGGCAGGCTCTCAACCACTGCTCCACCAGGGAAGCACGGTACACTTTTGTTTTATTTATGCAGTTGGCTCTCTTGCATTGATTTACATTTTATTGATAAAGCTCAACTGCTTTGGATTATGATGTGTTTACAAGGCTACACAGATAAGCTGGAAGGGAAAATGAAGAAATACAAATGGCAGAAAATGTTTTATAATAATAAAGTTTTCTTGGCAAGCAGCAACCTTTTCTCAAAGTCAGTGTTTTAATATAATTTGCTTGCTTCATAAATATGTTTTTTTTTTCATATCTTTATTGATTAGTAAGCATGTTAAATGACTTGGGAGGAATCTCACTCTCTTCAAGAAATAATTTGGAATTCTTGATGTAGAATGCTGACAGTTCTCAAAAATGGGTCAGGAAAATCAAAGTAATAGATGGAAAAAAAAATCTCAATTTTAGCTGTTGATATAACTTTTCTTAAATTTACGGGTTTTTTTTATAATTGAAGTTACTAAAACAGATGGTGGAAGGTCCATCAAGATATTTATTTTATGTAATGAAAGCATTTTACTTTGCTGTATTGAATTCCATTCATTCTGGAACTTAGGAGCATTTACCTCTTTATGAAAGAGATGATTCAAAGTAGAAAATGATTGATGACCTTCGCTTCCAGTTTTCTTCTCAATAGACTTAGTCTCTCTTCTAATGCTTCTTGCATACTCAGTAATTGTATAAGTTTTAGAGAAAACTGCAGGTCTGGGTGAATATTAAGCACAGTACGATAAATAAAGCTTTTTGACTTTGCAGAATATTTTACACGTGTGTCCCATAGATTCATCAGAGATTCTAGTTTTGGATAAAGGCAAGTACATTTCAAGACAATACAACATCCCTGTGTATGACATTGGCATTCGAATGAGAAGTGAATTTGGTTCAGGGCGGTTCTTGGAATGCTTGGCATTTAGGTTATTTTAGGTCAACTCTTTGGGAAACTCAATTAGAGTGTTTATTGAATGGTTTTAGTGTGCTGAATGGTTGCCATGTCATGTCATAGATGGTCTAAAACATGACTCTTATTTGTAAACTAGTTGTGTTGGTCAGATAAGGCATCTTACATGATGTATTTAATCCAAGATAATGATGGATGAGTAAGAGGCAGATCATTCTAGATGAAGAAATTTTGGTTTTGAGAGAGGCATTCTTAGGGAAATAGGCCTTGGTGTGTTCATTTAGAGCTGGGCAGGATTGAGTTCCGGAGAGAGGAGGGAAAGGATATTTGGGTAGGGGGAAGGGCATTGGCAGCGCCTCAGAGGCCTGACGGTTCCTGGGGCCTTTGTTGGAGTGGTGGGAACGTTGGGTGGCAGTCAGCCTGTGGGTAGCCTGGACGTTGGGTAATGAGCGTGGCCATCAGTTTCTGGGCACCCTCTCTAGAGTGGTCTGTAACTTGCTTCCTCCCTGAGGAAGTGTGACACGCTTCTGCTAGCTGCAGTGTCTTCCCCTCAGCTGTGCTGTCCATTGAGGAGAAGGGGGCCTGCTCTGCCATGGCTTCCTTACTCCTCAGGGTATGGCGTGTGAGTTATTTTAATAATGTATCAACCTGCCTTTTCTTTCTTTTGTCACGATGCATTTGCTTTCTAAAGTGGTCTTGTTTTCAGGATAATAACTGGGTTTCCACAGGGAAAATCATAATGTATGAGGCAAATTACAGACTAAAGGCAAATTCCTGACTTAAAAAATGAATCTCTAATATTTTTCTAGTAGTTCTTCTTTTGTTTCAATTTTTGTTTTGTTAGTTTTGTAAAGAAACTTATGGATAGTAATTTCTGCTCAGGTGGATAGTGGTACTGTTTAGCACAGCTCATTGGTCTTATGAAATTTTACAAATGCAGTCTGATTCATTCCAGCCAAGTTAATTATGAGGTACGTAATTTTTTGCCCCAATGGAGACAAATGTAAAAGACAGAGATACAGAAATCATCTTCAGTTTAGATTGAAGAAATTTCACTTACTACTGTTTGTTCCTGCTATTTGATCACAGTTTATTTTTATTTTTTGAAGCCTGTCTCTAATGAAATAAGATTTAATGATTTAGAAGTAATAGAGGACCCTGACTAAACTGACAAGAAAAGTTAATTTAAGGACAAGAATTGATTTTTAAAACTATAAAAGTACATTTCATGACTTGATTTCAAGATGATCTGGTGGTATCCTTATACTGTCGCAGAAGGAAGTCCACAGTGGGACGAGAATGATGCTTACAAATCAGCACCCTTATTATCTATTACTGAAGATGTCTTAGTCCAGGCCAGTCTGCCTACCACCTGTGTGGTACACTGTTGATTTCATTTTTCTTCCAGTATTTACTTTTGGTTCGGGACCAATTATCTAGCTGTGATGGGATTCTTGAAAAGTATCCTACATCTTGTACTTAGTGAACTAGTGATTGTCCTGTTTGCAGACATTCTTTCTGAGGCTCTACTCTTGCCTCGAAAACCTACATTTGCACAAAGGGAAATGTATAGGTTTTCCTTTTAAATGTACTTATTTTTATTTATTTTTTTATTTATTTTTGGCTGTGTTGGGTCTTCGTTTCTGTGCGAGGGCCTTCTCTAGTTGCGGCGAGCAGGGGCCACTCCTCATCGTGGTGCGTGGGCCTGTCACTGCCGCGGCCCCTCTTGTTGCGGAGCACAGGCTCCTGACGCGCAGGCTGAGTAGTTGTGGCTCATGGGCTTAGTTGCTCTGCAGCATGTGGGATCTTCCCGGACCAGGGCTCAAACCCGTGTCTCCTGCACTGGCTGACGGACTCTTAACCACTGCCCCACCAGTTATTGTTTTTTGAACACATTATTTCCTCTTTTGTTTTTATGTGAGGATGCCTTTATTTATTTATTTTTATTATTGTTTATATTTGGCTGTGTTGGGTCTTTGTTGCTGCGCGCGGGCTTTCTCTGGTTGTGGCAAGTGGGGGCTACTCTTTGTTGTGGTGCGTGGACTGCTGATTGTTGTGGTTCCTCTTGTTGCGGAGCACGGGCTCTAAGTGTGCGGGCTTCAGTAATTGCAGCAGCTGGGCTCAGTAGTTGCGGCACACAGGCCCTAGAGTGCGTGGGCTTCAGTAGTTGCGGCGTGTGGCCTCAGCAGTTGTGGCTCGCGGGCTCTAGGGCGCAGGCTCAGTAGTCGTGACGTACGGGCTTAGTTGCTCTGCGGCATGTGGGATCTTCCCAGACCACGGCTGGAACCCGTGTCCCCTGCATTGGCAGACGGATTCTTAAGCACTGCACCACCAGGAAAGTCCCAGACTTTCCTTTTCTTAATGACAATTTTGAAGAGTCCTGGTTCACGTATTTCATAGACTGTCCCTCAGCTTGGGTTTGTGTGATGTTCTCCTCGTGACAGGAAGGGAGTTAGGGTTTTGGGGAAGGAGATGTTTACTTTTAATATTTTGTTTCATCTCTATCTCTTGGCTTTTTATATAAGATATTCAATGCATTTAGATATATATTTTAAAAAGCAGGCTTGTAGACTATTATTTTATAATCTGCTTGCTATATTGTAGTCTGCTTGGGATGATGGTGGTATGCTTTCTTTTTTTCGGTACATGGGCCTCTCACTCTTGTGGCCTCTCCCGTGGTGGAGCACAGGCCAAGGACACGCAGGCTCAGCGGCCATGGCTCAGGGGCCTAGCCGCTCCGCGGCTTGTGGGATCTTCCCGGACCGGGGCACGAAGCCGTGTCCCCTGCATCGGCAGGCAGGCTCTCAACCACTGCTCCACCAGGGAAGCATGGTACACTTTTGTTTTATTTATGCAGTTGGCTCTCTTGCATTGATTTACATTTTATTGATAAAGCTCAACTGCTTTGGATTATGATGTGTTTACAAGGCTACACAGATAAGCTGGAAGGGAAAATGAAGAAATACAAATGGCAGAAAATGTTTTATAATAATAAAGTTTTCTTGGCAAGCAGCAACCTTTTCTCAAAGTCAGTGTTTTAATATAATTTGCTTGCTTCATAAATATGTTTATTTTTTCATATCTTTATTGATTAGTAAGCATGTTAAATGACTTGGGAGGAATCTCACTCTCTTCAAGAAATAATTTGGAATTCTTGATGTAGAATGCTGACAGTTCTCAAAAATGGGTCAGGAAAATCAAAGTAATAGATGGAAAAAAAAATCTCAATTTTAGCTGTTGATATAACTTTTCTTAAATTTACGGGTTTTTTTTATAATTGAAGTTACTAAAACAGATGGTGGAAGGTCCATCAAGATATTTATTTTATGTAATGAAAGCATTTTACTTTGCTGTATTGAATTCCATTCATTCTGGAACTTGGGAGCATTTACCTCTTTATGAAAGAGATGATTCCAAGTAGAAAATGATTGATGACCTTCGCTTCCAGTTTTCTTCTCAATAGACTTAGTCTCTCTTCTAATGCTTCTTGCATACTCAGTAATTGTATAAGTTTTAGAGAAAACTGCAGGTCTGGCTGAATATTAAGCACAGTACGATAAATAAAGCTTTTTGACTTTGCAGAATATTTTACACGTGTGTCCCATAGATTCATCAGAGATTCTAGTTTTGGATAAAGGCAAGTACATTTCAAGACAATACAACATCCCTGTGTATGACATTGGCATTCGAATGAGAAGTGAATTTGGTTCAGGGCGGTTCTTGGAATGCTTGGCATTTAGGTTATTTTAGGTCAACTCTTTGGGAAACTCAATTAGAGTGTTTATTGAATGGTTTTAGTGTGCTGAATGGTTGCCATGTCATGTCATAGATGGTCTAAAACATGACTCTTATTTGTATACTAGTTGTGTTGGTCAGATAAGGCATCTTACATGATGTATTTAATCCAAGATAATGATGGATGAGTAAGAGGCAGATCATTCTAGAGGAAGTAATTTTGGTTTTGAGAGAGGCATTCTTAGGGAAATAGGCCTTGGTGTGTTCATTTAGAGCTGGGCAGGATTGAGTTCCGGAGAGAGGAGGGAAAGGATATTTGGGTAGGGGGAAGGGCATTGGCAGCGCCTCAGAGGCCTGACGGTTCCTGGGGCCTTTGTTGGAGTGGTGGGAACGTTGGGTTGCAGTCAGCCTGTGGGTAGCCTGGACGTTGGGTAATGAGCGTGGCCATCAGTTTCTGGGCGCCCTCTCTAGAGTGGTCTGTAACTTGCTTCCTCCCTGAGGAAGTGTGACACGCTTCTGCTAGCTGCAGTGTCTTCCCCACAGCTGTGCTGTCCATTGAGGAGAAGGGGGCCTGCTCTGCCATGGCTTCCTTACTCCTCAGGGTATGGCGTGTGAGTTATTTTAATAATGTATCAACCTGCCTTTTCTTTCTTTTGTCACGATGCATTTGCTTTCTAAAGTGGTCTTGTTTTCAGGATAATAACTGGGTTTCCACAGGGAAAATCATAATGTATGAGGCAAATTACTGACTAAAGGCAAATTCCTGACTTAAAAAATGAATCTCTAATATTTTTCTAGTAGTTCTTCTTTTGTTTCAATTTTTGTTTTGTTAGTTTTGTAAAGAAACTTATGGATAGTAATTTCTGCTCAGGTGGATAGTGGTACTGTTTAGCACAGCTCATTGGTCTTATGAAATTTTACAAATGCAGTCTGATTCATTCCAGCCAAGTTAGTTATGAGGTACATAGTTTTGTCCCCTAATGGAGACAAATGTAAAAGTCAGAGACACAGGAATCATCTTCAGTTTAGATTGAGGAAATTTTAGTTGCTACTGTTTGTTCCTGCTATTTGATCACAGTTTATTTTTATTTTTTGAAGCCTGTCTCTAATGAAATAAGATTTAATGATTTAGAAGTAATAGAGGACCCTGACTAAACTGACAAGAAAAGTTAATTTAAGGACAAGAATTGATTTTTAAAACTATAAAAGTACATTTCATGACTTGATTTCAAGATGATCTGGTGGTATCCTTATACTGTCGCAGAAGGAAGTCCACAGTGGGACGAGAATGATGCTTACAAATCAGCACCCTTATTATCTATTACTGAAGATGTCTTAGTCCAGGCCAGTCTGCCTACCACCTGTGTGGTACACTGTTGATTTCATTTTTCTTCCAGTATTTACTTTTGGTTCGGGACCAATTATCTAGCTGTGATGGGATTCTTGAAAAGTATCCTACATCTTGTACTTAGTGAACTAGTGATTGTCCTGTTTGCAGACATTCTTTCTGAGGCTCTACTCTTGCCTCGAAAACCTACATTTGCACAAAGGGAAATGTATAGGTTTTCCTTTTAAATGTACTTATTTTTATTTATTTTTTTATTTATTTTTGGCTGTGTTGGGTCTTCGTTTCTGTGCGAGGGCCTTCTCTAGTTGCGGCGAGCAGGGGCCACTCCTCATCGTGGTGCGTGGGCCTGTCACTGCCGCGGCCCCTCTTGTTGCGGAGCACAGGCTCCTGACGCGCAGGCTGAGTAGTTGTGGCTCATGGGCTTAGTTGCTCTGCAGCATGTGGGATCTTCCCGGACCAGGGCTCAAACCCGTGTCTCCTGCACTGGCTAACGGACTCTTAACCACTGCCCCACCAGTTATTGTTTTTTGAACACATTATTTCCTCTTTTGTTTTTATGTGAGGATGCCTTTATTTATTTATTTTTATTATTGTTTATATTTGGCTGTGTTGGGTCTTTGTTGCTGCGCGCGGGCTTTCTCTGGTTGTGGCAAGTGGGGGCTACTCTTTGTTGTGGTGCGTGGACTGCTGATTGTTGTGGTTTCTCTTGTTGCGGAGCACGGGCTCTAAGTGTGCGGGCTTCAGTAATTGCAGCAGCTGGGCTCAGTAGTTGCGGCACACAGGCCCTAGAGTGCGTGGGCTTCAGTAGTTGCGGCGTGTGGCCTCAGCAGTTGTGGCTCGCGGGCTCTAGGGCGCAGGCTCAGTAGTCGTGACGTACGGGCTTAGTTGCTCTGCGGCATGTGGGATCTTCCCAGACCACGGCTGGAACCCGTGTCCCCTGCATTGGCAGACGGATTCTTAAGCACTGCACCACCAGGAAAGTCCCAGACTTTCCTTTTCTTAATGACAATTTTGAAGAGTCCTGGTTCACGTATTTCATAGACTGTCCCTCAGCTTGGGTTTGTGTGATGTTCTCCTCATGACAGGAAGGGAGTTAGGGTTTTGGGGAAGGAGATGTTTACTTTTAATATTTTGTTTCATCTCTATCTCTTGGCTTTTTATATAAGATATTCAATGCATTTAGATATATATTTTAAAAAGCAGGCTTGTAGACTATTATTTTATAATCTGCTTGCTATATTGTAGTCTGCTTGGGATGATGGTGGTATGCTTTCTTTTTTTCGGTACACGGGCCTCTCACTCTTGTGGCCTCTCCCGTGGTGGAGCACAGGCCAAGGACACGCAGGTTCAGCGGCCATGGCTCAGGGGCCTAGCCGCTCCGCGGCATGTGGGATCTTCCCGGACCGGGGCACGAAGCCGTGTCCCCTGCATCGGCAGGCAGGCTCTCAACCACTGCTCCACCAGGGAAGCATGGTACACTTTTGTTTTATTTATGCAGTTGGCTCTCTTGCATTGATTTACATTTTATTGATAAAGCTCAACTGCTTTGGATTATGATGTGTTTACAAGGCTACACAGATAAGCTGGAAGGGAAAATGAAGAAATACAAATGGCAGAAAATGTTTTATAATAATAAAGTTTTCTTGGCAAGCAGCAACCTTTTCTCAAAGTCAGTGTTTTAATATAATTTGCTTGCTTCATAAATATGTTTTTTTTTCATATCTTTATTGATTAGTAAGCATGTTAAATGACTTGGGAGGAATCTCACTCTCTTCAAGAAATAATTTGGAATTCTTGATGTAGAATGCTGACAGTTCTCAAAAATGGGTCAGGAAAATCAAAGTAATAGATGGAAAAAAAATCTCAATTTTAGCTGTTGATATAACTTTTCTTAAATTTACGGGTTTTTTTTATAATTGAAGTTACTAAAACAGATGGTGGAAGGTCCATCAAGATATTTATTTTATGTAATGAAAGCATTTTACTTTGCTGTATTGAATTCCATTCATTCTGGAACTTAGGAGCATTTACCTCTTTATGAAAGAGATGATTCAAAGTAGAAAATGATTGATGACCTTCGCTTCCAGTTTTCTTCTCAATAGACTTAGTCTCTCTTCTAATGCTTCTTGCATACTCAGTAATTGTATAAGTTTTAGAGAAAACTGCAGGTCTGGCTGAATATTAAGCACAGTACGATAAATAAAGCTTTTTGACTTTGCAGAATATTTTACACGTGTGTCCCATAGATTCATCAGAGATTCTAGTTTTGGATAAAGGCAAGTACATTTCAAGACAATACAACATCCCTGTGTATGACATTGGCATTCGAATGAGAAGTGAATTTGGTTCAGGGCGGTTCTTGGAATGCTTGGCATTTAGGTTATTTTAGGTCAACTCTTTGGGAAACTCAATTAGAGTGTTTATTGAATGGTTTTAGTGTGCTGAATGGTTGCCATGTCATGTCATAGATGGTCTAAAACATGACTCTTATTTGTAAACTAGTTGTGTTGGTCAGATAAGGCATCTTACATGATGTATTTAATCCAAGATAATGATGGATGAGTAAGAGGCAGATCATTCTAGATGAAGAAATTTTGGTTTTGAGAGAGGCATTCTTAGGGAAATAGGCCTTGGTGTGTTCATTTAGAGCTGGGCAGGATTGAGTTCCGGAGAGAGGAGGGAAAGGATATTTGGGTAGGGGGAAGGGCATTGGCAGCGCCTCAGAGGCCTGACGGTTCCTGGGGCCTTTGTTGGAGTGGTGGGAACGTTGGGTTGCAGTCAGCCTGTGGGTAGCCTGGACGTTGGGTAATGAGCGTGGCCATCAGTTTCTGGGCGCCCTCTCTAGAGTGGTCTGTAACTTGCTTCCTCCCTGAGGAAGTGTGACACGCTTCTGCTAGCTGCAGTGTCTTCCCCACAGCTGTGCTGTCCATTGAGGAGAAGGGGGCCTGCTCTGCCATGGCTTCCTTACTCCTCAGGGTATGGCGTGTGAGTTATTTTAATAATGTATCAACCTGCCTTTTCTTTCTTTTGTCACGATGCATTTGCTTTCTAAAGTGGTCTTGTTTTCAGGATAATAACTGGGTTTCCACAGGGAAAATCATAATGTATGAGGCAAATTACTGACTAAAGGCAAATTCCTGACTTAAAAAATGAATCTCTAATATTTTTCTAGTAGTTCTTCTGTTGTTTCAAATTTTGTTTTGTTAGTTTTGTAAAGAAACTTATGGATAGTAATTTCTGCTCAGGTGGATAGTGGTACTGTTTAGCACAGCTCATTGGTCTTATGAAATTTTACAAATGCAGTCTGATTCATTCCAGCCAAGTTAACTATGAGGTACGTAATTTTTTGCCCAATGGAGACAAATGTAAAAGACAGAGATACAGAAATCATCTTCAGTTTAGATTGAAGAAATTTCACTTACTACTGTTTGTTCCTGCTATTTGATCACAGTTTATTTTTATTTTTTGAAGCCTGTCTCTAATCAAATAAGATTTAATGATTTAGAAGTAATAGAGGACCCTGACTAAACTGACAAGAAAAGTTAATTTAAGGACAAGAATTGATTTTTAAAACTATAAAAGTACATTTCATGACTTGATTTCAAGATGATCTGGTGGTATCCTTATACTGTCGCAGAAGGAAGTCCACAGTGGGACGAGAATGATGCTTACAAATCAGCACCCTTATTATCTATTACTGAAGATGTCTTAGTCCAGGCCAGTCTGCCTACCACCTGTGTGGTACACTGTTGATTTCATTTTTCTTCCAGTATTTACTTTTGGTTCGGGACCAATTATCTAGCTGTGATGGGATTCTTGAAAAGTATCCTACATCTGGTACTTAGTGAACTAGTGATTGTCCTGTTTGCAGACATTCTTTCTGAGGCTCTACTCTTGCCTCGAAAACCTACATTTGCAGAAAGGGAAATGTATAGGTTTTCCTTTTAAATGTACTTATTTTTATTTATTTTTTAATTTATTTTTGGCTGTGTTGGGTCTTCGTTTCTGTGCGAGGGCCTTCTCTAGTTGCGGCGAGCAGGGTCCACTCCTCATCGTGGTGCGTGGGCCTGTCACTGCCGCGGCCCCTCTTGTTGCGGAGCACAGGCTCCTGACGCGCAGGCTGAGTAGTTGTGGCTCATGGGCTTAGTTGCTCTGCAGCATGTGGGATCTTCCCGGACCAGGGCTCAAACTCGTGTCTCCTGCACTGGCTGACGGACTCTTAACCACTGCCCCACCAGTTATTGTTTTTTGAAAACATTATTTCCTCTTTTGTTTTTATGTGAGGATGCCTTTATTTATTTATTTTTATTATTGTTTATATTTGGCTGTGTTGGGTCTTTGTTGCTGCGCGCGGGCTTTCTCTGGTTGTGGCAAGTGGGGGCTACTCTTTGTTGTGGTGCGTGGACTGCTGATTGTTGTGGTTTCTCTTGTTGCGGAGCACGGGCTCTAAGTGTGCGGGCTTCAGTAATTGCAGCAGCTGGGCTCAGTAGTTGCGGCACACAGGCCCTAGAGTGCGTGGGCTTCAGTAGTTGCGGCGTGTGGCCTCAGCAGTTGTGGCTCGCGGGCTCTAGGGCGCAGGCTCAGTAGTCGTGACGTACGGGCTTAGTTGCTCTGCGCCATGTGGGATCTTCCCAGACCACGGCTGGAACCCGTGTCCCCTGCATTGGCAGACGGATTCTTAAGCACTGCACCACCAGGAAAGTCCCAGACTTTCCTTTTCTTAATGACAATTTTGAAGAGTCCTGGTTCACGTATTTCATAGACTGTCCCTCAGCTTGGGTTTGTGTGATGTTCTCCTCGTGACAGGAAGGGAGTAAGGGTTTTGGGGAAGGAGATGTTTACTTTTAATATTTTGTTTCATCTCTATCTCTTGGCTTTTTATATAAGATATACAATGCATTTAGATATATATTTTAAAAAGCAGGCTTGTAGACTATTATTTTATAATCTGCTTGCTATATTGTAGTCTGCTTGGGATGATGCTGGTATGCTTTCTTTTTTTCGGTACACGGGCCTCTCACTCTTGTGGCCTCTCCCGTGGTGGAGCACAGGCTACGGACACCCAGGCTCAGCGGCCATGGCTCAGGGGCCTAGCCGCTCCGCGGCATGTGGGATCTTCCCAGACCGGGGCACGAAGCCGTGTCCCCTGCATCGGCAGGCAGGCTCTCAACCACTGCTCCACCAGGGAAGCACGGTACACTTTTGTTTTATTTATGCAGTTGGCTCTCTTGCATTGATTTACATTTTATTGATAATAAAGCTCAACTGCTTTGGATTATGATGTGTTTACAAGGCTACACAGATAATCTGGAAGGGAAAATGAAGAAATACAAATGACAGAAAATGTTTTATAATAATAAAATTTTCTTGGCAAGCAGAAACCTTTTCTCAAAGTCAGTGTTTTAATATAATTTGCTTGCTTCATAAATATGTTTTTTTTTGTTTTTTCATATCTTTATTGATTAGTAAGCATGTTAAATGACTTGGGAGGAATCTCACTCTCTTCAAGAAATAATTTGGAATTCTTGATCTAGAATGCTGAGAATTCTCAAAAATGGGTCAGGAAAATCAATGTAATAGATGGAAAAAAAATCTCAATTTTAGCTGTTGATATAACTTTTCTTAAATTTAGGGGTTTTTTTATAATTGAAGTTACTAAAACAGATGGTGGAAGGTCCATCAAGATATTTATTTTATGTAATGAAAGCATTTTACTTTGCTGTATTGAATTCCATTCATTCTGGAATTTAGGAGCATTTACCTCTTTATGAAAGAGATGATTCCAAGTAGAAAATGATTGATGACCTTCGCTTCCAGTTTTCTTCTCAATAGACTTAGTCTCTCTTCTAATGCTTCTTGCATACTCAGTAATTGTATAAGTTTTAGAGAAAACTGCAGGTCTGGCTGAATATTAAGCACAGTACGATAAATAAAGCTTTTTGACTTTGCAGAATATTTTACATGTGTGTCCCATAGATTCATCAGAGATTCTAGTTTTGGATAAAGGCAAGTACATTTCAAGACAATACAACATCCCTGTGTATGACATTGGCATTCGAATGAGAAGTGAATTTGGTTCAGGAGGGTTCTTGGAATGCTTGGCATTTAGGTTATTTTAGGTCAACTCTTTGGGAAATTCAATTAGAGTGTTTATTGAATGGTTTTAGTGAGCTGAATGGTTGCCATGTCATGTCATAGATGGTCTAAAACATGACTCTTATTTCTAAACTAGTTGTGTTGGTCAGATAAGGCGTCTTACATGATGTATTTAATCCAAGATAATGAAGGATGAGTAAGAGGCAGATCATTCTAGATGAAGAAATTTTGGTTTTGAGAGAGGCATTCTTAGGGAAATAGACCTTGGTGTGTTCATTTAGAGCTGGGCAGGATTGAGTTCCGGAGAGAGGAGGGAAAGGATATTTGGGTAGGGGGAAGGGCATTGGCAGAGCCTCAGAGGCCTGACGGTTCCTGGGGCCTTTGTGGGAATGGTGGGAAAGTTGGGTTGCAGTCAGCCTGTGGGTAGCCTGGACGTTGGGTAATGAGCGTGGCCATCAGTTTCTGGGCGCCCTCTCTAGAGTGGTCTGTAACTTGCTTCCTCCCTGAGGAAGTGTGACACGCTTCTGCTAGCTGCAGTGTCTTCCCCACAGCTGTGCTGTCCATTGAGGAGAAGGGGGCCTGCTCTGCCATGGCTTCCTTACTCCTCAGGGTATGGCGTGTGAGTTATTTTAATAATGTATCAACCTGCCTTTTCTTTCTTTTGTCACGATGCATTTGCTTTCTAAAGTGGTCTTGTTTTCAGGATAATAATTGGGTTTCCACAGGGAAAATCATAATGTATGAGGCAAATTACTGACTAAAGGCAAATTCCTGACTTAAAAAATGAATCTCTAATATTTTTCTAGGAGTTCTTCTTTTGTTTCAATTTTTGTTTTGTTAGTTATGTAAAGAAACTTATGGATAGTAATTTCTGCTCAGGTGGATAGTGGTACTGTTTAGCACAGCTCATTGGTCTTATGAAATTTTACAAATGCAGTCTGATTCATTCCAGCCAAGTTAGTTATGAGGTACATAGTTTTGTCCCCTAATGGAGACAAATGTAAAAGTCAGAGACACAGGAATCATCTTCAGTTTAGATTGAGGAAATTTTAGTTGCTACTGTTTGTTCCTGCTATTTGATCACAGTTTATTTTTATTTTTTGAAGCCTGTCTCTAATCAAATTAGATTTAATGATTTAGAAGTAATAGAGGACCCTGACTAAACTGATAAGAAAAGTTAATTTAAGGACAATAATTGATTTTTTAAAATATAAAAGTACATTTCATGACTTGATTTCCAGATGATCTGGTGGTATCCTTATACTGTCGCAGAAGGAAGTCCACAGTGGGACGAGAATGATGCTTACAAATCAGCACCCTTATTATCTATTACTGAAGATGTCTTAGTCCAGGCCAGTCTGCCTACCACCTGTGTGGTACACTGTTGATTTCATTTTTCTTCCAGTATTTACTTTTGGTTCGGGACCAATTATCTAGCTGTGATGGGATTCTTGAAAAGTATCCTACATCTTGTACTTATTGAACTAGTGATTGTCCTGTTTGCAGACATTCTTTCTGAGGCTCTACTCTTGCCTCGAAAACCTACATTTGCAGGAAGGGAAATGTATAGCTTTTCCTTTTAAATGTATTTATTTTTATTTATTTTTTATTTATTTTTGGGTGTGTTCGGTCTTCTTTTCTGTGCGAAGGCCTTCTCTCTTTGTGGCCAGCTGGGGCACTCCTCATCATTGTGCCTGGGCCTCTCACTGTCGTGGTCCCTCTTGTTGCGGAGCACAGGCTCCAGACGCACAGCTTGAGTAGTTGTTGCTCACGGGCTTAGTTGCTATGAAGCATGTGGGATCTTTCCGGACCAGGGTTCAAACCCGTGTCTCCTGCACTGGCAGGCGGACTCTTAACCACTGCCCCACCAGTTATTCTTTTTTGAAAAATTTTATTTCCTCATTTGTTTTTATGTGATGATGCCTTTATTTATTTATCTTTATTATTGTTTATATTTGGCTGTGTTGGGTCTTTGTTGTTGCCCGCGGGCTTTCTCTGGTTTTGGCAAGTTGCGGCTACTCTTTGTTGTGCTGTGCAGACTTCTCATTGAGGTGGCTTCTCTTGTTGTGGAACATGGGCTCTAAGTGTGCGGGCTTCAGTAATTGCAGCACCTGGGGTCAGTAGTTGCGGCACACAGGCCCTA
The DNA here is from genome assembly GCF_964165515.1 of Mesoplodon bidens. Lineage (NCBI taxonomy): Eukaryota > Metazoa > Chordata > Mammalia > Artiodactyla > Ziphiidae > Mesoplodon > Mesoplodon bidens. Next base: position 1,168,458 of record NW_027672498.1, read on the forward strand.
GCATGTGCAGGCTTCAGTAGTTGGTACGTGTGGCCTCAGTAGTTGTGGCTCGCGGGCTCTACAGCGCAGGCTCAGTTGTTGTGACGTACGGTCTTAGTTGCTCTGCAACGTGTGGGATCTTCCCACACCAGGGCTGGAACCCATGTCCCCTGCATTGGCAGACGGATTCTTAACCACTGCACCAACAGAAAAGTCAAAGACTTTCCTTTTCTTAATGACAATTTTGAAGAGTCCTGGTTCACGTATTTCATAGACTGTCCCTCAACTTGGGTTTGTGTGATGTTCTCATCATGACTGGAATGGAGTTAGGATTTTGGGGAAGGAGATGTTTACTTTTAATATTTTGTTTCATCTCTATCTCTTGTCTTTTTATATAAGATATTCAATGCATATAGATAGATATTTTCAAAAGCAGGCTTCTAGACTACTATTTTATAATGTGCTTTCCTTTTTGTAATCTGCTTGGGATGATGGTTGTATGCTTTTTTTTTTTCACTACGTGGTCCTCTGACTGTTGTTGCTTCTCCCGTTGTGGAGCACAGGCTCCGGATGCACAGGCTCAGCGGCCATGTCTCATGGGCCTAGCCACTCCACGGCATGTGGAATCTTTCTGCACCAGTGCACGAACCCGTGTCCCCTGCATCGGCAGGCAGACTCTCAATCCCTGTGCCACGATGGAAGACCAGTATACTTTTGTTTTAATTATGCAGTTTGCTGTCTTGTGATGATTTGCATTTTATTTATAAAGGTTAGCTTCTTTGGATTATGATATGTTTACAAGGCTACACAGATAACCTGGAAGGGAAAATGAAGAAATACAAATGACAGAAAATGTTTTATAATAATAAAATTTTCTTGGCAATCAGCATAATTTTCTCAAAGTCAGTCTTGTAATATAATTTGCTTTCTTCATAAATATGGGTTTTTTGTTTTTTTCATTTCTTTATTGATTAGTAAGCATGTTAAATGACTTAGGAGGAATCTCACTCTATTCAAGAAATAATTTGGAATTATTGATCCAGAATGCTGACAATTCTCAAAAATGGGTCAGGAAACTCAAACTAATAGGTGGAAAATAATTTTCAATTTTAGCTCTTGATATAACTTTTCTTAAATTTATGGTGTTTTTAAATAATTGAAGTTACTAAAATAGTTGGTAGAAGGTCCGTCAATATATATATTTTATGTATTTAAAATATTATACTTTGCTGTATTTAATTCCATTCTTTCTGGGATTCAGGAGAATTTACTTCTTTATGAAGGAGATTATTCAAAGTAGAAAATGATTGATGACCTTAGCTTCCAGTTTTCTTCTCAATAGATTTACTCTCTCTTCTAATGCTTCTTGCATACTCCGTAATTGTATATATTTTAGAGAAAAATGCATGTCTGGCTGAATATTAAGCACAATACGATAAATGAATCTTTTTTACTTTGCAGAATATTTTACACGTGTGTCCCATAGATTCATCAGAGATTCTAGTTTTGGATAAAGGCAAGTACATTTCAAGACAATACAACATCCCTGTGTATGACATTGGCATTCGAATGAGAAGTGAATTTGGTTCAGGACGGTTCTTGGAATGCTTGGCATTTAGGTTATTTTAGGTCAACTCTTTGGGAAACTCAATTAGAGTGTTTATTGAATGGTTTTAGTGTGCTGAATGGTTGCCATGTCATGTCATAGATGGTCTAAAACATGACTCTTATTTCTAAACTAGTTGTGTTGGTCAGATAAGGCATCTTACATGATGTATTTAATCCAAGATAATGATGGATGAGTAAGAGGCAGATCATTCTAGATGAAGAAATTTTGGTTTTGAGAGAGGCATTCTTAGGGAAATAGGCCTTGGTGTGTTCATTTAGAGCTGGGCAGGATTGAGTTCCGGAGAGAGGAGGGAAAGGATATTTGGGTAGGGGGAAGGGCATTGGCAGCGCCTCAGAGGCCTGACGGTTCCTGGGGCCTTTGTTGGAGTGGTGGGAACGTTGGGTTGCAGTCAGCCTGTGGGTAGCCTGGACGTTGGGTAATGAGCGTGGCCATCAGTTTCTGGGCGCCCTCTCTAGAGTGGTCTGTAACTTGCTTCCTCCCTGAGGAAGTGTGACACGCTTCTGCTAGCTGCAGTGTCTTCCCCACAGCTGTGCTGTCCATTGAGGAGAAGGGGGCCTGCTCTGCCATGGCTTCCTTACTCCTCAGGGTATGGCGTGTGAGTTATTTTAATAATGTATCAACCTGCCTTTTCTTTCTTTTGTCACGATGCATTTGCTTTCTAAAGTGGTCTTGTTTTCAGGATAATAACTGGGTTTCCACAGGGAAAATCATAATGTATGAGGCAAATTACTGACTAAAGGCAAATTCCTGACTTAAAAAATGAATCTCTAATATTTTTCTAGTAGTTCTTCTTTTGTTTCAATTTTTGTTTTGTTAGTTTTGTAAAGAAACTTATGGATAGTAATTTCTGCTCAGGTGGATAGTGGTACTGTTTAGCACAGCTCATTGGTCTTATGAAATTTTACAAATGCAGTCTGATTCATTCCAGCCAAGTTAATTATGAGGTACGTAATTTTTTGCCCCAATGGAGACAAATGTAAAAGACAGAGATACAGAAATCATCTTCAGTTTAGATTGAAGAAATTTCACTTACTACTGTTTGTTCCTGCTATTTGATCACAGTTTATTTTTATTTTTTGAAGCCTGTCTCTAATGAAATAAGATTTAATGATTTAGAAGTAATAGAGGACCCTGACTAAACTGACAAGAAAAGTTAATTTAAGGACAAGAATTGATTTTTAAAACTATAAAAGTACATTTCATGACTTGATTTCAAGATGATCTGGTGGTATCCTTATACTGTCGCAGAAGGAAGTCCACAGTGGGACGAGAATGATGCTTACAAATCAGCACCCTTATTATCTATTACTGAAGATGTCTTAGTCCAGGCCAGTCTGCCTACCACCTGTGTGGTACACTGTTGATTTCATTTTTCTTCCAGTATTTACTTTTGGTTCGGGACCAATTATCTAGCTGTGATGGGATTCTTGAAAAGTATCCTACATCTGGTACTTAGTGAACTAGTGATTGTCCTGTTTGCAGACATTCTTTCTGAGGCTCTACTCTTGCCTCGAAAACCTACATTTGCACAAAGGGAAATGTATAGGTTTTCCTTTTAAATGTACTTATTTTTATTTATTTTTTTATTTATTTTTGGCTGTGTTGGGTCTTCGTTTCTGTGCGAGGGCCTTCTCTAGTTGCGGCGAGCAGGGGCCACTCCTCATCGTGGTGCGTGGGCCTGTCACTGCCGCGGCCCCTCTTGTTGCGGAGCACAGGCTCCTGACGCGCAGGCTGAGTAGTTGTGGCTCATGGGCTTAGTTGCTCTGCAGCATGTGGGATCTTCCCGGACCAGGGCTCAAACCCGTGTCTCCTGCACTGGCTGACGGACTCTTAACCACTGCCCCACCAGTTATTGTTTTTTGAACACATTATTTCCTCTTTTGTTTTTATGTGAGGATGCCTTTATTTATTTATTTTTATTATTGTTTATATTTGGCTGTGTTGGGTCTTTGTTGCTGCGCGCGGGCTTTCTCTGGTTGTGGCAAGTGGGGGCTACTCTTTGTTGTGGTGCGTGGACTGCTGATTGTTGTGGTTTCTCTTGTTGCGGAGCACGGGCTCTAAGTGTGCGGGCTTCAGTAATTGTAGCAGCTGGGCTCAGTAGTTGCGGCACACAGGCCCTAGAGTGCGTGGGCTTCAGTAGTTGCGGCGTGTGGCCTCAGCAGTTGTGGCTCGCGGGCTCTAGGGCGCAGGCTCAGTAGTCGTGACGTACGGGCTTAGTTGCTCTGCGGCATGTGGGATCTTCCCAGACCACGGCTGGAACCCGTGTCCCCTGCATTGGCAGACGGATTCTTAAGCACTGCACCACCAGGAAAGTCCCAGACTTTCCTTTTCTTAATGACAATTTTGAAGAGTCCTGGTTCACGTATTTCATAGACTGTCCCTCAGCTTGGGTTTGTGTGATGTTCTCCTCGTGACAGGAAGGGAGTTAGGGTTTTGGGGAAGGAGATGTTTACTTTTAATATTTTGTTTCATCTCTATCTCTTGGCTTTTTATATAAGATATTCAATGCATTTAGATATATATTTTAAAAAGCAGGCTTGTAGACTATTATTTTATAATCTGCTTGCTATATTGTAGTCTGCTTGGGATGATGGTGGTATGCTTTCTTTTTTTCGGTACACGGGCCTCTCACTCTTGTGGCCTCTCCCGTGGTGGAGCACAGGCTAAGGACACGCAGGCTCAGCGGCCATGGCTCAGGGGCCTAGCCGCTCCGCGGCATGTGGGATCTTCCCGGACCGGGGCACGAAGCCGTGTCCCCTGCATCGGCAGGCAGGCTCTCAACCACTGCTCCACCAGGGAAGCATGGTACACTTTTGTTTTATTTATGCAGTTGGCTCTCTTGCATTGATTTACATTTTATTGATAAAGCTCAACTGCTTTGGATTATGATGTGTTTACAAGGCTACACAGATAAGCTGGAAGGGAAAATGAAGAAATAAAAATGGCAGAAAATGTTTTATAATAATAAAGTTTTCTTGGCAAGCAGCAACCTTTTCTCAAAGTCAGTGTTTTAATATAATTTGCTTGCTTCATAAATATGTTTTTTTTTCATATCTTTATTGATTAGTAAGCATGTTAAATGACTTGGGAGGAATCTCACTCTCTTCAAGAAATAATTTGGAATTCTTGATGTAGAATGCTGACAGTTCTCAAAAATGGGTCAGGAAAATCAAAGTAATAGATGGAAAAAAAATCTCAATTTTAGCTGTTGATATAACTTTTCTTAAATTTACGGGTTTTTTTTATAATTGAAGTTACTAAAACAGATGGTGGAAGGTCCATCAAGATATTTATTTTATGTAATGAAAGCATTTTACTTTGCTGTATTGAATTCCATTCATTCTGGAACTTAGGAGCATTTACCTCTTTATGAAAGAGATGATTCAAAGTAGAAAATGATTGATGACCTTCGCTTCCAGTTTTCTTCTCAATAGACTTAGTCTCTCTTCTAATGCTTCTTGCATACTCAGTAATTGTATAAGTTTTAGAGAAAACTGCAGGTCTGGCTGAATATTAAGCACAGTACGATAAATAAAGCTTTTTGACTTTGCAGAATATTTTACACGTGTGTCCCATAGATTCATCAGAGATTCTAGTTTTGGATAAAGGCAAGTACATTTCAAGACAATACAACATCCCTGTGTATGACATTGGCATTCGAATGAGAAGTGAATTTGGTTCAGGACGGTTCTTGGAATGCTTGGCATTTAGGTTATTTTAGGTCAACTCTTTGGGAAACTCAATTAGAGTGTTTATTGAATGGTTTTAGTGTGCTGAATGGTTGCCATGTCATGTCATAGATGGTCTAAAACATGACTCTTATTTGTAAACTAGTTGTGTTGGTCAGATAAGTCATCTTACATGAAGTATTTAATCCAAGATAATGATGGATGAGTAAGAGGCAGATCATTCTAGATGAAGAAATTTTGGTTTTGAGAGAGGCATTCTTAGGGAAATAGACCTTGGTGTGTTCATTTAGAGCTGGGCAGGATTGAGTTCCGGAGAGAGGAGGGAAAGGATATTTGGGTAGGGGGAAGGGCATTGGCAGAGCCTCAGAGGCCTGACGGTTCCTGGGGCCTTTGTTGGAGTGGTGGGAACGTTGGGTTGCAGTCAGCCTGTGGGTAGCCTGGACGTTGGGTAATGAGCGTGGCCATCAGTTTCTGGGCGCCCTCTCTAGAGTGGTCTGTAACTTGCTTCCTCCCTGAGGAAGTGTGACACGCTTCTGCTAGCTGCAGTGTCTTCCCCACAGCTGTGCTGTCCATTGAGGAGAAGGGGGCCTGCTCTGCCATGGCTTCCTTACTCCTCAGGGTATGGCGTGTGAGTTATTTTAATAATGTATCAACCTGCCTTTTCTTTCTTTTGTCACGATGCATTTGCTTTCTAAAGTGGTCTTGTTTTCAGGATAATAACTGGGTTTCCACAGGGAAAATCATAATGTATGAGGCAAATTACTGACTAAAGGCAAATTCCTGACTTAAAAAATGAATCTCTAATATTTTTCTAGTAGTTCTTCTTTTGTTTCAATTTTTGTTTTGTTAGTTTTGTAAAGAAACTTATGGATAGTAATTTCTGCTCAGGTGGATAGTGGTACTGTTTAGCACAGCTCATTGGTCTTATGAAATTTTACAAATGCAGTCTGATTCATTCCAGCCAAGTTAATTATGAGGTACGTAATTTTTTGCCCCAATGGAGACAAATGTAAAAGACAGAGATACAGAAATCATCTTCAGTTTAGATTGAAGAAATTTCACTTACTACTGTTTGTTCCTGCTATTTGATCACAGTTTATTTTTATTTTTTGAAGCCTGTCTCTAATCAAATAAGATTTAATGATTTAGAAGTAATAGAGGACCCTGACTAAACTGACAAGAAAAGTTAATTTAAGGACAAGAATTGATTTTTAAAAATATAAAAGTACATTTCATGACTTGATTTCCAGATGATCTGGTGGTATCCTTATACTGTCGCAGAAGGAAGTCCACAGTGGGACGAGAATGATGCTTACAAATCAGCACCCTTATTATCTATTACTGAAGATGTCTTAGTCCAGGCCAGTCTGCCTACCACCTGTGTGGTACACTGTTGATTTCATTTTTCTTCCAGTATTTACTTTTGGTTCGGGACCAATTATCTAGCTGTGATGGGATTCTTGAAAAGTATCCTACATCTTGTACTTAGTGAACTAGTGATTGTCCTGTTTGCAGACATTCTTTCTGAGGCTCTACTCTTGCCTCGAAAACCTACATTTGCACAAAGGGAAATGTATAGGTTTTCCTTTTAAATGTACTTATTTTTATTTATTTATTTATTTATTTTTGGCTGTGTTGGGTCTTCGTTTCTGTGCGAGGGCCTTCTCTAGTTGCGGCGAGCAGGGGCCACTCCTCATCGTGGTGCGTGGGCCTGTCACTGCCGCGGCCCCTCTTGTTGCGGAGCACAGGCTCCTGACGCGCAGGCTGAGTAGTTGTGGCTCATGGGCTTAGTTGCTCTGCAGCATGTGGGATCTTCCCGGACCAGGGCTGAAACCCGTGTCTCCTGCACTGGCTGACGGACTCTTAACCACTGCCCCACCAGTTATTGTTTTTTGAAAACATTATTTCCTCTTTTGTTTTTATGTGAGGATGCCTTTATTTATTTATTTTTATTATTGTTTATATTTGGCTGTGTTGGGTCTTTGTTGCTGCGCGCGGGCTTTCTCTGGTTGTGGCAAGTGGGGGCTACTCTTTGTTGTGGTGCGTGGACTGCTGATTGTTGTGGTTCCTCTTGTTGCGGAGCACGGGCTCTAAGTGTGCGGGCTTCAGTAATTGCAGCAGCTGGGCTCAGTAGTTGCGGCACACAGGCCCTAGAGTGCGTGGGCTTCAGTAGTTGCGGCGTGTGGCCTCAGCAGTTGTGGCTCGCGGGCTCTAGGGCGCAGGCTCAGTAGTCGTGACGTACGGGCTTAGTTGCTCTGCGCCATGTGGGATCTTCCCAGACCAGGGCTGGAACCCGTGTCCCCTGCATTGGCAGACGGATTCTTAAGCACTGCACCACCAGGAAAGTCCCAGACTTTCCTTTTCTTAATGACAATTTTGAAGAGTCCTGGTTCACGTATTTCATAGACTGTCCCTCAGCTTGGGTTTGTGTGATGTTCTCCTCGTGACAGGAAGGGAGGTAGGGTTTTGGGGAAGGAGATGTTTACTTTTAATATTTTGTTTCATCTCTATCTCTTGGCTTTTTATATAAGATATTCAATGCATTTAGATATATATTTTAAAAAGCAGGCTTGTAGACTATTATTTTATAATCTGCTTGCTATATTGTAGTCTGCTTGGGATGATGGTGGTATGCTTTCTTTTTTTCGGTACACGGGCCTCTCACTCTTGTGGCCTCTCCCGTGGTGGAGCACAGGCCAAGGACACGCAGGCTCAGCGGCCATGGCTCAGGGGCCTAGCCGCTCCGCGGCATGTGGGATCTTCCCGGACCGGGGCACGAAGCCGTGTCCCCTGCATCGGCAGGCAGGCTCTCAACCACTGCTCCACCAGGGAAGCATGGTACACTTTTGTTTTATTTATGCAGTTGGCTCTCTTGCATTGATTTACATTTTATTGATAAAGCTCAACTGCTTTGGATTATGATGTGTTTACAAGGCTACACAGATAAGCTGGAAGGGAAAATGAAGAAATACAAATGGCAGAAAATGTTTTATAATAATAAAGTTTTCTTGGCAAGCAGCAACCTTTTCTCAAAGTCAGTGTTTTAATATAATTTGATTGCTTCATAAATATGTTTTTTTTTCATATCTTTATTGATTAGTAAGCATGTTAAATGACTTGGGAGGAATCTCACTCTCTTCAAGAAATAATTTGGAATTCTTGATGTAGAATGCTGACAGTTCTCAAAAATGGGTCAGGAAAATCAAAGTAATAGATGGAAAAAAAATCTCAATTTTAGCTGTTGATATAACTTTTCTTAAATTTACGGGTTTTTTTTATAATTGAAGTTACTAAAACAGATGGTGGAAGGTCCATCAAGATATTTATTTTATGTAATGAAAGCATTTTACTTTGCTGTATTGAATTCCATTCATTCTGGAACTTAGGAGCATTTACCTCTTTATGAAAGAGATGATTCAAAGTAGAAAATGATTGATGACCTTCGCTTCCAGTTTTCTTCTCAATAGACTTAGTCTCTCTTCTAATGCTTCTTGCATACTCAGTAATTGTATAAGTTTTAGAGAAAACTGCAGGTCTGGCTGAATATTAAGCACAGTACGATAAATAAAGCTTTTTGACTTTGCAGAATATTTTACACGTGTGTCCCATAGATTCATCAGAGATTCTAGTTTTGGATAAAGGCAAGTACATTTCAAGACAATACAACATCCCTGTGTATGACATTGGCATTCGAATGAGAAGTGAATTTGGTTCAGGACGGTTCTTGGAATGCTTGGCATTTAGGTTATTTTAGGTCAACTCTTTGGGAAACTCAATTAGAGTGTTTATTGAATGGTTTTAGTGTGCTGAATGGTTGCCATGTCATGTCATAGATGGTCTAAAACATGACTCTTATTTGTAAACTAGTTGTGTTGGTCAGATAAGGCATCTTACGTGATGTATTTAATCCAAGATAATGATGGATGAGTAAGAGGCAGATCATTCTAGATGAAGAAATTTTGGTTTTGAGAGAGGCATTCTTAGGGAAATAGACCTTGGTGTGTTCATTTAGAGCTGGGCAGGATTGAGTTCCGGAGAGAGGAGGGAAAGGATATTTGGGTAGGGGGAAGGGCATTGGCAGCGCCTCAGAGGCCTGACGGTTCCTGGGGCCTTTGTTGGAGTGGTGGGAACGTTGGGTTGCAGTCAGCCTGTGGGTAGCCTGGACGTTGGGTAATGAGCGTGGCCATCAGTTTCTGGGCGCCCTCTCTAGAGTGGTCTGTAACTTGCTTCCTCCCTGAGGAAGTGTGACACGCTTCTGCTAGCTGCAGTGTCTTCCCCACAGCTGTGCTGTCCATTGAGGAGAAGGGGGCCTGCTCTGCCATGGCTTCCTTACTCCTCAGGGTATGGCGTGTGAGTTATTTTAATAATGTATCAACCTGCCTTTTCTTTCTTTTGTCACGATGCATTTGCTTTCTAAAGTGGTCTTGTTTTCAGGATAATAACTGGGTTTCCACAGGGAAAATCATAATGTATGAGGCAAATTACTGACTAAAGGCAAATTCCTGACTTAAAAAATGAATCTCTAATATTTTTCTAGTAGTTCTTCTGTTGTTTCAAATTTTGTTTTGTTAGTTTTGTAAAGAAACTTATGGATAGTAATTTCTGCTCAGGTGGATAGTGGTACTGTTTAGCACAGCTCATTGGTCTTATGAAATTTTACAAATGCAGTCTGATTCATTCCAGCCAAGTTAACTATGAGGTACGTAATTTTTTGCCCAATGGAGACAAATGTAAAAGACAGAGATACAGAAATCATCTTCAGTTTAGATTGAAGAAATTTCACTTACTACTGTTTGTTCCTGCTATTTGATCACAGTTTATTTTTATTTTTTGAAGCCTGTCTCTAATCAAATAAGATTTAATGATTTAGAAGTAATAGAGGACCCTGACTAAACTGACAAGAAAAGTTAATTTAAGGACAAGAATTGATTTTTAAAACTATAAAAGTACATTTCATGACTTGATTTCAAGATGATCTGGTGGTATCCTTATACTGTCGCAGAAGGAAGTCCACAGTGGGACGAGAATGATGCTTACAAATCAGCACCCTTATTATCTATTACTGAAGATGTCTTAGTCCAGGCCAGTCTGCCTACCACCTGTGTGGTACACTGTTGATTTCATTTTTCTTCCAGTATTTACTTTTGGTTCGGGACCAATTATCTAGCTGTGATGGGATTCTTGAAAAGTATCCTACATCTGGTACTTAGTGAACTAGTGATTGTCCTGTTTGCAGACATTCTTTCTGAGGCTCTACTCTTGCCTCGAAAACCTACATTTGCAGAAAGGGAAATGTATAGGTTTTCCTTTTAAATGTACTTATTTTTATTTATTTTTTAATTTATTTTTGGCTGTGTTGGGTCTTCGTTTCTGTGCGAGGGCCTTCTCTAGTTGCGGCGAGCAGGGTCCACTCCTCATCGTGGTGCGTGGGCCTGTCACTGCCGCGGCCCCTCTTGTTGCGGAGCACAGGCTCCTGACGCGCAGGCTGAGTAGTTGTGGCTCATGGGCTTAGTTGCTCTGCAGCATGTGGGATCTTCCCGGACCAGGGCTCAAACTCGTGTCTCCTGCACTGGCTGACGGACTCTTAACCACTGCCCCACCAGTTATTGTTTTTTGAAAACATTATTTCCTCTTTTGTTTTTATGTGAGGATGCCTTTATTTATTTATTTTTATTATTGTTTATATTTGGCTGTGTTGGGTCTTTGTTGCTGCGCGCGGGCTTTCTCTGGTTGTGGCAAGTGGGGGCTACTCTTTGTTGTGGTGCGTGGACTGCTGATTGTTGTGGTTTCTCTTGTTGCGGAGCACGGGCTCTAAGTGTGCGGGCTTCAGTAATTGCAGCAGCTGGGCTCAGTAGTTGCGGCACACAGGCCCTAGAGTGCGTGGGCTTCAGTAGTTGCGGCGTGTGGCCTCAGCAGTTGTGGCTCGCGGGCTCTAGGGCGCAGGCTCAGTAGTCGTGACGTACGGGCTTAGTTGCTCTGCGCCATGTGGGATCTTCCCAGACCACGGCTGGAACCCGTGTCCCCTGCATTGGCAGACGGATTCTTAAGCACTGCACCACCAGGAAAGTCCCAGACTTTCCTTTTCTTAATGACAATTTTGAAGAGTCCTGGTTCACGTATTTCATAGACTGTCCCTCAGCTTGGGTTTGTGTGATGTTCTCCTCGTGACAGGAAGGGAGTAAGGGTTTTGGGGAAGGAGATGTTTACTTTTAATATTTTGTTTCATCTCTATCTCTTGGCTTTTTATATAAGATATACAATGCATTTAGATATATATTTTAAAAAGCAGGCTTGTAGACTATTATTTTATAATCTGCTTGCTATATTGTAGTCTGCTTGGGATGATGCTGGTATGCTTTCTTTTTTTCGGTACACGGGCCTCTCACTCTTGTGGCCTCTCCCGTGGTGGAGCACAGGCTACGGACACCCAGGCTCAGCGGCCATGGCTCAGGGGCCTAGCCGCTCCGCGGCATGTGGGATCTTCCCAGACCGGGGCACGAAGCCGTGTCCCCTGCATCGGCAGGCAGGCTCTCAACCACTGCTCCACCAGGGAAGCACGGTACACTTTTGTTTTATTTATGCAGTTGGCTCTCTTGCATTGATTTACATTTTATTGATAATAAAGCTCAACTGCTTTGGATTATGATGTGTTTACAAGGCTACACAGATAATCTGGAAGGGAAAATGAAGAAATACAAATGACAGAAAATGTTTTATAATAATAAAATTTTCTTGGCAAGCAGAAACCTTTTCTCAAAGTCAGTGTTTTAATATAATTTGCTTGCTTCATAAATATGTTTTTTTTTGTTTTTTCATATCTTTATTGATTAGTAAGCATGTTAAATGACTTGGGAGGAATCTCACTCTCTTCAAGAAATAATTTGGAATTCTTGATCTAGAATGCTGAGAATTCTCAAAAATGGGTCAGGAAAATCAATGTAATAGATGGAAAAAAAATCTCAATTTTAGCTGTTGATATAACTTTTCTTAAATTTAGGGGTTTTTTTATAATTGAAGTTACTAAAACAGATGGTGGAAGGTCCATCAAGATATTTATTTTATGTAATGAAAGCATTTTACTTTGCTGTATTGAATTCCATTCATTCTGGAATTTAGGAGCATTTACCTCTTTATGAAAGAGATGATTCCAAGTAGAAAATGATTGATGACCTTCGCTTCCAGTTTTCTTCTCAATAGACTTAGTCTCTCTTCTAATGCTTCTTGCATACTCAGTAATTGTATAAGTTTTAGAGAAAACTGCAGGTCTGGCTGAATATTAAGCACAGTACGATAAATAAAGCTTTTTGACTTTGCAGAATATTTTACATGTGTGTCCCATAGATTCATCAGAGATTCTAGTTTTGGATAAAGGCAAGTACATTTCAAGACAATACAACATCCCTGTGTATGACATTGGCATTCGAATGAGAAGTGAATTTGGTTCAGGAGGGTTCTTGGAATGCTTGGCATTTAGGTTATTTTAGGTCAACTCTTTGGGAAATTCAATTAGAGTGTTTATTGAATGGTTTTAGTGAGCTGAATGGTTGCCATGTCATGTCATAGATGGTCTAAAACATGACTCTTATTTCTAAACTAGTTGTGTTGGTCAGATAAGGCGTCTTACATGATGTATTTAATCCAAGATAATGAAGGATGAGTAAGAGGCAGATCATTCTAGATGAAGAAATTTTGGTTTTGAGAGAGGCATTCTTAGGGAAATAGACCTTGGTGTGTTCATTTAGAGCTGGGCAGGATTGAGTTCCGGAGAGAGGAGGGAAAGGATATTTGGGTAGGGGGAAGGGCATTGGCAGAGCCTCAGAGGCCTGACGGTTCCTGGGGCCTTTGTGGGAATGGTGGGAAAGTTGGGTTGCAGTCAGCCTGTGGGTAGCCTGGACGTTGGGTAATGAGCGTGGCCATCAGTTTCTGGGCGCCCTCTCTAGAGTGGTCTGTAACTTGCTTCCTCCCTGAGGAAGTGTGACACGCTTCTGCTAGCTGCAGTGTCTTCCCCACAGCTGTGCTGTCCATTGAGGAGAAGGGGGCCTGCTCTGCCATGGCTTCCTTACTCCTCAGGGTATGGCGTGTGAGTTATTTTAATAATGTATCAACCTGCCTTTTCTTTCTTTTGTCACGATGCATTTGCTTTCTAAAGTGGTCTTGTTTTCAGGATAATAATTGGGTTTCCACAGGGAAAATCATAATGTATGAGGCAAATTACTGACTAAAGGCAAATTCCTGACTTAAAAAATGAATCTCTAATATTTTTCTAGGAGTTCTTCTTTTGTTTCAATTTTTGTTTTGTTAGTTATGTAAAGAAACTTATGGATAGTAATTTCTGCTCAGGTGGATAGTGGTACTGTTTAGCACAGCTCATTGGTCTTATGAAATTTTACAAATGCAGTCTGATTCATTCCAGCCAAGTTATTTATGAGGTACATAGTTTTGTCCCCTAATGGAGACAAATGTAAAAGTCAGAGACACAGGAATCATCTTCAGTTTAGATTGAGGAAATTTTAGTTGCTACTGTTTGTTCCTGCTATTTGATCACAGTTTATTTTTATTTTTTGAAGCCTGTCTCTAATCAAATTAGATTTAATGATTTAGAAGTAATAGAGGACCCTGACTAAACTGATAAGAAAAGTTAATTTAAGGACAATAATTGATTTTTTAAAATATAAAAGTACATTTCATGACTTGATTTCCAGATGATCTGGTGGTATCCTTATACTGTCGCAGAAGGAAGTCCACAGTGGGACGAGAATGATGCTTACAAATCAGCACCCTTATTATCTATTACTGAAGATGTCTTAGTCCAGGCCAGTCTGCCTACCACCTGTGTGGTACACTGTTGATTTAATTTTTCTTCCAGTATTTACTTTTGGTTCGGGACCAATTATCTAGCTGTGATGGGATTCTTGAAAAGTATCCTACATCTTGTACTTATTGAACTAGTGATTGTCCTGTTTGCAGACATTCTTTCTGAGGCTCTACTCTTGCCTCGAAAACCTACATTTGCAGGAAGGGAAATATATAGCTTTTCCTTTTAAATGTATTTATTTTTATTTATTTTTTATTTATTTTTGGGTGTGTTCGGTCTTCTTTTCTGTGCGAAGGCCTTCTCTCTTTGTGGCCAGCTGGGGCACTCCTCATCATTGTGCCTGGGCCTCTCACTGTCGTGGTCCCTCTTGTTGCGGAGCACAGGCTCCAGACGCACAGCTTGAGTAGTTGTTGCTCACGGGCTTAGTTGCTATGAAGCATGTGGGATCTTTCCGGACCAGGGTTCAAACCCGTGTCTCCTGCACTGGCAGGCAGACTCTTAACCACTGCCCCACCAGTTATTCTTTTTTGAAAAATTTTATTTCCTCATTTGTTTTTATGTGATGATGCCTTTATTTATTTATCTTTATTATTGTTTATATTTGGCTGTGTTGGGTCTTTGTTGTTGCCCGCGGGCTTTCTCTGGTTTTGGCAAGTTGCGGCTACTCTTTGTTGTGCTGTGCAGACTTCTCATTGAGGTGGCTTCTCTTGTTGTGGAACATGGGCTCTAAGTGTGCGGGCTTCAGTAATTGCAGCACCTGGGGTCAGTAGTTGCGGCACACAGGCCCTAGCATGTGCAGGCTTCAGTAGTTGGTACGTGTGGCCTCAGTAGTTGTGGCTCGCGGGCTCTACAGCGCAGGCTCAGTTGTTGTGACGTACGGTCTTAGTTGCTCTGCAACGTGTGGGATCTTCCCACACCAGGGCTGGAACCCATGTCCCCTGCATTGGCAGACGGATTCTTAACCACTGCACCAACAGAAAAGTCAAAGACTTTCCTTTTCTTAATGACAATTTTGAAGAGTCCTGGTTCACGTATTTCATAGACTGTCCCTCAACTTGGGTTTGTGTGATGTTCTCATCATGACTGGAATGGAGTTAGGATTTTGGGGAAGGAGATGTTTACTTTTAATATTTTGTTTCATCTCTATCTCTTGTCTTTTTATATAAGATATTCAATGCATATAGATAGATATTTTCAAAAGCAGGCTTCTAGACTACTATTTTATAATGTGCTTTCCTTTTTGTAATCTGCTTGGGATGATGGTTGTATGCTTTTTTTTTTTCACTACGTGGTCCTCTGACTGTTGTTGCTTCTCCCGTTGTGGAGCACAGGCTCCGGATGCACAGGCTCAGCGGCCATGTCTCATGGGCCTAGCCACTCCACGGCATGTGGAATCTTTCTGCACCAGTGCACGAACCCGTGTCCCCTGCATCGGCAGGCAGACTCTCAATCCCTGTGCCACGATGGAAGACCAGTATACTTTTGTTTTAATTATGCAGTTTGCTGTCTTGTGATGATTTGCATTTTATTTATAAAGGTTAACTTCTTTGGATTATGATATGTTTACAAGGCTACACAGATAACCTGGAAGGGAAAATGAAGAAATACAAATGACAGAAAATGTTTTATAATAATAAAATTTTCTTGGCAATCAGCATAATTTTCTCAAAGTCAGTCTTGTAATATAATTTGCTTTCTTCATAAATATGGGTTTTTTGTTTTTTTCATTTCTTTATTGATTAGTAAGCATGTTAAATGACTTAGGAGGAATCTCACTCTATTCAAGAAATAATTTGGAATTATTGATCCAGAATGCTGACAATTCTCAAAAATGGGTCAGGAAACTCAAACTAATAGGTGGAAAATAATTTTCAATTTTAGCTCTTGATATAACTTTTCTTAAATTTATGGTGTTTTTAAATAATTGAAGTTACTAAAATAGTTGGTAGAAGGTCCGTCAATATATATATTTTATGTATTTAAAATATTATACTTTGCTGTATTTAATTCCATTCTTTCTGGGATTCAGGAGAATTTACTTCTTTATGAAGGAGATTATTCAAAGTAGAAAATGATTGATGACCTTAGCTTCCAGTTTTCTTCTCAATAGATTTACTCTCTCTTCTAATGCTTCTTGCATACTCCGTAATTGTATATATTTTAGAGAAAAATGCATGTCTGGCTGAATATTAAGCACAATACAATAAATGAATCTTTTTTACTTTGCAGAATATTTTACATGTGTGTCCCATAAATTCATCAGAGATTCTAGTTTTGGATAAAGGCAACTATATTTAAAGACAATACAACATCCCTGTCTATGACATTGGCATTCGAATGAGAAGTGAATTTGGTTCAGGACGGTTCTTGGGATGCTTGGCATTTAGGTTATTTTAGGTTAACTCTTTGGGAAATTCAATTAGAGTGTTTATTGAATGGTTTTAGTGAGCTGAATGGTTGTCATGTCATGTCATAGATGGTCTAAAACATGACTCTTATTTCTAAACTAGTTGTGTTGGTCAGATAAGGCATCTTACATGATGTATTTAATCCAAGATAATGATGGATGAGTAAGAGGCAGATCATTCTAGATGAAGAAATTTTGGTTTTGAGAGAGGCATTCTTAGAAAAATAGCCCTTGGTGTGTTCATTTATAGCTTGGCAGGACTCAGGCCCAGAGAGAGGAGGGAAAGGATATTTGGGTAGAGGGAAGGGCATTGGCAGAGCCTCAGAGGCCTAACGGTTCCTGGGGCCTTTGTGGCAATGGTGGGAAGGTTTGGTTGCAGTCTTCCTGTGGGTGGCCTGGACGCTGGGTAATTAGTGTGGCCATCAGTTTATGGGCACCCTCTTAGAGTGTTCTGTAACTTGCTTCCTCCCTGAGGAAGTGTGACACGCTTCTGCTAGCTGCAGTGTCTTCCCCACAGCTGTGCTGTCCATTGAGGAGAAGGGGGCCTACTCTGCCATGGCTTCTTTACTCCTTAGGGTATGGCGTGTGAGTTATTTTAGTAATGCATCAATCTGCCTTTTCTTTCTTTTGTCACAATGTATTTGCTTTCTAAAGTGGTCTTGTTTTCAGGATAATAATTGGGTTTCCACAGGGAAAATCATAATGTATGAGGCAAATTAGTGACTAAAGGCAAATTACTGACTTAAAAAAATGAATCTCTAATTTTTTTTTCTAGTAGTTCTTCGTTAGTTTAAATTTTTGTTTTGTCAGTTATGTAAACAAACTTAAGTATAGTAATTTCTGCTCAGGTGGATAGTGGTAATGTTTAGCATAGCTCATTGGTCTTCTGAAACCTTTACAAATGCAGTCTGATTCATTCCAGACAAGTTAATTATGAGGTACATAATTTTTTCCCCTAATGGAGACAAATGTAAAAGACAGAGATACAGAAATCATCTTCAGTTTAGATTGAAGAAATTTTAGTTACTACTCTTTGTTCCTGCTATTTGATCACAGTTTATTTTTATTTTTTGATGTCTGTCTCTAATCAATTCAGATTTAATGTTTTAGAAGTAATAGAGGACCATGACGAAACTGACAAGAAAAGTTAATTTAAGGACAAGAATTGATTTTTAAAAGTATAAAAGTACATTTCATGACTTGATTTCCAGATGATCTGGTGGTATCCTTATACTGTCACAGAAGGAAGTCCCCGTTGGGACAAGAATGATGCTTACAAATCACCACGCTTATTATCTATTACTGAAGATGTCTTAGTCCAGGCCAGTCTGCCTACCACCTCTGTGTTACACTGTTGATTTCATTTTTCTTCTAGTATTTACTTTTGGTTCTGGACCAGTTGTCTAGCTGTGATTGGATTCTTCAAAAGTATCCTACATTTTGTACTTAGTCAACTAGTTATTGTTCTGTTTGCAGACATTCTTTCTGAGGCTCTACTCTTGTCTCAAAAACCTACATTTGCAGAAAAGGAAATGTATAGGTTTTCCTTTTAAATGTATTTATTTTTATTTATTTTTTATTTATTTTTGGCTGTGTTGGGTCTCCGTTTCTGTGCGAGGGCCTTCTGTAGTTGCGGCGAGCGTGGGCCACTCTTCATCGTGGTGCGTGGGCCTGTCACTGCCGTGGACCCTGTTGTTGCAGAGCACAGCCTCCAGACACGCATGCTCAATGTTTGTGGTCCCGGCCCCTGTTGCCCCGTGACCCGTGGTATCCTTCCAGACCAGGTCTCGAACCCGTTTACCCCCCGTCGGCAGGCAGACTCTCAACCACTGCACCACCAGGGAAGCCCAGGTTTTCCTTTTATTAACAAAGTTATCCTTCTTTATTTCTTTCCAGTGTTTAATAACCATGTCCATTGTGACATTGAGTTTCATATTTAAAAATAATTTTTAAATTTTATTCTTAAAATTATCGTACGGTAAAACTTTTTTCTTTTATTCTGTTAATTTAGAACGTGTAGTTTGTGCAACCATCACTTCAGTCAGAATACAGAATAATGTCACCCCGCAGAATTCCCTGATGCTATCCTTTTATAGTTAACTGTCCCCATCCTATAACCTCTGCAACCACTGACCTTTTGTCCATCCCTATATTTTTGTCTTTTTGAGAATGTTCTATAAATGGAATCATACATGTAACCTTTTGAGATTGGGTTCTTTTACTGTGTTTTTGAGATTCATCTACGTTATTGCATGTATTTTAAGTTTATTCCTTTTTATTACTGAGTAGTTTTCCATTGTCACTCATTAAAGGACATATGGGTTGTTTCCTATTTTTAGCATTTAGGTATAGAGACGCTGTAAACATTTGTGTACAGACATTTGTGCAAACATAGTTTTCATTTCTCTATATCTAGGGTAGCTGTCTCTGGGGAGAGGGGATTGCTGGGTGATATAGTGAGTATATTTTTAACTTTATGAGAAACTGTCAACCCTTTTTCCAGAGTGTCTGTACCATTTTTTATTCTCCCACTAGCAATGTATGAGAATTACACCTGTTCCACATCACTGACACTATCAGTGATTTTAATTTAGCCATTCTAATAGGTATGTGGTAATATCTTATCATGGTTTTAATTTGCATTTCTCTGATGACTAATGCCATTGGACATCTTTTCATGTGCTTATTTGCCATCATTAGGTCCTCTTAGTGAAGTGCCGTTGAAATCTTTTGCGCAGCTTTTAATTGGGTTGTTTTCCTACTGTTGAGTTTTGAGCATTCTTTATGTATTTGGATACAAATCCTTTTTCAGGTATGTGATTTGCAGTTGGTTTTTTCTCAGTCTTTAGCTTGGCTTCGTATCCTTCTAACATAATAGTGTCTTTCAAAGAGGAAAAAGGTTTAATTTTGAGAAAGTCCAATGCATACATTTTTTCTTTTTTTGTATTATACTAAGATGGGTAGATTTTAAAATAAGTTTCTGTTCTACAAAAGTGGTGAAATGTAACTTAGTGATGGGAATGTCCTCATAAAGTTGACTTTGTGGAAGGTGCAAATGTTATTTTCTGGAAAGGTAGTACTAATTAATATACCTCTTAGTCTTGGGAACATCTAGGACTTTTGTTTAACCGAAGGATGCAATTGGTTGAGGTTTGTGAGGGTTTTCACACTTTTTAAAAAAATGATAATCACTAATGTGGTTAAATATGTATACTTTCATAATGCAGAACTATGTAGGAATTAGTCCTTAAGACTCTTCCAGGGTTAAAATAGTGGTATATTACATTCCCATTTGATGCTTTGGGGAGTGCCTGAGTTTGAGTTTCTGCTTCACTGGAACAGCATTAGAACTCTGAGTGTAGGTTCAGATTCAGTGTCATGGCTAAAAGCACGAGCTGCATCAGAATGTCTGCATTTGAATCCTGCCTTTTATTTACAGTGTAACTGTTGGGTGAGTAAGTTAAATTGTCTGTGCTTCAGTTTCCTTATCTGTTAGTGGGAATGATAATAATAACATCCACCTTGTAAGGTCATTATGAGGACTCAAGCAGATTACATAATAATAGTCATTTCAAGGGCCTCTGGCCCACAGGAAGCATTCAACAAATGGCTCTTGTTATTATTCTTATTATTATTGCTGAAATAGCTTTATGATAAAATTGTTTAAACAAATGTTTTGGAATATTTTCAAGAGTCAGAATAACCACATATCACACTAAGTCATTTCTCTCCCATGCCCACTTTTTTCTCTTTGCACTTGTTATTATTAATCAATACCTGTGACCAGTGTTTTTAATAATCATGTATATATACACTGTTTTACAAGCCAGCTATCAGTTCATTCCATTTTTCACATCTTGTGAGGTACTAATCAGATATACACATATACATCAGTTTGCTTCAGCTGCCTGAAATATCAACCTAAATTGGCTTAAGCTGGAAAGAAATTTGAGTTAGGCTCACCTAACTGCAAAGTCAGGCACAGCTAGCTGGATTCAGGGCTCAAGTAAAGTCATCAGGACTCAGGTTCTCCCCACGAGTCAACTCTGCCTTTTCCTGTATGGACTTCAGTTGTAGGAACTGTATGTTAGAAAATTGGCTGTAGCATATCCACCCCCTGTAGCCTGTCAGCGTTTAGATTCAGCCGGAAGGAGCACCTGTCTCTTTCCCAGAAGCCTCAGGAAGGGTCTCATGATGTCTCATTGGCTCTTATGGTGTCACATGTCTGACCTGGAGCCAATCGCTGTTTGAGGCTGTGAGACTGGGATTGGCCAGTTCTGGTCACGTGTCACCCGTGGCTCTTTGGCGGAGTGGATCCTACCGTAGCCACGCTGACTGAGAGGTGGGGAGAGGTGCCTACTCTGAGGAAATGTGTGGGCTTTTATTACCAGAAAAAGGGATGGATGCTGGCTGGTCAAACGACTAATGTGCTGTTAGGCTCTTTTTGTAGATCGGCAACGGATCACAGGGGTTAATGGATTTGAATTAGACCGGATTTGAATTAGAACCTTGGTTACTGATTCCAGCTTTTTTGTGTGTGAAGTTACATCCTCCAGTAATGCCGTTCCCCACAGGGGCAGGAGTTTGCAGAAAGTTAGTGTTGTGTATTCTTTTGGTGAAAGTTGGATAATTTTTAACAGGAAGAGAAAGAGTCAAGGCAAATAGGGGTGGCGTTCTCAATGGGTGGACGTGGTGCTTCTTCCCACACTGGTGGGTTTAAGCGACTCAGCGCCCTTCTCCGGGCCTTTCTGTCCCCATGGCAGAGGCTGTACAAGACCCAGCTTGGTCAGTGTCTGTCCGCCACGTGGCAGGGTTGCGTGCTGTAGACACGGGTGTACCCGTGTATCCTGGCCAAGAGTGTCGGCTACATGGTGAGGTGTGTCTGGGAGCTGGTGTCGTGTAGAGGTAGTTTCTAGATCTCTGTGTTTTTTATAGTCCATTTTAGCGTGGCTTGAGACATTGTCTCACTTTGACTTCGGCTGGCAGTTTTTATTTTATGTTTTTCCAGAAGACGCTTGAAATTCTTCAGGAGTATGTGTAGCCAGGTCATGCTGTTTTCTGAAGAACCAGGGAAGACAGTTACCAGAGACCTGCCTTGTATGGAGAGCTACGCTACAGAAGTACCCGCAGTGAGGTTCAGGGAGACCGCAGTTAGAAATGAACTGTTGGGACCTGATTAATTGTGGTAGGCATCTTCATATCCAGTGCTGAGGTGGGCACCTGAGCCTACATATCAGAGACATTAACTCTTGAAATTAAGTCACTTCCCCCCATAGCTCCCGGAGTTAGTAATTCTGTCCCTAATCTCTACTTCTGTGTTACTTTTATTGAGATGTCCCTGGCTAATATGTTTGGTGATTAATGCTGATGGTAGGCTTTGTGATCTCCCCTCAGAGCCAGTTTTAGGGGTTAGCTTGTCTTTGTCAGCTACGTACAAGTACACTTGTTTCTCCAGTGGCTATTGGAGAGCATAATCATTATTATGATTGCATAATCATAACCATTATTATTTTACCGAGATGGTGAAAATGGGTGAAAATAATTCCTCTGTCACGTAGATAAAGTAGTTACATAGCATGATATTTTATTTTCTAAAAATAGGGTGTTGTATGTTGAAATCTGTAAAGTGATTTCCACTTTGTGTAAATTGGAAATATGGAATTTTAGTGAAATAACAATAGCTAACACTTACTGAGCACTCACTGTATGCCAGGCATTCTTTTAAGCACTTTACACGTATTATTTCGCTTAATTAAGTGAAAATAAATAACCATAGGAGGTAGGTATTAGTTGTCTCCTTGCCACTTTAGAGGTGAGCAAGTTGAGATACTTGAGGCTAAGTCATTTGCTCCAGGTCACACAGCTGGTGAGTGACACAGTTGGTGAGTGACAGCTGGTGAGTTCTGAATGTAAGTCCTCTGGCTCCAAGTCTGTGCTTTGGATCACTGTGCTGTGTTCTGTCCCTAGTAAAGATTTTAGCTCATGTGTTGTTAGTTTTTCTTTTCATTTTGCTTCCTTTTGTAATATTTTCTAGATGTGGGCTAGGAGTTGTATAGAGAAGATTTGCTAATTCTAGGACCTTTGGAATCCATGGATTTATCCATCTTCTGTTGCTGTTATTTGGCAAGCAAACACTATATGCTTGTTTATATCAGTAGGTGTCAACCAGGAATGATTTTGCCCCCCAGGGGACATTTGCTGATGTCTGGAGACAGACATCTTTAGTTGTCGTAAGTCAGGAGACGTGCTCCTGGCACCTAGTGGTCGGAGGCCGGGATGCTGCTGAAAGATTTATGAGGCACAGGACAGCCTTCTGCAACAAAGAACTGTTGAGCCCAAAGTGTCAATAGCATCAACTCTGGCCTATAGAATAAGTCACTGATGATCTTGTAATGCCATTCTGATCTCTAATGGGCAAAGTCACATTAGTAATGTAGAAATGATTACTTTTGATGTTTGTTTGATAATTGATTTCCCCAAATTAATGCATGTTTGTATAAGGGACATAAACACCAACCATAACTTAAATATTGAAGTTCCCTTAAAGTAAACTGGGAATTATAGCCCACTGAGGGAGAGCTGAGGAAGTTTAAAGGGAGGCCATGTAATGCCTGAGGATACAATACTCTAAATATTTGTTGGATTACCTTGTGAATTACACAATTAGACTTCATTTTTTGTGTTGTGTTAACTTGTCAAATGTATAAACATTTTAAATATCCTGTAATTTTCAAAACCGTGTTTTGGTATATTTTTAATTAAAAATTTCATACTGAGAAAAGTGGAGAATATTACATTGTACCCCGTGTATGTACCACCCATATTTAACAAATGCTAACAAATACTGAAGTGCATTTTGAGCTCTTTCTCATGCCATCCCTTAGGTGTTTCGACATTTTTTGTTATACCAAACATCTCAAAAGTTGAAGGGGTCTGGAACTCTTCCAATGTCTGTCACCAGGCCTCACTCACTGCTGCTTCCTTTTGTCTGCCTGTCAGCTTCTCCCCTCATCTTTCACTGCAGTATATAGGCTGTAGAGGGCGGAGCCAGGTTGTCTTTTCAAAGCTGGAAAGGCCAGGCCGAGAGTGGATGCGTAGGCTGGAGGGAGGCGGGAGGACAATAAGTATGGGTTTCCCCCAATGACTGAAAGCAGAGCGTTCCCATGAAACCTTTCATAAGCCGAAGTGGTGCAAAGTGAAGAAGCAGTGACCATAGGACACATCTTGCTAACGGATGCACAAAATAAATTGAGCTAAAGTACAGAAGCTCAGTGACAGTTCAAAGCTATGGTGGCTTGACACTGAGGTGCTGAGTGTGGTTCCCGGGAAGGAGCTGGGTGGTGCCCCTTGCACCCGCTTTTGCAGCGCACAGTGCGAGTTGCCTCTGTATGGGCTGCTGCACAACACATGCCAGACACTGTCCTCATTTTCCCCCCTTTTTTGTGTAAATAGATACCTCTTTGGATTTCTTTTGGTTAGGAAAACAGGCGCTAATGTGGGTCATTCTTAAAAGCGAAGTGGCATAAATTGAGCTTTGGAAGGATGGAGGAGACCTATAACTTGGGTCCGTTTGGTGAGGTAGAAAGTGGGGAGAGTGAGCGAGGGTGGGAAGAGGCAAGAAGAGCAGTCTCGGAACCGACAGAGATGGTGGTGGGAGGTTTGCAAGCGTGGTCCGCCGGAGCAGTGTTGTGACTGTCAGGTCAGAGGATCTTAGGTCTTCTTTGCCCAGGTTTCCTGATCCCTGCATTATGAGTGGTATAGCTCAGGAGAGGCTGCGCTTGAATTTTCAATCTCTATTACTTGGACTGCTTAGTGGTCTGTTATTAATGGCAATGCCTGCTTATCACCAGTTGTTCACAGGACTTCTACATGATAGGTTCCTTCTTTTCTTTTTTGACCACACCCTGTTGCCTGCGGTATCTTAGTTCCCCGACCAGGGATCAAACCCTCCCCCCACCCCTTTCCGCCATGGAGGAAGCACGGAGTCCCAACCACTGGACTGCCCGATAGGTCCCTTCTTTATTTAAACACCTCCCATCATGCTCCATTGCTATGGAATAAATCCCTCACTTCTTTTGGCATAGGAGGGCATCCTTAGCTCCTTTCCCTCCTTCTCTGACATACCTGGAGTGTATCATGTGCTTTCTCTTGTCTTGGTGACTTCTTGTGCATTCTCTCTGAAAAACTCCCCTGTGCTCTCCCTATCATCTCTGCACAGTGAACTTGTGTTCTTCTGTTGAGGGCAGCTCATGCCTTTTGGCAGATGGAAGGTATTTCTTGTTATTTTTCACTAGTGCTTTGCCTTAGGTCTTCTTTGCCCAGGTTTCCTGATCCCTGCATTATGAGTGGTATAGCTCAGGAGAGGCTGCGCTTGAATTTTCAATCTCTATTACTTGGACTGCTTAGTGGTCTGTTATTAATGGCAATGCCTGCTTATCACCAGTTGTTCACAGGACTTCTACATGATAGGTTCCTTCTTTTTTTTTTTTTGACCACACCCTGTTGCCTGCGGGATCTTAGTTCCCCGACCAGGGATCAAACCCTCCCCCCACCCCTTTCCGCCATGGAGGAAGCGCGGAGTCCCAACCACTGGACTGCCCGATAGGTCCCTTCTTTATTTAAACACCTCCCATCATGCTCCATTGCTATGGAATAAATCCCTCACTTCTTTTGGCATTGGAGGGCATTCTTAGCTCCTTTCCCTCCTTCTCTGACACACCTGGAGTGTATCATGTGCTTTCTCTTGTCTTGGTGACTTCTTGTGCATTCTCTCTGAAAAACTCCCCTGTGCTCTCCCTATCATCTCTGCACAGTGAACTTGTGTTCTTCTGTTGAGGGCAGCTCATGCCTTTTGGCAGATGGAAGGTATTTCTTGTTATTTTTCACTAGTGCTTTGCCTGTCTTGCTAGAATCTGAGTTTCTTGAAAGCAGTGATGGCATGCTTCCTCTTTGAGTTTAGTGCTTCTAACACAGGGCCTGGCCTCAGGAAATGTTTGCTGAACTGAATTAATAGCCAGTTCGAACTTGCCCTTGAGCCAGTGTTTTGTACTGGTGGGAAAAATCCTACACGGTGTGGACTTTGATTCTCTGCAGTGTCAGTTACAGGATTGTAAGATGGAAGATAGGAGGCTGGGATAGGAAACAGTTTTGCACTTTCTGGGTTTTTTTTGTTTTTTGTTTTTTTTTGCGGTACGTGGGCCTCTCACTGTTGTGGCCTCTCCCATTGTGGAGCACAGACTCCGGACGCGCAGGCACAGCAGCCATGTCTCACGGGCCCAGCTGCTCCGTGGCATGTGGGATCTTCCTGAACCAGGGCATGAACCCGTGTCCCCTGCATTGGCAGGCAGACTCTCAGGCACTGCGCCACCAGGGAAGCCCTAGATTTCTTTATTTAATTTTCGAGCCTTAGTTTACTACCCACACCCCCGAAATTGTTACCTACTTTAATTATATGTTCTTTTTAAATTTTAATTATTTATTTGTTGCACCGGGTCTTAGTTGCAGCAGGCGGGCCACTTTGGTGCGGCTCAAGGGCTCCCCAGTTGCGGCATGTGGGCTCCCCAGTTGCAGCAGGCAGGCTCCTTTAGTTGTGGCTCGCAGGTTCCTTAACTGTGGTGTGAGAACTCTTAGTTGCAGCATGCATGTGAGACCTAGTTCCCTGACCAGGGATTGAACCTGGGCCCCCTGCATTGGGAGAATGGAGTCTTAACCACTGCACCAGCAGGGACGTTCCAATTATGTGTTATTTTATTCATTGGCAGGTATACATACTTCTTATCTTTTTTCCCCTGTATTTTTTATAAATACAGAAAAGAGAATAACAACTTAAAATAAAATGAAGGAAAGGCCTAATGTATCTGAGTTTTTCTCAGTAGCACGAAGGGAAATGTTTGCCAGCAAGAACTGTGGCAAGGTTATCCCAGATGTCAACTGTCTCGTAGCAGTGGCTCAGAGCCCTTCTGAAGCTTCCTAATTGTCCAGGACAGCTCCATTATGACTCACCGTACAGGGCCTAGCCTCTCATGCGACACTCAACATTTAAAAATTAGTCTTCATTTCTCCTTCCCAGCAGGCAGCTTCAGTTGGAGAAAGTAATTTCATTTTCTTATGTACTCATTCATTCACTCAGTCAGCAGACCATCACTCGTCTCTTATATGCCAAGATCTATGCTTGCGTCTGGTAACAAGGAAAGAATAACATATGGTTCCTTCAAGCACTTAAGGAGCTCATAAACTAGTGACAGAGGAAGATGCACAAACCAATCAATAAAGAATTAACAATGCTTTGACTTTATTTGTATTATTTGAATTTTTATGACTATATTTATATACTACACCCTGTTCAAAGTGGAAATAGATATTTAAGAAAGAACTAGTGATGTAAAAATTCCACAGTAATATGTAAGTTATTTAGAGAGTTAAGACTGGAAATATTTGCACTCTCAAAGAAGCTTGTTAATGCAGATGAACCCCTAATTCTTTTGGTTGCTTTATTTACATTTATAGAGGTATAGGTATTCCCTCTTCTAACAGGGGTTAGTAACTTGGGGAGGGGGTGCTACAGAGTAAGGTCCTGATTCAGTGGCAGGTCCATCTTACCTCCTCTTCAGGTCATATTCTCAAGCAGGAGCTACAGGATGAGACGAGTAAAACAGTTCACTTCCTTTGCTTACCCCCAGCCCCATGATAGGCTTCTGCTGGGCTTCCTTGGTTGCTTTCATCATCACTTTCACCACCATAGGTAAGGGAACCTTCCAGTTAATCAGGGGACCTGGAAATGATGCAGAAAAGTCCTGACTTAAAAATAATAAATAACATTTATTTAGGGCTGACTGTGAGCTCATTGCTTAAAATGTCCTACTTAATCTTCACAACCACTCTATGAAATTGGTATTGATAAATCTCAGGTATATCCAAAACAAGTCTCTTATGTAGGATTGTGATGTTTTTCGGTCTTTTATGTCTTTAGGTTCGTCTCGGCACCAGACATAAGGCGGTTCAACATAATACGCTGGCCCTAAACAGCTCCAGATGCCAAGAATTGGCAAATCACTACTTTGGTTTCAGTGGGTGGTCAAAAAGGATCATCAAGGTAAACTCTGTAGATTTTCTTTGACTAACCAGACTCCTTTCAACATTGAACTCCTAGACTTTAGAGAGAAGAATAAAACAGGGCTATGGGGAGGAGGTGTGAGAGCCTTCCACATGGAAGTATCTGAGCATTGGCCTGCCACCTAGAATTAGTGATAATCTCAATGACTTGGATGGCGGTGTCCATAATTTTCTCCAGTATTTGTATGGTATATAATAAAAAATATTTGTCCATATCTAGTCATTCATTTGCAACTCTCACTTGATTTTGAAGCTATTGCATACCTAAACTTTTACCTGGGATTGCTGGAGTTTAGTTTTTATTTCTAACAAGAGGATACTTTGAAGTCTAGCCTTTAATTCATAATCCTAACAGCTTCAGGATCTTTCTAACCTTGAAGAAAGGGAAAATGAAGCTATTGTGACACCACTTCAGAAGCAAAGCCTGAAGTTCTTCTGTGCTTTAGAGGTGGTGTTGCCCTCCCACGAGTGC
Organism: Mesoplodon bidens; assembly: GCF_964165515.1. Lineage (NCBI taxonomy): Eukaryota > Metazoa > Chordata > Mammalia > Artiodactyla > Ziphiidae > Mesoplodon > Mesoplodon bidens. The sequence continues at coordinate 1,196,562 of NW_027672498.1, forward strand.
AGGAGTCCCAGAGTTGTAATGGCTGAGGAACCTTTGGATAAGTTGGAGGAAGGTCTGTTTTCCAGTATGTTTGTGTGTGGGGAGGTGAGGGAGTGGGATTTCTCTTTTTTCCTTTCTTTCTGAAACTCACCTTTTCAGACACATCATCACTTTTCTAAGCCACTAAAGCCCTGGGCAGATTTTTTCTGCCTGACAATATAGGTTTTTATCTTAGGCAATACCTGACAGCACCTTAAACTTTAGAATTTTAGAACTGACCGCCTGCCAAGAAGCTTAGGAGGAGGGAAAATGAGTTAGTTTTTTTTGTTGTTGTTGTTAATGATTTGTTATGTGCTAAAATATTCCTTCAAATACAGATGTCTTCTGGCCTTCAGTTATCCCAAGAAAATCATTGTCTAAAGATTGAAATAAACTCTTGTGTAAATATTCAGTCCTTTGCCTCCTATAGAAGGGCCTGAGCAGAAAAAGTAAATGTAGATCCCTGGAAAGGGGATTCCGATTGGTACTGAGTTTTTTCCTAGAATCCATGGCACTTGGGCTTAGGGTTTTAACTCAGAGGCAGAGCTGTTAGCGAATGGAGTGGAGGAGGCTCCACCATCCACCTGAGTGGGTGATGGTTGAGGAGAGGCCAGATCATCTGCACTACCGCCAAATCTATCTCACTGTATGAATCCAGCCCTTTACGCACAGGAGAGCAGGGTCTGTAGCAGTGCAGCCTCAGCTTGTCCATTTGAAATCTGTGAGTAGTATGAGATTTGTGCACGTTCTTGGTTTGCATTTCCCATTGAGTGTTTTAGGAACTTCCAGAATAGATCTGAGCAGTAAAATTGTGCCATGCCAGGGTATACCTACAACAGAGACATTCACCCGTACCCCAGTGTTGTGCCTGCCCTTAATCACTAAGATAATGATCTAAGAATCACAGATGCATTTTTAGTTTTACACACATAACCTAGAAGTCAGTTATGCAGACAGGCATTTTAAACTCATCTGTTTTGGTTGGATTTCGGGTCATTATCATTCCTTATGGAAAGGAAGGTAACCCAGAAGCTTGCTATTCAGAAGGCTATGACAGACGCATTCCAGAAACTGCTGATTGTGGCCTTAGGTAAGACCTTTTTGATTGTCCTTGAAGTACTTCAGTTTCAGTGAGCAAATAACGTTACTTGAAAAGTTAATTGGATGAAAATAATGGTTGTCTAAAACATTACATATTCTTTCGCTCACCAGATGCTTTCACAGCAGCAGTCTTAAATGTGTTCTCTGTGGCATTTATGAGAAAAATGACAGCAAATATTATTGTCCCCAGTGTTTAGATGTAGAGTGACTTGCCTCAGTTCATACAGAAAGTGTTTGATCCAGTTCTTCCCCAATTGCTTGCTTATCATACAGAATAGTGCAGTGATTATAAGCCTTGGGCACCTGTGTTTGAGTCCTAACTTTGTCTCTTAGATTTTGTTGTTGTTGTTGTTGTTGCAATTTTAGGTTTTTCTAGCCAGAGACATTTGAAGGTATTTAATATCTCTAAGCTGCAATTTCTTTATCTGCAAATAGGACTAGTAATACAGCTTATCACCTAATGGAGGATATTGTAAGAGTAAATGAGATGATGAATGTAAAAAGCTTAGAACTATGCCTGAAACATAGTAAGCAGAGAAAATATACTGACTATTATTATTATCATTTTTTTCTTGTTGAAGAGTTTATTAGATTATGTTTTTGAAATCAGTTTAATTTCAGTTTTCATTTCTGATATATTGGGTAAATATGATTCTTATATAATAATTGGCTACGTTTTTGTGGGCCTTGAAAGTGGTCATGCTATTGAATAGTGTTGATTGTGTTCCCTATCGAGTTATACAGCGGTGAGAATGTCACAGCCTGTGCCCAAAGGAAACTTCATGATGAGTAGATTCCCGGAACAGAATTGCTCCCCTGCTTCACAGCCCTTCAGGCTTAGAGAAAATCCGAGCTAAGTTGTCAGAGACCTTATTTGCTTGTAAGAGTTGACCCTGGATTGGTCTTGGCCTTCCAGCCTGGGCAGTCCTTCCAGTGAAGTTTGACTTCCCTGGTCATCAGGCAGAATCTCCATCAGCTGTCAACTCTGGGTAACAACCTTTAAGAACCAAACTAAATGTCTGGGTTGTTTGTTCCTAATAATGCCAAGGTATTCCTTATATGTACTCCAAACTCCGTAGACAAAAAGCCTGGTGGCTCTAGCTTGCCTTGAGGAAAGCTGTATTGTCCAAAAGGTACATGGGCCAGTTTCTGCCAGTAGAGTGTTCAAATGCTGTCTCTCTCTGTCTCTGTCTCCAAAGCTTTGTTCATTGTATCTGGTAGAAGTTTGGTCCCAAGGAGTAGGCCCTTGCCTTGCTTCTAATATGAAGTATCTATTATAGTCCAGTGGTATCTCTCCAGGTTTGAACTCATTTTGACCCCCACCTAATGCCTTCCAATTTCATTGTATTGTGATTGAACATTTTTGTTTCCACAGCTTTTAATTTCTATGTCATTATTCCTTAGTTCTTATTTCTAAGATCATAAAGGTTTTTGAACCAAAGTTGATACTTCTTATATATTTTTTCACAAATAATTATGATAAAAACTGGAGTGTCAGATGAGGGAACTTCTAGGAAAATGCTCTTATTTTCTGCTTTTAGAAATCAAAAGAATGTCTAATTATTGGGTGCTACCATTGTATACAGGAAGTTTTAGAACAAGAAAACTTCTGAATTGATCCTTGTTAACTTTATTTCAGAAAGTGGTAAAATAGCTGTGGCCTATAGACCCTGTGAAGAGGTCACAGATGCTAGAACTGAAGAGGAACTACAGGATTTAATTCAAGTATATGGAGATACAAACTCAACACAGCCAGTGTAGCCATAATTCAAAACAAGCAGCAGGATTTGGAAGACTTTGGCATGTCTACTCAGCTCTGTCTTCCTTAGGAAAATGTGAAACTCTGAAACTGCTTTTGAGGCAGGGAATTTCTAGGACTTTTCCAAGTCCCGAGCCTTGCCTCTGGCCCGTTATTTGAAGTTTGGAGAGCAGGATTGAGGGCCATCAGTGTACGTCTACAGTTGTGGACACAGGAGAAGACACAGGCCTTTTAGAACTCCCCTCAAATAGAATTGCAGGGATTTGGGAACAAAGTAACTATGGCCTTAAGTGTGATTATGCTACAGTGTTTTAAAACTATTCATGCCTTTCAAGTAAGGTATATTACCCAGATCTCAGCATATATCTTGTGTTAAATATTTTGCTGAAGAACCTTTCTGTAAACCAGTTATATGGATGCCTCGAATTAGGGATTAAGTTGTCAACTTAATTTCTAAAAGAAAACATTAATGTACTGTATATAGGATTTTTATTTAAAAGGAGCAAAAAAATGTGTTTCATGTCATTGAGAGCTTATTTTGGGGCTAGTTTTCTGATTATTTAACTCACCCCAACGTTGCAAAATTTGTTTTGAAGGGAAGAAAGTAGAGAAAGGAAAGGTGGTTATGTTCTGAAAAACGTAAAAATTTTGAAAGTTTTTCCTGTACGAAATAATTATTTTAATTCAATTTAAATCAGTCAAGGAAACTTCAAACGTATCCATGTTTTGGACTTTAAGAAGTCTAGCTTCCTGTGAAATGTGAGAGGAAAGGACTCCGTATTGATAGTAAAGATTTCGGAAACCTGATTATAACAACAGATCCATTCCTAAATGAGGCCAATCTTGGAATCAGTTCCATTGAGAAACCATTATGTGCTAGGCACTGGAAATAAGATGAAGCTCCTTCTCTCTTGGAGTTTAGGTGTTACAGGTGTACCAGACAATTAAAAAGGACTAAAATTAAATAGAATATGAAAAGGACTGTGAAGAAAGTAAACTGGGTGCTAGTTATAGTATTTGAAGAAAATTACTTAACATGCTGACTTTAACATTCTAAGTGTCTTCTCCATGTCTGCACACAGGGTAGACCTCTGAAAAGTGACACAGTAGCTTTTTCTAGATTAATGGCTCTGTTGAGACAACGTGGGATGGGGGAAGTCTTCCCATGCTAATATAAAGGGCCATTCACTTGGTTTTAGACACTCTTTCCCAGGATGAATTGCTCACCTGCCCAAACCCCTCCTATAGATGTTCTGGAGTCATCACTGATTCAGTGGTAACCTCTGATAACAGAGTGGTGAATTGATAATGAGACGTGAATACTGAGAGTTTGGAGGAAATGGCAACATTTTAGAATAATTGTAAGGTGTGTTCCCCTCCCGCCACCCTGACTGGTGCTCACTTTGCAGGTCAGCTACTTTTCTTGTCAGCCCTGTAGCCAAAGGGAGGAAGAATGTCTCTCAGACTTCAGCTTCGAGGAGGAAGAGTTCAGATTGCCAGAACTGGACTAGCACTTTTGAATTTCCCAGAATGCCACATCCTGTGGTTTCCTCGGGAAGCTCTGCATCCTTCCCAACTCCCCTCCACCCCTGGGCTGCTGGAGGTTGTGGCCACTGGGGTCTGCAGCCCAAATCCCGCCTCATTGTTTGGGCCCTGGGAGGGCAGGGCGGGGTTGGGAAGGGAGCCCGGAAGGAGGTAATTGTCACCTTTGCAAGGGGAAGGGTGGCTTGTGCCCTGGGGACTCTGGGAAAAAGGCTCACTCTGGTGGTGTGCATTGGATCTCCGCAGGAGCCTAATAAAGGTGGAGTAACTACAGATGTCATAAATAACGGGTGGGACATTAGGTGGGGGAGGGACACGCGGTTGCTAACGGTTGCTAACGGTGAGCCCTCGCGTTGCAGCGCTGGCATAACGGTTCAGTTCGGCTCTGAAGGACGATGTGGCTCTGGCTCCTCACTGGCCTGGGTCACTGTGCCTGGGAGCGGCCGTATGTTATGTCCTGGCTGTGCCTCTGTGTCCCTGCTGCGCCCCACGGCTCCTCCTCACATGGCAACGACTGTGGCTTCTAGTCCAGGCAGTTCAGCCTCTGGAGTGGGCCCTGGGCCCCATCCAGGTGACCCCCTACCCCCCGCGGCTCACCGAGTCTTGGTCTTCATACGCCTGACACAGCCCTCCCAAAATGCCCCATGCCCTTACACCCCTGGCAGAAGGCAGGGGCTTTAATTACTTGACGTCCTCGTCTCCAGTCCAGATGTTGGCCCCACCTCATCAGGAGTTGACTGAGACTGAGGCTCCATACCCGGACATGGGTTCCGTTGGAGAGCTCCCTACAGGGCCAGATCAGTTTGCTGTTCCACATCAGTATCTGAATAACGAGCAAATCCAACATCAAAAGCTCCCAGAGGCGGTTCCAGTGCTAGAGTGGGATCAGAATCAGCCCTTGGTTCTGCCTCCTCGATACAAAAGTAAGACTAAACACATAGGTCTAGATCAGGCTGAAGGTCACTAATCATTTGAAATACTTGTTCCAACTCTAGGTAGTAAGAGCTCAAAACCAATGAGCTTTATTGTTTCACCCCCAAACCTGAAGAAAGATCTAGTTCAGCATCGACAGCTTGCCAAAGTTGTTGTTGGAACTATAGGCCAATTTGAAAAAAAACACACAGGATCTAGAATAACAGTTGCAGGGTGATTATTTACATCCCAGTATGGATGCCTTTTATCCTGAGGAGAGCATACCTAGGGATTTTCTGGGGAGCCCAGATGAACCTCCAGAGTCCCCTGAGGAAGCTGAAATGTCTGCATCCCAGCAGGAGGCCCAAACTCGTCATCCAGAGCTCACTGAGGAGGCTGAATCTTTACCTCATCAAGAGGCCCCTGCTCAGCATCCACAGACCCCTGAGGACGTTGAATCTTTTTCACCCCAGGCAGAGGCCCAGGCTCAGCATGCAGAGCCCACTGAAGAGGTAGAACCACCTCCACTTCCGCAGGGGGCTCCATCCCAGCCTTCAGAGGCCCCTGAGGAACTAGAAACTTCCAGTCCTCAGGAGGCCCTCGCCCGGCCTTTGGAGACACTTAAGGAGGTTGTAGTTTGACCATGTGTTCATCATGGGGTAAATGAAGCTCAGCAGTCAAACTTGTACAATGTCACTGTTAAATCTCTGGCTCTGGCACTTCCCATAAATCCACAGGTCACTAAAGAGGTTGAACCTTCTCCAGTCCAGCAGAAGACCCCATCTCGGCCTCCAGAGCTCCTTACGGAAGTTGTAGCTCAGTCTCCATTGTATCCCGAGGTGACAGATCCAGCACAGAGCAGGACCATGCTGAGCACCCAACATCAGCCAGTATCAAGAGCAGTGGTTCTCACCCAGGGTGATTGTGCACACAGGTGACATTTGGTAGTGTCTGGAGACAGTTTTGCTTGTCAGAACTGTATATGCTACTGGCATCTAGTGGACAGAGACCAGAGATGCTACTAAACATCCAACAGTGTACAGGAGAGCCTCCCACAGCAAAGAATTATCCAGCCCAAAGTGTCAATAGTGCGGCCTAGCTAGAGAAATAAAGATCACTTAACACAAGTATTTAATGAGCATTTAGTATTTGGTATCTAATGCAGCACATGTATAATCATGAAAGTATAAATCATAATATCTCCCACAGTGAGATTTCTTTAGTGTATGGAGGGAGTAGTGATGTTATGTTTCATCATATATAAATTAGAATTATTGCCAAAGGATAAATGTTCTGAAAGAATATCTATCTTTCTAATTCTTCTGCTCGTGTGTTTTTTTGTAGAAATCTTGGTTGCAATTTACTCCCAGAACTGAGCTTTGGAACGTTTCAGGCCTGGCATGGAATGCAGTTTTTACACAAGTTGTAAGTGAAATAGAAGATGAATACATGTAAACAACTGTGTGTAAAAACAATCATGCAGTTATTGGTTAGCTGGGTGTAAGTAAGCCGAGTATGAATTCTGGAAAGTATGTCTTGAGAGCCATTTATTTTTTTTTTCAAATGAGGAAACTAAGGTACAAAGAGGCCAAGAGACTTGTTTAACTCATATATTTGAAAGGCTCTGCTTTCCATAGTACTGATCTTTGGCACGGTCAATAAAAGGCACCAAACAAAAACACTCAGGATTAGCATTGTCATGGAATCCCACTGATGCCTCTCCAATATGCGAATGGTCCAGGAAGTTCCACTTTTGAATTTCACTTTGATTCCTGCTCATGTGCAAAGTTCCTAACTTCTTAAAATGTATGCAACACAGAGCTGCAGAGAACTAAGTTTAGCAGGGTATGCTTCAGGGAGCAAAAGTGTGGGTGCTTCCCCAACCATTATTAGCTCTTTTAAATGGTAAAGCAGAAAGAATTCCTGAACACCCACCACAGGGCTCTCCCCAGCCTCCCAGAACATTATTTTTCAAAAAAGCATATATTGCTGAAGTGAATTATCTGTGGCCAGTAGGAACCTTTGAGGTATGGAAAAAGATGTTGTTTGTGTTCAGCTGTAGTGTGAAAAATATAAAGAAAATACTTTGCTGTGGCCTAATTCAATATATTTTCTTTGCTGACTACTCTTCAATAAGAAGTGTGGGTTTTACACCCTTTCAACTCAAAACTTCTCTGATTTCTCATGACACAAGGAAATGATAGTGGGTACGTTCAACGGCCTGAAGGCGATTTTAGACTCAAGGTAAAGAGCTCTTCTACACCTGGCTTTGGAAAAGACTCTCTTACCTGTCTTGTTGTTCAGAAATCCAGTTTCACACAGTTCATACATTTTGGGTTAATGAAGGCATTGAGGCTGTGTCTGGAGCTGGATTAACAATTCCTGCAGATGCCTATCTTTAGCGGCCTCCTTCCTTTCCCTTGTTAGTTTGCTGATGCATACCTTGGGGAGAGAGCACCAAGGGTCGGTTTTTCTTTTGTTAGCACACCGGAGAGCAGGCTCGTGAGGACCCTTCACCAGGAGGTTTTAGTAGCGTCAGTACAACGTCTTAAACTCACCACCTTTCCTAAACATCCTATAACACTAAGAGTTCCTTATAAGAATTAGAGTTTCACTATAGTTATGTAGGCAACACAGGAAAATACATTGTGGAAATAAATAAATCACAGTTTAAAAATTAATGAATTCATTCCAAAACATTCACTGAGTGCCATGCCCACTGTCTGTCAGCACTGTACTAAGTGCTGGGGATACAAAGACTCATAGGACAGAGACTTTGTCCCCAAGAAGCTTTCATACTGGAAGGAGAAATATGGATGTCGATGGGAAAACATATATGAGAGCCATTCTAGCATCTATGCAGCAGGGTAACAAGGTGAGGGAGGGGGTGATGAAGTAGAAAATGGGTGGTAGGTTAGAAAAGATTTGTAATGGAAGAGGCACCAAGTTGTTCCTTTGGAATTTGTGCTCCTCTTAAATGACAGAAAAAGGTAGTGAAAGAATCAGAACTACCTGGTGTTGTAAATAAATTAGTACTGTACTCCGAAAACTCATTCACAGTTACTTTCAAAAGATTGTCACAGTATAGTAAGTCTTTGTTTTGGACTAAGTCTTTCTAATAGACAAAGCTAATTTGCTTCAGGAAACATTTGCCATGGTGAGATCTAAACTTTATTGCATCTCTTACCAAAGGCAAGCCACCAAGGGAAGATGCCACCCTGGAGTTAAATCATTTTACTACCTATAATGACATATTACTGGGGTGTTTATAAGTTGCCTGCATTAAATAAGTTTGGAAAAGGGCCCCAGCTGAGGTGGATTTATCATGAATTCAGTGAACCTTAGGCTTCAGGGCTCCTCACTTGCATAGGTCCCTTCCAAGGTCTTGAGAGGGGTCCTAGCGATTTTTCTATTTATAACTTTGCATGTTTTTATTAGATAGGATTTCCCAAAGTAGATGAGGTTCAGGCCCCACAAAACCTTGATTCATCACCAGGTGTCAGGTAATTATAAGTCAGTAGGTTTCTTGAATGAAGCCTCTGTGTTATTGAGAAATATCAGGTGAAGTAGTTAGCAGTGTGGTAGTCTATTTTAAATCCGAAATCTACCTCAAAGATGAGCCAAGAGCTTATTAATTAATAAAGTACCACTTTTTGAATGGTGGTAGTAATCATATCTCTTTCAGATAAAATCAGGAATGAAATATACTATGGAAAACCGGCAGTGGTTGATAATCCTAAATGTTAAGTATGCTTTTTTTTTTCTGACTGTAAAGTGTTTCCCCTTCATTCACCTATGCAGGTCCAGACTGATGGCTTATTTTTAAAAATTCCTTTAGTCACTTCATTGGATCTAACAATACAAGCTCCATGATTTTAGAAACTGAAGGACTCTACAATGTAGAAAGGCTATATAACTTAACCAGACAGAGCACATTCACATGCTGGCTTGTCCGTGGTATATCAATATTGTACCAAGAACATAAGCACGAAGAGAGAATAAGAGGAAAATCAAAGCCTTATCCCTATTGAATTATTTACCCCATTGTTGAGAATATCAGTGTGGGAGGTGTGGCCACACTATGAAGGCAAATTGAGCTGCAGTCACAGAGCCGCCCTAATGCTCCCCCAGTCAGCTAGCATTGGTTTCCTTTACATAGCTATGTACACACAAAAGCTTACACACTTGAGGGTGTTGTCCTCCCTTTTTGCTATGTACTAGAATCCTGGCAGCTTCTCAGATTTAGAAAGGCATAAACACTAAAAGCAAAAATAACTTGGGTCTGCCCTTTGGGGTGATTCAGGGTGGCTGTTTCATTTGTAATAGTTCAAAATTTTGAGATTGTCACACCTAGCAACTACTATACTTTTCTTCTCCCAACTGCATCTTATTCTTCCCACCTGTAGTATTTTCTCCCATTCCATATGTTTATTCACTTTCTTGATAGTGTCCTTTGAAGCACAAACTTTTTAGTTTTTATAAAATCCAATTCATCTATTTTTCCTTTGGTTGTTTGTGCTTCTGGTATCATATCTAAGAAACTGTTGTCTAAAGCAAGGTCATAAAGATTTACTCCTGTGTTTTCTTCTAAGAGTTTTATAGCCTTAGCTCTTACATTTGGATATTTGATCCATTTGGAGTTAATTTTCATATACGGTGTGAAGTGTAGGAGTTCAGCTTCATTATTTTGTGTGTGGATGTACAGTTGTCCCAGCATCATTTGAAAAGACTGTTCTTTCCACATTGAATTGTTTTGGCACCCTTGTTGAAAATCAATAGACCATAAATATGAGGGTTTATTTCTACATTGTCATTTCTGTTCCATTGATTTCCATGTCTGTTCTTATTCCAGTACCACACTGTGATTGCAGTAGCTTTGAACTGAGTTTTGAAACCAGGATGTGTGAGTCCTCCCACTTTGTTCTTTACCAGTATTGTTTTGGTTATTCTGTTTCCTTGAATTGCCATATGAATTTTAGAAACAGCTCGGCAATTTCTGGAAAGAAGTCAGCTGGGATTCTGATAGGAATTGCAATGGAACCATAGGTCGATTTGGGAAGTAGTGAAATTTTAATAAGATTATCTTCCAGTCCATGAATCCAGCATGTCTTTATATTTATTTAGATCTTCTTCAGTTTCTTTCAACAGTTTTGTACTTTTCAGTGTGAATCTTGCACTTACTTGGTAAAATATTCCCCTAAGTATTATATTTGTTTTGATGCTGTTATACATGGAATTGTTTTCTAAATTCTATTTTTCGATTACTCATTGCTGGTGTGTAGAAATAATATTGATCTTATATCCTACAACCTTGCTGAACTCATATATTAATGCTAACAGTTATTTTCCTAGATGCCCAGGAATATGTCTTATGGTCTTCCAGTTTCCCAGGAATACATTGGAACATTTCAAAGTCTCTGTGGACATCTCATTCCTCAGCTTTTCTTTTAAAGCTTTGCGGTTGGGTTGTTTTTTGCCCCAAACTGTTATCCATTGCCTCATGCCACCGCCATGTTAAAATATTTGCTTGAAAATGTTTTCCAGAAATGCCACCTGAGCAGAGGCTTTTCTCACTAGACAGCCCTCAGTCAGGTCAAAGGCAAGACTTTCAAGTGTGAGGTCTTCCAGGGGATCACCAGACATGTAAAACAATGACAGTTCTTTGGGAATGAGGCTTTGAAGGACCTCCCAGTCTATGCTGCTCATTCTGGTACCAGGGATGTGGGCTGTTTTTCAACGCTACCACTGGCATGGAGACCAAAGGTCAAGGGCAAGTTAAAGCAACACAGATCTCATTGTTCTTACAGAAATTAATTTGTTTTCCTTGAATAAATAGCTCCCCCATTGACTGCCAGCATGTTGGTTAAATTTCCAGAGTTCAGAAGAAGTTGATTCTGACCATTTTTGCCAGTTTTGTTGTTGTTGTTATTGTTGCTTCTGTGCAGGGATGAATTTTCAGATATCCTTCCTCCATCATTTTTACTGATTTTCCTGCAATTTTTTAAAAAAATCTATAAAGTCTCAATGGCCATAGGCTAATTAAATATTTATCACGAGAGATGATTAAGGAAAAAATAAATAAAAAGAGAAATAAAGAAAGAAAGAAAGAAAATATAATTCACATAGAGGCTTTCCCAGATGGGTAGATGAAGTTTGAAAAGGTATTTCTATATTTAGTGCTGTCAAAATTAAGGTTAGGTGCTTCCCTGGTGGGGCAGTGGTTGAGAATCTGCCTGCCAATGCAGGGGACACGGGTTCGAGCCCTGGTCTGGGAAGATCCCACATGCCGCGGAGCAACTAGCCCCGTGAGCCACAATTACTTAGCCTGCGCGTTTGGAGCCTGTGCTCCGCAACAAAAAAGGCAGCAATAGTCAGAGGCCTGCGCACCGCGATGAGGAGGGGCCCCCACTTGCCGCAACTAGAGAAAGCCCTCGCACAGAAACGAAGAGTCAACACAGCCATAAATAAATAAATAAATAAATAATTTTTTAAAAAAAATTAACAGATGTTTTAAACCTCTCCCCCTTTTTTTCATTCAGGTTAAACACAGGCTTTAGAGTCAGAACTGAGTTCAAATTCCAGCTCTGCTTCTTACGAGCTTGATGACTTAAGACAAGTTATGTAACTTCTCTGTGCCACAGTTTCCTCATTTGTACAATTCTGTAATATATATGTCACATAAGGTTACTGTGAAGATGAAATGTTAAATGCTGATCACATATGCATGGCAACTCAAAAGATATTAGTTTTGATAATTATCTTTATAATATTCTGCAAATGTACACTAATAATTCTTGAGTAGAGTTAACCTAAAGTCAGATATTCTTTTCTTTCTTCCTGTTTCTTTTCAGGTTTTTCCCCCTTATTTGTTTTAAAGAACTAAGGGGGAAAAAAATAAAGAAAGAAATAACTATGAAGAAAATCTCTTCCAACATTTTGGAATAAAATTTTGTTCCCCAAAATTAATTTGTTTATTTTATTGATATATAAACAAAATGTTATTTATTTATTCAGCAAACATTTATTAAATGCCTAGTAAATATTAGGCACTATGTCAGGCACAGGAATAATAATGACAATAAAGTGTGGTCCCTGCTCTCAAGTTGCTGACAATCTAGGAGAGTGACAAGTAAACAGTTGATTACGTACACAGTAACAAAGGCTATGGCACAAGAATACACACGGGACTATGTGATGGGAGTATGGCTTTCACCAGTTCCTCTTGGATTTATCTCTTCTTTGGCTCCAGAACCAAGGAATTAGCCTTATTTTTGTCTTTAGCTGGGTAGTTTAAATCATGAATTTTTTCAAAATTTGTAGAGATGAAAGAAAAACACCTTGAATTATGGAGGACACTAGAAATAGTACTTTTTTACAGAGCAAGGGCTTCCTACCAGCATAGTCACTTCGAGGGTTTTTAACGTGAAAAGTACTCTGGCATATTTTTTCTTTGCTAGCCACTTTTTTTTCTATTTTATTGTTTGTTTGTTTGTTTCTCTTCTCCACTTTATCATCTAGAGACCTGGGTAGCTCCCAGTGAAAGAGTGTTTTACAGATTCTAAGGGTGATTTGTAGGTAAAGACAGAAAATGATTTTTTTAACCTTCAAGTTCCATACCAAAAAAATGACTATAAACTTTCATGGAAGTAATTGAAAATGCAGATAATTTTAATTCCATTCCATTTTTCAGAATTCTCAATCGTAATCCTTTGCCGACAGTTGAAGATTCTTGTCTTTTTAAAGTGCCAGCATTAAACTATTTGTAAGTATTGTAACAGTTTCATGGCTCATGAGATAATTTCTGCTCCTTTTTACTTTCGTCAAAAATTGAGTACTTTGGCTAAACAGTCATATTTTGGATTTTAACTGGGTTATTGAAAATAAGAGTTACTGGCAAAGAAAAGGATTAAGAAAGAATATATATGGGTAAGAGAGCCAGCAGAGGATGAGAACAGTGTCGAAGAACACATATAGATAGGGAACATGAAGATGCATATAGGAATAGTATTTATCCAAGAAAGCAAAAAGGAATAAGGGGTACATTATTCTTTTTAAAAAGAGTGATCAAAAGAGGTAGATGCAATTGAAAATGAGAAGTGAGGATAATAGAAAATGATTGTACTGTTCAGCACCAAGGTCATTAATTTGATGATGCAAATTTAAATTTCTTCAAAAAGAGCTCTTTGGAATTATCATCTATGGCAAGTAAGAAGCCAAAGTGGAAGTAATCACATGTTAAGTATCTTTTTCAGTTTAGAAATTTTGTCTTTGGGTTTTATATCATGCATGTTTGGGCTTCTCCTTCAGAGACATGGGAACAGCACAAGTGTCACAGCAATTGAAAGCATCCTCATGATGACCCTTGAATTGGAAACACTGTAAGTTGATTTTTCTTACATTGATTTTCACTCAAATGTATTTTTAGGTTTGTTTGATTATATTCTTAAGTCAGGTTTATTTATGTATAATTTTCATTTAACAAAATTCACTCTTTTCAAATATGCAGTGTGATGTGTTTTGACAAACGTATAGTTCTATAGCCACCACCACATTTGAGGTAAAGAAAACTTCTGCACTCCCAAAAGACCCCTCCTGTCCCTCTGTAGTCAATCCATCCTCCTGTCACTACCAGCCCCTGGCAACCACCAATCTGATTTTTGTCCATATAATGTTGCCTTTTCCAGAATATTTGATAAATGAAATCATGTGGTATGTAGCTTTTTGTTTTTGGCTTCTTTCACTTAGCCAGTCTCTTTGGAGATTCATCTGTTTTGTTGCACCTGTCAGTAGTAGCTCATTCCTTTTGAGCGCTGAGCAGTATTCTAGTTGTGTGGATACACAGTTTGTTTACGCATTCATCGTTTGATGAACATTTGAGTTTCTTCTAGTTTTTTGGCTGTCATGAACAAAGCCTCTGAAAACCCTCACATGTGTGTGTGAACATATGTCTTGTGTGAGCATATGTTTTCATTTCTTTGGGGTAAAATACCTCAGGGTGGGATTGCTTCATCATATGCTAAGTGCCTATTGAACTTTTTAAGAAACTGCTGAACTGTTTTCTAAAGTGCCTGTGCCATGTTGCTTTCCCACAAGCAGTCTATGAGAGTTGCAGATGCTCTATATCTTCACCTGATCCTTATATTTGTTTTTTAAAAAACATTTTAGCCTTTCTAGTAGGTGTGTAGTTGAATCTCGTGGTTTTTGCCACATTGTGCATTTCGGTAATAGCTGATGATGTTGAGTGTCTATTCATGTGCAAATATCTTTTTAAATGAAGTGTCTGTTCAAATCCATTTTTAGTTGGATATTTATATTGAGATTTAAGAGTGCTTTATATAAAAAGCAATGGAAAAAGTCCTTGCTCTCAGATATGTGTTTAGTAAATATCTTCTCCCAGATTGTGACTTACCTTCATTATATTAAAGTGTCTCTGAAAACTAGAAGTGTTAAATTTTTGATGAACTCTAATTTAGCAATTTTTCTTAATTTTTCATATTTATTTAATTTATTTATTTGGTTGTGCTGGGTCTTAGTTGTGGCAGATGGGCCCCTTAGTTGCGGCTCATGGGCTTCTTAGATGTGGCATGCAAACTCATAGTTGAGGCATGCATGTGGGACCTAGTTCCCTGACCAGGGATCGAACCCGGGCCCCCAGCATTGGTAACTCGGTGTCTTAACCACCAGGGGAGTCCCTTAGCAATTTTTCTTAGATGGTTTCTGCTTTTTTTGTGTCTTAATCTAAGAAATCTTTCTCTGAGACCCCACTGTCTAACCCCAAATCACAAAGATTTTCTCCTACGTTTTCTTCCAGATGTTGTATATCTACATTTAGGTCTATGATTCATTTTGAGTTAATTTTCATATATGTTGTGAGGGAAGGGTCAAGCTTTATTTTTTGCAGTTTAAAAAACTATTTCTGTAGGACCCTATTGTGACAGTTTATTACACAACTTACTGCACCTTAAATTGTGCCATCCCCCCTCCAATATGGCAAGCTAATAGAAACTTGCTGTTACGCCAAGGCTAGTTGAGGGGATTGCGTGAGATTAGTATGCGGAAACGGCCCTGCATTTAGCAGTCTGTTCCAACCGTCTTTGTCAGGTCACCTGACAAATGACTGTCTTCACCGTGCCGTCACGCATTGGTCACTGCTCTAGCCTCATCTTCCTCAGCGTCCCACAGCATCTGCCACAATTGCGATCCCTCTCTTGTCAGCTAGATGCCCTCCTCTCTGGATATTAAAAATTATTTCCCTGTGTAACGATGATACTGTTAATACACAGTATTGAAGAAATTAAATTCCTACACAATAATATTACCTAATAAAGTGTTGCTATTCAAATTTCCCCTCTTATTAATATCATTTCTTTTAACAGCATTTTGAGGTATAATTGACATGCAATAATCTGTGTTCACACACACACATACATACACACCATGAAGACATCACGGAAATCAAAATGTCCATCACCTCAGAAAGTTTCTTAATGTCTCTTTGTAATTCTTCCTTCCCATCGTTCCTTGCACTTCCCAATTGCCATGCAACCATTGATCTGCTTTCTGTTTGCATTTTCTAGAATTTTATGTAAATGGAATCATACAGTGTATACTTTTTTCTAACTGGCTTCTAACTCAGCATGATTATTTTAATCTTCATGCATATTGTTGTCTATATCAGTAATTCACTTCTGTTTATTGCTGAATAGCATTCCTTTATATGGATGTACCACCATTTATGTATTGACCATTGATGGACATTTGAGTTGTTTCAGTCTTTGTCTATTACAGATAAAGTTGCTATGAATATTTGTGTACAAGTCTTGTATGGATGTATACTTCCATTTCTCCTGGGTAAATGCCTGCCTGTAGAATGGCTGCATCATTGGTAAGTGTATGTTTAAGTTTTTAAGAAATACCTATTTTCCCTAGTGGTTTGATCATTTTACATCTCTACCAGCAGTGTATGAGAGCTGCATTTTCTTCACGTTGCGGCCAACATTTGCTATGCTCAGTATTTTTAAGTTTAGATAGTTTAATAGGTGTGTAGTTGTATCTCACTGTAGCATCCCTAATGATTAATCATGTCAAACATCTTTTCATATGCTTATTTTCCATCTGTATATCTTTGAATCGTTTATGTATATTTTTCTGGAGTTTTGAGAGTTCTTTATATATTCTGGAAATTAGTCCTTTATCCAATATGTAAGTTGCTAAGTATTTTCTCCCATTCTGTGACTCATCTTTTCGTTCTCTCAGGAGTGTCTTTTGCAGGGCAGAAATTCTTAATTTCGATGGTGTCTAATTTATCTAATTTTTTCTTCTATGCATTATGCTTTTGGTGTTGTAGCTAAGAAATCTTGCCGAACTCAAGGTCATAAAATTTTTCACCTGTTTTGTTCTAGACGTTTTATAGTTTTATGTTTTACATTTAGATCTTTGAACCAATTTGAGTTCATTTCTGTATATGGTTTAGATGGAAGTTCTTTTTTTTTTCTTTTTGCACCTGGATATTCAGTTGTTCCAGCATCATTTGTTGAAAAGACTATCATTTCTCCACTGAAATGCCTTTGAACCTGAAAGTCAGTTCTCCACATCTCTGTACTTCAGAACTTTGTATTCTGTTCCTTTGGTCTTTTTGCCTATCTTTACACTACTATCACAATGCCTTGAAGGTGTAGCTTCATAATCCTTGAAATCAGTTACTGTTAGTTCTTCAACTTTGTTCTTTCTCAAAGTTGTTTTAGTTATTCTAAATTTTATTTCTATATGAATTTTAGAATTAGCTTGTCAATGTCTATAGAAAAGCCTACTGGGGTTTTGATGTATAAATCGATTTGGGGAGAACTGATGTCTCAACAATATTGAATCTTCTGATCCATGAATACTTTATATCTCTCCATTTATTTAGGTCTTTCTTAATTTCCCCTGACAATATTTTACAGTTTTCAGTGTGCAAGTCTTTTGTCAGATTTATTCTAAGTATTTTATATATTTGACTCTTTTATAAGTAGCATTTTAAAACTTTGATCTCTGATTGTTTGTTGAGACAAATTCATCTTTTTGTATGTTGATCTTGTACCCTGCAAACTTGATAAACTCATTTATTAGTTGCAGTAGCATTTTCGTAGCTTCTATCAGGTTTTCTACATAATCATGTTATCTGCAAATAAAGATAGTTTTACTTCTTCCTTTCCATTCTGAATATGTCTTTTCTTTTTGTTGCCCTATTGCACTGGCTAGAACCTTCAGTGCAATGTCAAATAGAAGCAATGAGACCAGATATCCTTGCCTTGTTCCTGATCCTGGTGAGAAAGTACTTTGTCCTTCACCATTAAGTATGATGTTAGGTTTTTTGTAGAAGTCATTTATCAAGTTGAGGAAGTCTCCTTCCATTCCTAGTCTACTGAGGGCTGTTTTTTTTTTCTTTAATCAGGAATGTATGTTAGATGTTTTCATTCTTTTCCTGCATCTATTGCAATGATTATATGCTTTTTCCCTTCTTTTCTTAATTTGTTTATTTATTTTTGGTTGAATTGGGTCTTCATTGTTGTATGTATCCAGTATTCTTAACCTTTTATATAGATCCATATTCCTAATCCGGTGTCCTTTTCCTTCTGCTTAAAAATACTTCTTTTAACATTTCTTATTGTGAAAGTCTACTAGTAATGAATTCTTTCAGCTTCTGTATGTCTGAGATAGTCTTTATTTTGCTTTTGTTTTGACAGATCTGGGTATAAAATTATAGCTTGATAGAATTCAATTCCCTACTTTAAAGATGTTATTCCACTGAGTTTTCATTTACGATTGTTCAAGCAAGAATTCTGCTGTCATTGTTATCTGTGTTCCTCTGTAGGTAGTGTATAATTTTTTCCTCTGGCTCCTTTTAAATTCTTCTCTTTATTGCTGGTTTTGAGCAATTCGATTATTTTCTGTGCCTTGGTGTAGTTTTGTCCATGTTTCTTCTGCTTAAAGTTCATTGATCTTCTTGACTTTGTGGGTTTATAGTGTTTACCAATTTGGAAAAATTTTGGCTATTATTTCTTCAAATTTTTATATTTCTCCTCTCCTTCATGGACTCTAAGTACACATGTATTATGCCACTTGAAGTTATTGCACAAGTCACTGAGGCTCTATTCATTTTGTTGTTGTTTTGTTACTCCTTTTGTTTCATTTTGGATAGTTTCTGTTGCTATGCCTTAATGTTCACTGACCTTCTGCCGTGTCTAATTAGCCTTTAACCTCCTGCAATATCTTTTTCATTTAGACATTGTTTTTAATCTCTAGAAGCTCAATTTAGGTCTGTTTTACATTTTCCATGCCTGTACTTAACATTTTCAGTGTTTAGTCTGGGTTTTTCAACATATGAAATAACAGTTATAATAACTTTTCTTCATGTATAATAACTTTTTAAAAGTTCTTTTCTGCCAATTCTAACATCTGTATAGATTATGGGTTATTGTTGATTGATTGCCTTTTCTCCTCAGTATGGGTCATATTGTCCTACTTCTTTGCATGCTTGCATGCAATTTTTCATATGATCCCAGATATTGTGAGTTTTAGTTTATTGTGTGCTATGTATATTTATATTCCTGTAAAATGCCTGGGCTTTGTTTTGGGTGAAATTAGGTTACTCAAAACAATTTTATTCTTTTAGGTCTAGCTTTTAAGGTTCGTTGGGTAGGAGTCCAAGTAGCCTTTAGTCTGGAGCTCATTGTTTGCAACTACTGAGACAAGTCCTTTCTGAGTATCATGAGGTTTTCCAGTCTGACTTGTAGGAACAGGTACTATTCCTACAACCCTGTGTGATATCCAGTTATTCTTCTTATTAATCCTTTCATGTGGTTCTTCTCCTGGCATCAAGTTATTCCTCACACAAATGTACTGACCAATACTTTGTTGAATTCTCAAGAGATCCCTCTGCATATCTCCAGAGTTCTTTGTCTGTGCACTTCTTTTCTCTCTGATACTCTGCTTTGTGAACTCTAGTTACCTTGGTTTTCCCAGACTCTTATCTCCATTTTGTCTGTCAGGGAGCCCACTAGTCTCTGTCTGGACTTCTCTTCCCTGTACCATGACGTGGATACTCTCTCAGAGAAGTAAGGGCAATTATAGGGATCACTTCATTTATTTCCCATCTCCTCGGGAATCACTGAAATTTATTGCGTGAGGTTCAGTTTCTTGAAAACTGTTGTTTCATATGTTCCATCTGATTTTTTCCTTGTTTCAGGTGGGAGGTTAAGTTGGCCCTTGTACTTCATCTTGGCCAGAAGCCAATAACATTCTTTAAGTCTGTTTTGTTTTGATACAGGATCCAATTAAAGATTAGGCATTGCATGTCATGTCTGTGTTTCCATTAATCTAGAATTTTTCCCTACTATATTTTTTGGTCTTTTATGACATTGGCTTTTTTGAAGAGTCTAAGCCAGTTGTCTTGTAAATTGCCCCACAATCTGTATTTGTCTGTTTCCTCATTAGATTCAAAGTAAACATTTTGGGGAAGAATACTATATAGGTGATGTATTCTTCATACATCATCACTTCAGGTGGCCCAGTGCTAAGTTTGATCACTTGATTAAGGTGGTCTATTCCATATCTCTCCATTGTAAAGTTATTTTTCCCCTTGGCAATTGATAAAAAATATGTGGGGTGATCCTTGGGATCAGTGAAGATCCTACTTTCAAACAACTCTTCACCCAACTGTGCATCAATGATAATCCTTGTCTGAATCGATTATTACATTGATAGTTGCAAAATAACACTTTCCTAATTCTATCCTTCCTTTTGCATTTATTAGCTGACATTATTCTATAAAGAAGAGCTCCCCCACTTTTCATTTGGAGTATCATTATGAACTCACATGCTTTTTTTTCAATTAACTATGTTATACCTTATTATAATGATAATGTTATTCTTTGGAATGTTCCTTTTGTTCAGATTTGGTCAATGCGATCTCTGTTATTGTTTAGGCACATGATGCTTTTTTATTACTAGAATAATTTCTAATATATTACTCCTCACAAATAGGAACTGAGAAAGTGACTCCAGAATATGCAGTCTTATTCACACTCTTCTTAGAAGTCTGCCTTCTTCCTGTGTACTCTCAACCCAAAGTGAGGCTTTCAGGTTGGAAGGAGATACTTCTGAATTAAACTACAGATCAATGTCACCCAATTCTAATCCCTATTCCCTTTTTTCTAGGCATATCATACCTACTGCCATCCAAATCCTTCTGTTGGGCACCTCTCTCCTCCTCTATATTTATTTCCAACAGTCAAGGGCAGCAATTGGCCAACCGGCCCCTATCCAGTTCTATAGTCCATATGCCCCAAGAACTCCTTTTTGCACTGGTCTGTGGTGACCTTGGCCTACCTCTTCTACCTACTCAGGTAACTCTTTTACCACGAATTTAATTACCTGTGTTTCCATTTATAGGATCTTACCCAGCCATAGGGCCTGCTGCCTCTGCCAATTTAAAAATACTATTGAGGTTGTCTGTGAGACAGTCAAGCTGCGTTGTGACAGTGAACGCCTGAGGGACGTCACACGTTGTGGTGAGTCTCAATTGCGGGATAATACATTTTTAATTTTTAATTTAATTTTTTATTTTTAATCAAGGATTATACATTTTAAAACTAATGATGTAATTACATTATTTTATTTTTTTATTTTTTTATTTTTTTGCGGTACACGGGACTCTCACTGTTGTGGCCTCTCCCGTTGCAGAGCACAGGCTCCAGACGCACAGGCTCAGCGGCCATGGCTCACGGGCCCAGCCGCTCCGTAGCATGTGGGATCTTCCCGGACCGGGGCACGAACCCGTGTCCCCTGCATTGGCAGGTGGACGCTCAATCACTGTGCCATCAGGGAAGCCCTACATTATTTTAATACATTCATTCAGAGTTCCAGCTCCCTAAATTTCTAAGAATTACCCCCTTGCTAAAAATCAGATTCTTGGTTACATTATTAATCTAAGAATAGCTCAGTTACATTATTAGCTTCATAATGTAACTGATCTGCATATATAAAGGAACAAGAGAAAGGAATGGAAGGGGGAAGGGAATTCACATTAATGGCCACATATCCTATGCTGTGCTCTCTGCAAACGAGAACTTATTCACATAGTACATCACAGTTTGTAAACTGATTTTATATACATTAGGTCTCAAGTACCCTTTGTCTTATAAGACAGGTGTAAATATATTTTTGTTTATTTTGTTTGTTTCTGCAATTTTATAAAGAGTACAAGTGATGCTGTTTTATGTCCTATCTGGAGCCTGAGAGTTTCTGGTTCCATAACCAGAAGCTGCTACCAAGCCCTTCTAATGCATGGGAGAGCTAGTTATTTCTCTGACTGTCCAGCTCTGAACTTGCTCTGAATCGCAAGTTTTTCTATCCACAAAACACTCAGGGCCTTTCAACTATTTTTCTATATATTAGATTTCTGGGCACTAACTTGATGACTTCCAAAATGTGCTTTCATGCCCAGGTAGCTTGAATACAGGTCTCTTTCACTGATCTAGAGCACATCATAAATAATAACACTTTGCCACTTATATAAAGACAATATTGCTGATTTTTCAACACAGTTTTTTTTTCCTTTGGCCACAAAGCTGGTGGGATCTTAGTTCCCCCACCAGGGATTGAACCCGGGCCACAGCAGGGAAAGTGCCGGGTCCTAACCACTAGACCACCTGGGAACTCCCCCAAACATTTTTTTTTACTAATTATATTACTCCCTTCTCCCCCAGAAGTGGGCAGAAAAGGCATTTTTAATCTCCTTTTACAGGTGAGGAAAAACAAGATCAGAGGTGTTAAGTGCTATGACCCTAGTGCCCCGATCTCCTGTCCCCAGTTTGGGGCTCTCTGCTAGCCTCTGCTCCTCCTTTCTCATGACCCTTCCCTCCTCCTTTGACCCTCACCAAAAATACTTTTAATCCTTTTGGAAGACAAGCCCAGCTACACAATGGTACACATTACCTTCACACAGTCAGAAGATTTGGGTGGTTCCCCAAGTAGAGCTGGAAATATTAGAAGTAAAATGAATTGAAAGCAAAGTAGCCATCTGACAGAAGTTGCTTTTTCTCATCTACATTTTAGGGCCTCAAGTATTATTCCATTGATTTGTTGAACATTCCAATGGGCATACAATCTGGCAAATCTCTTAACTTATACCCGAGATCCCTGCCCAAATTTTAGCAAAGAGCCAGGGCGGACATAGTGTTTTTTTCTGTATAGAGCCTTCTGTTATGGGGACTGGGATATATAGAAGCAGGGACTAAGCAATGGACTGAGTGGGTAGTTGGAGAAGGACATGTCCAGATGACGACCTGTTAGCGGTGGTGGTTGTCGTGGAGATCTGTGATAGCAGCAAGAACACAAGCACACTGAAGAGGTGGAGAGAGGAAGCCTCACACTCCTGTGCTTCTGAGGCAGGACAGGATGGGGTATATGAATGTGAGGAGTCACAGTAGATCTGCAGAGTGTCCAGCTGATTAGGAGAATATTTGTCTTGCAGCCTTGGCTTTTCTTGAGTACTGGCCCCTGGGAACCAGTGGAGTAATCCTGAATATAGTTCCTATATTTCACGCTACAGAATTTTCTGAGTAGATAGCCCCTTTTTCAAGAGAGACCTTTCTCACATTTTGTTGTTGCCAGTCATAGGCTTAAGTGTGGGCTTCTTTTTCTCCTAAGTGGCACTCAAACTTTGACTGATTCCTAATTTCTTTGGCTGTGGACTGACAAAAGGCTGTCCCATCAGTCTTCAGTGATGAAAAACAGTCCCTTCTCTTTTGACAGATGAAGAAACATCTATAGAGAATGCAGGAGGATCGTTGATGAAGGTGTTACAAGCCCAGAAGAAGAACAACAGCACCGAGCGGACTATTGCGTCAGAGAGGATGTCCTCACCTAACCGTGCTGTCAGCTTGTCAGGCTTCATGAATGAGCAGCTGGACTCTAATAATAAAAGTGATATTATCAGTGCACTAAGTTACATACTGCCTTATATCTCAGAGGGAAATCTAGGAGATGTGGAATCAACATTATTACCATTCATTCAACTTCTTTTTTCAAATACACAAGATGGAGATATGCCGCTGGGCCTTCTGAAAAACAATACAAGGAGCCCTTCTGTTAAACCTGTACCCAACAATTCAACTAATAAAAACAAATTGAGGGAACTCCATTTTGTGGAAAATTTGTTAGATGCAGAAACTCAAGAAAAAATTGATGAGGTTAAAAAGGAAGAAAAACCTGCCACGTGTACGCGTTCCAACCTTTTAAGTGCCATGTTTACACGCTACATCTTTCAAAAGAAATTAGAAACTGCCCAACCACAGAAAGACAGCCTAGCAAAGATTGAGAGTACAGAGGAAAAGCTGCTGAGAGTGAACAAGGTCCTCAAGGGGCATACAGAAAATGCACCTCAAAGCAGTGGGAGATGAGAGCGTCAGGAGGAAACAGAATGCCCAGCCATCTGTGGCGAACACTGCCAAAGAATGAAAGCTCAGGAGGCCATCCCTAAGAAAGCTGAAACAGCTTCTCATGGTGCAGAGGCCCAGGAAGCTGGTGGGAAAGTCCTCCAATGCAGAGTCTTCATTCATAAAGGAACACAAGGCCGCAGGCTCCTCTTCCCTGAAACCGTACTTCAAGGGCAGGCCTTGTGCCTCCATCCCGCCAAAATCCCCATCTGAGGTTAAAAGCAAATCAAAAGACTTATCCAATGCTATACATGTTTCCAAAGATGCAAAGGCAAGAGTTAGAAATATTAAGGACTTTGAATTAATCTCACATTCTGGAAAAAAAATGCATCTTCCATAAAATTAGGTCTCATCAGGTCCACAGAAAACCCAAAGTTAAAAGGAGTCGAGGGGCTTCCCTGGTGGCACAGTGGTTGGGAGTCTGCCTGCCGATGCAGGAGACACGGGTTCGTGTCCTGGTCCGGGAAGATCCCACATGCTGTGGGGCGGCTGGGCCCTTGAGCCATGGCCGCTGAGCCTGTGCGTCCAGAGCCTGCGCTCCGCAACGGGAGAGGGCACAACGGTGAGAGGCCTGTGTACCTCAAAAAAAAAAAAAAAAAGGAGTCGAAAGTTCAGAAAGAAAAGTTCACTTGATAGAATGATGCTTGCAAGCCCTCCGTTCTCTGTCGTGAGGAGTCTCATAAATTCCCCTCCACGAGAGGCTGTTTCGTCTTCAGGAGAAGTGACTTCTCAGGAAAATCCTTTTCCAGAATTATTTTCTCTTTCAGACCCTTCTGCAGAAAACACTACTTCAGAAAACAATACTGCAGAAAATGTTTCTGAAGCAATTATTTCTACAGGAAACGCTACTCTGCCAGGAGGAACCGGCCCTGGAAACACTAGCCATAGGAACGTCTCCACTGCACATTCTACTCTTGCTGCAGACAACAGTATGCCAGCTGTTCAACACAGCAACAAAACACAATGGGAGCACCACAACATGGTCACTGAATTATCCTCTAAGCCCACAGGCTTCACTTTCCCAGGGCTCGCATCCCCGGGTGATCAAGTTGAAACTCAGCTAAACCAGCAGCTCTGGTCCCTCATCCCCAACAATGACATGCAAAGGCTCATTTCCCATGTTATCCAGACTTTGAAAATAGACTGCTCAGACACCCACGTGCAGCTGGCCTGTGCCAACCTCATCTCTAGAACAGGCCTCCTGATGAAGCTTCTCAGCAAGCAGCAAGAAGTAAATGTGTCCAAAGCGGAATGGGATATGGACCAGTGGAAAGCTGACAACTATATCAGTGAGAGCACAGAAGCCCAGAGTGAGCAGAAAGAGCAGGAGTCAAGTGAGGTGAGGATAACCCCTGACACATGGGACTTGGACTTTTACTCAGTTTAGGACATGCCATTAACGTGCCCAAGCGGGAATACCACGGGCTCCTAGTCAGTATCTTATCTTCAGCCATGAAACGTGCTAAGACAGTGATCTCCAACTTTGCTCATTCAGAGAGTGTGTCACTATTCCTAGGGTAGACGCAAAAAGGACATAACACAAGATAAATAAGTTGTAAATAAATTGTAGAAGAAAATGCTAATAATATGATTAATAAAATTAAATTTGTCTTGTTCTTATAGAAGCTACTCACCTGAAAGGATTGGGTTTCATAGTAGTTTAAGAATAGTTAGCTATCGTGTAGAATAGGCTTAAGAATCGTCAGTTTTCATCCCTTCTATCTCCTTGTTTTTAAAAATTGTTATATATTTTTTTAGCTCACAAAAGAAGTTCCAGGGTATGGCTATAACAACAAACTCATCGTGGCAGTATCTGTACCTGTAGTAGTGATGATTTGTGTTACAATTCTCTGTCTCATTGAGGTAAGGACAATAATTAATTCAGATTCAGAACCCAGAAACTGAGAATCAAATCCACCTTTCCACCTACTACTACTTCATTCTTCCCTTTAGCCATGAGGACTGACATACACTTTGTTCTTTTACTGAAAAGTATATTCCCAGGATGTTTTTTTGTGGTTTTTTTGTTTGTTTGTTTGGCTGTGTTGGGTCTTCATTGCGTTTCACGGGCTTCTTATTGAGGTGGAATCTCTTGTTGTGGAGTACGGGCTCTAGACGCGCGGGCTCAGGAGTTGTGGCACACTGATTTAGTTGCTCCGCGGCATGTGGGACCTCCCCAGACCAGGGATCGAACCTGTGTGCCCTGTGCTGGCAGGCGGATCCTTAACCATTGCACCACCAGGGAAGTCCCCACAGGACTTTTAAAAGGAACTTCACTCCCAGGAGATCCCTATGGAATTGGATCCCTGATAACAAGCTATTGGACTCTTTTGACAAGTGAAGTTTATAAGAAGGCCAGAGTTGACATGATAATAAATTTTCTTCAACTCAACAAAGTATGCTGATTTGAGGTCCTCACCAGTCACTCTCATTCTACCGTTGATTCCTTTCCTTCTTGGCTGAAGTGATGAGAGATATAGGATCTCCATACTCAAGGAGCTATCAGTCACCCTGGGAGGGCTAAAAGGACATGCCTGAAAGACACAAGTGTGATCTCGTCAATTCCTCAGGTTTACTTAGCAGCTTTCTTCTCCGGTGTATTAGGAATTGTGTAGATAGGTTCCATTAAAACACTGCAAGTAAAATCTTGCAGCAGGCTACCCTCAAATATTTATAGTAGCCCATTCCTGGAGCTAGCCTGTTTACCTTTTGTTCAGTTACATAGTGGTTGATTACTTTTCCCAGCAGGCAGTTGCTAACATTAAAAGAGTGATTTTAATAGGCTGACAGTCTTGATTCTACCCTACCACTCCACATTACTTTAGTTATCTTTTCTCCTGTAATGGCAGCCCCCCATTCCAGCCAAAGCAGCTCCTCACTATACGCTAGTTACACCATACCCATTCCTACTTTTTTTATTTTTATTTTTTTTTAGCGGTTTGCGGGCCTCTCACTGCTGTGGCCTCTCCCGCTGCGGAGCGCAGGCTCCGGACGCACAGGCTCAGCGGCCATGGCTCACGGGCCCAGCCACTCCGCGGCATGTGGGATCCTCCCGGACCGGGGCACGAACCCGTGTCCCCTGCATCGGCAGGCGGAATCCCAAACACTGCGCCACCAGGGAAGCCCCCATTCCTACTTTTGTCTGTGCCTTTGCCCATCTAAAATTCCTTTATTTTGCTTTGCCTGTGGAGCTCCTATGAATCTCTGAAAAGCCAACTCAAGTTCAGATATCTTTCTCTGTAAAGCCTTCCCTGAATACTCCAGCCCTCTTGGTCCTAGTCCTGTGAGGTTTGTCACCATTTCTTAGGGGCCATAGCAAAGCAGTCCCCTCCCCTCAGAACTCACAAAAGTGGTAAGCAGTTTTTTGAAAGGCAGCCCCCCAGGAGAGAGCCACCAAGGTTAGCACATCATGGAGCTGAGCAGAGACGTGTAAGGACCAATGGCTTCCTGGCCTATCACACTTGAATCAAACCTGGCATGATGTACTAACTTCTAAAGAGAAATGTGTCTATCTGCAGGAGGGTTGGTCACTAGTGAAAGCATAGAAAAGGTGAGGAGAGACCAACATGGGCAGTGCCCATCCTCACATTGCCCAAGAGTAGAGATGGCACCTTAGGCAGCATAACTGAAGAGTCAGGCCCACTAGCCAGGCTGCCTGTTGAGGAGATGGATGGATCCAGTTACCTCAGGCTTTCCCATTAAACTCTGGATTCGGCTGATTCCTTTTCTAATTCTGTTGTCACCAAGTAGCCTTCGATTCTGTGATTGTGCTTCAGTGTGCCACAGAGGCCTGTGCCCACGGAAGGTAATTCTCTGATTGTGTAGACACAGATGCCCTGTGTGTAGAACAGATGTATTTCTCATTGTCAAGTAATAATTTGGCATTCTGATGTTTGATCAATCCTGTGATATTGATAAAGTGAGACTGCCACAACAGGAAGACGTGAGTTCTCTCTTGGTGAGGAAGAGTGTGATTTCTGAGCCTAGGAGGCTGGGGACTAGCTTGCTAGTCGTTGGCCATTGCCCAGACTGTACCCTCTACATCTCAGGTGGCATATGGCCTTTGGCATTTTTAGAATTTCTGTAAAGTCCCCTTTTTATTGTTTTTAACTTCTTGCATTTGTTTTGTTTTGTTTTGTTTTGTTTGGGCCTGTGTGATCTTAGTTTCCCAAGCAGGGATTGGACCTGTTCCCTCGGCAGTGAAAGCGAGGAGTCCTAACTGTTATTTCCTCTCCCCACATATACTTTTGGAGGACAGGGGCCATGCAGTGTTCTTCCTTTGGTAGACAATAATGGTGTTCAACGGAAGAGAGATGAGGCGTTATGTCAATTCCACAGTGAAGAATAATGCAACCGAATATTTATTTGAAGTAGGATAGAGTCCAGCAATAGACCCCTGTGTTCTTAAGACTTTTAAGACTTTTGAAATGTCATGTTTTAATATTGCAATCAGGGGAAGAAAATGAATAAATGGTGATAGAATAGCTGCCTAAGTATTTGGGGGGTAAATAGCAGATCCCCATGTTAAATAAACATATATCCATAAATGTGAAAAAAGACCACATAAAGGTATTAGAAGAAAATAAAAGCAATATTTCTATAATCTTCTGGTGGGAAAGAGCCTTCAGAGGCTGATGCCACAAGCAGAGCCTTTGATATATTCCACCATCTTGTCTGTGACACCGGCTTAGCACTGATTCATGCCAAGCGTAAGATGAAGAGTTTTCCATATATTGTCTGATTTAAAGCCCACAGTCCTGTGAGGATGATATTACTATCCCTCCCTCATAGATGAAGGAGATCAGTGTAAGGCCCCAGCGGCCAAACCAAAAGCAGAAGGCAGTTTCACCCGACTGCAAAGCTGGTGCTCCCTCCTCCACTCTTTTGTCTTGTCTCCTTACAGACAAAAACACTGGAAATATTCAAAACACTGAAATTCAATGAAAGCCAGTATTTCTTTACCATAAAGAGTTTTTGTTTGTTTGTTTCGAAGTGGTGGGGTTTGGCCATGCTGTGCAGCTTGCAGGATCTTAGTCCCTTGACAAGGGATTGAACCTCGGGCCACAGCAGTGAAAGAGCCACGCCCTAACCACTGGACCACCAGGGAACTCCCAAGACTTTTATAAGTCAACAAGAAGAAGACAAACAGTCCAGGGGAAAAGGGGGCAAGGGCTGTGAAGAGTAGGAGGTGTGTTGACAGTCTGCCACCATATCTGCCTGTCGTCTCCTCATGGCTCATGTGGGGTGGGTTTTGTTAGCCAGGCCTTTGTCACCTCGTGACGTAAAAATCATCTCTAATATTTTCTTCAAGTACTTTTATAATCTGTCCAGAATTTGTTGTATTTGTTTGTTCGTGTGGTTGAGGTAGGGGATCTAACTTTTTCCCCCTACATGAAGATCTGATTCTTTTCAAATCTTTCACTGAATGGTTTATTCTTTCTTCCCTGGTCTAATATGCTATCTTCATCTGGATGCTGTTCTGTGATCCAGTTATCTTGTCCTGTACCAGTACTAATATCACACTGCTTAATTCCAGTTGCTCTATAACATATTTTATATCTGGTAGGGCAAGGTCCTGCTCTTTGACCTTCTTTTGCATACATTTCATAACTATTCTTACATATATTCTCTACCAAATGTCAGCTGGCCAGGTTTTATTTAAAAATTATTTTGGCTATAAATGGATTGCATTGAATTTTTAGTTTCATTTGAGGAGAATTGACCTCTTTACAAGATTCTAGGAGGATGGTATCTCATGCCATGTAAGTACTTCTTAATGTCCTTCAGAAACGTTTTAATATTTTCATCACATAGGTCTTACAAATTTGTGTTTAAATTTATTCCTAGGTACCTTATGCATTTTTATTGATATAGTAAATGGGATGTTTCTTCTGTTTCTTAGTTAGTTAGTTGTGTTATATGGGAATGCTATTGAGGCTAATATGTTGATCTCTTGATTTTGTATGGAGCCATCTTACTCATGTTACTTCCAATAAAATTTCAGTTGACTGTTTTGGTCTTTTTAGGTCCTTGTTTCATATGCAGATATGTTTGTCTCTTCTTTCCAATACTTCGTTTTTCTTATCGTGCTGATTAAGACCTCCTCCACAATGCTCTATAGTAGCAGTAATGATTGGGCATCCTACTCTTGTTCTTGACTTTAAAACCATGTTTAGGTTTCTGCCAGATACTTTTATTTTCTTTTCCTACTTCTAAGAGTATTTATTAGGAATTATCTGTTGAACATTATCTGAAACAGTCAATAAAATATATCACCAGCTGCATGCAATACCCTAAGTTAGGCACTGTGGAGGAGTCAAAGGATTATTAAACAGTGTAGAATTCCTTTCCTTGAAAGAGTTATCATCTTACTGGATAGATAAGATTTTTTAAAATTCATTTATTTATTTAGGGCTGTGTTGGGTCTTCATTTCTGAGCGAGGGCTTTCTCTAGTTGTGGCAAGTGGGGGCCACTCTTCATCGCGGTGCATGGGCCTCTCACTATCGCGGCCTCTCCTGTTGCGGAGCACAGGCTCCAGACGCGCAGGCTCAGTAGTTGTGGCTCACGGGCCCAGTCGCTCCGCAGCATGCGGGTTCCTCCCAGACCAGGGCTCGAACCTGTGTCCCCTGCATTAGCAGGCAGATTCTCAACCACTGCACCACCAGGGAAGCCCTGGATAGATAAGATTTAAAGTAAAAAGGAATGAATAAGTATTTGGAAATAGTTGTAATGGATAATCATGATCATGATTTCTTTCAAAACAGATTTATTCTCATAGAATTGCAAAAGAGGTAGATAGAAAAAGAAGCAGAAGGTAAATATTGGTCTTTGAAAGCAGAATTTTACAACTAGAGGAGAACTTAGAGCTCATCTATTTCAATTTCCTCATGTTTAATTACCCTAATGGTTTACCCTAATTTATGTATCAGCAGAATTAGCTCCCCAGCCCAAGCTGAGTTAGAACAGGACTGGCACACATTCATCTGCTTTCACTAGTCTTTTCAGGAAAGAGGGTGGATGGGCAGAGGTTTTGGTTGTACCTTTTCCTGCTGGGCTGATGCCTGGTTCCTAGGCATCAGGCCAGGCCAGAGGCCTTCTAGGAGGCTCTGGGGTAGGGAGGGCCACATGGTTGGGGATTTAGGGGCTGGCCTCACTCAAAGCTGATGAAAGGTAGAACATATGAGTCCCTTCTGGAAAGTGGCAAGAAAACTTCCCTTCTCATCCTACTGTTTTACAGGCCCCTACTCTCTATTCCCTTTCTCCAAACCTCATAGAATTTTAACCGGGAGAAACTTTAGACAGTAGTTTGTCTCTTCCTTTTGTAATAAGGAACTGGAGAAAGAGAAAGGAAAACTATCTTGCCCCATGGTCATACTGCTAGTGATTACCAAGAAGAAGTTGATCCCTTTCCACTGAGGACTTCTCTGCTGATCACACTGTGCTTGGGCTGTGAGCTACGTTTATGTCACAGTTCAGTAGACACACATATATGGACATAAGTAGTTTCTGAAACAAACTTATTGTGCACTCTGATTTTTTTCTCTTCTACTTGTATTCCAAAAGAGTATTTTGTGCTTCCCTGCTGGTCATGGCCTTTAAACGGATTCCACAATTCACTGACACCTGAGTGACAGCCTGCAGAGTGAAAGTCAGAGAGCTATAGGTGACTTTGCTCATTGGGTTCAGGTGTTTACTTGGTGTGATTCAACTTATAGGATAGAGCAGCCAGGAAAATAAAATCACCTTCTCCCCACACCCACACCCCCAGCAAATGCTGCATGTGCGACTAAGTCCGAAGCGGACTGGTGTGAAGCGCGTCTAAGAGAGTAACAAGTTTCTGCCCAGTGCCGTTGTGCAGTGTTTGCACTGCACGAGGGCAGTTGGCCATGGGTAAAGAAAGGTGAACGGGGCCGTAAATCCTGCCTATGCTCCATGCTAAGCCACATACAAACATCTCCCCAGAGACACTTGGGGTCCATTTTGGACAGACACAGAGAACTTCTGGAAGGCCAGCATGCATGCAATGCTTTTCATGATCCCGGGTCTGTGGTGATTTTGCTCATTGTGATTATGGACTGAGGTCCCCATTTAGTCCTAATGAAAGCAGAGAGAACACATTGTGAGAGAGATGAAAAGTGACATGTAACACTAACTGTGTGTGTTTTCATCCAAAGGGCTTTTTGCGATTTCTGCTGCATAAGAGAAGCTCAGGGGAAAGTGAGAGTCAGGTAGATGTGAGGAGGATAAAGTGCTGTGGCCAGAGAAAGCAGGGGAGAAGCAGAATTAATATTTCCCTTTCTGTGTTCTAGGAGGGCTTTTTCGGGAGAAGGCGGCCACTTTGGCTTAGGGATATGTATAGGCCTCTCAGCGCCACACACAAGGAAAACATGGCCCAAAAGCTACACGACAGGGAGTCTTCTGATGAGGATGAGATATTTCTGCATCCCAGCAGGAGGCCCAAACTCATCATCCAGAGCTCACTGAGGAGGCTGAATCTTTACCTCATCAAGAGGCCCCTGCTCAGCATCCACAGACCCCTGAGGACGTTGAATCTTTTTCACCCCAGGCAGAGGCCCAGGCTCAGCATCCAGAGCCCTCTGAAGTGGTAGAACCACCTCCACTTCCGCAGGAGGATCCATCTCAGCCTTCAGAGGCCCCTGAGGAACTAGAAACTTCAAGTCCTCAGGAGGCCCTCGCCCGGCCTTTGGAGACACTTAAGGATGTTGTAGTTCTACTAGAAGCACATCATGGGGTAAATGAAGCTCAGCAGTCAAACTTGTACAATGGCACTGTTAAATCTCTGGCTCTGGCACTTCCCATAAATCCACAGGTCACTAAAGAGGTTGAACCTTCTCCAGTCCAGGAGGAGACCCCATCTCAGCCTCCAGAGTGCCCTGAGGAGATTGAACCTTCTCTATTCCAACAATAGGGCCCAACTCAGGCTCCAGAGAGCCCCGAGGAGGTTGAACCTTCTCCCGTCCAGCAGGAGGCCCCATCTCAGCCTCCCGAGCACCCTGAGGAGATTGATCCTTCTCTACTCCACCAAGAGGCCCCAAGTGCGGCTCCAGCTTTCCCTACTGAGTATGTACTTCAAATTCCAGTGACTGATGAGGTAGCGTCTCTACCTGGCGTTCAGCGTCACGCTCCTTCAAACTTGCCCCGTGTTCCACTGCAACCTCTGGATTTGGAATTTACCATGAATCCAGAGGCCACTACGGAAGCTGAGTTTCCTACAGCTCAGCAGGAGGCCCTGGCTCCACCTCTTGAGCATCCTGAGGAAACAGAATCTTCTACAACCCAACAAGAGACCACAGCTAGGCCTCCAGAGCCTCCTGGAGAGGATGAGACTTCAAGGGAGCAGTAGCAGCCAGCTCAGCCTTCTGAGCCTCCTGGGGAAGTTGAACCTTCTCCAACCCAGCAGGAGCCCACAGGTCAGCCTCCAGAGCCTCTTGTGGAAGCTGAGCCTTCTCCAAGGGAACAGGAACAACCGACTCAGCCTTCTGAGCCTACAGAGCCTCCTGAGAAGGTGAAAGCAGCAACCCAGCAGGAGACCCCAGCTCAGCTTTCAGAGTCTTTTGGAGAAGCTGACACTTCTGCAACCAAGGAGGAAGCCTCAGCCCCGTCTCTAGAGCCTCCTAATGAGGCAGAATCTTCTCCAACCCAGCAGGAGATCCCAGCTCTGTCTCCTCTGGAGATAGGACCTTCTGCAACCCTGCAGGAGCAACCAGCTCAGCCTCCAGAGCCTTCTTCAGGGGAGGTGGAACCTTCTCCAACTCAACAGGAACAGCCAGCTCAAGCTCCAGAGCATCAGGAAATGACAGTTTCACCTCCAAGTCACCCTCATGCTCAGCATTCAAAGTTATCCAGTGTCGCTGTCAAACCTGCAGATGTGGAGCTTACCATCACAGAAGAACCCACTCCAGAGGTGGGACCGTGTCCAAATCAGCACAAGCCTTCAGCTCAGCCCTCAGTGCCCCTTACTAATGCAGAATTTTCTACAACCCAGCATGAGGCCCGCACGCTGCCTTCACAGCCATCTGAGGAGGTTGAACCTTTGCCAGTTCAACAGGAGGCTCCAGCCCAAACTCCAGAAGCCGGTTCACGTAATAAACCTTCAGTAAAAGAGGAGACCCCAGCTCAGTATCCAGAGCATCCTGGAGAAGAAGTTATACCTGCCACAAGCAAGCAGGAGACCCCAGCTCAGCTTTCAGAGACTTTTGGAGAAGCTGAAACTTCTGCAACCATGGAGGAAGCCTCAGGTGGAGCAAGACACTCCCCCGCAGGAGTGCAAGCAAGGGCACGGGGCCATCCCCCCTTCCTGGTCCCAGTGGTTCTAGCAAGCACTGCGTCCCTCCCAGTTAAGCCTCAGCTGTAGCTACACTCACTACATTAGTCTGTCTGTCCCCTTTCCTTCTGGAGCTTGGCTGCCCCAACCCCTAACCCCCAGATCCCCAACTCCCCGCTACTCTCAGCCTCAAGATGGGCTCAAAGATTAGGGACACATACCCTCTGCCCCACCTCTAGGGATGAAGCCAGAAGATCCCAGAGGCCTTAGAAAATCTCCTGGCTCCACCCGGCACCCCGGCCTCCTTTCTGTCTCCTCTCTCTTCGCCCCTCCGCCTAGCTCCTCCTCACAGACTGCCGGCCCCAGCCCCAGGGAAGCTCTGCCGGGAGAGGCCTCTAGGGTGTTAATTTGCAGTCACCTAATCAGCATTTGTTGTACCTGGGAACTTGCTCTGGATAGAGACCTGGGGAGGAGAGCAGGAGAGAGAGAAGCTTTGAAGCTAAGGTGTTCTGGGGCGGGCCCTGTACTGATGTTTCCAGCTTGGCCAGGGCCCCTCCAAGCCGCAGCTCTCATAGTGCAGGGCCCTTAGCGTGTCTCTGGGGCAGGGAAGAAGTGGATCAATGAAACACTGTGTGTATGGGGGGCTGGGGAGCGGAGGCAGCAATTTTTGTCCTGGGCCCCAATTCTCAGCCTCCTGGACTAGAATCTGAGGATGGCCTGGGCTGGGGGCCGTGTGGCCTGGTGGGGTGACCTGGCCCAGCCCCTGCCTGGGCGGTAGGGTGTCCATGGGCCTGCACTGGCGGGGAGGGGGGCAGTCTGGGCCCAGACTTTGGTGCTGTCTGGAGGTGGGGCAGGGCCTGGATTCTTACAAGAAGGCACACAGGCTGGCCCAGTCATGCAGGTCAGAGGCCAGTGTGGCATCCCCGGCCTCAAAGAGGGGCTTGGGGGGCAGGGAGCTATGGGTGCTCTCGTCCCAGGGGTGCTGCAGGAAGGCTGTGGCCAGGAAGGTCTCATCAAAGTCCAGGCTGTTGGTAGCCTGCTCCACTGGAGGCTCCCAGGTAACAGGGCAGTCGATGTGGTGGCCATGGATGGTGAGGTCCACGTCCCCGTGTGAGGCAGGGCTCAGCGGTGGGCTCAGCTCCGAGGTCTCCAGCATGCCCAGCTCCCCGTCCAGCGTGCCAGCGTCCAAGATGGCCTCCCAGTCAAACTTGCCCTTGAGGGGTTCTAGCTCACCCTGCTCCTCCTGGGTCCGCAGCAGGGGGCTGGAGGGCCGCGGGACCTTGGCCACCTGCTTGGGCAGTGACTGTTTACGCTTACGCCCCAGCCTGCCCTCGCCTGCAACCCAGCCCGGCTCCCCAGTGGCCTCCTTGAACTCCCGCAGCAGCTGCTGGGCCTCAGTGTTCACGGTCAGTGGCCCAGCCCATGGGGCGGCGCTGGGCTCCGGCACGGCCTGGCGGGCAAAGGCCGGGTGGATGTGAACTGGGGGCAGCCGCCGCTTCTTGAAGGCCCCACTCAGCAGCCGCTCGGCGTACTGGGGGTCGATGTGCCAGAAGCCCCCCCTTGCCTGGC
The DNA here is from genome assembly GCF_964165515.1 of Mesoplodon bidens. NCBI lineage: Eukaryota > Metazoa > Chordata > Mammalia > Artiodactyla > Ziphiidae > Mesoplodon > Mesoplodon bidens. The sequence goes on from NW_027672498.1 coordinate 1,232,228, forward strand.
TCGTCCTTCTCCTGAGGCACCTTGATGAAGCCCTTGTTCAGGGACAGGTTGTGGCGGATGGAGTTCTGGACACAGGGAAATAGGAGAGAAGGAAGACAGCTGGGTGAGTGGGTGGAGTCAGTGATGTGGGGTTCCTAGCACCACCACCACCTTCTCTCTGATGGGGGCAGGGAGACAGAGGCGCTGCTCCAACCGGGAGGCTCTGGGACACCAGCCACGGGGCACCAGGAGCTGGGAGTGCTGTCGGGGTCTTTTGTTCCCTTTTGCCAGAATATCTGCCTGCTCAGTCATCCGAGCCCTGAGACGCAGGGTGGCTCTCAGTGCCACCCTGTCCTGCCCTCCCTCCCTTACCCCACCGCTTGCAGCCTCTGACCAAAGGCCTTGGCTCCCCTAGGGCCTAGACGGCCATCTCCCTCTGCCTGGGCCTGGCTGGCCTTCTCTGTGAAATGAGTGAGTGTGTGTGAGGGGGTTTGTGGGGGCGGATGAAGTGTGGGAGGATCTGATGACTTTCCTTGTTTGTAGAGCTGGCTGCTGGCCTGGGCGCTCACCCACCATGTGCCCCTCCTCCCACCACAGGCTCTGAGGCCTCAGTTGATTATTACCCAGCCAAGAGCAGAGCGCTCATTCCTGGGGCCTCTCAGGCTTCGGGTAGGGTGGAGGGTGGTGGAGGGTCTCTGCGTTCTCACCAAGGTTACAAATGGTACCTGCCCCAGGTTGAGGGTCCAAGCAAACGTGGAATAGCTGTGATCACAGCAACTGTGATCCTGTGACCTGTGCCACAGGGAATGATCTGTGCGTCCTCAGGGTCTCTGTCCCCAAGTAGCCCCTGATCCTGATGGTCAAAGATGCTCAGGGCAGTGTGTGTCCAGCCTGAACAACCATGCTGCTTTGTTCATGCCTGGGTGCACAGTCCAAACCACGCGGGGGCACAGGGGTCTGGGGCCTGGTGGGTGGGGCCGGCAGGTGAGTAGTGCCCCCTGGCAAGACTGGGATGTTTACATGGTGGCCTGGGCCCCTTGGCTGCTCTGTGCCAGGTTCCGGAGACTTGGAACATGAAGCCAGTGTGGGAGGAAAGAGCCCCTGTGGAAAGCACGTGGCTGAGGTAATTGTCCCCCCAGGGAGTTTGATGAGAAGATGGGGAGGAGTGTAGGCAGGAAACTAGGGAGGGCTTGGGGTGGGGGCTGGCACAGCAGCTTTCGGAAGGCCCCGGAGCCCTTCCACTGGGACACAGGTGGCGTTCACACCCGCAGCATGCCCCTCTCCCCTCCCAGAACCCCTCCAGCCAACTGAAAGCAGGCGGGATGCAGAGCCTGGCAGCAACGATGCTCTGCCTCCAGTCAGGCCCTGACAAACTGACCTTGAGGAGGGTAGTGTCGAGGAATTCCAGGACTTGGGACACAAATGTGTCCCTCAGTCCATCAACCTACCCTGGGGGGCTGTGTCCACGCATAGTTCAGCCCTGGTCTTTGGGCTGAGCCTGCCGGATGAGTGACAAGTTCTTTCCACTTGAACCTCTATGTCGGCACCCCTACAGCCCTCTGAACATCCTCCCTCCTCCGTCTCTGAAGTCAAAGGGGCAGCACTCCAAGCACTGGGCTCCCTTGAGGTCCTTCCTGGACGGCCTTCCTCTCTCGGGCACCTGGCCGTACCGCGCCTACTTGGCCTGTGGATCTGGGATGTGAGTCGAGTCTGCGCGGGCATGCGGAGGGCGGGAGGGAGTGCCTCCCTACCTGCCAGGTGGGATCAGCGTGGCGGAAGTAGCAGAAGTTGTCCGTGATCCACTTGTAGATGGCCGACAGGGTGATCTTGGTGGCCTTGCTGGCCTGCATGGCCATGCAGATGAGCGTGGCATACGAGTAGGGTGGCTTCACGTGCGGGTTGGTGGCGTAGTCCACGTCGTCGGGAGGCCAGGCCTGCAGCCCCGAGGGGGCGCTCCGCGGCGTGCACGAGGACATGGGCTTGCCGGGCATGTGCGGCTGCCCCAGGCAGGCGGGGTCCGCCGCCAGGGGAGACCCCGGCTCGGCCGAGCCTGACAGCTCGTGGTAGCCGTGGGGGTCGGTGTCCCCCGAAGGCAGGGCGGGGACCTCGGCGTTGAGAATGGAGAATTCCTGCAGCCACTGCAGGCTAGTCAGGCTGTCATTCAGGGCGTTGGACTCCTCCAGGCCGCCTTCTGGTCCGGCCTCCTCCACTGGCCCTGCTCCCGAGATGCGTAGCCAGCTCTCCGCCATATCTGCGGGGACTCTCCGAGGGGGCTGTCAACATCCACGAGCCGAGCCAAGTGTGGCCGCCGAGCTCTCCAGCCTGCTGACTCCCGCGGCTTCAGTTACGCAGCCTCCCGGATGCGTGCTTCCATCCCGCGATCCGGGGGTAGCCTCCTCTGAACTGAATGTGGTGCCTGCAGGGACCATAGCGGGAACTGAGCCCCCTTTCTCCACCCCCGAGGGGAGAGTGTGTGCGAGGGGGGAGGCTGTTACTAAAATGAGTCCTGCAGCTGGGGAGGATCATTTACTGCCGAGGTCTGGGAAACAGAAGCTGTGCCCGGGGGTCCGACCCACACGGGGTTTGCCTCGCTCTTTTCCTCTTTGATCTTGCAGAGGAGACTTAATTAGCCAAACGAGGGAATAGTGTAGGGGCATGCGAGGCCACCCCTTTCTCCCTCAAAGCGGGAAATTAACCCCCCTCTTTCCCTCCACAACGAATGGAAATGGGGCGAGAGTCCAGGAGGGCAGTACGACGGGTTGGGTGGGCGGGGGAGGTCGTCTGATTTTGAAAGGGGTTATTAGGATGGGGATCAAGGGGAAGGAAGGTAACAAAACAGTTATAAGGGGGTGGGAAGTGAGTGTCCCCCAGACGCCTCTGATGTCAGTCCCTGGGCCCACCACTTCCGTCAGGGACCGATGGGAGAGCGGGCTGGTACCGACGCCCTCACTTCCCACGGCCTGCAGCCCTCCCCATCCCTTACCTGGCTCAGAGCGCAGCCCGGGCCAAAGGAAGGTTCTCAAAGAAATTCCTCCCAACGCCCACCCTCACCGCGGCTCTCTGCTCCCAGCTCGAGGGCCCAGCCAGCAATCCTCGTCGCCACTCACGCCTGATGGAGCCTCTCTGAAAGCCAGCGGCCCGGGGACCCGCACTCAGTAGTCGCTCGCAAGGCGTCTCCTGCTGCCACGGCGACGCCCCGCCCATATAAACAGCTTCCGCTTCTGCCATTGGCCAGGGCATCTCCAAAGAGACCGCGGGCTCTTCACCGCTCTCTCACGCGGTAACTCTCTTCAAACACCCTCCTGCTGCTCTCTCCAGTGCGACCCAGCCCCCTACCCGCAGAGGAGAGGCGTGCGGCTCGGGGCTCTCAGCGAGCAGTTCGCCATGGGAACCGTACTCCGCCCCACCACCTTCCCATCTGGCCTGCTCAGAGGCGCGGGGGCCAGGCCTGGGTGCATGCTTGGGGATATCCTTTCCTCTGGGCTGCGAGTGGCACTTCCTCACGTTTCTGTGGCCTGTCCCTGTCTCCCGACCGAGTGTCATCTTGGTGCCCGCAAGCAGGTCTGACTCTCCGATGCCACCTGTCGCTCAGGTCCGCAGAAACCGCAGCCCTGGTTGCAGACACCCCAAGGTGGCTAGGGTAATCCAGTGTTTCCCAGTAAGCGCTCCCTCCCCGCCGCGTCCTTAGCAAAATTCCCAGAAGCTGACATTCCAGAGGCTTCTTCGGAAGGGCTCTCCATCCTGTCCAGATAGCCGAGGAAACAGAGCCGGTGGGTGAAACCCAGGAAAGCCGTGGACTTGCCAAATTCTTCTACTGGGGTCATTAATTTCACCAACATTTAAGTGAGGGACTAACGGTGGACTGTGGTCCTTCCTCCTCCCTTCCCCCAGCCTCCCTCCAGTCACCAGCTTTCCTGCTCTTCAGTTACTGAGGAGCTGCAGTTGGAAGTTCTCTGGTTGAAAGGGGTGGGTGGAGGTGAGGGCTCCTTATCAGGCCTCTGCGCAGGAGCTGTGCCCGGGGAATGGTACACCAGCTCCCACCCAGAAACGTCTTTCCCTCTACCCCTTGCCGTCTCTCACTCCTCCATGTCCAGCTTGTCTTGAGTCAAATTATTAAAAGCGTGCTGGGGAAAGTTGGACAGAAACTTTCACAAATAAGCCAACTGCGCAGTTAACAGCTCTCCTTCCTTTGTGAACAGTTTTATTCATTTCTAAGAATCATGCAGCAATCCACAAATTTTGCATCCTTGATGTCCCCACAGTAGTGTGCCCATGAGTGTACGCGAGGGAGTGAGGGGTACACAGATGGCACAACAGTACACACATACACACACTAGGGGTGAAGATCCTAAAGCAAAGTGAGCAACCAGCATGCCAAGGTCAGGTGAACAGGACACAAACTCTCCCCAGGTGAGATGGCTTAACGTGTGTGGATCCGTGCCCAGGAGATGCCCCAGCGTGGGCATGACCTCTGGTTGGATGGGACTGGGGAGGAGAAGGAAAAAGGGCTCTGTGAGAAGGCTGGGATCACCACACCACCCGGAAGTGAGCTCATAGGTGAGCTACGACCTGAGTGTGGCAGGAAGGAGCCCCAGGCCTCCGGTGAGTCTGTGTCCTTGTGTGAGAAACCAGGCCCCGTCATATTCTCTGGGTCAACTGCTAACAACATGACCATCTCCAGATGATGACTCGGGCAGCTGCCCTGTCCCCCGACCAGGCTCTGTGCCCTGTTCCCTGATCCCAGCCCTTTTGGATGGGATATTTCTGCTCACCAAAGAGCTAAATGAGGGCAAAGAGGTGAGGGGATGGGGGAGAGAGCAGGAACTGTCTGTGAAACAGGAGTGAAGGGCCACTTCTCACCCGGGTATGTCTTGGTTATGGAATCAAAGCCTTGAGGAATCTCTCTGAGCCTCTTCCTGGGAGAAGACAGACCCTCCAGAAAGGGTGAAGACAATGGCTTCTTCTTAGGGTTCCTGGCCACTGTGGCGACTATTTACCTGCATCTCCTTCATCTCAGGTAACACCACACTGTGAATACTACCTGCTGGGAGAGGAGGTGGATCTGTATGCCACCACCCCAGGCTAAGGGAGTGCCCCCTTCCCTAGTGCTTCTCGGGCTCAGACATCAAGGAAATCAGGAAGTGTGGTTATTGCTCGAATCTTCAATATGAAAGGGGCTGTAAGAATGTTTCGGGAAAAGGAAGGACATTAAATGGGGCCTGAAACAGCAGAGCCCACTGCAGGATTTCAGAGCGGGTGGACACGGGAACTCAAGGCAGAAGCTGAGATTCAGGCTTGGCTCATGTAGTGTCTGTCAGGACCACAGGCCTCCCCCTGCCCACCCCCAGGGCAGGATGTGAACCACAACCACCAGGCAGTGAGGGTCACCACGCACCTGGCGGCGCAATGAAGCCACACAGGAGGTGCAAAAGATCCCCCGGCACTGGACTCTCATTGAGGCCTTGGGAAGGACCCTGAAAAGCTCTTGTAGGGCAACAATTCCAACTACTAATTCAGGCCATCATGGTGGGCATAGCCTAGGGCTCTGTCATATCTCAGCCTCACAAAATGTTGGATCCCACTTTGCTTCTCAATCTCAGGCTCCACTAAACAACCACCTCTTCCAAAAGCCAGCAGACAATGCATCTATCAGAGAGCTATGAGGAATCCATTGATAACACTAGTGTTGAGAGACGAACAGCCAACAGCTTATGGTCTTGCTGTTTCAGGCTGTTATTTACATGACCTACCCTGGACTGAGGTGGGGTGGACATGTGATTTGAACAATAAATCTCTGATGAGCCTATGGAAGGCAGTACCTCCCCCTCCCCCCATCAGGCTCAGCTGATCTGGAGGAAAGGGGAGGAAAACCAGTGGGATGTGGAGCCTCCCAGACCACAACTGACCCCAGCTCAGCCCTTCCCCCAACCTCCTTTGGGGTTCCTGGGCACCAAATGAGAACGACATGTCCACCCCTCTCTCAGCCTATTGAACTATTTCAGAAAAGCGGGGTGGAGACGGGGGCAGCAGGGATAAGAATGCCACCCGACAGGGCGGTAGTGATGAAACGTGATAATATACGACAGTCCCTAACAAGTGCCTGGTACATAGAGGGGGTCAAAAATGCCTTTGCAGTGTCACCTTAGGTTGTAGCCCCAGGCCTTCCTGAGTGCACCTGATCATAAATAACTCCCCGGTACGTCATCATTTAACTGAGGGGTTCTCAAGATTCAAGGCCTCCTTCCTAAGCAGACACACGAGGCATAGCCTCTGCTACCAGAAGCAAGAACTGTTTTCCCAACCAACCTTCTGGTGGTTGCCGCTGCTTCTTGTCCTTGAGAAAGGAGCTCCTAATGCATTTTGAGGGAATCCCCACTTGCAGTGCAATATGGCTTTCCCTTCTCACAGGGGTCATCCCCCAACGCCACCCCAAACTGCAGGTTTCAGATTGGTTATGATGTCCCAGAGACTAGAAAATGCCAGATGGGTGTTTGTAATGAAGTCACCCAAACTCTTGAGTCTTCTTGGTCTACCTCCTAAGGAGAAAAGAAAAGATGCACAAGAAATAACCAATCTGTAGACCACAGCTCCACCTGAAGATCAAGATAGAGTGGAAACATTCCAGAGACTCTGCAAAGGGTCTCACGAGCTGCAGTTCGAGTGGCTTTAGCCCACAAGGAGAAAGAGGTTTCCAGTCCCTTCTGAGAGGGGAAGGATCACGGTTGCAGAAGAAGATGAATCTGGGATAAGGGTCAGGTGCCCTCAGCATCCAGCTTTCACGTGGGTCTAAAAAGTCTCCGTGTGTCTTGCTGAGGATGCCCAGGAGGTCAGTGGTGCCATGAGGCCAGGATGGGATGTGAGAAAGGGAGGAGAGCCCTCGTACAGGGGCTAAGGCTCTCAGATGACCAAGGGACCCCACACGCAGTGCCTGTTCTCGGGGTCCTCCAGGCTGCCAGAAGATAAGCGTCGGCGCTGCGTGTTCCGACGACTGACCACGTAGTCGTCAGCCTGCCAGGCACCTGAGAAGAAGAAGGTTACCGGACCTTTGGTTTGGTGCAGATGGTGTCTCTGGCAGGACAGTCCGGGAGTTTGGCATGAAAACTGGCAAGATGTGCATTACCTGGAACTCCCACAGGGTACAAACCACAGCACGTGAAACTTGGGAGCAGTGGCACCCACTGGGATAGGGACAGTCTTGGCCACTGTGGCCCACTGATGGAGGGACATGCAGGATGGTCCTTGTTTAGTGAGCTTGCCCTAGGATCCACTTTTGTATCTTTATTTGGTCTTGAAATTTGCCTAAGTGTTACAGTGGATCAGGAAAAGAAACTGAGTCTGGCTGAGACTTTCATGAGAGCAGGAGGAGGTGAAGGGGAGGGAGAAGAGTGTGTTAATTAGGGCTCAGAGTTAGTGTTTGCTGTGGGGGCCAGGGTGGGGCAGGAAGGGACTGGCTGCCCAGCAGGGTGCCAGGGACCAAATGGCATGGCAGAGAACAGAGTGACAGCTGTTCCTCTCCTTCTGCACCTGAACAGCCCACCGAGAGTTGCTATCAGCTGGTGCCACCAACCCCAGGAGACATTACTCCAGAGCCTTGGGGTTCCCCGGGTACCATCCACGAAACTCATCAACTTCCCCCCTTGTACTGCAGTTCCTGCACAAGAAGCACCCGCTGCCCATGCTGGAAACCCACTCTTGGTGCTTCTCTCTCCTTTGTGCTCTGTATCCAATCCATCATGACCTCCTGCTTGTTCAAGCTCTAGTAAGGTCTAAATGTGTAGTCAGAAAACCGGGGTACAGCCCCAGCTTGTAACGTACTGACTGTGTGACCTTGGGCAGGTCACTGTACTTGGAGCCCTGGTTTTCCCATCCATCAAATGGGAGACGATTACTTACCCCCCAGGGATGCTGTGAGGCTAAGCGAGGCGACATGGGAGAGTGGTGAGCAGGGCGCCTGACTCACAGAATGTGTGCGACAACCAGCCGCCCCCCAGGCCTTGTTTGGGCTACACTCATCTCCCCCAAGTCGTCCTCCCATCCCACAGACTGGCTCCATCTGATTCATTCCCCCCAGTGAAGTGAGATGCCCCTTCTGAAGGGAGAGGGTGAAGCCCTAACCCCCTGAGTTTGGGAAAGCCTTCCATTCTCTGGCCGTGGACTGCTGAGCTGCCTCTTCCAGCACCTGCCCCAGAAGGACCCCCTGAAGCCAGATGGGGTCCAGCGTGCTCCAAAGTGCTCCCCCACTGGCCCGTACCACCTCCCCATTTCTCGTGCTGTGTGGAAATTACTGGATACTCCAGCACACGGTGATCTCCTCCAGGGCAGAGCTGAGAGCCATGCCCATCAGAGTGCTCAGTTCGTGGATGGAGCCGGCTGACCCTGGAGGGTGGGCATGAGGCTCACTGTGTCACGTTTGAGGGAGGCCACTCACAAATGTCTGGGGTCAGCTTCAGGTTAGGCCAGCAAAGACACGAAACCCTTTAATTGCAGAAACACTAGGATTAAGCAGGTATAAACTGTGTATACCCATATATGTCCTGGTGTGTTAATCCGCCCTAAGGCTCTAATAATAATCTTGTGGAGGTGGACCCCAGGGGAAGGGGAGTGAGTGGGACAGGAAATGTTTAGGTATCTCTCACAGCCAGACGGAATGCGGGGATCTGTACTCCCTGGGGTAACTGGAATCTGGCACATGGGTCCACAGTGCTTTTCCCCTCTAAGGGTGACAGGATGAAGAGCAGGCAAGATTGCCCTTTTAAGTTAGGAACCCCCAGATGAAATAAGTTGTTCCTTCATTTTATATAATTTGGTAGATCTCATACTTATTCCTCTGTGTTTATGGGGCTGGACTCGGGAACTGCGGCTGTTTGGTAGGAAAGACCAAAAGCAAATGGTAAACGGGAGAGATGAGACACACACACAAACACACACACACACATGCATGCACACACACACACAAAGTCAAATCAAAACACTGCCGCAGCCTCGCTGCCACCACCACTGGCTGCCAGGCTGCCTGGCTCTAAATTCTTGAGTCCTTGCTACAAACACCACTGGTCCAGATTCTGAGCCATGGCTTAAAACTGGCTCCTTCTGAAACAGCCTCAAGACTCAGACCTGAAGTCTCTGTTCTCCCCGGCTTCTTGGTACAGTCGGTGGTGCTCTTTTCTCTAAAAATGCTCTGCCAGACCCTCGGTGAAACCCTGCTGCTCCGTGCATCCTGGATGCAGAAGGTAAGCCTGGAAGGCGCAGGAGGACTTCCTGAGCGAGTGCTACCATTCTGTCCAGCCCTCAGCCAGAAAAGGGAGCCTGGAGATTCAAAATCCTTCACAGGAGGTAGAGAAGGTGGTTCCCACTTAATTCCATCCTCAGGCTCAGAAACGGGGGAGTGAAGAGACCTCTAGAGGCAGATTTGGGGAGCACATCGAGGGGGATTCCACACACCTCCTTCCTGCCTCTACTGAGCCACTAATTAAATTTAAGGTCTGTAACAGTTCCACCATCTTCTAGAGTTTCTCTCCAGGAAAAGAGAAAATTAATTCAGATTTTTGCTTAGTATCTGAGAAGCATAGCCCTTCCTAGTGGCGTCTAAGTCTTGGGTTATTTCAGATCTCCATAGGTACTTTTGTTTTTGGCTGTGCAGTGGCTTGGAGGATCTTAGTTCTCCGACCAGGGATTGAACCAGGCCACTGCAGTGAAAGGGCTGAGTCCTAACCACTGGACTGCCAGGGAATTCCCTCCATAAGTACTTTTAGATTTCATCAGTATGCCCACTCCTGTCCAATGTCATCATTTAAAAACATCTGTATTGGGCTTGCCTGATGGCACAGTGGTTGAGAGTCTGACGATGCAGGGGACACGGGTTCATGCCCCGGTCTGGGAAAATCCCTAATGCCACGGAGCAGCTGGGCCCGTGAACCATGGCCGCTGAGCCTGCGCGTCCGGAGCCTGTGCTCCGCAACGGGAGAGGCCACAACAGTGAGAGGCCCGCGTACCACACACACACACAAAATTGTATTTCCACTAATAAACTCAAATTTTCTTTGCTCTTTCCCATCACACTCCCCAGAGCCTTTTCACAGAACTGTCACCGGTCCCCTGACCACTATCCTGCCACCTGTGTGATACTCCATCAGATTCTTTGGAGCCCCGTCTACCTAGCACGGCCTCGCGATTCTAATCGGCTCACCACCTACAATGGTCAACTCAGATTTCCTCCCTTTGAGAACCTTGCAGAACAATCTCAGAACATACCACCTCCCCCATCCCTTGGTTTTGGGGCTAAAGAAGACCCAGAGGCTTCTTAAGGGAAGAGGTGCTGGAATGACACAGGTACTTTCTCAGCATCACTCCCACAAGGGTGATGAGAGCAGCGAGGATGGGAACCTGAGCCATCCTTGCCAGCAGCTGGGGCTCCTGGCAAAGCACCTGTGGGCCTGGGGAGGGTGGACCATGGGATGCTCCCCGGGCTCCCTCCTTGTGGGTGCTCCATGAGGGGAGTGGATTCCGTGTGGGGAGGGAAACAGCGTGGAGAGGGGGACCAAGTGCCTGAGTAGCTGTACTGACGGCCAAGCCAGCCTGAGGCACCTCAGTCATAGGATGGAACTTTGAACTTACAGCTGAGCGTGCTGAGGCCTGTTGATTCCACGGGACCTACCACAGTGGATGCTCCTGTCATTAACCCGACATTAACCCGACAGATGCTTCCGGAGAGTTCCCCAGCTCTTTACTACCAGTGTGACGCTAACAGCAGAACCTGAGAAACATTTTACCCAGAGAGCAGATGCACTTTCCTTCTCCTGTAAGAGCCCTTGAGACCTCGGGGTGAGGCTACGATGCGACCCTCAACTCCCTCTCCCGGCAGCCGCCACTGTCATTCGGTTTCATGTCTGGCCTGTACGGTGAAGCCAGTTTAATCTGAGAATGGCTGGCTCTCGAGATCACCATAAAGAAGCCCAGGCATTGTTTTCCTTCCAGGTCTCACTCCCCTGCCGCAATCCCAGAGTGGAATAAACATCCACCAGCAGGTTGGCCGGAAGGAGTTAGGGAGAGGAGGAAGCACAAGGCCTGGGGTCAGTTTCCACCAGCATGGGTGGCTGAAACAATTCCCAGGAGCTCTCTCTGCCAAACACGGGGGTTGGTGGGGAGCCACTGCGGGGAGGCAGGAGCCTAGATTCCTCTCTTGAAACCCAGTGAGCAGCTGGCCGGCACAGCTGCCACAGACTCAGGGCGGAGTGAGGGCAGAGATGTTATCTTCCCCAACTAGTGACCAAAACAAATCCTGCCTGTAACCTTTGCCACAGAAGCATCCCCGCTTTTTTGAACAGGGATTAATCTAGTCTCACAAATATGTTTTTTTCCTGGAAAATCTCAGCATATTTAATACAGGCTCTTGCCAGTTAGGAATGGAAGCCTCAGCGAGGGCCCCTCGGATGTGCGCGTGCCCAGCAAGCTTGGGGTTGGGTGTGGGTGAACATGAACTTTCACACGAAGTCTGGATAACCTAAATGAGTTTCAAAATAAACAAACTGGACAGACAGACGTACATTTGGCAAAAAGACATGAGAAACAAATGGACAGACAGAAGCTAGGTAAAGAGTGGGAAGGCAGGAAGGGAAGAGTACCCTGGACCTCAGCGGCTCTGGCCCAGGCCTGGCTGGGTCAATGCTAAGCGGGAAGGGACCGGAGAGCCCCTGGGAAGGCCGTGGTAGGAGTCTCTGGGGATTATGGCTTCTTCCACCACAAGCCTGCATGGGGCCAGAGGGGTGAGGACCTGGGTCTTTTGCACGCTGATTGAGAGTGGCAACCACAGTAGTTGGTGTCTCTGCAGCACCGGTAGCCACATCACCAAGAGAGTAAAGCACTGGACCTATGACGGGACGTGGCTGTCCTGAAGCTTAAACATGTCCAGGGCATGTTTAAGAGATTACAAACCATGCAACATGAAGGCAGTCTCTGCCGTGAACCCAGGAGGGGCAATATCGACCTAGTCCACCGGGCAAGACGTGGCTTTAGAGCCATGGTTGGTGAAGCCCTTGGTGAGCACGGAGCAGAGGGACATCAGTGCCCAGAGTGTGACTGACAGGTGGGCTCCTCCTGAGAACTCATCCCGGATTCAGTTTAGTGTCATGAGAAGGAATAAGGGGCACGTTGATGGCCCTGATTGAATTTATAGAGTTAGGGCTCCAGGGAGAAGAGTCACCGTCGACCCCTGATCGTTCCTTTGGGATCCAAATCTAGGGAGCACAAGGCAACTGGTGGTAGCCCAGGGCTCACTGGGTCACAGAGCTAGTCTATAAAATGCAGGCTTTGAAATTCCTCTCTGATCCTAACTAAACAGTCTCCTCTGAGGGGCTACAGGTTCCCTTTTCAAGGGCTCAGGTTCTCTTTCCAAGACCTTATCACAGAGGCCGTGTCTGCCTTAAACTGCCTGTTGATGGAAACAAGACCAGGCCCCCTGCCATGGGATCTGCAAGATCATGATGGAGGGGGCACGGTCAGGCCAAATCGGAAGGCTTTGGGGGTATTTTTGCGCCTTTCTCCATGCCCAAATAGATTCGTTTAGAGCAGAGTCGCTCTTGGCCCAAGGACTCTCCCGAGGCCGCCTCACTTCCTTTCAGCAACTGGCTCCCAGCACCTTAGCAAAGCCCATGCCTTCTTGCAGGAACTGCAGGGCAGGAGATGGGTGTCCTAGGGTGAGAGCAGGGGTGCGAGCAGGGGAGCATCTCCCACCAAGTTCATGTTCAGCAGACTGCCACTCACCGGGTAAGCAGACCGCAGAGCACAGCTTATTGTCCAGTGCTTTCATGCTGGCGATGTCAAAGTCATTGTTATTGTCACACACCATACCTAGAAATGCGAATGTCCTCTGGCCTGTAACGGAGTTAAGGCAGTTAGAGAGGGCCTGGCTGTGTTTTTCTCTGCTTTGCTGTCCTTAAAATAAAAATCTTAAGGATGGAGACAAAAAACATCAAATCATATGTTAAAAAAAAGACAATAATTAAGTGGGGAGAGTGGACAATAAAGGAAACTGTGTGGGTACGTTTGTGTTCTCGCTCTGTTCTGCTCTGTTTCCTTAACTGGCCCCTTTCCAGCCTTTGTTCCTGGGAAATCAGACCCTGGGGAGGTCTGTGGGATTCGGACACACAGACCTGGGCCCACAGCAGAGCTAAGCCAGGCTGGAAGAGCTAGGAGAGCCACGGGGGAAGTGACCCCAGGCTCCGGCCTGTGTCTGTCGGTGCACGTGGGGTGTGTTTATGACCACAAGGCTCTGCGAAATGACTAATACATAAAATGGCAATTAAAGCTCTTCAGTCCCGTAATTTTGAACCTCAAATCAAAGAATCGCTTCATTCACAAAATTATGATTTATTTTCTTTGAGAGTTAATTTGCTATTCTGAGTATGTTTTAAGGGGCTGACCAGAAATCTACAGTCATGTAAGATGGGAAGGGCACAGTTTTAGATGTTATCTTTTCAAACCCCGCACCCGGCTTTTTTTTCCTTGGTGAAAGGGAGAGGAAGAAACATACATCTACTGCGTATGGCATGTCAGGTGGAAACCACATATGGAATGTCAGGTGGAAACCATGTACTGCCCTGTGCCTTTTATAAGCAAATATTCTACTGGGGACAACAATCACAATGGAGAACTCGGAGTCTTGCGCCCTGAAGACATCAACCGGAGGGAGGTAGCGCCCAACCCCGGCTTGGTTCGTGTGTGCGTGCGGCAGAGGCACAGCCTGGGCGACCACCCATCCTCCGGCACTACTTGGCCAGCAGAGAGTGGTCAAGTGCACATGCGCACCCCCTGCACACCACACCGCCCCCCAAGCAACTGCCATGGCCAAAGCAGAAGTGACTAACATGACATCTGAATCCAGGCTGGGATCCAGGTTTGCTCTAGAGGTTGCCCTTCTGTGGAGGCACCTCAGAGGAGCAGACGGAAGAGACACCGGTTCCGGGGACGCCTGGTCCTACAATTCCAGGTGGGATTCCCAGCTCGCCTAACGCCTCCCCCCCGCACTTCCTTGCTCTATATGTAGGTCCTTCCTTCGCTTCTCGGCTTACTAGAAACAAAATTATTCCGACTGAAGATATAATTGACCTTATTTACAAAACAGAAATAGAGTCACAGGTGTAGAAAACAAACTTATGGTTATGGCGGGGGGCAAGGGAGGGGAGGGATAAATTGGGAGATTGGGATTGACATATACACACTACTATATATAAAATAGATAACTAATAAGGACCTGCTGAAGAACACAGGGGACTCTACTCAATACCCTATAATGGCCTATATGGGAAAAGAATCTAAAAACAGAGTGGATATATGTATATGTATAATTGATTCACGTGGCTGTACAGCAGAAACTAACACAACATGGTAAACCATCTATTCCAAATTAAAAAAAATATCTACTTGAGGCCTGAACGATGGTAAAGAGACTCGTTCCAATAGCCTACAAACACTAGTGCACGCTGAGCTGCTAACGTCTCTTCACCTCACCTTTGCTGTGCCGCCAGGGCTGTGATCCTTCTGCTACTGTAACATCAGCCGTTTTCTTCACTAAAGCAGGAAAACCTACTGCCTAACAGTCGGTTCCCCCAAGGGGAGGAAGCTGTTCTCCTGCTGCAGATGAACTTTGGGGCTGCTAGAGCAGTTCTGTGAGACTCAGCTGAGAAGCTGAAGCAGGAAGGAAGGTGATGGCAGTTGCCCAAGAAGCTTCAGGATCTACTCCACGTAGATGGAGATCTCCATGTATCTTCTGCAGCCTTGGCTCAGAGGCCCAGAAAGAGCCAGGAAGGCTGCTGAGGTCCTTAGATACCCTGCTTGCTTTGATATTCCATCAAGAAGACAACCTTTTCCCAAAGCCACACCCTTGAGCAGTGCCACCAAGTCACACCAGTGCCCCTTTCTGTACCCTTTAGAGAATACCCGTGAAAGAAATATAATAAAAGGGAGCAAAAGACCAGGTCTTTTACGATCTTCTTGTGTGGGTGATCCGTCCTCTTTTTCTAGAACATCATTTCCCTAGGACAGAAGGAAGGCACTGTGAGTCCATAAAGCAGTGAAATGAGTCTACTGATTGTCAGAAGACAGAACTAATCACCCTCATGGTAACCATACGTTTCCAGTCCGTGTGAGATGGCTGGGAGGCCCAGCAGAGGCAGATTTTGCTTGGCGAGGCAGGATCGGCCCGTAGGGACCAGGTCTGAGGCACGTTACAGAGGGACCAGGTCTGAGGCACCTTACAGAGGGACCGTGGGACTGTCAGGAATAGCCTTGGTAATAGTTCAGCTCACACTGTTTCTCTCAGGTGGAAATAAAAGTTGTCAAATGAGAAAGCAAACCGTGAGATCATAAAACTTTCAGAAACCCTTTACGATCCCCACCCCCATCCAGATACTCCTTTGAGAATATCTGGCTCAAGAGGAAGTTGTAGAGTCCCCACTGGGAGCTGGGCATTCCATATACTTCGGCCACATCTCCGTCAGAGCACTTCTCACGCTGAGTTATAACTCTGATTCCTCCATCAGACAGAGCTCCGGGATGGGTGGGATGGGTGGATTGGGGGCGTGGGCAGGCAAAAGCCATGTCACTCTGTCTTTGTGTCCCCCAGTGCCAGGAAGATGTGAGATGCCTGTGCCAGGTAAATACTCAGTGAATTGGAGGACAAACATCCTCTCAAGGTTCTGGCCTGGAAGACTTCCCTCTCGAATTCACTCCACGCCTGTTACGCTGAGACCAGCGCCCTCTGCTAATCGGACAGTCCCTCTGCTCTGCACCCTTCCTCT